>NC_090450.1:192423358-193673358 GCF_031143425.1 Pleurodeles waltl | reverse complement strand
AGACGTAGCCCATTGTATCCACCGCGGGTGTAAAGCTTTCGAATTAGGAACACTCACTTTTGTAACAGCCTCCAAGGCCGGAATTGGGGAAACGACAATAATGCGTTGGCCCTGGGCTAGCGGTCTTTCTTTGATCACAGCCATCTGTACTGCAGTGAGAATTTTCTCAGGCTGTGCAAAACGTTGTTCTGCAGCAGAATACAAGTGGGACTTGTATGCTATCGGGACTGTCTCCCCTTCATTAAAGGTGACATACGTAAATCCAAGAGCCCCAGGAATCACCCTGATGACCAAATGAGTTTTATTGTCCCGCGTGTGTAAATGTTTAACCGCTAAGTGATCATTCTGCAGCTCTCGCAGTATGTGTGTATGCTCAATCGTCCAAAATCTACTTGAAAAATTCGGGCGAATCAGTTCATATAAGGGTTTTATACGTGTAGCATAATCAGGAATGTAAGTTCTGCCAAAATTAAGAAACCCCAACAAAGACTGGAGCTTCCGAACCGTATTAGGAGGCTGCAGTAAAGCACATTTCTCCAAAAAATGTGGCGCCAGGCTCTTGCCCTCACTCGATAACTCATATCCCAGGAAAATAACACTGAGGAAGGCAATCTTCGATTTCTTAAAATTAAACTTATAACCAATATCAGCAAAACCCACAACAATGCGCGATACGCGACTGAGATGTTGTAGAATCTCATCGTCCGTCAAATAAATGTCATCAACATATGATAACGCCTCAGGGTCCAACTCGTGCAGAAGTTCAGTCACACGAGCCGAGAACAGTCCTGGGCTATTCTTATACCCCTGAGGTAAACGACAAAACTTTTTCTGAGAGCCAAACGCACTGAAACCGGTATAGTCCCGACTTTCGGGTGCTATATTCTGGCAGAAAAATCCATTCGAGATATCCAATGTTGTTTTGTATTTTTTACGCACTATATTATTCATAAGCGCAGCGCTATGTGAATTCTGTATAGCATATGTGCGTGTATGACTATTCAAATGTCTGTAATCCACCACTATCCTATAGGAATGGTCCGGTTTAGCAACCGGAAATAAGTGATTATTCATCTGCGAGACACAAGGCTCAATCACACCTTGGTACTCCAATTGTGTAAGAATTTTCCGAACCGATGCCCTTGCTTCAAATTTAATAGGATATTGCGGCTGTGGCTGAGGTTCTCCTTTAATGGGAATGACATGATAAGGTGATTGTTTATCCCACCCCACATTATTTCTATATAGGGCGGGGGCTTGTGCTAGAGCCCATGATTTACCATATGACTCCGCTAGTTCTCTCGGAACAAGTGGTGAAAAGGAAGGCGCAATAACCTCCTCCCCAACTGGACAGTCGCGAACAAAGTCAGGTGGCCAATCTTGTTCGGCCAACAGGACATCATATGATTTCACCATATGGTCCCAAAAGATGGCGTGTACAACGCGGTCAATGTCCCCTTCTAATCGTAGAGTCACAAGATATATTTGATCAGGATCAGAGACTCGCATATCCACCGTCTCGACTTGTATGAAGTCATCAGTTGCTTTCGCCTCCAGATGCTCTAGAAGACTCCGGCGAACTATTGTGACCTCTGCCGCGCTGTCTAACAGCGCTAACGCCCATGTCTTGTTCGTCAAGAGAACTCTCTTCTTGAGCGGCATGTCTAACTGAGACTGCTGCCACTTTCTTCTTTTTAAACTGCTGTTTTTGTTGCAGCGGTTTCTCTTCTTGTTTAATAGAAACCTCCGCTGAGCGTTGTGAATCCTGTCTCGGTTTCACGTACTCCGTCCTCCGCTCTGACCGCCTACCTCTCTCACTTCTTTTCTCCAAGGAGTCCTGAAAGGAACGAGATTGGCGCGTATCAGTATATTGATATCTATCAGGCGTCTTCAAAGTATCCCTATTCCTGAGATTATACTTATTTTGTGGGGTCTCCGGTTGCGGAGACTGCCCACCATCTTTCTTAGGTGTTTGCTGTTTCTTATCCCAGCGCTTTTTCGCACCCTCAGGTTGCTGTTAATTAGAATTATCCTTATTATTTTTACCCTGCAATTGTGGTTTCTGCGGTCGAGCCCCTAGGCTATCACGACCAATACTAGAATATGTTTCAGCTATTATTCTCGGAAGTTCCCGCTCCTGATTAATCTGCGGAACGTCCCGAAGACGCATTCGCACTGCTAGTGCTACAGCCTCCCCCTTGAGATTACTCAAAATAATAGAAGAAACCGCGTCAAAATTACCCATCAATTGCATGCCTAAATCCAAGGCAGGGGCAGCCCCATATTCATCCTGAAATTGTTTAAGCACCTCCGGCAAATTAGCCAAAGTCGGTGTACCGTGTGCTGTAGTATAGAGAGCGGCAAACACCGTGCCCCAAGTATTACAAAGATCCACCGTAGGAACCATCCCATACGGCAAACACATCGTCAAAATTCTATGCTTATCCTGAGGTCCCGTATGGGGAAATACTGCTTCCAGCGTATTAATTTTTTGCGCCAGCCAAAATGGAGTCTCCTCACGTTTAGCCGGTACCTTGCCCATTACAGAGTGTACAGTGGCCGGATTTATTCCCGGCACCACCGCATGTGGATGAGCTGGAGCAGCACGCGCTGCATTAGTATTTAATGTCTGCATCACAAACTGAACTAATCGTCTGTACGTTGCAGTTAATTCCACATATAAACGACGCACTTCAGCCACTGCCACATTTGCCACTCCAGGATATGGTGTATATGTAGCCAATAAAGGCCAGGTCGGACCATCATTACTCAACGGACCTAACCGTACTGGTGTTACTGAATGTGGGAGGGCGCCATCAAGCCAATTATGGTGTTCTTGATAAGATAAAGGTATTTCTAACTATGCATAAGCCCTGTATTGTCCAGGGACATTCGCAACAGTATATTCGTGAAAAGTATTTGTACCCCCATCAGCTGCTGGAAATACGACCCAAGAATAAAAAAGTTCTGATCTATAGGCTGCATGGGCGTCCACCACAAAAGTGACCGGACCCCCCTGGACCGTCAGTCCATGTGCTATCAGATGACCCGTGAGCGGAAATCGCATATTAAGCGGTATATCTACTACAACTGGATTCGCCATTAGTATAACAATAATAGCTCTAGGACAGAGAAGGCACACCAATATTGGGGTATTTCCTTTCAAAGTTCAAGCTTGAACAACCAACCACAAAGTATGAGGATGTACCCAACCCGTGGTGGCGGAAACCCTCAGCCCCACGGACGTCTCCGCATACGGAACCGAGGAGTCAAAATATATACGAGACCGAGAGAGTCAGTCGGACCCAAACATTAGAGCCAGACCAAACGTTGGCGGCGCCATGTCGCGTGGGCTCTCATTATCCTAAATGAGACTACTGGATTTCTAGGCAGCAGGATCGATAACGGTGTGGGGGACTGAGTGTGACCCACGTGTAAGGAACTCTGTCACCCTAAATCCGGTTGTTGCTCCGGCTAACTAGCAGTGCCTCATATCTCCCACGGGGAAGAAATGATTGGGCAGCCGAGCGCATGACATCTTCGGAACTTCTCAGGGAAGTCGTGGTCACTCAGATCCAAACCAACTCTCTCATTCACAATATGGTCTCATATACAAATGACAAAGACAGTATAAGTTTTATATAATGTTTTAATAAAACAACTGTATTTTAGATATTAAGGCGTGAGCCGCAATAACCAGAACAATACAACATAGTAGGATTGATATAGTAACCAGGAGAGTAAAACATAGAAATAAAGCTATCATAATTCCTAACCGTTTCTACTCTCCCTCTGCTTGTTCTATTTAGAGCACAGCATGTTAAGCTTTCAGCTTGCCTTTCTGTATCACTAGGGAGACGGACACACTCATACCTGAGCAAAGGCCTGTGATCTGGTTCAGCATCTGCAACGAGGCAGTCAGCGTCTAGTTGTGGTTCCCTGGTCGGAATCTCCCTCTTGATGTATTGGGACAAGGAAGTGATTTTATAACTAACATGTCATCGTGATCACAAAATGTTCCTGCGCAGGAATGGCAAGTCTAGACTCCTACCACGTCTATCGGCAATGTACCAGACTGTATCCTTGACTAAAGCACAGAGTGAATATGTTATGAAGAACTCCAGTGCTGAAGTAGGCAAAACAGTGTGATATGAATAAAAAACAACACCGTAGAACTGGCTATTCTGTAAAATAACAGTACGAAGCCTAATAGAAAGCATTTAGAGTAAAGTGCACAGAGGCTCTAAGCTGTTAGCAAATGAATAAAATATATTTAGGGCAAAGTGCACAGAGGCCTAAGGCCTGAAGCTAATGCGCAAAATATACGTAAAACTGACCACACTACAATGTCACAGACAGTGCAGAGGAACAGGAATTGCCAAATAGTAGGAGAGAAACATTCACTGCCAGTGGGGACAAGTCATACAGTGGATTGCCGAACAGTCATTAAGGGTAGTTGTAGTGAGACTGGCATGTGTCAAAACGTAGGACCTTGGTCAGAGTAGGCCATGGTGCAGGGACTAGGGCTTCCGGGTACTCTTGCGTGTGAATGTTATCTGTTCCATGTCTTCTTCTTCTGATGTGTGTGTTGCCTGGTGTATCCTTGTTGTTGTTGGTTGTGAAGGGGCAGCACACACCTCAGTGTTAGAAGACATGGAGGCAGACATCCCGGGGGCTGATCCCTGTCGAGTAATGAAGGGCAGTACTGCAGCAAGTAGGGCCTGCTGGTTTTTCAGAATGGCAGCCACATCCCGATGGTAGTCAGCCAGGTCGGCCCTGAGGGGTTCTATGTTGCATTCGTGCACACGTTGACTGGCTTGCAGTTGGAGTTGTTGTGTCAACTGGATGACAGCTGTGCAGATTTCCTTCTGTGTTTTTAAAAGTTCCTCCAAGAGCGATGTTCTGGCTTGCATTGCAGCTGCATGATCAGCAGTTGACAACATGTACGAACGCACCCCCTCAAGGCTGGCTGCCATAGTTTGCATCCCCACCCGCACCTCCTTGGCCAGCTCCCGCTGGACCCCAACGACTGTTCTTTCGAAGCTGGTGCCAGTGTCGTCAGAGTCCTCAGCTGTGTTGGAGCTGGCAGGTCTTACAATTGGGGTGGCGGGTGGTTCTACTGTGGTGGCTGCTTCTTCTGTGCTCCTCCTTGTGACTGAAGGTGGGGTTTGGAGGCTTTCAAGGACCATGTCAATGGTCTCTTGTGGGAGGTTGCTGGTCTCGTCATCCATGTCATCAGGGAACTCATGGACAGGCATATCGGCAGGAGATCCGTGTTCCTCTGCAATGAAACAGAGTACAATTAGTGTGTCTGTGTTGTGACAATTTTGCACTAAGATACAAGCCTTTGGATGCCTTAACTTTGTACTCTGTGTTTGTCTTGGTATCTGCTGTCCGTCATAGGGCATTGTTGTAGGCCTATGGCCCACCTGTGTGTCACATGTCTGATATGGAGCTATCAGACATGTCTGCCAGGTCGCCTCTAGGTGTTGCTTTGTAATTATTTAGGAATAGGCGTGTTTTTGTCCTACTCCTCCCTCGGTGTTTCACTATTGTTATGGAGGGACATTTTGTTGGGTGGGCTCTCATTATCCTACATGTGATTCTTGGCTTTCTAGGCAGCAGGATAGCTAATGGTGTGGGGGACTAAGTTTGACCCACTTGTAAATAACTCTGTCACCCAGATATTCAATTTAGCTCAGACAGACTAGCAGTGCCTCTGGTCTCCCACATCAAAGGAATGTTCAGACATCCGAGCGCATGACATCTTTGGAACTTCTCAGGGAAGTGGTGGTCACTCAGATCCTACACAATTCGATCTTTTCCGGTATGTTCCCATACACAAATGACAAAGACAGTATTTGTTTAATATGAAGTTTCATTGTACAACTGAGTTGTAGAAATTTAGGTGTGAGCCCCAATAACCCAAACAATACACACTGTTAGAATTGAAATAGTCCGCAGGAGAGTAATACATTAGTACACAGCTATCATGGTGCCTAACAGTTTCTACTCTCCCTCTGCTTGTTCTATGTATAGCACAGCATGTTAAGTTTGGAGCTTGCCTGTCTGAATCACAGGGGAGACATCATCCCTCATATCAGAGGAATGGTCTGGGATCTGGTTGTGCATCAGCAGCAAGGCAGGCAGCATCTAGTTGTGATTTTCTGTTTGGAAACTCCCCCATGCGTGTCTTGGGACGAGGAAGTGAATTTAAAAGACATATGTCATGGTGATGACAAAGTTTCCCTACGCAGGAATGCCAAACCTTAACCCCTACCACATCTATCAGCAATGTACCAGACGGTATCCTTGACTGGGGCACAGAGTGAATATGTTCTGGCAAACTCCAGTGCAGAAGTAGGCAAAACAGTGTGATTTGACTAATTGACAACACCTTAGGACTGACTATTTGATACATTAACTGATAGGAAGGGCAATGAGATTCATTTAGTGCAAAGTGCTCTGAGGCTCTTAGATGTGAGCAAATGAGTATAAGTACATTCAGGGTAAGATGCACAAAGGCCTCCAGCCTGAGGCTAATGCGCAAAGTATACATTTCACTTGCCACACTACACTTTGACTGACTGTGGGTGTTGTGACTGCCCTGCCAGCACACTTGCCTCTCAGGCCCTGCCCCATACACTTTTTATTCACATTGCATGATCTGTACATGTTACGTGGCATTACCTATGCATTTCAATGTTAGGATGTGGTATGGATGTAAACATTGTTGAAGTTTGAATATGATGGGGTATCATGTGTGTCTTACTGGATTGGCCTGTTTATCGTATGAATGTCCTATTTGTTTGTCAGACTGTGCAGATGTGTTTCAGTGACCAGTTGCCTGTGTCCCCTCCTCAATGTTGTTGTCTGAGCAGTATGACATTAGTGATGTAGCCTTGTTAGCCAGGCACATGAGGGACCCTGACGTATGCAGCATGTGTGTGTCGTTGGTGCTGTGTGGCTCCTATTGCTGTTTCCTTAGGTTTATGTATGTGTCAGTTATGGACATTCGGCATTTGAGTGTACTGGTACCTTTGTCTTATTTCTAGGAGTAGTTGCAGATGTCATCCTCACCCCCTAATTTAGGTATGTATGTTCCAGGGTGGGGTTCCTGCCATTTGATACTATAGCTGCACAGAGATGAGAGGTGTTATTGTCAACTGTTGTGGCAGTTACGTTGCAGTTGTTGTATTTGCTACTGCATTACAGGTAGGGACCTAGTTGATGTAGAATAGATTTTGCAATACAAGTGCCTGGATGTGGATTTGAGGTAGTGTCCTTCCCACCTGTCACTGCTTTCCCTTGGCTCTCTTGTTGTAATTACAGGATGTCCCCGTGGGACTGTTGTTGTTGCTGTATTTTGTCGTGCCCCAGCTGTGGTCAGTACTGGGCATGCCCCCCTGCCGTGCCCCTTTCCCCATGCCACTTCATATATGTGCTAAGTTACATGCATTGCGTAGTAGGTATCCCCCCCCTGCTTACAGTCCCCATTATTGCATTTGAATTCCCCATGCGACTTACCCTGCATGTGCGTTGTGTCGTGGTAGTCTGCGCTGTCCAGTCCTTGAATCCCTGTGACGATCTCCTCCGGGATGACGGCTGCGACCATCTCCTCCATGTGGTCCAGGGCCTCCTGTTGTGCTGGACTCCCCCCTCCAGTCTGCATTGCTGCCTTCCTGTTCCTGGCCATTTTCTCTTTGGTCCTACGTTTGCAGTCATGCCAGCGTTTCTTACACTCAGTGACTGTCCGGCGTTCTTCAGCCACACTGTTAATCTTGTCCACAATTTGTTTCCAGATGGCCTCTCTCCTACTGAGTGGCAATTTTGAGGAGATGAAAAGTTGATGCTGGTGTTCCGTCACCTCTTTCACCAGGATTTCCTGTTCCTCTGCACTGAAGCGACACTTTCTTTTTTTTTTTTAAATGTCCTGGTTCCTGTATGGATCCTCCTGGCTGGTTCCTGGTCTGCTCTCATCCTCCTGGGGTCTGTTGGGGCATCTAGGATCCATTTTGGCTCTCCTCTGCTGAAAGGGCAGTTTTCGCGCAAAAATTAAACTCAATAGCGTGAAAAAAAACGGCGTTTTCACGATTGAGCTGTCATAAATCGACCCACAGTGATGTGTGTCGCATTTACGTTGGTTTCCTTTACGACAGACGGATGCTGTGTGCGTCACGAAATAATGACTCCCACCTGTTGGTTGCGCCGCCGTACGTCAAAGTATAAATTTGACGCCCGCATGGCGCATCAAAATGGCGTTAGACGGCGCAAATTTTTTTGACGCAAAACTGCGTTAGCGCAATTTTGCGTCAAAAAGTATAAATATGGCCCCAAATGTCAACAGAAAGGCTGGGTGAAAGGGTGGAAGGGTAAAAGGATGTGTGGGTGGGAGACAGAATGAATGAAAGGGTGGATGGGTGAAATGATGCATAAGTGAACGGTTGGGTGAAAGAATGCATTGGTTAGTTAAATGATGGGCAAAAAGGTGGATGAGTAAAAGGATGAATGCGTGAGTGAAGGAATGGGTGATAATGTTAATGGGTGAAAGGATGCATGGGTGGGTGAAAGGATGGGTGACAATGTGGATGAGAGAAAAGATGTGTGGGTGTTTGAAAGGATGGATGGGTGAAACAATGCATGGTGAGTGAAAGGTTGTAAGGTGAAAGTATACGTGGGTGGGTAAAAGTCCGGGTGAAATGGTGGATAGGTGAAAGGATGAGTGGGAGGGTGAAAGAATGGGTGAAATGATTGATGGGTGAAAGGATGTATACGTGGGTGAAAGTATGGGTGAAAGGATGCATGTGTGGATGAATACATGGATGTGTGAAAGGATGGATGGATGGAGAAAAACTGAGAGAATGAATGGATGACACTGTAAATGCTTGCTTCGTCTTGCTCGGACCATCAGAGCTTTGATTCAAAGTGGAGGTAGTTTAATATTCTGGTTATTCTCTTGACTGTGATACTCACGATAGGTTAAACAAGACACAAACTGATGTAATACACCTTTCCCATGTTTACTTAATGAAATGCAGGCAAATTATATTTTCCTAACTTTTTAATGTTTTTAAATATGACATTGTGATAATGTTTGAGGAACAACCAGGTTGTTCCGTTTTAACAAAAATGTAACAAGCGCAAAGCAAAATCAGTTTGATCTATCTGCTCAGCAATTTAAAGGTGTTGCTTATGACTTAATTATTTGTTACGATCACTGCGACTCACATTCCATTTATAATAAGCAGTAAAAAGATCAATATATATGTCTAGTAATGATTCCGCAATACATTTTCCCATTTTTGCATTGATACAAAAATTATTTCAGCAATATGGGCTTGACACAGCATTATTCGTCCATTCCTCATTACACAGGGGGTCATTCCGACCCCGGCGGGCGGCGGGCGCCGCCCGCCGGGCGGAAACCACCCAAAGACTGCACCGCGGTCAAATGACCGCGGGGGTCATTTCAACTTTCCCGCTGGGCCGGTGGGCGATCTCCAAAAGATCGCCCGCCGGCCCAGCGGGAAAGCCCCTGCAAAGAGGAAGCCGGCTCCAAATGGAGCCGGCGGATTTGCAGGGGTGCGACGGGTGCAGTGGCACCCGTTGCGATTTTCACTGTCTGCTAAGCAGACAATGAAAATCTTTGTGGGGCCCTGTTAGGGGGCCCCTGCACTGCCCATGCCAGTGGCATAGGCAGTGCAGGGGCCCCCAGGGGCCCCACGACACCCGTTTCCGCCAGCCTCTTCCTGGCGGTGTAAACCGCCAGGAACAGGCTGGCGGGAAGGGGGTCGGAATCCCCATGGCGGCGCTGCAAGCAGCGCCGCCATGGAGGATTCCCTGGGCCAGGGGAAAACCGGCGGGAAACCGCCCGTTCCCCTTTTCTGACCGCAGCTTTACCGTCGCGATCAGAATGGCCCGGGAAGCACCGCCAGCCTGTTGGCGGTGCTTCCTCTGCCCTCCACCCTGGCGGTTTGAAACCGCCAGGGTCGGAATGAGGGCCACAATCTGCAACTTAGTGTAAAGTGGAGTTTATTCAGAGTTACTATAATTTGACCCCCAAAATGGTAAGATCCAAGAACACACTGCGAGGTTTGTTATTTTGCTGAAGCTGGCTGTTACTTCATGAAGTATCTATATTCAGAATACATGTTGAAAGGTATTGGGCCTAGATTTGTTTGGCGCAATCAGCACAGCCGACCAAAGTCTCAGTATTGTGTTGCACAAGGGAGAGAAAACAGCACAGAGCAATATTTATTAAATTGGCCTGCTGCTATTAGCTAGGGATGGGCAAATAGTTCTGCTCAGCAGGTGGAGTTTGCAGAGTTTTGCCCACTCTGCGCTCTACTTGGAGCTCGGAGTTCTGGCAAAACTCTGCCGTGTGAGAGAGTTTTTCTCATGTGAGACACATCAACGTTAAGTTGACGAGTGAGAATTTGCATCTCCTAGCACAATTTTCGGGTACTAGAATGGTTCCCAGCAAGATTTCAAAACGTAGGCGGTTGCGGCAGGTCACGACCATTTGCATTGAGAAAGCAAAAAAGGAGAGCTCTCTGGCAAGCTGCGTGGTGCCGGTAGTGCTAATTTTACAGTTTGAAAGATGCTCCTGGTGCTAAAAATCAGTGCCCGATTCCACCCACTCACAGCACTCCCTGGAATCTCACAGAGTTTTTCTGCAACTCCACAGAATTCCACAGAGTGAAACTCTGCGAGTACCTCCCACACCTACTATTAACCCCTGCACTGGGGCACTCAGAAGGCTGCCTTGAGCAATGCACAGCCTTGCACCAGGGTGAATAGGTGATTGCCATCAATAGGGTTTGTATGGGAAGCATACATTTGCAGTGCAAAAGCGCCTATACCTTGACAAACTCTGAAGCATCACACTTACGATGTGTGGGTTGTTTGGAGAAATAAAAACATTTTCCTCTTTCAACACCTTTTTTTTAGGAGGCATTAATTTTTTACATAAAGACCTGTCTGTCTATATTGGCAGATCAAGCTTTCCATAAAAAATTACGCAAAGTGACACAAAGTAGAGCAAGGTGCTATTCACACTGAGAAATTGGCACATTTGCACCACAAAATGACTTTTCACTGGAAAGTTAATTTCCTTGCAAGACCTGTATGGCTTTGTGCCACTCTGCAACTGATTCAAATCTTTAATACATCTGGGCCCTGATGATTTGCACAGGTATTACCGTATCCATGCTTTAATGCCTAAAATGGGGCTGGGTGGAAGTATCTTCAAGAAAATTGTGAAATATAATTTATAATAGATAAAACTGCACACAGAATCATCCATTTTGAATATACCACTACCGTCTGCGCTTTGTGTAGGCACTGTCAATCAGTCTCGCATTTCTGATGTTGAAACAGGGGGTAACGTGCCACAAACCCCATGAAAGAAAGGAAAGCTCTCCGCCCTCTTGATGGATTAGAAAAGCCGTAATTGGGGTGGAGTGGTCCTCATAGATTCATGGACCCCGATGCCACAGCACCCGCTGGAATATTTACAACATATAGATGCTTCAATGGCTTGATGAGTTACTCGTCTTTCCAAGTAGACAATTCTCACCGTTTCCACAGTCAAAAGCAAAAGCTCTCATTGAACATGATTCCTGCCCTATGCACCTACAGGAGGACAGCCGCCACAGCGAAATAGCATGCCACGTGACGTGTGTCACCACAGGGATCTTTGATCCCCCCCCTAACTTCACATGCTCCCAAATGCACCGGGTTGGTTTTCTTTCAAAGAGCAGTTGGACTTTTATTTTAAGACAAACACAAAAGCACACTCACGCACGTTCTCACACTCTAAGAAAGTTCCTCATTTTCGCCAATTGCCTCACCATATGTGGAATTGGAATACACGCCTAATACAGGGATTGCATTTATTAACCACGCAAAGAATTCTTTAACAAAATGAAGTTATTCAACCGACTGTCATCACGTGGCCATAACGTTGAAGAAACACTGAAGTCAGCATTCATTTTTTTCACAGGCCACACAGAGATGCACAGTAACAGATTTCCCAAAGCAGTTCAAAGAGCCCTGTTTCCATCTGTGTTTGGTGAAGGGTGCAGAAACCTCGAGGCCATCTGCAAACTCCGCTTCATCTCTAACACTTGGAAAAACAAAGGTGTTATTTTTCAAAGCTGCTTTCTCTCTCCTCCCGGGGTGGGCTCCACAGATACAGTTCATGGAAGGTGAGGAACTTCAGACAAGACGTCCTCCTGCTGGACACCTCCTGCGTCAAGGAATTCATCTGAGGGTGGCACAACCCGGCCTAAATAACATGCGCTAGTGGCAAGCCGGAGGCCAACAGTTAACGAACCCTGCAGAGGAATTTCTTTAAACGTTTGTTGGAGAAAGTCTGTAAAAAATCATTCAGGTCAATGTTATATCTAGTAAGGAAGGCAGGAGGCGCTCTAGACACACGGCAAAGACTTCATTCAACGAGCGCAGTTCCAGCTTTTCTTACTTATTTAACAGCTGTCTGTCGCTCAGTAAAACACTTCAGAGCGGAATGATAAAAGCAACGAAGCCTAACCTTGCCTTGTTTTAGTCTCGGTCTTTGAGGAACTTTAAATTTCTGTTTAAAATATGTGTTGACTATAGCTTATTAAAATGAATATGGCAATTTATCTCGCTCGTGACTTTCATTACCTCAGAAAAATGCAGTAAAAAAAATGTTCCATTCAGATTGATTTTAATCGCTGATTTTAGTTTTAGAGATTTATCGGTTTATTGATTTTAATTTCGGCAATTTAAGGCTTTCTGGCGTGAAGCTCATCGAAAATCTCAGCTATTTTACTTCAAAGGCTTCGGGGATCTCAGATGGACCGACGAATGCCGCAGCAACTAGAAATTAAAATGCGCTGTAACACCAGCTGTAAAAAATCGAATTTCATCGACTGTGGATATTCCATGAATCAAAAACTGCTTTATCAAACTTCAGTTTTTCAGGTCTGAAAAAGAAGGGAAATCAGAGTACCTGTCAAAACTTGCTATTGTTAGCCAACACAAAGGCAGAACATCGGACTACGTAGCCAGTCCAGTCAGTCTGTGCCACGTCAGCCCAGGATCAGACTGGGTCATGAAATGGGCACAAATTAGTTAGATAGCTAAAAAAAAGGTGTTTCCAAATTTGGGCTGTTTTGAACGTGTAGAGAAACGCTGTATAAGTGCTGTGTGAAGTATGGAAGACTTCGTAGATTTGAGCTTCGTGCAGGCAGTTTGTGGAAACTATCAGAAAAAACCGGCAAAGCAGACTTTAGAACAGTCCCACAAACGGCCAAAAAACCTGCCCACAGACTGACCTGTTAAGCCAGCCTTTGGACAATGCCTTATTGGCCAATAGCAAGGCCTCTGCTCACACCCTGAATTCAAGGACAAAGGGGAAATCATTAACTGTAGGGCAAGTCAGGCCTCTTACAAATAGGTGATAGAAAAAGGTGCCTTTCCAGATCATTCTTGTGCAAAATTTGTGGTTATACGGTGGGACTCCATGAAATGGGTTGCACCTTCTAGGTCAATCGCTGCGGTAACAAACCATGGGGCACTATGCAGTGCTGTGCCAAAATTGGCAGCACAGTGTCACTTCAGAAACGCGGGAATGCATTGTATTTCCAAAAATACTGCGCACCCCGGTGATTCCACTAGCGCTGGCACTAAATTTAGCTGGCTAGCGCCCTATGCAGGCACTTGGGTTGAAGGGAATGATTGTTTATGTGCAGGAAGGTGTCCCATTAATGATGATGCAGAATGCAGCACACATAGAAGTAGCATATCATCATTATTTAATGATTTTTTATGTGCAGGAAGGGACACCTTCCTGCCCCTAAACAATCATTCATGGCATCTTGCTCTTTCAATGTGTGCTGCAGATTGCAACACACATAGAATAAGGCAAAAACAAGGAGAAATACTTCAATTTGGGGTGGGATTAGTTGTTGGCGCTGCTTCAGATTTACATTTCCTTGTAAATCTGGGACAGTTAAAAGCAATGTGTGTTGCTGAGAACGCCCACAGCAACACCCATTGCAGGCCCTCTGCTGCGGAAAACTGCATTGGGGGCCCATATTTGCTAGATGACGTTAAGGCACAAAAAGTGGCTTAACACAACCTTGTAAATATGGTGCAGGGCACAGCGCCATCGGAGCATCACAAAAAGTGGTGTTCTGGTGGCTCTAAGGGCTTGTAAATATGCCCCATTGTCTGTTTCTGACGCTGACCAGTCGCACAGCGATCAACCACATCCGCGAGTTGTCCGCCCTGAAGGTGAATATTTGTGCCTTTGGAGAGCTGATGAAGCAGCAAGTAGCCATTGAACTGTATAACAGACCTGACAAAATCATTAGGTGTCTCAAAAAGCTGAGGTTAAACTGCCCCACAGTTATGGAACCCTTAGGGTACTTCTTTAAATGGGGATAAATCTGAGGTTACTCCCAATTGAACACCTTGATCTCAGGGTTGATGACAGGGTTGATGACAGGAGCAGGGGGAGGCATGGGGATGAGGGATTTGGAGCTGAATTAGGACAAAAATGAAACAAATGAGAAAAACCACCCTTTCATGACTGGATTCCTCATGTTGGCAGCAGCATCAAGGGTCTCCTAATGAACACTCACCAGTGACTGTTTGAAATTTCCCTCCTAGTTTTTCACAAAGACTGCCTCAAGCCCCCCCCCCCCCTTATTTCACAAGGCCACATATACATCAGTGGCTACCTAGAGTGTGTTTAGGGTACTGCTTAATCTGCTTTGTGTTTGGAAAGTGTATGCACCACTTAGTTTTGCCTTGAAAAAGTCATATATTTGAGTGCTCGACATGCAGTATTTCAGTGGTTTCTGATCTGTACCTTACCTGGAAAGTAGACTCTGCTAGCTTGGAAGTGTACATTCTGCCTGCCTGTATCCAAGGAGATTCTGAATAGAGGAGCACACCCCTCCTCCCTTCCACAGGGGCTTGGGCTTAAAGTAATGTGGCCCTTATATAAGTTTCTATTGGTTATTGCATATGTTGTTGTGATTGGTTGCTGGGGTAGTATTTCTATTGGCTTAAGGGATACGGTTTGTGTTCTGACAGGTACTAGGGCTAGGGTTCCTATTGCACAAAGGTTTTAGGGTTACTGTTGTGATTGTCTGTCAGGGCTAGGGTTGTGTTTGGTACTAGGGCTAGAGTTTCTATGGGTCTAAAGTTTTTAGGGTTCCTGCTGTGATTGGCTGTCAGGACTAGGGCTGTGCTTGGTACTTGGGCTAGGGTTCCAATTGGTCTAAAGTTTTTACGATTCCTGTTATGATTTTCTGTGAGAGCCAGGGCTTTGCTTGGTACTAGGGCTTGGGTTCCTATTGGTCTAAAGTGTTCAGGGTTCCTGGTGTGACTGACTGCCAGGGATAGGATTGTGCTTGGTACTAGAGATAGGGTTCCTGCTGCACAAACGATTTTAGGGTTCCTGTTGTGATTGGCTGTCAGGGCTGGGGATGTTCCTGATACTGGGGTTAGAGTTCCTATTGGTCTAAAGTTTTTAGAGTTCCTGGTGTGAATGGGTGTCAGGGCTGGGGCTGTGCTTGATACTAGGGCTAGGGTTTCTATTGGTCTAACGGTTTTAGGATTTCTGTTGTGATTGGCTGTCAGGGCTAGGGTTGTGATTGGTTATTAGGGCCAGGTCTCCCATAGGCTCTTTTGTTTAGGACTAGGAATCTTATTGGTTAGAGTTAGGGCTAGGGTTCCATTGGCAAATAGAGCTATTTAAGCTCAGGGATCAGGGTGACTCAGCCCAGGCATCAAGGCAGAGAGGACAAGGGCTTTTGCCTGTTTGGGCCTGGTCAGGCCAGGGTGGGCCTAGGGCCAGTAATGCTGCCCAATTTTCCATTCTTCAACAACTACCTTAAACCTCCACATCCTCCAGCTTCCAAACACTTTATCAGGAAAGGCATTTAAATCTTACACCACAAACAAACATCATACAGATTTCAATGTCACAACAACAACCACAAAACCCCACATACCACCCCTATACACATATGCACCACAACTACATTAAGACACCTACATTCTCACAATAAACACACATCTGTCCATTGCCACTAACACATCTACACATTGCCCACACAACATAAAGTCACATTCAAAATAACTTTCATCCATTCAGACACAAAGTCTCTGTGCATACAAAACACCAGCACTTTCCTCTGCATATGACTGTGTTGGAAAACATTTACAATCTGATTATGTGTATAAATATAGATATGTGTATTTCTTCAAGAAATATGTATAATTACTATTTCATGATAATAAAATATGTACATACTCTTTAAGCTTTTTCAACACACGTATATTTACTCATGGTTAAATGTATATGTGTGCACATATGTATATACAAGTATGTATACAATGTATGCGGATATGTGTTAGTATATGTGTGCATGTATATGTGTATACATGTGTGTATATTATTCTATGCTTGACATGTTCATAGGTCATTGCATAGATCCGACATAAGTTGTTAGATTAGATACTTATGAATCCCTGCTTTCATTTTAGCTATCAAAATGACCAAATGTTATCTTAACTATTCTAACTATTTTATCAGCAAGCATTTTGCTATTGAAAATTGAGGAAAGATAAAATAATGTTAGAAAAGTACACAAATAAATTAACCTCAACTATTGCTAATCTTAAAAGTCTGTGTTTATACAACACAACTTAAAATCTCAAAATATTATATCCATTATTATATTCCTTATACACATACTCCCATACTATGTATTTACGTATCTATTTATTTATTACTTCAGTCCTACTGTACAAGAGGGGAGAAAATAATAAAAAAAATTAAAAGAAAATCTCTCTCGTAAGCTTTACTGTGTCTCCCCATCACCCTATACCTCTAACAATGTGTCCTTCATCACCACTCTCTGACTCATCCCAAGCCCAGTCTCCTACTATGATCTCCAAAATAACCCTAAAATCTTCCCTCCCTTACTGCTCCTGGCTCATCCTGAACCTCAGTTTACTACTATCATCTGCCAAACAACCCTACTAAATTCTCCCTCACTTATCTTACCTTTGAGACATCCAAAACCCCTTCTACTACTATGATCTCCCTAACCCCTTTCTACAGACTCTTGTCTCCTCCATCTCTCCTTTACTCATCCCAAGCCTCATCCTGTTACTATAAACTCCCAATTAACACTTCTGGATTATTCTCTCTTCTATCATTATTCTATTCAAACCTACTAACACTGTACTCAAATTTCCCTATACTAATCCACCACTAACCCTTTTGGGTTCCAGATCAGCATGCTACTCGCCGAAAAGCTCTTTGACGCCTTGTCAGAGGTAGTAAGTGTGATATAAATACAATTACAATTACAAAAACAAGGAGCAAACAAATTTGTAATCTAGATTTACTGCAAGAAAATGGTCCACGTAGTTTAGGAGCACTTTATCATTAAAATGTTAAAATTCAGCAGCAGTACTTTTGAGTCCAAACACATTTATTTGTTACTCACATAAGCCATAATTGGTTGGAATGCCATAATCCACTTGTTGCCCTTCCTCATACATTGTACAAATCCTGACAAATCAATTTATCACTTAAAATAGTAATATGAATTTAAAACAATAAGACACTGATAGGAGGCGCAAGCTATGAATATTTTATGGTGATGTAATTCCTGACCATTTAAATCATTCATGGGGAACTCTCCAATCTTACTTTTGCAGCAAAAAGAGGCTAGGCTGCAGGTGTTTTAGATTTCCAGATAACGCTTGAGGCAGGCAACTGATAGATGTCATTACTCAGAGATTTATCTTCAAAATCGATCCATACATAGCTCACTCACGTATTACTTTGGCTCCAGGAACAATTTGTGCATGCAAATTGGTGACATGTAGACTAGGAGTTCTGACTGCCAATTGCTGAGCAGATTTTGGACTGTGATGAAAACATTCACTGATCATTCTGCAGTTCTGAGTATCAATGAGTATCATTTCCCCTTAATAAAATCATTCATGGATGTCAAGGATCACCCATCTACAGTAGGGGCGGCTTGTCGCTCCCCCTGCCAGCAGCAACCGCAAAAACTTTACACGAAAATGATAATAAACTGTGTTGTAAAGAGGCGGGGCCAACGGGGGTGAAAAGCAGTGCTCAATAGAGCTTTGCAATACATACATAGCTCAGTCAGACTGAGTAGTTGGAAGAGTTGTGGGCACCAAATATCTCATGCTCTGTACGGTGACCTATGTATCTGGGAGCAGAGTGAGAGGCAGGCTGCAACATTTTGAAAACCTATGAAACATGGTAGTCAAATTGGAGTTCCTGCTAAAAAATCTGCTCAGACTTTATATTTTGTTAAATTATACTGGGGTACATCACAGGTAGGTTAACTATTAAAAAGTAATCTAAGGAATCAATTAGGATCTGATGAAATATTTTCTCTTTTAGTGCCATTTAGATGTAGTGCTGTGGATCTTGTCAACATTGTGTATCCAACAAGCTTGATGGTGACCTGTTAGCAATAATGATATGACCGTCTGTCCCTAATCACCCAACTGTGTATCATCAATTTCAGTAGAAAATTATGATCATGTTGGCTGATTGCCTCAGAAACTGGGCACATGCGAATGATGAATGGGAGATAAGATTGGGCCACCACTGCAAACACTACAGCTTAAAACACAGATTGGTTATCTAAAGACATCTATTTTCAACTATTGTTGTACATTTGAACACCACACTAAATATTCATTCTCCATACCTGCCACTAGGTGAAACTAGTTGAAGGTCATCTAGGCCCTCAAACTCATTCCATATAAGGCTGATTCCTTGGTAGCACAATCAAAACATCCACCCTAGTACTTATTTCAACCAAAGATAACGAGGGAAGCAAAATATTTAGGTTGCAGTGTAGACAGCATAACCTAGATATGTTTATAAAGTGCATAGCTATCGAACCAGGGGACAGATGTAGCAAACATTTGCGAGTCGCAAATGGCCCGAATCGCTACTTGCGACCTTGCAAATTCCGAAATGGGATGCAAAAATCCCATTTCCGAAATGCAAATAGCGATGCAAGCTATTACTGACTCACAAAATTTGCGACCTGATTTTGTGACCCGCAAATAGGAAGTCGCAAGCCATATGCAAAAGCCAGTCGCAAATTGCGACCAGTCGCAAAAAGCCCTTTTTGCACATCCAGATTACCACTGATTCGGAGCAGGTGGTAACCAGAACCAAAGTATAAAAGGAGACCCAGAAGGCATCTGGGTGACTCAAAATGGCTGAACTGTACGTGATAGCATGGAGGAGGAAAGTCCAGGCCGCCCAGCAGAGGAGGAGGAGGAGGAGGAGGCAGAGACAGGAGAGGATATACCGAACCAGGCAGACACTATTTCAACAAACTGAGGAGGAGATATATGACAAATATAGACTGAGCAGTGCAGCAATTTTAGAATTAATTGAACTACTTAATCCTCAACTTGAACGGCAGACAATACGCGGCAGCGCCATCCCCACACATGTGTAAGTGCTATGCTCACTGCACCTCTTGGCCTCTGGTAGCTATCAGGGGGCACCGTGCCTTTAATGGGTGAACTTTATTATTACTAAGGAGGGAGACTTTGGGAGCGCTCTTTCACCCTAAGATTTCTTCCCCATGTTCTTTTGATTTAGCTATCAGGGGGTGATTTCTGTGGCAGGTGGGGTTTCCCAAAGTTCACTCTCACGATTCTTCAGATCATTCCTAGATGCCATACTCACACACATGTCCAGATATATATACCTACCCAGGAATGAGGTAGAAATTAACAGCACCAAGTTGGAATTCTACAGAATTGCCAACTTCCCCCATGTTATAGGGTGTGTGGACGGGACACATACAAATCTGCCCTCCTGCAAATCTGGAATATATGTTCCGCAATAGGAAATATACTCACTCTCTCAACATCCAGGTGGTATGTGATGCACATAATGGCATTACTGACACAGTAGCTAAATTTCCAGGGAGTACACATGACTCAAACATATTCAGGCACAGTGGGATACGCCAACGCCTAGAAAGTGGGGAGTTTGGAGACGGATATCTATTAGGTATCGCTGACTACACGCTGAAGCCTTAGATACAGGTCTCTGTGGAAACCATCCATGCCCTGCTAAAATTGCTTATTTTTGTCAAACAGGTGACAGTGCATATGCCCTGAGACCATGGATACTTACCCTGTACCTAACACCTGGCAATGGGAACGAGAGGTGATATAACAGTGCACATCGGCGGACCAGAACTGTCATTGAGAGGACCTTTGGATTGTTAAAGGCAAGATTCAGGTAACCCCACAAAAGTGGAGGTGCACTCCAGTATGCCCCAGTAACAGCATGCAAGATTGTCACCGCCTGTGCAATCCTACACAACATTGCCACCAGACGTGGCCTACATCTCACCCCTGAAGACACAGACACGGAGGATGAGGAGCAAGAGCTACCACACCAACAGCCTGGGGATAGAAGCATCGCAAATGAAGGCAGACAGAGACAGAACCACATTGCAACCCAATACTTTGGTAGGTACGTGGCAACTGTCACCACACTCACTAATGTCAAACACACATAGCCCAGTTGTGTAGTGAAACAAACAAAACCTTTTTATTACTAAACTATACTGAAAAAAATAGTGCTGTTAATCACAGTCTGTAATTGTCTAATTGCAATGAAGACACATTAAAAATCATGTGCCTCATGTACAGTGCTGTCTGGTGGCTCACACCCTCCTCCTAGAGTGGCAACCATGGCTCATCCTTGGTGGCTCCCCTGAACCCTGCCGTGCACTACCACTCCGTAGCACACGGGACTCACTGGCAGACACGCTACTGATGGTTGACCACTGCTCGCTGTCCTGAGGGGTCTCCCCTGTGCCCCTTGCAGCCTGCCTACTTTCCATAAGGTCCACCGCATGGCTGATGCGGCCAAGTCCTTGCGCCACATCGCTAGCAAAGTGCCAAAGTTCCACCTGTAGGCTGACTGTCCATCTTGAGACGCCTGTAGTATTGGTGGCAAGACGCCCAATTGATGCAGGCAGGCGGTCAAAACGTGCCGCTGTGTGGTGCTCCCTGTGTCTTGCATGCCCTCGGTCTTCCACTAGTTCCATCACCAGATGTCTGATGGCCTGTGTCAAATCCCCCAAATGTTCATTCATTGTGTTGAACTGACTGTTCACATTCGCCAGCCCATCTGTCATGCTGTTCTGCATCCTATTGAGGGTTCTTGTGATGGCCCTTAATTGTCTTTTTTGCAGGCACTGACCATGGATGAGGGATGCCTCCAAGTCCGCGAAGACTGCTTCCCCTACCTCCTCCTGGGGCACCGACTGAACTCTGCACCAGCGTCTGTGCATTCGTCCACCTGATGGCTCTGATTGCCTCTCTGTGGGGCTGGGCCCTGGGGTTGTGTCAGCTGCCCCCATGTCCTGTGGTTGTTCCTCTATGGACCCTGGTGGTGTCCTGCTGGGCCCAGCAATTTCACCAGCAGCCTCCTGCAGTGTCTCTGGCCCATGTTCTCCTCCCTGCCTGTTGTCGCTGCTGGGGGTGTCTTGTGGGAGACCTGTGGGATATAGGGGATACACTGTCAGTCTCTCACATCTGTTTTATGCCTCATAATAAACATTTGCCTTTATTCTGACTACTGTACTACATTGCCCATAATGCACTATTCTAGAGGTTGCTAGACTGGAATGGAGCTAGTCTGGTGGTGCCTGCTGCTGTGTACTGGGATAGTGTGTATACTGCATTTGTGGGTTTCAAAGCATATCTCATGGTATTCACTTTTGGCTGTCCCTGGCGCTGAACTGTCCACTTCTCCCATGCCAATGACGGCCTCTGGCTCCAGTGTCTCCTCAACCATGCTTTCCAGGGCTGTGCGTTATGGGACGGCGAATGGGCCTCCTCCGGTGCCCCTCATCTCCCTCATGCACTCCACAACCCTCTCCTTCGTCCTGGAGCGCAGGTCGTACCACCATTTACTGATTTCCCCAAGGGTGCGGTGACTCACCCCTATGGCATTTATCTTGTCTTGGATCTGCTGCCATATCCTTTTCTTTTGAGTGTCTGGGACACTCATTGCTGCCTTCCAGAAAAGTTCTTCGTGGTGCAGGCAGCATTCTCTAGTCAGCACCTCCAGCTCTTTGTCGGAAAACTTCACTTTCCTCCTCCTGCCAGCACTGCCTGTCTCCTCCATTGTTGCAGCAGCTCCTCTCTCCTGGATGTGGCACTGCAGTTTGGAATGGGTGTGGTCCTCCCTCCTCCAGGTGCATTTGATCACTTCCTGGTTCTGATGTCATCACCAAGAGCCAGGAAGTGGATTTCCAAACTGTTGTGCTGCACCTGCAGCAATTTGCGAGTCAGTCGCAATGTGCGACACCCTTCTCGCAAATTGCGACCTCGCTAAAAGCGAAGGTCACAAATTGCGGTGCGATACCTATGTGACTCGCAAATTGGTATTGCAATTATTTCTTGAATTTGATTTTGCGAGTCGGAAATAGCGATTCGCATGGAGTTGCTATTTCCGATTCGCAACATTTTATCTACCTACATCTGGCCCCAGGTCTTCCCAGTGCTATTGCAGTACCACATGCCCACATATACTGCTGCAAAAGATCCTGGTTTAGAGTTTTTTTTCTTGAAAAGACCTTCGCTGGGGCTCGCACGAAACTCAACAGGGTGAGAATTCCCGAGTTTTGAGGTCAGGTGGATAAACGATCGGCCAACACCTCTGGCTCTTTTGAACATGAGCACATTTGCTAACTTGGATTTTGCTGATCGAAGAAACGTGGTTGGTGCGCATGCCTTAATTATGCCCCTGACAAACGTAGGATGGGTGTTTGAAAAGGTGTATAAAGAATACACAATGCCTTAAATTTGACCTGCTTCTCCTCAGGACGCCAGGGGAGTAAGGGCAGGTGAGTGGATTCAGATTGTAACTTGGATATATCTCGTAGCAGCCACCCAGAGTCATTTTGGATCGTCTGCAGCCGTTTAAGGGAAGATTGCTTGACCCCAATGTAAAGTACCATGTCATAGTCCAGTTGAGATGAAAAAAATTGTTTGACAATTGTTTTCTTAGTGTGGTCTGATAGAGTCAAAAGTATTTTCTTTAGGCTGCACAGTAGGCCAAATAAGTAATCCTTAATTAACAAGATCAGTCACAACAAAAAATGGACCAAAGAAAGAGAAACGTTAGTCTGGAAAGTAAAGTGAGAAATCCTTTACAGATGAAAGTGGTTTCCTTTACAAAGATTTGATACATTTTGACATGAGAACCTTTTGGTGGAGATGTAGGCATAGGCTGTATTTATTTATGTAAGGTATGGGTGTTTTAAACATTAAAAAATAATTTATCTGGATTTGCTATGTTATGTACGAAACGCACTTTCAATTTCACAAGTGATTGCAAAGCTAAATTATGTGTAACATGTTAATAAAACCTGTAATCAATATGCACCCAACAGCCTCATGTGCTCCAGGTAGAAACTCACTTCATCAACATCCATAATTTAAGCACCAAGCTCCATAAATACATCTACATGCCACGTGAGCACAGAACGTGGGGACCACACGTGGAAAAATTTTGTTTCACTCTGTGATCCGACCTGTATCTCATACAGTCAAGAAACAGAAGATCACAAGCCACAAAAGAAAGTTAACGCACAAATAAAACAAAAACAAATTTCTGAAGAGGAGTCAATTCACACCTACGTTTGTTAAAGGACTTCATTAAAAACACAGTTCATATGACGAGGAACAAAGTCAAACCAATAAAGTCGACACATGAGTTCAAGCACTCAAAAAAGTACAAAGACACACACATGTACATACACAAAAATGCATACACACTCTCAAAAACACACACCCATCTCACACATACACATATTTGAAAATGTATTTATTTGTAAGTTGATCTAAAATGTTTTGGATACACTCCGGCCTATTTGTCAAGATACATCATCTGTTGATTATCTGTAAACCTGTCTACCACAGAGAGACGGGAAATGCAAACTACCATATGCAGTTAGTTTGTGGTACTCTACTATGCTTCACTTTCTTCTTAAACTGCTTTTTGGGGTTTTGGCTTGGATCTAAAATACTGGGCACAAGCCTCCATTAAAGCATGCAAAAGGCACTGATGCTAGCGCCTGCTTCCTGAGATTCACACACTGCACAGTATCAACTCACACAAGTAGAGCCTCTTATCAGCATAGTTTTTCCCAACTGATGGCAGTGGATTTCCAATGAAGGAATTGTTGGTGACTTGTACCTGGTAGAAGGGAACTTTCACTATACAACATGGCTAATATCCTGACATGGTTGGTTCACAACTGAGACTGTCTTTGGCGTAGTCAAGCGACTGCATGTGGACAAATTAATGCATACACTGGAGTCAAGTGCACCGGTTCAAAACATAGAGCCTGCTGCAGATGCTCATACTACATACAATGACATTTAAAGCATGGGAAAATACAATTTCTGGCTCCTCCTCTGTGTCCTTTTCCTAATAGACTACTCCTAATTCTGGATGACATAACTGAGGATCACCTACGCAGCCACCGACATAAGTGATATGAAAGTAACTGTATTAGCAGCACCAACCAGGAAGCATCAGAAACCTCAGTATGTAGTAATAGAATATATAATTTCTCCCTGATATTTCTAATTCATTTTGAAAGGACCAACAAAGGGCACTTTTTTGCTGGTCCGAAGGTAAGGAAAAAGGAAATAGGAAGAATTAAATCAGAGTTCACTTCTGTCATAAAGGCCAAATTAACCTTTTTGCAGATTTTCTCTGGCAGATTATTTCAGCCTTTAACTTTCTGAGAAGGTTATTGCATGCTTCCTGACCTGACATGATTGAGTGGAGGAACAGTCAAAGAACGTTTGTTTGGCCAATGTATTTACCTTGTAAACTAGTAAAGTTTGCACTTGACTCAAAATAGGCATGTTAAATGTCTGCTGTTATGTATAGTCAGTAGGCATTTTATAATGATACATTCTGATGATTTTATACCATCTGCATTCCGCATAACAACCTCTTGTAAACTACCACAGAGTCTACTATAAGTGCTCCATTGTGGTCCTAGGATTGCCGTGGAAAAGGTAGCTGGATCCTGTCAATGAAAAGGTGAAATGCATCTAATAGGCCAAAGTAATGTTCAAAGCATTCAATCCCTGGATCGACTTCAAACTCTCTTGACCGAGGGAATTCTAGGTACATGGAGAAAGCTTTGAGACTATAACGATCTCCATCTGATGGGTCTTAGAGCCGGATTGCATGGGACCTTGATAAGAGTAAGGTATTTATCTTGCTAGCACAGGTATTTTACTAGAAATTAATAATGAGTGTTCATGTATTATGAATAATGGATTTGTGTAGAAAAAGCAATAACATAGAAAATGAATGCACACATTTGAAAATGTGATCACGATGAGACGCCGTCAATGTTCACGACCTATACTTAATAGTTTATTAATATGAAATGTTGAGTATGTGTTAGATTAATGTAGTAATATGTCATATTAAGAGTTATGCATCATGTATTAGCTTTATTAAGTGTAGGCCTTAACTTAGCGGAGGTATTGGCCTAGTTGCCTGGCCTCATGTCTGTATTTCTTAGTGTTTCATAAAATGGCTGTCGTAGAGAGTTAAACTGTGATTTTCCATTGTATTGTATAAATGTGCTTGTAGCTTAAAGTCTTTCTCATGAGAACCGACTGCTAGAAGATGCTGTTCTTGCTAAATGTAACATTTTGAGTGTAAACTGTGTAAGACTGACTGTCTCAGGAGAAGAACAATGAAGACACTGACTGGAGTATAAGCTGCAACAATATTGTTACCTGACGAGCCGTATCATGAGAACATCGTAGGAGAAGCCAATCAGCGACATGTGAACAGAGTAGTGGTAGCATTCAAAGATTTGAAGTTTTAGTTTTATTGGACAAAGTGTGAACATCCGATCTCTTGACCAATAGGACTTGGGAAATAGTTTTAGGAAATCTAACTTAGCCAGACTGCACCAGTGGAAGAGAGACATGTGCTCAATTTCTTGCTGGCCGAAAGGTCATTTCTTTCTAGAACGTCTTGACAAGAGACGTGCTTAACTTTATTGCTAAAAGACTTTGCCTATTCTGAACTTTCAGGTTGACCGAACTGATGTCTTGATGACAAAGACTATCTTAGCTTGCCAATCCAATTGAGGAGAGGTATTCTTGTACCCATGTGCTTGTTATGCCTATTTGTTTTTCTTTCTAGGTACCAACCGCACTGTTTTGATAGAGCCATATTTAGTTGTTTTCCAAATTTGTATTACTAAATTGTTTTGCATGAAGCCCAACATTCTAATGCTAATCTGGTGTTAGTTAAGGATTCTCACTAATGAAGGTCCGTTATAGGGAATAACGTTTGATGTCTTTTCTTTGCTGAATCTAAATGTATGTGATATTGTTTGCGCAAATAATCTTGTTATTAATTTGTACTGTAACCTTAGAATGTGTAATAGTTCAAGCTTTGATTAAATTGCATTTCTTCCACTGCTTTGGACAGCCAGTGTTGTTTCTGTACATTTATCATTTGATTTTGAGATTAATTTACATGACATTAGCATTGTTAATATAGGGAAATAAATATTCTAACGTTTACTGAAAGTGTGGTTATTCATGACTAAGAGGTCATGGTGTATGACAATTACTGACTCCATTGATTATTAATGTCCTTGATTATCATTGATTGTTAATGTTATTGATTGATTATTGATCTGCATGTACTGGAGTGATGATGGCAACATCTTAATTGCGAGTCAAAAGTTTCATCAACCTATTCACGTCCCCTTGTAAGTTTACTTGTTAAGGTCAGACACGCTAACAATCTCACCCAGAAAATTCCATTATCCCAGGGCACAGATATTTAATAGGTGTGGTAAATACCCTCTTTTTGATGCTTTTTGCTGGGAAATGAGGCGTGTCATACAGCATCAACATTTAAAAAAACGAATTCCCTATATTTCACTTTTTCCAGGCTTTTCCCCAAGAAACTCTGTGGCAAGGTTGGCCTACACAAATCTGTGAATGAAAAACAGTGAAGTTTCAATATGTTCAGCACAGTCTTTGATTTCGATTACAGGGAAAACCTCTGACCCTGGTGCACCATTCCCCAGGAGTCTGGGTGACATTGAATGCAGACAAAATTCTGATTGCACATTGCTCCGACTTAAGCCTTTAATGATTTCTCCATTGACCTAATTTATCCTCAAGATGACAAAAGAGACATTTTCACAGGGTTTTTGAATCACTTTCATAATTATCTTCTGACTAGTTCTGCACAGATTGAAAATGCTGGGATTTGATATGGTGACTGAAGAAGTTATACTTTGAACTGGAATCAGAGAGATAAGAACACAGTGGAGCCACTCAGATTCAGTCCTGTACAGGCTGCACGATTTTCAAAAGGACACTACCTGTAGTCAGCATTTAGATTTATGATTAGACTCCTGGCTACTGTTACCAGATGCCCAGCCAGGCCAATGTTGGTGTCTACTTACAGCAACAGTGAGCATCTCGATAACATCTCATGTGCCCCTGGAGGTCAGAGCAACAAGTCTAATAATGGGAAGGATGGCAGAATCACATAGAGGTCTTAGAGGGATGCCCCCATATAGCGAAGGAATGCAGAAAGTAGTGGATGCTAAGACTTTGTGACATTGTTTCTGTCGAGTTATATATTTCATATGCAGTCCATTGAGAAGTAGCCCATGTCTATGTTTGCTATGAAATGCTGTGTGTAGCAGCCTGGCACTCAGTAGGGTGCACAAGTCTTCATTTTACAGGTGGGTGACATCTACACCAGTCTCTTGGAGGGCGAAATCCACATCTATCTGTTTAGTGGGGTTGATCTCACTTACGTCTGCTGTTCTTGTTTGCTTATATGCTTTGCAAAGCTTTGTTTTTCATTCATATGGTAATGTTTAGGTCTGGCTTGACAGTGCTGTCTGCATTGTGTATTGCTATCAGTTATTTAAGATATACCTACAATGTGATATGTCCAACCAGAGGACTATTACTCCTTCATCTCATGCTACTGCCTGTGTGATGTTTAATTCTACCTTCAAGAAGTCCTTCCATTGAAATGCATGAATGAATATTGTATTTCGGAAAAATGCCCTCAGTTGCCACCCTATTTGTCAAATTAATTGTTTTATTTCCTATATGCATTCGATGCAGAAAGCAAATGTTTTACTACATTTTTACAGCATTACATGTGATAGCACATTAAAATAAGACCTATCAACTTTGCCAATGCTAGTTATTTTGAAGTAGGTCTAGAAAAGTGCTTTCCTTAGTTATCAGTTCGCTGATTTCCAGTGTCAGCAGTGTCAGCAGTTCATGTTGGACACTTTCATTCCTTGTCATGTCTGCTGACTCCTTCTACCACCTACATCAGGGAAGCATCATCCAGATCAACAGAACTGCTTCTGAAATGCTTTATATTGTACTATATCCATCCAACAAATAAACATTTCATCCACCTCATCCCTTTCAGAAAAAAGAAGGGAAGCCTCAGTTACATTTCCAGGACTACTTCAGAGGGAAGACACTAAAAATGACATTCACGTGAACACAGAGCAGTGAATGATGATAAGGCACATTTGTTGCCACAGTTTCTAGGAACAAGACGATTTCTAGCAGTTCATAAGCAACAGTCTCCGAAAAAATTGCAAATTTGGCCATAATGCCTCTAAAATAACCATTAACTCTAAGCTACTTCAATGCAGAATCCGAATGAAAAAACACAGCAGCAAACAATTTGGAGAGTTCGAATTCTCCTGCCCTGCTCAGAAAAACATGCCAGCACCACTGGATATGTCTGAAAAGTACTTATTAAATCATTGGCTGATTTTGTTATGTTATGTCCATTTGTATCGAGCTCACGTCACCTGAGAGATTATCCTGGGTCTATTTGAAAAGCCAGGTTTTCAGTTTCTTGTGATATCCAGGAGCTAAGCTGGTGGCTTTGATGTGCAGGGGTACGCTGTTCCAGGATTTAGGAGCCAGGTAAGAGTAAATGCACCTTCTAGCTCTGGTTCTATGGATGAGGGGGAATAGAGTTTTCTGTTTAGGGTGTGGAAGCTGATGTGATTGTTTAGCTACGCAGGGCCTAGATTGTGCAATGCCTTGAATGTGTGTGAGGAGGTTGAACAGTGCATGTATTGTAGCCAATGAAGGCTTTTGAGATGTGTGGGCATGAAGGTGTGGGATTGGAGTTTGAGTATAGGCCTCTTCGTGTAATAAGTGGTGATAGCACTGTACAGTGCTCCCATGGCGTGCTGATGATTAGGGCTTGAGTGACCCTTAAGTGGCAGCCTAGTAAAAACCTTTTCTAAAGCAGTTTGAGGATGTGGAAGCAGGAAGGGATAAATATATTAATATGGCTGGTCACTGAATGATGATTATTTACCATGATCCCTGCGTTTTGGGCATAGTTGGATAGCTTGGGTGTCGGTCCGAGATGTGATGGACACTAGGCTGTCATCCAGGATCAGGTGTCTTTTCTAAAGAGTACTACCTCTGTCTTGTCAGTTATGCTCCAGACAACTGGTCTTCATCCAACTGGAGACTTCGGACCTGCAGGCAGAAAAAATAAAAAGGAAAATTATTTTACTTTACCTTATATTTTTCATATGGAGATCTCCACCAGCATGTTTGAGATCTCCCTATGGTAAACCATAGAAACTTTATTAACCTTGCAAAAAATCAGTTACATTAAACATTAGTGTTCAGTTAATTTCATGTATTCATATTAAACATAGAACTAAATAGAAAGTGCCACAGCGCCATTAATTAAATGGTGAAATAATTATTTACCATTTAATTAATGTAACTATTTGAAATTTAATTAACAATCAAATGTTTAGATTTATACCTTATGTCATGTAAATTACAAAATGCATTCATAGAATTAATTTAAGTTACATTTACATTTATTTGTTTCAGGAGATGGAGTCATGGAAGTCTACATTTCTGAGTAACTTTACACTCATAACTAGTGAATAGCCTAAAGCAGTGGTTCCCAACCTGTGGTCCAGGGACCCCTGGGGGTCCATGAAGCCTCCTCAGGGGGTCCGCGACTGCTTAGAAAATTTAATAATATTAACAGATGAGGTCCCCAGCTTTCAATAATGATGCAAGGGGGGGTCCCCGGAATCCAACATAAATTCAGTGGGGGTCCCCGGGCTCCAGTAATGATAAAGTGGGAGTCCACAGAAGTCAAAAGGTTGGGAACCACTGGCCTAAAGTAGTAAAGGTACTCAAGAATATAGTGTAAACCTACACATGTGGAAGTTTACCTTTGTGAATAGGTCCCAGAGTTTTTTTGTAAGGTGTATTTATTGTAAGTTAAGTGTATTAAGTGTAACTGAAAGAAGGAACGCAATCCAATTTGTTAATAGCAATGACATAGGGGTCATTTGAGCATATTTTATTCAGGAATGATCTTTCAACATATAACCACACGCTCAACAAATGACAGTTACTTATCCTGAAAAAATGACAACAATTCTGAATGTTCTGTCAAGCATAGTAAGTGACATTTTCCCAGGAAGCAGTTACACAAATGTTGTCTACACAATCATCAACAGTTTTACAACGTATGCAAATTTATAAGTGCATTGAGTATTTGACCAGAGGTGTGTAAATGTGAAACTCTGCCTATGATGGCAGCTTTGCCCTTTAACAGGATGATGAAGATTCCTGACTTTTTCTAGCAGCCTCATGCTCCCTGGGATACCAATTTGCACAGAACTGTTTTTCCTGCTGACCATATCATATCTGTGTTTCACAACAAATGATTGAGCTTGTGGCATCATTTCAGATTTTTGTAGGACTTACAATGAGTTGGCAGTCCTCTGTGTGTGGCATTGAAACAGTCAGTCAGTGAATTATGTTATGTTATACTATGTTAAATGGTCTTCTAGTGCACCACAGGTACCCAAAACCGGCTTCCCGGTGCTGACAGAAGGAGCTGACTGAAACTCAGGGTTGTCTGAAATATGTAACCCTATAATTATCTAAAGAGGTACATTTTTAATTGCTTCCAAAAACTTAATACACTAGATTGTTGTTCGACCTGAGCTGAACAGGGAGAGTGTTCCACAGTGTAGCAGTGAGGTAGGCAAATGAGCAACCACCTCCTCTTGCTTTCTTAATTCTGGGGACATAATTATGGGGACTATATGTGGAGTAATGGGATGCTTTAGGGTGTGTGTGTCTGGTCAATATTTTACATATAAGCAATACATAGGACTTCAATTCAATTCTTCTTTTGATCAGTAACCACTAAAGTTCTGCAAGGACTAGGCGAGCGGAGTTCCTTTTCAGTACACCTAATAATACTAGTGCTACAGCATTTTGCATAACCTGCAATTTTTTAATGGCATACAAGGCTACCCAGATACAAAGTCCAAGATGATAGAATTAGGACTATGATCACTATCTTCCGACATCCCAAAGCAAGTCATTGGAGTGTTTCCCTAAGGGATTTTAGCAGCCCAAAGCACGTGCCTGATACCTTCTTTGCCTGCGAAACTGTGGTCAGATCCTTATCCTGGATTGGTATCAGGTGACAACTAGATGACCATCTGAGTGTCATCTGTGTAGGATACCAGAGTTAACCCACAGGAGCAGATGTTATCAGAGAGAGAACAAACACATATATTGAAGAGCGTAGGGCTCAGTGAAGAACCCTGTGGCACTGCACAATCCAGCTTATGTGTTTCTGACAAGAAGGGCCCTTCGCCTACTTGGAAACGTCTGTTGGCTAAGAATGATGTTAGCCATTTTAGTACTGTCCTTGAGATCCCTATTACTTCCAACCTGTCACTCAAGACATGGTCTAAAGGGTTTTTCAGGACCTCAGTGGCCAACCGGAAAGCTGACTCCATACTATAGCCTTGGCAAAAGCCTGTTTGTGTGGTGCAACAGATTGCTGGTTTCCAGAAAATTTTAGATAAAGCTGGTTAGGTACCTTTAAGATTTTGCTTATCCCTGAAAACAGTGTAATAGGCCTATGGTTTTCTGGTTTACCCGGATCCAAATATTCCCTTTTCAACAGAGGCTGGATAACTGCATGCTTCCAAGCATCGGGAGCTCAGCTCACATCTAGGGAGGAGCTGAAAAAGGCGATTAAGGCAGAAGACATTGTCTCGCCTCCTTTCAGCAGAATATTCATTCCCCTAGAGCATCGGATTCACTCAACCCCAGGAGGAAGGACGAGAATTCTGCTGCGGGCTTTCTGACTATGGTGCTACCATTAGATGTGATCAGGGAGTCTGGTATCATTGCTGGGGAGTCGTAGATCTGTCTGACCTTTCCCAGAAAGTGGTTTGCCAGCTGCTCATATTGCTCCTCGGAAGGAGGAAGACCCTTCCCTGCAACATCGAGTTTTAAGAATGAGTTGACAATCGCATATATTTCTTTGGCGGGGTGTGTTGCCTGGCTGATCTTGTCAGCAGAATCAGTCAGTTTGGCCTTTCGAATTTCCTGGTGATATTTTTTTACCATTACATTGCAAGCCTTTTTATTTTCCTCATCATACTGGAGTCTCCATTTTCTCTCCTGAGTTGACAACGGCCCTAGTAAAGATACGATTCTCATGTAAACATTCCATATTGAAAAGGATTAAGATGTGAATTGATTCATGTTGATCAGTTTGGCAATATCGGTGAAAGTAGAAGGGTATAATCAACATCATTGAAACGGAATAATGGAAGAATAAGAAAAATAATGGAACAAAAAGCAATATTGACTAAAACCAGGAAGAGAATATCATGTTGGATTACATACATAGTTGAATGAAGCAGTAGGGGAAGCAAAGTAGCAAAGAAAGAAATGTTAGTATTTATTGTTGTGAACAAAGCTAAAGTACTGAAATGCAGAGGCACATATATTACATTCCATGTTTAGGACTGCGGAAGATGAATTTATTGCCATTGGTATCGAACAATGGTAAAATATCCCACATGCACAGTGTTGATGGCTTGCAAGCATCAACACATGAAGCAGGTTGTCCTATTGATTGAGATGTGTGCTTTCTTTTGGGTGTCTAGACCTGAAATGAGACTTCCAACGGTCTACCATCAAATGATTCCATGTAATGCTATGCTGCAAGGTCATTAGACAGTCACTGAGTTTAGAACCGTAGTTATGATATAGTAATTTTGGATTGTTGGGCATTAGGTGTGAGGTTTATAAAATAACAGAGAGGAGCCCTAAATAGTCTCTGTCATCCTGTTATCTCATTTTGAGTGAAATGACAACCGTATGGTACCAATGTAAGAAGAAACCCTTGAGACTTAAGGTGCTACAACTGCGTGGGAATGGAGGATAACGCCAAAATATCAATTGACATCTCTAAAATTACTCTTGGAAAGGCAACCTGACACTGTATTGTAATGCACCTATCTCAGAATATGAAGAACATATGTGCACACTGTGAAACCGTGCAAAGTTATAGATCTAAGTAAAGCTTTAGTACCATAGCAGGTTTGCTGTAATTCCTGGCAACCATTTTTGGTATACCACAGTGCAAATTTCCTTTGGAATATAAAATGGAAAATTATTGCTTTTTTGACCCACCTTCAACCCTTTCCGTTGAGTATGGATTGGCAGGAAATGTGTCATGGTACAATGTAGCCATTAGTGCTATTTGATTGGTGTTGGAAAATGGGTTATTGGTAGTGCAGGTAGGTACCTACACCTAGCAACAAGCCACTAACCTCCACCTAGGTACAGTTAGGTCTCAGTAAATTAATCCCAGCTCAACCCTTGGTAGCTTGGCAACGAGCGTCAACGCTTAACTTAGGAGACAAAGTGTAAAGCATTCAAATATCACAAAACAGTAATTAAATAAAACACAGGAAACAGTTTAAAAATCCAAAACCAATTTATAAAAATAGTTTATATTTTTATCTTTAAAATGACACCAAAACGAATAAAATCGGATAAAGGGAACCGGAGATATGAATTTTTAAAGAATTATTACTTTTCTAGCGCTTAGAAACAAAAAGCGCCAATCGGGTCATCTGGTTGCACCACGACCGGGGCAAAGTCAAACTTTCAGGCCGACCGCGATGGAGCCCTGCTCGGCTACAGGTCGCGGGAGGCCTCGGTTAAAAAGTTACCTTCTGACTTAGGCCCTCATTCTGACCCTGGCGGTCTTTGACCGCCAGGGCGGAGGACCGCGGGAGCACCGCCGACAAGCCGGCGGTGCTTCAATGGGGATTCCGACCGCGGCGGTAAAGCCGCGGTCGGACCGGCACCACTGGCGGGGTCCCGCCAGTGTACCGCGGCCCCATTGAATCCTCCGCGGCGGCGCAGCTTGCTGCACCGCCGCGGGGATTCTGACCCCCCCTACCGCCATCCAGATCCCGGCGGTCGGACCGCCGAGATCCGGATGGCGGTAGGGGGGGGTCGCGGGGCCCCTGGGGGCCCCTGCAGTGCCCATGCCACTGGCATGGGCATTGCAGGGGCCCCCGTAAGAGGTCCCCTAAATGTATTTCACTGTCTGCTGCGCAGACAGTGAAATACGCGACGGGTGCAACTGCACCCGTCGCACAGCTTCCACTCCGCCGGCTCGATTCCGAGCCGGCTTCATCGTGGAAGCCTCTTTCCCGCTGGGCTGGCTGGCGGTCTGAAGGAGACCGCCCGCCAGCCCAGCGGGAAAGTCAGAATTACCGCCGCGGTCTTTCGACCGCGGAACGGTAACCTGACGGCGGGACTTTGGCGGGCGGCCTCCGCCGCCCGCCAAGGTCAGAATGAGGGCCTTAGTCTTTATTTTGAAGATTTTTCTTCACCGGGACGAACCTGCCAGTTGAATCCGACCTCCTGGAGCCCTTGTCCGGATACGCGATGTGGGTTTCCTCGGTGGAGACTTTTACCTTCGGACTTAGTCGTTTTTTTGAGATGAAAATCCTTCGACCGGGGTAAACCTGGATCTTCATCCGACGTCCATGGAGCCCTTCTCGGATACGATGGCTGGGAGGTCCCGGTCAACTTTTTACGTTCGGACTTAGGGCCTGATTCTAACTTTGGAGGACGGTGTTAAACCGTCCCAAAAGTGGCGGATATACCACCTACCGTATTACGAGTTCCATAGGATATAATGGACTCGTAATACGGTAGGTGGTATATCCGCCACTTTTGGGACGGTTTAACACCGTCCTCCAAAGTTAGAATCAGGCCCTTAGTCTCTTTTTCGGATGTTTTTCTTTACCGGGACGAACCACGAAGTCAGGCCGGGTCGCGGTTGAGGCAAGCCGGCTAGAATTTCCGCGGCGGGTCGGTCCCTCTCTGGAGCTTTTTTCCAAAAATTCTCAAATCTTTTCCAAACTTCTGGGGCTTCACCCAGATGTTCTTTTAAGGTTCTTTTGGGGTCCACAGCTCACCCCAAGGGTCCAGAAGTTCTGTGATGGTCCTTGGGGGGTGCGGACTTCAACTCCCAGAATGCACCTGGCGCAAACTCCTTTTTGGCCACTGGACAGTGGTCAGCTGGTCGCTTTCTTCAGGAGTTGGTGCAGGGGACTCTGGTTTAGCAATTTTTCACCTGTAGCAAACAGGGAGTCCCTCCTTGAACCAGTTGAAGCCAGGCAAAGTCCTTCTTGTGGTGAAGCCCAAGTGTGCAGCTGGTGCAGTCCTTCTGAGTGCAGGGTCCAGGTGCAGGCCAGGGGTCCAGCAGGGCAGTCCTTCTTCTTCTTTAGTTCCTTTCTTGTTGAATTCTGGAGGGGATCTGAGGTGTGGGTGCAGGTCTGCCAGTTTTATCCTTGCTCCTGGGTGAAAAGCAGGGGGGCCCTGGTTCTCCAATCAGGGACAGGGTCGTCCCCCTGTGATGACCACTTCCTGGGAAGTGTGGCAAAAATCCATCCCAGAAGGCAACAGTCTCTAAAAATCCAACATGGATGAATCTGATTTTTGGAGGTTACATCTGGCTGAGCCCACCCACTGGTGTGGCTAAAAATCATAAACACACCCCTTTCCTGCCCTCTCCTAATCTAATCAAGGGGGCACCTAATTGTCTGGGGTTGCAGGATGTGGGGGTGTTGCTGGGTGCTGCAAATGTCCTTCTCTGCCTTTGAAGACCAGTTTGGCAGCCCTCCCCCTTCCTGCCTCACCATCTGCTGAGGGGAGATTCTCTCCCCCAAGCACATTCCTTTGTGTGAAGCTAGGCCACTTCACACCTCATCAAGGCAGCCTGGCAGAAGCTGCTGCAGGCTGGCCAATCAGAGCACAGCAGCAAAAACAATGCAGAGCTGAAATTGGCAACTTTTTAGGTAAAGTCTAAACTTTTTACCTGGACAAGTTATATTAAATCCAACAACTGGAAGTTGTGGGATGTATTATAACAATCAATTTGATACCAAATTCTTGGTATGTAACATTTAAGGAGACTTTAAAATTTAAAATAAAGTCTGCCCATTCTAGCCTATGAAGGCCATTTACTTCAATGAGGGAAAAACGAATTTGGCTGTTTTTACCTCACCAGGGCTTATAAATCTATTTTTATAAAGTCCCTGCTTATAGTTACATGGCACCCAGCCCTAGGGGCACATAGGGCACACCTTAGGGGTGACTTATATGTAAAAATAAGGTAGTTTAAGACTTTGGAAGTACCTTTAATACCAAAGTCGAATTTGCATACAACTTTAATTTAAAAGCAGCCAGCAAGGCAGGCTTGCTTTTAAAATGACACTGGGCACCTCAGCAATGCACCTAGGTGTGCACCACCTATGCTGTGGTCCCTAAACCTACATGCCCTACCATATACTAGGGACTTATAGGTAGGTAAACTTAGCCAATTATAATTAGCCTAATTTGCATATCCATTTTACACAGAGCACAGGCCCTGGGACTGGTTAGCAGTACCCAGGGCACCATCAAAGTCAGGAAAACACCAGCAAAAAGAGGAAAATGGGGGCAAAAAGTTATGGGGCCTCTGCAATCAGCCCTGTTTTCTCCCACAGGAAAGTTTGTTCCCGATTTTATCAATAGAAAGTTAGACCTTACCTGATCTAGAGAGTCACCACCACCAAATTCATAAAGTGCATTGACATTGTTTCCCTATTCCTAGGCAACACTGCTCATTGTTTTGCAGTGCTTGACTATACAGTTTCCACAGCAGATGTCTCAACACCTGTTTTTTTGGTGTGAACCTTCTGTTGTGTCACCACCCTGGCATGAATGCTTTAATTTGTCTTTCATGCAGTATCCTTTTTCTAACTACTGCATCTACATGTCCTTAGTGCTGCAGTAACTGGGTACTGGTCCTGACGGTCCTCTTGTTGCTTCTTGCTTTTCAGTTGATCCCCTTTGCAATTTTCCATGTGGCCTTCTAATTGTGAATCATTGTATTAACATTTCCAGTTATGCCTGCATCAGTCACCTTATTTGTCTTCCTTAGTTTTATGTCAGTTAGTCAATGTTTTGTAGGTCCCTGATTTTATTCAGTGAGTACTTGCAATAAGTGTCCTCTGAAATAGAGCAGCGATTTTCTGTGTGTGGGGGGGTTGTGATGCCATCAGTGACAGCTATGTTTCTTTGTGGTATAAGCATGTTTGTGGGATTTTCTGTTTGCATGCATGTATTGCAGTGAACCCTTGTAACTTTATAGATATACCTTTATTCCTTTCTGCCTTTGATAACCTATATGCTGTAGGAAAGTCCTCCTTTTCACCTGGTCGCCCCCAAACATGTTGGAGAGATACTGGTTGTTATTGACTCTTGGCGTAGCCCTGTGTACTGCTAACCAGTCCCAGGAGTCAGTGCTTTGTGTGAAGTGGATATGCAAATTAGGCTAATTATAATTGGCTCTATAAATTTAACTATAGGACCCTAGTATATGGTAGGACAGGTGGGTTTGGGAACTACAGCATAGTTAGTACCCCCAGAGGAGTACTGCTGTGGTGCCCTTTGTCATTTTGAAAGCAGGCCTGCCTTGCTGGCTGCTTTTAAATTAAAGTTAACTCAAATTCGTCTTTGGAATTAAAAGTATTTCCAAAGTCTTAAACTTCCTCATCGTTCCATATAAGTCACCCTTAAGGTGTGCCCTAACTGCCCCTAGGGCTGGGTGACATGTAATTATAAACTATAAAATATGTTTTACAAGCCCTAGTGATGGAAAAATAGCAACATTCATTTTCCCTCACTTTAGTGAATGGGCTCCAGAGGCTTCCATGGGGAGACTTTATTTTTAATTAATAAAGTCTCCAAAGGAGCTAAATATTTCAAGTTAGGTATCACAGTGATTGTTACAATAAATCCAACAAATTGCCATTGCTGAATTTAATATAACTAACTCAAGGAAAGAGTATTAGAGCTCTACCTGAAAGTTGCCAATTTCAGCCCTGTAGTGCCCTTCTCTGACTAGCCAGCCTCTGGCAGCCTGGTGAGGCTGCCTTGATGAGGTGTGAAGTGGCCTAGTGGAGGAGATCTGCCTCAGCAGATGGTGAAATGGGATTGGAGACTTCAAAGGAGGGAGGGACATTTGAGGCAGCTGTGGACCACCCCCATTTCCTGCAAACCCAGAAAGCCAGGCGCCCCTCTGATTGCATTAGGAGAGGGCTGCAGAGGGGTGTGTTCAGGGAACTTAGCCTTACCAGTGGGTGGGATCAGCCAGACCTAACCTCATGGATTGAATTTCTGCTGTTTTGGACTTTTGAGGAATGTTGCTCCCTGGGATTGATTTTTTCCACGCTTCCCAGGAAGTGGTCAAGCAAAAGGGTGGTGGCCTGCACGTGATTGGCTAAGAGGCCCCCCTCTGCTTTCCATGCCAGGAGCAAGGAAAAATATGGCGGAGCCGCACCCATACCTCATATCCCTACATGGAAGAAGACAAGAAGAAGAAGGACTGCCATGCTGGACCTCTGACTTCCACCTGTACACTGCACTCTGAAGGACTACACCTACCACACTTGGGCTTCACCACTAAAAGGACTTTGCCTGTCTTCAACTGCTACAAGAAGGTAGAAAATAGCTGACCAGAGACCCCTGCATCAAGCCTGAAGAAACTGCTCAGCCGACCACTGTCCAGTGGTCATTTTTGAGTTTGAGCCAGGTGCATTCTGGGAGATGGAGTCCTAACCCTCAGGAAGCAACTTAGAGCGTCTGGAAACTTGGGGTGAGTTGCAGACTCCTAACGTACTTTCAAAGGCCTTCTGGAAGAAGGTTGAGAAGTTTGGAGAAGATTGGAGAACTTTTGGAAAGAAACTCCATAAAGGGACTGACCCAACATCGTGAGTCAAACCGGATTCTGTCGATCGTGACCAAGCCAGTTTTGCAGGTTTGTCCAGCTAAAAAGCTCCGGAACCCCAGACTTCCAGGATTTCACCAGGGGCTCCTGGAAAGGCAATCTGAAAGAGTTGGCTCAAAATCAGCATGCTGTAAAGGGTCATCTGACGTCGGAGAGAAAAAGCTCCAAAAAAAGTGGCAGTCCGACCATAAAAAGTTGACTGAGGTTTCCCACGAGCATTATATCGAAAGAAGATTCAGAAGTTTGGAGAAGATTAGGGAGCTTTTGGAAAGAAACTTCATAAATGGACTGACCCAATGTCGTGAGTGAAACCGGCTTATGTTGACCGCGACCCAGCCAGTCTTGCAGATTCGTACCGCTGAAAAGCTCCAGAGCTGCAGACTTCCAGGTTTTTACCGGGGACTCCTGGAAAGGCAATCTGAAGAAGTTGGCTCAAAATCAGCTTGCTGTGAGGGTCATCTAAGGTCGGAGATAAAAAGCTCCAAAAAAGTGACAGTCTGACCATAAAAAGTTGACAGAGGTTTCCCACAAATATATCTGAGGAGGACTTCTGGGACGTTGGATCCAATATCAAGTTCGGCCCAGGCAAAGATTTCCGTCCTCAAAAATCAACTAAGTCAGAAAGTAGAATTTTTAACCAAGGTCTACTGTGATGCTATTTCCGGAGCGGACTCCAGGGAGGTCAGATCCAATCAGCAAGTTCATCCCGGTGAGAACCTCGTTCTGAAAAAAAGACTACGTCTGAAGGTAAAACTTTGACCAAGGCCTCCTGCTCACTAAAGCCGAGCAGAGCTCTATCGCAGTTGGCCTAAAAGTTTGACTTTGCCCCGGTCGAGTGTGATCAGATGTCCAGATTGGTGCTGTTAGTATCTATTAAAAAAAATGTTGTCTCTTGTTCTGACCCTTGCAGTGAGTGACGGAAACACATCACAGAAGAGAAAAGACTCACCATCGGAGACACAGGGAATAACAAGGCCGCCATGGAACCTGAACTGCAAGTTTTTTCGATAATCTTCTACGTTATGCTCCACCTGGAACACCAACGCTGACAAAGATGATGATGGTGAGTACAGCCGCCTAGCACACAAGGGAGGGAGGAAGGAAAACGAGAGTGACACACACACGCACAACATACACACGACACACACACACACCATACACTCATCCAGCTGCACACAAAAAACAATTTGCACCCGATACACGGCTGAATAATGCAAGTACAACAGGAATGCACCAAGGTGAATGTATTAATCGCAACAGCTAATAAATAATCAAATTGTCTGTGAAACAGATATGTACACAAAGGGACACTGTCCAGTCAAATATTCACAGGGCCCACCTGGCCACAGGGCACAGTTCAAGAACCAGCTCGACCTTAGGTGGATGGGGGAGCACTACAGCTGAAGTTTGGAACAAGCCCACTGGTTCTGGAGGGGACTCTATGCCGATTACTCTGTCCTGGGGAGAACAGGGTCATAGTCTCTGGGGTAGGTGACTTTCCCACTGGTTCTGGAGGGGGCTCCAAGCCCATTACTCTGTTCTGGGGAGTACAAGGCCACAGTCTCTGGAGTGGGTGACTTTCCCACTGGTTCTGGAGGGGGCTCCATGCCCATTACTCTACCCTAGGGAGTACAAGGCCACAGTCTCTGGAGTGGGTGACTTTCCCACTGGTTCTGGAGGGGGCTCCATGCCCATTACTCTGTCCTAGGGAGTGCAAGGCCACAGTCTCTGGAGTGGGTGACTTTTCCACTGATTCTAGCAGTGTGCCCTCGTACACCAGCCCCTGGAGTGTGGCCTACATGGCTTCCGCTGGTGGTGATGGCTGCACTGTGGTGGCAGATGGAGGTGCCTCCTGGGTAGCCTTTGCAGGTGGTGATGACTGCAGTGTGGTGGCAGATGGAGGTGCCTCCTGGGCAGCCTCTGCATGTGGTGATGGCTGCAGTGTGGTGGCAGATGGAGGTGCCTCTTGTGCAGCCTCTGCAGGTGGTGATGGTCGCATTGTGGTAGCAGATGGAGGTGCCTCATGGGCAGCCTCTGCAGGTGGTGATGGCTGCACTTCCTCAGCTAGCAGTGTGGGCCCCGTGACCGCTGGTGGTGGAGGTGTCACCCTGACAGCCTCAGCTGGAGTAGAGGGCTTCGTCCTCTTCATGACATGGGCATGGAATCCTTACCCTTCCTGGCAGGAGTTGAGGGCTTCTTCCCCTTCATGGCAGATTGTACATGGTCCTTAGCCTTCTGGGCAGGAGTCGAGGGCTTCTTCCACTTCAAAGCAGGAGGTGCAGGCTCCTTCCCCTTCTTGGCTGGAGGTGTGGTATCCTTCCCACCATGACTAGGTGGTACCACTACTGTCCCCGTGGACCATTTGGCTGAGGTGCTGGGCTGGCTCGTTTGCACTCTGCCCTTATGTGAAGGACGGAGGGGGAGGGAAGAAAAAGTTCAAGTTGGGAAATAGTTCTTAGGGACGGTGGGGCGGGAGGAGTGATGGGAGTGGAGGTTGAGGGAGTGGTTGTAGGAGATGTATGTCTGCTGGATTTGGGTGCAGGTGCATGGCCAGTATGCTGATGTGAGGTGGATGGCTGTTGGGTGTGCAAGTGCTTGCATTGGTGTCCTTTGGGGAGGGCAGACAGGATGGGAGAGGAAACAGGGGATACATGCATGGATGTTGTGGAGGTGTCTGCTACTGAGGTGTGTGTGCTGTTTTGTGTTGGGGTGCTGGTGGTGGATGTTGGTGCAGTGCATGCAGGTGTGAGTGTGGATGTGACTCAGAGGGAGGTGGGGGGAGACAGTGGAGGCAGTGGATATTGATATTGTTGTGTCTGTAACTGCCTGGGGCTTGTGTGAGTGCTTGTGGGATGAGGTGTGGTGCTTGTGTTTGCCTGTGCCACTCTTGTGTGTTGTCTTCTGTGCATGCTCGTCAGTATGCGTGCCGGGGATGGGTTGGGGTAGAGGAGACTGGGAAGTTGTAGTTGGGGGGGGATGGTAGGAACAGGGACAATGGCTGCCATTAGGGAGGAGGCCAGAGTCTGAATTGATCTCTGTTGGGCCACCAATCCACAGTGAATGCCCTCCCAGAATGCATTGCATTGTTGCATCTGGGATGTCAGCCCCTGGATGGCATTCACAATGGTTGATTGCCCTACAGAAATGGATCTCAGGAGGTCAATAGCCTCCTCACTCACAGTAGCAGGGCTCACTGGGGTGGGGCCTGAGGTACCTGGGGCGAAGGAGGTGCCCACCCTCCTGGGTGAGCGGCGTGGGCAACTCGCTGAGGGGCTACTGGGAGGGCAGTACTGGTATGGGGGTGGCGGCTGTACCTGCAGCTGGGGTGGTCACAGAGGAGTCCACCACCACCAGGAATCTTCCATTGGAGGAGGTATCTGAGTTTGTGTTGTCATCGCCTGTCTCCACCATGGTGCTCCCCTCTCCCTCCATCCCACTAGTTCCCTTGGCGTTGGTGGACTCTGCCTCCTGGGTCCTCTCAGATGCAGCTCCCTCTGTCACCGGTACCCCTGCTCCTCCACCAGATGATGCTAATGCTAATGCACACAAGGACAGGATGACTGAACAAAAAAGGTGGGGAGAGAGACAAAGGAAACACTGGGTCAATGACTGACATGCACCACAGTTGACATACACAGCACCGTCACACACAGGGAACAGGCTTCAGCACTATGCATTGCACTGCCAGTGATATGGTTAGATGCTAGGGCAAGATGAGGGCCACACACTGCCAACTGCACCCCTCCTGGAACCCACGAAGCCCTGCCTGAAACGGAATACTAACAAGCTAGGTTACCTGCATTTGATATACACCCATTACCCTAGAGTTGACCCCCCTGCAATGTCTAGCCTGGCCTTAGGGGAACACACTAACCCACATCCACCAGCTGGATCCCACCCCACCTGCCAACAATTGGATTGATACCCACTGTACACACCCCCTTGTGGCTGCTGTGATTCCCTCAAGTGCCCATACAGCTGAGGGTAGGCCACCGTCACTATGCTGGGCATCAGGGGGGTCAGGTTCTAAAAGGCACCCCTTCCTCGTTGGGAGGCCATCCCCAGCTGGGCCTCCGCAGTCTTCCATGCCTACCACCATTTCTGACAGTGGGTGTTCTGCCTGCCATAGGCCCCCAGGGTCCACATGTCCTTGGCAATGGCACACCATAATCCCTTATTTTGATGGGCGCTGACCTGCAGAGGCAATACAGACAGGAGAACACCATTACAGAAACAGTCCAGCCTGTCACACAAATGGCCCACCATACCCGTTTCCATCACCATTGGCACACACTTTGGCCGCTGTACACCATGTACACCACAACAAGACATTCCTCCGCACCCGATGACACGATGCTTGCACACACATCGCCATGCATCCTTCCAAAATGCATCATGACCAATGTATACTCACCTGTTGGTCTGGAGGCCCATACAGCTGTCTGTACTGGGGAAGAACCCCATCCACCAGTTGCTCCAACTCCTCCGAAGTGAAGGCTTGGGCCCTTTCCCCGGTCACACGGGCCATGATGGGTTCCAGACACAGGTCACAGCAGCACACGCAGTATAGGCGTTCTTCTGTTGAAGGTCAGGAAACAAGTGAGGAATCAGATAGAAAATGGTGGTCACGTCTGTGGCGGTGTACACTGTCACCGTCGGTGCAGATCCCCGTTGGCCACTGTACCCCATAGAGCCCCATATTATCCAAAGAGGAATTGCACAGCGGTGCAAGACCACCTTCCGCCACGACTCCCAACGTCGGCGGAATTACCTCACTTCCACCTGTCCCTACATACAGGACAAGCGTTTGCCATTTCATGGGGAGAGACAACGGTCATTTTGACATTAACTGCATCACAGATTAGATTGGCACATACCTCACCATTAACATTGTCTCATTACATAAGTGCACCAAGTATATTGAAGTTGTGGTTCGATTGTTCAAATTTTGACAGCCTACTCAATCTCGTGTCCCTTAGATACCTACTGCTGTGGATGAATAGAAGATGGAGACATACCCCCGTGTACAGACCCCTTGTGCACTTAGCTACACTGAGGGAGAGGCACATTATCCTCATCTATAGACTGGACAGGGCCACAATCAGAGACCTGTGTGCCCAATTGGAGCCAGGCCTGCTCTCATCTATCCGTCATCTGACTGGGATCCCCCCTCTTGTGCAAGTGCTATCAGTGCTCCATTTCTTGGCAACTGGTTCTTTTTAAGTGACAGTGGGCATGGCAACAGGAATGTCACAGCCAATGTTCTCAATAGTGCTGGCAAGAGTGTTGTCTGCCCTGGTAAAACACATGTGCAGCTACATTTCTTTCCCACAGATGGAAGATTTGTCCACTGTGAAGGACGGATTCTATGCAATGGGATATATCCCCAATGTTATTGGGGCAATTAACGGGACACATATTGCGTTTGTCCCCCCGCCAGAATGAACAGGTGTACAGGAATCATAAGAGTTTCCACTCACTGAATGTGCAGATGGTGTGCCTGGCGGACTAGTACATCTCCCACGTCAATGCTAAGTATCCTGGGTCAGTGCATGATGCCTTTGTTCTGAGGAATAGCAGCATCCCAAATGTGATGGCCCAACTACAGTGGCACAGGGTGTGGCTAATAGGTGAGCCATGGTCCTCACCCACTGTATGTTAGTGTATGCCTTCTGGGGTCAACCCCATAGGATTGCGTGAGGATAAATGCTGTCCCTCAATAATTGCCGGTGACTCTAGCTACCCAAACCTATTGTGGCTGCTGACCCCTGTGAGGAATGCCAGGACAGGGGCTGAGGAACGTTATAATGAGGTACTTGGGTGAACCAGATGGATCATCAAGAAGATCTTCAGCCTCCTGAAGGCTAGGTTCAGGTGCCTCCATCTGACAGGTGGATCCCTGCGCTACTCACCCAAGAAGGTCTGTCAGATAGTAGTGGCATGCTGCATGTTGCACAACCTGGCCCAAAGACACCATGGGGGTGATTCTAACCCTGGAGGTCGGTGATAAAGCGGCAGCCAACCCACCAACAGGCTGGCGGTCCAAAAAATGGAATTCTGACCCTGGCGGGAACCGCCAACACAGCCCGCCACATTAACACTCCGCCCGCCGCGGCGGTACAGACAAACAGCGCGGCGGTCACCGCCACCAGACAGGCGGCAGACAATGTACCGCCCACAGTATCATAACTCACCAATCCGCCACCTTTTCCGGGGCGGGAGCCCGCCGATAAAAACACGGCGGAAACAGACTACAAACAGGAAAACGCTCACCTCTACGCACTCCACGAGGAAGGAGGACAGCATGGAACCCGAATTAAACATCCTACCTGCTCTCGTCTACCTGCTCATCTACCACGAGTACGAACGCCGGCGCAGACGACAACGGTGAGTACTGCACCTACGACACACGGGAGGGGGAGGAGGAAAGCTTACGGCACACACATATGCGACCCCCACCTCCCCAAACTATGTACACACCAATGCAGAGCAACAAGTCACAGTGACACCACCCAAACCCCCCTGAAAAATGCAAAGACATAATTAAATTGTGAATAAAAATTTATGTACAAAATAGGCTCTGAAAAGTAATGGTCAAATAGCCAAAAAATCAATATCAAAATAATTCTATAAACAGTGCAATGGATAACCGAGGCAATTAGTCCTGCACATCAAAAGAAAATCGAAGTGTCCGTGGGCCAAAGTGTAACAACACAAGGGCAAAGCCCACACAGGAGACCTGAGTCCTCTGGAGAGAACACTGCAGGGGCATCTGATGAAAAAACTACAGGCACCTCAGGGGGAAGGGAAGGGGGGCACCACAGCCACATGAGTCCACGGCGCCAGAACCACGAAGGGGCCACCATGCCTACTGTGCCATCCTGGGGAGTGCAAAGCCACAGTCTCTCAAGTCTCTACAGTAGGTGGGTTGCCCACTGTTCCATCCTGGGGAGTGCAAAGCCACAGTCTCTCAAGTCTCACAAGTGGGTGGGTTGCCCACTGTGCCATCGTGGGGAGTGCAAAGCCACAGTCCATCAGGTGTATTACAGTCTCCACTGGTCAAGGAGGAGGCATGGTGGGCACAGTGAACCGTTAACAGTGCATGCAGGAAGGGCCCAGCGGAGCGGTGCTTGAGACGGCGGTGCCCAGCGGAGCAGTGCTTGACAGGAAGGGCCCAGCGGAGTGGTGCAGAAGACGGCGGGGCCCAGCGGAGCGGTGCTTGAGACGGCGGGGCCCAGCGGAGCGGTGCTTGACAGGAAGGGCCCAGCGGAGCGGTGCTTGACAGGAAGGGCCCAGCGGAGCGGTGCTTGAGACGCCGGTGCCCAGCGGAGCGGTGCTTGACAGGAAGGGCCCAGCGGAGCGGTGCATGAGACGGCGGGGCCCAGCGGAGCGGTGCTTGACATGAAGGGCCCAGCGGAGCGGTGCTTGAGACGGCGGGGCCCAGCGGAGCGGTGCTTGACAGGAAGGGCCGAGCGGAGCGGTGCTTGAGACGGCGGGGCCCAGCGGAGCGGTGCTTGAGACGGCGGGGCCCAGCGGAGCGGTGCTTGACAGCAAGGGCCCAGCGGAGCGGTGCTTGAGACGGCGGTGCCCAGCGGAGCGGTGCTTGACAGGAAGGGCCCAGCGGAGCGGTGCATGAGACGGCGGGGCCCAGCGGAGCGGTGCTTGAGATGAAGTGCCCAGCGGAGCGGTGCTTGACAGGAAGGGCCCAGCGGAGCGGTGCTTGACAGGAAGGGCCCAGCGGAGCGGTGCTTGAGACGGCGGTGCCCAGCGGAGCGGTGCTTGACAGGAAGGGCCCAGCGGAGCGGTGCATGAGACGGCAGGGCCCAGCGGAGCGGTGCTTGAGACGGCGGGGCCCAGCGGAGCGGTGCTTGACAGGAAGGGCCCAGCGGAGCGGTGCTTGACAGGAAGGGCCCAGCGGAGCGGTGCTTGAGACGGCGGGGCCCAGCGGAGCGGTGCTTGACAGGAAGGGCCCAGCGGAGCGGTGCATGAGACGGCGGGGCCCAGCGGAGCGGTGCTTGAGATGAAGTGCCCAGCGGAGCGGTGCTTGACAGGAAGGGCCCAGCGGAGCGGTGCTTGACAGGAAGGGCCCAGCAGAGCGGTGCTTGAGACGGCGGTGCCCAGCGGAGCGGTGCTTGACAGGAAGGGCCCAGCGGAGCGGTGCATGAGACGGCAGGGCCCAGCGGAGCGGTGCTTGAGACGGCGGGGCCCAGCGGAGCGGTGCTTGACAGGAAGGGCCCAGCGGAGCGGTGCTTGACAGGAAGGGCCCAGCGGAGCGGTGCTTGAGACGGCGGGGCCCAGCGGAGCGGTGCTTGACAGGAAGGGCCCAGCGGAGCGGTGCTTGACAGGAAGGGCCCAGCGGAGCGGTGCTTGAGACGGCGGGGCCCAGCGGAGCGGTGCTTGACAGGAAGGGCCCAGCGGAGCGGTGCTTGAGACGGCGGGGCCCAGCGGAGCGGTGCTTGAGACGGCGGGGCCCAGCGGAGCGGTGCTTGACAGGAAGGGCCCAGCGGAGCGGTGCTTGAGACGGCGGGGCCCTGTTCAGCGGTGCTCTTCTGCACGGCGGGGCCCTGTTCAGCGGTGCTCTTCTGCACGGCAGGGCCCTGTTCAGCAGTGCTCTTCTGCACGGCGGGGCCCCGTTCAGCGGTGCTCTTCTGCACGGCGGGGCCCTGTTCAGCGTTGCTCTTCTGCTCGGCGGGGCCCTGTTCAGCGGTGCTCTTCTGCACGGCGGGGCCCTCTTCAGCGGTGCTCTTCTGCACGGCGCGGCCCTGTTCAGCGGTGCTCTTCTGCACGGCGGGGCCCTGTTCAGCGGTGCTCTTCTGCACGGCGGGGCCCTCTTCAGCGGTGCTCTTCTGCACGGCGGGCCCTGTTCAGCGGTGCTCTTCTGCACGGCGGGGCCCTCTTCAGCTGTACTCTTCTGCACGGCGGGGCCCTGTTCAGCGGTGCTCTTCTGCACGGCGGGGCCCTCTTCAGCGGTGCTCTTCTGCACGGCGGGGCCCTGTTCAGCGGTGCTCTTCTGCACGGCGGAGCCCTCTTCAGCGGTGCTCTTCTGCACGGCGGGGCCCTGTTCAGCGGTGCTCGTCCAGTAAGTCAAGGGAGCCAGACCTGGCCTGGACTCCCTGCTCAGTCGCCCTCCGACCGTGCTGTTGCTGGACCCTTCGGTGACGGAGTCCTGGGCCCTTTGGTGTCCTCCCTAACACCCGGGATGGGGCTTGTGGGCCCCTCCTGCTCCGCGCTCCTGCTGGCTGACTTCTCCGCCCTGCTGCCCTTTCACTCCTTAGATGGGGCTCTCGGGCCCTTGCCTCCCCTAGATGTTGTGGCTGGTGAAGTAGGTGAACTTTGCTCCTTGGGGGCAGCCGTGTCAGTCCTCTCACGGCGGCCCTTTAGTTTCCTGGTCCTCTTGCCTGGGGGGGGGGCTGGCTGTCCCCTTGCTGCTGATTGAAGTGTCACTGCTGGCAAAGGGTGGACTCCAGAACCCATGCACCACAGTGACACTCGAAGCTGGGCTGGTGGTGGCTGAGGTGCTCTTGGGACTCTTTGCAGATGGAGGGGGTGGGTCAGTGGAGGGAAAGAGGTCAAGATTAGCGAGGAAAAGTTTTTTAGGACCAAGGTAAAGGGTAGGAGAAGTGGTGATGGGAGTGGAGGAAGAGGATGTGGTTGTTGGAGAGTCAGGTGTGCTGTCTTTGGGTGCAGGTGCTTGTGCTGGAGGCTGTCGTGAGGTGGATGGCTGTTGGGTGGGTGTCTGCCTGCGTTTGTGTGTCTTGGAAGAGGGGGTGACAGACACAGTGGGAGAGGACACAGGGGACGTGTAAATGGTAGTGTGGGTGGTGACTGCACGTGTGCAGACTGTACTGGAGGGTGTGCTGGTGATGGAAGCACTGGCTGATGGTGGTGTGCATGCAGGTGTGAGTGTAGATGTCACAGGGAAGGAGGAGGGAGACGAGGAGGAGGGGGACACAGAGGTGGTAGTGACTGTTGGAATGTCTGCATCTGGGTGTTGCTTGCGTGAATGCTTGTGGGTTCTGTGGTGCTTGTGTCTGGATGAGCTGCCCTTGGGTGTTGAGGTGTGTGCAGGTTGGTCTTATGGTGTGGATGGGATAGGCTGAGGAACAGGAGACAGAGACAGGGTGGAGGCAGTCAGAAGAGGGAGGCTGGAAACAGGGACAATGGCTGCCGTCAGTGCTGAGGCCAGAGCATTGAACGATCGTTGATGGGCAGCCTGACCCGAATGAATGCCCTCAAGGTAGGCATTGCTCCGATGCACCTCCCTTTCTACCCCCTGGATGGCATTCAAAAGGGTAGTCTGCCCAACAATGATGGTCCTCAGGAGGTCAATGACCTCCTCACTGAGGGCAGCAGGGGTAACAGGGGCAGGGGCTGAGGTGCCTGGGGCGAAGGAGACGCCCGCCTTCCTGGGCGAGCGGGCACAGAGCGTAGGCTGAGGGGCTGCTGGGAGGGCGGGGCTGGTGCGCTGGGTGGCAGCTGTACCTGTAGAGGCGGGGGGCCCGGATTTTGCCGCCACCGCTAGGGAGCTCCCATCCGAGGACGTGTCGGTGTCGCTGGTGTCACCACCGGTCCCCGTTGTGGTGCTCCCCTCGCCCTCCGGATCACTGGTGCCCTCGGTGTCTGTTCCTGGGCCCACCGGGGCCTTGTGACTTGCAGCTCCCTCGTGCTCCGATGCCAATTCTCCTCCGCCTGATGATGCTAATGCACACATGCACAAGAAGATGAAGAAGAAGGGTGGGGGGAGAAAAACGAAGACCAGGTTGAGTGCATGCATTGTCAACACCGTTGGCGGAGAGGACAGACACAGGAGCCTCATGCACTAAGCCGCGCATTCGGGGTACACTACTCAGTACTTCTGACTAGGAAAACAGGTCTAGAGACGACAAAGGCGCACATGTGTGATGCTGGACCATCGATAGCTGTACTTGTCACCCTACAGAGGTGGGGGCCGGGAGCACAGGGCCATGCCTAAAGGAGAGGACTACACTACAGAAAGCGCCCGGGCCTAATGTCACCCACAACCCTCCTCCCCCACCCAGACGCCTCCACTGCGCAGAGAGATAGCAGAATGTGCTGATACTCACCCCCTTGTGTCTGCTGTGATGTCCTCAAGCGCCCATCCAAATCAGGGTAGGCCACCGCCAGGATCCGGGACATCAGGGGGGTCAGGGTACGACTGGCACCCCTCCTAGGTTGGGAGGCCATCCCCAGCAGTGACTCGGCGGTCTTCCTGGTCCCGCGGCGGATGTCCTCCCACCTCTTGCGGCAGTGGGTGCCCCGTCTGATGTGGACCCCCAGGGCCGGGACTTCCTTGGCGATGGCACGCCAAATGTCCACTTTCTGATGGGCGCTGACCTATTTGACATGTACAGGGTGGGAAGGAAAAATTCATCAATTTTCTGCATGTTAGATGCGATTGGCCCCCCCTCCCCAACCTTGCCATATGGCACATGCTCTCATCTGTTGTGCGTTGCACTCCTCATTCGCCCCCCACCCCACCAACTTACATCCACCCCACTCCACACAGGCATAGCCCATTCAATGTGCACCCAGTGTACTTACCTGTTGGTCTGGAGGACCGTAGAGTAACGCATACTGGGGGAGGACCCCATCCACAAGTTTCTCCAACTCCTCAGATGTGAAGGCAGGGGCCCTTTCCCCAGTCGCAGCAGCCATTGTCACTTCCAGACCGAGGTCACAGCAGCACTTGCAGTATAGGTCCTCTCCTGTGATGATCAGGTCTCGAGTGATTAAGCAGATAGAAAATGGCGGTCACGCCCGCGGCGGTGCGTACCGCGGCGGTGCGTACCGCGGCGGTGCGTACCGCGACCGCCGGTGCACCTCGTCATTGGCTCCTGAAACCCATAGGCTTCAATGTTAGCCAATGCGGCTTCGTATGGCTGTCTTCGACCGCCTACCGCCACGGTGTGCCACGCCAGCGCATTGACCTCACATCCCATTGTCCCACTTCACAGGTCAGGCAGCCGCCATTTCAAGGCATATTTTGTACTGCGTCACACAGGCCTAGGCCTTGCATTGCCACACATACACGCCTTTCAATACATAGATAATCGTGTGCTCGGCATGCTGTGGTGAACGTACCTGTGATTTGCTTGACTCTGTGCTCCATGTTGTCCTTCCTAGGCACCGTCCGCTGGGACTTGCGAGGAGAAGGATGAATCCTCGCGTGTACCGACCGCTGGTGGACCTGTCGACAATGGAAGAACGCCATATCATACTACGATACCGACTTGACCGAGCCACTATACATGAACTGTGTGCCCAGCTGGAGCCAGCCCTGATGTCCCCCATCCGCCAACCCACAGGAATTCCCCCTCTAGTGCAGGTTCTGTCAGTCCTCCATTTTTTGGCAAGTGGCTCATTCCAGACAACAGTGGCCATGTCATCTGGAATGTCTCAGCCTATGTTTTCAAAAATTTTGTCTAGAGTGTTGTCTGCCCTGACGAAACACATGCGGAGCTACATTGTATTCCCTGAGGAGGTTGATTTGGCCACTGTGAAGGGTGATTTTTATGCCCTTGGACATATCCCCAACATAATTGGTGCCATTGATGGGACCCATGTGGCTTTAGTACCCCCAAAAGACGATGAGCAGGTGTACAGAAACAGGAAAAGTTACCATTCTATGACCGTCCAGGTGGTCTGTTTGGCTGACCAGTACATCTCCCATGTGAATGCCAAGTTCCCTGGGTCAGTGCATGACGCGTATGTGATGCGTAATAGCAGCATCCCTTATGTGATGGAACAGCTACAGAGACAACGTGTGTGGCTGATTGGTGACTCTGGTTACCCCAACCTGCCTTGGCTATTGACCCCAGTGAGGAATCCCCGGACCAGGGCAGAGGAACGGTACAATGAGGCACATGGGCGAACTAGGAGGATCATAGAAAGAACCTTTGGCCTCCTGAAGGCCAGGTTTAGGTGCCTGCATATGACAGGGGGATCCCTGATGTACTCACCAAAGAAGGTGTGCCAGATCATCGTGGCCTGCTGTATGCTTCACAATCTGGCATTGCAACATCAGGTGCCTTTCCTGCAGGAGGATGGTCCAGATGGTGGTGTTGAAGCAGCTGTGGAGCCTGCGGAGAGTGAAGAGGAGGAAGACGAAGAGGACGACCCAGACAACAGGGACAGAGTTATCCAACAGTATTTTCAGTAGCACACAGGTAAGAATCACCCACGCCATTTAACATTTACTGAAAGCCCCCTGCATCTTTACTTTGTGTATTTCCCCCCAGTTCTTTTAAACCGATGTTTGATTTTCCCTTCCCTTTTCAGTGTTGTATGACCCACTGCGTGACTTCTACTTGGTTAGCCCATGGACTAATGCTTATTGACATTGGTATGTTGTCATCACAAAAATAACAGAACATTATTGATCAGTAATGTGTTATAAATTTGTAAATAATACAGGCTGACTCCTGAATGATTTCAGTGCAATGAGTGATTTATTTTTAGTGCTAGATATTGGTACATGATATTAAAATGGTGAGGGGTAAGGGTGGAGTTATGTCCATGGCAGAGCCCAGTTCTCAGTTTCACAGGTGCATTTTCCATATGCCTGTGGAAGGATGGAGCAGGGGCAGTTCAAGGTTGGACAGGGTGACACTGTGGGACAGTGGGATGACATCAGGGGGTATCTTATGCTGGCGGGGGTCTTTGCATCCTACTCTGTCTTCCTGTGAGATCTCAGGTTCCTCTTGCGGGGTGGTTGTTCTTCAGCAGGAGGTGGGGTTTTGGTGGCCCGTCGTACTGTGGGGGCCTCCTGACCACTAGCGCCGGCGGAGGTGGTAGGCTGTTCCTGGCTAGTGACAGGGGTCCTTTGTGGTGCCACATGGTCCCGCAATGTGGTTTCTATCCGGTTGAGGGCCTGGACTATGGTCCCCATAGCGGTAGCGATGTTCCTGAGTTCATTGCTGAACCCCATGTACCGTTCCTCCTGCTGTGCCTGGATCTCGGTGAACCTGGCCAGTACCGTCGCCATCGTCTCCTGGGAGTGATGGTATGCTCCCATGATGGTGGTGAGGGCCTCTTGGAGAGTCGGTTCCCTGGGCCTGTCCTCCCCCCCTGTCGCACAGCAGCCCTCCCAGTTGCCCTGTTTCCCCGGGCCTCTGTCCCCTGGACGGTGTGCCCACTACCACTGCCCCCAGGTCCCTGTTGTTGTTGGGGTGTTGGGTCAGCCTGGGTGCCCTGTAGCGGCGGACACACCGCTGATTGACACGCCCGCGAGACAGAGGCATGGGCCTGCTGGGTGGGAGCTGTGCTGGTGTTCCCAGAGGGGGTTGGGTCTGCTGTGGCCTGTGTCTGTGTGTGGGGAACCGACTGTCCAGAGGTCCCCGATGGTCCGGGCTGGTCATCAGGTTCTAGGTCGACAGAGCTGCTGTCCTCGCTGGGGGCCTGTTCTGGGGGTGGGATGGACAAATCTGGACCCTCCGTGGCAGTGTGTTGGCGTTCGGGCCCTGCAGGGGTAAAGGAGTATGGTTATTGTTTCTGTGTGTGCCATTGCGTGCATTTTGAGTGCCCTTGTCCCCCAGTGCTGGCATTCCCTTGTGGGAGGTGTTGTGAGGGTGGTGGGGGGGGGGGTATGGGTATGTGCAATGGTCATGCTTTGGTGGTGGCTGTCTATGGTTTGTGTTGGCATTCAGGGGTTGGTGTTGTGCTGGTGAGACATTGGCAGGGAGGTTGTGTGCTGGGGGGTTGAGATTGGGGGTGAGGGGGGGGGGTTGGCATGCTGGTGGTTGGGGGGGGGTGAAGTAGTTGAGATTCGACTTACCAGAGTCCATTCCTCCGTGTACTCCAGCGAGGCCATCAGGATGCAGGATGTTTACTACCTCTTGCTCCCATGCTGTGAATTGGGGTGGAGTGGGTGGGGGTCCGCCGCCAGTCTTCTGCACAGTGATGTTGTGGCGCGACACCATCGAGCGCACCTTCCCCCGTAGGTCGTTCCATCGCTTTCTGATATCTTCCCGATTTCTGGGATGCTGTCCCACAGCGTTGACCCTGTCTACGATCCTTTGCCATAGCTCAGCCTTCCTTGCTATAGTGGTGTGCTGCACCTGTGTGCCGAAGAGCTGGGGCTCAACCCTTATAATTTCCTCCACCATGACCCTGAGTTCTTGGTCCGAGAACCTGGGGTGTCTTTGGGGTGCCATGGGGTGGTGTGGATGAGGTGTGGGGTGGTGTTTGTGGTGATGTGCGTGGTGATATGTGGTGATGTGTGCGTAAATGTGGTGTGGGTGATGAAGTTGGGTTCCTGTGTGTGTTGGGGTTTTCGTTTGCTGTGCTCGCTCTCTCTATCTCCTTCTCTCCGATTTCCAACTAGTGGGGGTTTGTGGGTGATGTGGGTGTGTGTTTTATAGTTGATTGGATGTGTGGGAGTGTTGTTTGTATGTGTGTCAGGTGTGTGTATTTCAAATTGTCCAATGTGGCTGTGTTTTGGAGCTGGGTGTGTATTTTGACCGTGGCGGTGTGTACCGCCAATGGAATACCGCGGTTGAAAGACCGCCGCGTGGATTCGTGGGTCAGAATGGCATGGGCGTGTTTGTGTTGGCGTGACGGTGGAGGTTTGGTCATCTCCAGTTTTCCGCGGCCCGCTGATGAGGCGGCCTTCCTTGGATGTCGGATTTTTGGCGGTTTCACAGTTGGTGGTCAGAATGACCGTGGCGGTTTACCGCGGCTGCGGCGGTAGAATGGCGGACTTCTGACCGGCGGTAAGGGCCTTTTACCGCCGAGGTCAGAATGACCCCCCATGTACCTTTTCTGCAGGAGGAGGAGACTGGAGATGCCCCTGTGGCAGCAGTTGACCCTGAGGACAGTGAGGATGAAGCGGCTGAGGATGAGGACAACAGAACATCAGTTATCCATCAGTACTTCCAATGACACACAGGTGAGAAGGTGCAACTGCACATTCCTATGGCTATTGGTGTATTCTGTGTTGCTGTAGCATGATGGCATTAACTTCCTTTGCATCTCGACTTACTGTGATATATGGTATGTCATTTTACAGATATTGGTTATGTAACAAATGTGTACTGACGTGCTGACTGCAGCCAGCTACAGGTCATTATTTCTATGCTCTCACAGTGTACAGTCCATTTGCACTAGATGTGACTGTTTCCATAAATTCAAATTTTTCAATATATAAAACACTAGTAGTCAAGTTGTGTTCAAGGGTGTTTATTGTAGTGCTTGAGGGGAAAGTGCAATGGAAGGGGTTGGTGGTGGAGTCCAGGGTATTCTTCCAGTCTGTTTGTAGCACAGCTGCAGTGTCCAAGGGTACATAGGAAAGGGAGCAAAGGCAGCTCAAAGTGGACAAGGTGACAGTGTGAGACACAAGGATGACAATCAGGAGAGTCTCATTTCCTGGTGGTAGTTTTTGCAAGTGTCTCTTGCTTCTGTCTGGTTCGCAGGAAACGTTTGTGGGGTGGTTCACCTTCTGCAGGGGGAGGGGTGCTGGTGGCCAGTCCAAGCAACTAAATCTTGCCTTCAGGAGCCCAATTGTCCACTCAACTACATGCCTTGTCCTCCTGTGGGCCTCATTGTAGCAGACTTCCCCTGGCCTGGTTGGGTACCTCACTGGTGTCAACAGCCAAGGACTGATTGGATAGCCAAAATCACCTGTGAGCACAATGTGAGAACAACACAAAATGTATGTGTGACATGCTATATTGTGATGGCAGGAGACATACATCATAAACACACATTTCAATGATAACTTACCAACCAGCCAGGCCCTCTCTGTGTAGGATTGTGTCATTAGCAATGGCACATTGCTGCTTTGCATAATGAAGGAATCATGAACTGAACCTGGATACTTGGCTGTGACTTGTGAGATGTACTGGTCTTCCAGACACACCACCTCAATGGTGACATTGTTCCTGTTCCTATACACCTATTCATTGCACTGGGAGGGACCAAGGCTACATGGGTTCCATCAATGGCTCTACCACATGTGGAATGTGTCCCATCTCATAAAAGTCTGCCTTCACATGGCCAAATCTGCTCGGTGGGGAAACCTGATGTAGCTGTCCAGGTGTTTCATAAATACACACAGTACATCCTTCAAAACCAGACTGAACATGGGCTGGGACATCCCTGCTGTTAGAGCCACTGTATTCTGAAAGGACCCGCTGGCCAGGAAGTGTAGCACTGACAAGACCTGAACGATGGGAGATATGCAATAGGGATTGCGAATGGCAGGCATCAAATCTGACTGCAACTGATTACAAAGATCCATGATGGTATGACGATTCAGACGGTATGTCTGAATAAAAGTCTTTCCTCCATGGTGTGTAGGTCAACTAGTGGACCGTACACTGGTGGTTGTCTTACTCTCTTCATGGCAGGGTAACTATGTGACAACATGTAAACACAGTATGAGAAATACAGAATGCACACATGATGTACAGCTAATTACATTCCTCACACTTAACAGCTGTAGAGGATGGCTACTACATCTGACATATACAGTACTGCACGCTATAACAATGGGGTAGAACTTATGACATCAACTGTCACTGTCAATGTGTGTGAAAATAATCTTATACATGATTCACATATATTGTTGCACTTCATTGACATTTTCCTGACAAATAGGAACCTCTGAGTAGCTGTACAAAGCTATCAGCACATGTTCTCGAACAACACTGTGTTTACGGCACAGTTGCACAAACAGTCACGCAAACATGAGGGCAGTATGCACAGATATACAGCAAAATAGGGGGTTAAGTTAATGACACAGATTAGGAAAGACTTCTATACACGAAAGGTGCTCATAATGGCAGGCGCCTGACCTACTGTATTTTCATGGTGGTAGGCCGTCACAGCTGCGTTGTTACTTGCCATTGAAAGACGATGTCCACCAGCAGTGACGGTCATGTACATAGTGGCCATGACTGCCATCTTCTGCTGTATTGCTCACTTGACTTCTGACACTGCTGCCAACTAGACCTCTACGACCTGAGCAGGTGTGTATTGTATCTAGGAGCTATCATGCCTCTTCCTGCAGGTGATAGGGCCCTTTGTCTTCACCCCTGTAGAGCTGGAGACGATAGTGGAGAAGGTTGCTTCCCGTGTATGAATAGCTGTATGTTGACCCAGAGGGCAGGTGAATTCAATGTCTTACCAAAGTGTGATAGGTGTGGTATTTGATGGTGTACCGTTATTGAAACTTGTGATGGTGTTGATGCATGAAGATGGTATGTTGTGAAGGCATGAGAGCTGAGAGGGTGGGGTGTGTGCCAACTTGCTTTGACTGATGTGTACTGTCCATTCTATTAGTATGGTCCATGTGGACATTACTTTCTTCTTTTGCCTACGTCATCCATGCAGGTCAACACCCATCAGAAGATGAGGATTTGGTGTGCCATCGCCCAGCAAAGTGTGGACCCTGGAGGTCCACAGCTGGCGGAGCACCCACTGTAGGAAGCAGTGGGATTGAGCATGTCAGGTGGAATGTTATGAGCCTTCCTAGCAAATTTTATGCTCTCCATAGTAGTGTTGTTGTAATTATGCTCTCTGTGATTGTCTGTGGATGTATCATGTGTGCTAAGTACCCCCAATTGCAAACACAATGCGACCACAGCACACAGAGGTACAGTACAGTCAAGTAACAAGGATTTGTATCCCTTGTAAGACGCTGGAGTTGAAGAAAGAGTTCGTAGATGTCCCAAGTTCATTGGAGGAAGTTTCTTTAATTGAAGGCACAGTTTGCCTCAAACAGACAAAGCGTTCATCAAAAAACAGCCAACACGTGTTTCGTCACACAGGTGACTTCCTCAAAGCTGCAAAACAATAATATAAACATATTTGTGTGTACTAATACCCATAATTTGAGTAACACAATTTGTGCAAAAAGAAAAGATATATGTTAAAAAATAAAGATAGCAGGAAATGTACGGCCAAGTGAGCAGAGAATAGAGAAGGTAGACATGGCACAACAAAGTTCGGAGAAAATGCTGTTTTTATTTTAATTAAAGGAACACCCCAAGTGCGAAACCCTAAGATCAGATAAGGAACGGCCACAGTCCAAGGAACGGCAAGTGGGGAATGTGCTCCAGATTGATAATACGAACCCTGAAAGGGTAAATAGTATTACTGTGACAAGTACACATTGGACAGAGAGCCCATGTCTGTGATAAAGCGTGCTTGAGAAGAGTTAAAGTTGGTGATAAAGAAAAAGTTAAAATAGTAACTGTACCTAGACCATACGGCCAGCTAGCTAATGTTGGAGTGCCTACAATTAGGCAAGTAGGTGAAATCTGAAACAAAGATTGAGAGTCACTGGCAGTATGAAGCCACCTAGTAATCCAACTAGCTATGAAAAGTGGAAAAAGTGCTAAACTCGGCATTGAAGTACCTGGATAAAATCTGGTAATGGTAGTATCTCTTGAACCTGGGGTACATGGAGTTCCAGTAGTAACTGAGAAAAACGGCCCTGATAAGCCCAGAAAACACCTCCTGCACGAAGGTGAGAGAGGAAAGAAAAAAGGTTTACTCAGTATTGAACGAACAGAAAACGGTATTGATTCAATGATGGTAGCAGAGAATTCCCAAACAAATCCGGGCTAATCCAGGAAAGGCCCATTAGTGGCACTTGGTACTGACAGCACACAGTCCAGCCAGTGGTAAGTACGTGACTGCTGATAACTGGTGTAACAAATGTCCTAAGTAAAAGAGACCCCCTCAGTCTTGCAACGTAAAATCCAGTAACAAAATGTACTGTTAAATTGGAATGCGGCCTGAGCCGCATGGAAAAGCTGGCCCTCGTTCTGCGGCTTTGACTATGACAGTGAAAATAAATATATATAAGGCTCGTTCAAAAAGGCCGAACTGCATTAATAAGCATGCCGATAGCGTGGGGCGAACGCCACTGTATAAGACCCCCAATTGCAGTACATGGAGTTGTTATGTATTTGACCATGTCTCTGAATAGAGACTGCAGAAAATCCTATAAAATCATTTACTAGTCTTGACATTACTGTTTTCCAGATATGGAATGTAAAATTGTGATGGCCACTGCCACATAATGGGGGTCATTCTGACTCCCGCCGGCCGCGGTAACCGCGGTGCCGGCGGGAGCCGCCAGAATACCGCTGCACGGTCAAAAGACCGCCGCGGTTATTCTGTGTTTCCCGCTGGGCTGGCGGGCGACCGCCAGAAGGCCGCCCGCCAGCCCAGCGGGAAACCCCTTCCCACGAGGAAGCCGGCTCCGAATGGAGCCGGCGGAGTGGGAAGGGTGCGACGGGTGCAGTAGCACCCGTCGCGATTTTCAGTGTCTGCATGGCAGACACTGAAAATCTTTTAGGGGCCCTCTTACGGGGGCCCCTGCAGTGCCCATGCCATTGGCATGGGCACTGCAGGGGCCCTCAGGGGCCCCACGACACCCCTCACCGCCATCCTGTTCCTGGCGGATAAAACCGCCAGGAACAGGATGGCGGTGAGGGGGTCGGAATCCCCATGGCGGCGTAGCAAGCTGCGCCGCCATGGAGGATTCCTCAGGGCAGCGGAAAACCGGCGGGAGACCGCAGGTTTTCCGTTTCTGACGGCGGCCATACCGCTGCGGTCAGAATGCCCTTGGGAGCACCGCCAGCCTGTTGGCGGTGCTCCCGCGGTCCTCGGCCCTGGCGGTCCATGACCGCCAGGGTCAGAATGACCGCCAATGTGTCTTCATCAGAGAATGTTGCCATTGTGTGAGTTTTGTTCTTTTCCTTAGGGGACTGAGCCTGTTAGAGCCCTCCCCTCCAGAATTTAGCAGCCATCTTGGGGATAACTAGGTCAGCGGGCTAGCTGCTGACCTTTGTTCACAGCATCTCAGGGCCTTTCGTATTTAAACCGAGGGGACGCAGCTGCGAAGCGGTGGTTACCAGTGAGTGTGCATCTTTTTTAGTTGGTTTTTGAAAAAAAAATACGATTGTGTGTGTGCTGGTTTGTGTTTTTACATATTTTTATTCCCTGCCTATTTTACTATACCTCACGAGTCAGACTTCTCTCTCCTTATGGGATACCTTATTTTACTTTACCAGGCACTAGGCGCTCACCGGCAATTGTTGCTTTGTTCATTTTCCTCACGGGATTGGGACTGGTAGAGCCCTCTGAAACCAGAGTTCGGCAGCCATCCTGGGGGTAATCAGGTCAGCGGGCTAGCTGCTGACCTTTTGTTCACAGCATCTCAGGGCCTTTGGTATTTAAACCGAGGGGACACAGCTGCGAAGCAATGGTTACCAGTGAGTGTGCATCTTTTTTAATTGGTTTTTGAAAAAAAAATACGATTGTGTGTGTGCTGGTTTGTGTTTATACATATTTTTATTCCCTGCCTATTTTACTATACTTCACGAGTCACACTTCTCGCTCCTTATTGGATACCTTATTTTACTTTACCAGGCACTAGGCGCTCACCGGCAATTGTTGCATTGTTCATTTTCCTCAGGGGATTGGGACTGGTAGAGCCCTCTGAAACCAGAGTTCGGCAGCCATCTTGGGGGTAATCAGGTCAGCGGGCTAGCTGCTGACCTTTGTTCACGGCATGTCGGGCTCTCTGTATTTGAACAGAAGGGGACGTGGCCGCAAAGCGGTGATTACCAGTGAGTGTGCATCGTTTTTAGTTGGTTTTTGAAAAAAAATATGATTGTGTGTGTGCTGGTTTGTGTTTTTATATATTTTTATGCCCTGCCTATTTTACTTTACTTCGCAAATCAGACTGCTCGCTCCTTATGGGACACTTTATTTTACTTTACCAGGCGCTAGGCGCTCACCGGCAATTGTTGTTTTGTTCATTTTCCTCAGGGGATTGGGCCTGTTAGAGCCGTCCCCTCCAGCGTTCGGCAGCCATCTTGGGGGTAATCAAGTCAGCGGGCTAGCTACTGACCTGTGTTCACAATTGCAAAAACAACAGATTATGGATGGAATTCAGAGCAAATCAAGCATTCACAACCCAGTCAACGATCTGGGTTTAATCCATAACTATTTTTGTCTGCCATGCCATGCCATTCCAGTTTGGACCCAGCTATATGCAAATCAGTCTTGACCCTGTACCCCATGGGAATAGTCCAGCCTGAACCTCCAGGCCAGGTCCTCTCTGTACCACAAAAAAGCATCCTGGGACCCGTTTCAGGGTATCACCCTTCATCAGCCAGGCTAGCTTGAATCTGGTGGCATAGCAAGCACGGGACCCACATCTGAGCATACCCTTTCCACTTAGGGCAACAAATACAAAAACAACAGATGATGGACGGAATGCAGAGCAAATCAAGCATTCACACCCAGTCACAGATCTGGGTTTAATCCATCAGTTTGTATGCCTGCCATGCCATTCCAGTTTAGACCCAACCATATGCAAATCAGTCTTGACCCTGTTCCCCATGGGAACAGTCCAGCCCGAACTGTCAAGCCACGTCATCTCTGGACCACAAAAAAGCATCCTGGGCCGGTTTCAAAGTATCACCCTTCATCAGCCAGGCTAGCTGAATCTGGAGGCATAGCAAGCATGGGACCCATGTCTGAGCATAGCCTTACAACTTGGGGCAACAAATGCAGAAACAACAGATGATGGACGGAATGCAGGGCACATCAAGCATTCACCCCCCCAGTCACAGATCTGGGTTTAGTCCATCAGTTTCTTTGACTGCCATGCCATTACAGTTTGGACCCAGCCATATGCAAATCATATTTGTTCTGCATTCCGTTCATCAAGTGTTCTTTTTGCATTTGTTGACCCTTTGTTCACGGCATGTCGGGGTCCTCTGTATTTAAACTGAGGGGGACGCAGCTGCCCTCCTAAGTCAGATTTGGTACGTATTCATTATTCCCAGCAATCTCTCACTAAGTTAGCTGGGAGAAAGAGATGTAGGGGTGGTGTTAAGGTTTACCCTGATCAGATAGATGGGTGGAGTTGCAGTATGTGCACTTGGGCACCCAGGATTATACTTTGCACAAGCTCTATCTGTGCCCCTCAGCAAGAACATTTGGGGAGTTGGAATGGGAAGAGGATGCTAGCGCTAAACAGATTACATGCAACCTTGTTAATGCCCGCTCTCTGATTAAACACAGGACTGATATTGAAGACATGATTGAGTGCTTGAACTTGGATTGCTTATTCATCACTGAGACTAGGGCCAGAGAAGATTCTAGCCTGATTTTATAGCAGCCTCCCGACCTGGCTACACATTCTCCAGACTTGACAGAATTGGTGGCACAGGCTGTGGGTTTGCTATTAATTTCAAGTTAAAATACTGTTGTCACTGGGAATCCATAAATGTTAGACCAGATATTTGTGAAGGTGCCTATTTTAAAGTCCACCTGAAAAATTGTTGTGTTTTTTGAGGGCCTTTTAATTTATCGCCCTCCAGACCCTAAAACTTCTTGTTTCAAACACTGGCTGGCCATTATTGAGGCTATCTCCACAGCCTCCAAGTGTATTATATTTATGGGATTTTAATATTCATCTTGAGGACACTCAGGACCCCAACACTGGTGAGTTCCTTAATCTCATGGCGAATCTTGACTGGCACCTTAAGGTTACGCCAGCCACCCATCATGCCGGACATTTATTAGATGGAATATTTGTTTGCCACAACAGCTGTGCTTTTCTGGAGAACAGGGCCCTCGAGTGGATAGATCATCACTTTCTTACTTTAAGGATGACAGACACTTTGGCCCTGATTACGACTTTGGCAGAGGGGGTTAATCAGTCCCAAATGTGACGGATCCTGCCCGCCGAATTACGAGTCCATTATATCCTATGGAACTCATAATACGGCAGACGAGATATCAGTCACATTTGGGACGGATTAACGCCCTCCGCCAAAGTTGTAATCAGGCCCTTTGTCCCTGACCCACTCGTACTTTCCCTAATTCGAATTAGACAATGGAGCAGAATAAATTAGCAGAATCTCATCCCGACCTTGACGTTAGGTTGGGAGCATCTAGGGAATAGTTTCTGTCAGCCTTTGATAGATTTGATTATGGGGTCAAAACGGCTATTGATCATCTTGCCCCCCCCTAAGGATATCCTGTCCCCTGGCCAGGAAGAAAGCTCCTTTCCCCTGGTATATGAAGGATCTTAAGGACTTACAAAGAATATATCCACGCCAGGAACACAGGTGGAACTTAAATCAGAACCTTGTAGAAAAAGAGAAGTTTAGATCTGTGCTCAGTGATTACAAACTTGTAAATAATAAAGCCAAAACTGACTTCTACTCACGTACAACAAAGAAAGCAAATAATGCCCCCACAGAACGTTTTAGAGTGGTGCGCTCCCTCAATTTTCCAACTGCCCCCCCAGGATTGGAAAACTCACAAGCATTTTGTAAAAAGGTCGATTACTTTAAAAAAAATAAAGTCATCCAAATTCAAGTTAACTTTGCACAGTACTCCAGGGTGGTGGACCCTTATGACCAATCAAATAGTTCAGAAAGTATTTATACCCTTACTCTCACTAATTTCCAGCATTTACAGATGGAGAGGATTAAGGAACTGCTGGGGAGAGTTAAGTCGGGTTCCCCCAGTGATCCCTGTCCCTACCATCTACTGAAGCTCACTCCGGAGTTGTTGTCCTCTGCCCTTGTACCTGTGCATCAGGAGATTTTGAACACTGGAGTCCTTCCTTCCTCATGGAAGGAAGCGATTGTTATTCCTCTTTAAAAGAAATCTAGTGGTTCCCCAAATATGATCTGGGTTGGAGGTGGCAGATAGATTCCACCACTATATGAGCGAGATTAATAAATGGATGGGCCACAACTGGCTTAAAATGAATGGCAAAAAAACGGAGACCCTATTCTTCGGCTCCAGCAGTGGTTTGTAGAGCTCACGTTGGTGGCCGCAATCTTGTGGTCACCTGCCTGTCCCCATAGCATCTACTAGAAGTCTTGGGGTTGCTTTGGAAAACTCCTTATCCTTCAAGTTCCAAGTAAATTCAACCACTATAACTTAATATTGGATTCTAAAAACCCTGAAGAAAATTCTCCCTATCTCCAGAAGGAACTTTGAATTTCGGAGTCTCTGGCCTTGGTGATCTCTAAACTAGACTACTGCAATACACTGATGCTGAATATCGATAAAGGTTCTCTTGACAAATTACAACTGATTCAGAACCCCGCTGCCTACTTGATATTAGATCTTCCCTGCTCAGTTTCGGCTAGAGGCAACCTGAGACAATTGCATTGGCTACCTGTTGAGAAGTGCATTACGTTTAAGGCTCTTTGGTGGTCATTATGAAAATTGTGGTAAACACCGCTCCTCTGGTGTTGGGGGTAACTACTGCCTACAGGCTGGCGGTCCGGACTGGCAAAAAATGAAGCAAATGAAAAACAAGTAGTGGTCCATCCTCACACCGTCATCTTTGTTATCCCGACGAGGATGGAGGAGGCTGCTCACAGGCCGGCGGAAAGTACCTACCCACCCACTAAATAATGAAACACAAGATCGCCATCTGTTTTGGGGCAAGAACCTCCACCAGGCAAAGCATGGCAGAAACGAACAATATAAAAGGATACACTCACCAGAGGCACATAGAACACACCGACGCAGACATGGAGAGAGAGTTGGAAATAATGCCAGTGCTGCTCCTTGCCATATACCTCCAGGACCGTGACTGACGACAAAGACGACAATCGTAAGTACCACAACCTACTACACTTGGGAAGAAAAGGTGCACTTACACAATGCAAAGCACTCCCAACCCCTCCCACATCCCAAGCCAAACATACCATAACAAAATGTACTTACCAGACACAAGCCAACAAAGACCTGCACCAAAGTACACACATGTGCACATCACCCCTCCATAGTGAAATGCTGACAATTGCATCATATTGTGCCAAAAGCACTAATGGGCACTGAAACTTTATTTACAAAGACATTATGTCATGTCCAAATAAGGCCATTGGCCAGTCCATTACAAATAGCCTGAAGGGCCAAAACAGCCTGAACTTGACTCCCACATGTGCAAAGGGTACCCCACTGGAAAGGGGCATCAATGGGGCAGCCAGGCACCTCAGGGAACAGGGGCAGGGGTGGCAGGGGGTGGATTCACGTGTAGGTCTGGAAGGGGGGGCTTGGGCTTAGGTTTGGGAGGTGGAGGGGGTTTGGGCTTGCCCTTGAAAGGAGGGGGAGTGGGCTTGGGCCAGGGGGCGGCAGAGGGACCTGGAGCAACACGGGGCTTCTTCCTCCCTGGGGAAGGGGCACAGGAATGGGAAGGGCAGACTGGGTCGGACTTGGATGTGGAAGGAGTGGACTGGGCAAGGAGATGGGCACATTTAGGGACAAGACGGGGTGGGCCAGTGGGTTTGAACCGGTCAACACAGGAGAGGAAAAGCTTCTTAGGGGCAGTTGGAGGGGATTTGGAGGCAGGTCTGGGAGTGAAGGCTGAGGGACTGCTTGTACCAGTGGTAGATGTGCTGGAGGTGGATGCATGTGCCTGTAAATTATGCTGATGTGTGGTGCATGTGTGTGGTGTGGATATGTGCGAATGTTTGAGTGTTTTTGGAGGAGGGGCTGTGGACACAGTGGGAGAAGACAGGCTGCCAGTGTACATGGATATTGTCTGGGTGTCTGCAGGTCTGGTGAGTGTGCTGCAACTGTCTGTCAATGTAGATGTGGTGAGTGCAGGTGTGGTGTCTGGGGTGCATGTCTGGATGTCAGATGTTGTGGTGACTGCATGAATGGGGGCAGCAGCAGTGACTGAGTGTGCAGTGCGTGTGGTGTGCATGGTGAGGAGGCAGAGGGTGGAAGGGGAGGTTGACACACTGGGGGAAGTGGATGTTGTTGTGTGTGCTTTGGTATGTTGGGTGTGTGCATGTTTATGGTGGGAAGTGTGGTGCATGTGTTTGCCAGTGTGCTTTTTGTGTGTTGATCTGTGTGCATGGCTGTCTGTATGTGTGCTTGGGATGTGTTAAGGGAGTGGGGTGCTGGAAGGGGTAGAAGCGGTGGGAGGTGGGAAGAAAGACCAGGGATACTGGCTGACATCAGAGCAGGTCCAAGCCTGAAAAGATCTCTGTAGGCCAGACATGGCACCATGAGTGCCTTCCAGGTATGCATTGCATTGTTGCATTTGGCATGCTAGCCCCTAGATGGCATTCACAATGGTTGCTGCCCTACAGAGATTGTCCTCAGGAGGTCAATGGCCTCCTCCGTGAGAGCAGCAGGGCTGACTGGGGCAGGGGCTGAGGTGCCTGAGGCAAAGGAGACGCCTACCCTCCTGGGTGAGCGGGCATGGGCAACTGGGTGGGAAGCATCTTGGAGGGCGGTGATGGCATGGGGATGGCGGAAGATGGTATAGAATGGGTGTGCCCAGTAGGGTCCACCACTACCAGGGAGCTCTCATCGGAGGAGGTATCAGAGTCACTACCTCCAGTTTTAGTTGCCTCCCCCGTGGTACTCCCCTCACCCTCCAACCCACTGGTCTTCTTGGCATCGGTCGACTCCACCTCCCTGGAACCATGGGCTGCTGCACCCCCACTCGCCGGTGCCACTGCTCCCTCACCAGATGATGCTGATGTACACAAAGGACACAAGAGCACAGAGGTGGAGAGACAAAACAAGGGAGCACTTTGTCAAAACCTGAATATATGTACATCTCTGGCTCACACACACTCCCATCCAGGTCACACACTTACATGCAGCACATACAACATATGTCAGGATTGTGCCCCTGACTAGTGGCCATTACCACAGAATACACCACATAAACCATATGAAACATGGACCTGATACACTGTGTGAAGTACACTCATGAGAGACCATGCCCAGTCAATACACTTACAAGTCCATGAGGCCACAAAGCATACCAGTTGACAGAAAGGGGACCCCCCATGGGCCTACAGAGACTGCCCAAACTAGCCCTCACACCATCCCAGGGACTTTGAGGGGGTAGGACTGCAAGAACACACCTGTCCCAGTGCCTGGTACTAGAAGGCATACATACATCCATCAAAGCAGTATCACACCAGTGTTGGTACTCACCCCCTTGTGGCTGCTGTGCTGCCTTCAAGCACCCATATAAATCCGAATAAGCCACTGCCAGAATACGGGCCATTAGGGGCTGGGTCAGGGTCCAACAGGCACCGTTTACTCGTTGGGAGTCCTTCCCCAGCTGGGCCTCTCTGGTCTTCCTGTCCCAGTGCCTCAGGTCCTCCCACCGCTTCCTGCAGTGGGCGCTCCACCGGTTGTACACCCACAGGGTCTGCACCTCTTTGGCAATGGCTTGCCACAGGCCTTTGTTTTGATGGGCGCTGATGGGGACACACAGAGTCAAAACACACGTCAGTATGTGTGCACCGAATACAGATGACATGTCATTCCCTATGGAACGGCCATTGTTGAAAGGCATGTTTTCAGCTCACCTACAGTACATGCCAGACAGTCTGTGGCTGGGCAGTTGCACATCGAACCCACATGCATACAGGCATCCCCCACAATCACACACATCTAAGGATGACAGATGCCAACTCACCTGCTCCTCTGGTCATCCATACAACTTCACATACAGGGGTAGGACCATTCCACCAGCTTCTCAAGCTCCTCCGCGGTGAAGGCCGGGGCCTGTTCCCCTGTACCTCGCGCCATCTCAGGGACCAAAGTCAGGAACAGCAGCACACGCAGTGGAGTACTACCCTGCATGGGAATCAGTAGTCAAGTGTCAAGGGTCTGACAAAATGGTGTAGCTAATGCGGCGGTGTGCTCCGTCACCGCCGGCAGCAATCATGATTGGCCTAGGTTCACCATTGACAACCAGGTAATCCAATGATCGGGGGGACCGCAGTGAACACCGCCTTCTGCCATGACAACTAATGCCAGCGGAATTAGGTCACTTCCACTCTATCATACCTAGATGGCAGGAGGCTGCCATTTTGCTACCACCAATTCACCATAAACTGGCCAGGGGCCTCATCCAGGGCCTCAAACTCTCCACCCTTAGCGGCTTACTGACATGAGACTATGATCCACACATGTACCCATCTTTGGAAGTGTGTCCACACTGGGATGTCATTATAACAGAGTTAACTCAGCACACATTTGCCTGACGGTGTACTTCATACTTTGCATTTGTGTGTGTTACCTACATGTCACACTTACAAAAATACAGTGACACTATGAGATGCAAGTGTATGTTGACACTCAGGTTGTGTTCTTTCCTCCCCCATAGGTACAGACCCATGTGGCGAGGGAGGGCCCCATCTGTATACAGACCCCTGGTTGATCTGGAAACTATGGAGGAACTTCACATCATTGTCACCTACAGACTCAATAGAGCTACTATCCATGACCTCTGTGCATTAATGGATCCTGTACTGAAACCAGAAAATCGAAATCAGCATGCCATCCCTACAACTGTGCATGTGTTATCTGTACTCCATGTTTTGGCTATGGGCTCATTTCAGGTGACAGTGGGCATGGGTGCAGGGGTCTCACACCCAATGTTCAGCCTCATCCTGTCAAAATTCCTGGATGCCTACGTTCAACACTTGTAAACATATGTCCAGTTTCCTTAAAGGGCTAAACTTCCTGCCATCAAATCTGGATTTTATGCCTTTGCAAAATCCCCCATGTGATAGGTGCCCTTGATGGAACCCACGTAGCTCTCATACCCCCAAGAGCGAAAGAACAGGTATGCAGGAATCAGAAGAATTATCACTCCATGAATGTACAATTGGTGTGTACTGCTGACCAATACATATTGCATGTCAATTCCAGGTTCCCAGGCTTAGTCCATGATTCCTTAATCCTGAAAAACAGCAGTGTACCACACATGATGGAACAAGGGGACACATGATGGCTCATAGATGAGAGTGTACCCGCCTACCGACCCTACCGACCCGGACACTGCCGCCATCAAGTTACAACGGTGGATCCTCGACTGCACAAACACCCTCGCACCACTCAAGAGGCCCACCGTCAACCAAGAAAAGAAAAAAGCAGCCTGGTTCACAGATGAACTCATCACCTCCAAACGCACCTGCCAGAAACTAAAGAAGAAATGGCTCCTTGAACGCACACCGGACAGCCTGGCAACCCACAAGGAAGCCACCCGCAAGCACCACCAACTAATCCGACTCGCCAAATGTTCCCACTTCACAGAACGCCTAAACAACAACGCACACGACAGCAAAGAACTCTTCTGCATCGTGAAAGAGCTCTCCAACCCCAGCGCCAACGTCAACGACATCCCACCATCCCAAGAACTCTGCGACGCCCTGTCCACCTTCTTCTATCAGAAGATCGCCGACATCCACGACAGCCTCAACACCACGCCTCCACAGACCCCACCCCCGAAAACTCCTCCTACGCCAACCGCCTTACCACCTGGACCCACGTAGACAACGCCGAAACTTGCAAGATCATGAACTCCATCCACTCAGGATCCCCTCCAGACCCTTGCCCACACCACGTCTACAACAAAGTCGACTCTACCATCGCCCCCCAACTTCGAAAGGTCATCAACTTATCCTTCGAAACCGCGACTTTCCCGGACAGCTGGAAGCACGCCGAAGTCCACGCCCTCCTCAAGAAACCCAAGGCTGACCCCGACGACCTCAAAAACTTCCGCCCGATCTCCCTCCTCCCCTTCCCGGCGAAGGTCATCGAGAAGATCGTCAACACTCAGCTCACCCACCACCTCGAGGACAACTCCATCCTGGACCCCTCCCAGTCCGGTTTCAGATGCAACCACAGCACCGAGACTGCTCTCCTCGCCGCCACAGATGACATCAGACTACAAATGGACAACAGCAAAACATCTGCCCTCTCCGCTGCCTTCGACACGGTCTGCCACCACACCCTACTAACACGCCTCCACAAAGCCGGAATACAAGAAAAAGCCCTCAACTGGATCTCCTCATTCCTCTCCGGCTCTCACCCTTCCGCTCCGAAGCCACCAACATCATCTGCGGCGTACCCCAAGGCTCCTCACTGAGCCCGACGCTGTTCAATGTCTACATGGCCCCCCTCGCACAACTGGCCCGCCAGCACATCCTCAGCATTCTCTCTTGCCAGCCAACCACGCACGCAACCTTGGTTTTGTCCTCGACTCCGCCCTCACATGTCCAAACAGGTCAACGCAGTTTCCTCCTCCTGCTACAACACCCTCCGTATGCTCCGTAAAATCTACAAATGGATCCCAACGGAAATGAGAAAAACGGTGACCCAGGCCCTCGTCAGCAGTAGACTAGACTATGGCAACGCACTCTACACAGGCATCCCAGCAAAAGACATCTGACGACTCCAATGCATCCAAAACGCCTCCGCCCGACTGGTCCTCGACGTACCCTGCCGATGTCACATCTCCCACCACCTGAAGGACCTCCACTGGCTCCCCGTGAACAAGAGGATCACCTTCAAGCTCCTCACCCACGCTCACAAGGCACTCTACAACGCCGGACCCGCCTACCTGAACAACAGACTCAACTTCTACGTCCCCTCCCGCCAACTCCGCTCTGCCAACCTCTCCCTCGCCATCGTTCCCCGCTTCCAACGCAAGACATCCAGCGGCAGATCCTTCTCCTATCTCGCCGCCAAGACATGGAACTCCCTCCCGACCCCCCTGCGACAGACCCAGGGTCTTCTCACCTTCAGGAGACTCCTCAAGACCTGGCTCTTCGACCAATAGCAAAACCCCCCCCAGCGCCTTGAAACCCTAACGGGTACGTAGCGCGCTTTATAAATATTGTGATTGATTGATTGATTGATATGACACTGGATCAGTACATAGCTGACAGCCAGGCTAAAGGCAAGTAAAGTCAGGTTAAGGTCCTGTTTCGCCCACTTTTGCTGGTGATTCTGGCTACCCCAACTTGCAATGGGTCCTGGTACCTCTGAGGAATCCCAGGACAGATGCAGAGAGGAATTATAATGAGCCCCATAGATGTAATAGGAGGGTGATTGAGCGCACTAACCAGCCCAGCAACCTCAGAGAGGGGATGAGAGTGATGGTGAGGAAGAAGACAGGGGAGATCTCAACTCCAGGACCCAGCTAATCTGCCTATACTTCCAGTGAATCTAAGGTACTGATCAGTGATGCTGATGTATTCACTGCATAGTTTCAGTCTGACTCATGTAAATGGTAATATGGTGTTTATAGTCAGTGACAATGCTAACTGATGACTGAAGTGGCATGTGCCTGGAAACCCAATCTTAATGGCAGTGTGACTTACTTCAGACACTACAGTCCATTGGATCCCCTCCTAAAATAAACTTATGATTGTGAAATTGACTGGCTAATGCTTACACACTCACAATTCATATCTCATATTGACAAAGGACATATGATTTGAGTGCATAGGTGTATTTATTGAATGGCAAAATATACATAAGTGTTGGGACAGTGAAAGGGAGGGGGCACATGGTGCACATACATACTCAGGTACATATGCTCAGTTGTTGGTAACACTGGGTTTTGGTCCATGTGGCCATTGGAAGATGGTGTGATGGTAGTGGCATGTCAACAAGTAGATCAGTGGCACACAAGGGAAACAGTTCAGGGCAGAGTCACCTCCTAGCGCTGGTCTTGGTCTTGGCTGGTGTTTCAGTGGCATGTCTGGGTCTGAGGGCACGTTTGCAAAGCTGAAGCTGGATTGCAGGGGTAGGCGTGCTGGTTTCCTGGGTGCCCTCTGCCAGTGCCACTTGTCCAGTAGCTGCTGCAGATGTAGAGGGCAGGGCAGTGTCCTGGCTAGTGGTCGGTGCTTGCAGGTGGGTGGAGGACTCAGGCTGGCTGTGGTACTGGTGCTGCAGCACCACAGCAATGGTGGCCATGGCGGTGCTGAGTCATTTCCATTGCTCCATGGCCTCCTGGTGGTGTGCTACTTGCAGCCTCTGATTCTGCTCAGAGGTGGCAAGGATCTGGCCCATCCTGTCCTGGTATGGTGGTATGCTCCCAGGACCTCAGATATCACCTCCTGGGCTGCTGCACCCATCCTTTGGCCACCCCCCTGGACCACTGATGACCTCCCACTGGCCTTAGCCCCCTGTGCCTGTGTCCCCTGCACAGGTCTGGCAGTCCCAATTGCAGTTGGTCCTTCTTCATCCTGCCTATTGGTGGGTGGAGACTCTGGCCTCTGTACATGTGGGCTGCTAGTCCGTGCCCGGGAGACACTGGTCTGTGATCGTTTGGCCAGGGCTGATGATGGTGGCTTTGTGGTAGGGCTGTCAGTGGTATCCTGGGTGGGGCTGCTGGAGGGTGACAGACCAGGACTGTGTGATGGGCCAGTGAGGTCCTCTCTTTCCAGCCATCCCAATGCACTCTCCTGAGTGGGGCCTCTGTCTTCAGGTGGGGTGCTGGCGCTCCTTGGTGTTTCCATCCAGGTGGCATGGGTGGTGGTGCCTGTACGGGGGGGAATGGACATGTGGGTGTCAGGTACTTTTTCGGCACTGCTCTGCCCTATTTGATGGTTTTATTCCCCTGTTGTTGCATGTGAGGTCCCTTTGTGTACATTTCTTTGTATTTTATGTAGGGGGTGGAGGTGCATTGTGGGTGCTGTAGTGCCACAGGGAATACATGGAGGGATAGGTGACAGTGCACAGGGGGTTGGATGGAGGTCTGTTTGTGGGATAGTAGGGATGCAGGGGAGTTGGATGTGGGTGTTGTGGACTGAGTAGGGGATGGGGTCCTGGTGGTAATGAGAGGGGTTTGGTGATACATGCATTATAGGTGGGGTGACTGTTAAGGTATTGTAGTTGACTTACCCAAGTCCAGTCCTCCTGTGAGTCCAGTGAGGCCCTCCAGGTGCAGGATAGCCAGGACCTTCTCCTCCCAGTTGGTGTATTTGGGGGAGGTGTAGGTGGGGGACCGCCACAAGTCTTCTTTACGGTGATGTTGTGCCTGGATGCCATTGACCGAACCTTCCGGTGCAGGTCGTTCCATCTCTTCCGGATATCATCCCTTGTGCGTGGATGGTTTCCCACTGCGTTGACCTTGTTGACTATCCTCTGCCATAGCTCCATCTTCCTGGCCACGGGTGTCTGCTGCACCTGTTCCCCGAATAGTTGTGGCTCGACCCTGAGTATTTCACCCACCATGGTCCTTAGCTCCCTCTCTGTGAAGCGGGGAAGCTTAGAGGGTGCCATGGTGTGTGTTGTGGGTGGTGTGTTGTGGGTGTATTGGTGAGGGTACTGTCATGTGGTTGTGGGTGGCTTGTAAAGGTGTTTGGGGTTTGTATGTGGTTTGGTGGTGTATTTGTGTATGAGACTTGAGTGATGTTGGGTTCAGTGTATACGTGTTTTGTTGTCAATCTCTGTCATGCTATTGGTGATGCAAAGGATTGTGGGGTATGTGTGTGAGTGTTTTATAGGATCGTGAATGTGTTTCAGGTATGTGGGTTTCAAAGTTGCCAATGAGTGCTTTTGTTGTTGGTGTGTTCCATTGATGGCCGTGGCGGTCCATACCGTCAATGGTCTTTCGGCATTCACTATCTGTCATGCTGATTTGTGCTTCATTATTTGGTGGGCGGAGGATTTGTCTGCATGGCAGTGGCGGGTTGGGGTGTACTGCTTTCCACCATTGTAGGCCCTGGCGGTGGGTGGAGGTTGCAGGATTTTTGGAGGTTTTACTTTTTTGCATCATTATTCGGCGATGTGCAGTCTACCGCCACTGGCAGTCTTCTGTTCACCGTCGCCACAGCGGTCGGCGGTGATTACCGCCAAGTTCATAATGAGGGCCTTTGTCTGGCTCAAAAGGCACTCAGTAGGGTCTGAATACCTCTGCTCTTCTTTACAATGGTACATGCCAGGTCATCAGCTCAGGTCATCAGCTCTCCATTTGATTTCTGTCCCCTGCAGCCGTAAGGCTAGGTGGGGTGACAAAGCTTTCACAGTAGCAGCGGCCAAATGCTGGAATACTCCTCTGTCCATTAGGAAGGATGATAACTTCCTATCCTTTGGGAAGCAGCTTAAAACTTGGCTTTTTCCAAATTAATTGTCTTTAAGTTCCTCGCAGCTACCCTCCAACATTTTTCTGTGCTTTTCTCACTCTCACTTTTTTGCCACTCAGCGCTTCAATGCTACAGCCGGAATGCGCTCTATAAATGCAAATACAAATACAAATGGACAGAATTATCAGCTAGGCATGTGATTGGAAGGCAAGGTTGTGTGTCTTATGTGAAGAGAGATGACTTTCCTTTAATGGACATGGCTTTTGTGGATGGACTGGGCAGGTGTGGAGTCGGAGTAGGCATGATATTGTGTCATCTGTCACCTGCAGTTCCTTAGACTGATATGATAATGGACAGTGATGAGCTGTATGGGGATGAAATCTTTGCTTTAGCCAGGCCATGATGAGAATGATGCCTTAGAGATACAGGTGATTTGATGGGATGGTCAAGTAGTGCTCAAATAGTTGGCTTATCATGTCAGTGAGACAGATTACAAATGGAGTAGTTTGAAGTATCATATTTTGACATGAAGTAGGCTCTGAATTGTTTTTAACTGGGACTTTCCTAGCAGGAGATGTATACCTACTGTTGTGCACGTTGTAACGTGTGTGTGTGTGTGAAGAATGTGATGACCCTCTCTCTCACTCTCTCTCTTTCTCTGTTTGTGTGCATCAGCATCGGCAGGCAAAGGAAACAGGGCACATGTGAGTGGGGAAGCTGCTGCCCATGGGACCCGGAGAGCTGAGACCACTGACAGCGAGGGACCCAGTAGCCCAGAGGGCAAGGGAATGCCACAGGGGAGATAGGATCAATATCGTCATTCTTGGATCCTCTTCTAGTGGACACTGCCTAGTGGTGGTGGACCCATCCGGGACCAACCCAGCGCCATCACTGTCTGCCACCCCTCTTTCTACCACCATCCTCCTCCCTGTAGCTCCCCACCCAGTTGCTGTGCCCGCTCACCCAAGAGGGTGGTGTCTCTTTTGCTGCAGGCACCTCTGTCCTGCCAGCCCTTCTGCCCGCAGTGAGGAGGCTATTGACCTCCTAAGATCAATCTTGGTGTGTTAGTTGACCATCGTGGATGCCATCCAGGCACTTGCAACTCAGATCCAACACAGTAATGCGTTCCTGGAGGTCATTCACGGTGCACTGGCTGGCCTACAGAGATCCTATCTTACCCACAGACATCACAACAGCAGCCCCCAGACATCCACTCCAGTCACCACATCCACAAACACCACAGACACACCTAGATGCAGTATATCCAGCATACCTGCAGTCACCACCTCAACAGACAGTCACCCATCCACTACAGCATCTCCCAACACCTCCACTCCCCTCCTCCCAAGACACATAAACACCCACACTCACCCACCCAACAGACACCCACCACCCAGAAGCATACCTCGCACCAACATGCACCCAAGACATCCACAACAACTCAGACAACCACTCCCTCTCCCTTCACACCCAAACCCCTTTGCCATGACTATTCCCCTGTGTCAAAGAGTGCTTTCCTCTTGGAGTTTGCCTTTTTCTCTACTCCTCTCTCACCCCGTGATACCCCTAAATATTATATGTCCCTCCCCAAGTCTGGCTCTTCCATCTCCAGGACCTTCCCAGACCCCCCTGCAATTACCCATGCACCTCCTCCACCATGACATCCACCCCTCCCAAGAGTACACAACCCTCCCCTAAGCTTCAACCTAAGCCCCACTCCCAAGACAAACCCAAAGGTCCCCCTCCTAATCCAAAGCCCAAAGCCCTCCCTGGTGATTGTGCTACCTGTTTTGTATGGGAAGCATGTGTAGTGGTGTTCAGAGCATTTGTCCCCCAGTGATGGGTGTGTTGTGTGATGGGCATTTGTATGTTGGGGACATGTTATTGTGATAGTAATAAGTAGTGTTTGTGTTGACATGTGTTAGTTGCAGTGTTGTGTGCCTCTGTGTGGTTGGACTGTGTGTGTGAGTGTGTGTGGAGAATGGTATGTCAGATATGTTGTGATGTGTGTTTGCTGGGTGTGCTGCATTGTATGGTTGTGTGATAGTGTGTGTTCCTTCCCTGGTGGTGGTACGTAGTGTTGTATGTATGATTTGTCAAGGGGTAGTGTCTATTGTGGGTGCCTTCCAATGCTTTGCTGTGTTGTGACTGTGTTGTGGTAGTGTCATTTAGTGGTGTTGTGTGTTGTGCGTGACTGTGCCAGTGCTATGTATCTGGGGCTTGGTGTGTGTTTTTGATGTGTGTATGATGGCCGTAATGTGTACTATGTATGTGCGGGTGTGTATGTGTCTGTGTGTGAGTCAGTGTGAGGTTACGTGTGTGTCACCCTCGCACCCATTCCCATTTTGTCTGTTATGTGTGCTTAGGTACTTTAGAATTTTGCAACAGTGACAGGTAAGTGTGTGTGTACTTATGGTTGCTGTCGTCATCATTGCTGTTTCCTAAGTTGTTGGGTGAGTAGGAGCAGCAGGAAGACGTCTAGTTCTGGTTCCTTGGCAGCTCTGGAGGAGTATGGCTTCCAAAAGGTGAGTGTCTCCTTTTATGCAATTGGTTTCCGCCTGGCTTTCCATGGTGGTGCGACTGCAGCACAAACCTTGGCAGTGTGCAGCCTCGTAATCTCTCCGGTGGAAACGTGGTGTCTGCCAGCCAGTAGGTGGCTACCGTCTTCTGAGGCGGCCTGCCCGCACTGGCGGTGCCGGTGGTGGTTTGGCTGTATTCTATTGGGAATACCGCCATGGTCATAATTTGGCATCTTATCCATCAGCCTGTTGGCGGTACGACTGCCACCACCAACATGGCGGACCTAAGACCCCCAAACTCGTAATGAGACCTTTGTCTCCTAAGTTAAGCCTTGTCGCTTGTTGCCAAGCTACCAAGGGTTGAACTGTCATTCATTTATTGAGACCTGACTGGCCCTAGTGGAGGTTAGTGACCTATTGCTAAGTGTAGGTACCTACCTGCCCTTACCAATAATCCACTTTCCAAAATATGCTTTGTGAATCCCAAATATTTCTATGCTAATCATGAGCTGTGTGCTTTTGCTTTTGTGTGTGTGTGAGTGTATGTGGGTAACCATGAGATTGAGTCATGGTGCTCATTACACGTTGAAATTCAGGGCCTACTGAGGGCCAGATTTACAAGTTTGTCATGCAGCGTAGTGCAGCAGATGCAAATGCTGTACTGCATAAGAAGGAGAGAGCAGAAGGGCGCCAAATTTACAGAAATGTGGCACTCTCCTACCCTCTCCCTAATGCGGTCACAGAAATGTGCAGCCGTGCACCACTGACACACCACTGCACCATAGTGCAAGGGTGTCTCTGTGAGTCTAGAAAAGGGTTTGTACTGGAACGATATATTTTCAGTAAAAAATATTATGCTTAGACTAATTTTAAACATTTTCCCACTTTGTATGTGTGCTGTACAGTACAGAACACTTGCAAAATTGAAAAATAAAGGAGCAAAAAAAGCATTTCTCCTTTAGGGCTCCTATCTGAAATGGATGCTATGTTCTGACGCTAAACCTTGTCTACTTTTTAAAGTATATAGTGCTTAGCATCAGAAACCTTGGGAGTTTGCATGAGAATGCCCATGCCCCACCCATGATACGCCCCCTTGACACTAAGGGCCATATGTACCAACACTTTTTCCCATAGACACAGAATGGGTAAAAACCTTTGCTACATCTGGCCCTAAGTAACGCAAAGCAGTCCATTTCCAGCGCTAAACAAGTTAGTGAAAAAAAGATTTTGCATTGTTTTGTATTATTTCTGTGATGTAAGCACAGCTCTAAAACGTAGTAGAGACCCCTTACATCTTTTACCTTAACCATTACCATATGAAAATGTTCTAACAGTAATAGTTGCCTCATTTCTGTATAATATTCAATGCTAGGTAAAGATCTCAATTATTTTGCTTCAAAGTCAATGGGAAGCTATTAATTTGAAAAAAATACATGCAAGTAAAGGTTAAATAATTCCAACACACACGTCCACAGGTGGGCCAGGGTGAATAATGGTGGGGTTATAATTCACCGACTGGAAAGGCTGCACCGAAAAATACACTGTTAATCAGCCTATTGGCACTGAAGATCAATCTGATTCATACGCTCACAAATCCAGTTTATTCGGTCACATTAGAGCCCAGCCAAGTATGTTGGAATGGATTCTAAGATATGATGGATGTAATTGTCAAAACTGTCAAGGTCAATGTAAAATGTTCAAGAAAGAACTGGCTCATTTTAAGCACCTTCCATTTATCATTCATGCAATTTGACCCCCAGTTCTCTTTGTAATAACATAGTACGAAGGGACAACTGCTGCGTTCATTCCTATATACTCATGTGGACGTTTAAATAGTATGCAGGTCACAGCCTTTTCTCAGAGATTGAAACCATTTGTGCGAAGCCTTTTCTAAAGATGTTGAAACTACCAAATTAACTCTGCTTCATATATAATGTTGACTAATGAATTCGTACCGAGTTCCTATTATATTTGCTAGTTCTTCTCATTTGAGTAATCCATTTGAAGTAGGTCTATTTAATTTCTTGTAAAATTAGGTTCTACAACGTAATGTTAATGAAAACTCGTCTAATTTTAGTGTGAATGCACATACAAGAAGAAACGAGTAAATTTTTGGATCCAGAAACACCAGGTACAGACAATAAAATATGTTTAAAAAACAGTAATTTTACAGATGATGGTGAATTATGCTAACGCAATTACAAAAGCCTGCATTCATAAACTACCACTTTATACCTTACCACATGACATCATGTTTACATTTACTTTATGTTTTCCATTGAATGGCTTTGTATTTATTTATTCACACAGTCTATATTTTCAAACATCTTTCTGTGCTTTTTTGAAGGCTGTTGTCGTGGTAACTTGGGTGAGGTAACTGAGTAACCGAGCCCTACAAGCAGGGGACTAATAAAGTTACTAATGAAAACTCGTTTGTAAGGGTGGCCCAAGAAATTAAAAGTTTGCTTTCAAGGTCAAACGCGATTAGGACTCACAACTACAAGTATTGGCACAAAGCCTGGTCAAGATGGGAGATTACCCATCCTGTGTTTATGAAGTGTACCTCTTAATCAGACACGGAAAGAGAGCAGAGGTTCCATCAAACAATTATGTATTGGACAGCTTGCTGTTCCTTGTCATGAGGGTCTGTATCCACTCCACCCTAAGTTACTGATACCTCAACGGTACATTTGGTAAGGGGCAAAGTTATTTGTGATTACAAATGGGTTTTGAGAGTCCGATTTTCCTAATAATTTTACATTCAACTGGAGATTTTGATTGATTTCAGCAGCTGAAACTTTAGGCTGAATCACACATGAACCTCCGTGTTCCCGTGGTTCTTTTGATATTATGGAACCAGTAACTTTCATTACCAGACCCATCAGAATTTCAGTAGGACATGTAATGAGGAACGTAGAGTTTTGTTTGAATGACCCTGGTATTATCCTTCTCAAAACAAAAATATGGGTGGGGCAACTCGGTAAAAGAGACAATAATCCTTGTGTGCTCAAAGTCACTGAAGAAAGAAGCAGAAGTGTGACAAAGTAGTCAAGGTCTCTACAATCATAAAATATATTTTTCCATAAATATAAAACACCAGGGGCCCGAATTTCCAACAGTATGACCTCTCAGGATTTCATATCAATGATACACAAAAATTCACAAAGGTATCCAGGAATACACTGGGAAATTTCAGACCATCGTAGATTTCCATAGGTTTTCCTGGAAAATGTTGTTAATTCCTACTTCGAACCACACTGAGGCATTTCTACATGTACAATTGTACATGTTGTGGAAATGCTATCTTCTATGTGCAATGGAACCCTTTTTAGACAAAAACGTTTTATCCCACGGGGAAAAATAATGTCACTAAAAGTAAATGTTATACAGGTAATAACTTGGAGAAAACCTGAAAAATGTCAAGCAGTTTCCAATTTCCAGGCTTGATAATTAGGCTGAGGGAAGAACACCAGGCATTGAAATTTTTTAAGTGTTAAAATATATGATTCTGGTACCTTTCACCAAGACCCAATAAATAACATCTTTGTTCGTTGACAGGTATTCCAAACTGTGATTTTCATTTCACTTTATTTTGGAACTACCCAACTGCATTGCATCTGGTGCATTACCAGTGGACATGCTACACCCAATGAAAACACATGCCTGCCTTATATTATCCCTACGGTCAGGTGACAAAGAGATGGTTCTGTCTTTTCTTAGTGTATGGATACCGGGCACCTATGCATCACTCTGAAGAACATGCTCCTCTGAAATGAGGCTGAAGAGAATGTATTTAAAAAAATGACAGGATGTGTGATAAACTCTAAGTTCTGTGCAGTCCGCCGGCCAACGATTCATTGAAAATAAAGCATGACATGCGTGGATAGAATCCTAGAATCCTTAGCAATGAAAAATGTTAAAAATCAATGGTTGTGGTATTTTTCATTATAGTTCATTACAGCAGTTTTTTTCGACAATATTATGCTGTATGCCAAGCTGGTGAGATCATCATTTGGGATCTCATTGTTGATCTCTTGTCCTTTTTGTGTGTTCCTTTCATATGTTGGGAGGTTGGACAAGGATTTTCTTCCGCTCACCCATTTAGTGTGTGTTGATGATTTTTCATTATTGCCCATTGTATGATAGCTGTGACCAAATGACCAACATTGCTAACTGATATTTCACCTTTGTGTGCATTACATCCAGTTTATTACCTACGGAGACTTTTTGGAGTTCCATGGAAACACATTTGTGCATCAAAGTTTATCAGCACTATTTCCTGCTATAACAAATGCTGAAAAGAACTGTCATGTATTGGTAAAAATTACTTAAAATCTTATAAACGTAAGATTTTGGTTATTTTGAACAAAGCAAATTAAGATGAGAAAGCCTTGCGTTACACCATAAGTGACTAGTATCCCCAACTTCATTAAACCGAACAGAGCATGTTTGTAGGCCACCTTTTAGCAGAAATATGAACATGGCTGGGTGGGTGGGAGTGAAGCGAACTGTCCTATATTTGTTAATATCGCAGATAATCCTATAAATGTTACGTTCAAATGGACACATGGAGAGTACGGGCTGTCATTTACAAATATAATACTTATATGTGCAAATATTTAGAATATATATTGGTGGTATGTGTTCCCGTGCTCAGAGGTTGGCATCTGTGACCCATACTTTGCCTGGATTTTGACTTGTGATATGATCTCACTGTTCTTGTGATGCTCACAACTCTGACCATATCCCATCCTAGATGTAGGTTGGACCCTGTAGGAGGCGGTCCATGCCTGGGCATACTAGCAACAATGTGGGTGTCACATTGAAACCGAAACATTATTCATAGAATGTTTTTGAAAGCTTCAGTCACCTGCAATCACTGATTTGTATAAGGCTGGTCCCTCTCTGTTCAGGGACATTGAGAAAAGAACAACTGACTGGGTTGTGGCTCAGAGTATTAATCAGTGGCTGAGATTAATTCATGCATTCCATCCATCACTTTTTTTTCCTAGCTGAGATGATCTAAATGCAGTGGGCATGGCCAGGTGTGGGCTCTTGCTTCTTATACTACAAGACTCAAGCAGCATCTCGCATATGAGGCCCAATGACGCTGCAATCTGTTTGGGGTTGCTTTTCTTTCCTTTCAGACAAGATGTGACCTGCAAGTTTTGCCTGGAATTCCTTCTTACTGTAGTAGAACATAGCCAATTTCCATTTGTTTGGTCCCTCTCTGTAATGGACAGTGACCAAAAAACTGATGAAGTGGAAAGTATACAAGAATAGATATCAGTGGCTGAGATTTAATCAAGCATTCCATCCATAACATTTTTCCTGAATAAAATGCAGAAATTGCAACATGTATATCAATATGTGAGTCCTGTGATTTTAGGCAGCAGCACTCAAGCTACACCACAGTGAGGAGGCCCAAAATGACTAGTCTTGGTTGCAATTGCTTAAATGAGACATGACCTAATCAATTAATCTAAATGTTTATGTTGTGTATAATTCATAAAACTTTAAATTTCACTAAATCAAGTTTTTTTTTTTAAAGTGTCATATACGTACCACAATAAAAACTGCTTTATCATTGCCATTAGTTGGGAGAACTCATCTGGCCCATTTTCTAGTTTTCCTTGTTCCAATGATTCATTTTAGGAGTTCTGAGAGGTAAGGAAGAACACACCAACTCTATTAAATCAATAAACATTGTAGCCCATTTGGCCACAAATTGAATCTCAGAGGCAGAAATCTAATTTAAAAAGCTGTATTACAAATTCACAGCCAGACTTATGTATATACGTCTCAGAAAGTTTCTGCATAAGTACACAATCATCAAAGGCGAATTTAAGTGTCTAATCAGATTAAATTGTACAAGCATAAAGCATACCAATATTTCAGTCACAGCAATAGAAAAGATAAGAAATAGCAATTGATGTTCAGAATCAAAATATCAATCTCCCTGCTTAACCATTTGAAAGCTAATTAAATCTAAATATGCTAATTAAGCTAAGAGAAAACCTAAAGATTTCTCTGGAAAAGTAAGGGATAGGATTATAACCAAAAGCGTCAGCATAACATGAACCCCAATAGACGTTCTGCAAGAGAGAGATGTGAGCAGGATAAAGCCACTACAGCTAAAGTAAAGTAAAGAGATTGGTACCCCTCTAAGTTTCTACTGATCCCCTCTAGTCAAAAAGTAAAAAGAGTCTGTCTCACTTAACTAACTAAACTTCACTTTAGACCTTGCAGAACATTCAAGAGCTTACATCATCAGCAGTATTTTTCCACCTTCTGCACACAGTTGGGGTTTGCAACTCCCATTTGACTTTCATCTCACAAACCAAAGATCAGGACTACCTTGGATGCCTCTTGTGTACAGGAGCTCGGAGGGAAGTTAATCTTCATATCCTCTAGTTAGAACTTCTCATCCTTGCCAACATACCTTCTCATACCCCTTTATCTCAAACTAACAACAGGCCTTGCATTAACAGTAGATTGGTGAAGACGCACCTGCAAATTAAGAAACTGCAACACGAGCAAAACATTTTTAGGCCTTAACTCAGGTCAGTTGAACATAGAATTCCATGCACATTCAAACACATAACTATATGTGTATTTCTCTTCATATGTTTTCTAAATGATGAATACATGTGGTGATATAATGTACAATAATATTGTAATCCCAAAGCATTGAATATAAGTGCATATTTGTTGATTCCCAGGTGACAAATGTCATTAGAGAACATGCATATTACTTTTCATATTTTTCTTCTTATAAGTGCACCTTGGGAATGTGACTTTTCTATACACTGAGTTAACATGAATACATTGGAACACACATTATTTATGTTGATTATATTTTCATGTCATTGCTGGAAGGCATAGTGGCACAGACAAGTTGTGCTATCTCAGTTGATATAACAGTACTTAGCTATCCAAATTGCTAGCAAATAAAAAGCTATTGCAAACAATACAGTTTTTAAAATGTCTGTGTCTGCCAGTTTCAGTGCCAATCTCATGTTTCAAATGCCAACAATTGTTGACAGTTCTAAGTGAGCCCTTGGAGCTACATACTTTAGACAAAGGAACAAAAGTGAAGATTTTCTTCAACGCATTTCAAGCAACTGTAACGTTGCATTATTTAGCCACATGATGCAGTCCTGTTAAAGTAAAACAATTCAGTGGTAAAATACCAAGCCAAAGCTTCAACTACAGGACCCTAACTAATGCCAGCTCTAATCTATGTAGGTAAGGCTCAAAATGGGTGCACTCTTATGAATGAAGAACGCCTTCACCAGCATTCATGCATGTTGCTTAGAAGCTCTCCTATAGTTAAGGTGTATACAAAAACTTGACCTTGCGTACTATGTCAATGCTTATCATACTTGGGGAAGACTAAAGGCGCATTAAACCAACTTGCCCCAACAGGTTCCTCATATGCTTAAACCATGGAGGTGATCAACTTCCATTGTTGCTTGAAGCAACTCACAAGACCTCTCAATGAAGCCTTGCTCTGGTTCCCCAGTGCAAAACTAATAGGAAAATTTCCATAATTTGATGAGTGAGGCAATAACCATGATCAAAAGGTCTACGTACAATGATGCTGTGGGGATGCTGCAAGGTAATCTTGTTAATATTATAAAAAGCATGTTTTACAGGTTGACTATTTTTTAACATTTGAGAAACCACACAATTCTTCTCTTTAAAGTGAAGTATTATGGCTCTGGGCTTTATAGACCTTAAGGATGAGAGCTTTCAAGCGATTGCCATTTTCCCTCACAAGGTAGAGTTATACCTGTTCTCTTCTCAAGGAGGTTCCATGATCTTTATATGTGAAGTTTCTACTTTATGAAACCCCAGTCCCTAGCTGGACAAAGTCATAAACCTTTCAAGGGGGCATTATCTGGAGTAATACAATGCAGGGCAAGTCACTGTCTTACATTACTCTGTCCTGGAAAGTGTTCCATGGGTGGAGTGTGGCTGTTCCCACGCATCCACCCATGGGTTATGATTCATTCTCAGATTTACTATGAGAAGAAAACCTGGCAAAGTATCAGAAAAAAACGCCATCCCACCAGAGGTGCAAGAAGGAGAAATAACTTTATTTCTCCTTGTTTTGTGCTGCATTCTGCAGCACACATAGAAAAGGAAGAAGTTTCCAAGCATTGTTTTTGCGAAGGAAGGTGTCACTTTCTGCACAAAAACAATGTGACTGCAATGCAGGCACCCATCCACCATGGTTCCAGGATGCCTGAGTCGGTGCAAGGCTGCACTGTGTACGCCAGCACAGGGAAAGAGCAGGAATGTGCTGTATTCTAGTAGATAAGGTGCACACGTGCCTTCTCCATGTGACCTAGCGTAGCAAGTTGTCTTGCTCTGTTGCGCTGCTTCACATCTTCATTAATCTGCACAGACGTCTATAGTGCTAATTGTTTTCTGAAAGCCACGTGGCAATTTGGCATTGTCTTGCTGGTCTTGAGCTATGTTTCTAGTCTGGCTAATATTACGAATGAGAATATTTTGCTCTACATGTCTACCAGACTTATAGGGAAATAATTTGCCAGATAATTTCAGTCACTCTTATGCAAGGGGGAGATTACTGCTTCAAGCCAGTTTGGGCTCTGTTTAGGTCTGCATTACTCACAAAGGTGATGTATCCTCCTCATAAAATGGCCTCCATTTTATACAACTCAGCTGCTTTTTACTGAAACCTGGGGGATTGCCCCTCTTTTGCCGAGTAAATAGCTCAATCTGCACATTTTTATCAGGTAGCACTTGCTGGAGTGTGACCTTTAAAATTAATATCAACATGAAAAGCTTGCAATATATTCTGTAATGATGCTGCATAGAAATGTGTTAATGTAGAAAATAATGCACACGTTTGAAATGTGCCCACGGGGAGTGGCCACCAATGTATTAGAAGACTAATGAAACTAATTAATCTTGAATTAATAATGTACTAATGTATGGTTTTGTATTAGTGTATCCTAATTAGAGTCAGGTATTAAGGTGTGTCAACTTAAATTACTAGGCCTTAGTTAGCGAGGGTCTGGGCCTAGCTGCTTGGTCTCATACTAAACTTTGTTTTCGTAACGTGCAATGTGCTGCTTTTCTGAAGGACACGAAGCTGTACTTTTCCAGGAGCTAGAGATATGTGTGTAGCCGTAGTAAATTCTTTCTCATGGGACCCGACTTGCTCAAGGAGACATTCTTGCGGAATGCAACAGTGTAATTCGTAACAGGTACAAGGTTGTCTAGACTAGGAGAAGACAATGGGACTACTGACTGGAGCGTAAAGTGTAACTTTCTTACTTGACATTCCTGCTGATGAAGACGTCAATTACAGGAGCCAATCAACTGCATGAGAACTATGTTTCATGGAAAATTCGAGTAAGGCGTGTGGAGAATTATTGGACAGAGATAATGATGCACCAAAATTGATCCAATAGGGAATTAAGGACTAGTTCAACAGTTTTGATATAACAGCGTGACCCGAGAAGGAATCAGCCATTATTGGGACACTTTTGCCATTATTCTGACATTATGCCTTAAGCCATAATTTGTCATTGCCCTTTTGGGATTTTGCTGTTATTCTTCTTGGTACTTTAACCATCCTCTATCTAAGTCCTTACCTGATACTTACTTCTCCTCCATATGAGGGAAGTGCTTTATTCTTAACTATGCCATACTGAGACTTTGCCCTGTCCTATCTTTGCTGATGCTGAATCGACTGATGTCAAGAGGACGAAGACTGACGCTGATTGCTGAATCGTTGGAGGGGTAACTATCTGATGATAATTGTAATTGTCTGTTTGCCTTTTCTTTCTAGGTACCAACTGCTCTTTTGATAGAGGCCATAGTTAGATGTTTCCAAATTTGTGTTGCTAAATTGTTTTGCATGAAGCCCAACATGCTGATGCTAATTCGAAGTTAGTTAAGGAGTTCACTAGAATCTGATGTAAATAGAGAACTGACAAGACTCTTGATTTGTTGAATAATGTACTAATGATACTCTGCTAAAGTTGATTCATATTAACGTTGTGCTTCATTCTAAGTGTTCATGATCTATGCTTTGATAAAGTTTTGCTCTGATTGCCAGGTTATAGTGGTTTTGATGTTCTTATTGATATTGAAACTAATAAATATGATATTAGATTGTAACTAATAGGGAATAAATATCCTAACACTTATCTAGATTTGTGTGGTTATTCATGGCTGAAAGGTCATGGTGCGTTAGTTGTATTGATCTATATTAAATCCTATTGATTAGCTTGATTGATTAGTTATTGTGAATATTGTGGGGTTATTGACCTATTGATTGTGATGCCAAAGATATCTCATTCTGGGAAGTCTCCAAACGTGGTCAAAAGGTTCAACGGCCTGGGCGTGTCTCCTTGTAAGTTTACTTATCAAGGTTCTGACGCCCTATCAGTTTTGGTAGCAGAGGATGGTTTGGCCCTTTGGGACCCCAGGACGAGGGACCACCATTTGATAAAAGTTTTCTTTTTCGATGATGCAAATTGAAAAGAGGATGTGCCCCTAAATCCCAAATAACTTTCCCGGAATCTCAGAGCCTGCCGAAGTGAGTTGGGTATGTTCTCGGCGTCCTAGTGATAGTGTGAATGACGTAGGGTTTTGCGCTTGCACAGCTTATGCATACCGCAGGTGAATTGTGAAGTTTGTGAGGATTTAGGCCAAATTATGTTGTTTTAGTAGGGGTGTGCGTACTCTGCAGTATGAGAGTAGGGAAGTCAGCGAACTTTATGTGAGTGTGGCGCTTTGTGCTCAAACATTGTCCACGTGGTTGTTGGTGATGTACGGACCCTGCGTGGTCTAAGACTCCGGAGTATATTGATAAGTGCATGAGACACTTTGTTTGTGTTGTAATTTGCGCGGTTTAAGAGGTCAATCAGGCGTGGTTGACGAGTCAAGTTTGAGTCAAAGTGAGTTATTGAAAACTTCGATGGAGATTTGGTGAGTTCTAAAGTGCACTAGAACAACCCATTGACAAGTCAAGAGTAGAATTTGTGGGTCAAATTTTGCGTGCAAGTGCGGAATCTGAGAAGGAGAGAGTAGCGGCCGACGCTAAGCAAAATCTCTGTAAAGTTCTGAAGCGATTGTGTTACCCTTTTCCTGTAGTAAACCAACAAATTTGAGTTTTGTTGGTGCTCGCAATATATTGCTTTAGTTTTTGTGTGAATAGAGAGTAAGGAAGACAAGCCGCAAGACATTGTCAGCCGCAGTGTGTAAGTGTGACGTCATTGGAGCCGCGCTTGGATAGGACGGTTAGTGTGAAGGGTTGCGCACGGATTGGCAGCCGTCCGTGAGAGGCAATTGGTTGAGAAGGTAAACGAAGAGAGTTCTGGGAATTAAAGTCACTTCCTGACTCGATTGTAAACAAAATAAAAGACGCAAAAATTAAGTTTTTCAAGACTTTAAAGAGCGCTTTGAGGGGGGATACTTATATTACTGCGAGTGTAGGGAAAGTTACACCACCAGAGGATACACCAGCTTATGCCGTAATGGAAGAGAGGGGGGTCGCGCCATGTCTTTGGCTAAAGCAATGGTGCAATGCGACCGAGAAAGAAGGGTGTTTGGCATTTCCAGAGCACGGAACGTTCAATATAAGGATTTTGGAAAATTTGCGGACAGTGCTAAATGAGCTAAAGCCACCTCTGAAGCCAGCACAGTTTGAGGCGCTAGCAATTTGGGAACTGATGGCAATACGACAACAGCAACAGAAATTTGAGAGGAGAATGAGGAAAGCAGAAAAGACACTAGCGGAGGCTAGATGGGATAGCGCACACAGAGTTTGGAGGAGAGAAACAATAGACGGAGTTAGGATGTTTCCAGCAGTAGGCAATAGCTCAAGAGAAGGAGAACAAAGGGGGAAAAGCTACTTGTAAGACTGACAAGGGTTACTCAAAGGACAAAGAGGCTAAGAAGCCCTGGTCAGAGATGGATGACTCAGATGATGATGAGTTCCTTAATCAGTTACTGAATGACCGACCACCGCCGTATGCAATAGATGATAACAGACCGAGTACTAGTACAGACCCTGTAAGTTCAACTCAGAACAAGGTGACAGTATATCCTGTACAGGTTAGTACTGTCTCGACACCAGCTCCAGTGCAGAGTAGTATTAGTATGTCCACTGCTCCAGAGATGCAACCCCAGCTACAGCCACCGCAGGTTCAGAGACTTTACCCTGATGTCCCAATCTAAGAGGCTACCACGAATTTGATGGTGCCGTCAGATCTGACATATACGAGACCAAAGCTGATACAGACAGAGCCAACTCCACAGTTATTGCCCCAGGCACAGCAACAGATGGTCCCGAAATACACTTCGGTCACATGACCGCAGTCAGCCATAGCACCAGTAATGAACCAGAATATGGGAGTTAATGCTCCACAGGCTTTGGGAAACAGGCAGACACCAGCCGCCATATCCTTGCCCATTACAGTTGGTCCACCAGTACCATTGTATGCACAGGCGAAACCTACTGTATGTTATCAGGGAATAATGACCCAAGAAATGACAAGAGGAGGGTTCGTAGGGAGTTCTCAAGGGAGGACTCCAATGGAGCTGACATTTGAAAGATCTAGATCTTTGTTAGACTTCAGTCCGATTGGGGCTCCTCCAGATGTCATGAGACAATCAGGTTTGGGACTGTTGACTCCGCAGATCTCGGGTACAAACTTACCGCAAACGCCGATGATGCAGGCTGGAAATATCTCCTTGCAAGATTTAACTGCGCAACAGTTGAACGATTGGTTAGACAAGTTAAATTCGCCGCAGACCACTCCTGCGACAGCAGAGAGGTCGGAAAGAGAAGAGTACTTGAATTTTGTGAGGTTGGGCATGAAGGCAAATGAAATAGTTGAGGGGAGCATGGGAGTGAACAGGCTACAATCGTACATGGAAGCAGAATTGAGGTATCTGTGTCCAAAAATAACAAAAGAAGTGAGCAGGGTTCACCAGAGGTTGGCAAATTTGGCAGACAATTATGGAATAGACTTAGACAACACCAAACACCTGAAGAGGAGTTACAGGTTAGACTTTGAGCCTAAAGATTTTGAACACATGAGATCTACCGGGATGAAGGCACACCTTAAAGAAATACTGCAAAGTGCACAAGTTTGGGGAGCCTTACAGAAGTGGGAAGGCAGATGGGCGTGTCTCCTTGTAAGTTTACTTATCAAGGTTCTGACGCGCTATCACACTTTGCAGTAGGATTCACTCTGTGACTGGGCTCTAGCATCAAAATACAATGATGACTCTGCAAATCATCTATCTTCAGGAACATAGGTCACTGGTTTTAAAGTGTAGCATTTGCTACCATTTGCAATATTCTGCCTATAGGTGCGGGCACCCCACAAACGAGCACCCATAAGCAGATCTTGCCAGCTACAATGTTCCCAATCTGCCTTCTCGCTTAACAGGGCTATACAGCAATTCCTTTTTTCTATAATTCCCACACAGCGCTGCCAATAGTACAACGTTTGCTCATTTACAAGCTCAGACAAACCAATTATCACAGCTGCTGTTCCTGGCTCTTCCAGAAGTGGCGGCTTTGGTGAGGAGTGGGACAATTTACTGAAATACTGTCATATGTAATCTATGCATTGATGAGGGTCTAATTGCACAAATCCAGAGGATCCCATGTCAGTAGCTATAAATTCATTTATTGGGATTAAAACAAATCCTGGCTCTGTCTGGGCCTGTCCCCACTTCACAGTTCTAATTTTTGTCATATACAAGTTGTTAAAGCATCCTGAACAAGAGATTCAGGTTATGAAGGTATGAAGGTACGAAAGTACGTTCAGATAATTGAAGGATTAGGGAATCATTTTCACTTTAACGGCGTTCTTCAATTAACATATATAGCAAAACATTCCAGCTAGGCAGGTCCATCACTATATAGACAATTATAGTTTTATTCAAGATGTTATTAAAAGTACAAAGCCTTAACAGGGCTGTTTTCATCCAGCTACTGTAGGCACACTGATCATGTGTTAAGGTTAAAAGGAATAAGGGGCATATTTAAGAGCCTCTAGCACCATCAACCGACACAATGACGTAATTTTTGTGACTCTAATGTTTCCTTAGATGGCCAAAATCCCCATGCCATAATTACAAAGTGGCGCAATGCATGCACTGCACCACTTTGTAACCCTTTATGCACATTATGCCTGTGCAAGGCATAATGTATGCAAAGGAGGCAATTCCCCGTTAGGGGGGGCCGAAAAAAATGGCGCAAGGAAATCTAACAGATTTTCTTGCGTCATTTTTATCAGCACTTTTAATGCCTGCTCAGAGCAGGCGTTAAAAGGGGGCACACCATTGATTTCAATGGGCCCCTATGTACTCTACAGGAGTACATCATTAACGCCATTAAAAAATGACCCTATTGCCCTGCTCCATGGTGTGCCATATCTTAGATATGGCTTACACATGGTAGCGGTAGGGGGGCGCTAAGGGGTTCAAGGAAAGTGGCGCTGCACTGGGTGCAGCTCCACTTTCCTTAAATCTGCCCCTCAATGACAACCAATGAGAAAGCAGCGTTTGATACCTTTTCTAGAAATCACAGGGAGGCCCTGCAACTGATCTTCTCTGAAACTAGCCTTGTGGTCACTGGTGGATTTGAAAGTGGTGTTGAAGTCACAAGTTACCACTTGATCAGGCTTCTTCTAACATCCAATATTACTTTAGAGCATGAAATCTAGCATCAAGGAGATTTCATCTTAACAGTTCTGTGGTGTGCTTGAACCTAGTTGTATATGTTAAAGGTCATTGATTGTTTTCCTGATTTTAATGTTACTAATAAATGCTGAATATCAGAAGTAATTTCCATAATTTCTCAATTCAAATCAATATGTACCCGAGTTGTTAGTAACACAAATGGTCTACCTCTTGGCCCCCTTACTGCTGCAATAGAGAAGGCTGTGTACCCCATTATAACTGCAATTGTGGCCCAGGTTTCTTTAAAAATAAGGATGAATGATGGACTACCCCACACCATTTAGGTACTCCCACTTTATATGCAAGGCCAGCAGCATTCCGATACAATTGATTTATAAAATCCTGATCAGCTTGGCACTCTTCACCCATAATCATTGACATCATATCTTCAGTGCTTAATGTCAGCCAGTGATTGCAGGTGGTGCTAACCTGCACATATTGGCGACCACCACTTATTTTAACACATTCAACTTTTACCTTCAGCAAGAGCGAGTACAACACCAAGGGAGGTAAAGAGGCAAGGAGTGCCTGGCGGTGGATAAATGAGGTATGAGGTTGAACCAAAACTATGCAGGCATGGTATTCAGCACACTGATATTCAATAATCCCGGGTGCAGACTTCTGAGAAAAACTTTGGTCCCAGGGGTATATTCTTTTACATATAAGACACTGAGGCCCATATTTATAGTCTGTTTGTGCCGGATTTGCATCATTTTTGTTACGCAAATCCAGCGCCAAGTTAACGCCATATCCATAGTTTGATGCTAGACACGTCTAGTGTCAAAAATATGGAGTTAACGTCATTTTAAGGATGCGTGAAACCACTGTGCATCAATGAGATGCAAGGTAGGCGTTCCCGTCCAAAAAATTACTCAAACACCCTAGCGACATATTTATCTAACAGGGCAAAAATGACGCATGGGTGGGAGGTGGACCCTAAACATGACGGCAAACACTTCACTACTTAAGGAAAACACACACAAGCAACATTACAGACCAACAGGACAACATGGAGGTGCTACTGATGCAGCTTGCAAGACAATGCCAATCACAGGACCAACTGTGGCAGCCACCACCACCGCAACGTGGCCCACAAAGGCAATGCAGAAGGCAGGGAAGACTTTTCAGAAACAGGACAACTCTCCATGGCCTCAGGGAACAGGACATCATTCGGAGGTATCAACTCAACTGGCAAGCCATACAGCAGCTGCTGCAGCATATTGAGCCACAACTAAGAGCTAGCCTGCCTTCACTACACAACACCGGTGACCAAGCTGCTAGCTGTCCTCCATATGTTGGCAAGTGGCTCCTTCCAGATAACAGGTGCCCTGGGTGCTGGGGTATCACACCGCTCATTCTCGGCTTAGATGCCATAATCTCCCTCACACCCCGCCACATCAGCTTCTCCAACACCCAGCAGAAGCAGCAGGAGATAAAACAGGGGTTTTATCAAATCTATGGCTTCCCGCATGTGCTCGGTGCAATTGACTGCACCTATTTCTGGATCGTCCCACCTGCAGCAACAGAGCACCTATTCAGGAAAAGAAAGCGCACACATTCTATAAATGTGCAGGCCATAGTTGACCACAAGGGATTGTTCACAAACATCTTGGCCAAGTATCATCGGAGTGTCCATGACTCATTCATATTTCAGCACAGCAGGATCAATCAGCAATTCCAGGATGGACAATATGGCAATCGCATTCTTGTTGGTAAGTCAATAAACCTAGCAATATATACACAGCACAACAACCCTGTAGGACACACAAGACATACACCACTACATTGACACGTGAGCAGGGTGACACTGAGGTGTGACACTGGTAGTTATGTTGTACACCCTGGCACAATGGGATACACACCTCTGGACACATGACGGCTTCCACAAACATTAACTGCCACTCTAGAGCACCAAGGGACCAATGTCAAAGCCCACAGTGACAATGACATGGCCTGCACTGTAAGTGCAACTTGGAAAATGAACCATTTAATGAACCATTTACAATTACATTAGGCCACACAGTCAATTGACCACCCACCCAAGCTGTATATAGCGTGGAAGGGATGTGCAATGTGTGTTGCAGCAGGTCTAACACCATGAGACACATATGATGATGCTGACTCACATGTAGGTGACACAGAAATACTGAGGCAGTCCCAACATCATACACCACTCCTGGGCTGCGGTTTGCAGGTTGCAATAAGGAAGTGGACTGTGCTATGTACACATATTTATGTGCCACCTAGACAAAATGCACACTGCTGCACACACTGAAAGAGCCAATTGTCCATCAAAATAGCACATGTACAGGGAGATGGCCCTTCCTGCACAGATACATCCACCTTCACAAGGCAGTTAGCCAGGTTCTCTGGAGCACGTTCGGTAGTGTTGGTGCACAGTTGCACATGAGCTACTGGAAGAGGGAACAACAAAGGCTTGCCTAGAAACAAGTCACTCATGGGATAATCGTGCATTGTCAATACTGAACAGCTCAGTGCTGCCATCTTATGGAGATGTGTAGTGCATTGTCACCTACCCAATTCAAAGGGCCTCAGTATCCCATTTCATCTGCAATGACATATGTCTAAATGGATGGGATATCCAGGCCATTTAGTGCAACCATATTACCACCAACCCATTGTGTGTGTGGATGTATCATGTCCCCTCCAGTGAAAGCACACTGATACATATGGGACACTACACAACGCATGGTACATACATACTGACCAACAGTTTGGAAATCAAATCATAGATCTCAGGATCATGAGCCAAACACAAGTTGTCATGTGAAACAACCTAGTGCTGAATAGACCTCACAGAAGCCCAGGATCTCACACCATACCACAAACATATATGAGTCCCAGACAATACAAGATATCAACTGCTATGCTACATGACATTCCTGTTGCAAGCACTAACAAAATACTCCCTCCTATTATCTTTTGCAGCGGGTTAAGGTTATGGGATCCAGCCATTGATCATGACCCCATTCCCCAACCCAAGCACAGCAGCAGAGCGTGCCTATAATGAGGCACATCGGAGGACACGCACCATTGTGGAAAGGACTTTTGGCATCCTGAAGTCCAGATTCAGGTGCCTGGACATCACAGGAGGCAACCTCCTATATGCCCCACACATTGTGTGTACAAGTATACTGACCTGTACTTTCCTACACAACATTTGTGTGAGGATGAACATCCCATTATATGAACTGGACCAAGAACTTCCTGAGGAGGAGGTGGAGGAGGATGATGGCAGGGAAAATGAGGGGGAACAGCAGAACAAAGCTGCAGGAATGTGCCACAGACAGCAAATTGTACACAACTTTATCACTTTATAGTCAGTCTACAGACCTTGTTAAGATATGTAAATAAACACCTTATTTGATCATACAATCCTGCTCTGGTGTATTCATTCTCCATCACATGTACCTTAGGAATGTGAGTATTACCTCAGGGAGCATGGTACAAATACATATATGATTACTTCTGATGCATCATCACATGTGATGCATATGAGTGTACAGCAACCATCACACACATAACAAAAAGACTCATCTCTTGAATGTCCAAATGAAGGACACAATCAATGGACCACAACATATGAGTCACATCCATGTTGCCAACATGGTCAACTGTAGCACATGACATACATCTATGACATTTCCAATCATAATGTAAATACGGGCCCCATACATGAGGCAGTGGATGTGAAATATTAGAAGTACAGGAATGTATGAACAGACCCCTGACATTACTAAGTGTGACACTTGCAATGTCTGCAAGGAGCTTGTGTGACAAATGGGGCATCATTTGTGACAATGGATAGCATGATTGTCCCAGGTATGACAAGTAATGTTCACAACACATGCCCTGCGCAGTCCATCCCTGGAAATCAGTCCTGCCACTCCCATGGAGACCAATTCTGACACAGGGTACACCTGCCTACACACTTGGACTGGACACTTCTGTGGAATGCACATCTGAAAATGTATGAACACATGCAGCTAGGGCAGCAGGTCCACCACAGCAACACAAGTAACATAGCTAATTGTAATGAGTCAAACTGACATGTACAAAACATTTTATGGGTGGAGTTTAGGCACAGTCTTTCAAACACAGTACGTACCAGACATGTACACATGTCAGACATTTGTGTAGTCCACACACAAGTCACCATGAACTCATAACCAACAATTAGTGACACATGAGGGACAATATATCCTTCATAGCACTCATCAACCATTCTCAATGATTCCTGAGTTGTGTTTGTCGCCTGAAATGTAATGTCCCCTAAGTCAAACAACTACACACATCCCATGATTCAACACATTTCACAAACACGTACCATAACTGTTGTAGATCACGGACTGCCATCAAAAGTAGATACACATTTGGCACACATTCATACATTTGCATGAGGTTCAAAGTATTGCATGCCGTTTCTTCAGAAACGTTCACAAGGGTACAGGAAGTTATGTAATAGGAATCCTATTTACAGGCATTGTACGGTGGGTGTTCTTTCACTTCCACTTTACAGTCTGTGCATTTGTTGACTGTGTGGCTGTGTCTCGTGTTGCTGGTGTGTTGATTGCGAATATTGTATCTTGTGGTGTCTCTCTTGTTGTGTCTGTCGTGAAATCTGTTTTTTACTTGTATCAGTGTATGTGATTTTGTTTAGTTTAGTCTGTTTCATATTGTATTTGTACTGCCGGGTGTCTGTCTTGGTGTTAGATTAGTTGGGTTAGTTGGGGTTCTTAAGTTTGGGCAGCAAGGTTCCTTTATTCTCATTTCTTTTCTTTTTTTCAATATTTACTGTTTGAAATTGTGGTTGAGGGACATGTCAGGAAGGGCGAGGCTGACACGGATGGGGGAGGAGGAGCTTGGGGGCTTCATGTGGCTGGTGTGCCACTTCCTACCCATGATGCTCTAGATCAGTGGCAGGGTGATACAGGGGTATCACATAGAGGTGAGGCGGCTGCGGTGGGGCAAGGTGCTCCACCACCTGAAGAGGGTGTACGATACCAGACGGAATGAGTGCCAGCTAAAGCATCGCTGGGCTGATCTGGTGGCCAGAGAGCAGGATCTGCTAACCACCTGGGTGTGGTGATAAGTGGCCCTGTTGGTGAGTATCACATTGACATATGTGTACAGTAGAATGCTCCTGAGTGACAGTAGCATATGTGTTGGCGTGCTGCATTCAATGTTTGAGGCCAGGTTGAATGCAACCAGAACGAAGTGTTAGTGTCCCAGTACTGAGATGGAGTCCACATCTCTATACATGTTAACAATGCAGATCAGAGGTTTGTTGAGTCATGTACGACTATCACTTAGAGCCACATGTACAAAGCTCTTTTTTATCATCACAAATGGCCCAGTTTTCAGAATTGGGACGTTTGCGACGACAGAAAAAGCTTTTTCAAATGCAGAAACCCAATTTTGCCATTCCGCAATTACATTACCGAATCGCAAAAAGGGTTTGCGAGTCGCATTTAGGAAGGAGCGTTCCCTTCCTAATTGCGAGTCTCAGTCCGATGTATGATTGTTTTGTGACAGTGAATGCCGTTCACAAAGCAATTGCAGTTAGCATCAGTTTCAAGCTGGTGCTAACCCATTTGCAAAAGGGAAGGGGTCCACATGGAACCTCTTTCCCTTTGTGAATGCCTGCAAAATCATTAGTTCGGACCACTGCCAGCTCTGAAAAAATGAAAAGAAAAGTTATAATTTTTGTATTTGACATGCATTCCATTTACCTTTAATGAAAATGGGCTGCATTTCTAAAAAACAAATACTGCTTTATTTAAAAGCAGTCACAGACATGGAGGTCTGCTGACCCCAGCAGGCCACCATCCCTGTGAGTACCGCCATTCACAATGGGTTTGCAAATTGAGACCTACCTCATGAATATTCATGAGTTACGTCATTTGCTACGCCATTGCAAAATGCAAACAGTGTCATTGACAGTGTTGTACATCTGGTTTTGTGCCTCGCAAATTGCGAGTCGCTAAGTCTCACAATTTGTGACTCATGAAACCGATTCTTTGTACATGTGGCCCTTAGTCACACATTTCAGGTGCCATGGAAATACCTGTGCCCATGCGTTCTGTCAATGATGATCAGGCAAGACACCAGCAGCATACGATATTTCACTGAAACCTGACAGCAAAGTGGGCAATCCATGTTTAGTGCTACATTGTCATCATGACACACACATGATCCCTGCCATTATGTTGGCAAAGGAGGCATACCCGCCTTAGGGGACACTGCAAATGGGGTATTTGTTACCAACATACAAGTGTGCCACATCTGTTATGGACCACTGAACACATGATTGCAGACTGAAAATTGAGCCACATGTCCATCACACAGTAACTCAGTGTGCCTTCATGCACAAGCCACAATACGTGAGTCACTTGTATTGCAGTGCACCAGGGAACTGCAATGGACTTTTTCACCCAAATACAAATCATGCCATGGAGGACCATCTTAAATGGATTAGCCACATATGGTTGTTTTAGGGTTTAGCACCACATGATTGTTAGGCCCAGTGCATGTGTGCAGATGTGTGGCTCTCAATCACCGGAGTGTCAGTGTCAATGTCAGTTTGTAGTGGTATGTCTGTTGTACTGTCTTAATGCATGATCACTAGCTCACTCATGTAAAATGTTAAACACTGTAATATGTTGTCTCTTGGATGTACATTGATATGACATTGAGCATATATTTTCATCCATGTCTTGCAGGTGGACCTGCTCTCTATACCATCGGAGAAGTGGCAAGATTTCAGGACCCAGACATATCCAGCAAGTGTGATAATGTCTGTCCGGTGTAGTGATTGCGGCTGTTGTGTAAGTGACTTTTGTGTGTTGCACTCATTGCAAGATATGATGAGCTGGAACGTGATCAGATATCTAAGTAGGCTGGACGGTGACATTGTGTACTGTGCAAGGGTTACCAATTCACAAAAAGAGAGTCATATCTTGGGAGTCTTGTGCTGCGCAATAGGCAGCAGCATGTGAACAAGGTGATTAGAAGCCACATGCAGGCCCACATGTGATTTGGAATTACACCAGTGTCACTGGGTCATTCCATCATTCTCACAACACAGTGATGCACCAGTTATCCACACAAATTGGTGCATCCCTGTATTGTAATGTACATGTAGGACTGGATGGGTAACTTTCCCCCAGCATGCAGCCCCATAAGGTGTACTCCATTTACGTGCCACTTATGTGGTAGGTAATAGGCGTGCATGCAGGTCAAGGCCAGACGTGTACTGGCATCCATGTGGGTGTTTTGGGAATTGTTTTGGCAGATCAGGTGTTGAAGGGTGTCCACACCACGACACATGACTGTAGACGTGAATGACTTATGGAAACCTTATTCCTAGGTGGCAGCCTTCCTCACATGTGTTCCACTCCCTAAATCCAAGTATGAGTGGACATGCCTTCGTGGTTGACCTCAACAGTTGTGATGATGTATTGAATGGCCATCCCCCCGAGGCACAGGGGAAGGGGAACAACATATATGTAGGTAGATGTGATGGCCACAGTGTAGATGAGAGTCATCTCATTCAGGCTTGCATGTGTCCCAATCAACACTGCCACATTATGATCAGCAACTGCATACCATACTCCCAATTACATCCATTAGTCACTGGTGTTGTGTGCTTTGAAGTTGACTCAGATGATGAAGATTAGTGGGCCTGGCCCATGTGAAGTAGTTGCTGCCTTTGCATTGTGACACATTGCTCTAAATCAATGCACAGATTACTTTATTTGGTCCAATGCTTATTGTGCTTTGCTTTGGTGTCAATGACATGATGGGTAGGAAGTGTTGTCATTACATTCATCAGGGGCATGGTATTATCTGGACTGTGATTCGGAGTACATGTGCAAATCAAGACTGAGTGTTAGAGTATCATCTGTACATACATCACACAATGATGAAACGGATGGTTGCCTGTCTCAATTTTACAGCTGCCAACATGGATGTTGGGGAACTCAGGGCGTTCCAGAAGAGGGCACTGCAATATCCCCACATATTGGATGTGGAGTCTGGGTCCCGCAAGATGGCACGACCCGATCGAAAAGAGCAAGCCGCTGGGGAATTGTGGGCATTCAGCCAAGGGGGACCCGCTTGGCAACAAAGAGTGGACCGGGCACCACAACTACACAGGGACCACAGCTGCCACTGTCACATTTGCCCCACCTGTAAAACCATCAACATCGGCACGACAGCCCACCATGCTTCCTGCAATGGACATGTCAGCAATAAAGGAGCTCCAGAGATACATAAAACAGGTCCTCAAAAAGCCTACAGAGGGAGGTGGACTGCAACACAAAGAGACTGAAGGCCATCAAGAAGATACTCAAGAGGGCCAATCTCTGAACTGATGCCTCCCTTCATCTCTAGTTCAGCCCCCTCCCTCCTCATTCCTTATCATGTTTGTAGCGGTTTCAAGGGGGTTAGTGATAGGTTAGAGTAGGGTAGTTGTTTAGATGGGATAAATAGGTTTGGGGGGTGGGTTTTCATATTATTACATGTTAGTTTGTGGGTAAGTGAGTGGTGGTTAATGTTGGGGTATTTGTGTATATAATTTTTTTTAAATATAATTATACAAATATGTATATATATATATATATATATTTAAACATCAAAATTATTTTGTAACAGCCGCACACTCAGGAAGTCAAATAGAGATAGTTTATTTAACACTACACGTTTCGGCTGAATATCAGCCTTGGTCACGTGTATGTTTCAAAGCATTACAAACAACTCTATATACTCTGCAAGCATGACCATAGAAATAGGACTCAAGTTACTTCTCTCAAAAATACCATTTTTCATGCCCAAATATTCATTATATACGATTATTGACCATGAGAAAGGTATACAAGCATGTAGACATTTTTTGCAGACTAGATCCTTAAGATATTTGGCACATACTGATATGCTAATTGAGATGATAAGATATTGTTTGATGAACAACATTTTTCTATTCAATGGCAAGTTGTATAAACAGATTCTCGGAACTGCTATGGGAACTTGCTTTGCTGCCAGTTTTGCCTGTTTATTTATGGGCCTATGGGAAGAAGGGATTTTTAAAGATGAAGAAAAATATCCAGATACCAATCAGGCCATATTATGGCTCAGATATATTGATGACATTTTTATAATTTGGAAAGGTTCTGAGAATGAAGCAAAGTGCTTCGTTGAGAAACTTAATGAGAATGAGTGCAATATTAGGCTGACATACAATATTAGCTGCTCTTTGATTGACTTTTTGGATACAAGGATTAAGATTAAGGATAGGGTGATTCACACTGAACTCTTTCGTAAAACCACAGCAGGTAATAGCTTACTGCATGCAACCAGTGGACATCCTGACAAACTTAAATGGAGTATCCCTTATGGAGAATTGTTAAGGGTGAAAAGGATTAGCAATACAGATGAGATTTTTGAAAGAGAACGGGTAGACATGACTATGAGGTTTAAACAAAGGGGCTACCCGGATTGGGTAATCAAAAAGGCTACAGATAAAATCAAGAAAGTGGAAAGAGTACAGACACTTTTTGACAATACTGAGAAGAAAGAAAATGAAAAGAATGAGGATATTAGATTGGTCTTAACCTTTAATGAGGACAATGTACAGATCAAAAAGATAATTTCGAAGCATTGGAATATTTTGAAATGTGATCCCATTATTGGTAAGGAGATTCAGAGGTGGCCTCTTATTACTTATAGAAGAGGTCGCAATCTCTATGATAGATTGAGATCAAATGACATTACACCTATCTCTCAAACTAAAGAGCATAGTCTGCAGGGATTTTTTCCATGTGGCCATTGCAAAGCATGCCGGAATAGTGTGTCTAGAAAGGAATATCCTACAAGCAAATCAGGAATAAATAGACATATTAAGCAGTTCCTGACATGTAGTACTCCGTTCAATATATATGTATTGGAATGTCCCTGCCATTTTAGGTATGTGGGAAGTACGAAACATGCAGTGAAAAAACGCAATTTAGAACATATGCGTGCTATTACAACTAGAGATTCACATTATCCGGTAGCGAGACATTTTCAGGAAAATCATAACTCTGATTCCACCCTGTTGTCCTATTATAGTGTTGAACATGTACCATTACATCATAGGGGTGGCAATAGAGAATTGACTTTACGGAAGAAAGAATCCCGGTATATTGTGGACCTTGAGACTAAAATACCGAAAGGATTAAATATCAGTGAAGAATTAAATACCCATTTATTTGAGAATTGATAATTGGAGAAAAAGAAAGGGAGATAACAATAATGGTACGATATTAGGAATCATGATTTTGTAGTTTTGATTATTAGGTTTGGCATTATGAGTAGCTAGGTTATCATTAGTATCTATTATCCTTTTTGCAGTAATTTTTTAACATAATGTGTTTATTTTATTTATGTTTTTTTAGAATTACGGGGTCCGGATGGATTCCTGATTTGTTAATTAATTATTGCTTTCTTCACATGGTGTTGGACAAGGGCCTTATAGAAATAGTGATAAGTACTTTCCATGTAAATTAGGTATACGATTACATTGAGGATACTAATTCTAATTAATTCTTCAAGAGTAACATCTATGTTATCCAATAATTGGGATCTTTGGCTGTAAGGAAAGGTTTTAATTTTTACAGTATACAGTATACAGTATACATATGATATCTTGGATAAATAGGGAAGTGATTTTAGAATTATGATATTGACTACATACATGCTCATGAAAAATAGTCTATTTAAGTGAATCATTTTTAGGATATATATGAGTCGAAGTCATGTTCTGATTTTTATGTATATTTATACTCATGTTTATATGTATATATTTATATATTTATATGATTACGTATTTAATCATTTATGTATTTATATGGGTATTATTTATCAGTACATCAATATTCCCTGATCTTCTAATGATAATTATATGTATATATGATGTGATTTTTGTATAACTGTAATGGGATGTATATTTTGTATATTTTCTATTTATTCAGCCTTTGTGTCTATTTAGATTAAATTGACTTGTGTATTTATATTTGGGCATGAAAAATTGTATTTTTGAGAGAAGTAACTTGAGTCCTATTTCTATGGTCATGCTTGCAGAGTATATAGGGTTGTTTGTAATGCTTTGAAACATACACGTGACCAAGGCTGCTAGTCAGCCGAAACGGGTAGTGTTAAATAAACTATCTCTATTTGACTTCCTGAGTGTGCGGCTGTTACAAAATAATTTTGATGTTTAAATAAGATTAACCGGAGTGCTCTGCCGGTTTATTAACGCACCACCCCTCTGGGGCCGCTTGGAGCTCTTTTTGTGAGCACAATTGTCGAAGAAAAAAAAAAATATATATATATATATATATATATATATATATTTTTTTTTTTTTTTTTTTTTTTTTCACACCAGTTTGACAATTCAGTCAAGGATGCAGCACTCACAGGATTTCATCATTCTCCTTTTATTCCAAGAAAAGAACCCCAACAAACTGACACCAACGCTTTTCGACCTTCCCGGTCTTGATCACGGTAATTGTTCAGTCCATTACGTGCACTATTTATACTAATCCTCTAAGCCATGCCTTTATGTGGAATTCTGGGAGATGTAGTCTTCATAACATATATTGCGCTTAACAACACACCAATAATCTTTTTTAACCCAATGTGTACTACTAATACAAAATAACAATTGCAGAAATACAAAATCTCAGTGCACCCAAACAATAACAAAGTCATTTAAAATAAAACAAAATATCCTAAACACAACAACAGTTACTCTACTCATCATGACCATTTGTATGTATATACCACTGTCCATGCTGTTTACATCTCCGACCCAAAAATCGCATAACCATTTTCCAATTTAGCCACAACAAATATTTCAACTTGTATTTCCTTATTTACCTATAGCAATACTTAGCCTCCCTATGTTAAACTATTTCATTCATTACAATTACTATATTATACAAATTTTTCAGTGACAGTGAGATCAAGCTTATATTATACATTCAAATTTACAGATGACAGTATAATTCTTCATCGTGATTAATCCCAAATGGCGTCTTGGTCTTCAATTTAATAATATATCTAGACTCCAACCATCTCAGTCACTGAACCCTATCACCTCCCCGTTCATGTTTTTGTATTGTTGCAATACCATAATATTTCATGGACAACCAATCCAATTCTAAATGAATTTTCAAATGTTTGGTCACAGCATACGTAGTGTCCTCATTTTTCACTGCCCTTATGTGTTCTAAAATATGCTTTTTTAGGGGGCATGTGGTGCTACCTCATGTATCTGAGACCACATCCACATTCCAACACATATACAACAAAAGATGTTTCACATGTAATTTGTTCACTGATCACAATTTCTCTACCTCTAAAGTCTGTTATAGACTTTTTGTTACATCCGATTTTGCATGCTTTACATTTCCTAAAGAAGAAGAAACCCTTATTGCCCTCTGACAACCAATTTGAAATTCTTGGCATCTCAAAATGACTTTTTACTAGCATATCTTTCAGAGATGGTACCTTTCGATATGTAATTGAGGGGTAAGTGCCCATTCTTTGTCCAATTCCATGACTATTCTAATCTATTTTTTTTTCAACTCTGATTGCTCTAATGCATTCCTCTTCTTAACCTACACCTGTTCACGTGTCTTTTTCCTTGCCTTCATCTCACCATGCCTTATTGATTTCAATGTATATCCCCTATTCATAAACCTCTGTCTGGTCTCATTAAATTTCTCATTCATATCTTGTTCATTTGAACAGTTTCTTTTGATACGAATGAACTCACCATAAGGGACACTTCTAATTAAATATATCAGGTGAAAACTGGTGCCATTAGTTGCTGTAGGTTTTCTATGTAGTGTAGTTTGTAATTCTCCTGCTGCAATATACACTAGTACATCTAAAAATTCAATAGAACTTTTACTTGTCTTATAGGTAAACTGTAATACAACATCATTTTTGTTCAATATTCTAAAAAATTCCTCAAATTCTGCCACAGTTCCATGCCAAATCAAGAATAAGGCCCTCATTCTGACCCTGGCGGTCGGCGGAGAGACGGCGGTCGGACCGCGAACAGACCGGCGGTATTAAAAATGGCATTCTGACCGCGGCGGTCCCCGCCGCGACCGACCGCTACTTCTCCACTCCGACCGCCGCGGCGGTCATGACCGCGGGGCTGGAGTTTGCGCACTCCGGCCCGGCGGTCGTCCCAAGACCGCCAAGGGTATTATGACCCTGCCTACCGCCGCGGTTTCTTGCGGGCGGGAACCGCCGTGCGAACCATGGCGGTAAGCACTATCGGGGCCAGGGAATTCCTTCCCTGGCACTGATAGGGGTCTCCCCCACCCCCCACTACCCACCCGAGTCCTCCCCCCACACCCTCCACCCCCCTGCCACCCCCCAGAGGTGGTACGAACCCCCTCCCCACCCCCACCCCGACATGCACATACATGTACCCCGACATGCACACACCCCCAACATGCACATATACACACCCCCTACACACACATACACAACGGGGACACATACCCGCACACATACATGCCGACATGCGCACCTGCCGAACAGCACACATTACCCATAGACACAGCAGCACCCCCCGCCCGCATACACGCACTCACACACCCCCTCTACACACTCACACGCACACCCCCATGCACGCCCACATCACACAACACCCCCCCACCCCCTCCCCTCACGGACGATCAACTTACCTTGTGCGTTGGTCCTCCGGGAGGCGACGGGAGCCATAGGGACGTGACCGCCAACAGAAGACCTCCAACAGAAGACCGCCACACAGAAATGTGGGTCGTAATTTTGTGGGCGGTGTTCTGCTGGCGTGGCAGTGGAGGTTGACCAGTCTCCACTTTCCCGCCGACCGCCAGTGTGGCTGCTGGCGGTTTTCCGGCGGAACGCTCCCAGCGGTCAGAATGCGCACAGCGGCACACCGCCGCGGTCGGCGGTCTTCACCGCGGCGGTAACTCAGCGGTCTTGCGAAAAGACCGCCAAGGTCAGAATGAGGGCCTAAGTCTTCTATGTAACGCAACCACATGATCACTTTGTCTATATATCTGTCATTCTCTTGACCCCAAGCTACGCATCTCTCCCACCACCCCATTGTGAGATTCGCATAGCTAGGAGAAAAGGACACTCCCATCACTGTCCCACAAATTTGTTTGTTAATCTGGTGGTTGAACAGGAAGATATTATTATTGAGACACAGTTCTATCATCTCCAATAACATTTCAGAATGTTTCAGAAAATTAATGCTTTTTTGCCACAAGAAAAATTTCACTGCGTTTATCCCCAATTGATGTGAAATAGAGGTGTATAGTTAGACAACATCTATTGTTACCAACAAGTAGTCAGACTGCCACACTACACAATCTAATAATCTTAGGAAATCTCCAGCATCTTGTATATATGAATTCAAATCTTTTACCATTGGGGGCAAATAGTGGTCTACATAATTTGAAACACCTTCATATAATGAACCACAGCTTGATATTATAGGCCTACCTGGATGTTTCTCTAAGGTTTTGTGGATTTTCGGCAAGAAATGTATTGTTGGCAAAATTGGATTGTCATTCATCATAAAAAGTTTTTCATCACAACTAATCAATCCTTCTAAGTACCACTTTTCTAATCTCTCATTTAGGTCCCATATTAGAGGGGTTTGATGGATAACCAATCAATAGTGATCAAACCTGCAGATAAGGAAGGCAATATTGTAATCTGGAACAAGGATGATTATGTAGAGGAAGCACTCAGAAAATTAAATGTGAAGACAAATTATTGTAAATTGATGTAGAATCCCATCAACGATCTAATATGGGACCTAAATAAAACTTTGGTACTCCCTTACTGCACGTGTCATATGCTTGGGGCTCAGGGTCTTTGCAGGAGTGTACAGTGCCAATTGTCTATTGGCCTGGGGATTCCGTCCTGCATCGAGATCCTTCTCTTGACATATTAATTCCCACTTCCAACTGAGCTGTCAGCTACAACAAATCTACTTCTCAATGTATCTGCCATCCAATGTACCCACCACTCAAGGTGACTATGGTTCCCATGAATTGGACAGGTAGGTGTGCTTTTTAAGCTGTCATTGTTTGGGACCTGTGTAGGAATTTTGGCCACTGTGGGACGTCCGCCTGCAACCTGAAGTTCATGTCAACAATGCTAAACTGAGCAGTGCCAAATTCAGATGAGATCAAGCATGACTATTTCACACCAATGTGTTTCACTTGTACTCCCAGCTGACGTTATTATCCGAGCATGCTGTAAGTAGTGGGTGAGGCATATATGTGTTAAACAAATGTCACATACACAGAAACTTGCTTGTAGGGGATGTGGCCAGCATTGGCATTCATCTTGTAGGTACCTTGTGTGTAGATATCTGCCCACAATATTTCTTCACTCTTGTACTGACACTCTGTGACTATAGACATGTTACACGCATCACAAATCTTCAGCAAAGTAGATGTGTCACATTATACAGAGACAAAGTGGTTGCGTAGGTGCTGTGTATTTTAAAGTGCTGTAGTGCAATATTTACATTGTCCAGGTCTGTGACCCTATTAGTGTAAACCTTTCTATTGTAACACAACACAAGTGCAGGGTTGAGGGACATGTCATTGGACATGCTGGGGTGTCATCCAGTGCAGGGTAACATGAATTGCTAATGGGGTAGTGAGAGACAATTGCAGTCCATAGTGGAAAGGTTAACAGTGTGTTGGTGAAGAGTGCATGTCACCAACTGTAGCAATATTGGCATGTTGTCAAGCACAGCACAAAGGGAAATCACTACCCATGTGGCAAGGGATAGTGCTACCAGGTACTCCTACGGGTGAAGATGATTGTTCCACATCTTCATCCTCTGATGTGTGTGTTGTCTCCTCTGCCCTTGATGGTGGTGGTGGTGGTGTGATAGAGGGGGCCACACACACTTCAGTGGTTGGACACCAAATTCCCAGCAGCTGCCATCTGTGGAACTACATTTGGCATCACTGCAGCAAGGAGGAGCAGCTGATTATTGAGTAACACAGCAACATCACTGTGGGAGACAGCCATGTCTGCTTTGATAAGGCCAGTTCCCTGTGAATGGAGTCCTGCTTGTTGTCATGCATGCAGCAGCAAGATTGGGAGGGCAGGTGTTGTGTCATCTCCCTCACAGCAGTGGTTAGGTCCCTCACACAGTGTTGGACTCCATGCAGTGGTGACTGTGTGCCTTGTTGGGCTGCTGTCTGTTCAGTGGCTGTTATGATGCACATGCGCATACCCTCAAGGCTGGCTGCCATAGTTTGCATCCCCACCCGCACCTCCTTAGTCAGCTCCTGCTGGACTCCCCCTACTGTCCTCTCAAAGGTGGTCCCTATGTCGTCAGAGACCTCAGCTGTGTTTGAGCTGGCAGGTCGTACTATTGGGATGGTGGGTGGGTCCTCTGGGATGGCTGCTACATGAATGCTCCTCCTTGTGACTAGAGGTGGTGTCTGGAGGGTTCCTAGGACATCTTGGAGGGTTTTCTGGCTGATGGTGTCAGCTGGTCATCAAGGTCATCAGCGTAGTCCAGGACAGACAGATCCACAGGAGAGCCATCGTCCTCTGCAATGAGATATTGTACAATTAGTCTGTCTGTGTTGTGGCAGTTGTAATGTGAAGTCACTGACTTCCTATTGGTGGTACATTGTCATCTTGGTTCCCATGCATTGTTCCTGTCCTTAATGTTTGCAGTCTCTCATCCCTATGCCCCACCTGCATGTCACATGTGGTGATGGGAAGTTTGCGCAATTGTCTGTGTCACATCTTTTATGTGTGGTTTCTGTTTAATTTGTGGATTGTCACCTTCTTGTACTCATCGACCCTCCCTCTGCTTCCATTTGCATGGTGAGGCCTTGCAATGAGTGTTGGTGTGCTAATGCCACAGCACCACATGACAATATGGCCCTGTCCCAGTCATTTTTTACATACACCTATGCGGTGCTGAGACCTAGCACTACCCCATGCAAATGTCCCTGTGATGGCAAAGAAGATCTTTCCAATGTTCCAAACGGCAAACCAAAAGTAATTTGCTTATGATGTGCTCAACTTAGATTTTTCTTTGTGTAGCTTTCTCAGTTTTTTTTTGTATTGCAAATTGTAAGAAACTGGGTTAATAATTGTGCAGGATGTGAGTCCTGCACAAGTCAAACTTGTCTACTTGATGGGACCAATCACCCCATTGAAGCTCTTGATTCTCTCAGGGAAGCGAAGTGGGGCAGCCCAAGGCCTACCCAGGTGAGGTGGCGTGGGCTAATAATCTCCATTTGCTTAGCATGCAATAACATGGTCCCAATGGTAGATTACACATATGAAAGGTAACAAGGCAATCCCAATGTTAACCTACGGCAAAGATAGGCCTTGCTGTAGTGAAAAACGAATGTAAGAGTTTTTAATTACCTGGACATGTAAAACTTAAAAGCACATGTCCAACTTTTAAATACACTACACCCAGGCCCTGGGGCTGTTCACAACGTACTTTGGGGTGACTTATATGTAGTAAAAAATAAGGTTTGGGACTGGAAAGAAGGATACCATGTCAGTTTGACATGGCCGTTTAAAAACTGCACCGACAGACTGTGCAGTGGCAGGCCTTAGTCATGTTTAAAGGGTTACTGAAGTAGGTGGCACAATAGGTGCAGAAGGCTCACCAGTAGCATTTAATTTACAGGCCCTGGGCACATGTAATGCACTTTACTAGGGAGTTATAAGTACATTAAATGAGCCAATTGTGAATAAGCGAATTGTAACATGTTTTTTAGGGAAAGAGCACATGCACTTTATCACTGGTCAGCAGTAGTTAAGTACCCAGAGAACTAAAGCCAGCAAAAACAAAGTCAGCAAAACAGGAGGTAGGAAGGCAAAAAGTCAGGGAAAACTGTGGCAAGGGCACTAGGTCTAACCTTTTCTTTTCTTATTATTTTTACATCCTAGGTGTTACCATCCCAATAGGGATACCCACATTCTTGCGAGGGTCCTGGGGTCTCATAGGTGTGACAAAGGCCACAGCACACACTGCACTCCTATGCGACAGGTGGGAGATTAGAATTCAGCTTCCTGGGCTGATGTTAGGCAGTAGTAGTATTCTTTCTCTATTCCCTGATGGGGAAGAGTTCTTCACTGGCTCTCCCGCCCGCATTGGCCTCCTGTGGGCAGGGAGAGCACAATGCTTTCTGTGGTCTGGGTCCAATGAATGAAGTGTTAGGACCCATTGTTATCGTGCTAGAAATGGTTTCCGAGTCGAGGATGGGCCTAGGGAGGGGGCCCCATGCAGGCTCCCTTCCAAGGTGTCTTGAAATACACTTCATGCACTGACTCCTGGACAGTGACCCACACCAGATGTTTAAAAGAAGTTGCAACAGAGTTCCACATCCCGGTTTCAACTATGGGCAAATTAAAGTGGGCAATCTTTAAATATGCATTACTCAGGCCCCATTTGGCTAATTTTCCTGAAATTGGGCTAATTTGTGGTCCTGGTGGGCCTAGCCATCTAGCAAAGTTTCACCAGGCCTCCTGACCTCAAAGCAGTCCACTTTACAGAGAGCTGTTTCATTTGCTTCCTTTGCCAGCCTTCCCTCTGCTCTGCCTTTCTCACATAAAAGGACCATGCCACTTGCCCCGGAGATACCCAACTGGTTCTGTGGATCTGCTGCAGGCAAACTCCTTAGTACATCAGGGTCATCAAGTGGCTTCTCTTTCTAGCTGTCCATGGTTCAGAAGTCATCACCATCCAGGTCCATGGTCTTTCTTTCTGCCTCTCTCTGTACAGGCATTTAGAAGTGTGGGTGGAAAGTTCTAGGGTGCAAGGAACCCATATCGAACCCTAGGATGTCACATCATCCTTCCACTCTTGTCCCAACCCTCCTGCACAGCATTCTGGGACAACCAATATGGCAGAACCCTTCTTCCCTTCTGCATAGCTCCTGTGTCCATCCAAATGTGTGGCCATGGAAATGAGCTGCTCTTTCTCTGTGGTGACTCTAAACCAGTTCTGTGGTAGCTCCCCCACCCCACTGGGTTTTGAACCACGCTGGCTAGTAGGACAATAGGAAGAGCAGACCCAGGCAACAGCTACACCTGCCTGTGACAGAAGAGGCCCCTTCGGAAGTTAATCAAGTTACAGAGCAAAGCCTCCAGTCAAATTACAGTGAGTGAGACCCAGGTATTGAGACTCACACAGTAAAGGTCCCAATCTGGGTGACCAAAAATGTAAATATCATGGCAGACTAAATGGGCAGAACCCATTTACAACATAAACTCTTATACACTTATCATCACTACACAGCCTTTCTGTTGCAGTTTCCTCTGTTTTTGATTCTTCCCATGCCCTGCATTCTTTCAAGGTACCTAAAATATATAATTCCGATGTTATTTGTGAAACTTCGGTGATCCTGATTTGACTACATTCCCCATCACTGTCCTGGACTACTAGGGGGTTCCATGTTGACAGGAAATTTTCTTTTATGCAACGCTTTTTCCAATTGATTATAATTGTATAGCCGATGATTCTGTGAAGGTGACGCTAACACAGCAGGAGGTATGATCTCTGCACTAATAATAAGTTATATAATATCTTGGTCCCCTTAGCTATGCTAGTGCTTAACTTTGGTTGGTAACAGTCTGATTTCAGTGCTTAAATATGTTGAAAGTGTTTTCAGTGGATCAGGAAAGGTAGATCATCTTTGGTGCTAAACTTAATAACAGTACAGAACGTTTAGAAAACAATATTGTGGCATTTAAATATTTCTCTATATGATATTTCGTCATACATCCATTATTTTAGTACTAACACCTCCAAAAGCTCAGTGACCTTCAACTGCGTTCTTGCACACAGAGGGAGAAGGAAACGGCCAGCCCCAGGCCACGTTATGCAATCAGCCATTGCATGCCAGGGAAAAAAGTCATAAAACCACAGGCCACATTGGACACCACTTTATTCAGTATGGCGCACTCTGTGAGCCCACCAAGCTTCGACTCTCAGTTTCCAGCCAGCTGCTATGTCCACTGGCAAACACTTGTTACCACCTCATCAGGAACAACATGTCAGATAGGTAGTGGCATGAGCACACTCAGCAACTGTAGTATGATCAAGACAGTTCAGCCTCGAATGCTCATACTGGAGAACCATGGTTAATTAGCATAAGTCTGGTCTCTGTTGATTGCTGCACAGTGAGCAATAAAATAATAGACCGGACTGCAGTCCAAGGTATTACCAGTGACTGAGAGTATTCAACCCATTACGTTGTAGTCGCATTATTTATAGACATATCAGTTTTGTAGTATAGTTCTGTGTATATACACTATGAAACGTAACTTAAATTCTGTTATATGTGCATATCTGTTTTCTGGAAAATACAATTTTCCGCAGGAGACTGGTAGGAGGCAAAAGAAGCCTTTATGGCGGAGTTGACCTCATTTCAGAAGAGAAAACAAATTTCTTTGTGGAAAATTCAGCATTTTGGGACCTACGTTTTGTGCAGTGGGTCCATTGGAGAGTTTTGAAAGCAGTGCTAGTAGATTATTGATACCGGTGAAAAGGACACATTTACCCCTCATCTCAACCATCATCAGAGTCTAGGCATGCATATGTAGTTCTGTCAGATGCACTAAGTTAAAAAATAAAAACGGCTAATAGAATGAAGTTTAGAACCCCAGATTTTGGGGTTGCAAAGCTGATTTTCCAGAGTGTGGCTTACAAACCCTTTCTGCTGGAGAAAAGGGATTAATTTGGCAATGGGAGAAACTCTTGTAGAGGGGAAACAACTTTCTATTTTGTCAGTATTTTGCAAATAAAAGAGAAGAAGATATCTTGGGGCATATTTAGGAGCTCCTAGCGCCACATTATCTCCACCACAGCAACATTTTTTTACACTAAGGTGTCACTAAAGTGGCTTTTCCGCTATGGCATATTTCCAAAATGGCACAAGGCATGCATTGCAACTTTTTGTAACCATGTGCACCACATTAAGCCTGTGCAAGGCATAGTGTATGAAAGGGGGGCATTCCAGCGCTAGGAGGCCTGCAAAAATGGCACAGTGAAATTTTAAAAGATTTCACTGAACCATTTTTGGCATAATTTTTAATACCTGCTCAGAGCAGGCATTAAAATGATGCTTCCATAGTAACCTATAGACCTCCTTGCACTTTGCTGCATTGGGGTCAACATTTTTGAAGCTAGTGTAGCAAAGCACCACAATAGCGTACAAAATGTTGACACTATTGTGCTAACAGCTGCCATGGTGTACTGTATTACAAATATGGCACAACCATAGTGTTGTTAGCTGCCGGTAAGGAGGGGGGGCAAGAAAAGTGGCACTTCATAGTTGATGCACCACTTTTTCTTAAATATGGGCCCCTTAGTTTGGGGCTCCACATTTTGCACATGAGGTATAGTTGAGTTTTCCCAGTTGGGCCTGTGAATTCTTTCTAAATCTGGAGAGGAACAGTGGTTACCACCACTGACCAGATTATTGACGCACTTGCAGTTCCAAAAAGGAAACTCATGTGACATGGGAACAGGAACACACCATGCAGTACCATATTGCCAGCCTTTGAGAAGTAGTACATTTTGGGCCACAATTAATGCAGAGCTGACTTTCCGGCAGTGGGATAGTGGAACATATCAACCAGAGTGGAAGCATTCAACTTCAGTAGGAGTGTAACTACTTTTATGAAGGAAATACAACATTTCTCTATTTCTACATTATTAAATATAGCATTTTAAAAAGATGGGTTCGGACCACACATATTTTTTCCAGGGCATAGTTGGGTTTTCTCGAGAGAAGCTGATTCAGACTTTCTTCCCAAGAAGAAAATTTCATAGGGTGGTTTTGTGATGGTGTAAATATTAATAGGGTTCAAACATAAATGCATTTTGTTTTCATTTTTTAATACTTAAGTCAGTGTTATGCAAATAAAAGAGAAGAAGATATCTTGGGGCATATTTAGGAGCTCCTAGCGCCACATTATCTCCACCACAGCAACATTTTTTTACACTAAGGTGGCACTAAAGTGGCTTTTCCGCTATGCCATATTTCCAAAATGGCACAAGGCATGCATTGCAACTTTTTGTAACCATGTGCACCACATTAAGCCTGTGCCAGGCATAGTGTATGAAAGGGGGGCATTCCAGCGCTAGGAGGCCTGCAAAAATGGCACAGTGAAATTTTAAAAGATTTCACTGAACCATTTTTGGCATACTTTTTAATACCTGCTCAGAGCAGGCATTAAAATGATGCTTCTGTTAACACGTCCTTCTATGTTAATTTATACACATTAGGACTCGTTTTAGGCCGATGAATCTTTGGACCCAGTGGTGAGACACCGTAAGACGAGGTAACTGATCAATATATCAAGCAATATATCAATAATGTCATCAACATATATCACCACAATATATCTCAATTTAGACATTGGTTAAAACTATTGGCGCAACCATGACCTTTCAGTCATGAATAACCACACCTTATTGAAGTTTTGTGAATTTTATTCCCTATTGATTACAATCTCATAGCAGATGTATTAGTCTCAAAACCAAGAAGCAAAAAGAGCATAGTCACAATGCGGCAACTATGATAAGGTTTCAACAATGCAAAGATCACAAACATAAGATAGAATATGAAGGCAAACAAATCAAAATACATAGAACCTCATATATGTCTTAGTTCAGCATAGCACCACGTCAGTCACGTCAGTTACGTCAGTCAAGGTGAATGCCTCATCTAACCACTAATTAGCATCAGCATGTTGGGCTTCATGCAAAACAATTTAGAACATCAATTTGGAAAACGTCTAACTAAGGTCTCTAATAAAAAATACACAGCAGTTGGTACCTAGAAAGGAAAGGCAAATAAATGAATTTCAATAGCACCAGCATAATTACCCTCCTCAGGATAGGTCAGCATACAGGATCAGTCTTCGTCTTCAGGACATCAGTTAAATCGCCGTCAGTCTATCTAGTCTAAGGGCAGGGGACACTTCCCTCATAAGGAAGAAAGTGTAATGGGGCAGTCTATGGGTGAGGATGGTTTTGACTAAGTCTCCAGTCACCAAATAGAGTGACAGAGTTTCTGGATGCAATCGATATCATTCCCTACCTAATGCCCTTGAGCCTCTTGTGTCATGGGTTTTTATCCCTTTTTGATAATACATTCCCCCAAAATTCTATTGGATAGTCACTACACCCCACTATCTGTAACCTATCAAATTATACATTAAGTAATGCATTTGTCATTTTACGATAAATTATAACATTTTGATTGGTCTTCATAATTGACACTTTTCGTAGGTGGCACATCCGGGGTTACTTCATTTTCTGGCACATTCTTCGGGTCAAGAGTTCTCTTTTCCGTGGTTCAATGTCCTTGAAAGTGTCCATATTTTGTTGCAAAGCGTATGATTTTGTACTAAAGCAGCTAGCATGCGGATGAGAAAAACTAGCAATGTTACATAAAACGGAGAAAAGAACAATTGCTGGGTCATGGCCTTTTGCAAGTCAGCACACTGAAGAAACAGAAAAATATGCTTTAATATGAGAGCTACACAGCTAGTTTTCGACTCACGCTAACTTAAGACTTATGAATGCTAATAAATGCAATCTTCGTAGATGCTAACATATTCAATTAATCATAATAATTCTCCACGTTTAAAATACATTTCAATGAATAATATTATTAATGCAGCATTGTTAAATATAAGCATTTCACATCTAGATATATAATATTTAAACTACGCTCTCTCAGTCCCTCCTCTGATGACGCTCGTCATCACACAATCTTTCTCTTTGGTCTAATTTTTCACCTTGCGCATAATACGCATTTCAACATCTTGCCCTTTATGTGAGCTTTCCCATATTTCATTGAACATTTTCTCTCTTTCACTTTCTTCATTTCGTCGGGCTCTTTTAGTCCAATTTCTTTTTACTTTGTCATTGATTTTACATGCCCCCATAATCCTAATAGACAAACCAAAACAATTAATAGGCCCATCATAATTTTTGCAAGTACCCCATTCCAAATGTTGGTAAACCAGCTTCCCACTCGGGCAATTCCTTTCACAAATTTCTCCCAAACACCAGGTTCTTTCAGATCCTTCAAGTCTGTACTATCTCTAGTAAGGTTAGTAAGCATGCTTCTAATTTTCTTACTGTTATCTGGTATAAATGAGAAACAATGACGCTCATTAAGCATTTTGCAGACACCTCCACTCTTTGCTAAAAGAATGTCTAAAGCAAGCCGATTTTGAAGAGTCATAGCTCTTTCTGCAGCAAGTTCAGTATCCATCAGGAGTATGGCTCCTGTAAAGTTTGTCAGCGTGTTATCCACTATAGTAGACAACTTTTGAATTTTCATAGAATTCTAGATAACCCCTACTGAATGGATTATAGCTCCAAATATATCACCAATGACAGCCGCCACTGATTCTCGTTTTTGTCTAGAATGTTGTAATTCAGATGTTTTAGGTATTTGTTTTAAGTCATCAATTTGGTATATCTTTGGGAATACTATTCCCAAATAACATGTCCCATACCATCCCTTAGGGAGACGGTAATATGCATTCAGTCCACAGATATAATAGATTCCAGGAATCGCTGGGTCTTGTCCATTTAACATAAAGGTCCATTTACTCTGAAACAGAAATACATGTCTGCATTCACTCGTACCCACAAACAAATTGTCTTGATCAGATTTTGGTCTATATACACAGAGCCTACCTATGTGTAATGCATCTATAGCTAGTTTGCCTTGTGTTTTGATTGCAGTGTAAGCATAATCATTTGCATAAGTGCGCTTCTCTAATCCTTTTTCTAATCTTTCTTTCAGTGCTTTGCGTCTATCATCTGTGTGATCTAAAAAGCTTTTCTCTACAGGAGACAATAAGCAAGTCAAATTGTTGCGATGTGCATAAGCAGTTCCAAATGTAAGTGTTGGCTCAAAGAATCCTCTAACTATTTTTATATCATGCTCTTTAGCTAATTTATTTAGGAATTCAATCACAGGCACAAGAGAAAACACAACATCCAAGTTTGAATAAAAGTATTGCACATGCTCTTGATTATAGAATCTTGTTAATAGCAAGCTGCAACTAATTCCATAAGTAAGAGGGAGGCTATGATAAGTAACTCCCTCCTGCACAGATGAAGGAATTTTAGTACATACATAACAATCTTTCGCATCCATAGTTTCCACATATTCGTTTAGTAAGCGATAGAAGACATTAGTAGAAAGTTCCCCTTTTGCATTAGTTCCCTCATGCATATGTCTTGCATCCTGCTCAAATCTCTCCCACAGTGATAGTTTAGTAGTGGTAGTTTCAGGTTTTGAAGTTGCATTAATAGTTTTTTTCTCTCTCCATGGCATTCCCACAATCACTCTGACAATCATTACTGCACACACAACACCTATTTAAAGACCTAACCAACCACACAACTTACTTCCCTTGCTACTATTTCTATTGTAAGCCATGTTTGTATAGAATCAGAATAGCAGATCAACAATTAACTTGAGAAAAAAAAAATATTGGCGTATATTACAGCGTCTTCACTCACTCCAGGACCCTTTTCGTCAATTCAGGTTAGCAGCTTGTCGTAATCAGGTTTCTTTAAAAGTCAAGTTCGGTTTTAGTGTCACTTCCAGTAGTTTTCCAGAGTCTCTTTCTTTTTTTTTTTTTTCAGCTTTCACGAATTCAATTTTAGCCGAGTTTCCCTTTGAATAGCTTCAGGTACCGTAGTATTGGCCTGGTACTTCTCAATCAAAACAGAATGCTAAGAATTATTGTTGCCATTCAGAGGTTGTAGCATATGCCCATTCAGGACCTGTATATCTTCTGTTCGCTATTCTTTTTCTTTTTAAACTTCGTTCACCTTGTTGTTCTCCTTCACTCAGATCATCAGCTTGTGAAGTATCACTTTCTTCTATTATTGTGTAATTCGATAGCTCTCTTATTTCAAGATGTGACTTGTCTGGCCAATTATCGCCTCTATGTGTCTTGGTTCGATGTTTTCCTTCAGGACGTTGGACAGCACCCTCCTCTTGTGATATGGTGTTTCCTCTTGACGGACCTGCAACTGGTTCGGGGAACTCTGACACGTTTCGATTTGTATCTACAAATTCTCCTTCTCTTTCATCTTCTGGTTCTATGTTGGGTTCGGACTCTAACCCGTACTTGTCTACTTCTGGGAGAACTTCTCCTTGGCTTAGTTCTCCTGCTGCCTCGACTGAGGTAGGCATTCTGTCACCTCTCTCAAACTCATTGACAGTTTGAGGGACAAGGCTGTTCTCAGTGGGCTCTCCAGTAGTCTCAGTTCCTTCTTGACTGATTTCTGACTCTGAGACTTCTCTTCCTGAAGATGCTGTACCGGAAACTTCAAGTTCCTCTTCAACAGGACACGTAACCTTTTTCGTGTGACTGGCATGTATCCAGTTGGGAACCCCGGCACACTTCACAGCAGGGGTGGTTGTCAATATTACTTGATACGGCCCCTTCCAGCGCGGCTCAAGACACGATTTTCTCACGTGTTTCTTGACAACCACCCAATTTCCAGCTTGCAGAGAGTGACCTGGTTCGCCAATTGGTGGCAACGTGTTAGCTTCCACCTGGTGAGAAAAAGAGTGAATCACGTCAGCCAAACATTTGCAGTAATCCAACACCATATCATCTGTAATATTCACTAGTGCATTTGCAGGCACCGCTGGTAATCTCATAGCTCTGCCCATGAGGATTTCATGGGGGGACAGTCCCGTTTTCTTATCTGGGGTATTTCTCATAGACATCAGTACTAGAGGTAAGGCATCTGGCCATTTCATGTTTGTAGCTGCACACATTTTTGCTATTCTTGATTTTAAAGTACCATTCATCTGTTCGACTAGTCCTGATGCTTCAGGGCGATAGCTACAATGCAGCTTTTGTTCAATGTTGAGTGCGGCACACAGAAGTTTAATCACCTCATTGTTGAAGTGTCTCCCCCTATCTGATTCTATAGAAACCGGAAACCCGAATCTTGGTATCAGCTCCCTGAGTAGTAGTTTTGCAACTGTAAGACTGTCATTTCTACATGTGGGATATGCCTCAATCCAATGACTGAAAACACACACAATCACCAACACGTACTTCAATCCTCCACAAACAGGCATTTCGATAAAATCCATTTGCATTTTGTTGAATGGACCTCCAGCTCTCCCAATGTGGCTCAAAGTTACCACAGTTCCTTTTCCAGCATTCATCTGTTGACAGATGACGCACCTGTGGCAAGTGATTTCTGCGGCATGTCTGAATTTTGGATTGAACCAATCAATCTTAAAAGACCTGATCATGGCATCTCTTCCCAGATGTGCCTGGCCATGATAGAGCCAGGCAAACTGTGATAAAAGACTATTTGGCAGAACCAATTTTCCCTCTTCTGAAACCCATAGATCATCTGCTCTTTGTACACATTGCATTCTCTGCCAGGAACGTTTTTCTTCTTTGCTAACAAGAGTTTGTAATGTTTTCAGTTCATCTAGGGTATCAACCACTCGTAATGCTAGACTTAAACTTGTGTCGTTTTCAGTTTGTGGTAACAATTCCCACTGCTCCTTAAACGATATACAGTTCAATGCACAAAATCTTGCTACTTGATCTGCATAGCTGTTTCCCATAGACACAAAATCTTGTGATCTGGTGTGAGCACTGCACTTCACCACGGCAACTTCGAGAGGTAACTGAATCGCATGTAACAAATCTCTTATTTGTTCACCGTTTTTCATAGGAGAACCAGAGGAGGTCATGAAACCCCTCTGTGACCAGAGTTGGCCAACATTGTGCACAATTCCAAATCCATAGCTGCTGTCAGTATAGATAGTGACTTTCAAATTTACAGCTGCGTGGCATGCCTTAGTAAGAGCTATTAATTCTGCCACTTGTGCAGAAAACACTTTCTCGAGCCAGGAGGCTTTGACAATGCCAGTTATGGTGCATACTGCGTAACCGGCTCTCAATGTTCCTGCTGAATCTGTTAAACAGGACCCATCAACGAACATAATGCAATCGTTTTCTTTTAACTGGGTATCCTGTATGTCTGGGCGAGGTTTGGTACAGAGTTCAGTCACCTCAAGACAATCATGTTCAAATTCTTCCCCATCTTTGATTTCAGTATTTTCATTGGGAAGTAAGGTTGCCGGGTTCAGCACAGTGCATCTCTTTAGTGTGACATTTGGTGACCCCAGTATAATCGTCTCATATCTAGTGAGACATGCATTTGTCATGTGTTGTGTCTTAGTTTGTGTCAACAGAATTTCAACTGAATGTGGAACCATTACTGTCAGAGGGTATCCCATGACTATGCCTTCACATTGTGAAAGGCTTTGACCAACTGCTGCAACTGCCCGCAAACAACCCGGTAAGGCTGCTGCGACAGGGTCCAAGGTTGCTGAAAAATATGCTACAGGGCGATTTGCATCTCCGTGGACTTGTGTTAAAACAGACAAAGAACAATTCATCACATTCATGACAAAACAACAGAAAAGGTTTCTCATAGTCAGGCATTCCCAAAGCTGGTGCCCTGCACATGCATTCTTTTAATTCCATGAATGATTCACGCTCCTCTTTTGTCAAAGTTATTGTGTATGGCTCATCCTTGACTTCTTTTCCTGTCAATTTTATTAAAGGCTTTGAGATGATTGAGAAGTTGGGTATCCACTGACGACAGTAGCCCACCATTCCCAAAAACATCCTGACATCTCTTTTTGTTGTTGGGGGATTTATCTGCATAACAGCTGTTATTCTTTCCTTTGATATTCTTCGAGACCCTTTCTCAATCAAATGTCCCAAGTATTTCACTTCTTTTTGACAGTATTGTAACTTTCTGGGTGACACCTTGTGTCCATTCTTTCCCAAATGATTCAATAATGCAATGGTATTGTATTTACAACTGTCTCTGGTTTTGGATGCAATTAGCAAATCATCAATGTACTGCACAAGAGTCGAATTAAAAGGCAGCACAAGAGGTTCCAAATCCTTTTTCAATATCTGATTGAAGATGGATGGTGACTCTGAGAACCCTTGAGGAATTCTGCACCAACTGTACACCTTGTCCAAAAATTTGAAACTGAACAAAAATTGGCTGTCCTCATGAAGGGGTATCGAAAAGAATGCTTGTGATAGGTCTACCACAGTAAACCATTCAGCATCACAAGGAACCTGGAACATTATTACCGCTGGGTTAGGTACCACAGGGCAGCATTTTATCACAATTTCATTTATTTTCCTCAAATCCTGCACAATTCGAACTTTTCCACAGGGCTTCTTTAAACCCATTATGGGAGAGTTACATGGACTGCTCAAGACTTCTTTCAGAACTCCCTGTCTGAGAAAATCTGCAATTATTTGTGACACCTCAATGAGGACGTCTTGGGTCATGTGGTATTGTGACACTTGTGGGAACACTGCATTCGGCTTTATCTGAACCTTGACTGGTTCTACCCCTTTTATCAATCCTACTTCTTTCCCAGTCAAATCCCACACTTTCTCTGTCACGGTCCCTTGTTATTCAACAGGTAGGTCAATCAAAGTATGCATTGGGAATAAAGTAATCAAAGGGTAGTCTTCATTTGTCTCTCCTCCTTCCTCTATGAATTGACTCTCATCTCCCTCATCGTCACTATTTGTCTGCACTTCTATTCCATCGTTGGAACAGGTAATTGAACATTTTGTCTTACACAGTAAGTCCCTTCCTAGTAAGGATACTGGACTTGAATCGCATACAACAAATCTATGCAGCCCTTGAAAGTTGCCAATTTCAACCTGCACCGGATCAGTAATCGGATTAGTCAGGTACTGATTTGCCACACCAACCACTTGTATAGTACGCCCTGAGAGAGGTAATCTCAGGACTTCTGCACTTCGAACTGTAGAGCGTGTAGCTCCTGTGTCGACCAAAAATGAAACCTTATAGCCCATTACTTTTCCCTCTACGTATGGGCCTCTCTGATCCACCTCTAGAGATGCTGCAAGCCTGCACTCTTCACTGTCTGAACTGTCATCTGACCAATCCTCATTCATGCCATTTTCACCTCGTAATGGGAATTGTTGCACAGTATTATGTTGATTGGTTACCTGGCCTGTGACCTGCTGAGGAAGCATCACCTGTTGCTGTCCCATCGGAGCCATTGGTAAGTGCATTTGCTGTCTAGGCACCATAGGAATCTGCTGCTGTACTGGTTGCATTTGTACTGACTGAAAACGCTGCATTTGCATCTGCTGCATGGGCTGTACCCCTTGCATTTGTACCAAATTATTCTGAAAATTTGGGTTTTGATGTCTCACTTTTGGACCTCGTGAATTTTGTAATGTACCAACATTAATGCTCTGCTGAACTGCACCATCCTGCACCATATTCGGACACTCCCGTTTCCAATGCCCCACACCCCCGCACGCGTGACATGGTGACATCTTTTTCACTCCTTGACCGTCATTTTGAATAACAACATTATTCATGTCCGAACCACAGTTCACAAACCCTCGACCTCTGCCTCTCGGCTGTGCCTGAAACACACCATTCATTTGCGGTTGTTGCTGTATCATTTGCTGAACTCCATTTCCCTGTATTCCTGCATGTGCAGCCCTTATCTGCATCACCATCACTTTCTCTTTCAACTTTTTCTGCTTCAACTCGATCTCATCACTACAGTATTTTGCATACTGCAACACCTCATCAATCAGTTTGGCTTGCCAACAAATCAAATGATTCTTAATCATTTGGCTAACTTCTGGTCTCAATCCTTCAATGAATCTAAACACAAGGTGATTCATGTCCTTCGGTTCGATAGTCTCAGTACCACTGTAATGTTTGAACGCTTTTAATAGTCTCTCGTAATAAGCATGTATTGACTCCTTAACCTCTTGAGAGGTCCGGTCGATTTTCTGCCAATCGGTCACCTTCAGCGACACCTTTTGTTTCAAAAACTCAATTACTTTATGATAATATTTCATCACCTCTTCTGAAGGTGCTCCAGTCACCATATCTCTTGCTGGCTCCTTCGTTGGCCAATCTACCCCTCTCTTGCATTCGAGCCTCAAATCAGGCGGAACAATGATCTCAAATAAAGTATTCAAATCTTCCCAGAGACACTTTGCAAGTTTCACAAACCTGTCCGTTTGTTGATACCACTCAATCGGCTTCTCTCTTAATCTAGGATAATCGTTCGTAAAAGATAAAATATCTCCTCTAGACCACGGCACATGTACCAAAACACCACCAGCTGTCTCTCTCATAGGTAAAATATTTACCGATCCCAGGTCAGGTGACGTCCTAACTTCATTGGACCCTGGACTATCTCCCTTTCCCTTATCTCTTTTCTTTGCCCATCGGCCTTCCCATTTCTCTAATGCACCCCAAATGTGTGCACTTTGCAGCAGTTCTCTCAGATGTGCCTTCATGGCTGCAGATCTCATGTGTTCAAAATCTTGGGAGTCAAAATCTAATCTGTAACTTCTTTTCAAATGCTTAGTGTTTCTGATATCAATATTATATTTATCTGCCAAATTCGCTAATCTCTGATGTACTTTGCCTACCTCTTTGGTAATCTTGGGGTATAAGTACCTCAATTCTGCCTCAGTGTATGATTCCAACCTGTTTACTCCCATTGTTCCTTCCACTAACTCAGCAGCTTCTGCCCCTAGTCGTACAAAATTCAGGTATTCATCTTGTTTTTCTTTCTCAGGTTCAATGGTAGTCATTGCAGTCTTTTGTGAGGTACAAGTTTTCTCTAACCACTCATTTAACTGCTGTACTGTAAAACCCTGCAGTGAAATATTTCCTGCATGTATCATTGGGGTGTGTGAGGTATTTGTACTCATAGTTTGGGGAGTTAACCTGTTCTGTGCCTTGGACGAGGTGACCTTGTCCAAGGCTACAGTTCCCCTGTGCTTTGGACGAGGTCCGTGTTTTTTTTGTTTTTTTTGTTTGTTTGTTTTTTTAGAGATGGGGAGCAACCCATCAGGCAAGGGTCGCTGCCCTGGGGGGCAAATTGTATTTAGGCCATTGGCCGATTTTAGGTCAATCTGCCCCCAAGGGGGCAGAAACCACTAGGCACCTGGGATTTGTTTTTTGGCGCCAATGTCACGCAGGGGGAGCGACCCCGTAGGCAAGGGTCGCTCCCGGGGGGGGTGGGGGTTGGGGGGGCAAATTTATTTTAGGCCATTTCTGCCCCCAGGGGGGGCAGAACCCTCTAGGCACCAGGGGGAAAAAAAATTGAGTTTTTTTTTTGTTTGTTTGTTTTTTTTAGAGATGGGGAGCGACCCATCAGGCAAGGGTCGCTCCCGTTGGGGGCAAATTGTATTTAGGCCATTTCTGCCCCCCTTGGGGGCAGATTGGCCGATTTTAGGTCAATCTGCCCCCAAGGGGGCAGAAACCACTAGGCACCGGGGATTTGTTTTTTGGCGCCAATGTCACGCAGGGGGAGTGACCCCGTAGGCAAGGGTCGTTCCCGGGCAGGGGGGGGTTTGGGGGGGTGGGGGGGGGGACAAATTTATTTTAGGGCATTTCTGCCCCCCCCCTCCGGGGGCCGGCTGAGCTAGAGGCCAAACTCCACAGGTAGGCACTTTGCAAAAAACACCTCTGTTTTCTGTGAAAAAATATGTTGTGTCCACGTTGTGTTTTGGGCCAGAAGTGAGGTACCATTTTTATCGAGAGACTTGGGGGAACGCTGGGTGGAAGGAAATTTGTGGCTCCTCTCAGATTCCAGAACTTTCTGCCACAGAAATGTGAGGAACATGTGTTTTTGTATCCAAATTTTGAGGTTTGCAAAGGATTCTGGGTAACAGAACCTGGTCCGAGCCCCACAAGTCACCCCATCTTGGATTCCCCTAGGTCTCTAGTTTTCAAAAATGCACAGAGTTGGTAGGTTTCCCTAGGTGCCGGCTGAGCTACAGGCCAAAATCCACAGGTAGGCACTGTTTTCTTTAAAAAATTTGGATGTGTCCACGTTGCGCTTTGGGGCGTTTCCTGTCGCGGGCACTAGGCCTACCCACACAAGTGAGGTTTCATTTTTATCGGGAGACTTGGGGGAACGCTGGGTGGAAGGAAATTTGTGGCTCCTCTCAGATTCCAGAACTTTCTGCCACAGAAATGTGAGGAACATGTGTTTTTTTAGCCAAATTTTGAGGTTTGCAAAGGATTCTGGGTAACAGAACCTGGTCCAAGCCCCGCAAGTCACCCCATCTTGGATTCCCCTAGGTGTCTAGTTTTCAGAAATGCACAGGTTTGGTAGGTTTCCCTTGGTGCCGGCTGAGCTAGAGGCCATAATCTACAGGTAGCTACTTCGCAAAAAACACCTCTGTTTTCTTTAAAAAAATTGGATGTGTCCACGTTGCGCCTTGGGGCGTTTCCTGTCGCGGGCGCTAGGCCTACCCACACAAGTGAGCTATCATTTTTATCGGGAGACTTGGGGGAACATAGATTAGCAAAACAAGTGTTATTGCCCCTTGTCTTTCTCTACATTTTTTCCTTCCAAATATAGGAGAGTGTGTAAAAAAGACATCTATTTGAGAAATGCCCTGTAATTCACATGCTAGTATGGTCACCCCGGAATTCAGAGATGTGCAAATAACCACTGCTCCTCAACACCTTATCCTGTGCCCTTTTTGGAAATACAAAGGTTTTCTTGATAGCAATTTTTTACTCTTTATATTTCAGCAAATTAATTGCTGTATACACGGTATAGAATGAAAACGCACTGCAGGGTGCAGCTCATTTATTGGCTCTGGGTTCCTTGGGTTCTTGATGAACCTACAAGCCCTATATATCCCCGCAGCCAGAGGAGTCCAGCAGACGTAACAGTATATTGCTTTCGATAATCTGACATTGCAGGGAAAAGTTACAGAGTAAAACGTAGAGAAAAATTTATGTTTTTTTCACCTCAATTTCAATATTTTTCTTTTTCAGTTGTTGTTTTCTGTAGGAAACCCTTGTAGGATCTACACAAATGACCCCTTGCTGAATTCAGCATTTTGTCTACTTTCCAGAAATGTTTAGGTTTTTGGGATCCAGCATTGGTTTCATGCCCATTTATGTCACTGACTGGAAGGAGGCTGAAAGCACAAAAAATTGCAAAAATGGGGTATGTCCCAGTAAAATGCCAAAATTGTGTTGAAAACTTCGGTTTTCTGATTCAAGTCTGCCTGTTACTGAAAGCTGGGAAGCTGATGAGTGTAGCACCGCAAACCCTTTGTTGATGCCATTTTCAGGGGAAAAACCACAAGCCTTCTTCTGCAGCCACTTTTTCAATTTTTTTTACAAAAAAAAGAAATGTTCACTGTATTGTGGCTAATTTCTTGGCCTCCTTCAGGGGAACCCACAAAGTCTGGGTACCTCTAGAATCCCTAGGATGTTGGAAAAAAAGGACGAAAATTTGGCTTGGTTAGCTTATGTGGACAAAAAGTTATGAGGGCCTAAGCGCGAACTGCTCCAAATAGGCAAAAAAAGGCTTGGCACAGGAGGGGGAAAAGGCCTGGCAGCGAAGGGGTTAAAACTCCCAACCCTGCTTGACGCATCGCTTCGAGAGGTGCCGCTACTGGACTAAGGTCCATTTAGGGTCTTGGTGGCTCATTTACTTGTTCGCCAGGGGCCATTATCTGGGGTGTTCTCATAGGCCCTCCTCTTATCGCTTCCTGAGTCATCACTCCCTGATCGCACATCCCTGATTTACCTTGTGCATACAATAGTACGGGGGGACCAACAGTAATGGGTAGCGATATAGCGGCAGGTGTATGACCTGGACCCAGACTTTTTGGAGCCTCAACACCATATGTCTGCTCCAGTGTATCCGGTACAGTTACTAACTGTGGTCCCGGCTCAGGGTTATACCCTGGAATCAACTGCGGTGGTTGAGACATTAGCTTCGGAGTCGATTCAAACTGTATTAACTTTGGCTTTGTGTATATCGGGTCTGGCGGCACTGTCACGTTTGTAGTAGTCTCAAGCACTGGAACATCAGGGTAGATTCTCTTTATCTGTGGTGGAGGCAGCAACTGTATCGGCAAGTCTGGTGCAGGTAGTACACTGACACCATTCTGTATCGAAGCTGTATCGCTAGTCTGTACTGTATCAGTAGCTCCCTTTTCCTGCGTCTGGTTCCCAAGATCCAAGCTAGTACTTGGAGTATTGTCACTCACCGCATATGGTGGCGGACGATCATGTAACAATCTATCCATAAATTCCTCATCATCTGAATCATCTTCCTCTTCCCAGGACCTTTTATTTTCTTTAGTTTTGCCTGAATCTTTGTCGGTTTTACAGGAGGCTTTCTTTCCCTGTGTCTCTTCTCCCTGGGTTATTGCTGGGAATAACTTCAACCCATCTACGATTCCCCTTCTCCACATTTTTCTTTCATTGTCCCACCTTGCCTCTGCATAAGATTTTTCGGCTCTTCTCAGCCTTCTCTGAAACCTTTCTTGTCTATGTTTAAGAGCCATCAAGTCCCAAATCGCCAAAGCCTCGTATTGTGCCGGTCTCGGAGGTGGCTTCTGTGTACTTAACATCCACCTCAGATTTTCTAGTACCTTTGGATTAAACGTCCCATGCTCTGGAAACGCTAAACACCCTTCTTTTTCTGTTAATTTGCGCCACTGTTTCATCCATAAACAAGGTGCAACACCTTTCTCTTCCATGACCGTATAAGCCGGACTACCCTCAGGTGGTGTAGGTTCCCCATCAGTTGCTACAATATATACATCTCCCTTTAGAGCGCTCTTGAATGCTTTGACAAAATTCATCTTTGCGATCTCTTATTTTATTTGATCAGAAATGGCTTAGTTCCCAGGACACTCTTCACCCGCCCTTTCTCAACCTATTGCCTCTCACGGACGGCAGCCAATCCGTGCGCGACCCCTCTCGACATCTGACCTATCGCAGCGCGGCACCACTGACGTCACACTCACACACACAGCAGCTGACAAAGTCTTGCGCCTTGTCTGCTCCTCACTGATCCTTACAACTCACACAAACTAATGCAAATATTGCGAGCACCTTAAAATGACAACACAAATCTGTCGGTTTACTACAGGAAGGGTAACACATTTGCTTCAGAACTTTATAGAGATTTCACTTGAAGCCTCAGCTGCTACTTTCTCCTTCTCAATTCCCGCATACGCAAGCAGAATTCGACCCGCAAGTTCTACTCTCGACTTGTCAATGACTCCTTCTACTGCACTTTAGAATTTGTCAAATCTCCATCGAAGGTTTCATACATGCATTATAACTCAAACTCGACTTGTCAACCATGCCTGATTGACCTACTAAACCGCACAGATTACAACATGAACCACATTCATCATCATACTCCGAAGTCTTAGACCTCGACAGGTCCGTACACGACAACCAACCACGTGGATAATTTTGAGCAACAAGCTCTACATTCACATGAAGTACGCCGACTTCCCTACTCTCATACTGTGGAGTATGCCTACTCCTGCTAAACAACACTTAATTTGGCCAAAATACACACAAATTTTCACAACCACCTGCAAGATGCATAAGCTTAGGCAAGCGCAAAGACCCTAACCAAGCACTCTATGGCGCCAAGAACATTCCCAACTCATTTAGGCAGGCTCCGAGATCCCGGGAAAGCCATGGCGAACTTAGCAACCCATCATATCTCCAAATTGCATTATCACAGAAAAACAAATTAAACAATGAAACTCTGGCCTAGGGCCCCCAAGGGCCAAACCGTCGCTCTGCTACCAGAACTGTTAACGCGTCCTTCTATGTTAATTTATACACATTAGGACTCGTTTTAGGCCGATGAATCTTTGGACCCAGTGGTGAGACACCGTAAGACGAGGTAACTGATCAATATATCAAGCAATATATCAATAATGTCATCAACATATATCACCACAATATATCTCAATTTAGAGATTGGTTAAAACTATTGGCGCAACCATGACCTTTCAGTCATGAATAACCACACCTTATTGAAGTTTTGTGAATTTTATTCCCTATTGATTACAATCTAATAGCAGATGTATTAGTCTCAAAACCAAGAAGCAAAAAGAGCATAGTCACAATGCGGCAACTATGATAAGGTTTCAACAATGCAAAGATCACAAACATAAGATAGAATATGAAGGCAAACAAATCAAAATACATAGAACCTCATATATGTCTTAGTTCAGCATAGCACCACGTCAGTCACGTCAGTTACGGCAGTCAAGCTGAATGCCTCATCTAACCACTAATTAGCATCGGCATGTTGGGCTTCATGCAAAACAATTTAGAACATCAATTTGGAAAACGTCTAACTAAGGTCTCTAATCAAAAATACACAGCAGTTGATACCTAGAAAGGAAAGGCAAATAAATGAATTTCAATAGCAGCAGCATAATTACCCTCCTCAGGATAGGTCAGCATACAGGATCAGTCTTCGTCTTCAGGACATCAGTTAAATCGCCGTCAGTCTATCTAGTCTAAGGGCAGGGCCACTTCCCTCATAAGGAAGAAAGTGTAATGGGGCAGTCTATGGGTGAGGATGGTTTTGACTAAGTCTGCAGTCACCAAATAGAGTGACAGAGTTTCTGGATGCAATCGATATCATTCCCTACCTAATGCCCTCGAGTCTCTTGTGTCATGGGTTTTTATCCCTTTTTCATAATACATTCCCCCAAAATTCTATTGGATAGTCACTACACCCCACTATCTGTAACCTATCAAATTATATATTAAGTAATGCATTTGTCATTTTACGATAAATTATAACATTTTGATTGGTCTTCATAATTGACGCTTTTCGTAGGTGGCACATCCGGGGTTACTTCATTTTCTGGCACATTCTTCGGGTCAAGAGTTCTCTTTTCCGTGGTTCAATGTCCTTGAAAGTGTCCATATTTTGTTGCAAAGCGTATGATTTTATACTAAAGCAGCTAGCATGCGGATGAGAAAAACTAGCAATGTTACATAAAACAGAGAAAAGAACAATTGCTGGGTCATGGCCTTTTGCAAGTCAGCACACTGAAGAAACAGAAAAATATGCTTTAATATGAGAGCTACACAGCTAGTTTTCGACTCACGCTAACTTAAGACTTATGAATGCTAATAAATGCAATCTTCGTAGATGCTAACGTATTCAATTAATCATAATAATTCTCCACGTTTAAAATACGTTTCAATGAATAATATTATTAATGCAGCATTGTTAAATATAAGCATTTCACATCTAGATATATAATATTTAAACTACGCTCTCTCACTTCCAGAGTAACCTATAGACCTCCTTGCACTTTGCTGCTTTAGCGTCAACATTTTTTAAGCTAGTGTAGCAAAGCACCACAATAGCGTACAAAATGTTGACACTATTCTGCTAACAGCTGCCATGGTGTACTGTATTACTGTTCGGGCCACACATATTTTTTCCAGGGCATAGTTGGGTTTTCTCGAGAGAAGCTGATTAAGACTTTCTTCCCAAGAAGAAAATTTCATAGGGTGGTTTTGTGATGGTGTAAATATTAATAGGGTTCAAACATAAATGCATTTTGTTTTCATTTTTTAATACTTAAGTCAACAAAGAGCTGTGTAGATTCCTACAAACTCCTCTGAGGCTGATAGGAAAATAAAATTAGGATAGTGGTAAATTTCAAGATAACACATAAAAATTGTAACATTTATATTTTTGAACTCTTTAACACATTAAATATAGTGTAAGCGTAAAGAATAAGTGCATCTACAAGACAAGACACCGACCAGGCAACACGCATTAATGTTTTAGTTTGTGAGTTTAATACTGTTATTATTTTTATTTTTTAAATGTTATTATGATTAAAAGGCAATTGGCAAATATCCCAAAATATCGTAGCTCGCTTTCTAAAAAAATAACGTAATTCAAAACCTCACAGATGAAAACTAAAACATAAACAATGTAATAATTAATAATTAATAACTGTGTAGAACAGATATTAAATTAATGAAACAAACCTTTACAAGTGTAACCGAGATAAGACATCAGAGAAAAAATCTAAATACATTAAATTGTGTGGAATAATCAAACAAGCGTAAAAATAAAGGCAAATCTAAAAATCTTCACTATATTTTATCAAACGGCAGCCAAGCACTTCGAAAATGAATAGATATCAAAATCTAGCGTGGTTGTACAATGTAGTTGTAAACTACAATAATATAATGGTTACCCAACACTCACCCCCTGTAAACGACTGTCCGCCTTATAAATAATCTAGCCTAGTGCAAGGCACAAAGAAACGTGAAGTGTTTAAGACTAAAGCTCATTTGAATCTTTTCAGGTGGTCCAGGTCTCTGCTTGGTTGGCCAAATGACAATGAAATATGCATAACACCCACTAGGCCTTGACTCAGGCAGTCTGACACACAAAACCTGTTGAAACACTAAAATCTTAACAAAATATTTGCAAGCCAGCTAAACGAAAGAAAATCTCCCAGGCTAACTCACTACTCTTATCCTGTAATATGCACTCAAAATCTTGGAGCCCAAACCTTTGGTGTGCTCTTGAACCCTGTGTGGATATTGTCTGTTAGATTGATGCGGCACACGTATCCATTGCAAAATCACCTACTGCAACCTTATCCCCCGAAAAGCCGCCTAAGGACCCCAGCATCCCACTGTGCAGTATCCTTTGGATGAACCCTCAGCCATGTCTCTTATTTCCCTAAGTAACTACAATGTTCTTCCTCCTTGGGCGGAATACATTTTTCTACCCCCATCCAACGCTGTCACGTTTCTAGGAGACCCAACAGGTTGCTTTACTTTTCTACTACAATGTCAGATATACTTCATAAACTGTTCTCAACTGTGTGCATAAATATGGAAGGACGCTGTTTCACTGTTCCACTTAAACAGTTTGAGGAAATGGATCTAAATGGCTACGACGGTTTCATGGTCAATTTCAAGATAATTTGCCTGATTTACTAAGGCTTTGCGCTGGTTAAAAGTAATACAATGTACTTAAACATGGCCTAAACCTTGCAAGGGTGTTTTGCAAACCGCTTAAAAGTGGCTTGCGCTTTTTGTGCCACTCTGCATCAAAGTGGCATTCCTTTGGTGTAACTTGGGCGGATCTGTGCAAGCATCCATAGTTTTTGTCACATAGCACAATGTAGTAGCCAGACATGGCATTGCATTAAAAAATAACATGCGCTTGAAGTAATCGTTAACAAGGAATAATGTTTTCATTTAATTTCTCCAATCATTCCACATACTGCATATTTTCTGCACTGTACAGCACACATACAAAGTGTACCATGGTTGTAAAAGTGTGCCGGTGTGATAGTTTCTACTGAAAGGGAATTATTCCAGTTCGAAGCCTTTGCTGGATAGCAAGCACATACATCTTCAAAAAGGTGCAATGGCTGTGTGTTGCAGCCTGTTTATGTGCCAGGGCAGGCAGTGGTGTAATGAAACCTGAAAGGACCCCCTTGCAAAGTACATTGAGGGAGGACCACAAACCAGTGACGAGCTGTCAGGCTCGGAGCCGTGCACAGTGTATTGTGCTGAGGGGGCCCCTGAAGCTCAGCACCCCCAGCACCGCGGGTGCTGAGGGACATTTGTTATGCGAATCAGAGCAGGGGTAGAGGCCAGCAGCAGGCCTGTTTTAATAAATATGGACAAGCGTTGCTCAGTGGAGTAACAACACTTGAGGGGGCACCCTGCAAAGTACATTGAGGGGCCCCTCTGCCTCACTTCAGCCCTAATCTGGAGCTCTCAGGTCAGGGGCCTGCCACTCGTGCACAGTGCCGGCTGCGCTGAGGCACTCCCATGGAGCTCATGGGCACCTCCACACCGTGGAGGAAGCGAGGTTAATGATACACCCCAGGCGTAGCTTTCTCCTTGGACAATGCAGCGCAGGAACTTTAGTTGCTGCATTGTTGTCTGCTAAACAATAACAAATGTGCCCCACAGCGATACCACTTCAAAATGAGCCAAATACCTAGTCCAAGGGTCACAAGGTGTCCGGCTTTGCATTACCCATTTTTCTAGACATTGTGACACAATGGTATAATGATGCAAAGGATTCGAATCGGGTAGATTGCAGGAGTTAAGGGGCACAGTGAAACAGATATCTGTTATTCCGGAAAAAAAATCACAGATCTTATACATTTGGGGGCAGGTTTGCGAAAACTGATGCATCGCTGCGATAAGGCAGGAATGCATCAGAGACAGCTGTGCTGCAGTACGACAGTTTCCAACGCCATGGATGCATTTGTGGTATGGTGCATCATGACATAAGGCCCCAAAAGTATGTAAAAAAAATGATATATCCGTGGGACGGCTGCTGCAGAGAAAACGGAATCATGTGCAGCAGAAGAAATGCAAGGCTCCTTTGCCGTACATAAAGGAGCGCAAATCAGCTGTGCATCACATTGGAGTGCATCATGCATCAAAAAAATCAAACAGTAAGGGATTTGAATAAACAACATTTCTCTATACTTTAAAGGGGAGAGTTGGAGCAGGCAACAGGTGGCACCAGCAGTCAGGGCAACAAAACCAACAACCCCAGCACCAGCCGGAATGTCCAGACAGAACCCCGGGGAAGGCGAAGAGTAATTTTAGTGAGAAACAGAATCAAGTCCTCCTTCCAGAGGTGACAAAGTATGAACATCAACTCTTTGCCACCGCCAAATTGCCATTAAGGAAGAAAGAGGCCATTTGGCAGTCCATAGTGGATAAGATTAACAGTGTCGGGCAAATTAAAAGGACAGTGTCAGAATGCAAGAAGCTCTGGCACGATTCTAAGCATAGAACCAAGGAGACACTAGCCAACAACCTGAAGGCAGACATTCAGACTTGAGGAGGAGGACATGTGGACCCGGAGGAGCTGATGTCCCTGGAGGACCAGGTGGCATCATTTATCCCAGCAGAGTTTGTGGAAGGAGGACCCAACAGTGCAGCCTAAAAGGACCAGCAATACCTACAGGGTAAGTGGCACCAGGGGCCAATATGGCATGCTCTACAGCACAGCATGCTATATTCATGTGCTGTACTGTGCTGAGTGTAAGGGAAACGGATGGAAATGCTCACATATCCAGTCATACATCATAAAACTGTAAGTCAAACTGCCCAGTCACATGTTTCACATCCCAGTCCAGGTCCCTCAAGTTTGTACAGTCCATGGGTGATGTGCAGCACCTGTCCAGATTCACCTTTGCATCCTAAGACTTGTTGTGCAATGTATAACATTAGTGACCAGGACTACAAGTCCAGCAATACAAAGCATAAAAACAAGGACTGGAACACCTCATTATGCCTGGACACTGGACACTGACTTGGATAATGCATACTTGTTGGCCCTGGCCCCTTTTCTGGTTTTTCCCCAGACTTTATGCCTCCTTCCTCCTCTTTTTTTCTGACCTCTTGCTCTTGGCTCTAGGACTCTGAGCACTTCACCACTGCTGATCAGTGCTAAAGTGCAGGTGCTCTCCCTTCTAAATGTTGGTAGGATTGGCTTATACCTAAATGGTACATTTGATTTACCAGTAGGTCCCTTGTACAGTGGTATCCCTATACCCAGAGCATGTAAATTAAATGCTACTAGAGGGCCTGTAGTACTGCTTGCACCACCCACAGAAGTAGCCTTTCAAACCTGTCTCAGCCTGCAAGCGCAGGGCCTATGTGTACAGTTTTCTGACACAGGGACATGGCATCTAAATTTACTTGCCAGGCCTAGAATTCCCCTTTTATAACATGTAAGTCACCCCCAAGGTAGGCCCTAGCTAGCCCTAATGGCAGGGTCCTATGTATGTGGAAGGGAGGACATGTGCCTGGTTGAGTGTCCGGTCCTGGTAGTGACAAACAACTTATTTGGCTTCTCACTGCTGTGAGTGCTGCCTTTGTATAGAATTGTGTTGGAAATGTCCTGCCTTATGTCTAGGAGGTATTGTCTGATTTATGAGGGGTAGCATAGGCATTTTTTATATGGTTCTAATGGTAGGGAGAAATGCTGCTTACTGGTGTAGGTGGATTTTTTATTATCATTAAAGAAATGCCACTTCTAGAAAGTGAGCTTTTTTCGGTGTTTATGGCTCTGGTGTTTTGCGGCTTGACTCCAATATATGTCTGGGCAGAATGACAGTTGAGCTTTGTGCATACTTTTCAGACACCTTGTATATAGGGAGGGTGGAGGTGTCACAGAGGTGCATCTGCATTTTGAATGGTCTTCCTGGGCTGAGAGAAGGGGAGGCGGGGCACACTTGCATCTGTAAAGGCTGTGTCCTGGCCTCAAACAAAGAGCTCATTTACCCCCAACTGATCTTTGGAGCCTGTGCTGGAGGAGAGAGGGATCACTCCTAGAACCAGTTGTAACTGGTTGGGACCTCCTCTCCCGTCTTTGTTAAACCTACAGGGGATTTATCCCCACATTTTGGAGACACTCTGGACTTTAACATGCTTGCAACTGAACACATAGGGGGTCATTACAACATTGGTGGTTAAAGCCGATTACCGCCGTGCAGAAGACCGCCAATACACCGCCGCTGCCGCGGAAATCTGCCACAGCTATTATGACACACATCTCGGAATCCGCCGAAATTCAGACACCCACACAACACCGCCACACCAAAGGTCAGTGATAAACTGGCGAAAACAAATCCTCCACCGTCACGCCAACAGAAACAGGCCCATGCTATCACGACCCACAAATCCAAGCGGCCGTCTTTCAACCGCGGTATTCCATTGGCGGTACACACCGCCGCGCTCAAAATACACACACTTCTACAAAACACTGCCACATTGGACAATTCGAAATACACACACCTGATACAGATACACACACCAATCCCGCACAATCAATACTATATAAAACACACACCCCCATCACCCAGAAACCCCTACGACCAAAGACTTTGACGAAGGCCAGAGAGACTGCACAGCATAGACAACCCCACCACACAGAGGCACACAACACCATCACCCACACTATTTCCACGCACAAAACACCACACACCACTACACATCACCACACTCATCACCACATACACAACCCCACACATCACCTACACCACCCCATGGCACGGCAAAGACACCCCAGGTTCTCGGAGGAGGAGCCCAGGTTCATGGTGGAGGAAATCGTATGGGTAGAGCCACAGCTATTCGGATCACAGGTGCAGCACACCTCCATAGCTAGGAAGATGGAGCTATGGTGAAGAATCGTCGACAGGGTCAACGCAGTAGGACAACACCCAAGAAATCGGGAGGACATCAGGAAGAGGTGGAACGACCTATGGGGGAAGGTGCGTTCCGTGGTCTCCAGGCACAACATCGCGGTACAGCAGACTGGCGGCGGACCCCCACCTCCTCCCCCACAACTAACAACATGGGAGGAGCAGGTCTTGACCATTATGCATCCTGAGGGCCTTGGAGCAGTCGGTGGAGGAATGGACTCTGCTAAGTCAAATCTTAACTATCATATCCCCCACCCTACCTGCATGCTATCACAGACCCCCACCCTCTCCCCCTCCCCTATCACTCCAACTCCTCACTAATCTACTAATAACACAAACCACCCATCCCAACACCAAGCCCTGCATGACAGAACAAAGCATGGACACCCCTCACTAAAGCATGCCCACTGCACATACCCATAACACCCCCCCAACCATCATCACACAAGCCCCCACACAGGAATGCTAGCACCGGGGTACACGGTCACCCACCCATTGCACACCATGACACACACACATGCAATAATCATGCTTTTACACCCCTGCAGGACCACTACCCAACGTCACCAGACAGGAGGGTCCAGACATCTCTACCCCACCCACAGAAGAGGCCCACAGTGATGACAGCAGCTCTGGCCAACTGGATCCAGATGACCAGCCCGGACCATTGTGGGCCTCAGGACAGTCGGTTCCCCTCGCACAGGCACAGCCCACCACAGACCTTCCACCCTCTGGTAACACCAGCAAAACACCCACCCAGTGGGCCCATACCTCCGTACGCAGGACACATCAATCAGCTGTGTGTCCACCACTACAGGGAACCCAGGATAACCCACCACCCCAACAACAACAGGGACCTGGGGGCAGTGGTAGTGGGAACACGGTCCAGGGGACGGAGGCCCAGGAACACAGGGGAACTGGGGGGGCTGCTGTGCGACAGGGGGCGGACAGGCCAAGGGAACCCACTCTCCACGAGGCCCTCTCCTCCATCATGGGAGCATACCACCACTCCCAGGAGACTATGGCTACGGTCCTGGCCAAGTTTCAGGAGACCCAGCGCCTGCAGGAGGAACAGTATTTGGGCTTCAGGGAGGAACTCAGAACCATCAGCTCCACCCTGGGCACCATCGTAGGGGTGCTGAAGGAGATACTGAACACCAGGAGGGACACCGTGGCACTCCAAGGGGCCCCTGACACTAGCATGGACGATGAACTGCCCACCACCTCCGCCAGCGCTAGTGGACAGGAGGCACCGCCACAGGACCACCACACCAGCACCCCATCCCCTGCAGATGGAGAACCACCCCGCAAGCGGTCCCTGAGATCCAGGAACAGGACAGAGCACGATGGCAAGACCCCCGCCAAGAAATGAGACCACCCTGATTGTCATCCCACTGTTCCACTTTGTAACCCTGTCCCGATTGGAACTGCCCCAGCTCCACTTCCTATGCCCATTTGGGCAATGCACCTGTGAGACTAATAGACTGTACTCTGCCATGGACATTCCTCCACCATCACCCCTCACCATTTTACCACCCCCCTCCAATATTTAGCACTTCAATAAACACCCTTGAAGCACAAAACAATCTGGAGTCAGTCTGTGATTTTGAAAATGTGTATTGGCAATGACAGTGACAAAATCCGTTCTTAAATGTAATGTCATCATACCTATGTCACACATCACAAGTCCATGAGGAATGTAAGCAGATGACACACGTTGGTAACCACACCTGTGAAACCGTAATGGAAATGTACAACTCAGTTACCATATACTAGTTGAAATTGTCAGACAGGATAGAGTTAGAAGTGTGAAAGTACTTGTAGTACGCAGGAATGTATTCTCACCTGTGTGTCACTGGAAATATTGCTGGATAACTGAGTCCCTGTTCTCAATGTCTTCTTCCTCTGCTTCCTCCTCATCACTGTCCACAGGCTCCACAGCTGCCACAACACCGTCATCTGGACCATCCTCCTGCAGAAAAGGCACCTGGTGTCGCAAAGCCAGATTGTGAAGCATACAGCAGGCGATGATGATCTGGCACACCTTCCTTGGTGAGTAGAAAAGTGAACCACCTGTCATATGGAGGCACCTGAACCTGGCATTCAGGAGGCCGAAGGTGCGTTCGATCACCCTCCTAGTCCACCCATGGGCCTCATTGTAGCGTTCCTCTGCCCTTGTCCTGGGATTCCTCACTGGGGTCAGTAGCCAAGACAGGTTGGGGTAACCAGAGTCCCCTAATAGCCACACACGGTGCCTCTGGAGTTGACCCATAACATTAGGGATGCTGCTATTCCGCAGGATGTAGGCGTCATGCACAGAGCCAGGGAACATAGCATTTCCCTGGGAGATGTACTGGTCTGCCAAACATACCATCTGTACATTCATCGAATGATAACTCTTCCGGTTCCTGTACACCTGTTCACTCCTGCGGGGGGGGACTAGAGCTACATGGGTCCCATCAATGGCACCTATGATGTTGGGGATATGTCCAAGGGCATAGACGTCACCTTTAACTGTAGCCAAATCCTCCACCTCAGGGAAAACGATGTAGCTCTGCATGTGTTTCAGCAGGGCAGACAACACTCTGGACAACACATTGGAAAAAATAGGCTGGGACATCCCTGATGCCATGGCCACTGTTGTTTGAAAGGACCCACTTGCAAGGAAATGGAGCACTGATAGCACCTGCACTTGAGGGGGGATCCCTGTGGGATGGCGGATAGCTGACATCAGGTCAGGCTCCAACTGGGTACACAGTTCCTGGATTGTGGCACGGTCAAACCTGTAGGTGATGATTAAATGTCGCTCCTCCATTGTCAACAGGTCTACCAGCAGTCAGTACACCGGAGGATTCCGCCATCTCCTCACATGTCCCAGCTGACGGTGCCTAGGAAGGACAACAGCGACCACAGAGTCAAACAACTCAGAGATATGTACCCACAGTCTACACAGAACACGAAACATAATCCAAAAAGTTGTCTGTATGTGTGTTGAGTCCAGGCCTAGGTATGTGTGACGCAGTTGGTAATTTGGCCATGTGGGCCCCTGAAATGGCGGCTGCCTGACCTCTAAACTGGGACAATGGGATGTGAGGTAACTGCGCTGGCATTGTACACCGTTGCGGTAGGCGGTCGAAGACCGCAGCGCAATGCTGCATTGGTTAACATTGGACCCTATGGGTCCCAGGAACCAATGATAAAGTGCGCCGGCGGGGATGATACGCACCGCCGCTGAAGTGACCGCCATTTTCTATCTGTTGAATCACTCAATACCTGATCTTCAACAGGAGAGGACCTACACTGCAAGTGCTGCTGTGACCTCGGTCTGGAAGAGACAATGGCTCGTGTGTCTGAGGAAAGGGCCCCTGTCTTCACTGCACAGGAGTTGGAGAAGCTCGTGGACGGGGTCCTCCCCCAGTACGCGCTACTCTACGGTCCTCCAGACCAACAGGTGATTACACAGGGAGCAAGTTGTATGGGCTATGCCTGTGTGGAGAGGGCTGGCTGTAAGAAGGAAGGGGGCAGAGTTCTGCATGCATGAAGGACTATGAATGCATGTGCCACATGGCAAGGGTAGGGATGTGGGCCACTCACTTAGACGGTGCTGTTGGTAATGACTTCTCTTCTTCCCCTGCACATTTCATCTATGTCAGCGCCCACCAGAAGAAGGATATTTGGCGTGCTATCGCCAAGGACGTCTGGAACCTGGGGGTCCACCAAAGACGGAGCACCCACTGCCGTAAAAGATGGGAGGACATTCGCTGCTGGAGCAAGAAGACAGCGGAGGCTCAGCTGGGGGTGGCCTCCCAACGTGGGAGGGGTGCCCGTCGCACCATGACCCCCCTGATGTTCCGGATCCTGCTGGTGGCCTACCCTGAGTTGGATGGGCACTTGAGGGCATCACAGCAGACACAAGGGGGTGAGTACAACATCATTCTGCAGACTTTGCGCGCAGTGAAGGTGTCTGGGAGGGGGAGGAGGGCTGTGGGTTTCCCTAGGCCAGGGCGAGTTCCGTAGGCTAGGCCCCTCTGTAATGCAGGCCATGTGGCACTCCACCCCACCTCTGTAGAGTGCCAAGTACAGGTATACATGCCCCTGTGTCATCTATGTGTGCTGATGTCCACCATAGCCATGTAGGCCATATCCTAGGAACTGCATCTGTAGATGCCAACAGCGCGGCGTAGTGCAGGGGACTGCTGTGTCTGTATTGTCCGGTAGCGGTAAGCCATGTACTCAACCTGTCTTTCTTCTGTCGTCGTCCCCCTTTTTGTGCTCTCCCTGTTCTTGTGTGCATCAGCATCATCAGGCGGAGGTACAGTGGCACCGGAGCATGAGGGAGCTGCATCCCACAAGGCCATGGAGGGCCACACCACGGACTCTGAATACACCAGTGGGACGGAGGGCGAGGGGAGCTTCACGGCGGTCACAGGATCAGCAACGAGCGACACAGACTCGTGCTCTGATGGGAGCTCCCTTGTGGTGGCGGCAAAATCTGTGCCCCCCACTTCTACAGGTACAGCCGCCACCCCCCATACCAGCCCGCCCTCCCCGCATCCCCTCAGCCTTTGCCCCGTGCCCCAGGCACCTCAGCCCCTGCCCCTGTCACCTCTGCTGCCCTCAGTGAGGAGGCCATTGACCTCCTCAGGTCACTCACTGTTGGGCAGTCTACCATTTTGAATGCTATCCAGGGTGTAGAAAGGGAATTGCAACACACAAATGCATTCCTGGAGGGCATTCATTCTGGTCAGGCTGCCCTTCATCGAACCCTGCAATCTCTGGCCTCAGCACTGATGGCAGCCACTGTCCCTGTCTCTAGCCTTCCCCCTCCAACTTCCTCCACCCAGACCCAATCCCCTGTACCCCAGCCTATCCCAAGCACACCACCAGACCAGCCTGCACACACCTCAACACACAAGGGAAGCGCAGGCAAACATAAGCACCACACGTCCCACAGGCACTCACGCAAGCATCACACACATACAGACACAGCAACACCCACTGCCTCCACTGTTTCCCCCTCCTTGTTGTCTCCCTCCTCCCTCCCAGTGTTGTCTACACTCTCACCTGCATGCACTACCACTACAGCCACTAGGTCCCGCACCAGCACACCCACCACCACACCCCGTTCACCTGCACTCACCACCCCCACTCCCATTTACACATCCCCTGTGTCCTCTCCCAGTGTGTCTGTGACGCCCCCTCCCAAAGTACACAAACGCAGGCGCACACCCACCCAACAGCCATCCACCTCACGACAGCCTCCAGCGCATGCACCTGCACCCAAAGCCACAAAAGTTACACCTCTTACAACCACCTCCTCTTCCTCCACTCCCAGACCCCCTCCAGCTACCCGTCCCAGTGTTCCTAAGAAACTTTTCCTGAGCAATCTTGACTTCTTTCCCACCACCCCGCCCTCCAAATCATAGGTCCAGTACTAGCACCTCAGCCAAAAAATCGCCGGTACCATTCGTGCCTGTTAGAGGTATGTGGAGTGCACCGGGCACCAGGGCAGCCAGTGTGACACGGAGCCACAGCACAGCCAGTCCCCCCCCTGTGAAGCACCAGAAGTTGGACAGTGCCCAGCGGGACAGGGGGAAGCCTCCAGCTGCCAAAGCTGATCACAAGGGTCCCGGGGGGGGTGTCCACTCAGCTGTGACTCCACCCAAGGTGGAGAAGGGGCAGAAGAAGTCGCCAAAGTCTGGGAAGAGCAGCACGGCGGAGAAGACCACCATCATCCCGCTGCCCAGGAGGCCACCGCCAGCCCCATCGTCACTGGCCAGGAGGCCACCGCCAGAGTCAGTGCCCACCCACTACAACCCCACCCATTGTAGAGACTTGAGAGACTGTGGCTTTACACTCCCCAGGATACATCAATGGGCATGGAGCCCCCTCGTGGATCTGGCGTGGTGCAGTCATCCAGCTGAGGTGCCCCCCCTTCCCTTCCCCCTGAGGTGCCTGTTGTATTTCTATCTGATGCCCCGGCAGTGTTCTCTCCATTGTGATCAGGTATCTGATGTGGGCCTCGCCCATGCATTTTGAGCCCAGTGGTCCACGGACATTGAATGATGCATTACCTGCACTACCAATTGTGATGTATATTTTGTGGAATGTGTATATTTATCTGTATATATTTGGTTACTGTATTTTGATATATTACAATAGTTGCACTCATTTCCTTTTGTCTTTGCATTCTTCCGGGGGGTTTGGGGGTTGTTACTGTAATGTTTGGATATGCATTGGTGTGTGTGTTGTAGTGGGTGAGGGTGGGGGTGGGGGTGGGGTGTTGCGTGTGTGTGTCCTGACTTTTGCCTCCCCCTGCCCTATGTCGTACGTGCAGTACTCACCGTTGTCTTCGGCGCCTGCGTTGATGATGGTCGTACAGGAGCAGGAAGACTATTGCAGGGAGTATTTGGAGTTCCGGTTCCATGGTGTCCTCGTGGAGTGTGTAGAGGTGAGCGTTTTCCCTTTGAAATGGCTGTTTCTGCCATGTTTTTATCCACGGTGAATCCACTCCGGAAAAGGTGGCGGATTGGTAGGTTGTGATACTGTGGGCGGTACTTTGTCTTCCGCCTGTCTGTTGGCGGTGACCGCCGCGCTGTTTGTCTGTACCGCCATGGCGGTCGGAGTGTTAAAGTGGCTGTCTTTGTTGGCGGTTTCCGCCACGGTCATAATTCCCATTTTTTTTCCGCCGGCCTGTTTGCGGTCTTACCGCCGCTTTAACACTGTCCGCCAGGGTTGTAATGACCACCATAATGCTGCTGGAGAGACTCACCAGGAACTGCCTTGGACTGCTGCTGCTCTGACCCGCTGGGTCACATGGAGGAACTGCCACGGTCTGCATCCCTTTGTGCTGGCCTGCTGCTGGGCCCTGATGCCCGGTGCTCCATCTTTTGTGTCCCTCCAGAGCTCGGTGCTGTGGTCCCTAACCCCTGCAACTGCCTGATGCAGCACATGAGGAGTGCTGCTCATGCTCCTTTTCTGTGGGGCAAAGCACATGAGGGGCATTTTACTTTTTTTCCTTAATGTGCCAGAATTTAGCACCTTGAGAAGCGCCTTTTGTTTGAATTCGAGCGGATTGCTTCTAAAGGATGACCGTCGTGACCCAGGCGTTCCAAATTCAAAGCGCCGGTAAACACGCTGCCACCGGTGACCCCGGGGCATGAAGAAAATCAACCTGGAGCAAGCGTGCTCCTAGTGGTGCTCCCGGGGTGACGCACGCTCTGTCCCTCAGGCACCTACCAGCACCAACTTGTGACAAGAGACATCCCTGCGGCCAGAGTGGGCTGCAGGTGTCTCGCGTACCAGGTCGGTGATGGGCAAATCAGCCCCTTTCAGGGCGGGCGGGGAGGAGGACTCATCAGAGGTTCCTCTGCCCCACTGGGCCCCTTTTCTGTCCCAAGGGTGGGCGGGGAAGAAAGCCTCATCGGAGGCTCCCTGCCCCAACGGGCCCTCCACATTTTACCAGAGGTCGCGGGCAGGGATGAAGCCTCATCGGAGGTCCCTGGCCTGCTGGGCCCCTTGTTTTATTGTTCTGCTCTACCAGGGAAGACCAGTAACGGCCCTGGGGTGCCAGCAGAAATAGTAGATGCCGAGATCAAGTGCAGGACCCCAGGAGGAGACCTGATAACAAAAACAGAAGAGGTGCATGCCGCCCCACTCACCCAATCACAAAACAGCCCCGTTTCAGCGCAGAGGAGCACGGGGGCCCCCATTTTTCCTTGTGGCACTGGAGGTGCCTCCAACATATAAAAACAGGTACTTTGAATAGCCACATGTTCTTTATGAATCTCTGGGAATGTGATGCTAACCTGTTTCTTGTAAGTTGCCATATATTTGCTAATGTTCCTTTTATGGGCATTCTATGTTAATATGGTTTCATGACTTGCCATATTTTTCTAATGTTTCAGCTATGGGCATTTATGACACTTTTATGACAAGTGCATTTCTATAGTAATGTTTTCCTGACTACTGCTCATATTGCAGAATAATGAGTAACATGCTCTTGGTGACTTTAGATGTGGTATCACTGTATACTTGTATCAGACATGATCTAGGCTTAGAAGCCTTGAAATATTTCCTTAATAAAAGGTCAGCAAATTTGTGGGATCATACTAAGATGATATTGGATATGGTCAACATGATTACCAAGAATAATTTCTTTCTCTTTAACAATGAGTGGTTTCGACAAAAACAAGGTGTAGCCATGGGCTCCAAGTTCTCTCCATCCTATGCGAACCTATTCATGGGGTGGTTTGAACACATATGGGTTTGGGGCCCTGGTGCTGTTGCTTGGCAAACATATATTTTATTCTGGGGCCGCTACATAGACGACTGTCTAATGATTTGGACTGGTGGCGAAGAAAAACTTGTTGAATTTAGTAATTTCTTAAATTCTAACCACATGAATATCAGATTTACATATCAATTTAGTGCCGTCAAGATTGAATTTCTAGACGTTTAACTTTTTACTATTGATGATAAAATTCATAGTAGACTTTTTCGGAAAACAACTGCTTGTAACTCTATCTTACATGGCAAAAGTGCTCATCCCAGACATCAGGTGACATCAATTCCTTTTGGTGAATTCTTGAGGGCACAACGCAATTGCAGTTTAGATGATGAATTTGTTGCCCAAATGAATGACATGGAGAGGAGATTTGCAACCCGTGGCTATTCAAATAAGATTTTAAAGAAAGCGCGACACAAAGCTAGATATTTAGATAGAAAAGAAACTTTGAAACTCAAAGAACGGATAGAGACTAAAGTGGCATCTAATGTGGTAAGGCTCATAACTGATCATAATGATGCGTCCTTGATTTTGAAAAAATTTATCACCAAGCACTGGAATTTACTGCTGCAAGATGCATCACTCAAGGATGTGGTGTCTGATACAGTAGTTACATCATTTCGTAAAGGCAAAACCCTTAGAACTCTATTAAGTCCCAGTTATACCACCATCTCCCCCAAGCAAACGTGGTTATCCCAAAGAGGTGTCGGTTTTTCGAAATGTGGTTCTTGTGGAGTTTGTCGCTGGGCTTGTCATAAGGTTAAGGAATGGTACCATGAGGGCAAAACATATGCAATCTGTTCTACTATGGATTGCAACTCTAATTTTGTGGTATACATAATACGCTGCAAATGTTTTAGGATTTATGTTGGAAGTACTATACGACCACTTAAAATCAGAATAGGAGAACATATGAGGGCACTCAAGAATGTTGATGTAAGATACCCTTTGGTGGCACACATGGTTTCCTGTGAGGCACAACTAACTCACAAAAGTTTTGAATTCTTTGGACTTGAACATATCGCCCGTGACCCCAGGGGTGGGAATAGGGAATTACGTTTACGTAGACAAGAAGCCATATGGATTATGAGATTAAGAGCTGTCGAAACAGGTTTAAATTCTGATAGAGAATTGGAATTTTTTCTGGGGGACTAATTTCAGATTTCATATGTGTTAGTATGTTTTCATCAATAACACTGATTTTGTCAATTCTATTCTTGCATTTGAATATGTTATGCCTGGTCGCATTACGATGCAAACATTGTTAAAATTTCAACAAAGTTATCTGTATTGACGAGTGGTGTGCCAAGATTCTCAAACGTCAATAACTCATTCGAACTGGGGGATGTCCTTTTTAAATTCATCGATTTCTCACTATCTACATTGTTCCTCTTCTTTTTCTGTATAGTGACTGATTACTTGGAGACAGTTGGAGTCTGTCCAGCGCAATTGTAAACATGAATTTTTTGACAAGGGGCATAATTGAGGGGGGAAATAATTCTGTTTTTTAAAAAATTAGTGTGACAATCTTAGCTGTGGTGGTGCTCTCCTCATTCCATTTGGCTTTTGTTATTAGGTATGCCAATGAAGTATTTTATTTCTTCCACTACCTGCTAAGCCTCCGGGTTCAGCGGAGCAGATGTGTGGTGCACGTTACTTCTGCCTGTGATGGGCATATTTACTGTTTTTGGTGCGATACGTGGTAATAATTTAACCAGCGGATTTGCTTAGCATTTGCGTGTTTCACTCTCGGGCTGATCGGTAGTCCGTCATTTATTTTGTTGTCCCGAGATTCGAATCAATGAACCCGGAAGTATATTAAACTTCTGAGTTTACGTGCGGCGAACTAGCGCACTCGCTGGGCGTCCTGACACTCAGGCGCCGGAATTGGGATCACGGCTTGAAGATTTAGAAACATTGGGTGAGTGTGAGCACCGATTTGATTAGATGTGTTAGGACTAGTACAATGATCTTTATTGAACCAAATTTAAACAATCATTGGTTTATGGTGCAGTAATTACGACGGCGAATTATAGAATTCATTAATTTTTTCGTAGCGGCATCATTAGGCACTTTTCTGGGTTGATTTATTATTGATCTCCTGAGGACAATTATCAGCATTTGTTACTTTTATTTGGGGATTAACATGTGTAAATTGTATTCCTTTGAGACGGTTCTGTTCTTCTTTTGACAGTGTATTTAACTTCTATTCAGAGAATTATCACGTTGCAACATATCGTTTTTTGGATTAACTGGTACTATTGTCTAGCACTCAAGTGAAATTGGATTTTTAAGGTATTGTGTTATAGAACATTTTTATTGCGGTGGCAGTATAGCACTATGGGTTGCATGTTTTTGGGTGAGAACGGGTTTATATAAATGTTTGTTACACATATATAGCATACAGTTAACTTCTATTGATATAGTGGTTGTGGATAGTTGTGTTTTGGCCTATGAGGATGTGTGATTTTCTTTTTGACTTTCTTTTCACCATGTGTGGGTGCTTGGTTATTTTTCACTCTTCACCTCCCTTTGGGCTCTGATACATATTCGGTACTAAATTGACGGTTGAGCATAGTGGTCTTAACTCGTGTATGCTGTTTATGATTTCTAGCCCTGAAGAAGTCGTAAGGGATGTCATTAATTCCCAAAGACGAAACACGTGTTGGCTGGAAAGCTGGAAGTACAAATTTCTGTGGATGGCTGATTATTCGATATGGAATCAAATCTTCAATAAACTCTGGACTGATTAATTGTCTTTAGTAGTCGACTTCAATGACCTATAAGTTGCATCATGGACTGATATTGGGCAACCATTTATATGTGAACTATTGACTTCATGTTTCTATGTGTATTTTAGGGGCACCTCATTGTGCAATTTTTGAGTAGTGAGTTTTTTTTACCTCTTTGGGTTGGGTGTTTCCCTATTGGGGTTCCCCGTTATTCACTGTGGTATATTAGCACCTTGAGCGCCTTATCTCCTCAACCTACACCCCGTTCTTGTATTTCTTAACATGTGTGTTATACGTGACTACAGCTGATTTCTGCAGGGTAACAGTACCGTGTAATGTTCTGACAACTGCTTGGGTAGCAGGGTATTACTGACATGTTATGTTTGGTCTAATAATGTTGTGTACAATACAGTTTATTTTTAAATAACTTGGTGTTGTGTTTACTTTGTGGTGGGGATAGTCTGTCATGTGTGTTGTGTGTGTTGTGCAAATGCTTTACACATTGCCTCTGGGATAGGCCTGACTGCTCATGCCAAGCTACCAAGGGGGTGAGCAGGGGTTATCTAGGGTGTGTAACTCCCTTGTCCTGTCTAGAGTGCCTGGGTTCTGCCTGACTTAGGTACATACCTTACCCAACCAGAAACCCCATTTGTAACAAAAACCCTTGCACTGTGAGGCTAGTGTGTCCATCTTGAAGCCATGATGCCAAATCTGGACCTCAAAGCAATGGAATGGAAAGGGGGTGTGAGGATAAACTCCTCACCTGAGGGAGGGTCATGTGAAGTATCACCACATAGAAGCATGTGAATAGTCACTAGCATGAAAATACATTGATGTTGTCTTCCATGGTAGAGACCACCCTAACTCTTGTACAAATTCATACTGGTGTGGGGGTAAATGCAAGTGATGCACACTAGAGGACCATGTGTGTTTGTTCAAACAGTACATGATGTGTGAGCTCAGTGGGCTCCCGATAGTGCAGTGAAATGTAGGTGTGGATGAGCACATTGAACTGACACTGTGCCTGAATGGGGAGACATTGCATAGCAAGGAGGTGAGAAGTGAAGTATGTACTGCAAGGTAGCCTGACCAAGACACATGCACTGCTGTGTCCAATAGTGTCACACTTGTGATGCAGCTGGGAAGGGATAACATAGAAGAGGGTATAGGTGTACTGCATTCTACAGTTGAAGATGTAGCATGTGTCAGGAAGGAACAGGAAGAAGAAATCTCTTACCATGCCACATAAGTCGAAGCAGGAGGATGTCAAACAGGGAATTGTGAAGTGACAGGATAAGCTAGGTTGCCACAACTATAGCCAGGAATCGTGGATAGTTAGAGAGTGAGGAGCCTAGTTGTGTGGCAAACCAGGATATGTACATGTCACTGATTATCATTACTACTAATATATAGAGTACAGCTTGACCCATAGCCTTCAATTACAGGCAGACATGTTGGTCAGTTGCATGTGGTGACTCAAATTGTTGGTGTCACATTAGAGTCAGTATATGATCTGGGTTCCATCACTGTGTGACAGTAGTGGAGACACTGGCGTTAAATGAGGTTTGCCAGAGGAGTCATGTACATGTACAAGTGAGTGGGGTTCAGTCAAAGGATGTGTGATACACTACAGATCAACTCTGACAATGATGAGACGGGTTGAGAATCAATGCTAGCAATCTACTTAGTTTGACTGGGCCTGTCCCCTCAAAGTTTGTACACAGTGCCCATTGTTTGAAACTTTGTAGCAAAGTGAGTGTGTAATGAAATCATGAAATCTCATGAGTATACACAAATAGCAAAACAATGGTAAGTACATGTCCTTACACATTCTCGCATTGTAGCAAGGTTGCTAGCTGTGTAGAGTTGTGTGGATGTGTGTTAAATATGAGCCCTTGACTACATGAATGTACAATGTTCATGCAAGACAGCACAAGGCACATTGCCATGGTATAGTGTGTGAAAGGTAGACTACTGGAATAAATAAAATACATCACGAAACCCACATCGCTTTCCAAGAAGCTATTGTCTGAGTAGTGGCCAGAGAGAATGCAGGCACCCTGGTGACTTGGTGCAATGTGTAAAGTAATGTTGTCAATACATCAAACCACATTCAGTGGAGCCATCACAAAAAAGAAAGCTAATCTCCAAGGCAGATGTGGGCCTAACCTCAATTTACCCACACTAGCAGGGCAGGCCAACAAGCAGTGTAACTGTTTTGCAGGGAGAAATACCACGAACCTGGTAAGTAGAGCCATCATCACTAGCTCCTCTGAACTCTTGACACCTGTCAGGAGTTCGAGGCCCTCCTCCACCCGCAGACTTCTGTCTGCGCCTCATCCCTGGTGTCTAATGGGAGAGCTCTGCTTTCCTGCTAGGCTGCCTCTCTCCTCCTTTTTCTCTACTCCTCTCTCCGTGTGCTCTCTCTCTCTGTCTGCTCCCCCTTTTCCCTTGCTGCCGTTCACTCTCCTGTGTGACCTTTTTACCAGCTTTCACTTTTGCCTTTACTTTTTTCTGCACTTTTGATCTACTTTTGCATTTCCTTCCGCTCTTTCTCACTCTCGCCTCTCTCTCTCTCCCCCATTGCTGCTGCCCCTGCGGGCCTGCCCCTCCGCTCCTTTGCACTGTTCTCTCACCACTGCTGCCCGCCCCCTTTTTTCGCACCATTTCTACCCCTGCTCCCGCCTCCCAGCTGTTCTCTCCTCCCCCCTCCCTACTTAATGGTGGCCACTGTGCGGCCGCGCCGCCAGCACCCCAAAGGCAAGCCTGTCTGCCCCGTCCGCACCTGGATTGTGCCCAGCGCGGGAACCCCTGGCTCTCACCCCTCACCGCCACCACGCACATCTTTATTATGACAACACCACCCTCCGCGCCCTTAAGACTGGCTGCTCTCCCATCTGCTTTCAAGCCTCCCCACAGATCACTCGCGGATCCTTCTCCTGCAGGAACTGCACCTTTATCAGCCTTCATGCCAACGACCCACCCACCAGGTCAGGATGCAACCTTCTCAGATGTATCCTTCTCAATACCTGCTCTGTCCACAAACATGCAGTAGAACTATGGAATCTACTTAACTCAGCTTCCCCAGACGTCGCCTTCCTGACCGAGACATGGATGAATCCCTTCTCAGCGCCTGACATCGCCATAGCCATCCGGGACGGCTACAAGATCACGTGCAGGGTCTGCTCCAGCAAACCAGGAGGAGGCATCACCATCGTCCACAAGAACACCCTCAGGATCACGGCCAGCACCCTAGACACCCTCAGCACCGCTGAACACCTGCACTTCCAGATCCACACCGACCCAAACACCAATCTACGCAGGACCCTCATCTACAGGTCCCCTGGCCCCCGAAAGCAGTTCAGCGACCCCATCACCGACGTCATCAGCACGCACGCTCTTGCATCCACTGACTACATACTCCTTGGAGACTTAAACTTCCACCCCGAGAACACCAACGACTACAACACCACTACCCTGCTCGACAACCTCTCCAACCTCTGCCTGAAACAGCTCGTCATGACACCGACGCACTCCGCAGGACACACACTCGACCCTATTTTCTCCGCCAGCAAACACATCTCCTTCAGACACACCACCAAACTCCACTGGACAGATCACTGCTGCATCCACTTCTCCTTCGAGAAACCCACAACACACCATCACCCACAACAGATTCCACACCGCAGATGGAACAGGGTTACCGAAGACCAACTAATCACTACCCTCTCCCGGAACCCACAACGTCAGGCAATGGATCAAGACCTGTGCCAACACTCTCGCCCTGATCAAAAATCCCTCCAACAGATGCACCGACAGAAAGACCTTCTTGTTTACCGCCGACCTCCAAGAATCTAAGCAGACATGCCGAAGACTCGAAAAGAAGTGGTGCCATAATCAGACACTGGACAACCACACACACTTCAAAAACCACCAACTCATCCGAACCGCAAGAGAACCGCCTTCAAAGAACACATCAACAACACTGCAGACAGCCACAAGGAGCTCTTCAACATCGTGAAGGAACTTTCCAACCCCAGCGCCAACAGCAAACGACATCCTGCCGTCACAAGACAAAATCGCAGACATCCATGACAGCTTCAGCACTCAGACCCCCCGGCAACCACCAACACCACAAACTCCCCACCAACCAGCCTCCTGCTCTCCTGGACCCCCGTCAATGACAACAACACCATTGAAATCATAAACACCATCCACTCCGGCTCACCATCCGACCCCTGCCCTCGCCACATCCTCAACAAAGCAAGCTCCATCATCGCACCCCAACTCTGGGAGATAATCACCAGCTCCTTCGAGTCAACTACCTTCCCGGGGAGCTGGAAACACAGCGAGATTAACGCCCTCCTCAAAAAAAACAAGGCGTACCCAAAGGACCTCAAGAACTTCCAGCCTATCTCCCTGCTCCCCTTCCCAGCATAAGTCATCGAGAAGGCTGTCGACAGACAACTGACCTGCTTCCTCAAGGAGAACAGCACTCTGGATCCTTCCCAATCCGGATTCCGCAGCAACCACACCACCAAAACTGCCCTTATTGCTGCCAGTGACTACATCAGAACAATACTGGACAATGACTAAACCACGGCCCTCACCCTCCAGGAACTCTCAGCCACGTTCAACACCGTCTGCCACCACACCCTATGCACACGCCTCAGCAATGAAGGAATCTGCTAAAGAGCCCTGGACTGGATCACCTCCTTTCTCACCAGCAGAACTCAGAGAGTCCGCCTCCCACCAATCTGCTCTGAAGCCACCAAAATCACCTGTGGTGTACCCCAGGGTTCGCACCTCAGCCCGACCCTCTTAAACATCTACATGGCTCCGTTCGCTAACATCGCACAAACTCACAACTTCAACATCATCTCATATGCCAATGACACCCAGCTGATCCTCTCCCTCACCAAGAACTCCGCCAAGACCAACCTCCACGAAGGAATGATGGCCATCGCTGAATGGATGAAGAACAGCTGCCTCAAGCTCAATTCCAACAAGACTCAGGTCCTCATCTTCGGCGCCACCCTCTCCACATGGGATGACTCCTGGTGGCCTGCCACACTTGGATCCGCTCCGACTCCCACCGACCACGCATGCAACCTAGGATTTATCCTGGTCTCCTCACTATCCATGACCCAGCAAGTCAACGCCATCTCCTCCTCCTTCTTCAACACCCTCTGAAGGCTCTGAAGTATCTACAAATGGATCCCCACAGAAACCAAAAGAACAGTCACCCAAGCCCTCATAAGCAGCAAACTAGACTACGACAATGCCCTCTATGCAGGAACCACGGGCAAACTCCAGAAAAGGCTGCAACACATCCAGAACCCCTGCTCACACCTCATCCTGGACAGTCCCAACTACTGCCACATCACAGGCCACCTGAGAGACCTGCACTGGCTCCCCGTCAACAAGAGAATCACCTTCAAACTCCTCACCCACACTCACAAATCACTGCACAACACTGGACAAGAATACCTCAACAGACGTCTCTCCTTCTACACTCCAATCCGACAGCTCCGCTCCATGACCTCACACTTGCAACCATCCCATGCATCTGCAGGACTACAACCGGTGGCAGATCATTCTCGCACCTCGCCGCCAAGATGTGGAACACTCTTCCCACCCACCTGTGTCAGACCAAGGACCTCCTTACCTTCAGGAGACTTCTCTAGACTTGGCTGTTCGAGCAGTAGCAGCACCCCCCATCCCCCTCAGTGCCTTGAGACCCTCACCAGGGAGGAGTGCGCTTGATTGATTGATTGATTGAAATATGCGTCATGACCCATACAATCACCCTTGTCACACAGCAGTATGTGAACAATGCAGAGGTGCTGCCATCTGAAAGGCAACTACTGTGCATCTTGGCCTCAATTGCTACAAGTCACGCAGGTCCAAACATCAATTTTGAACTGAAAGTGAATGAAGATAAATTATGTATGCGAGCCAGATTACTCAGGTCAACATCTAGCATATTTCACCATTGTCATATCTCCATTTCACTGTTGATACCAAAACTACACCTCTTGACCAACTACTTGTCCTGATGACCAACCTGTTGGCAGCTCCTGGACACCACTGGAACACTTTCTCTGGTTGCAGGAAGGGGTGACAGCATCTATAGGTCTCCAGAGGAATTGCCTACCATGGGACATACCCCATTTGCCAGCCCAAGCCCATACCTGGACTCCAAGGACACCCAAGTTGCCCTCCAACAGCAAGCGGTAGAAGTCCAATGTCAACTGGTAGATGAGGTGCTGGCGGGGATGGAGACTGTCATGGGCACTGTTAGACCTGACAGCCCTAGGGTGGTCACCCCTAACTTTGTGCCTGCCTCCTTTTTAGATACAGTTTTTTCTGGTTTTTGAGACTCTGCACACTTTACCACTGCTAACCAGTGCTAAAGTGCATATGCTCTCTTCCTTTAAACATGGTAACATTGGATCATATCCAATTGGATTATTTATGTTACTTGTAAGTCCCTGTTAAAGTGCACTATGTGTGCCCAGGGCCTGTAGATTACATGCTACTAGTGGGTCTGCAGCACTGGTTGTGCCACCCACTTAAGTAGCTCCTTAACCTTGTCTCAGGCCTGCCATTGCAAGGCCTGTGTGTACAGTGTTGCTGCTAAATTCGACTTGGCATTTAAAAGTACTAGCCAAACCTAAAACTCCCCTTTTATAGACTGTGTAGTTTACATGTCCTGGTAGTGTAAAACTCCTACATTTGTTTTTACACTGTTGTGAGGCCTACTCCCTTCATAGGCTAACATTGGGGCTACCCTCATATATTGTTTGAGTGGTAGCTGCTGATCGGAAAGGAGTAGGAAGGTCATATTTAGTATGCCAGAATTGTGATACAAAATCCTGCTGACTGGTGAAGTTGAATTTAATATTACTATTTTAGAAATGCCACTTTTAGAAAGTGAGCATTTCTCTGCACTTAAATCATTCTCTGCCTTACAATCCACTTCTGGCTACTGGGACCATGGCAGACAGGATTGAACAGGATTGAACAGAAAGGGGACCTGGTGCACTTCTAAGCCACTTCTAAGCCACTCTCTGAAGTCTCCCACACTTCAAAGGCACATTAGGGTATTTAAACAGGGCCTTTGCCCCTACCAACCCAGACACTTCTGAGGTAGAAACACCATCTTAAAGACATTTCCTGGAGAAGAGAACCTGAACCAGAACTTGCATCCTGTCAAGAAGAACTGCCTGGCTGCCCAAAGGACTCACCTGACTGCTTTCTTTGAAGGACTGCTGCCTTGCTGTTGCCCTGATGCCTTGCTGCTCTCTGGCTGTGGTGAAGAAGTGCTCTCCAAGGGCTTGGATAGAGCTTGCCTCCTGTTCCCTGGACCAAAAAGACTTCATCTCTACAAGAAGGACTCCTTGTGTGGCGAAAATCAACGCACAGCCTGCCAGAAACGACGCACAGCATGCACGGCGGTGAAAATTCACCGCACTGCAGACATATTGGCTTGCCTCTGCACACCTCATCTGGACTATCTCAAGACTGCACACATAGGTGCTTTAACTCACACAGTGGCAAATAGTTAACACATGGAAATGGGGTTGTAATAGAGCCCCTATCGAACACGCTTGGGGTTCATCAATAACATTTAGCCACAAGCCATAGCATAGAAATGTCAACATTATCTCCAGGTGCAGACATGTTTAGAAAACATGATGAGCCATACTTAAACATGTTTATGTACATGCATTATCCTAAGGCTGCATATGGAGCCAGACATAATTACCTGAACATAGCATTTTTTTAAAAAAAGTTTTAAAGGTTTTATTACGAATATGAGGCGGTACATACAATATATAAATAAACTGTTTAGTTTTCAAAACATTGTTTTTGTTTTTTGCCACAATTATTTCCATTATGGACATATGTGCACGTACAGTCAGGCAAACAAGAATTCCTAATTGCATAGTTGAGATTTGTACCCTTATTTTTTGAAGAAAGAAAGAAGGAGAAAACAGGCGGGAGGGTAAGGGAGAAAGGAATGAGGGTAGGGTAGTGTGGAGGGGTTGATCTTGGGGTAAGGGAGAAATGAGGTTGTCATGTGAAGTGAGGGATGGGGAGGAAAAAGAAGAAAAAGAAGAAGAAGAGAGGTCTGGGAGGATTGTAAAAGGCGGAAACTGGGGGATAGGTAGGGAATCCTTGTATCCTGAAGCCAGCCTGGCCGGATCAAGGGGCAAATCGTTCTGTAGTTCTCCGTCTGTAGTAAGCTACTACCAAGGAGTAGGTAGTGTGTATGTTAGTTATGGTGAGGTCAATTAAAGAGTGGCTACTTCTTATATGAGTTGGTGTCTCAGTCATTATTTGTGTTAGGGAGCGATGTGCGGTGTCAGATTGGTTAGTCCAAAGTCCCGAGCGTATGTCAAAATGAGGGGTCTAGGGGTTAATAAAGAGAGAAAAAGAAAGGGTAGAGGAGGGGAAGAGAGAATAGCTAGAAAGAGGGAGAGGGGCAATGGGGGATTAGATACGTTCCAAGGTTCTAAAGTTCTCAGAGGGTAATTGATAGTTGATATTCCCTAGCCATTGGTCATTGGCCATCCACCAGCTGCTTCATGGTCTCATCAGGAATGGGCGCCAGACCTCCACAAATAGCTCTGCCTGGTCCTGTAGGTTATAAATCACTCGTTCATGGGTGGCCGTTTGATACATGGCCGTCATCCATTCTATCGGTGTGGGGGAAATAGTGGATCTCCAGTGCCGGAGTATGCATATTTTGGCCGTGGCAAGTGCTGTATGGAGTAATCGTTTGTGTGCACGTGATAGGGAGGGATACGGGCGAGTGTTGTGTAGAAGAATGAGTGCTGGTGGGGTCGGTTTTGGTATCTGTATGAAGTCCGATAGGGCGAGGCGTACCACATCCCATAGGGACTGTATTGTTGGACAATGGCATAGGATATGAAGTTGGTCACAATAGGGCTCTGTGCATCTCCAACAGCTCGCGTGCGGTATCAACCCTGCCCTAAAAAGTTTAACGGGGTCCAATACCACTCCTGAAGGATTTTGAATAGGCAAAATTTCAGGCGTGCTTCACGTACTCCCCTGTCGAGGGCTTCTAGTATGTCTGGCCATTCTTCGTCCGTGTAGGTTATCTCTAGTTTGTCCTGCCATTTTAAACGTAATCGTTCAAGAAGAGGCTGTGAATAGAGGTGGTTTGTTAATTCGGCATAGAGGCCAGCCATGACGCCTTTTTGTCGGCCCCATTTCTGAAGATAGGTGACGATGGGTGAGGTTTTAAGCATACACGGAGGGGCTCCTAATGTTCTGCGCATACAATGTTTAAGCTGTAGATATCGCCACTCCTGATTACTGTGGATACTGAACTCTTCCTGAAGAGAGGCGAATGTGCGGAGGCTATCTCCATCTATAATGTGGGATATATTGTGGATGCCTGCCTCGGACCATTGGGGCCATCTGAGAATATTCCCTCCTATTTTTATGCTTTTGTTCCCTGCTATGGGGGCCTGGGTGTGCAGGGAGGGATGTACTCCTAGTAGTCGATGGGCTCTGCGCCACGCTGTGTTTGTGGCCTTGAGGATGGGGTTAACTGAGGGAACATGGTCAGCGTATGTCCCTCCCCTCTCCGTATGCTATACATATAGGAGTTTCTCTGTGACCACCCATTGTGGTGGATCGGTTATACCTGGAAGTGTGTATGCTAGCTGTGAGAGTTGTAGGGCTAGTGAGTATTGTTCTACCGAGGGTAGTCCTAATCCTCCGTAGGGCCGTCGTGCCAGTATAGTTGCAGGTTTCAGTCTTAGGCGTAAGGAGCCCCATACGAAGGTCCTTATGGATGTGTCGATCAGACAGAGTGAGGAAAGAGGTATCTGTAGGGGGAGCATGCCTAGTACATATGTAAAACGTGGTAAGGTGACCATTCTGACTCCCTGTGTCCTGCCCCACATGGACAGGCCTAATAATGACCATTTGGCAAAGTCTTGTTTCATTTTAGATATGAGGGGGTCTATGTTGTCCCTGACCATATGTTCCAGACCCCGTTTAATAGATGTCCTAGATATCTAGATATCTAGATATCCTAGATATTTAAGGCGAGTCGGGGTCCATTTAAATTGGAGGCCATGTATCGCTGCCCTCGTCGTTGTGCGGGATAGTGGTAGTGCCTCACTTTTATCCCAGTTTACCCGATATCCAGATAGGGATGCAAAGTCCTCTATAGTGGAAAGTAGTGCTGGGAGAGAGGTTTCCAAATCGGACATTGTTAACAGAATGTCGTCTGCATAGAGATAAATTTTGGATATGCCCCCGGTTATATGGATCCCCTTTATCTGGTGAGAGTTTCGTATGGTGGCGGCTAGGGGTTTCATGGCCAATAGGAAGAGAAGTGGTGACAGGGGGCAGCCCTGGCGCGTGCCTCTTCCAATAGGGAATGGGTCTGACAAGATGCCCCCACAATTGACCTGTGCCGTGGGGTGATCATATAATAAGTGTACTTTGGAAATAAATTGTTCCTCCAGGCCAAAATGCTTCATGGTTGTAAATAGGTAGGACCACTCAATGCGATCGAATGCTTTCTCCGCATCTAGGGACAGAGCTAGGGCTTCTTCAGGTAATTGCAGGGATTCTAACAGCGTATAGCAAAGAGTTCGCATATGGTTTCTGGAAGTGCGGCCAGGTACAAACCCCACTTGGGTGTTGTGAATAAATGATGGTATCACCTTGCGGAGCCGTGCTGTTAGAACACTGGCTAGAAGTTTAGCATCCCCGTTCAAAAGGGAGTTAGGACGGTAACTGCCACAGAGGAGGGGGTCCCTCCCTGGCTTAGGCAGGACGACAATCGTGGCTTTATTGGATAGAGCGCCTTCCTGACATGCTTCCATCAGTGCTTCATGTACTGCGGTGGTTGCCTCTTCCCCGGCCCATTTATAGATTTCCGCAGGGAATCCGTCTTCTCCTGGAGATTTGTGGTAGGGGAGGTTTGTTATAACTGGAGTTATCTCTTCTTTGCTTATATCGCCGTCTAAGAGAGCACTACCTGCCTCCGACAAACGAGGTAGGTTGGCTGCGGTAAGGAATGTCTCCATTTGTGTCTGATTGGTCGTTGTTTCAGGAGTGTACAGATGTCGGTAGTACTTGGCAAACTCATTTACAATATCTTGTGGACGAGTTAACACTGCTCCTGAGGAAGATGTTATGGCTACGAAGGCGGATGCTGCCTCTCTTTGTCGCAGTTGTGCCGCTAGGAGACGTCCTTCTTTTTCTCCTTGTTCGTAATGGCGGCCTTGCAGTTTTTGTAGTGCGTATTCCGCCTGGGATGTATAGACTTCGTTGTGTGCCATGCGGGCCTGTTCTAGGGCGCGTCGTAGCCTAGGGGACGGTTGGGCGGTATATTGTTTAGTGAGGTCCTGGATTGTGGTCTCTAAGGTGGTTTGGCGGGCTATTCTGTCTTTATTGGCCAGTGCTGCATCTCGCATCATATTCCCTCTCAGGGTCGCTTTTGCCGCCGCCCATAAGATCCTTTTGGAGGACACTGTGCCTGTATTCTCGGCTATGTATGTAGATACGTGAGCTTTTAATTGTTCCTTTCCTTGGGGAGAGCGGTATCTGTGTACAGCTAGGCGCCATGGTTTTCGCCCGGAGAGGGATAGTCCCACCTGGATCTGGATTAAGATTGGGGAGTGATCTGAGAGGCCGCTGTCTAGGATTCAGGTGTCTTCCATATGAGGAATTACAGTGTGTGATACTGAACATAGCATCTTAGTAGTGTGTGTCTGCTTAAAGGATTAGTCATCTTGCAGTCTATTGTATCACAACTGACCTAGGTCATGGTACACTATCACATTCAATATCTTAACGTCCACCCTATGATTCACAAACAAACACAAAAACAGACATATAGGCATGTAATTGATTGTCAGTCATGGGTCAAACACATTACATTACCATTATGTGAAACATATGCTTCAACTACTATACTCTATTGTGTTTACATAGTGATGGCAAACCAGGTGCCACTGACATGCATGGTGACATATTCCAGCATATATTCTGTCACACTGCTACAGGGACAGATCTCTTTTCTCTGAACAAATAGGCCCTCAATAATGGGATTTTGGTCTAGGGTAGTGCAGGAAGGCACCTTGCTGTACTGCCCTACGCCAAAGAGAAAGGGCACTGTATCTTTGCAATACTGTGCATTCCTTCCCATTCACCCTGTGCTGCTGCCATTTTGGCAGGCTTGGTCAACATAGACACCCTTGCACCATGGTGCCAGGGTACCTCCATTGTAGGCAGGATTGTTTTTGCACATAAAGTTTCGCCTTCCTACACTGCATAGAAACAAGCCTAAGTAGTGTTTACCTCTTTCTAAGTGTGTGGCAGAATGCAAGACACCTAGAAAGTGGAAAAAACAAGGATAATAAAATACATTTCTCCTTGTTAGGCATCACCTTGGGTGATGCATGGATTTCGTGCTTCCCCTTATTGATCATGATTTAATAAATATGGTGAAGCACCCAAATCCATGGGTTTATGAAAAAACACCTCAATGCACATGGAACACCTCCGGCGTCCTCCGTCTTCTTCTCGTCCGTTCTTCCTTGCATGTTCCTGACGTTAGCCCGCTCGCTGACACATACCACTGTTGTTCCTTTGGCAGTCCCTCTGAGGGACTGTAGAGACAGGCCGGTGCTCCCATGCCTGTTCCTCTCCTGTACTTCAGGCAGTTCCCTGACACATTCGCTCACCCCTGCAGGAGGCTGATCCAGCCTGAGTCCATGGGATACCTTGACAAAAAATCAGCATTGGCCAGCGTGGAGAATGGGGGTATGACAACCTGAAATAGAAAGGGTTGTAGTGATAAGAACCACATAAGCACTCTCGGGTTGGTATCCTTATATTGCGTCAACCAGCTTAGAGGGGCGTGATCCATTAGGAGTGTGAATGGTCATCCCAACAAATAATACTGTAGGGTTTCGATAGCCCATTTTATGGCCAGACATTCTTTTTCCAGGGTGGGATATTTTGTCTCTTGGTAGCAGTTTTCTGCTGATGTATGCTAATGGGTGTGAATGTCCTTTTTCATCCTCATGGGATACTACAGCCCCTAATCCTTGGTTGGAGGAATCGTCTAGAGAAGGAATGCTTTATTGAATTCATGACATTGTAATACTGAACCTATGACTAATAGTGTTTTTAGTATTTCATAGGCGCTGTATTGGGGTTCTGTCAAATGGGGTATTTTATTTGGTCGGTGTTTCTCTGATAGGTCAGTTAGGGGGCGGCATGGGTGGAATAGTGTGGAATGAACCGCCTGTAATACCCCACCATAACAAAGAAAGATCATATGTTGCGTTTTGTTTTAGGTGGTGGTATGTTCCTGATAGCCTGGGGTTGTATATGACCATTTTCTATGACGTACCACAAATAGTTGATTGAATTCCTGCCGATCTTACACTTTTTTGAATTAGCCTTAGGCCTGCCTCTTCTAGAGATTGTACAACTGCAGACAACTATTCTAGGTGTTGGGTCCGTGTACAGCTGCAAATGATTATGTTGCTAAGGTAGGCAGCTGAATACTCTTGATGAGGTCTTAGAATCATGTCAATGAGGTGCTGAAAGGTGGCTGGGGTGCTGTGTAATCCAAAAGGTAATACTGTAAACTGATTTAGGCCAGAGAGGGTAGAAACACATTTTTCTCCTTGTCCATGGGATTCAGGGTAATCTGCCAATATCCTTTGGTGAGGTCTAAGGTGGTGAGATATCGTGTTTGACCTAATCTCTTGATTAGCTCATCAACTCGGAGCATCGGATAGGTGTCAGAACGGGAAATAGCATTACGTTGGTGAAAGTCTATACAGAATCTCATGGACCCATTTGGTTTTGGTATTATGACTACGGGGTAACACCAGGGGCTAGTGGAGTGTTCTATTATCCTGGTCCTCAACATGGCTTGTATTTCTTTTTCCACCAGCCATCTCCTGGCTTCTGGAACATGATATGGTCTCTGATGCACTGTTTTCCTTCCTTTGTTTGTATGTGGTGTTAGATTAATGTGGTTTTGCCTGGGAATTTGGAGAAGACGTTTTTGTGCATCATAATTAGTTTCACAACCTGGGTTTTCTCTTTTTCTGACAGATTAGTTCCAAAAGGGGATATCATTTCCTCTTTGTCATCGAAAACGGGGTGTAAGGGTATGTCTAATGTTTTATCCTTATTAATGAGAAGGTTGGAGCTTACTCTTGGGGTTAGAGATCCGTTCTCCTCCCATGTTTTATGAAGATCAATAAGATATATCTGGCTTTTTCTTGGTTGGTGTTGGATCTCTATATTATAAGTAACCGGGGTTACCTTTGTTATGACTTTGTAGGGCCCCTGCCACTTGGCGAGTAGTTTGTTTTCTGTTGTTGGGTAGAAGGACCAGGATCCTGCTATTGATCAGAAGTTCTCTTAGTTTTTTTCCCACATTGTATTGTTTTTTCTGTTTTTCTTGGTTCTGTTCTAAATGATTCCTGACATCCTCTCATATTGTTTGTAGGTTCTCTTTTAATTGATGAGATTAGGCAAGGATGTCTTGAGTCTCCTCTTCTTTCTCCTCCCAATGTTCAGCCACCATATCCAGGATGGTCCCTGGTCTGCTAAAGACTAGCTCAAATGGACTGTGACAGTGGATGCCTGAATGTGTGTTCTAATTGCAAACAAGTCTAGGTGTAATTTTTTATCCCAATCCTTCCTGGTATCTGATAACGTTTTCTTTAGTAGGGTTTTGATGGTTTGGTCATACCTTTCGACTAGTCTGTCTGTTTGGGGGTGGTATACTGAGGTTCTTATGTGCTTTACTCCCAGGAGTTGACATAACAGAGACATTAGACGAGACGTGAACGGTGTGACCTGATCGGTTAGGATTTCCTGTTGGAATCTCACCCTAGAAAAATAACCAATCCTGGCCAGGGCTATATTCTTGGTAGATGTACTGATAAGGGGTATGGATTCAGGACACCGAGTAGCATAATCTACCAGGACCAGTAGATACTGGTACCCTCTTGATGATGGCAGGATGGGACCCACTAGGTCCATACCTACTCTGGAAAACAGGGTATCAAAGATGGGTAAAGGATACAGTGGGACCTTAGGGTCGTTGCTGAGAATAACCAACTGACATTTAGGGCAGGTGCTGAAGTGCCTCCTGATATCGGGAAAAACCCCAGGCCAATAGACACGACATAGTAGATACTCCTGCATTCATTTTTTCTCTGCCAAAATGCATTCACCCTCCCTGCCCAATTGCTAAATGCAGGACCTCTGCCCGGAATGACTTGGGAACAACCAACTAGGTTATTAGGTTTTCTTTCTGTTGAAGAGCCCTCTATGATAACCCATTTTTAACAAGGAAATAGGGACCCACCTGTCCTGTTGGTTCAGTAACAGCGGAAGCCCAGGCGTGTTCCAGGGAGCCGTCCTCCCTCTGGCTTACCCGGAACTCCCCCGAGGTAGACAAGACTCTCCTTTCTATACAGGAAGGAATAGTACTGTCAAGTCGGTCTTTCTTGTAATAAAGAGTATTCTGCATCCTTTTCTGTTGTTTAGTTAATTTTGTTGTGTCCTTACCTGGTTGAATAACACTAGAGGAGAATGGGGCATTTGTCTACCACGAGTTTACAGGATCCTGGGTTGCTGTAGCCTCCAATAGGCATTGGAAGTCGATATAATCATTCCCTATAATTATGTCTTCCACCAGATGTGGTATTACTCCTGCTCTGATATTTTCTTTACAGCCCTTCCATTGTATGGCTACTTCCACCAAAGGCTATACCTGGCTGTCCCCGTGGACACAGCTGATTACCACAGTTTCCCGTTCAACCCATCTGTCATCAGACACTAAGGGGGTCATTCTGACCTCGGTGGTAAAAGTCGCTTACCGCCGCCCAGAAGGCCGCCATAACACCGCCGCGGCCGCGGTAAACCACCACGGTCATTCTGACCCGCAACTGGCAAACCGCCAAAAACCCGACATCCACAAAAATCCGCCACACCAAAGGACAGCGAAAAAATGGCGCTAACCAAACCTCCACCGTCACACCAACAGAAAAACGCCCATACCATTCCGAGCTACCAATCCACGCGGCGGTCTTTCAAACGCGGTAATCCATTGGCGGTACACGCCGCCGCGGTCAAAATACACACACACATAGAAAACTCAGCAACATTGGTCAGTTCGAAATACGCACACCTGATACACATACTAATACCACTCCCACACACCCAACACAATATAAAGCACACACCCACATCACCCACAAGCCCCTACGACCCGAAATCATTGATGAAGGCGAGAGACAGAGCACAGAATAGAGAATCCCACAACACACAGGCACACAACACCATCACCCACACAGAATCCACGCACCAAACACCACACACCACCACACGCACTACACCCAGCACCACAAACACCACCCCACACCTCAACCACACCACCCCATGGCACCCCAAAGACACCCCAGGTTCAGTGACGCCGAACTCAGGGTCATGGTGGAGGAAATAGTCCGTGTAGAGCCCCAGCTCTTCGGGGCAAAGGTGCAGCACACCACAATTGCCAGGAAGATGGAGCTATGGCAAAGTATAGTGGACAGGGTTAACGCGGTGGGACAGCATCCACGCAATCGGGAGGACATCAGGAAGAGATGGAACGACCTATGGGGGAAGGTGGTTCCATGGTATCAAGGCACAACATTGCGGTGCAGAAGACTGGCGGCGGACCCCCACCTACTCCCCCAGAATTTACCGCGTGGGAGGAGGAAGTCTTGCACATCCTGCATCCTGAGGGCCTCGCAGGAGTAGGCGGAGGAATGGACTCTGGTAAGGCAAATCTTCACTACTGCTTCCCACCCCCACCCCACCTGCATGCCAAATCATACCCCCACCCTCACCCCCTCCCCCATCACACCAACCCCTAGCAAAAGGCTCACCATCACAACCCACCCATCCCAACACCAAGCCCTGCATGCGACCACAAAGCATGGCCACCCATCACCAAAGCATGCCCACTGCACACACACATCACCCCCCCAAGCCACCCTCACAAAAGCCCCCACAAGGAAATGCCTGCACATGGGTACACGGACACCCACCCATCACACGAAATGCCACACACAGAAGCAATAACCATACCTTTATACCCCTGCAGGACCCGAACGCCACCACACCGCCACGGAGGGTCCAGAGATGTCCATCCCACCCCCAGAAGAGGCCCCCAGCGATGACAGCAGCTCTGTCTCCCTGGAGCCAGACGACCAGCCCTGCCCATCGGGGACCTCTCGACAGTCGGTTCCCCACAGACAGCCACAGGCTACACCAGACCCAACCCCCTCTGGGAACACCAGCACAGCTCCCACCCAGCGGGCCCATGCCTCTGTCTCCAGGGCACGTAAATCAGCGGTGTGTCCACCACTACAGGGCACCCAGGTTGACCTACCACCCCAACAACAACAGGGACCTGGGGGCAGTGGTAGTGGGCACACCGTCCAGGGGACAGAGGCCCAGGAACACAGGGAAACTGGGAGGGCTGCTGTGCAACAGGGTGGGGACAGGGCCGGGGAACCGACTCCCCAAGAGGCCCTCTCCACCATCATGGGAGCATACCACTGCTCCCAGGAGACGATGGCGACGGTACTGGCCCGGTTCCAGGAGATCCAGGAACTGCAGGAGGAACGGTACATGGGGTTCAGGGAGGAACTGAGGAACATTGGTTCCGCAATGGGGACCATCGTCCTGGCCTTTACCCTTACCCAGATCGTCACCACATTGCGGGACCATGTGGCACCCCAAAGGGCCCCTGTCACTAGCCCAGGCCAGGAACAGCCTACCACCTCCGCCGGCGCTAGTGGACAGGAGGCCCCCACACAACGACAGGCCACCAGAACCCCACCTCCTGCAGAAGATGAACCACCCCGCAAGCGGAACCTGAGATCTCACAAGAAGACAGAGTAGGATTGCAAGACCCCCGCCAGCCTAAGATACCCCCTGATGTCATCCCACTGTCCCACATTGTCACCCTGTCCAACCTTGAACTGCCCTTGCTCCATCCTTCCACAGGCATATGGACAATGCACCTGTGCGACTGAGAACTGGACTCTGCCATGGACATTACTCCACCCCCACCCATCCCCGCTTCCCAATCATTTACCTATATGTAGGAGTCTGCTTGTATTCTTAACAAATGTATTACACATAACGGTGCAATAATGGCCAGTTACTTGTGATGACAACATACCAATTTCAATAAGCTTTAGTCCATGGGCAAAGAAACCAAAAGTCAGGCAGTGGGTCATACAGCTCTGAAAAGGGAAGGGAAAGTCACAAATCAGTTAACAGGAACTGGGGGGAAACACAGACAGTGGAGACGCATGAGGCCTCAAGTAAAAGTAAATTGGGGTGGCTGTTTCTTAACTGTGTGCTACTGAAAGTATTGTTGTATGACTGTATCCCTGTTGTCCGTGTCGTCCCCGTCGTCTTCCTCCTCTTCACTCTCCACAGGCTCCACAGCTGCAACAACACCACCATCTGGACCATCCTCCTGCAGAAAAGACACCTGGCGTCGCAATGCAAGATTGTGAAGCATGCAGCAGGCCACAATGATCTGGCACACCTTCTTTGGTGAGTACATGAGGGATCCCCCTGTCATATGCAGGCACCTAAACCTGGCCTTCAGGACCCCAAAGGTCCTTTCTATGATCCTCCTAGATCGCCCATGGGCCTCATTGTACCGTTCCTCTGCCCTGGTCTGGGGATTCCTCACTGGGGTCAGTAGCCACGACAGGTTGGGGTAACCAGAATCACCAATTAGCCACACACGGTGTCTCTGTAGCTGTTCCATCACATAAGGGATGCTGCTATTTCGCATGACATACGCGTCATGCACTGACCCAGGGAACTTGGCATTTACATGGGAGATGTACTGGTCAGCCAAACAGACCACCTGGACATTCATCGAATGATAACTTTTTCTGTTTCTGTACACCTGCTCACTGTCTTTGGGGGGAACCAAAGCCACATGGGTCCCATCAATGGCACCAATGATGTTGGGGATATGTCCAAGGGCATTTAAATCACCCTTCACTGTAGCCAATTCGCCCACCTCAGGGAAAATAACGTAGCTCCGCATATATTTCATCAGGGCAGACAACACTCTGGACAAAACCTTAGAAAACATAGGCTGAGACATCCCAGATGACATGGCCACTGTTGTCTGAAAAGACCCACTTGCCAAAAAATGGAGTACTGACAGAACCTGCACCAGAGGGGGAATCCCCGTGGGTTGGCGGATGGGGGACATCAGGTCTGGCTCCAGCTGGGCACATAGTTCATGTATAGTTGCTCTGTCAAGCCGGTATGTAAGTATGATATGTCGTTCTTCCATTGTCTACAGGTGCACCAGCGGTCGGTACACGGGAGGATTCATCCTTCTCCTCGCAAGTCCCAGCGGACGGTGCATAGGAAGGACAACATGGAGCACAGAGTCAAGCAACCCACAGGTCAATTCACACAGCTTGCACAGTACACGAATCGCTATGCATGGAACGGCTTGTATGAGTGGCTATGCAAGGCTTAGGCCTGTGTGACGCAGTAGATATCATGCCATGTGGGCCCTTGAAATGGCGGCTGCCTGACCTGTGAAGTGTGACAGTGGGATGTGAGGTCACTGCGCTGGCGTGGCACACTGTGGCGGTAGGCGGTCGAAGACCGCGGCGCAAAGCAGCATTGATTAACATTGAACCCTATGGGTCTCAGGAGCCAATGACGATGTGCGCCGGCGGTCGCGGTACGCACCGCCGCGGGCGTGACCGCCATTTTCTATCTGATTAATCACTCGAGACCTGATCATCCACAGGAGAGGACCTATACTGCAAGTGCTGCTGTGACCTCCGTCTGGGAGATACAATGGCTGCTGCCACTGGGGAAAGGGCCCCTGCCTTCACTGCTGAAGAATTGGAGGAACTTGTTGATGGGGTCCTCCCCCAGTATGCGGTACTCTACAGTCCTCCAGACGAACAGGTTAGTACACAGGGTGCACGTTGAATGGGCTATGCCTGTGTTGAGTGGGGTGTATGTAAGATGGTGGGGAGGGGAGCGAATGAGGACTGCAACGCACGAAAGATGAGAGCATGTGCCACATGCCAAGGTTGGGGAGGGGGGGGCCACTCACATTGACCAGGAAGAAAACTGATGCGATTTCTTTTACCACCCTGTACATGTCACATAGGTCAGCGCCCATCAGAAGATCGACATTTGGCGTGCCATCGCCAAGGACGTCCGGGCCCTGGGGGTCCACAACAGACGGGGCACCCACTGCCGAAAGAGGTGGGAGGACATCCACCGCGGGACCAGAAAGACCGCCGAGTCTCTGCTGGGGATGGCCTCCCAACGTAGGAGGGGTGCCAGCCGCCAATTGACCCCCCTGATGTCCCGGATCCTGGCGGTGGCCTACCCCGATTTGGATGGGCGCGTGAGGACATCACAGCAGACACAAGGGGGTGAGTATCAGCACATTCTGCTATCTTTGCGCTCAGGCAAGGTGTCTGGGTGGGGGAGGAGGGCTGTGGCTATCTCCAGGCCAGGGTGCATTCTGTAGGCTAGGCCCCTCCGTTAGACACGGCCCTGTGCCCCCGCCCCCCACCTCTGTAGGGTGCCAAGTACAGCTATCCATGGTCCGGCCTCACCCATGTGTGGATTTGTCGTCCAGAGACCCGTAGGACTAGTCACAATAACTGAGTAATGTACCCCCATTGCGCGGCCTAGTTCAGGGGGCTTCTGTGTCTGTCCTCTCCGACAACAGTGTTGCCAATGCATGCACTCAACCTGTCTTCATTTTTCCACCCCCCCCCATTTTCTTTGTCTTCCTGTTCATGTGTGCATTAGCATCATCTGGCGGAGGAGAAGTGGCATTGGAGCACGAGGGAGCTGCATCTCACATGGCCCCCGAGGGCCATACGACAGACTCCGAGTACACCAGTGAGACGGAGGGCGAGTGGAGCTCCACAACGGGGACCCATGGAGACGTCAGCGACACCGACACGTCCTCGGAAGGGAGCTCCCTTGCGGTGGCGGCAACATCCGTGCCCACCGCCACAACAGGTACAGCCGCCACCCAGCGCACCAGCCCCGCCCTCCAAGTAGCCCCTCAGCCTTCGCTCCGTGCCCGCTCGCCCAGGAAGGCGGGCATCTCCTTCGCCCCAGGCACCTCAGGCCCTGCCCCAGTTGCCCCTGCTGCCCTCAGTGAGGAGGTCATTGACCTCCTCAGGACACTCATTGTTGGGCAGTCTACCCTTTTGAATGCCATCCAGGGTGTAGAGAGGGAGGTGCATCGGAGCAATGCATACCTGGTGGGCATTCATTCGGGTCAGGCTGCCCATCAGCGATCGATCAACGCTCTGGCCTCAGCACTGACGGCAGCCATTGTCCCTGTCTCCAGCCTCCCTCTTCTGACTCCCTCCACCCAGTCCCAGTCTCCTGTTCCTCTGCCTATCCCATCCACACCATCAGACCAGCCTGCACACACCTCTACACCCAAGGGCAGCTCATCCAGACATAAGCACCACAGATCCCACAAGCATTCACCCAAGCAACATCCAGATGCAGACATGCCAACAGTCACTACCACCTCTGTGTCCCCCACCTCCTCATCTCCCTCCTCCCTCCCTGTGACATCTCCACTCACACTTGCATGCACACCCCCATCAGCCAGTACTTCCATCATCAGCACACCCTCCATTACAGTACGCACATGTGCAGTCACCACCCCCACTGCCATTTACACGTCCCCTGTGTCCTCTCCCAGTGTGTCTGTCACCCCCTCTTCCAAAGCACACAAACGCAGGCAGCCACCTACCCAACAGCCATCCACCTCATGACAGCCTCCGTCACAAGCACCTGCACCCAAAGACAGCACACTTGACTCTCCTACAACCACATCCTCTTCCTCCACTCCCAAACCCACTACACCTACCCGTCCCTGTCCTCCCCAAGTCCTTTTCCTTTCCAACCTTGAACTCGTTCCAATCACTGACCCACCCCCTCCAACTGGTAAGACCAAAAAAAGCACCTCAGCCACCACCAGCCCTTCATCTACTGTGACCATAGTGCAGGGCTATTGGAGTCCACCAGATCCTAGGGCAGGAACATCGGCCAGCAGCAAGGAGACAGCCAGCCCCCCCCTTGGGAAGAGGACAAAGAAGAAAAAGGCTGGCGCGACAAGCCTGAGACGGCTGCCACCAAGGACAGTAGCCTTGCCCCGTCACCTGCCACATCATCCAAGGGAGGCAAGGGCCACAGAGCTCCAGCGAAGGAGGGCAAGGGCAGCAGGGCGGAGAAGTCAGGCAGCAGGCGAGCTGCCCAGGAGGGCCCCACCCGCCCCATTCCGGGTGTGACGGACGACACCCACGGGCCCAGGACTCCATCACAGGAGGGCGCCGCGACCGCAAGTTCGGATGGTGAATGAGCGGGAAGTCTTGCCCAGATCTGGCTCCCTAGACACACAGGACAAGCACCGCTGAACGGGCCCCGCCGGGACAAGAACCGCTGAACGGGCCCCGCCGGGAGGAGCACCGATGAACAGGGGCCTGCCGGGAGGAGCACCGCTGAACAGGGCCCCGCCGGGAGGAGCACCGCTGAACAGGGCCCTGCCGGGGCAAGAACCGCTGAACGGGCCCCGCCGGGACAAGAACCGCTGAACGGGCCCCGCTGGGAGGAGCACCGCTGAACAGGGCCCCGCCGGGAGGAGCACCGCTGAACAGGGCCCCGCTGGGAGGAGCACCGCTGAACAGGGCCCCGCCGGGAGGAGCACCGCTGAACAGGGCCCCGCCTGGGCAAGAACCGCTGAACGAGCCCCGCCGGGACAAGAACTGCTGAACAGGCCCCGCCGGGACAAGAACCGCTGAACGGGCCCCGCCGGGAGGAGCACCGCTGAACAGGGCCCCGCCGGGAGGAGCACCGCTGAACAGGGCCCCGCCGGGGCAAGAACCGCTGAACGGGCCCCGCCGGGACAAGAACCGCTGAACAGGCCCCGCTGGGAGGAGCACCGCTGAACAGGGCCCCGCCGGGAGGAGCACCGCTGAACAGGGCCCCGCTGGGGCAAGAACCGCTGAACGGGCCCCGCTGGGAGGAGCACCGCAGAACAGGGCCCCGCCATCTCAAGCACCGCTCCACTGGGCCCTTCCTGTCAAGCACCGCTCCGCTGGGCCCTTCCTGTCAGGCACCGCTCCGCTGGGCCCTTCATCTCGAGCACCGCTCCGCTGGGCCCTTCCTGTCAAGCACCGCTCTGCTGGGCCCTTCATCTCGAGCACCGCTCCGCTGGGCCCTTCATCTCAAGCACCGCTCCACTGGGCCCTTCATCTCAAGCACCGCTCCGCTGGGCCCTTCCTGTCAAGCACCGCTCCGCTGGGCCCTTCATCTCGAGCACCGCTCCGCTGGGCCCTTCATCTCAAGCACCGCTCCGCTGGGCCCTTCCTGTCAAGCACCGCTCCGCTGGGCCCTTCATCTCGAGCACCGCTCCGCTGGGCCCTTCATCTCAAGCACCGCTCCGCTGGGCCCTTCCTGTCAAGCACTGCTCCGCTGGGCCCTTCATCTCGAGCACCGCTCCGCTGGGCCCTTCATCTCAAGCACCGCTCCGCTGGGCCCTTGAGCACCGCTCCGCTGGGCCCTTCATCTCAAGCACCGCTCCGCTGGGCCCTTCCTGTCAAGCACCGCTCCGCTGGGCCCTTCATCTCAAGCACCGCTCCACTGGGCCCTTCATCTCAAGCACCGCTCCGCTGGGCCCTTCCTGTCAAGCACCGCTCCGCTGGGCCCTTCATCTCGAGCACCGCTCCGCTGGGCCCTTCATCTCAAGCACCGCTCCGCTGAGCCCTTCATCTCAAGCACCGCTCCGCTGGGCCCTTCCTGTCAAGCACCGCTCCGCTGGGCCCTTCATCTCGAGCACCGCTCCGCTGGGCCCTTCATCTCAAGCACCGCTCCGCTGGGCCCTTCCTGTCAAGCACCGCTGGCCCATTGACAGTGCCGGTTCTGTGTCGAGCAGGGCTTCAGGAAGCACTCGGGGCACCATGCCTCCTTCAATAACAGTGGAGTCGGTAATCCATCTGATGGACTGTGGCTTTGCACCCCCCAGGATGGGACAGTGGGCATGGAGGCTCCTCGTGGATCTGGCGTCGTGGACTCATGTGGCTGAGGTGCCCCCCCCTTCCCTTCCCCCTGAGGTGCCTGTAGTTTTATCATCTGATGCCCCTGCAGTGTTCTCTCCAATGGTATCTGGTCTCCTGTGTGGGCGTTGCCCATGTGTTTGTGCACATTGGCCCACAGACTATGGAACTTTGATGGAATGTGCCGGACTTTTTGCCTATGGATATCTTGTTGACTATGTTCATTCCTTATTTTTGTATCTTTTATATGGCATATTTGCCATTCCTTCAATGGAGCTATTTATACATATATTTTATCGAACATTTCAATTGTGTCTTTGCATTATTCCGGGGGGTTTGTGTGGTGTCACTCTGACTTGTTGGTCGGCATTGGGGTGTAGGTATTTGTGGTGGGGGGGTGTATGGCGCATGTGTGTGCCCGTAAGCTTTTCTCCTCCCCCCTCCCCTGTGTCGTAGGTGCAGTACTCACCGTTGTCGTCTGCGCCGGCGTTCGTACTCCTGGTAGATGAGCAGGTAGACAATAGCTGGTAGGATGTGTAATTCGGGCTCCATGCTCTCCTCCGTCCTCGTGGACTGTGTATAGGTGAGCGTTTTCCCGTTCGTAGTCTGTTTCCGCCGTGTTTTTATCGGCGGGGCTCCCGCCCCGGAAAAGGTGGCGGATTGGTGAGTTGTGATAGGGTGGGCGGCACATTGTCTGCTGCCTGCCTGTTGGCGGTGACCGCTGCGCTGTTTGTCGGTCCCGCCGTGGCGGTCGGAGTGTTAATGTGGCGGCCTGTGTTGGCGGTTCCCGCCAGAGTTAGAATACCATTTTTTAGACCGCCGGCCTGTTTGCGGGTTGGCCGCCGCTTTATCACCGACCGCCAGGGTCAGAATGACCGCCTAAATCTGTATTGATTATGGTTTGACTACACCCTGAGTCAATTAGTGCCCATGCAGTTGTTTGATTAACAGTCATGGTTTTCACATATCAAGAAGTTTTTCCTCCAGCCTACAGGACTCTACCCCTTGTCAGCCCTATTTTCATTGGTTCAGGATTGGGTAGATTTTGGGGACAGTTACGTGTGATTTGGCCCCACTCCGCAGTTATTGCATTGAGGGCCTTCAAAGGGTTCCTTAGCCTGCAAACGTCCATTAAGGCTACCTTCGAGGGATATCACGGATTACTTTTGGGAGGGGGAGCACTACTCTTCAGGACTTGTGGTGTCACTTCCAGTGGAGCCATTCTGAATTCGGGGGCGCTATGAAACACGCATGTCACCTCAATAACAGTATCTACAGTAATGTTTGGATGCTGTTTAATCCAATTCTGGGCACTGGGTGGTAGAGCCTCCAGATATTGTTCTAACAAAATGGTTTGTATAACCTTCTTTTTGGTGCTTTCCACATGTTTCAACCATTTTAAGCCCATGTCTTCAACCCTATAAAAGAGAGTCCTGGGGTTTTCAGAGGCGTGCCGTTTTGTTCTACGAGACATTAGCCAGTAGTTCTCTTTTTCTAATCCAACTCTTTCTAGTAAAGCCCTCTTAACTTCTCCACATGGTGTAATTCCTTGGTTTACTGCTTGATAGGCTGTCTGGAGAGCCCCAGTTAAAAGAGGGACTATGTACTGTCCCCAACATTCCTGGGGCCAGCTGGCGGATGTGGCTACCCTTTCAAAGTTCACAAAAAATACGTCAGGATCGTTCCCTTCCAGGTATTGTTTCAAGACAGAACTCTGAACATTTGGATGGATTCTGGTGGTTGTGATTGTGTCACCAAGCATTTGTAAAGTGGTTTCGTGTAACTGGTTATTTGCTATAATGGTGACTTGGCTTTTCATGCATTCTGTAATGTCGCCTGTGCTTCTCTGGCTTGTTCCTCCCAAACTAGCTGTAACTGTCTCTGTCCTTCTGCAAGTTGGGTGATTAAATCTTCTAGGGATGGTTCCATGGTCTCCTCTGCCTCCCTAGTCTAAATCCCACTTCTGACACCACTGTGATAAGGTTGTGTTATATAGGACACAGTGCTATGCTATATTTATAGATTCAGTACAGCAGGGAGGCAATCTATAGCTAACAATTCTCTTTATTCTGTTGTTCCCACAGAATCTCTGAACATAAGTGTCTGGGACTTTATTCCCTTTTTCTCTTGGCTAGTCCTTTTCCCTTTATTTGAAATTCTCCAATTTATGTGGCTCTTCTTTTTCAGGTCCTTCAGGTCTCCTCTGCAACAAGCGACGGGCAGGCTCCGGGAGCAGAACAGAGAAGAAAATGACTGGGTCAGGTTAGTGTCCTGTCTCATTTTATATTATTTATTAATCAGACATTCAAAGAGGGAGGGGTTGTGTCAATATGGGGTTCGTTATGTGCCACCACAATTTTTGTACTGTCACCTTTTTGTGCCCTTCTTCCACTTGGCTCTATCTTCGCCTCCAGGTGGCTATTGTGTCTTGTGAGTTAATGTGCACTTGGGAAATAGAGTAGACAGCCGTGGTCTACTTGGGTAGACTTTTTCCCCTCCACACCTTCCCTCCCGCACTCCCCACCCTCCTCACTAGTGGGTGTATTTGACCACGTAAGCGATCACGTACCTGACCGAGCCACATTCCTCCTGGCACTTCAAAGGCACTTTTGGGTATATAAACTGGGTCCCTGACCCTACCAACCCAGACACTTTTTGGGACAGACACGCTGCACCAGAACCTGCAACCTGCCAAGAGAAGCTGCCCGGCTGCCTAAAGGACTCACCTGGACTGCTTTGTTGTAAAGGAAGACTGCCTTGCTGTTGCCCTGCTGACGTGCTGGTCTCTGGCTCTGCTGAGATGTGCTCTCCAAGGGCTTGGATTGATCTTCCCTCTTTTTCCTGAAGTCTCATGGCCAAAAAGACTTCATCTCTGCAAGAAAACTCCTTGTGCAGCAAACATCGATGCACAGCCCGCTGAAATTGATGCACAACCTGTCCAGCAGTGAAAAAATCACAGTATTGCCGAACCACAATGACGCCGCCTGGCTCCCCGAGTGGAGATCGACACAGTGCCAATGTTGCCACCGGAACTTCGACGCACAGCCCACCAGATCAACGCATCGACAAGCTGGAATGACGTAGCCCAACTTCCTGTGAGAGGAATCGATGCAGCGGCAGCCTTGTGGCAGAAATTCCACCACATTATCCACTGGATAGACACAACAGCTGTGACTTCGTCCCGCACGCCCAGTATTTCCACGCAATGTCCATGGGCACCAAAAGACCCCACATTGCAAAGAGGATTCAAGCCTGCATGCCGGAAATCGACGCAGAGCCCTTCGCCCCATGCGAAAGAATTGACGCACTGTCTGTCAACACCTGGAAAACCGACACACACCTACATTTTTCCACGAATCTCCTCCTCTGCGGTCTTCGTGCGTGTAATTTTGATGCAAAGCAGGTACTTTGTGCTTGCAAAAGACAATTGTTGCTTTTAAAAACTAAAGACTCTTCTTAGCATTACTAAAGTGGTATTTCATCTTGTGATTATCAAATCTTGATCATTTTGACCTTAATTTAATCAAATAAATATCTTATGTTTTGCTAAACCTGTGTGGTGTCTTTTTGTGGTGATCTCACTGTGTTATTGTATGGTTTATTGCACAAATACTTTAAACCTTGCCTTCTAAGTTAAGCCTGACTGCTCAGTGCCCAGCTACCAGAGGGTGGGCACAGGATAATTTGGATTGTGTGTGACTTACCCTGACTAGAATTGTGATCCCTATTTGGACAAATGTGTATATCTCTGCTAAATGGAGACCCCATTTCTAACATTGGAGTTCAGCCGTGAGGATAGGACTTGTATTTGTGCAGTCACATACAATAACTAGGTGTACACGGTTGAAGATCAACTTGATTTTTTCTCTTTTTCTGCAATTTCATTTTTCTGCCTGACATTTTGACCCAATCCTCAGATAACATGTCTCTGGCTGGGTCTCAAGTAGTAGCTGGAAAGTTTGAACTAGCCAAGCTGGAGACATACACTGTCAGCCAGCTGAAAGGTCTGCAAGGGGATGGGAGTATCTACCCGGGGTGCCTCCAAGAAGGAGGAGTACCAAAAGGCACTGAGGGCCTGGGCAGAGGCCTGATAACAAGATGTTGTAGAGGTGGGGGAGCCAGAGCATGGCTCCCTAGAGGATTTGTACCCAGCAATGGGGGATGTTATCCCTGTAATTGTGCCCCCTACTAAACCAGGGAGCTGTGTCTTTAGCCATGGCCTGACCGCAGAGGAAAGGGGGGGAATGGGAGAGAATTCTAATGGCAAATGGCAAGGTTAATCATAGAGGCAGAAGAGAGGAAGGATGAGAGGAAGCCAAGCAAGCTAAGGCTGTGAGAGACTTGGCTGAAAATAAACTTTTTCTGGCTCACAAACTAAGTCTCAAAGAGCTGGACCTCAAGTCTAGGCAGTCTGAGTCCAGCACTGATGGTGGCAGTATACATGCAGGACTTGCTGGAGTGGTATTTCAACATGAGATTATCTCATATTTTGCTAAACCTATGTGATGTCTTTTTGTGGTGTTCTCACTGTGTTGTAGTATGATTTATTACACAAATACTTTACACCTTGCCTTCTAAGTTAAACCTGACTGCTCAGTGCCAAGCTACCGCATGATGAGCACAGGATAATTTGGATTAGGCTGACTAGGACTGTGATCCCTATTCAGACAAAGGTGTATGCCTCTGCCAACTAGAGACCTCATTTCTAACAGGCACAAAATGGTGACAGTACACAAGTTGTGATGGCACATAACGAACCCCATATCTGCACAACCTCTACCTCTTTGCATGCCTGATTAATAAATGATATAAAATTAGACAGGACACTTACTTGACCCAGTCTTTTTTTTCTCTTTTCTGCTCCTGGAGCCTGCCAGTTGCTTATTGCAGAGGAGACCTGAAGAACATGAGAAAGAAGAGCCACATAAATTGGAGAATGACAAATAAAGGAAAAGGACTAGCCAAGAGAAAAGGGGAAAAAAGATCTTAGACACTTATGTTCAGATATTCTGTGAGAAGAACAGAATAAAGAGAATTGTTGGCTATAGATTGTCTCCTTGCTGTAGTGAATCTATAAATATAGCATAGCCCTGTGCCCTATATAACACAACCCTATCACACTCCCCAACTTTACATCATCCCCTTCATATATTTTTTGACTGATATACATGTTGCATGTCCCAATATAGGGCCTTATTTAGAACTCAGCAGACAGGTTACTCCGTCATAAAGGTGACGGATATCCTGTTTGCCGAAATCTAGATCCCATAGGATATAATGGGTTTTAGATTATGGCAGACAGGATAACTGTCATCGGTGTAACCCATCACTGAGTTCTAAATGAGGCCCATAGTAGTAAAACATAACTAAAGTACAAATCATGTTGATGTTGAGCATTCTGAATGAAGTAACATCACAATATGCAGACAGAACATACATACATACCAGGAGGTCCACTATTCTCAAGTCCCAGGTAGACAATCAGATCACCTCCCTCGAGACCAAATCCACCCATCTGTTCATTAATTGGTGGGCTGTGTGTCCAACCTTAAAAGTCTGATCATAGTGCCTGCACACCTGCTCCCATCAGTTCTTCTTGTCTTTTGGTGGGTACCTCTTGCTCACCCAGCCAGCAGGAGCAAGCATCCAAAGGAAGTAGTGTGAAATTAGCAAACTCAGGCCCTCCAGCTGTGGCTCTGTAAAATTCTATCCCCTCCCAGATATGATCCCAAACCTAAGAAAACAAAAACATACCTTACCCACCTAAATACTAACCCCCAACTGCCTATACTCAACACAAAAGACAAAACCCCACTAGATGTACACCCAACAGTACAATGACAAACGACTATACAAAACAATGACACTGGACAGAATATGAATGGGCCAGGGACAATACATGGACAATATGCAAAATTACACTATCAAAAGCATACTCCACTGCCAGACTCTCGCAAACAACCTCCTACACCAAGCACAGATTAACAGACAGTAAGTGAAAATGAAATGAAGTTCACATTTCCTAATTTGCAGCCTGCCACACCCATTGTGTCACTTCCTTCCTGTATCCTGTCCAGTTTTCAGAAAGGCACTATTTTTTCTGATGCTTTCGTAGCAAAACTGCCAATTCACGAATAAGGCACAGTGCGTTCAGCACAAGGCTTATTCAGCGCATTGGCACTGATGTGTGGCTTACGACCTACTCACCTGGGGAAATGCAATGCACAAATGGGTCAATGAGAGTGTTCTAACCCACGTAACTGCCCTATTGTCTGCAATACACTGTAGTGAATTGTGCAATGCAGGTAAACACAACTTGGACTCAATTTCCTTGCACCTCTTTTCTTACCTGACAGCCTTGATGTCTTCATATGTCTGGATTTTCAGTGGTAAAAGTGTGCCTATGTGAGATGTTTAGCCTTCATTGTGGAGAAATATTAAGTGACAATATATTGATCAGGATTACGTATACATATAGTGATGTGTAGAGTCATTCCTACATTCATATTGCTTTTTCAGTTTGTGTTATGCTTGGGTAAACATAGTAGGCATTTTATTGGTACAATATGTTGCTTTTCAGTGCCTATGACATACATTACTATATTCACCATTATGCCCATTATCTGATTTAATACACATTTTCCAAATTTCTGCTATAAGGTGTGTTACAGATTGTTGGAAATTGTGCTTTCTGCAGGGACATCCCAAAACTTTCTGCCTTCCTCTTTCACTTTTTCTGATCCTGATTTTGTTGATTTCAAGGTTCTGGGCACTTTACCACTGCTAAACAGTTCTAAAGTGCATGTCCTCTCTCCTCTAAACGATTCTGTTACACCTGTTTGGCATATTTAATTTACTTGTAAGTCCCTAGTAAAGTGCACTAAATATTCCCAATGCCTGCAAATGAAATGCTACTAGTGGGCCTGCAGCACTGATTGTGCCACCCACTAGAATAGCCTTTTCAAACTTGTTGATCTGGCAAGTGTATTCACTTTCCAGGCCCAAATCTTCCCTTTTACTGCACCTCATCTACCCCTAAGGGAGGCCCTAGGTAGCCCCAAGGGCAGGGTGCAGTGTATTTAAAAGGTTGGACATGTACTTTTAAGTTTAATGTGTCCAGATAGTGAAGAACTCTTACATTTTCTTTTCACTATTGCAAGGCCTATCTCTCCATTAGGATAGAGTTTGGATTACACTAAAACATCTTTTAAGTGTAATTTTCAATTGGGAAGAGATAGTCATTTGGAGTTTGGTGTCACTGGACTCACAATTTAAAATCACAACTTATGGTGGAGTCGGATTTTAAATTGTAAGTCTGAAAATACCACTTTTAGAAAGTTGCCATTTTCTTACTTAAACCATTTTGTGCCTCTGCTTGTTTCTGAATGCACCCCTGGGATTGTTGACAGCTGGGCTTTGTGCATTCCCTCAGAGAATCACACACAAAGGGACCTTGGGTGTGGCATTTGCTTATTGATGGCCCATCACCTGGCTGATGGGACTTCCTGGGCTAAATGGGTGGGAGGAGGTGCCACTTACTCCTGAATAGTGCTACGTCTCTCCTCACACAAAGTGCTGCATAACCCCTTGTAGTGTGTCTGGAGCCAGGGAGGGTAGGACAGAGACCTTGTGGACTTCAATTAAAGGCCTGGAAGTTTCTCCCTCCTTCCAGAACCAGGGCACTAAAGTATGAATACTGAACCCCAAACTCCACCAAACCAGATCTCTTCTGGAAACTAGGACTGTAGGAGGCTGGCCTGGTTTGTAATTGGGGTACATATGGTACTTACACCTTATACCAGGTCCAGGTATCCCTTATTAGTGAAATGTAGGCAGTGTCTAGAAGCCAGGCTCTCTAGAGGTTGCTGTAGCTGAGCAGCCAAGGCTGAACTAGGAGACATGCAAAGCTCTTGCAATACATTGTAGTCACACAGTACTTATACACAAGAAAACACTCATAGCCATATTTATACTTTTTTTGCGCCGCATTTGCGCTGCATTTTGATGCAAAAACGGCGCAAACTTGCACAATACAATTGTATTTTGCAAGTTTGCGCCATTTTTGCGTCAAAAAGCAGCGCAAATGCGGCGCTAAAAAAGTATAAATATGGGCCTCAGTGTTACAAAAAGAAAGATACTTTATTTTGGTGACACAAATACCAAAAATACCATAGAGACTATACTTCCTTAGGAGGGAGGCAGTACACAAATGATGTATGATAGTATGTAGAAATAGGCATAAAAACAGTGAGAAAACAGTGCCTTTAGTGAAAATCTCAATAGTTCGAAAAAGGCCTAGGGGGAACACAAACCATATATTAAGAAAGTGGAATGCAAATGTTGGTTTCCCACCTAGTCAAGTGTAGTGTGTAAGGACCAGGTGGACTCTACCCAGGTGGGGAAGTCAGAGAGGGCTCTCAGCAACTCAGAGAGCCCACAGAAGGCCAGGCAATATGCACAGGAGCCCACAGCACGGGGACAAAGGAGGTGCAAAAGGAGGTCCATGCAGCACTACGACAAAGGCTCCCACGCTGGTGGAGAACCACTTAGAAAGATGTGCATCGCAGGATAGAGTGCTGGGGCAGGAGCTGCTCAGTGCAAAAATAACTTTGTGGAAGGATGCCAACAAGCCTTGGCAACTGTAAAACTCACAGTGCACAGGGTATCGTTTTGCGTGGGGAGGCAAACTCTTACCTCCACCAAAGTTGGGCAATAGAACGTCACGACCGTCTGGACCACTTCAGTTCACTACCCATGATGCAGGATCCACGCAGCCTGCTGAAGCAGGGGAGTGACTCCTTCATCCCAAGGGAGAGTCCTTCACTCTTCTGGTGCAGGCTGTCCTCAGAGGATACACAACGGGAAACAGTTGCAGTTGCTGGCAGGAGCTGAAGATACAATGTTGCAGAAAGAGTCTTGCTTCTTTGTTGCAGTTTGTAGAGGGCCTGGAGGGTCCAGATGCAGTTTCATCAGTGAGAAGGTGAAGTAAGGATGCAGAGGATTCCTGCTGGAGTATTGCAATCCGAATTTGAAGACCCATCCAAAGGAGAGACCCTAAATAGCCCTGAAAGGTGGATTGGTCACCTAAACAGGTAAGCACATATCAGGGAAGAGCTCTGATGTCATCTGCTGGCACTGGCCACTCAGATGCTCCCAGAGTTCCCTGTCAACTTGTAATCCAAGATGGCAAAACCCAGGGACCCTCTGGAGAAGCTCTGAGTACCACCCCGGCTGGTGATGGACAGGGGAGTGGTCACTCCCCTTTCCTTTGAAAAGTTTCAGGCCAGAGCAGGGACTGGGGGTCCCTGAACCGGTGTAGATTGGATTATGCAAGGAGCGCTCCAAATGTGTCCTTCAAAGTATTTCCAGTGGCTTGGGGAGGCTACCCCTCCCAAGCCTGTAACACCTATTTCCAAAGGGAGAGGGTGTAACACCCCTCTCCTAAAGGAAATCCTTTGTATTGCCTTCATGGCCTTGAGATTTTCAAGCAACAGGAGGGCAGAAACCTGTCTGAGAGGTGACAGTAGCTGGGGCTGCCTGGAAAACCTTAGAAGTCTGGAATGGCAATACCAGGGGTCCTCTAAGGAGCCCCCAGAGTGCATGGAATCATACAACCAATGCTTGCAAAAGCTTTGGGGTATAATTGCAACATGTTTGATACCAAACATGCCTATGTTCAGAGTTACCATTATGTAGCTGGACATAGGTAGTGACCTATGTCCAGTACACGTGTAAAGTGGCGTCCCCGAAATCCGGGAAAATGTTATGGGGGCAGCTCTGCTAGTGCAGGGGTGCCCTCACATAATGGTACTTTGCACCCTGCCCTCAGGGTTGGAGCCCTGCCATGGGGTGACTTATAAGTGACCTAGTGCAGTGCAAATGACAGTGAAAGGGTGCATGCACCTTTTCTCACAGGCTGCAAGGCAGTCCTGCAGAAGCCTTTGCATCGGTTTCCTGTGGGTGGCAAAAGATATGCTGCAACCCATATGGATCACCTGGAAACCCATTGCCCTGAGTACCTAAGAACCATATACTAGGGACTTGTAAGGGGGCACCAGTATGCCAATTGTGGGTGAAATACTGGGTTACCAGTATGCAACAACCAAATTTAGAGGAGAGATAGCAAAATCATTGGGGTCCTGGTTAGCAGGATCCCAGTGAACACAGTCAAGCCCACTGACATCAGGCAGAAAATGGGGGTAACCATGGCAAAAAGAGGGTACTTTCCTACAAGGATACCCTGCCAGGAAGAAGGAGTGCTGTGCTGCCAGGAGAGACTGCGACTCTGCAACTACATTGTTGTGCTTGCCTGCTGCTTGCTGTGCTGTAGGAGGGACTGCCACTTTGCTACTTGCTTTGCTGTGTTGGTCTGCTGCCTGCTAATTCTGTCCTGCATTGAGAGGGACTGGACGTGCTGTCTACATCCTTGGACCCAAGAATCTCGACAGGCTTGTTGGCTTGCCCCTTGTTCTCCTGCAGTCCCAGGGACATCAAAGAATGCCTGCAACTCCTGCTATAGCACCTCGACTCTGCCATGTGTGAATCTACCCTGCCAAGTTGTGTCACCCTAGTCCTGGACCCTTGGAAGTGGGCCTAAGGTGCTCTGCCTACTGTGGTTTTCATCAGAACCACCCTGAAGCAATGCAAGGGTCTCAAAGCCTTGGTGACACAAAGTCCTGCAAAACTTTTCCACACAGGTAACAGCCCATCGGAACTGACGCACAGTGATGCCAAGCCCTGCAAAGCCTCACCACACTACTCTCAGGATCAATGCGAAGCGACAACAAGCCCAGCAAAGTCTTTCTGCACAGCTCCCCGGGATAAACACAAAGCAATGCCAAAGGCCTCGCAGCCTCGTCGTACCGCCGTACCTCGCAAAACAATGCCACGCAGACCAAGCACCAGGATTTAAGGTATTTCAGCCAGCTCAAGTGGGTCCCTGTAGCCAGCCCCTGCTCCATCACAGTCATCCTGAACTTGTGACTTTGTCTTGGTCCAGCTAAACCAGTTAACCACTGTAGCCGTTTTGTGCTTCAATAAGCTATTTTCTCCTAATTCTTTAAAATTGCATATCTCAGGATCTACTTATTGGACTTTTGTTTTTTTAGTCTTGTTTTATTCAGACATATTGTCTTCTCTATTTTTCTAAACTAGTGTTGAGTCTTTTTGTGGTGCCTTTCACTGTGTTACTGTTTGAAGTATTGCACAAATACTTTACACATTGCCTCTTAAGTTTAGCCTGACTGCCTTGTGTCAAGCTACGATGGGGTGAGTACAGGTTATTTTAGGGTGTGAATCTGAGTTACCCAGACTAGGATTGTGGTCTCTCCTTGGACAGGGTGCATACCTCCGTCAAATAGAGATGCAATGTGATGCACACTCTGAAGCATGTGTACTGGCAAGCTAAGCCAATCTACAGTGCATATGGCATCCTCCTTGACATTTACATGAATAGATTTGATACGTATGCCATTTTGCCATATGACACTTGTGAATGATGGCCAAACTTCAATTACCACACTAAAATAGCCAACTTCCACTATGGAAAGTTGTCATACAGACATATCTGCCACATCAACTTTGTGTCTGATACAATTTGTGTGCCTCATGCACAATGCACCTCAGAATATGCCTTTGCTCCATATGTTTGGCTTTTTTTAGCATCTCCAGTCCAGCTGGAGAATGCCAGATGAGTGTGAAGGATCCTAAGTGGCAGCCTACACAGTGTATCAATTCATTGCACTATTCAATTCATGAGAGGACTTCCTTGAGCTTTGCATGTGGGTGGGCATTCACTTCAGTTGGTGATATGTGCATTCACTGACAGATGACACCAGGCAAAGATGCAAACAGTGAGTGGATTCTACCTTTAGAGGAGTGATATAACATGTAGTTAGGATTTCACATCTTATCTTTACTTTGATTGCCTTTGTGTCCTGTATACAACAGCAGACATAGATGGATCTCTAGGGCTAACAGCATTTTGGGGTTTACAGTACGATGCACCATCACATTCACATCCATTCCTGTATGTAACAGCAGCTTCCTTGCCTCATGGAGCAAATGTGCGTGCATTGGGCCTAGGTGGCCAATCCAGCACTGGCACAGTTCATGAGTCAAGATTTTTAAGAGTTCTGATAGATTCCGTACTTATCTTGCTATGTGCTTGCAAACATTGATGTGGCATTAGGAGACTATCTGTGCCGCACTGTGCGGCCATGCACATTAGATGCCCCTCTGTTTACACTCAGAGGACAACATTTAGCCTATGCTGTTATTGACATATGTAAGCTAGCAACATACATCATGAAGTGCAGGACACACACTGTTTGGTACTACAGTCACTTTGGACTGTGGCAGAGGGTTTGTAACTGAACACCCTGTAGCAGCACACACAATCTCTGCATGTGAAGACTGTAACTCATTGCAATATTTTGGTTGTGAATGGTATGCCTGGGCCCATGTGTGCCGCACATGGTGTTATCATGACCACATACATCATAAAACATGATGCACAACTGGGGTGAGTATTTCAAGCAGCAACAGACCTTTTGAACAGGTGAGTGAGTCATCATTTACCACTGCAGTGAAACATTGTTAAATAGTCCATATCACTTGTGATGTTCAAGCACCAATATGCTGCCATTCACATATGATGTGTATCTTACTCCTGTCAACATTAATAGCACTACATAGACTCTGAGTGCAGGCCTTTGTGTGTGCCTCCTGGTCCAAGTATACTGCATTTTCTGACACATTCCCTGACACAGCCATATGTGATGGCACACATTCAATTTAAGTTTCACCATTGAGTGGATAATATATTTGTGATCCGCTCAACAATGCACTTGTCAGAGGTGCACAATTCTTGCCATGATAAGGTAAGTTCATATATAAATCACTTAGGCGGTCATTCCTACCGCGGCGGGCGGCGGTCGCCACCCGCCTGGCGGGAACCACCAGAAGATCGTACCACGGTCAAAAGACCGTGGCGGTCATTCTGTCTTTCCCGCTGGGTTGGCGGGCGACCGCCAAAAGGCCGCCCGCCCTCCCAGCGGGAAAGCACCAGCAACGAGGAAGCCGGCTCCGAATGGAGCCGGCGGAGTTGCTGGTGTGCGACGGGTGCAGTTGCACCCGTCGCGATTTTCAGTGTCTGCCAAGCAGATACTGAAAATCAATGTGGGGCCCTGTTAGGGGGCCCCTGCAGTGCCCATGCCAGTGGCATGGGCACTGCAGGGGCCCCCAGGGGCCCCACGACACCCGTTCCCGCCAGCCAGGTTCTGGCGGTGAAAACCGCCAGAACCAGGCTGGCGGGAAGGGGTCGGAATCCCCATGGCGGCGCTGCTTGCAGCGCCGCCGTGGAGGATTCACAGGGGCAGCGGGAAGCCGGCGGGAAACCGCCGGCTTCCCTTTTCTGACCGCGGCGGTCAGAATAGCCCAAGAAGCACCGCCAGCCTGTTGGCGGTGCTTCCTCCGTCCCCTACCCTGGCGGTCTCGGACCGCCAGGGTAGGAATGACCCCCTTAGTCTGACCATGCGCACCAAAATCTGTTTATGCACATGCATTTTGTCTGACTTTTCACCCAAATACAATCACACTCTTGAAATCTCAGTATCCTTCATATGTTTGCATATTACCTATCCAATGTCATAGTGTTCTGGTTATTTATGCACTGTACAATGTCCTCTGATCATGTTGTATTTTTACAGCCCTTTGGTACTTATGCCATTAATCTGCAAGGGAACACATTGGCAGACACACTGCAATGTGAGGTTATTCTCAGGTATGGGAATTTGAGGTTTGTATACACTTAGCAGTTGCACAACTCAGCAAGACTGCAAGCTGTGCAGCTCTTCACTGCTCAAGTGCAAGGGGAGACTAATGATGAATTAGGATCTTGAAATGTGGCAAGGCAGGCCTGTCCCTTTAATGTAGTAAACTGCTTCACATAGCAGTTCTGTATGTGTGCACATGATAGATGTGAAGCATGGCACAGTGTTGGTCAACATGTCTGATGACATGATAGTTACATTTTGAGGCCTACTTCCAGTTGACCTGGGTGATTTGATGTTTACTGGGATTGTGACACACACCAACAAAACTAATGGATGCACACTTTTATTTACATGTTGAACCATCCTATTAAGTTTGGACATTCAGTCCATCAAAGTACATGTAACTCAAGTAAAGAACTTTTCTACAATGTGGCTGTGTCGGCTATTCCCAGCTACTGTATTTTGGATCTCTCCTGCATCCTTAGTCTCATCCTCCATTGGGTCCTGGGTATCATAATCCATGTCCCACAGACATTTGTCCTTCCACAGGTGTTGTGGAGAATGGCACATGCTATTATGATTTTGCAGACTATAGTGGGAGAGCAGAGCAAACTACCCCCTGAAATGTCCAGGCATCTAGGCCTGGACTTCAGCACACTAAAGCTTTGCTCTACGATGTTGTCGGGATGGACCAATGCCTGGTTGTACTTTTGTTCCGGCTCAGTATGGGGCTACTCTAGTGGGGTCATGACCCATGGTTGGAGACTATGGTGGTCATTACAACCCTGGCGGTCGGTGTTAAAGTGGCGGTAAGACCGCCAACAGGCCGGCGGAAAATAAATGGAATTATGACCGTAGCGGAAACCGCCAACATAGACAGCCACTTTAACACTCTGAAACAAACACTGCGGCGGTCACCGCCAACAGACAGGCGGAGGACAATGTACAGCCCACAGTATTACAACCCACCAATCCGCCACCTTTTCCAGGGCGAATTCACTGCAAACAAATATACGGCTGAAACAGGACTTCGAAGGGAAAACGCTCACCTCTGCACACCCCACGAGGAACCAGGACGCCATGGAACCAGAGCTCCAGATTTTTCCAGCCTTTATCATCCTGCTCCTCTACCAGGAGCACGAACAGTGGTGGCGAAGACACGGTGAGTACTGCACCTACGACACAGGGGAGGGGAGAGGGAAAAAACAGTGACACACACACACAATACGCAACACTCCCACCCCCACCCCCACCCTAACCCACAATAACACACACACCAATACATATTGACACATCGAAGTTACACCTCCAAACCTCCCCTGGATGAATGCAAGGACAAAAGGAAATGAGTCGAATGATTGTAATATATTAAAATTCAGTATTCAAAAAATATATATACACTATAAACAAATATATACACCAATAATATAAGTCCAAGGTATTCCACCAATTAAGTCTCTGGACCACTGGGCCCAAAATGCATGGGCGAGGCCCACACAAGATACCGGAACAAGACAGAGAGAACACTGCAGGGGCATCAGATAGAAATAAAATAGGCACCTCACAGGGAAGGGAAAGGGTGGGCACCATAGCCGGTTGACTGCACAACGCCAAATCCATGAGGGGGCCCCATGCCCACTGTTCAATCCTGGGGAGTGCAAAGCCACAGTCTCTCAAGTCTCTACAGTGGGTGGGTTGCCCACTGTTCAATCCTGGGGAGTGCAAAGCCACAGTCTCTCAAGTCTCTCAAGTGGGTGGGTTGCCCACTGCTCTATCCTGGGGAGTGCAAAGCCACAGTCTTTCAAGTCTCTCCAGTGGGTGGGTTGCCCACTGCTCTATCCTTGGGAGTGCAAAGCCACAGTCTCTCAAGTCTCTCCAGTGGGTAGTTTGCCCACTGCTCTATCCTGGGGAGTGCAAAGCCACAGTCTCTCAAGTCTCTCCAGTGGGTGGTTTGCCCACTGCTCCATCCTGGGGAAGGCAAAGCCACAGTCTCTCAAGTGGATGTCAATCTCCACTGGTTCTGGAGGGACTTTGTGCCCAGAGTGCTTCATCCTGCCAAGGACTGAGGTAGTGGATGTCAATCTCCACTGGTTCTGGAGGGGGCCTTGTGCCCAGAGTGCTTCATCCTGCCAAGGACTGAGGTAGAGGATGTGATACTCCACTGGTTCTGGAGGGGGCTTTGTGCCCAGAGTGCTTCATCCTGCCAAGGACTGAGTAGTGGATGTCAATCTCCACTGGTTCTGGAGGGGGCTTTGTGCCCAGGGTGCTTCATCCTGCCAAGGACTGAGGTAGTGGATGTCAATCTCCACTGGTTCTGGAGGGGGCTTTGTGCCCAGAGTGCTTTATCCTGCTTGTGGTGGCTTCAGTAGCGTCAGAGCTTTTGGCACTCATGGGCCTGCACTGCTTGTGGTAGTGGTGTCCTTTGCAGCGGTGCTTGTAGCGGCGGTGTCCTTTGCAGCGGTGCTTGTGGTGGCGGTGTCCTTGGCAGCGGTTCAGCTGCTGGCGGTCCTGTCTGTGGCAGTGGGGCTGCTGGTGGTTGCCTCCTGGGCAGTGGGGCTGCTGCTGGCGGTCCTGTCTGTGGCAGTGGGATTGCTGGCGGTCGCCTCCTGGGCAGCGTGCTGCTGCTGGCAGTCCTGTCTGTGGCAGTGAGTGTGCTGGCGGTCTTCTCCGCCGTGCTGATCTTCCCAGACTTGCTGGATTTCTTGTGCCCCTTCCCCACCTTGGAAGGTGTCGCAGCTGACTCCACAATCCCAACTGTAGCCCTGGGAGCGGCTTTGGCGGCTGGTGTCTTCCCCCTCTCCCGCCGGGCACTGGCCAACTTTTGATGCTTGACAGGTGGGGGACTGTCCGTGCTGTGGCTCCTTGCCACACTGCCTGCCCTGCTGCCTGGTGCACTCCATAATCGGGTGACTACTGGCACCAGTGGTCCCGCCGATGTTGTGGCTGAGGTGCTAGGTTGGGACCTGGAGAGTCGGGCCCTAGGAGACTGACGGGGTGGGGGAGGTGAGGGAATGAGGTCAAGGTTGGACAGGAAAAGATTCTTAGGAACACTGGGATGGGTAGATGGAGGAGGTTTGGGAGTGGAGGAAGAGGTAGTGGTCGTAGGAGGTGTACGTTTGCTGACTTTGGGTGAAGGCGCATGGGCTGGAGGCTGTTGTGAGGTGGATGGATGTTGGGTGGGTGTGTGGCTTTGTTTGTGTACCATGGGAGGTGGACTCACAGACACACTGGAAGAGGACACAGGGGATGTGTGAATGGTAGTGGGGGTGGTGACTGCACATGAGCGGGGTGTGATGGTGGGTCTGCTGGTGATGGACATAGTGGTTGAAGATGTAGTGCATGCACGTGTGAGTGGAGACGAGACAGGGAGGGCTGAGGGAGACGAGGAGGAGGGGGACACAGTGTAGGCAGTGGATGTTGGTATGTCTGCATGTGTGTGATGCCTGCGTGAGTGCCTGTGGGATGTGTGGTGCTTATGTTTGCCTGAGCTTCCTTTGTGTGTTGAGGTGTGTGCTTGCTGGTCTGATGGTGTGCTTGGGATACGCTGAGGTACAGGGGTGTGGGTCTGGGTGAAGGTAATTGGAGGGGGGAGGCTAGAGACAGGGACAATGGCTGCCATCAGTGCTGAGGCCAGAGTCTGAAAAGCTCACTGAAGGGCTGCCTGACCAGAATGATTGTCCTCCAGGAATGCATTGGTTTGTTGCAACTGCCTCTCTACACCCTGGATGGCATTCAAAATGGTAGACTGCCCAACAGTGAGGGACCTGAGGAGGTCAATGGCCTCCTCACTGAGGGCAGCAGGGGTGACAGGGGCAGGGGCTGAGGTGCCTGGGGCGAAGGTCATGCCCACCCTCCTGGGTGAGCGGGCATGGCGCAAAGGCTGAGGGGCTGCTGGGAGGGTGGTGCTGGAGGGGGGGTGGCAGCTGTACCTGTAGATGCGGGGGGCACAGATGGGCCCGCCACCACAAGGGAGCTCCCATCAGAGGAGGAGTCCGTATCGCTGGTGTCAGCTCCTGTCCCTGCCGTGGAGCTCCCCTCGCCCTCCGCCCCACTGGTGAATTCGGAGTCCGTAGTCTCGCCCTCCAGGGCCATATGGGATGCAGCTCCCTCCTGCTCCGGTGCCACTGCTCCTCCGCCTGATGATGCTAATGGACACAAGTACAGGGAGACCACAAAAAGGGGGGGAGATAGAAGAAAGGTGTGTTGAGTGCATGCAATACCGCTACCGTTGGCGGGCACGACAGACACAGAAGGCCCCTGCACTACGCCGCGCACTTGGTGTCCACTATTCAATCCCAGGGACACGGCTTACAAGGCTATGGCCGATTTCTGCAAAAATGGATGCCACAGGAGCCTGACTAGGTGTAGTTGGCACTGTACCCAGGTGGGGTGGGGTGCCACAGGGTCTGCCTGAAAAAGGGGACTTAACTAGCAAACTCGCCCTGGCTTAGGGGAACCCACAGCCCACCTCCCCCACCCAGACACCTACAATGCGCGCTAAATCAGCTGAATGAGAGTGTACTCACCCCCTTGTTGCTGCTGTGATGCCCTCAAGCGTCCATCCAACTCCGGGTACGCCACCGCCAGGATTCTGAACATCAGGGGGATCATGGTGCGATGGGCACCCCTCCCACGTTGGGAGGCCATCCCCAGCTGGGCCTCCGCCTTCTTCTTGCTCCAGCGGCGAATGTCCTCCCATCTTTTCCGGCAGTGGGTGCTCCGTCCAGGGTCTGGACTTCCTTGGCGATGGCACGCCAAATATCCTTCTTCTGGTGGGCACCGTCACAGTCATTGGCCCGCATCCCTACCATTGCCATGTGGCACATGCACTCACCGTCGTTTCATGCACGCCACAATCCCCCCCCCATCTTTCATCCAACCCACTCCACCCAGGCATAGCCCAGACAGCATGCTCCCAGTGTACTTACCTGTTTGTCTGGAGGACCGTAGAGTAGCGTGTACTGGGGGAGGACCCCATCCACGAGTTTCTCCAACTCCTCTGTGGTGAAGGCAGGGGCCCTTTACCCAGACGCACAAGCCATTGTCTCTTCCAGACTGAGGTCACAGCAGCACTTGTAGTGTAGGTCCTCTCCTGTCGAAGATCAGTTATCGAGTGATTGCACAGAGAGAAAATGGCGGTCATGTCTGCGGTGGTGCGTACCGTCACCACTGGGGTACATCGTCATTGGCTCATGGGACCCATAGGGTCCAATGTTAACCAATGCAGAATTGCGCCGCGGTCTTCGACCGCCTACCGCAACGGTGTACAATGCCAGCGCAGTTACCTCATATCCCATAGTCCCACTTTACAGGTCAGTCAGCTGCCATTTCATGGGCACACATGACTTTATTTTTAACTGCGTCACACATACCTAGGCCTTGGCTCAACACTCATACAGGTACATTTTGGTTTATGAATAGTTTTCTGATTAAGCTGTGTTTACGTACCTCAGAGTTGGTTGACTCTGTGCTCGCTGTTCTCCTCCATAGGCACCGTCCGCTGGGGCATGTGAGAAGATGGCGGCATCCTCCGGTGTACAGACCACTGGTGAACCTGTCGACAATGGAGGAAAGACATGTGATCATCACCTACAGGCTTGATCGTGCCACAATCCTGGAACTGTGTGCCCAGTTGGAGCCAGACCTTATGTCAGCTATCCGCCATCCCACAGGAATCCCCCCTTACGTGCAGGTGCTGTCAGTACTCCATTTCCTAGCAAGTGGGTCTTTTCAAACTACAGTGGCCATAGCATCAGGGATGTCCCAGCCTATGTTTTCCAACGTGTTGTCCAGAGTGTTGTCTGCCCTGCTGAAACACATGCGGAGTTACATCGTTCTCCCTCAGGTGGAGGATTTGCCTACAGTGAAAGGTGACTTCTATGCCCTGGGACATATCCCCAACATCATAGGTGCCATCGATGGGACACATGTGGCCTTGCCCCCCCCGCAGGAGTGAACAGGTGTACAGGAACCGGAAGAGTTACCATTCGATGAATGTGCAGATGGAGTGTTTGGCAGACCAGTACATCTCCCATGTTAATGCCAAATTCCCCGGCTCAGTGCATGACGTTTACATCCTGTGGAATAGCAGCATCCCTTACGTGATGGGGCAACTCCCGAGGCACTGTGTGTGGCTATTAGGTGAGTACCTGGAACCAAATCAGTGGGAATAGTTGTCTGGGGATATCCCTAAGAGTTAGTGTGTGTCTAACAGTTGTCCCTCGCCATTTGCAGGTGACTTTGGTACCCCAACCTGTCATGGCTACTGACCCCAGTGAGGAATTCCAGGACAAGGGCAGAGGAACCCTACAATGAGGTCCATGGGCGAACTAGCAGGATTATAGAGCGGACCTTCGGCCTCCTGAAGGCCAGGTTCCGGTGCCTACATATGACAGGTGGTTCCCTATTCTACTCACTAAAGAAGGTGTGCCAGATCATCGTGGCCTGCTGTATGCTTCACAACTTGGCTTTGAGATGACAGGTGCCTTTTCTGCAGGAGGATGGTCCAGATGGAGGTATTTTAGCAGCTGTGGAGCCTGTGGACAGTGAAGACGAGGAAGCAGAAGAAGAGGACATCGACAACAGGAACTCTGTGATCCTGCAATACTTCCAGTGAGACACAGGTAAGAAGACAAACCTGCCTGCTACATGTACTTTAACACTACTACCTCTCTACTGTCTGCCCTTTTCACCCAGTGTATGGTCACTGAGTTTTCACTTTCCCTTACGATTTCACAGATGTGGGTCCCACTGTGTGACATCAGCTTTGTTTCCTCATGGACTAGAGCTTTGTGACATAGGTATGTTGACATTACATTTGAAAGAGTATTTTGTCACTGTAATTGCTAATACACTAATTTGAAATCACAGACAGACTCCAGATTGTTTTGTGCATTAAGGGTGTTTATTTAAGTGCTCAATATTGGAGGGGGTTGTAAAATGGTGATGGGTGATGGTGGAGGAATGTCAATGGCAGAGTCCAGTCTATTAGTCTAACAGGTGCATTATCCAAAGGGGCATAGGAAGTGGGGCTGGGGCAGTTTGAGGATGGACAGGGTGACAAGGTGGGACAAAAGGATTACAATCAGGGTGGTCTCATTTCTTGGCGGGGGTCTTGGCATTGTTCTCTGTGTTTGTCCTGGATGTCAGGGACCGTTTGTGGGGTGGTTCTCTATATGCAGGGGGCGGGGTGCTGGTGTGGTGGACCTGTCCACTAGCGCCGGCGGAGGTGGTGGGCAGTTCATCGTCCAAGCTGTGTCAGGGGCCCCTTGTTGTGCCACAGTGTCCCTCCTGGTATTGAGGACTTCCTCCAGCATCCCTACGATGGTGCCCAGGGTGGAATTGATGGATTTGAGTTCCTCCCTGAAGCCCAAATCCTGTTCCTCCTGCAGCCGCTGGGTCTCCTGAAACTTGGCCAGTACCATTGCCATCATCTCCTGGGAATGGTGGTAAGCTTCCATGATGTTGGAGAAGGCCTCGTGGAGAGTGGGTTCCCTTGGCCTGTCCTCCTCCTGTCGCACAGCAGCCCTCCCAGTTCCCCTGTGTTCCTGGGCCTCTGTCCCCTGAACCGTGTGCCCACTGCTACTGCCCCCAGGTCCCTGCTGTTCTTGGGGTGGTGGGTTAGCCTGGGTTCCCTGTAGTGGTGGACACACTGCTGATTGACGTGTCCTGGGGACAGAGGTATGGGCCCGCTGGGTGGGTGCTGTGCTGGTGTTTCCAGTGGTTGGTAGCTCTGTAGTGCCTGTGCCAGTGTGAGGGGAACCGACTGTCCCGATGTCCCAAATGGGCCGGGCTGGTCATCTCGATCCAGTTGGACAGAGCTGCTGTCATCACTGTGGGCCTCTTCTGTGGGTAGAGTGGACATATCTGGACCCTCCTGTCCGGTAACGTTGGGTAGGGGTCCTGCAGGGGTGTAAAGGCATGATTATTGCATATGTATGTGCCATGGTGTGCAATGGGTGGGTGACCGTGTACCCCAGTGCTTGCATTCCTGTGTAGGACCTTGTGTGATTATGGTTTAGGGGGGTGTATGGGTATGTGCAGTGGCCATGCATTGGTGATGGGTGTCCATGCTTTGGTGCTGCATGCAGGGCTTGGTGTTGGGATGGGTGGTTTGTTTTATTGGGACATGTGTGAGGAGTAGGAGTGATGGGGGTGAAGGCGAGGGTGGGGGTATGTGATGACATGCAGGTAGGGTGGGGGGTGTAATACTAAAGATTAGACTTACCAGAGTCCATTCCTCCAGCTACTCCTGCTAGGCCCTCAGGATGCAGAATAGCCAAAACCTGCTCCTCCCATGTTGTTAGTTGTGGGGGAGGAGGTGGGGGTTTGCCGCCAGTCCTCTGTACCGCAAGGTGGTGTCTTGAGACCACGGAACGCACCTTCCCCTGTAGGTCGTTCCACCTCTTCCTGATGTCATCCCTATTTCTTGGGTGCTGTCCCACTGCGTTAACCCTGTCCAATATTCTTCGCCATATCTCCATCTTCCTAGCTATGGAGGTGTGCTGCACCTGTGCTCTGAATAGCTGTGGCTCTACCCGAATGATTTCATCCACCATGACCCTGAGCTCCTCCTCAAAAAACCTGGGGTGTCTTTGCCGTGCCATGGGGTGGTGTGGGTGATGTGTGGGTTGATGTGTGTTGTGATGTGTGGGGTGATATTTAGTGGTGCATTGTGTGAGGTGCGTGGATGTTATGTGGGTGATGGTGTTGAGTGCCTGTGGATGCTTGTTTGTAGATTGTGGTGTCTCTCTCTGGCCTTCTTTCAAAATTTTGGGTCGTAGGGGTTTGTGGGTGAGTGTTTTATATTGTATTGGGTGTGTGGGTGTGGTGTGTGTATGTTTATTAGGTGTGTGTATTTGGAATTGTCCTATGTGGATGTGTTTTGTAAGGGTGTGTGTATTTTGAGCGTGGCGGTGTGTACCGCCAATGGAATACCGCGGTTGAAAGACCGCCGCGTGGATTCGTGGGTCATGATAGTGTGGGCGTATTCCTGTTGGCGTGACAGTGGAGGTTTTGTTTTCGCCAGTTTATCACTGACCTTTGGTGTGGCGGACTTGTGTGGGTGTCTAAATTTTGGCGGATTCCAGCGCATGGGTCATAATGACCGAGGCGGAATTCCACGGCGGTGTGTTGGCGGTCTTCTGCATGGCGGTAAGCGGCTTTTACCGCCAATGTTGTAATGACCCCCTATATCCTTGGTCAGCTGAAAGTTAAGCAGAAATTACAACAGTCAATGTTGCTGCTCTCTGTTACAGCTAAGTTCCTGTCCTTACGTGCCATATGTACTGAATGACTCATTCAATTTTCTTAATATATTTCACAATATGTGTGACTTATGGTTGCTCATAGGTTTACACTTGTCTGTTCCAGTTCTTTGTGTAATAGCAAAATGATAAACATGGCCTGATACATTTTAAACGTTTACATCCAGGTTTTAATGTGTATAGAAGAGCATACTGCTATGTGCATTTTGAAATGTTCCTGATCACTCTATGCTCTGCGCACTCACACCATGTGAGAAGTGACAGATTGTTGATCAGACAAGCGGCTAGTTGTTTCTCCCTAGGTAGGTTGTGACATTGCCAACATGTTTAACACTGACACATATATATGTCCATGTTCAACCACAGATTTAGTTGGCAGCCTACATGACATTGACATAGCCCGTTCATTGTTCACTAACTTTGCCATGTGTTTTGATGCATCAATTAGGTGCAGTGCAAACATGTCACATGCATTGCAATGGTATTAATTGTCAGCATTCAAATTTTTGCCAGGGAAGTTCTCATGGTTCATTTTGAAACACACATATGTATTCAAATGTGGGCCATCTTTATATGGGACACACTGATGTTACAAGGAGCTGTATACTCCATATCTATGCACATTACATTTTTTTTCACATGTATGTGTATGACTGGCTTGTAGGGATTGTGCAGTTCTATGCCTTGATTTTAGCCTCATTGCAGTGGCAAATGCATGTTGAGATTGGTATCCTGAGTACACTGTAGTATCTTTTCAAGGTTGAAATTTAATCTAAGGAGGTGACAGATATATGACATGATTGACAGCATTGTGTTTGATTTAGTGAGTTTCACTTTGCTGGATATTAGTGCTTTACATTTGGCCTACTTACTCCATGTAACAGGTAAGCCATCACATTGGTAAATGCAGCCGTCAAGGTACGTGTATGTATGTGTACGTACACTGTCAGTTTGCTGAGACATATGTCTGTTTTGTAGAGTTGGTGCCACAATCTTATCCAGTATTGACACATCTCTGGGGCCTACACTGACATAGCATGCCACACATGTTGTGTCAAAATATTTCTTCCTGTGTTGGTCCTGACACTTAAGGCAACATACAAGTTTACACCAAAGTGTGACATGCCTGCTCATTTCCCAGTACTTGGTCTCACAACACAACTTTGACTGATAGCAGGCATTTGTATGCCAATTGAGGAGACACTTACATCAGTTTTTGATCTTATGTTGCCTTTGTACTATTTTGCCTTGTATGTGCTGGCACATGATTTCATTTGGGATTCTTAACCCTGTACATTTGATATGGTTCCATCCATCCACACGGAATAAAATGACATATTGCTACTCACTAACGTTCTGGCACTACTGCCATTGACAGATTAGTAAGTGCATGTCAGTGTTGAACACCATGGCCACACAGCATATCCCTGACCACTTCCATACACTGGCACACATGGGGGCATGTTTATGAGAGGCTTGTAACATCCCAGCGTTAGTTTTTTTGGTGCTCCGGTGGCACACGCCCCTGAACCATATCTACCTGGCCATGCAAAGCCACTTTGCATGGCTTTCCATGACCTCATAGATATGGAGTAAGACAAAGGAGCGCAAGTTGCTGTATTGCCTTACTGTGCATTTCATGGACATTTCAGTGGATTTTCCAATGCAACACACATGGATTTTGACACTGTCCCATACTTAATTAATTATATAAACCTAGGGCAGTGCCAAAATCTTACACCTCTCAGAGCAGGCATAACGTGGATGAGAAATATTTTCATGACTCCTAATTTTTGCAGCATATATAGAGAGAGGAAAACATTTCTTGGGATTGTTTGTGTGCATGAGGTGCCCCTTTCTACATAAAAATAATCCTGCATGCAATGCAGGCATCCTTGCATAATGGTGCAAGGGTGCCTGAATTGGGGGTAGGGGGCCAATCATGCACCTGCGCAGGACGAAAGGACAGAAATACACCTTTTTTATAAATAAGGTGAATTCCTTCCCTTTCACACTGGCATAGGGCAGCGCAACAAGAAGATTTGCATTTCTGCTCTATGCCAATTTCCCACCAATGTACTAACTAGCACAGACACAGACAGACTTACACCACAGTACTTGGGTGCCTACATTACATGCATGATTGTCTTTGTGTGGGGGGACACCTTCCTACACATGATGTACCCTCGGAGCCATGATCATCTATGTATGTTTGCCATTGACTTCAGCACACATAAGAAGTGGGAGTGACTTGGCTAACTTTGGTTGAGTCAGTTTCCTTGTTACACATCACCCAAGGAATCCAATTGATTTGTCACATTCCAAAGTTTACCTGGTGTGGGACACATGACATGCCTCATGAACCACAGGATTTGCAAGGAGACACCCCCAGAACACCCTTGGGTCCCCTCCCTTGCACCTAGTGATGCTACATTGCATACTGGACAGCATTGCATTGCTCTGCACCTTTACACCATTCAGAGCCACAGAAAGTGACTATGCATGTCTTAACATCTTTGACTTGGGGGATTGCATTATAGTTGTACCATGATGCATGGTGCATGTATGAGGCACACCTATCTGACAAATGGCCCTATCTTTGTCAACAGCCAAATGTCATACAGTTGTTACTATTAGTTGGTCTGTAATGTACTTCAGTTCACTTCAGTTGTGCTTACCAACAATTAGGCAATTCCCATATCGCCCATTCTGGAGCTGGTCATTTATGATGGAATGCCTGAAGATGTAGGTATCATGCGCACTCCCTGTGTATCTTGCCAGTACATTTATGAAGGTCCACGATGGTCCACAATGGCCTGTAAATTCATAGAGTATGTGTGCTTCTGGTTCCTGTACAGATTTGATGTTGCTGCAGGGGGAACCAGTTGCACATGTGTGCAATCCATAGCCCCCAAGAAATGTGGAAACCCAGCATTGGCATAGAAGCCTTCTTTGGTGTCCAGCTGTTGTTGTGTCTTGGGGAAAAGGAGGTATTGGGGTGTAAGGTTTATGATTGCATCAAGGACAAAGGGGAGGAATGCAGAGAAAGATGGCTGGGATATTCCTGCCAGTCTGGCTGTTGTGATCTGGAATGAACAAGATGCCAGCAAGTAGAGGACTGCCATCAGCTTGATCTGCAGAGGGATGTTTGTGGGCCTGTCATTGGTGGCTGCACCCTTGGCATAATCCGGTTGAAAAAGCGTATGGTGGACTTCCTACAAGGTCTATATTATCTGATGACCTCATCCTACCTGAGGTCAATGAGGGAAATCCGCTGGCAGTAGACATGCTCCCTTCTCCTGCGCTGCCTACAGGGATGGTGGTGGTGATGGTGAAGGTGGTGGTTGAGGTGGCTGTGGTGATGATCTCCTCACAGCTCCAAACGGAAGAATGAGGACCTCAATGGCATAGTTGAGCTTGCCAAACTGTGTTTGTGTGTTGTCTTTATCTACCAGACTCACTGCGCCATTTCTTACACCTGGGTTGCTGATGTGCAGGAATTTTTAAACATTTCAGGCTCTGCGCACTGCCTGTCAGCAATGTTTCAATTTTACAGAGACCGATAAATATCACTGTGTCAATTTTATGTTAGAATTTACGAGGGAACGCCTACCTTGCATTTTTTAAGATGTGCATGGCACGGCAGATTCTGGTGATGGCATTTTCTGATGCAGGCATAGAAAACCTAATGCATTGACCTAAATGCATTGCCTTGTAAATATGAAGTACAGACTGAGTTTCTGGTGTGTCAAAAAAATGATGCAGCGGTGGCACAAGCTGCTCTTAAATATGCCCCTTGGTACTATAACTGAATGTACAAAGTGGCCCAGATGGATAGAGGTTGCAATAATCTTTCATGCTTGTGCAATCGAAAGGATGAAGCTAAAGCAGGGAATTCTAAGGGGTCACATATTGTTAGGAGGCAAGCCTGCCAGACGAGCAAGAGAATGAATGGACTGGCTTCCTCTCGAGGAATGTTCACCATATTTAGTGATCCCTGCCTGGCAGAGATCAATATGCCTTCAGTGTATACTTCACCATTGTATCAAATGTACTGAAGGCACAGATGAATGTTGAGCATTACCCCAAATTTTTGGACCTGCTTTTCATTCATATTTTTTTCTAATGCAAACACCTAGTTTGATTCTTAATAACAAAAAATGACCCTGATGTTATTGAGGTTTCTCCTTGCATGTGGATTATTTAATTTGTTTTCAGTGCCCAGGTCTACTGCACCTTCCAGGGTGAACAGTGATGGAAGCACCCCTTTAAAAAGGCTGGTGCAGGTGTGACTGTGATCTGGTCACCATGTGCAGAATGGGTCATCTGGGCAAGGGTTTAAAATAGTAGAGATAGCTGAGGCTCAATTGTCCAAACCCGACAATTCTCAGACTCTAAATTAAATGGGGTAAGTGTTTGGGTTTAGGTGGGTGGGAGATCGACTTAGTTATGAAGGAGCTCCAACTTTGCCAAACTCTAAAGGAGGCGCTATCTCTCAATGAAGTTAGGGGGATTACTTTAAATGTAAAATAAATCCTTACAGTGTAAGCAAGAGAGCCAGCTAAAAGTATATAACATGATTTTTTTTAATCCAATTCAAACTCTCAAAGGTAGGCCTCATGACTCATTTTGAACTTCTCTTATTGGGAATCGATAGGAGAACCAATGCTGATCTAACTTAAATCACATAACTGAAAATGTTGCTTATTGAACACATTGTTGAAGAAATATTACTCCGCATTAAGACAAACAGGCAAATGTCACACTGCTTTTCCAGTAAAGAGGATGTTGCTCTTCAATGACAGTTTGATATAAAGAAAACTGAAGTTGACTTCCATGTATCCAGCTCCAGAACATCCATAGCTGAAATCGTCTAGAGTGACTTCCACTAGGTTATCTTCATTCAATCTGTCTAGGGACCAACAGGCGTAACCAATAACAGCGTTAATGAAGAGGTGGATTGGAAAGAGAAGCAACATTTCTGATTTCTCACATAATTTTTAAGATATTTGGTTATCTCCGATGCTCCACAACTAAGCATTTTTCTGACACAGCAAAGGTTTCAATATTAGGGTGATTCACAAATAATAATAGTATGTGCTGTACATTTGATTGCAAATGCCCAACTTCTGACATTAAGGTAAAAACCAAGCTTGGTTGGGCTGACAATTCTAAGCACTTATCTCTCACTTTGTTTTCTAGTCAGAGTGGAAACTAATACTGTGAGGGCAATGACAAGCAGTGGTGCGACTAGGCTTAAAGACCATGTTTTCTGTCCCTGATGGAGCTTTTCGGGGTGCAAGGTCCAGGGGCGGCTCCTTCGCAATGGCGAAGGAGCATTGCTCCCCTGGCTAAGAGTAGATGAAAAATAAAACAATATTATGCTATTGTTTTATTTTTCTGCTGCTGGCTCACCAGCAGCGAAGGGCATGGCTGGTCCATGGGAGGGGGGAGGACAGGGAGTGGAGTCAGTGCACTAAGTGCGCATGTCAGTTTGGCCAGCCATCTCAGCCGGACAACTTACATGTACACTTAAGTGTTTCAAAAACTGCGCAGACTACCTTACAGTGTCTTAGAGTCAGAACAAGTCGCTCAGACCAATTCTAGCACTGCTCTCATGCTAGCCATGATTGCATGGGGAGCCTGTGCTGGAGTCCTAGGGATTGCTGGAACACCAGGAGAGAAGAGGAGCAACACAGCAGGCGGCAGCGACATCGGAAAGGTCAGTTATTAATGTATTTTTATTTTTTCTTTCCGTTATCCCCCCACCTACCCCTTCTCCTGAGATTTGCAGCAGCCGCCGCTGGCAAGGACAGGCAGTAGAAGAGGGTATGTAACTGCAAAACCAAGCATGCAGCAACAGCTTAGAAGAAAGCAGGCAAACAGAAGTTAAACATTCACACCAAATCCAATAGCCTCAGCATGGAATTCGGATAGTATTGTGTTGCACTCCTTTATACCACTCGCAGTTCAAGGCTTTCTTAGTAATGTAGTTCTAAGAGAGTTTATAATTACTGACAAAATGTATGGGGATAGCAAAGTTTATGAAGGAATGTTATCTCTGTAACTGACAAACTGAAGACCCTTTACTCCAACAAGTTGTATGGCATTTGTAAGGGGACACTTCAGATGAATGGAAGAGACTAATAAAATGTCCTTGACAACCTTGAACCATGATGGGCAAAGTAGAGCAACTTCACATAAACTGACTATAACGTGCCACATTAGGACCAAGAAAGGGAAGAAATGTCTGCGCACAGTTATAAACTCTGTTAAAGTGGTGCATCACCATGTACACTACACTTCTCCAATGAGTAGTTGGTGAGCTATAGGCAGCTCTCCTGTTACTTGTACGTAGCTCTGCTTGTTGGGGTCAGCCATTACTGAGTCATGGAGGGGCTAACTACTTGTTCCACTACATAAAAAAGAGCCCCGGTTATCTCCCATGAATTATAGGTTAATCGCTTTTCTTGACGCAGAAGGAAAGTGCTTTGCTAGCATTTTAAACAAGGAGCGCCAAGCCTGGGCAGGGAGCATCAATGTAATCCCATTTAGTCAAACAGACTTTCAAAGGTTATGCCACATCCAGGATAATCTTCTCTGCCTGGCCCATCTGAGTGAAGCAACTATGGCACAAAAGGAAAGGCTTTAGACTTTCCAACAGCTTTTGACAGCGTTTCAAGATCAAGGCTGTGGAAAAAATTGCAGGCCTGGGCAATTCCAACTAACCTACTTAATGCCATCATTGCACTTTATACAGATAGGTGGGTAAAAATAAAGGTCAGCACCAGATGGGCCACCACAGAAAAAACCATGACTGGCAAGGGCCAAAAGCAAGAATGCATATTGGCACGTCTGTTATTTAACCTGTATCTGGCCCCTAAAAATGGCTGGCACCTGAATAGAATTGTTACAATAAGCAGATGGCACTTTGCTTCTGGACTAGATGCCTATTAGGCTGCAGCAACTCTTCAATGCACTTGTGGTCTATTATCAAAATAACAGCCTGACGATAAATGTCATGAACAAAAAAGATCTTGTAATTTCATCTAAATTGAAAAAGCGTGGGTCCTGGTTTATTGAGGGGAGCTCTACGGAAGTGGTGGAAGCCTATAAATATCTGGGGGTTTGATTGGGATGCACTTCAGCTCATATCCGCGCCCAGCAAGCAGTTGCAAATTCATTGGAGTGGGCTTTTCATAAACTATGGAAGTCATTGGTGAACCCTGGCTTAAGACCATTGTAAAGGTGATAAGTTGTAAATTACTTCCAGCTATAACATATGGTTCAATCATATTCAGACAGAAAATGGCAAATTGGCTTGATAGGATACAATCAATCTGCTACCGCAGAGTATTGTTTCTTTCTAATTGCACAGTGCATGCCCAAATTCATCAGGTGTTCTTTTTGATATCCCAGCATTGGGCTCGTAATGCCAAATTTTAACTATACTGTGTGAAAGCTAAACAGGCAAAAGAAGGCATGCTAAAAAGCATAATTTGGGAAACAATAAAAACCATCAGACTAATTGTCATAAGTACTTTAGCCATGCATTGAATACCCTTGAGACTAGGGAGATCTGGGTAAGTGGTCTACCAGTGGCAACAGGCTCCAAATTAATAACCAAGGAAGCAAAGTTAATCTCCAGGGATCAGGACTCCTAAACAATTAAGAAACTCACTCATGGTTGGTTGGAGTAAACTCTTTATGAGCTGGGGGTTTTGCCAATTTATTTGTTCCCTGCCTTTCATTTGTGTTTCATTTTGGCCCTAAAGCAGGAGTTAATGAGATTGCATCTAGGGCTAATTCTACTAAAAAATATACTGGTATGGCCAGAGAGATTTTGCAGCCCAAGACAGGCAATGTAGATTATGTGCCAGGCAGGAGGAATCACTAATCCATATCCTTTGTGTATGTGACAAGCTGCTCCCACTTAGAGTACTCTGGCTTCACCCAATATGGTACTCATTACATATCTGCACTTGCAGCACGGCCGTGGAAGCATGCTTGAAAAGTGAGTGTTCACAGTTGGCAGCTAGATTAATGAAGTTCCTGAGAGCAGTCTGGCCCCTATCAATAAATGCATCAGACACTATGGGCCAGATGTGTGAAGCAGTTTAGCCCATCGCAAATGGCCCATGGGGTCGTTAGCAACCAGTAAAAGGCTTTTGGCCATGTACCATCCCTATTTTATGAATGTGTAACTTGTTACCGACTCCCAAAATAGGGATGGCGAGTCGGTATTAGGAAGGGGCATGCCAAGGGCGCCCATTCCTAATAGCGAGTCGCAAGACCATGTAAGAATGTTTTGTGACTGGGAATGCAGTCACAAAGTATTCTCAGTTACCACCAACCTCAAGTTGGTGGTAACACATTTGCGCAAGGGAATCCCCTTACGAATGGGGGTGCAAACATTTTTGAAGAGCAGGCAATGGTCCCACGGAATACTGCCTACTTTTCAAAAATGAAAAAAAACACTTATTAGTTTTCTTTTTGTAACGCATCACATTTTCCTTTAAGGAAAACAGGCTGCATTACAAAAAAAGAATGCTTTATTTAAAAGCAATCACAGACATGATCCTATGCTGCCCCCAGGAGGCCACCATCCCTGTGATTGTGGCTATTCCCAAAAGGGTCGCAAATTGAGACCTGCCTCATGAATTTTAATGAGGCAGGTCTCTTGCGACCCATTTGGGAATCACAAAGAGTGTCAAACACATTGTACTACATCCCAGTTTGCGATTTCCTAATAGTGAATTGCAAAAAATCACTATTAGTATATTGTAGACCACTTTTTACATACATCTGATCCTATCTCTTGTACTTCTGACTGTAGGAGACTGGTTCTCTATGTAGTCTGCAAAACCAGGCACAATGTGCAGAGAGTCCGGGCAACCACATGCTGGTTTACAGAGGTAAAAACTAGACCACCTAATGCTCTACTTTTTATGGTAACTTGATTGAGCAGTTAGTTGGAGAAGTGCAAAGCATTTGTTGTACTCACAGTATCAAGAAATGAAGACACACACTCACAGCAATAGCTCAAGACCAATTTACAAAAATCCTTCAGATTTTTATAAAATTTTCAAGACCAAGATCATTGAAATCGGGTCACTACTTTTTAAGTTATGATTTTTCAAAATTTAACAAAAGTAGTCTTCTTGTGTGTAATTATTTACCATAGGAATCAATGGGAGAAAATTTTAAAAATGCATATAAAATCAGGCAATTAATTTACCAATGTCTCCTTTTGGGTATAGGTCGAGGTCATCGAGAATTCCTGTGGGCCAGCCGAAGGAGTTCAAGCAGTTCCCGGGTTTGGCAAAAAGAGTTGCTGAAACTTCCTTGGAGTTGGTGCAGGACCACTGCGGGCGACCACTTGGAAAAGCAATGCACAGGCAGACTTCGAGGTGAGTCTGGTGGGTCCCCTTGGAGTGTAGAGCTCACAAGGGGTGGGGGACACTTAGAGCACAGCTGTTTCGCCGGTGCACGGCCCAAGGAGGCCTGGTGCAGAGAAGATAGGTGAGGCAAGAGCTGTGTTCAACAATGCCCTTGGAAGCATGAGCAGGTCACTTTGAGGGTTGTTTGCAGGTCAACAGGGCCACTCTGGTGGGTGGTTCTGGTGGTTGCTGAAGTCCCTTAACTGGGGCTTCCTTCTGGTCCTTTTGGAGTCCAGAGTGGATTTTTCTTCTTGGTGTCTGACATTGAATGACCAGTACCCCAGACTATTGCATGGTTGAGCCACTGCAGGTTGCAGTGCCACCAGGCTTAGCACACCTGCAGGGTTTGTCCTCTGTGTCCATCAGGCAAAATTTGGTCTGTCAGCAGCCAATTAGTGAACTGAACTTCACTTTCGGTCTTTGTTGCAAAAGAGTGATGTCTTCACTCTGGAGGGAGATCTTCAGTGATTTTCAGAAGAGTGGAGGTCCTCTGGGGATTTTTAGAGTCTGTCAAATGTCCATGCAACCCCTCGTGGTGATTGTCGAGTCCTGGGTGCAGCAGGCAGGGTTTGGCAACTTTTTCTTTGTGCAGCATGAATGCAGTTCTTGAGCCTTGGGTCTTCTTTGTTGCTGGTCTTTTGTCCTTGGAATCTGATATGCAAGTCTAGGGGTGTCCACTAAATACTGCATTTAGTGGGCATTTAGGGGAGTACCTAGTAGTGACCAATGGGTCATCTACCTTAGGGTGGCTACACACACTATGTGACCACATTCTGTGGGCAGAGGTCACTTCCCTATCCCTGATAGGCTATTTTCCCACCATGTAAGATGGAGAAAAATGAAATGGAGGGGTCACCTTCATGCAACATCTTAGGGGTGGTGCAAGCTGGGGATGGCCACTCTTCCTGTCCTTTGTGCATTTTCCCGCTGTTGCTCCCACCAGAAGTGGGGGTTTGCACAAGGGGCGGCCATTTGCTGTTAGCAGCAGAGTTTTGGGTTGAGTTTTAAATGCAGTAAGCCCTTCAAAGCTCGCTGGCAGGGCAGTGCACATTCCTGGGGTTGGAGGTGTAATACCTTTGCCCAGGAAGGACTTTGTTCTCTGGACCCATAGAGCACAGGCTCTTACCCCAAGGTGCAAGAAACCTGATTGGTGGTGGCAGGCTGGTTGTGCCCGGCCAGCAATCATGGCAGGGTAGGTAGCTTTTGCAGGGGGTACCTCTAAGGTGGCACGTGGGTACATTGTGTAAGAAATCCAATACTGATACCAGTTTGGATTTTTCACTCATAATACTAAACAACCCAGGGTGCACAGTGGCCATCAAGTAGATGTGAAACTCATACTGACCAGTGTCCAGCACAAACATGTAAAATGGTTGCTCTGTTCACTTACTGTGCCCCAGGTTTGGCAGGAACACAGTAGGGGAATATTGCTCATGAATCTATGCCCAGAACTGCAGTATAGTGCACCCTGCCTTAGGGCTGGAAGGTCCCACTCAGAAGAAAGGAGGAGTAAGGGTAAACAGCGGGAGTTCTATAAAGGACCCCAACATAGTTGTCAGGGTAAAGATTCCCAGCCCCCCAGTAAAAAGAAACAATGGTTCTCCAAAGAGAAACCTGCGGAGGAAGGTACCCACAAGTGCTTTGCATGTGCCCTGGTGGGTCTGTGAGGGGGGGTCCCCAAATGCCCCAAGAGTACACCGGGACCCACTGGTGTTCAGTCCCAGAGTTTGGCTAATGTAGTGCTTGGGAAGGAGTTAGTTCCAGGTGGGTGGGATCCAGCTGAGATGACCCTTGTTTTGCTAGGGGACAGTGAGATGGTCCAGAGAACCATTGTGCCTGAGAACATTAGGAAGTACAGGCAGTGGGTAACCATTAATGGACAGAGGGTGGAGGCTCTAAGAGACACAGTAGCCAGTGTGACTACAGTGAGGAGTCACCTGGTATCTTAAGAAGAGCAGATAGATCCAAGTTTACTTGATTAAATAGTTGCAAGGTGTTGGAAAATGGGTTATTGGTAGGGCAGGTAGGTACCTACACCTAGCAACAAGCCACTAACCTCCACATAGGTACAGTTAGGTCTCAGTAAATTAATCCCAGCTCTACCCTTGGTAGCTTGGCATCGAGCGTCAAGGCTTAACTTAGGAGACAAAGTGTAAAGCATTCAAATATCACAAAACAGTAATTAAATAAAACACAGGAAACAGTTTAAAAATCCAAAACCAATTTATAAAAATAGTTTATATTTTTATCTTTAAAATGACACAAAAACGATTAAAATCGGTTCAGGGGAACCGGAGATATGAATTTTTAAAGAATTATTACTTTTCTAGCGCTTAGAAACAAAAAGCGCCAATCGGGTCATCTGGTTGCACCTCGACCGGGGCAAAGTCAAACTTTCAGGCCGACCGCGATGGAGCCCTGCTCGGCTACAGGTCGCGGGAGGCCTCGGTTAAAAAGTTACCTTCTGACTTAGTCTTTATTTTGAAGTTTTTCTTCACCGGGACGAACCTGCCAGTTGAATCCGACCTCCTGGAGCCCTTGTCCGGATACGCGATGTGGGTTTCCTCGGTGGAGACTTTTACCTTCGGACTTAGTCGTTTTTTCGAGATGAAAATCCTTCGACCGGGGTAAACCTGGATCTTGATCTGACGTCCATGGAGCCCTTCTCGGATACGATGGCTGGGAGGTCCCGGTCAACTTTTTACGTTCGGACTTAGTCTCTTTTTTGGATGTTTTTCTTTACCGGGACGAACCACGAAGTCAGGCCGGGTCGCGGTTGAGGCAAGCCGGCTAGAATTTCCGCGGCGGGTCGGTCCCTCTCTGGAGCTTTTTTCCAAAAATTCTCAAATCTTTTCCAAACTTCTGGGGCTTCACCCAGATGTTCTTTTAAGGTTCTTTTGGGGTCCACAGCCCACCCCAAGGGTCCAGAAGTTCTGTGATGGTCCTTGGGGGGGTGCAGACTTCAACTCCCAGAATGCACCTGGCGCAAACTCCTTTTTGGCCACTGGACAGTGGTCAGCTGGTCGCTTTCTTCAGGAGTTGGTGCAGGGGACTCTGGTTTAGCAATTTTTCACCTGTAGCAAACAGGGAGTCCCTCCTTGAACCAGTTGAAGCCAGGCAAAGTCCTTCTTGTGGTGAAGCCCAAGTGTGCAGCTGGTGCAGTCCTTCTGAGTGCAGGTTCCAGGTGCAGGCCAGGGGTCCAGCAGGGCAGTCCTTCTTCTTCTTTAGTTCCTTTCTTGTTGAATTCTGGAGGGGATCTGAGGCGTGGGTGCAGGTCTGCCAGTTTTATCCTTGCTCCTGGGTGAAAAGCAGGGGGGCCCTGGTTCTCCAATCAGGGACAGGGTCGTCCCCCTGTGATGACCACTTCCTGGGAAGTGTGGCAAAAATCCATCCCAGAAGGCAACAGTCTCTAAAAATCCAACATGGATGAATCTGATTTTTGGAGGTTACATCTGGCTGAGCCCACCCACTGGTGTGGCTAAAAATCATAAACACACCCCTGTCCTGCCCTCTCCTAATCTAATCAAGGGGGCACCTAATTGTCTGGGGTTGCAGGATGTGGGGGTGTTGCTGGGTGCTTCAAATGTCCTTCTCTGCCTTTGAAGACCAGTTTGGCCGCCCTCCCCCTTCCTGCCTCACCATCTGCTGAGGGGAGATTTCTCTCCCCCAAGCACATTCCTTTGTGTGAAGTCAGGCCACTTCACACCTCATCAAGGTAGCCTGGCAGAAGCTGCTGCAGGCTGGCCAATCAGAGCACAGCAGCAAAAACAATGCAGAGCTGAAATTGGCAACTTTTTAGGTAAAGTCAAAACTTTTTACCTGAACAAGTTATATTAAATCCAACAACTGGAAGTTGTGGGATTTATTACAACAATTAATTTGATACCAAATTCTTGGTATGTAACATTTAAGGAGACTTTAAAATTTAAAATAAAGTCTGCCCATTCTAGCCTATGAAGGCCAATTTACTTCAATGAGGGAAAAACGAATTTGGCTGTTTTTACCTCACCAGGGCTTATAAATCTATTTTTATAAAGTCCCTGCTTATAGTTACATGGCACCCAGCCCTAGGGGCACATAGGGCACACCTTAGGGGTGACTTATATGTAAAAATAAGGTAGTTTAAGACTTTGGAAGTACCTTTAATTCCAAAGTCGAATTTGCATATAACTTTAATTTAAAAGCAGCCAGCAAGGCAGGCTTGCTTTTAAAATTACACTGGGCACCTCAGCAATGCACCTAGGTGTGCACCACCTATGCTGTGGTCCCTAAACCTACATGCCCTACCATATTCTAGGGACTTATAGGTAGGTTAACTTAGCCAATTATAATTAGCCTAATTTGCATATCCATTTTACACAGAGCACAGGCCCTGGGACTGGTTAGCAGTACCCAGGGCACCTTTAAGGTCAGGAAAACACCAGCAAAAAAAGGAAAATGGGGGCAAAAAGTTATGGGGCCTCTGCAATCAGCCCTGTTTTCTCACACAAGGGAGAACTCAGAGTGCCTGTGTAGAGTGGTGCAAGTTCCCTTTGAATGGGGGGGGTCTCGGTTTCCTTGAAGGTAGCTGTGAGTCTAACTATGCCTGTAGATTGTTTACTTGGCAATGACCTGGAGGAGTCCCCTTGGAAGGAAGTGGAACACAGGTCACACTTGGAGATGTTCGGTCTGCCTGGTTGGGTATGCTTATCCATCAGGTCAATGGTAGCCCATCAGGGTGGTAAGAAGCCCCTGGAGCCTGAAACAGTGGCCCAGGGGACTGCCAAAAAGAGGGAGGGCAGGGGGCATGTGAAAGCAGCCCCAGAAGATCCCAGGGGCTGGGAGGAGGCAGAGCCTGAGGGTGACGCCCCGGAAACTACAGGGGAACAGGTGGCTGAGCTGGGGGAGGTCCCTGAGCCGTTGCAGTGGCAGCAGGAAGGGGGACCCGCCAGGGAGGCCTTCTGTGAAGCACAGAAGACATGCCCTACTCTAGTGGGTTTGCAGCAGCAGGCTGCAGACCAGGCAGCTGGCGGGGAGCCAGGATCTCACCTTATCTATTGGGAGGACGACCTCTTGTATAGTGAGCCTAAGGTTGCTGAGCCTGGGTCAGCCCGTGTGCTGGTGATACCCCAGTGCTTCAGAGCCTTCCTACTGGGTCTGGCTCATGATGTGCCTTTAGCTGGACATTTGGGGCAGGACAAGACATTTAAACTGCTTGTCACCCACTTTTACTGTCCCCTAATGAGCAGGCACTCAGATGCTTATTGCAGGCTTGACAAACTTGTCAGACAAGTGGCAAGAGTGGGGGGAAATGTAAGGCTTCTCTCCAACCTTTTCCTGTAGTTAGTACCCCCTTTGAAAAGGTCAGTATTGACATTGTGGGGCCTCTGGATCCCAAGACAGCCATTCGCAACAGCTTCATTTTTTGGTCTTGGTGAACCATGCCACCCGGTACCAGGAAGCCATTCCGCTGCGATCAATCACTTCCCCTGTGGTGGGTCGTGCATTGATGGGGGTTTACACCCACATGGGTTTCCCCAAGGAAGTGGTATCTGATAGGGATACCATCTTCATATCCACCTATATGAAGTTTCGGTGGCAGGAGTGTGGGGTAACTTATAAGTTCATCAATCCTTACCACCCCCAAAGCAATGGGCAGGTTGAGAGATTCAACTGCACCTTAAAAAGCATAATCATGGGCCTGTCAGAGCCCTTGAGACAGAAGTGGGACGTCCTCTTGCCATGCCTTTTGTTCGCCTACAGGGAGATGCCTCAAAAAAGGACTTGGCTTTAGTCCTTTTGAGTTACTGTATGGCTACCCTGTTAGGGGACCCTTGAGTCTGGTGAAGGAAGGCTTAGAGAACGCCCCAAGTAAACTTCCACAGGATGTATTTAGCTACATGCTGGCTTTTTGAAACCAGACTGCCCACTTCAAAGCTCTCACACAAGAGATCCTGGAAGCAAGCCAGGCAGATATGAAACTGTGGCATGACCAGAATGCCACTTTGTTCGAGTTTCAACCTGGGCAAAAAATGTGGGTGATGGCGCCAGTGGAGCCTAGGGTGCTCCAGAACAAGTGGACCGGGCCATTTGAGGTGGTGGAGCACAAGAGTGAAATCACCTACCTGGTGGACTTGCGGACTCCCAGGAACCCCTTAAGGGTCCTGCACGTGAACCGTCTCAAGCCACAGTTTGAGCGGAATGATTTGTCCATGCTCCTAGGGACAGATGACGGGGTGGAGGAAGAGAGCGAGCCTCTTCCTGACCTCCTGTCTGCTGGAGAGAAAAATGGGTTTGTGAAGAGAGTGAACCTCTCCCTCTCCCTGACCGCCGAACGGCAGAGGGACTGTCGCCAGGTGTTGTGACAGTTCGCCTCCCTGTTCTCCTTGTTCCCAGGGGTCACACCCTTGTGTACACATGATGTGGACACTGGGGACAGTCCACCCATTAAACAGAAGGTTTACAGGTTGACCAATAAAGTCAGAGCAAGCATGAAAGATGAAGGGGGTCATTCCGACCCTGGCGGTCATAGACCGCCAGGGCCGGGGACCGCGGATGCACCAACAGGCTGGCGGTGCATCCAGGCCAATTCTGACCGCGGCGGTAAAGCCGTGGTCAGAAAAGGGAAACCGGCGGTTTCCCGCCGGTTTTCCCCTGGCCTGAAGAATCCTCCATGGTGGCGCTGCAGGCAGCGCCGCCATGGGATTCCTACCCCCTTCCCGCCAGCCTGGTTCTGGCGGTTTTGACCGCCAGAACCTGGCTGGCGGGAACGGGTGTCGTGGGGCCCCTGGGGGCACCTGCAGTGCCCATGCCAGTGGCATGGGCACTGCAGGGTCCCCCTAACAGGGCCCCACAAAGATTTTCAGTGTCTGCATAGCAGACACTGAAAATCGCGACGGGTGCAACTGCACCCGTCGCACCCTTTCCACTCCGCCGGCTCCATTCGGAGCCGGCATCCTCGTGGAAGGGGGTTTCCCGCTGGGCGGACGGGCAGCCTTCTGGCGGTCGCCCGCCAGCCCAGCGGGAAACTCAGAATGACCGCCGCGGTCTTTTGACCGCAGTACGGTCTTCTGGCGGTTCCCGCCGCCCGCCAAGATGAGAATGACCCCCGAAGTGTCTAAGATGTTACCTCTAGGGTTCATTGAGTTTTCTAGCAGTCCTTAGGCCCACCCTGTGGTCTTGGTCCCAAAGATTGCTGCTCCTGGTGCCACCCCAGGTCTCAGGTTCTGTGTGGACTCCCGCAGTCTCATTGCAGTCACTAAAACTGACGCGCACCCCATCCCCTGAGTTGATGAGCTCATAGATCGGTTGGAAGCTGCTAAATACCTCAGCAGGTTTGATTTGACGTCTGGGTATTGGCAGATTGCCTTAACTGAGGGGGCAAAGAAGAGGTCAACATTATCAGGAGGTTACTTCCCATGGAACGTAGGTGGATTGCAATAGAGCATGAAGCTTTTGCTGTGGTCTGGGTGCTGAAGAAGCTAAACCCCTATTTGTTGGGGACTTACTTCCGAGTTCAGGCCGACCACAGGCCCCTCAGATGGTTAATGCAGGTGAGGGGTGAGAATCCAAAACTGTTGAGGTGGTCCATTTCCCTACAGGGGATGGACTTTACGGTGGAACACCACCCTGGTACAGAACACACCAATGCTGATGGTCTGTCCAGATTCTTCCGCCATTAGGGATGAGAACTGCCATGAGATTGGGAAGTTGCTCCCCACTTTCAGCTAGGGGGGGACATGTCTTAGACTTGACATCCTTGGCATGGTCTCCCCTAACTTTTTTGCATAGGATTCTCAGGTTGTTGATGTGTGCTTGGGTCTGTTTTTGCTGTTTTTGTTACTCTGGGCACTTTGCCACTGCTATCCAGTGCTAAAGTGCAAGTGCTCCTGTACAAAATGTGTATGTTATTGGCTTTCCGTGATTGGCATATTTGCTTTAGTAGTAAATCCCTAGTACAGTGTATTAGAGGTGCCCAGAGCCTGTAAACCAAATGCTACTAGTGGGCCTTAAGCACTGATTGTCCCACCCACGTACGTAGCCCTGTTACCATGTCTCAGACCTGCCACTGAAGTGTCTGTGTGTGCAGTCTTGCACTGCCAATTCGACTTGGCAAGTGTACCCACTTGCCAGGAATAAACATTCTCTTTTTATACATGTAAGGTACCCCTAACATAGGTCCTAGGTAGCCACATCGGCAGGGGACAGTGCATGACAAAGGTGGGACATGTACTTATGTGTTTTACATGTCCTGAAAGTGAAATACTGCCAAATTCGGGTTTCACTGTTGCAAGGCCTATATCTCTAAAAGTTATTAAAGCTCAGATTCCCTGTGGGAGCAGATAGAAATATGGAGTTTAGGTCTTTGAGCTCACAATTTAAAAATACATCTTTTAGTGAAGTTGGTTTTTAGATTGCGTGCCTGAAAATGCCACTTTTAGAAAGTAGGCATTTTCTTGCTTAAACCATTCTGTGACTCTGCCTGTTTGTGGATTCCCTGTTTGGGTCAGTTTGACAGTTGGGCTGTTTGCACCTCTCTCTAGACAGTGACACAAAGGGGCCTGGGGTGTAGCCCGGATATCCTGATGAGCCATCTGAGCTGGAGGGGAGTGGAGAAGTGGTCACTCACACCTGAATGGGCTGTGCCTGCCCTCACACAAAGCAGTCTCCATCCTCCTGGTGTGTGGCTGGGGCCTTGCCTGGATTAGAAAGGATTTTACAGACACTTGAGAATTTACTTTGAAGTTTGGCTACTTCAAAGGCAGAAAGGGGTATAAGAAGAGGCCCCCAAACCCCAGACTTTAGATTACTTTAAGGATTCAAGAGGAACCTTTACCTGGAGAACAGCTGACGAGCTGAGGAGAAGTGCTGCCCTGGCCTGTGACTGTGCTCTGCCGGGCTATCCTGAAGTTGCTGCTTCTGCCAGTGATCAGGGACAGAGACTGGGTTTTGTTGCATTCCTGCTTGATGAGTGACTCCAAGGGCTTGGAGTATAGCTTGCCTCCTGTTTTGAAGCCTCAGGGACAGCAAAGGCTTTACCAACCAGACCTGAGTCTACTTGCCCCGAGGACGTGGACCTCATAGAAGTCCGACGACCCTGTAGTGCTTGCATTGCTGCAGTTGCTGATCCCGCCCAACTTTGCTGACACCAGAGTGTTGTAAGCCTAACGTCCGTGATGATCAGACGCTATTGCAGCGCCAGCGGCCCTGTGACATCATCGCAACCCCGCGAGGTTGCCCCGCAGCATTGTGACTCCACAGGGAGTTTGTTGTGCAAACAGACGCCTCGGAGAGTCTGCCGGAACCAAGGGGCTGACTTCGCATCTGGCGTTGCCTCATCTCCACCGCCCTGTAGTGAGGACCCAGCGTCCGCTGCGTGACGCCACAGTCCTTCTGCCCTGTGGCACCAGAACCAATGTCTCATCAGTCCCAGCGAAGCCGCTGTCCCTGACTCCGTGCACTGGCCTATTTTGTACTAGTTTCTTAATGTACTGTACCTGGGGGCCGAAAGACTCTGTAATCGGTGCCATTGGCATTGCATTGTAGGAAATGACTCCCTCACAATGCCACATAGTACCAATTTGCAGTATTTGTGCCTCGAGACACTGTTTTCTTGCTTTTAAGTGCTAAATTCGTATTTTTAACTGTATATTGTAGATTATTATCGTATTTGGTCTTGTTTATTTAGAGAAAATATTAACTATTTTTCTAAATCTGTGTTGTGTCATTTTGCAGTGGTTCACTGTATTAATGTTTGTGTTGGTACAAATACTTAACACATCATCTCTGAGTTAAGCCAGCCTTCATGTGCCAAGCTACCAATGAGGTGAGGGGGTTAACTGAGTGTGAGTCTCTTTTACCCTGACTAGAGTGAGGGTCCGTGCTTGGACAGGGGGTAACCTGACTGCCAACCAAAGACCCCATTTCTAACAGATCTGATCCAGGGAACCTCGTTAGCTGGGGCCCTGGGCACTAACAACTTTGAAACCACATCAAATACCAGGCAAAAATTGGGGGCTAACCTTGGCAAAAAGAGGCACTTTCTCACACTGACTAATCTTCTGCTTGCTTCTGGATCTTCTAGAGGCCTTGAGCTCAGACTGAGACCAGTTTGGTATCCCATTCAGGGACAAAGAGCTGCACTTTAGACTTCCCTTGTTTTCTAATTCTTTGTTTTTAACATCCAAGCACTTTTTTGAAAGTTATTTCTCAATACAATCGGCATAGGTTGCAGCCGGCCTTGGCCGATGCAAGCATTAAGTACTGTGATCAAAAAAGAAAATGTATGTACTTACTTTTTTATTGTAATGATGCAAAATAATTACAAGATAAAGAATCTATTTATCTATCTGCTGTGGTCGGCCCACCTTGGTAAATTAGATGTTTTGCTTAATAAAATTAATATGTGTATAACAAGATTGAAAAGTGTGCATTCAAGATGAAACTGTATGTAATTTCAGAATTCATCATCTTATATATGCAGAAAAATTTATGAATTTGCAAAATACATTTACAGCTGATATTTGAGTGATAGATTGTGGGCGATGGAAGACATATTACTCATATAACTAGCTCACAGGGATGGGCATTTCAGCTTTGGCTGCTATGTATTACCCAGTAAGAGGCATTCCAAATTGATAAAGATGTTTTTCCATTACTGCTAGCAACCCTTTCATTGATCAGTTATCGAACAGCAAACCAATTCTAGGCATTTTGATAGGCATTCTTGAGGCATTAGATCAATTTACCACATTAAAGGATACTGTAACTTAAATTCCAATTCTTTAAATCTTTGACAGGAACTACCTGTAGCTATAGAGGAAAGGAAATAATGGCTATTCATTTTAACTTAATGCAGTTGGCTTACAAGAGGACGGATAAATAATTTTACTAGCCTAGTGCAGTTTACCTGACTATGTATGCCATCCATCTTATTTTTCATTTTGACGTGTGTTTTTCATCTTTTTCTGACAAAGGGATCTCTATATTGTTTGCCTATTGAGGAGCATGATCTCAATTTGTCTAAGGTGAGGTAATAGCCAGACACTTCACTAATGAAGGAGAGGGCATAAGTCAGCTGGTGTGTGAGAAACCTATGTACTGCTACTACACTGCTGTTTTAGGCCTCGCCTGTCACGCAGACACTGTTTGCAAAAGACCTATTGTATTCCTATTAGCATTAGTTGACCTCATTGTCGATCTTATTTTATTGCTTCTTTTTCGATGACTAGCCTTCCTCTTATTGAGTTTCTCCTTACTCTGGAGTATATCTTCTTTACCATAGTTTAATTGACTCACTTGTATCCTTCCACTGTTCACTTTTACTAAACTACTATTTTCTGGTTGGGTGAGCCCTCCACGACGGCACAGGATTTCCAGAATTCTCCATTCTGTTCCTCACCTCCGCAAAATACTTGCCCCTCTTACTCCATGTTGCTCTCTCCTTTATGTGCTGCCAGTGGCGTAGCGTGGGGGGTGCAGGGGGGGCCGGCCGCACCGGGCGCAACATCTTGGAAGAGACTAAATCGACAGGTTAGGGGGCGCAAATTACTTGCCTTGCCCCGGGTTAGGGGGCGCAAATTACTTGCCTTGCCCCGGGTGCTGACAACCCACGCTACGCCACTGTGTGCTGCGCACTGTTTTGCTTGAGTGCTCCCCCTCCAAGTCCCCTACCTCCGGTGTTCTACGTTGCTAACCTCTAATCTGCTCCTCCGTCATACTCGTACTGCCCTCCCTCTTTTGTGGTGCACTCTCTTTCATGCTTCTCCCCCCAAACTCTCCCACCCTGTATTAGATGTTGTTCTCTCCATCCTGTCTTCTTCTCCACACTTCTGGCTCTCTCACTCATGTTCTTTTTTCCCATACTCCCCATATCTGCTCCTTTCACCCCCTCTTCCATTGTACCCCTACCTCTAAAGTTATTTCTACTTCGTGCTTTCACATAAAAAATGAAATACATTTTTCCACTGATCCATGTGACATCTGACATCTTGGATCAATAAATAATATAAAGAAAATTGTCGCTTGCTCCATTCTGCAGGTTTGTGCATGCATAGTAAAACATGAACGCACATACTGAATGACACGACCCGCAATGTTCGTTGTGTCAACGCGCTTTTTAGCCGATCTGCAGCATTTTGCTTTTTTGCCGATGTAGCACAGCATCAACAAAAACTGCTTTGACAAGGCCAATAATTACATAGGGCAAAACCTGCCGGCTTTGTAATTGTTTATTTTGTTTGATCTCTTTGCATTAGGCTGGGACCCTTATCCATTTTGCAGGGAGCGAGGTTTGATCACACTGTGTACCAGATAGCTCCTGAGGTGCTTAAAGCTTTCCTGAGAGGAGTTTCTATCAAATTTCAGCACTTCATCTATTTTAGGACAAATCCTTTACAATTGAGCTTCTGAGCTTTGTTGCTGTTTGGAACGAAGTGACCTTTCCACACACTGTTAATTTGCAATGATTCAAAGTTTTCTGTGTCCCTACTGATCTCCTGCTGCTGGAACTGCCCCTCACCCTCACCATTGTCCTTTCCTCATTAGTCTTGCCAGAATAACGATGACTGTGTTTCATGCTGTCCTTGCCCTGTAACGTATCCAACAATCTCAGCCACCTCTCCTTGTTATCAGTTTTATGTTGTCTGCTGAATAAAGTCAATATCGTCTTTAATTGACCCTGATTTACTGTTTTGGCAATCCTGGAAACTTTTCCAGATCCAAGTAGCAGTTTCACTGGCATAACAATAGCCCTCGCAGCCCCACGAGTGCGGGAGGCCCGAGCCCCAAGGGACCCTAAGCACATTACACTGTGCACAGGTGGCGGCCCCTGGTCTGAGAGCTCCCGCCCTTCAAGTATTTTGTAGAGGAGCGCCCCTCAAGTTTCGTTATGCCACTGAGCAGTGTGTGACTTACTTCTAAGAATATTCTATGTCCGAAGAATCATACATGTCTTCTTGGCAGACCCCTAGGATATTGGTATTTTGTGTTGTATGTTTACCACAGGATTACAACTAATCCTCACTAGAGCAGTAACGATTATAGAATATCTTGCGGATTCATGTTACTGCATGGACTTCCACATTTATGGACTTATATGTGGGACATATACCAGCAAATTTGACCCATATGATTTATTCATAAACATAAATGTAGTGATACTGGGTGTGGTATTACCACATTTCTCATAATGTCCATTTCTGTATAAACTCAAGTTTTCAACCTCATCGGCATAAAGAGTTTAACTTTAGTTTCTGATTCTGATACACACATTTGGAAAATATGATTTAAAGGATGCAGTGACAGTGTCAGTTGGAGGTCCAAGCAATAGGATATTTAACCAAAAATCTCCTGAATATCAGTTTGAGAATGTTTATTTTTGAAGATTAGAAAGTTTAAAAACTGCTTTTAATTCAGTATATTTTCATAATTAAATGTTATATATTTTTGATAATTATATTTACCATACGTTTGTACAACCAGTAACTACTTCACTTCAATTCACTTCTTTTCCTCTTGACACCCTTTCTCTCTTCCGCCCTATTTTCTTTCGATTTTTACATGTATCAGAATTATTTAGATATCTATTTACTATCTCATGATGTTAACACACTGCACTGTATGATTAAACAATTGTTTTCGATTTTGTCTTAAAGTGTTCGCAATTGTTATAAAGTTACAGATTGGATGGATAAATTCGACTGCATTTGGATGCCATAATGTATTTAGGTTTTTAGTTGGTATTTTCTGTGGTCAGGGTGTCTTGCTCAGGCTGGTTTGGGTATCACTAGCTATTGCAGATGTATTTTTTTACATTAGTTCCCCTATTTTCACTACCTGGGTTTCCTCTCTATTTCACTCACATCCATGGGGGGTTACACAAGTTCCAATCTGAGTAGTCACTTGTTTTTTTCACATCAGGATTACTATTAGCACTTTGTGTGGAATATTTACACTTCCCATATAAAGACTGTGCTTTTTAGGAGGGCTTTTTATTCCATCATTAATCTTTGTCTTTCAATTTTTTTCTTTTCTTTTCTCTGTTTTATATTCCTCTTTTCAGGTGATCTCTTCTCTTCCTTCTTTTGATTCTCTCATTCCTTCTCCCTTTTCTCCCCTTTTGTTTGTTCTTTTTTTCAGCAGGCACACAATTATACATCTCTCATGATCCTGTCTATTTAGGTCTTGGGATCAAAACGTTATGTTGACAGCTGTACCTTGACTCTCAATATTAGTCTTGTGTGCATGAGTATGGATACCATCTATTGACACATTTATTTTTTATTTATTTATATTTGTGTCTTTGATCAACAGCCTGAGTCTGGACTGTGCAGTGTTGCATTGTTGTCACTGTCTACATTGTAAATTATTGTACTGAATCAAATGCAGCCTGAGTCATTGTGACCATGGAATGATGTATTGTTATCATGGTCCATCATGAGAAATGATATACTCAAAATTAGGCTTTCAAAAGGTATGATATGGCTCTTTTGAAAAACTGCCTGTTTGGAAACTATACTTTTCTAATTTGATTGTTTTGTAATTTAACTGGAATGCATATATTGAGTCTCTATTCATAATACATTCTTTTATACGTAGGATTCATTGTAATTCTAGGGTTTCATTGCTTAAATATTTTGCGTAATAGACTATTGTGTTGTTTTCACTTTTAGGAAGTTGGCCTTTTTCTTGTCCTAAACATTTGGTGCCTGCAGCCCTTACCCTGGCTCACATCACTGGGTGTGAGTGGCAGTTGGCCTTTATGTATTCCTCCCAGACAGACACACCATGGGGGGGGCTAGCTGTTGGCAGGATGAGCCATCTTAACAGGATGGGAGGGCGGAACGGTACACAGCCCTTCAATGGCACCACCTCACCACATTAACAAAGAACTTCAGACTAGTCTTTTGTGATTCTAGACCTCCTGGGATTAGGGTAGGAAGGCAGTAAATTCCAGACACTTCTGAAGGGGAGAAAACTCCAGAGGTTTCTTCACTTCAAAGCTGGCACCAGGCATAAAAATAGGACCCTCAGGGCCCACTCTTCAGTATGTGCCTGGACATGTAAATATTATAGAAGAAGGACTGCCATGCTGCCAGAGGACTGCCCTGCTGCTTGAAGCCTGCCCTGCTGTCTGAGAAGGAAGACTGAACCTTCTCCTTTCATTCTAGGGCAGCCTGAAGTGCCTCAAATATTCAGCTGTCTGACATCACGTGCTGGGCTACAGAGACATGACAACTTCAGAGACCCTCTGCTTCTGCCCACCCGACCTGCTGCACTGAGCCTGTCTGGACCTGCAACTGGACCTGCCTGAGCCCTGCTGCCCTCTTCTGGAGTGAGTTTCTGATCCCCCAAAGGTGACTCCCCGGGTCCTGAGCCCTTGACTGCCATCAGATGAGCTTCTCCTAACATTTCAGGCTTTTAGTGACCATAGGGGGCCCTTTCACGCCAAGATCTCTCTGTCTCTGCTGACTGCCAACACGAAGCTCCAGTGCACATGAGTCTTTGGGCTACAGTGACCATCGGTGATGACCAGCAATGCAAGATCTGCACTTTGAGCTAGATCATCGACAGCCCGCAGTGACAGCCAGGGCAAAGCTCCTGCATTGACTATCTACCACACCTGACAGGATCTTCATGCTGCAGCGATGACCTTCAATGATACCAGCCTTCTCTTCATGCTACAGAAATGACCATCCATGATACTCTCCTTACTCCTCGCAGCCTCCTCCATCTTGAATTGGACTCTTCATGCCAGACTTTGAGAATGTAACGTTTTTAATGGGACTGACCTGGTCCCTGTATCTCCTGTATCCGGCCTGTGCTCCTTTGTGATTGGCCTGAACTTGTGTCTTTCTCCCGGTCTAGCATGACCAGATATCCCCAAGAGGCATTTTGTGCTTTTATGTGCTATGCTTACATTAAATCTTTGAAACTGCATATCTCTTGTTGTACTGAATGGGTTTTCAATAATTTATCGAATGTCCCTCTATTTTCTTTAATTGTTCTGGCATTTTCCTGTGTTGTGTTTTCACTTTATTATTGTTTGTGTGCTGCATAAATACTTCACACATTACCTGACTGCCTTTCTGCCACTACACCAGATGATTGAGCACAGGTTAATTTATTAATTTTTTTGGTTCACCTTGACGACTGCGGCTGTTGCTTGAGAAGGGTTCACACCTCCTTAACCAACAACTCAATTTCTCATAAGTGATAAACTGTTTATCAACCAACAAAACACATAGATGCCATGCATGTAAGGGCTTAAGTGCTCTGTATGCAAAACTGAGAAGTGACTTTGACAAATTGAATCACAAACTTTGCAAACAAATTCAGCAGATCCCTAATAACTATCCCGTACATAAGAATTGCAATGGCTATGTACCGTGCATTTACAATTTGTGAATGGAAGCACAATGAAATACCACTAAATGAAAGCAAGTGATATCCACGTGGTAAATACTAAAGGACGTGCTAGTTTTTGGAGGTTTTTGTTTCAAAATGACTGCTTTATGTGTAATGACAAGGAAGATGAGGCTCTTGACATTGCAGCAGATGGGGAGAAAGCAGTAGTAAGGGGGACTATTTACAATCTAAATACCAATGAGTGATCATACGGATGAGGGTTTATGCCAAGTACAGGCTCAGCAGACAGATGATACGTGCCCTTATCGATGAGCTTGATCCAGTACTACACAGAAACACTGAAAGACGTGCACCTATATCCACACATGTGTCATGTTCAGTGGACCTCTTTACCTCAGTTAGTTTTCAGGCTAATGTAGCAATGGCAGAGGGTCCTTCTCGGAGTGTACTTTCTAGATTCATGCAATGTTGTCCAGGATTCGTGCTTCTAGTTCCTTCCCTAATATAACACAGGAATGGGAACCCAAGCTTGATTTTAATAGAATTGAATATGTGTTTTACAAGTGGTAGGATGTGTGTAGGGACACAGTACTGATTTGTCTTCGATGCCACAGAATAGTTGTACTGGAATCACAAAACTCGGTACTCCTTAAACATAAAGGCTCTTTGTAATGTCTGAAACATTAGTTTTGAATTTGGGTATTGATACTATGGGAGTTTGCGTGATTCATATAAACTAGACCACTATGGACACTACAAACGTCTGGCCAGTGAAGTCTTTGGCACCAGCTACATGTTAGTTCCTCACTGTCCTATGTAGAGGGAACACTTTCTCAGAAAGGCATTTGTAATGTCTCAAGCACACTTATTACCTGGTCCATACCCTTTGCTGTATCTCTACTGCAGTGTGCCTTTTTGTATCAGGATCCCCCTCATCTTCAAGACTTGGAAGAATATAGCACTGATGACGTTTATCTGAGATTAGTGTTACTAAAGTGTCCTAACAGCCTTTGTGAGGGATTCCATATTGCCTATAATGTTATTGAAGCAATAGCTAGGATCGCAGCACCATGCATCAACTTTACTTCGAAGTGCCTCCTTGGCTAACAGGTACTTTTGGTGTACTACCAACATGGATTTTTCCAAATTGAGGAATTCCCCTCTATGAGGAATCCCCACCCCTGACTCCTGATGAACATGTCCCATCTGTCTAAGTTGAACCGTGCCCCGCATTTCTTGTCCATGTATGATGATGTGTGCACTTGTAGCAGGCTGTGCTTTAGGTGTGATCTGTTTATACAAATGCAATATGCACTGTGTCGCTGTGCAGGCTGTTACAGTGGTTTGTGACATAGACTAGTGGTAGGTGTTTCTCCACTCTTGGGTGTGCTCTATCCTTCCAACATCTTCTCTTCTTCTACAGGTTCTTCAGGAGTTCATTCTGCTTTGGTACATTATCTGTGTAAATGTAAAGGTCTATTAGTTAGATGGAATGTGCATAATCAGTGCATGACAGAAGGGAGAGTTTTGGATAAAAGGTGTTACTTGTGTCCATTGGCCCCTTTTCACAAATAGTACTAAAAAGTGTTATGTGTGGATAACATTTATATAATTATTTTGGTTATGTTAACAGTGCCACAAGTCCCACAACGGTTTGATTTTTCTTACAGACAGTATTTTGGTGTATTCTAGACAGTTTACAGGTAATTTCTCTTTACTCTGTTCCCCAGAGACCTATGGGTACCCACACGATTTGGGCGTGCTGAGTCTGATCTGACTATGGTGCTGCAGATGTGTGTCACTTACTCCGGTGACTGCCTAAGGTGCAAGAGTGATTTCAATTGCCCCTTCCAATGATGTAGCTGGCAGTTGTGTCCATCGGGCCCATTGAATACATAAACGTATTGCCTCCTGCTGGTGACCTTCTTTTTCTTGGAATGCATATCGTATTTCCTCCTCCAAATTTCTTCTATGCACTGGATGGCAAATCCAATAGGATTTAATCACTTCAGTATTGATTGCCATATCCATCACTCTGTGGCCCCTAGCCCAGTAAGGGATGAATTTATAAATAGTGTGTCCTTACAGGTCACCCTTTCTTCTATGGGGATCTCAAATTCCATTGATGAAAAAGTATTTTCCTCTTCTTCGCACCCTGAACAGTATTTTGCAAATGTATATGTTTGTATCTCTGACACTAAATTCCTGCAAGCTATTACTTTTCTTGGATTATTGCTGGTGGTACATACAAAAGCTTTTGCAACCATGGTCCGACCCCTAGTTTTTTTGGGGAATCCAACATTCATGAAACAACGCAAAGCAATTCCTGACTTGTAAATAAATCATATTCATAACCATAAACCTTTCTGGGGCATTATCACACTGCACAAAATCTACATATTTTTCTCACTGCTTGTGCTAACTTTGGTTAGGTTGTTGGGGACTGTAGCAAGACCTAGTGGGCACTTGTGGGTCTGGCATTTAGGCATATGTGTTCATCTAAGTTTTGTTGCACAAATGCTGACAGTGCTCTGGTAGCTGGAACCATTTTAATGTGAGGAGGATTTGTTTAACCTTTTTAAGAAGTTCATAAACCTCAGGCTAGAAAGCACCTGACTTTTTTTCTGATCTGACACAGGTACACCAACCGTTATGAGCCAAAGGCTTGCTGTATGAAAGCTGCAGGGGTAGAATGTAATTGGGGTGGAGAACTTGCATTAAAGAGTTAGGCAATAATTGGAACTTTACAATAGGGATATTTAGGAATTCTGATGTGCCACATATAGACAAGACTGTCGCAGAATTTGTCATTTAAAAAAATATGCTCATTAATACAGTCAACATTTTGAAAAGCCCAAGACTCACAGGCATACTTTGCCTGCTTCAGCTTCCTATGGGCGAGGTCCCCAGCCATCTACACGACCCCGCCTGATGCAAATAATCTGCATATTGTCCTAAGGTCTAGGTGCTCTTTAATTTTGCAGCCACGTGATAGAGGTTGAGAAGGGGAAAGGGCCGGTCTGGAGAACCAAAGGTAGCCCTGGCAAAAATTCTCAACCCAGTCCAGCCGCCTTCCTCTCCTAACATGATCTCTCTCTTTCTCTTTTTATCCACCCATTCAATCTCACTCCTTCCCCTCTCTCTCTTCTCACTCGATCTCTACCTTCTCCCTTCTTCTCTCTGTCTTTTTATCTCTCTTGAAGCCTCTGTAATTAACCTCGGGTGGAGAGGAACGTGACAGAGGCACCAGGAATGCCCCATGCTTCCAAAACCGGCCCCTAAGTGCGCCTGCCCACTGGGGAAATGCCCAGAGCAAAAAAAAGTCTGTCCATTCCTGGATGGGACTTGTGCCTAGGAAGATCTTACTCTTAATTTTTAGTTCTACACAAATGATTGAAAGAGTGGGGCAGAATATGGTATGTAAGCAAAAAGGTTTGTAGGGAATTTATTCTTGTGTTTAGAAATGCATGAAGTGCTGACCAAGCAAGCACACTAACTTGTGACATACTAAGTTGAGGCTAGCAGAAGGGAAAAGGGGCGGGGCAGGGCTGCACATTGGGGACGACGACAAAAAAATATATATATATATTAAAAAACAAGTACCTTTCTCACTGCATTACTCAGATCCACTGTGGTACACCACGACAGGAACAGGCTCCCAGCCTGCCCTGTGCCTAATCCTAGCACTGCTTTTATGCTGCTGGCAGCATAAAAGTAACATTAGGATTGGATGGAGCAACCCAGCAAAGGTGCTCTGAGGCAGAGTGAGAGTCTGTGACTGCTCTCTCCCACCCAGCAACACAGTGCTGAGTTGGAGGGAGCCTAGTGCACATGTATATACGCAAGGGTCGCTTTCCTGGGGGCAAATTATTTTTAGGCTATTTCTGCCTATTTTTATTAGGCCAATCTACCCCCCGGGTGCGGGGGCAGTAGAAACCACTAGGCACCAGGGATTTGTTTTTGTTAGTCAGTTTCATGGAAGGGTAGCGACCCCTTAGACACGGGAGCACATTTATTTTAGGCCATTTATTCCCCCTTTGGGGGCAGATCGGCTTTTTTATTTAGGCCAATCTGCCCCCAAGGTGGGAAGAAACCACTAGACATCACTTGCACCAATTTCACGCAAGGGGAGCAACCCCTTAGGCAAGGGTTGTTCTCCTGGGGGGCAAATTTATTTTGGCTTATTTTTGTAAGGCCCATCTGCCCATCAAAAAGACCACCAGAGACCAGTGATGATTTTTTTTTTTAAAGAGGGTGGGGGTATGACCATAACCCCACTCCAAATAAATGAGGATAAAGTTGTTCTGCACACCAGTGGGCAGATGGGGCAATTACCCCCGATCCACTCCCTGGGGGGGCAGAAAGCTTACTAGATGCCAGGGAATTAAAAAAAATAGTGGGCTGGTGGCTACCAACCAGTATGGGCATGGTTATGCCCCCACACCAACTGAAGGGGGTAACAGTCTTTCAGCTCTCCCCCTGCACACTAAAACATCTTACCCTATGGCAACAAAGAGGACATTTGATTATTTTGGGTTTTGGTTTTACATTTGGGCCATGAGAGCTTGTCTAGCTCTCAAAATTGTCCCACTTGGAATGGTGAGGGCTGCACTTTTTGGACTTTGGGACATTGTCATCTAGAAAAATCTTCGAGACCTAGACACATCTTAAAAGTAAACTTCTGGGTGAGTCGAGGGTGCTTCACATGCAGCACACACTATTTTTTACCCACAATGCACTGCAAACCTCCAACTTTGCTTAAAATCAAACATTTTTCCCACATTTTTGTGCTTGAACATTCCAGAATCTGAAGGAATCTACAAAATTCCTACCACACAGCATTGTCGCATCTATACTGATAAAAAGTCTGCCCCACTTGTCAGGCTAAAAACTTTTTTTAAACTGCCCTTTTGGGATTGTTTTGGTTCCCCCTGATTTTCAACATGTTTTTGGCTCTTCCCTGTCACAGCCACCTGGCCCACCTACACAACTGAAGTATCATATTTACTGGGAGACTGAGAGGAAAGTTCGGTGTTAGGAAATTTGTCCCGGTGCAGTGATCCCACACAGAAATGTGGGAAAATATGATTTTTTAGCTAAATTTGAGGTTTGCTGAGGATCTGAGGATTCTGGGTAAGAATACACTGGGGGATCCACGCAAGTCACACCTCTCTGGACTCTCTCGGGTGTCTGGTTTCAGAAATGTTTGGGTTTGGTAGGTTTCCATGGATGGCTGCTGAACCCAGGACCAAAAACGCAGGTGCCCCCCCCCCATAAAAACAGGTAGTTTTGTATTTGATAATTTTGGTGTATCCACATAGAGTTTTGGGGCATTTCCTGTAGCGGGCACTAGGCCTACCCACACAAGTGAGGTACCATTTTTATATGAAGACCTGGGGGAATGCTGGGTAGAAGGAAGTTTGTGGCTCCCCTCAGATTCCAAAACTTTGCAGCTCCGAAATGTGAGGAAAAAGTGTTTTTTGTACCAAAGTTTGAGGTTTGCAAAGGATTTGGGGTAACAGAACCTGGTGTGAGCACCACAAGTTACCCATCCTTGGTTCCGCTAGGTGTCAAGTTTTCAGAAATGTCCAGGTTTGCTAGCTTTTCCTAGGTGCCAGATGAGCTAGAGGCCAAAATCCATAGCTAGGCACATTGCAAAAAACAGGTCAGTTGGGAGAATGTGATGTGTTCACGTTGTGTTTGGGGCATTCCCTGTCGTGGGCACTAGGCCTACCTACACAAGTGAGGTACCATTTTTATTGGGAGACCTGGGGAAACGCTGAGTAGCAGGACGTTTGTGTCTCCCCTCAGATTCCAGAACTTTCCAGCACCGAAATGTGAGAAAAAAGTGTTTTTTTGCCAAATTTTGAGGTTTGCAAAGGATTCCGGGTAACAGAACCTGTTGAGAACTCCATAAGTTACCCAAACTTAGGTTCCTCTAGGTATCTAGTTTTCATAAATGCCCAGGTTTGCTAGCTTTTCCTAGGTGCTGGATGAGCTAGAGGCCAAAATACACAGCTATGCACTTTGAAAAAAAACAGGTCAGTTTTCTTTGGAAGAATGGGATGTGTCTATGTTGTGTGTGGGGCATTCCCTGTCGCGGACACTGGGCCTACCCACACAAGTGAGGTAAGATTTTTATCGGGAGACTTGGGGAAATGTGTGGCTTCTCTCAGATCCCAGAACATTTTATCACCGAAATGTGAGGAAAGAGTGTTCTTTTTTGCCAAATTTTGAGGTTTGCAAGGGATTCTGGGTTACAGAACCCGGTGAGAGCACCACAAGTCACCCCATTCTGAGTTTCCCTAGGTGTCTAGTTTTCAAAACTGAACAGGTTTGGTAGGTTTTCCTAGGTGCCAATTGAGCTCGAGACCAAAATCCACAGCTAGGCACCTTCCAAAAAACACGTAAGTTGTCAATGTAAAAATGTGATGTGTCCATGTTGTGTTTTGGGACATTTCCTGTCTTGGGCACTAAGACTACCCACACAAGTGAGGTACCATTTGTATTGGGAGACTTGGGGGAGTGCTGGGTGGAAGGAAGTTTGTGGCTCCACTCAGATTCCAGAACTTTCTGTCATCGAAATATGAAGAAAAATTGGGGGGTTTTTGCCAAATTTTGAGGTTTGCAAAGGATTCTGGGTAACAGAACCTGGAGACAGCCCCACAAGTCACCCCATCCTTGATTCCCCTAGATGTCTAGTTTAAAAAAATGCACAGGTTTGGTAGGTTTCCCTAGGTACCGGCTCAGGTAGAGGCCAAAATCCACAGCTAGGCACTTTTCAAGAAACACGCCAGATTTCAATGTAAAAACGTGATGTGTCCATGTTGTGTTTTCTGTCGCGGGCACTAGGTCTACCCACACAAGTGAGGTACCATTTTTATTGGGAGACTTGGGGAGACACAGAATAGAAGATCAAGTATTATTGACCCTTATATTTCTCTACATTTTAGCCTTCCAAATGTAGGACAGTGTGTAAAAAAAGACATCTATTTGAGAAATGCCCTGTAATTCACATGCTAGTATGAGGACCCCGGAATTCAGAGATGTGCAAATAATCACTGCTTCTCAACAACTTGTCATGTACCCATGTTGGAAATATAAGGGTTTCCTTGATACCTATTCTTCACTCTTTATGTTTCACTAAATGAATTGCTGCATACCCGGTATACAATGAACCCATTGCAAGGTGCAGCTCCTTTATTGGCTCTCGGTACCTAGGGTTCTTAGTGAACCTACAAGCCCTATATGTCCCCACAACCAGAAGAGTCCAGCAGACGTCACTGTATATTGCTTTTGAAAATCTGACATCGCAGGAAAATGTTATAGAATAAAACGTGGAGAAAAATGGCTGGTTTGTTCCCTCAATTTCAATATTGTTTTTATTTCAGCTGTTATTTTCTGTAGGAAAACCTTGTAGGATCTACACAAATGACCCCTTGATGAATTCAGAATGTTGTCTACTTTTGGGAATCTTTTAGCTTTTCAGGATCCAGCATTGGGTTCACACCCATTTCTGCCACTAACTGGAAGGAGGCTAAAAAGCACAAAAAATAGTAAAAATGGGGTATGTCCCAGTAAAATGCCAAAACTGTGTTGTTTGCTGCCCTTTTTCCCATTTATTTTAAAAAACGAACTTTTAGCTGTATTTTGGCTCATTTCTTGGCCTCCTCCAGGGGAACCCACAAACTCTGGGTACCTCTACAATACCTAGGATGCTGGAAAAAAAGGACGCAAATTTGGGGTGGGTAGCTTATGTGGACAAAACGTTATGAGGGCCTAATTGCAAACTGCCCCAAATAGCCCAAAATAAAGGCCTGGCACCTGAGGGGGAAAAGGCCTGCCAGCGAATGTCTTAAGATACATTTTGAAGAAGTCATTGACCCTATTGTAATAATCAATAAAAGAGTTAAAATGATTGTGTTAAATCTGATGAACCAATAAAACATTAGGAATAAAACCTGTGTTTGTGGAGTTTTCAAGTACTTAATACCAAACTGCAATTATAAAAACGCCCCCTAGATGGCATCATATTGAAATATCACTGCATTGCAACCATACAGTTGGCTTCTCAGGTGTAACAATATCAGCATTTCTTTAATGCATTGTTAGGCCTTCCAAGCACTCCTAAATGTCACCATCTACATGGCCAATATACAGCGTAACACTCCCAGATGCACAGAAAAAGATCCAGCCATGGGAGTGCTTGGAAGTGTGAAGGGAATTTAGGGGATGTGATAACTTAGAGTAAGTACTCTGGAAATATCCTCAGGAGAATGGTTGGATTTCATTGAGTTGATTGGTGTGGTCCCATTATCCTGGGGCCACCACAAAGAGAAGTATGGAACAAAATGTGGCCAAACAACAAGGCCCCACAAGGAATTATTGGGCAGTTTGACATGGATCATGCATATCAGAGGAGATGCTCTCCCACTGCACCAGGGAGAACTGCATTTGCAATTTTAGCTCATCTGCAGCCGTATGCTGCAGCTTTACATTCTGAATGGTGCGCAGCCCCACTTGGGCACCCAGGGGTGACTGTGTCATTGGAGAACAACTCAGGGAGCCCACATCTGGCTGCCCTCACCAGATCGCCACGGCAGCAACACTCCAGAGTTCTGCCAGGGGGAGCAGGCAGCACCCTGTTGGACTGCCCGCACCTATAGGCAGGCACATGTGTTGTTGAAGGGCTCCTGCTCCCACCTCATGGGCACAGGGAGTGGGGTGAGCCAGTAACATGGGGCATGGTGGCGCTCCTGCTTCTCTCCTTGTACCAGAGTCCAGGGATAGGGTCTTGGGCCCCTCCTGCCTTCTTGCATGGGAGCATGACTGCATCCCCATCATCCAGTGATTCGGGGAAGTTTGACAGCACTTCTGCACATCAGGATAGGGTCCCAGGTGCTAGAACAAGAGTCCACCTGGGGGCTTGAGGTCCCGGAGAAATGAAGAAATGGGGAGTGGCCCCAAGCATGCCGTTTCCCCCTCAATAGCAAGCAGCTTCTTTGTCCCATCCTCCAGCCCTGGCCCACTCTGGTGGAATCTTACCAGACCCCATGTGGAACCTCATGCTCTCCAAGGCAAAGAAGTAGTTCAAAGGTTGCCAAACTTTCAGAAGCGATATTCTGGGCCTTATTGGGGCGATTTGTGCACTCCCGGGCACATTTTACTCCTGGTGGTGAGCTCAATCCACAAGGAGCAGTTACAGCAACCCTCCTTTCCTCTAAAGCAGTGTGGTCATCGAAGAGGTGGTCTTCCTAGCTCCCTGTGCCAGTTCTACTCTCGATTTTTGTTTCTGAGAGCAGAAAAGTCCTGGGCTTTTCCCCAACTGGTCCTCAGGGGTCATAAGGATGCCAACCCCACTGGCTCTTGGGAGACCCACTGGTACTGGAGTATTCTGGGCAGAGTCCTCGGTTCTAAGTGGGTATCAGAGGGCACCTCCTTCCAGTTGTCCATGGTGGTCCCAGGAACCAGCAGCAACATGTAGAAGAGTCCACAGGAAAGAGAGCTTCTCCCCTTGTGCAAGAGTTTTTAAAGGGAAGCAGAAGGTTCCAGGCACCCCTGGACAATCCTGAGGTGCCACATCACCTCTCCACCCCGTCACAATCTTTCTGCACAGCATGCTGGGACAGTCCAAAATGGTGTGATCCAGGAGCCACTGGCCACATCAGCTCCTGGGATCTCTTCTCCATTCCTCAAAAACATCATTGCCAGGGACTTGCACACTGGAATTTCAAAGGGAGCTATCTTGTGGGTTGGCTCCAGTTGTCTGGCACCCTCCTTTGTTCAGTCGACTTAGACAGACCCATCCCTGGTAAAGTGTGACAGCTGGGTGATTGAAGCAGATCATTCTGCCTCACTACTTTCCTCCTTAGGAGCTGGGAGAAGTACTAATTTCTCCTTTTGTGTAGGGCACCCTTTGTTCCTGCTGCTGGAGAGAATTGAAAATGACTGGGCACAGCATGATGACACAAGCCCTGGGCGTTGATCCTGAGCTGAGCCAAGTAGATTTGGAAACTCTGGATGACCCATAAGGTGTACAATTATCATTTTGGAAGTTACATGTTCGGTTTACTCGTACAGGTTACACCCAGTAGAATGTCAATGTTCTCTGTAGGCCAAGGAGGAGTGAAACTACACTCTAAAACAGTTTCTCTCCCTATGTGTATAATGGTGTGTCACTTTAGACAAAACAGCAAAAGCATGATGAATTCCCTATTAGTTTACACTACCCTTATAAGGCCTATCCCAGGTGAATACCCAATCTTGCAGAGCCCCCAGTGCTCCAGGCTACCTGTGCACTGTTGCTGGGCTGTACACGTGTAGCCAGCCAAGTTCCTCTTATTCTTGCCCCATTGCAGCTACCTAATCTTAAAAGGCAGAGACTGGCGATAAACACAAGCAGTCCATTTGCCATGTGAGTACCGTGTGTTAGACACCAGTAGTGAGGCTGAGCCCAAAAAAAGGGGATCAAAAAAGCAAATAATCCAGGTGCACTGAAGGGGCAGAACCCAATTGCAACAGTGTTCTACTTCTTTTGGCAGGTTCATTGATGGTGGTGGTATAGTACCTGGATTTGGCTAATGTGATCAATTGTCTTTATGTCAGACAGAGGGTCTTCAATAGCTTGCCGTTGGCAGGAGTTCCATTTTTCTTTTCATTTTCTTTAATTTCTATGAATGAACCAGTCTTTGGAGTAACATGGTGTAGAGGGTTTCAGCTTGCAATGGCGTGCTGTAGTTATAGTATCAATTTTGACATGTTTTTCCAGAACGCTGCTATTTTCATTTAGAAGGGTATTGATTTTGGATATGTAGGTGGCAGGGACAGTTAGGGGTTTGCTCTTTAGATTATTGCTTCAAAGACTTTTTTAAGAATATGGAGGTTTGTTGTTCTGTTTGGTTTGACCTTAGTATGTTGGTCACATGTTCAGCAGGATGATGGGGAATGTGAGGTCAGCTGGCCAGTCCAGGTATATGCATGCTCTAGTTTGGATGGCTTTCAAGAAGGCTAAGGATGTGGCCTTTGGAGTGTGTTGGTTGGCCTACATGCTGCCCATCCTTCAGTGTGTCCAGCTCAAGAAGATGTCCATGATATTTTTCATGCTTGAGTTCTCTGGAAAGTTGAAGTCATCAAAGACTTTGTGTAGGTATGTTGGACAGGCGGCATAGTGAGGAGGCGTAAGAATTCATCCACAAACTCTTTGTTTTGTCATAGAGCCCCATAGATGAGGAGGAATGTGGTAGACTAGGTTGTGGGGAGTTGCTTGTGTGGACCTCCATGAAGGTGAATGTAATTTACTTGTCAAGGATGCAGAACGAAGAGCACCCATGGATGACTGCAAAGCTTATTCCCTTCTTATGTATGTGATACACCTACTGCTTTCTGAGCCTTTATGGTAACAAGCAATTCTAGTATGAGGGAAGATTAGGGTAAGTCATGTTTCTCTGTGGAGGAGTTCATATGTGGTGAGGAGTGAAGTTTGGAGCATGGAGTACTGCAGTTTGTGTGTTAATGAGCATGAACTGGGGGTGTCTTGATAGCTTGAGTGTTGTTGGTGGTTTGGAGACATGTTTTGTGAGAATGTGTTATTTGTATTTGTTTTCTATAACTATGTGAGTGATTGTTGTAATTAGTATGAGGGATGCTGGCCAGGGTTCATGAAGGATGTCATATGGTTGCTGAGGTTGCAGTGGAGTAAAGGATCTATCCATGGCCCTTCCTGGCCTTCACAGCCCAGTTCACGTAAGATCATTGTTAGTGCCTTCCCTTTAGAAGGGATGCCCGTATTTTGGGACATTTTAGGAAGTGGACTCTAATAGATGATGCAAGAGATTTCAGGTGGAAATCACTTCCAGCAGAGATTGATGTTAAAAAATGCAGTGATATCACTTCCTGTAGAGATGGATGCTGGGAACTGCAGAGATATCACTTCCAATAGAGATGAATGCTATGAAATGATACCTGCTTGTCTGGCTTGTTCATTTAAAGATGTTTTGGTAGGAAACTACTGATGTCATTTCAGGTAAAATGGGTGCTGGGGAAATGCAGAAATGCTTCTTCCTGTAGAGATGGATGCTGGCGATGCAGTTATATCACTTCCTGTAGTGATAGATGCTGGAAACTGCAATGATGGCACTTCCAGTAGAGATAACTGTTGTGGAATAAGTTCTGCTTGTTTGCCTTCTTCACTTAAAGATGACTTTGAGGTAAACCAGCAGTGTTGCTTTCTGTGGATTTGGATGCTGGAAAATGTGTGATGTGGTGTCCTGTACAAGAGATGCAGTAGAGGTGAATGTTGTGTAATGATGTTAACCTGTCTGGCTTCTTCTTTTGTGCAACTCTGAGTTGGGGGCATGTTTTGCTTTCACTAATGACCGAGCTGAAAACAATCTCTGGAATGCACTTCTTGGTTTAAAGAAGACATTTATTATTACTTCACCATGAGGTTACTGAGAGAGGAGATTAGTAAATTGGAGGCACACGATTAAAAATAGTCACAGCAATGAAAGAAAAGTATATCAAAGTGATTCTCAATTGCAATGTACACAGCAAATATATGTGATTATATTATAGTATAACTTCAAAGCAAAGAATAAAAGTCAAAATTCATCACCATAGTAGGGCCCACCAAATGCTTCATCTTTCTCATGCCAGCAAGTTGATGACTCCTGTTCAACTGCGAGAAAGAGATTTTCCACCCCCACAGGACAGGTCAGGCAGCTGGTGCCCGCTCCTGACTGAAGACTCGGAATTCCACGCTACTGAACAGTTATCTTTTTTATATGTTTGAATAATTACGAGAGATCTTTCTAGAAAGCCCTCCCCCTTAGAGTAGAATTATAAAAAAATGCTGGCTACTGTAAGTCAGAGTTGGAAAAAAACAAGCGTCGAAAGTTGGCCAAGTCCTTGAGGCTTACCTCTTCCCAAGGCTGACTAGAGAAAAACACAAAATATGCGCTTCCTCATCATGCTAGGGTTCGTGAGAGCAAAATGCAAAAAACACAGCTTGGTTTACCATGTGGATAAAGACAGCTCATCTGCAATGTCTCAACTGCAATGTTTAACACCACGATAAAGCCAATAGGAAGCTAAACTGAATGTCTAATGCCACGTTAAAGCCAATAGGCAGCTAAACTGAATGCAAAATGTAATGTGCTACTGGTGAACATTGAACAACTAATATGCACAGTGGTAAAACACAAAGTCAGTGGTTAAACATAGTTATTTTCACTACAGGGCACAGGTTGGTATTTCCACAGTAATGATCTGGCTTGACTGTGCAGCTGCCACCAAACAATTATTTAAGAACACCAGGAGATGGGCTTTGGCTTCAGCCACATGCTGGGAGCCAGGAGTACATATTTAGATTGGGCAGAATTTGTGTGCTTCCACAAAAATGAGCTTGCTCTCTGCACAGCTATGATCATTTTGTTTATTTAGCCTCCTGTCTAAGGAAGAACTTTCAAGGGCTCACACATGCTATAAAATTGTCTTAGATAATAGATGATTTGTGGTGTTTGTCTTGCAGAGGTCGGAGGAGGGCAGATATTAACCTACATGCATAATTAGGTCTGGCTAGACAGTGCAACAGTGACATGACCTTTTAACCTACACCAATATTATTCTACAGTTCTACACAAATACATATCTATTTCAAGGTATCTATTTGCAATAATTTACATTACGATACAACAGTCTTTTAAAGCCAGACCTATTAGCATCTCAATGCATGTCTATTTTAAGTCACACACATGCTGGCACTGGTGGCGCAGAATGATGTATATTTAGTGGGCGGTGAGAGATGGAGTTTATACAGTTGTTTCAAATGAGCATGATTCTAACAAACACAACTGTTTACGCAAACCACGTTTAGGGTAATGAAGAATAAGGCAGACGATTCTACATTTGAATCAATCAACATTTTAATGTTACCATCAAAACAGTCTACATTCTTTAAAGAATGAATCCATCATGAGCAAAGCAACCAGTTTATGTCATGAATTTTAAACAGCTTTTTTATTGATAAATACCAAAGCAATTGGACTTTCAAAATAATAGAAGGGTGAGATAGTTGTAAGTGCACCCCACTTTAAGAAGACCAAAATCAAAACAGAAAGAGGTTACAAGTATCATAAAATAATTGGTGTATTGGTACACAAACTTAGAGCGCCACAATGTTTACAAATGAATAGTCACATGGGGAGTTGCCCTATGTGAGGGGAAAGACAAAAGGTCTGTCCTTTGCGGTGTGATGTGCTTAAAGCACAAACCAGAAAAGCGTGTCGGACTTCTGCTGTCCAGTAGCTGGAGATTTTCAAGAAAGCCAGAAAGCAAATTATTTTTTGCGGGCTGTACCAGGGAGTAAGTGCTGGTGACTTACTGCCTCGTCTTGTCTTTAAGAACACTCTGGATAAGTAACGATGTTACTGCCCTGACTCAGAAATTCATAAGAAACTAATGTTTTCTCAAGGAAAACAATGTGTTATATTTTTCTTAGCACCTACTTTGAATTCCAATTACGACTGTATTCATTTCCATTTAAATGCAGCCAGACAGTAGCCCCAAAAACAAAACAAAAACAATATCTAGTGTCAAATGAACAGTGGCAGTGACGGAGCAGCTACGAAAACACACAGCTCAAAATAGCAGGAATCAAATATGTGTTCCACCACTTAAACATTTTAAAGAAAATGATGCACAGCAGAGTTTGTGCACCCACTATTGCTAATGGCAGCGAGCACCTGCAATAACAAGGAGCCATCACAATCTCGAAACTAGGTAAATACATATTCAGTCTTGCTGGGAGTAATATTGTTGAAGGGAACCGCACTGATGTGGGGAAGATTCGGAAGGACAAATGGGCAGTGGTAGAAGCTGAGGTTGGGTGGTAGAAGTTGGAAACACATCCGGGGAATAAAAGGGGCATATTAGAGATGAGAAAGAGCAGCCAGAATTTTTCACAGTCACCCTAATCTGCCAATGATGATCACTGGCAATGGCAAAAAAATCGGAAAGTGGTGATAAGAAGCCACTTTCAGTAGTACTTGAAGTGTTTAGAAGGCATCTCATAAGTTGCATATCTGTCTGAAACTTAGTGCTCAATTAGATCCGGGGGTTGCCAGTGGGAGTCACCGGCATGTATTTTTGCTCTTCACAACACTAGAAGGTAAACACATAAAATGGAAAGACGGAGGAAGAGAAAGACTGTCACAAGAGGAGAAGACAGGGATGTTGAAGAGTGAGATAAAGGGGCAGGGGGTGTCTGGCAGTAGATTAAAGAAGAATGAGATGGATTCCAAATTAGCCAACCTTGGTATTCAGTCCACCCGTGCTGGAAGCGGATTTCTCAAGAATAATTTGAGTACTGGCAATTATGTTTTTCGCAAATTAAGCACTGCTGCAACTACATCTGATGATGAACAAGGCACCTTCATGAAGACAGCTTCTGAAGCTGTACAAAGTTTAAATGTATCTATATTGAAAAGGCAATAATGTAAATACGTTCACTTCAAGTGCTGCAAAAGGAACAAACATCAGTCGAGCCACGAGGTATATTTCCGACCGTGCACAATCTGTGTGACTTTTTTCCTGAAATGTTGGGAAATTATGTAAAATTATGCAAGTAAAAACTTTGGCAATATATCATGTCTTTTGTAGGCGAGGTTAGGTCTTGCAAAGAAAAAAAATACTTGAGGTACCTCAGGAGATTGGTTTGAGAAGAAAATATCACTCAACAAGACATGTTTTTGCTCCAGCTAGTCTCCTATGGGCAGAAGTCACACACAACTTTAGAGATTTATCATAATTTCAAATTCTAAAACAATCAATCAAATCTCTTTATTCGAATAACAATGACAATCATAAAAGATAAACATGCAAAATGTGAAATCATACATGACAATCAATAAGCAATACAAAATTTATACAGCTACAAAATCAAGGTTTTTTCGATATGACAGGGCTGCTTAAAGATAACCTCCCACTCTAAAGCCAACATCAGTACTTGGTAGCAGTTGTAAACATTTAAGGACAACCCTACAATTTGTAAAACTGTGACTTTTAAAAAAGAGGTAATAAATAGCGAACTCTAAAAGATTTATGTAATGTGCAAAATATCTTCAAGTGAAAAAAGCGAGTAGGATAAGACATTATCACAGGCACATTTCTTTTCTGCCAGAGTCCAATAATTGCCCCCTGAAAAAAACGACATGTAACCTAGGGAATCAACTCTAAATGTTATCAATAGTGTTCTTTCCCATTATTAATCACATACATTAAATAGGTTTCTGGGCTAGAACAGATTTTCAAGATAGAATAATTCTAAACACCTGGTTTGCTTATTTCTAATTAATCCCTTTCAGATCCGGGTTTTTCCAAACACGAACTCTTCACGTTATTTTTGTTAGGCTAACATATAGATAAAAGATTATCACATGAGGTGGATTTACCCAGAATAGTACAATTTCTTTCCACATAAATATCTAAGCCCCGAGCACAGCTAACACTGTCATTAATAATGTCTTGAATGAAAGAAGCCCTTGGGTTGTGTAAATAGGAAGCCACAACAAAAGGCGTCCCATCTTAATGGAATCCTCGAGTATTGGCAAGGCCATCACTTCATGACAAATATAATGAGGAGTTGAAAGAGGAAGTGAGGAAAGACTCCTACAAAAGTGATTCTGTTCAACCTGAAAAACACAACAATCGCTATAACCCCAAATTCCTCACCCATAGCTTGCAACAGGGACATATTGCTTAGAAGATAAATCTATAAGGGAGGCTATTGGCTTACCCCTACAGATTTACAAACCTTAAAACAAGAACAAAAAGCTTGCTTGTATTTTGTGTTTCCAAAACTGATGTTCTCCACCCAAAAACCATTAGCATAAAATATTAAGCCAGGATACGGAAATGTGGATACGCTCTCTTGGAAATTCTCATGAACCCTTAGAGTATGCAAAAAATGACACTTGGGGCCACATGCCCTAGTTTGCAATTTGGTATAGTTGGTGGACAAATCGAAATCAAGGATAAACTCAGAGCAGGCTTGCACCAGGCGCCTCAGTGTGTTTGGGGGTCAATACTATAAGCACGGCATCATCAGCATACAACAATATGGGTTTGAGGCCAGAATTGACATGGGGAACATCTTGAGAAAACATTAAGTTTATCAATATATAACAAATAAAAGTGGTGCTAAAGCACATGCTTGCCTAACTTCCACTGTAAGTTAATAGGGTCAGATAATTCGCAATTGGAGCCAAACCTCACTTTGGCATTTAAATCTCAATGGAGGTGGGCCAGAAAGTCCACAGTCATTGTTTCTATCCCCATCTCCAACATAATATCCCACAGCTTGCTGCGATTAACATTACCAAAGGAGAAAGACAGATCCATGAAGGCAAGGGACAGTGGTAATTTTTTTGAAACTGTGTATTTCCCTAACACAAATTAAGATTTAAACATTGTTTCATTGTTCCTAAGTTTTGCCTAAAGCTATATTGACAGGGAGATAAAACACTGATATGGTACACCAAACTCTTAGCCTGTTAAATATGACTGTACCCGTTATTTTAACAGTTGAGTCAATTAGAGATACGGGTCTATAGCATTTAGGCTCAGTCCAACTACCTTTTTAAAAACAGGAAATATAATGGGGCTAGACTATGAAGGAGGAAGAGCTTTTAAGTCTAAGGGGCTCATTATGAGCTTGGCAGTTGGAGGACTACCAAACCTGTGGTGGCGGTGGGACCACAGCACTAGTGGCAGCCTGACCGCAAGATTGCAATCCTGGTTAGCGGCGGTCGGAGTCATGGTCATCCATGATGGTGCCAATGACTGCACCACCGTGCTGATCACCACTCTACTGTCCACCAGCCTTCCCATGGCAGTTGCATGGCCATAGAAAGGCTGACGAAAAGCCAGTGCTGGGAGCCACCGGGGGGGGCCTGCAATTCTCATGCCCATGGCATGGGCTGTGCAGGTGCCCCAATGCCGGCACCCTCAGAGTATACACTGTCTGCATTGTTTGATATATGAATTAACATAGGAACTCCATTTCCAATTGGTTATTTGTGTGGTTTACTTCACAGATTTATATGTATCCCCTGAAGAAGGGCTACAGCCCGAAATGAATTGGGTTTTTCAGAATATTTATGTATGCTTTAGAGTTAGATCAAGAAATGAAAGAGGATATTATGCATGATGATGATTAATGAGATTTGAATCCACAATGAAGTTGATGAATTCATCAACAATTGAGAAAACAAATCTTTACATGAAGAATACTAATGATGTAGTTGGACTAATGATGATCTCTTTCATGGGACAGAAACAGCAGTGCATAAAGGGGGCACTGTTCCATGCTTTGACCAGTCCTTCAGATTCACTGATTCAATCTCTCTTATATCGGAGGAGCCAGTCAATTTGAGTAATTAGGGACTATTCTCAAGCATAATGAGAAATTAAGCAAGACTTAATTCAGACTACAAAAATCAAATCAAATCAAATCATTAACATTTATAAAGCGTGCTACCCACCCGTGTGGGTCTCAAGGCGCTAGGGGGAAGGGGGAGTTACTGCTGCTCGAAAAGCCAGGTTTTGAGGAGTCTCTGGAATGCAGAGTGGTCCTGGGTGGTCCTGAGGCTGGTAGGGAGGGTGTTCCAGGTCTTGGCTGCCAGGAAGGAGAAGGACCTCCCACCCGCCGTGGAGCGGCGGATGCGAGGGACGGCAGCGAGCGCGAGGCCAGAGGAACGGAGGAGACGGGTGGGGGCGTAGAAGCTGAGGCGACGGTTGAGGTATTCCGGTCCCTTGTTGTGGAGGATTTTGTGTGCGTGGGTGAGAAGTCGGAAGGTGATCCTTTTGCGGACTGGGAGCCAATGCAGGTGTCTCAGGTGTGCAGAGATGTGGCTGTTGCGGGGTACGTCAAGGATGAGGCGGGCGGAGGCGTTTTGAATACGTTGCAGGCGTTTTTGGAGTTTAGCGGTGGTCCCAGCATAGAGGGTGTTGCCGTAGTCCAGGCGGCTCGTGACGAGGGCGTGGGTAACGGTTTTTCTAGTGTCGGCGGGGATCCAGCAGAAGATCTTGCGGAGCATGCGGAGGGTGAGGAAGCAGGCGGAGGACACGGCGTTGACTTGCTTGGTCATGGTGAGAAGAGGGTCCAATATGAAGCCGAGGTTGCGGGCGTGGTCTGAGGGGGTCGGTGTGGTGCCGAGGGCCGTGGGCCACCAGGAGTCATCCCAAGCGGACGGGGTGTTGCCGAGGATGAGGACTTCCGTTTTGTCCGAGTTCAGCTTTAGGCGGCTGAGCCTCATCCAATCTGCGACGTCCTTCATGCCCTCTTGTAGGTTGGTCTTGGCGCTGGCGGGGTCCTTGGTGAGGGAGAGTATAAGTTGGGTGTCGTCGGCGTAGGAGGTGATGATGATGTCGTGCTTGTGTACGATGTCGGCGAGGGGGCTCATGTAGACATTGAAGAGTGTTGGGCTGAGCGATGAGCCTTGAGGTACGCCGCAGATGATCTCGGTGGGGTCTGAGCGAAACGGTGGGAGGTAAACTCTTTGAGATCGGTTTGAGAGGAAGGAGGCAATCCAGTCCAGGGCCTGGCCTTGGATCCCGGTGGAGCGGAGGCTGGTTATTAGGGTGCGGTGACAGACGGTGTCGAAGGCAGCCGAGAGGTCGAGGAGGATGAACGCGACTGTTTCACCGTTGTCCATCAGGATTCTGATGTCGTCTGTGACTGAGATGAGGGCGGTTTCAGTGCTGTGGTTGGTTCGGAATCCGGTTTGTGAAGGGTCGAGCAGGTTGTTGTCTTCCAGGAAGGTGGTAAGCTGTTTGTTGACGGTCTTCTCTATTACCTTGGCAGGGAAGGGGAGGAGCGAGATGGGGCGGAAGTTTTTCAGGTCGCTAGGGTCAGCCGTAGGTTTATTTAGTAGGGCGTTGACTTCGGCGTGTTTCCAGCTTTCGGGGAAAGTAGCAGAAGAAAAAGAAGAGTTGATGACGGCCTGGAGGTGCGGGGCGATGATGTCGTCGGCTTTATTGAAGATGAAGTGAGGGCAGGGGTCCGATGGGGCGCCGGAGTGGATAGAGTTCATGGTGGTTTTGGTTTCTTCAGTGTTGATGTGGGTCCAGTCGTCGAGTGTGATGGCCGGGGGGGTGGGTTTGGTGATGCTTGGTTGGGTCTGGTGTCCGAAGCTGTCGTGGAGGTCGCTGATCTTGCGATGGAAGAAGGTGGCGAGGGAGTTGCACAAGTCTTGTGAGGGCGTGACGGCGCTGGCGTTGGCCTTGGGGTTGGAGAACTCTTTGACGATGCTGAAAAGTTATCTACTGTTGTGGCTGTTTTTGTCAAGTCTGTCGGTGAAAAAGTTCCTTTTGGCTGCGTGGATCAGGTGGTGGTGTTCGCGGGTTTCGTTTTTGAGGGCGGTCATGTTGTCGGCGGTGTGGTCCTTGCGCCAGGCCTTCTCGAGGGCCGACATGTTTTCTTCGATTCTTTGAGGGTGTCGGAGAACCAGAGAGGTTTTTTGGTGGTGGCCTGTTGATGCGTGCGTCTGAGGGGAGCAAGGTTGTCTGCGCAGTTGGAGATCCAGTTCGAGAGGCTGAGGGCTGCGACGTTGGGGTCGGTGGTGAGGGTAGGTTGGTTGACGGCGAGTGCGGAGAAGAGTTGCTCTTCGGGGATTTTGTTACACTGTCGACGAGGGATGGGTTGAGTGCGGAGGTGGCGGGTCTCGCGTCGGAATGTGAAATGTACACAGCTGTGGTCGGTCCAGTGTAGAGCGGAGGTGTGGCTGAAGAAGACGTGTTTGCTGGCGGAGAAGATAGGGTCAAGCGTGTGTCCGGCAACCAAACAGCAAGGGTGATACATTTAGATAGATAAAAGGAAAATACTACCTTCGCCCATTCCCACAGAATTATTCTCCATTTTGTCCATCTTCGGTGCACTGTTGCACTTTCCTATGAATTAAACTAGCCAGATTGAAAGTTTAGAATTTATCTGGGTCTTTAATAGGAGTCATGCTTCTCCAATAAATACATTCAAAACTGAATGTTGTTTTAAATGTTTCAAACTTTAAAAGGTTTTTTGTTACTTTCTGCACGATTCCCATAATGTCGGACTGGGTGCCATGAAGAACTCTAAATTCGATTACGGAAAGGCCTGAAATGTTGGACTTTCAGTCTGCTAAATTAAATGCTTTGTGTGAGTACATATTGCAAAAGAGCATTTGATCTTTGGAAATATAGCTCCAGTATTCCTCCTGCATAAGACAAATTGTTGGTTGCTTGTAAAAACCATGTTCAGTTTCAACATCTTGACAGGTTGCTCATATGTGACTGAAAGAAGTGTATAATATTTGTCATTATGATCAGCTGAAGTTGACCCTTCCCTGAATTCACTGCAAATCCTTGGGAGGCACTTGGTTTAATCTCATTGGAGCTAAACACTGATATACATTTACATTGCATATGGAAAGAATACTTATTGTCATTTCACAAAGCACTAAGAGGCATATTTATAGTCCCCTATTTCCACATTACGCCATATTAATGTAATTATTATTTACGTTAATGTGGCCCAACAAGGATGAAATCCCTGTGCCATATTTACAGAGTGGTGCAATGCATGCATTGCACGACTCTGTAATCCTTTGCGTGACATTATGCCTGCGACAGGCATAATGTATGCAAAGGGACGTTCCCCCATTAGGCCGGCCGAAAAAATGATGCAAGGAAAGCTATTAAATTTCCTTGCACCATTTTTTACAGCACTTTTAACGCCTGCTCAGAGCAGGAGTTAAAAGGGGGCTTCCTTTCTTTAGAATGGGCCCCTATGTACTCTGCAGGAGTAGCACCAACAGTTTGGTGCTACTCCTGCAGAGTATATCAGTAGCGTCACATTGAATGATGCTATTACCCCCTAACCTGTGCCATGGTGAGCCGTATTTTAATCACGGTGCACACATGGTGGCGGTAGGGGGGCACTAAGGGGTGCGGGGAGAGTGGCACTGCACTCGGTGCAGCACCACTTTCCATAAATCTGCCCCTAAAAGCCTAACTGTTGTGCTAAATTTCCATTGCTATGGCTCTACCAACCATGGGTGCTTTTGGTATGAATGAATATTTCAGCCTGTTTTGTATGTGGTATGGATATATAAAATAAAATAAACTGATATGAGCTATCTCCTTTTCACCCGGTAAAGCTGCAATGAATAATGTGATGATCCTGGTTAACTTGTTTTGAATCCCCGCTAGAGCCCCATTTCTTTGTTTTCAGGATTATACCAAGTTATGCCTGAAGCGCTATCTATTCATGAATTTTGGCACTGGTAGGCAGGTGTGGGTTGCAGGCGTAGGTGTATGGGACAGTGGATCCCTCCAACATATAGATGCAAGTAGTTTATTGTGTCTTCATCAGCGGACATAAGGAGTTTCTGGAAGCCCCCAATATCCACATCATTTTTAAATTTTTGTTGACAATATTTTGTATTGTTTGAATTGAATTACAATCTTTTAAAAACATTTATAGTGTAAAATATTTATAGATTTAGTCGCTTTTTTAAATATAGTGTATTGTTGAATTGTATTGACATATCAATATATATAATTTATATATTTTCTCATTGTAATACTTATTTTTATTTTGTAAACAAATCATCATTATTATTCATAATTGTATATATTAGGTATATCAAATTGCAAATTTGTATAGTATATTAATTAATACATAAGCTTATTCATTATTATTTAATTTTAATTATACTTTTTTATCTGAGTATAAATAAAGATGCTGTGTAAAAAATAATTATATATTATTTTTGATAATGTGTAGGGGTTCTGTTATGTTAATTTGTTTTCAATGGTATGTGAAAAAAATGTAATTCATATTTTTGTTTAATTTTTATTTTTAGAGTTGTGTTGCTTATATTTTTTGTATAAATGTAGTTATTTGTTGTATTTTTAATGTATCACTTTTAATATGTGTGGTGGAAAATAAATATATGTTAATTATCTTTAATAAATTATAACTTTATTTCTGTTTTTACATAATTTAACTTTAATGTGCTTTTTATTTTCATGTTTTCATTTATTATATAATATATATATGAAGTTTTATTATTATTTTTTACATTTAATATTATTAAAATATTATGATAAAAGTAAATGTTATGTTATGTTAAATATAAATTGTGCTATATGTAGTGTTAAAAGGCTTCAAATGTGTATTTAGATTGAACTGAGAATAGGTAATATGACTACTTCAGTGCATAAAACATTCCCCTAAATCATTTAGATTTGACTGAGAACAGTAAATTTGAATCCTTAAATGTCCAGCACTTAACCCAATAAGGCTTAAATTGGAGATGAAATAGTAAATTTGACCCTTTTAGTGTCTAACACCTGCATGTAAATGGCTTGGCTGGAGTGGGAATAGTAAATGTGACCACTCCAGGGTTCATCATCTTCCCCTTACTCCCTTGAATTGGAGTGGATATAGTAAATATCACCCTTTTATTGCCTAAACCTTCCCCTACGTTGTTTGTGACCACTTTAGAGTCCAACACCTTCCCCTACATGGCATAGATTGGAGTGGAAACAGTAATTGTTATCCCTTTAGAGTGAACCATCACCCAAAATGGTTTAATAGGATTAGGAGCAGTCAATGTAACCACTATAGTGCATAACATGCATATTCCCATCCATTACAATACAGTGTGAATCATACATGTAAACTTAAAGGGCCAGATTTGCAAGGCCCTGGCACCCCTTAGCGACACATTTGCGGAAACATTTTTTTGCCACAAATGTGATGCTAATGGGTCACTACCATAGCGCCATACTTACAATGTGGTACAAACTAGGTTTGCACCACTTTGTAAACCCTTTGCGCCACATCATGCATAATATATGCATGATGTATGCAATGGAGGCATTCCCTCGTTAGAGGGTCACTAAAAATGGCGCAATGGAATCTACAATATTCCATTGTGCCATTTCTAGCCTCATTTTTAACGCCTGCTTACAGCAGATGTTAAAATGAGGCTCCCATTGATTTCAATGGGTCTCTTAACACTATACAGGATTGTCGTCATTTTTTTAATGCTAATCCAGTATAGCATTACTATAGCGTCAAACAAATGAGACTATTGCCCCTAACATGTTCCTTGGTGCGCCGTATTGAAAATACGGCGCTACCATGATGGCATTAGGAGACGCAAGAGGGCCGCAAGAAAAGTGGCGCATCACTAGTGATTCACCACTTTCTTGTATAGACCTAAGTGGTTAATTATTCACACACATCTTTAGTATAGACTTTTATTGATAAAATGACATTAAATTGCACATTATATGCATATTATATTGTTCTTAATTAAGTGTTTTGTATTTTAAATGTATATGTGCTCTTTGTAAACACATATATTTTTATATCATAAAATATACAATGTAGCTATTTTTAGCAAATGTCTTATATTTTGAGTGAAATACAAAATATATATTTTGTGTTTACATTGTTTCACATATTGGTATTTTTTAAATATTTTTATGAATATGGTACAATTTTTTAACCATTTGCACTTTTTATATATGCATTTCCATCACATTTTTTATACCTTTTAATTATATTATAAATAGGAATTTATTTTTATACATTTTTTAATACATGTACTGACATTTTTACATAGTTACATATTTTTTATACATTTTGTTAGAATTTTTAGTTAAAGTTCTATTGTGCTTGTATAGAGAGAAAGGGCCTCTTTACGAGTTAGGCGGTCAGACTGCCAGACTGCCATGTTGACGGTCTTTCAGACTGCCTTATTACGAGTTACACAGGCAGGAACGCTAACCAAAAAATGCAGACCGGCAGCAGCACAAAGGCCTGGAATTAGGTGGTTTGACCTCCAGTGCCATCAGCACCGCAACCAAACACTGACCATATTACAAGCTCACAGTCACCATGGCGGACCCCTATTGCGGCGAGCCAAAGGCGGCATGAACCACGGTGATCTGCTGTCACCAATGTAATACACACCTGCACATTGGATGAATTTAAAAACAACACAGCTGATACACCTTGCCACAGTGGTCACACCTGCAAAGGACACTATTTAAAAACAGCCCTTCACAGACCACAATCCTATGCATTTACACTGCAAGACACAGAAGTCAGAGTTACTTTCTTCCACACATATAGATGCTGGGCATCACTTTTGTTCACCATCCCTTTCAACACCCTGTACATACTTTTCTCCATTCACACCCTTTTGCACTTTCCCTGCTTAGTAAGTCACTGCCACCCTTTTTTTCTTTTGTTCTGCCATGTCACGTTTCAAATATCACTGTTTTTTCTGAGGCTGAGTTAAGAGTCAGAGGGGATGAAATTTGAAGAGTAGAGCCACATTTGTTTGGAGCACAAGTCCAGCATACTCTTCTCAGCAGGAAAATTGAAATATGGGACAGGATTGTCGCGAGAGTGAATGCTATAGGCATCAATCTGCACACAAAGGAGACATTAGGAAGAGGTCAACATCAATTCCCTGGTCTCCAGCCACCAGCTGCAGGCCAAGAAGATTGGTGGTGGCCCTCCCAGTGCCCCATTACATCTCTTTCACTGGGAGGAGAAGGTCCTGACCATACTGGGCCTGGAGGGCTAGACAGGAATACCTGGGGGGGTGTAGTCTGGTAAGTATCAACACAAACAATGTCACCAAAATGCTATGTCATGCATGCTCACAGCTCAGCTTTTTCCCACTTTTACTGTCACCCCATTCACCAGTGCAGTATCGACCAGTCCAATACCTCTATTTGGCAACTAACATTTGAAGTGTACTCACTTGGAGAGATAACATTTTTATGTCCAGGAAGGCCCTGTGTCTATAGAACCAACCATGAATCCCGTGTTCTCTTGTCCATATACCATTGTCTGTGAGTCCCCAATTGAAGTGGACTCACCTGGGAGGATAACATTTGTATAGTGTATGTAGTACAGGGAGTTACATGACTGCAACTCCCAGGATCCCTTGTGTCTGTAACTCCAAACACCAGCACAGGGTTCACTTGCCCAAATACACCTGTTTGTAATCTCTCCAGTGCTCTTCACTCACCTGGGAGTATACCATTTTTCAAGACTTGAGACCTAGAGGGAGTGCCATGACTGCTATTCCCAGAATACACTGTATCTGTAACTCCAAACTCTAGTCCAGTGTACTCTTGGCCAAACACTCTTGTGTTTTAACTCACAAATGAAGTGTACTCACCCGGGCAGATAGCATTGTGTGTGTAGTACAGGACGTTACATGACTGCAACTCTCAGGAGGCACTGCTATTGTCACTCCAACCACCAGTCCAGTCTCCTCACCTCCATAGACTCCTGTCTGGTAATTCACACATGAAGCCTACTCACCTGGGGGGGTAACATTTGCATAGTGTGTGTACTGGAGAGAGTGATATGACTGCAACTCCTAGCAGGCCCTGTGTATGTAACTCCAAACACCAGCCAAGAGTTCTCTTGTCCAAAGAGCCCTATGTCTTAACACTCAATTGAAGTGTACGGCCCTGAGAGGATGATATTTGTATAGTGTGTGTAGAAACAGGGAGTTACGTAACTGCAACTCCCAGGAGGCTCTGTTACTATCACTCCAACCATCAGTCTAGTGTCCTCTCCTTCCAAGTCTCCTGTCTGATACCTCACATATTAAGTACACTCACCTGGATAGATAATATTTGTATAGTGTGTGTAGTAAAGGAACTGTCATTACTCCAACTGCTAGCAGCTCCTGTTTCCGTAACTCCAAACACCAGCACAGTGTCCTCTTGTCCAAAGACCACTGTGTCTTAACTCACACTTGAAGTGTACTCACCTGGGAGGATGATATTGGTATAGTGTTTGGAGTACAGTGAATGACATGACTGCTAAGGCCAGGAGACACTGTTTCAGTAACTCAAAACACCATTCCAGTTTTCAGTTCCCCAAATACCCTTTTTTGCAAACTAACAAATGAAGTGTGCTCAGCTGAGGGGATGACATTTATCAAGTGTATGAAGTAGAGGGAGTAACATGACTACTAATGCCAGGAGGCTCTGTCCCTCTAACTCTAAACACAAGCCCAGTGTTCTCATGCCCAAATACCCCGGTGTCTTAACTCTCCAATGAAGTTTACACATCTGAGAGGATAACATTTGTATGTAGATGGAGTGACCGGAATGCAAAACCCAATAGGCCTTATGTCTCTAACTCTAACCACAAAAACAATGTTCACTTGTCCAAATCCATCTATTTATGAACTCTCAATTGACGTTTACTCACCTGGGAGGATAACATTTGTCAAGTGTGTGTGGTATAGAGAGTGTCCTGACTGCAACTTCCAGGAGGCACTGTTTCACTAACTCCAAACACCACACGAGTGGTCACTTGTCCAAATACCCTTGCCTGCTAACTTTAAATTGAAATGTACGCTCCTGGGTGTGACCAAGATAAAGATCATGCTCGACTGGGAGAGGTACCTGTCCAGCTAGCTCTATGTTGACCAGCTAATGATAGATTAAACTATTGAGGACATGAGAGACACCTTACCCAGTGTGCACAACAATGATCCCAAAGGCCTCAAGATGCATCACCCAAATAGTATTGGCAGCACACACATTCACAATGCGCTGACCACATGACGACTTCAGTCACATATACAACAAGTTCCTGGATCTGCCTGCATCACAGTCAACTAGGCCTCAAAATAGCCAAAGACATATCTTGCCTAGCTACTGTTTTGCCTGCACTGGTGGCAAGATGATTTTCTCAGGACATCCTTTCAACTACTAATCATCTGCACATTTTAGCAGCTGCTTGACTTTGATCGAATTGGCATGCTTCACAAATGTCAGGTCAATACAACCGATATCATGGATACTTGCTAAAATAGGATTAACTGCAAAATAACTTTGTACAAGGTCTATGCTTAATGTAACACTAAATTGCTGGAGGTAGATGTCACAATACAACCAGTAGTATTATATCATTCACAGCGATAGGTCGAGCTGCCACTGGGCATGTAGAGGCTGCAGAAGAGACAGCTACTACACCCCTGGATGAAGCACTTGAGGACATTGCTAGGCATCTGGATGTGGAGGACTGTTCTGACCCATCTGGGCAACCTGGCCAAACAAAAACAGTGAATCTCACTGTGGGCACATCAACACCTCCCAGCATGGTTGCCTCAACATCATAAACAACCATTCACCCCCAACCTGTGTACCTAGCACAGTGTCCACCATCTTGTGCCCCCTAGTCCTAGATCCTGAGTTGCAGTGCAACACTTTGGACAGTGAGGGTCCAGAAACAAGTTGGAGTGGGCACCCTGTGGCAATGGCACAGGCCCATGGAGGTAGGGTACGAGTGAGAGATGCTGTGGGACAGCAGGGTAAGGCCACTGGGGTTGCTCTTGACCAGGACACCATCAGCCACGTCTTGGGGTCCAACAGGAATCCCAATGTGTGATGAGCCAGGTCTTAAACAAAATCAAGCAGTTATAGAGGGACATCCATAGGGTTAGCATGAACAGTGGGAGGCTCACAATACCAACATGCCCTCCCTAATGGGGTATTGAGGGACATTAACACCACCCTGAGCAGAGCTTGAAAACATTACTCTACCCCTTTTTGTGTCGCATCAACACCAGGCCCTTCTTCATTAGTGCCAGGCACTGGAAGAGATGCTCTGCCAGAGGAACAAGCCACATACACTCCTGCCACTGCAGAAGCAGAACCACCCCCCTCGCAAGAGGGGATGCCCAGCCAAGAATTCAGGAAGTGCAGATGACAAGACAACTACCAAGACGCTGCCAAGTGACCTCTTCCCAAAGGCCCTTCTTTGTGTGCCAAACATTAACCCCGTGGACTGATAATGAACCACCCACCTATTCCAATAGGAGGAGTACTCTGGACTTTGGACTACCAATGGTGTGGCATCTACTCCAATAATGTCATTCACCCTGACTGACCCCTTTGCTTTACATTTGTTTTCTTTTATGACCAAATTGTATTTACTGCATCAGCAATATAATAAACTCAACCATCAAAAACTCATTGTCTGCTTGATTACTTTCAACATTTTACTATGCAGAGATGTAAGTCTATCTGAACCATATAATGAAGACATAACTAACTTGTGCAAGGAGGGATATGTTACAGGTACACAGTGTCCTGCTCAAGATTACAACCATTACACACAAATACGTACATCCAAATGTCTGGTCACACCAAACATTTTATTCCAGTGTATAGCACATAGGCTGTCCATAGGTCTGGACCTTTTTGACACAAGAATGTGTGACTCATACTGAGTCCAAAGTACATATTCCAGGGTACAGCCCCCCAGACCACGGAAGGGAGGGATTTGTCAGACATTGTCCTATTGAATAGGCAAACATTAAAGTGGATAATGTCAGCAGCTTGAGCCTTATCACATACCACACCAAAGTAATCCAACATCATATAAACCAAGATACAGACAGATGGCAGTACAACAGTCCCTGATAACAGGCCCGTCTTAATCCACTAACCTTGCATCTGGTTGTATGACACAAACATATGTCAGTGTTGTGGCACTGGAACTGTGGCTCCCAATGCTTCTACAGCTACATACAGGCCTTGGCACAGGTTTTATACTACCCAAATCGGTGACCTACATTACCTGGAATAATCCATGTCCACTTTGCATGTCAGAACAGCATCAGATAGCTGCCAATGTCACAACTCTGAAATGACTACATGAGCATGTCATGGTGAAATTAACTATACAAAGACAAATCAAGGAGTATAGGCTTGAAAACATCTCTCTTACACAAAACACATAGCAAGCAACCAGAAATGTAATTACATTGTAAGAAAAGTGACACAAGCAAAGCAACATCATCGAGGTGGGGATATGTCAAAGGGTAACTCTTTAAGCTGCTTTTAGATGAATATTGCAGAGTATCAGCTCCCTAGCTGTATCCAAAACACTCAACTCCACACATTCTCCCAACTACAGTTCACTGTACTGTCACAGTCATTACATCACATGACATTCTTACACTCATGAAAAGTAGGTGTTGATGAGATCTTCCCACAAGTCAGCTCCTTCCTCTTCACCTTCTTTATCCTCACTTGGCATTTCAGGTTTATCACCCGGTGGCAATGCAGTCTCCCACTCCTCGGGGATGCACAGGATATTCCTCTGCAGGGCTATTTTGTGAAGCATACAGCATGCCACAGTGATTCTGACATACTTTCCTGGGTGAGGAGATGACGGCTCTACCAGTCCTGTCAAGACACCTACATCTGGCCTTCAGGAGCCCTAAAGGCCACTCCACTACCCGCCATGTTCTTCTATGGGCCTCACTGAAGCAGTCTTCCCCTGGCTTAATTGGATTCCTTAGTGGTGTTGACAACCAGGGATGGTTAGGATATGCAGAGAGTCCTGTTATGTAATGGGACATATGTGAAACAATGAGTCACTCACTTTATGAATGTAGCACCAGACATTAAACACACACAAAGAGGACAGATGTGACTTACATGCTAGCCAGGCCCTCTCTGGGTACACTTGTGACATCAAATGTGGTATGGAGTTGTTCGACATTATGAAGGAATCATGGGCTGAACCCGGATAATCGGCACACATGTGAAATGTAGAGATCCCCAAACAGAAACTTGCACGTTGATGGAATGGAAGTTCTTTTTGTTATGATAAACTTGTTTTTGGCCTGCGGTGGGACCAAGCCATTATGTGTGCCATCAATGGCCCCCACTACATGTGGGATGTGTGCAAAACCATAAAAATCAGCCTTAACATGGGCTAAATCCTCACGTCAGGGAAACCTGATATAGCTTTCAAGGTGTTTCATCATTGCTCACAGGACATCCTTCAACAACAGACGGAACAGAGGTCGGAACATGCCAGCAGATAGGTCCACTCTATTTTGGAAGGACCTTGTGGCTAGGAAGTGCAATACTGACATGACTTGTACAGTGGGTGTATGCTAGTTGGATAACTAATAGCTGGCATCAGATTTACTCCAACTGATGATATAAGTCTACTGTTGTTTGCCTATCCAGGTGACAATATGTTAATATGTGCCTTTTCTCCATGGTCTGAAGGTCTGTAAGTGGAAGGTAGACATGAGGTTGTCACATTTTCTCTCTCCCTGGGTATATGTATATGAAAAGACATAATTGCCGGTGGAAACTGTCATGGTGGTAGGAGGTTGCAACCACGGCAGAGCCATAGGCTATCTTTGTTGCCAGTGGCAGTCACACCCAATGGCTGTGGCTACCGGTGGAGATGACCACTTATGTGGCGTACGAGACTGCCAGGTTATGCAGATTCACTCACTTGATTCCAGACACTGCTGCCAGCAACACCTCCACCACCTGAGCTGCTGTATGTCGCCTCTGGGAGCAATCATGCTACATCCACCAGGTGATAGGGCCCCTGCTTTCTCACCAGAGGAGCAGATGAGGCTGATAACTGAGGTCCTACCCCATTATGGACATCTTTATGGCTTACCAGAGGAGGCGGTAAGTACACTTAAACACATAAAATGGGATAAGGATCACAGACCCGCTTACTGTGAAACAGTGCTGGGTTCTTAGAAACTGCCCTCACCCACTAGTCATGGCATGCTTCATCATCGGTCTATTGCTTCAATATCCCCACAATAACCAATGTCAGGGATGAAGCAAAAAGGAGGGGTATAGACGATACACAACATAAACCTAGGGATCTATTCCGCAGAACACCTATATACATTAAAACTGTCTTGCAGGTTCGAGCTTTTAGTTCTATTCGTAGGTCCCCAGGATATGATTAAAAACCTTGTCTACCACACATGAAAGCAGCTTGTCCCTAAAGAACAAAGTCATCCATTGGATCAGACACGTTAGGCAGTATGGTTCTATAATACATTCTGACATTATTTCCGTCATGTGTCACACAGAAACCCCAGGGTGTTGGAATACAATAGAAATAACATTTACTTGTCCTAAACTAGTGGAAGGGCTGCTATCCTTGGAGCTACGAAACACTCTTAGGAATGGTTCAAACATTGTTTTTAGCCTCTCTCGTACGGTGTGTCATGCAGGCGCTTTGGTGGATCCCCCTGCTTCTGACATTGTCATGGATCCCATGGGTCATCAATCTGCTACAGCACTTGAGAGGGAGCAAGCACTTCCTCATCTCCGATGGCACATGCGAAGGCGTGTGGCACCGAGAATAAAAGCTTCCCTGGGATTCATGTTTCATTGCAACTCGATAATCTTTCTGATATTGACTGACTGTCCCCACCTTTTGCCCCCTTGTCTATTCATCCACCATCAGAGACAGATCTCCAATTAACATTGGACCTGACACCATCCAGAAGCATAGATCAGGCAGACCCTGCAAATGTGGCAGTCATCAACCAGCAGCCAAATACTACATCTGTTTACAATCGTACAATGGGCAATCCTGTGGGGCCAGGCTATTTTGATTCTGAATTAATTTCATGGAATGTAGCCGGCGTCCATTCAAGATCATTGATCCTGGGTGGTGGCAGTTCATCAATACTTTCAATGTCTGTCTTTTTCAGGAGACCAGGTCTAATTCGAACATTTACAGGCAGGGGTTTATTTCCTATTGCAAGAGGGCAAGACCATCTGTGGCTGGGCGGGCAGTGGGGGGCCTCATTACATGGATAAACATTCTTGTTGCAGGGGAAACAAGGGAAATATATTTTGATTAATGTGATATATTGGCAATTTCAATTAAGCTAACTCAGGGCCCTAAGCTTTTATGTGTCAATGTATATAACAGACCAGGTCCACCAAACCAAATTACTACTACTATCAGCACACTGAGTGTATTGGTTTCAGAATTTCTCCTTAGCCATTACGTTCTTGTAGCTGGAGATATGAATGTGTCCTTGGAGCTAAACTCCCTTTTTTCGGAACTAATTCAATTAGAGGATTTCTCATGGGGAATTCTCCCTTTATCTTCAACAAGGAACCAGCCTAAACTTAGCACTAGGGCTCTCCAGGTAATTGATTTTATGTTAACGCATGGCCTTCACCCCGGAAATGGGCGGTTTCCCTCCAACATGCCTGCTTAATCGACCTTTTTTAGAGGGAGTTACAACAGCCCTATCGGTTTTGTCCTGATTGATGTTAGGATTTGGCACCAATTCAAAGATCTTAAGGTGGGGAAACAATGTAGTAGTGACCATTACCCATCTTAGTACAGTGGAGAGGTGGCTCTCGACCAAAGCTAACGCGCAGCGAAAATGTGAAGGTATGCTCTCTATCACAGTGGCAACTAACAAACATTCAATAAAATGGGAGACTTTCACTAAATCCACTGGGTTAATGGGCCAAAATGCATGACTTAACCCTTAAGTACTCCATTGTGGCTGTACCGTCTATATGTTCACCTATGCAGGTTATGGATAAACATTTAGGTGGTCATTACAACCCTGGCGGTCGGTGTTAAAGCGGCGGTAAGACCGCCAACAGGCCGGTGGTAAAAAATTTGCAATTACGACCGTGGCGGAAACCGCCAACAAAGACAGCCACTTTAACACTCAGACCGCCACAGCGGTACAAACAAATAGCGCAGCGGTCACCGGCAACAGAGAGGCGGGAGACAATGTACCACCCACACTATTATGACAGGCCAATCCGCCACCTTTTCCGGGGCGGATTCACCGCGGATAAAAACACGGTGGAAACCGGAATCCCGAATGGAAAACGCTCACCTCTACACACCCCATGAGGAACGAGGACGCCATGGACCCGGAACTCCAAATTCTCCCTGCAATAGTCTTCCTGCTCCTCTACCAGGAGCACGAGCGCCGGCGGCGAAGACCATGGTGAGTACTGCACCTACAACACAGGGGAGGGGGGAGGCAAAAAACAGGGACACACACCCCCACCCCAACCCTCACACACTACAACACACACACTAATGCATATCAATACATCACAGTTACACCCCCCAAGCCCCCCGGAAGAATGCAAAGACAATAGAAAATGAGTGTAACCATTGTAATATATTAAAAGCAAGTAGGCAGAAATATATATATATACACCATGTACATAATATATACCAAGCATAGTAGTCCAGGTAGTGCACTAAGAAAGTCCGTGGAACACTGGGACCACACGGTATGGGCGAAGCCCACACAAGATCCCCGACCATGACAGAGAGAACACTGCAGGGGCATCAGAGAGCAACTAAACAGGCACCTCAGGGGGAGGGAAAGGGGGGCACCTCAGCCGCTTGAGTGCACAACGCCAAATCCACGAGGGGGCCACATGCCCACTGTTCAATCCTGGGGAGTGCAAAGCCACAGTCTCTCAAGTCTCTACAGTGGGTGGGTTGCCCACTGCCATATCCTGAAGAGTGCGAAGCCACAGTCTCTCAAGTCTCTACAGTGGGTGGTTTGCCCACTGCCATATCATGGGGAATGCAAAGCCACAGTCTCTCAAGTCTCTACAGTGGGTGGTTTGCCCACTGCCATATCCTGGGGAGTGCAAAGCCACAGTCTCTCAAGTCTCTACAGTGGATGGGTTGCCCACTGCCATATCCTGGGGAGTGCAAAGCCACAGTCTCACAAGTGGATGACAGTCTCCACTGGGTCTGGAGGGGGAATGGTGCCCAGAGTGCTTCATCCTGCCAAGGATTGGGGTAGTGGATGCTTTTCTCCACTGGTTCTGGAGGGGGCTTGGTGCTCAGAGTGTTTCATCCTGCCAAGGATTGGGGAAGTAGATGCTTTTCTCCACTGGTTCTGGAGGGGGCTTGGTGCCAGAGTGCTTCATCCTGCCAAGGATTGGGGAAGTGGATGCTTTTCTCCACTGGTTCTGGAGGGGGCTTGATGCCCAGAGTGCTTCATCCTGCCAAGGATTGGGGTAGTGGATGCTTTTCTCCACTGGTTCTGGAGGGGGCTTGGTGCCCAGAGTGCATCATTCACCCCGTGACGGACTCAGTTGCGTCAGTGCCCTTGCCGCTCATGGGCCAGTGGTGCTTGAGATGGCAGTGCCCTGTTCAGCGGTGCTTGAGATGGTGGTGCCCTGTGCAGCGGTGCTTGACATGGCGGTGCCCTGTTCAGCGGTGGTGCCCTGTACTGCGGTGCTTGAGATGGCGGTGCCCTGTGCAGCGGTGCTTAAGATGGTGGTCTCCATTGCAGGGTCTCAGCTGCTGGTGGTCCTTCATGGCACAGCGGGGCTTTTGCTGGCAGTCCTTCATGGCCCAGCGGGGCTTTTGCTGGCGGTCCTTCATGGTCCAGCGGGGCTTTTGCTGGCGGTCCTTCATGGCCCAGCGGGGCTTTTGCTGGCGATACTTCAAGGCCAAGCGGGGCTAGTGCTGGCGGTGGCCTCCTGGGCAGGTGGGCTGGTGCTGGCGGTGGCCTCCTGGGCAGGTGGGCTGGTGCTGGCGGTGGCCTCCTGGGAAGCTGTGCTGGTGCTGGCGGTGGCCTCCTGGGCAGGTGGGCTGGTGCTGGCGGTGGCCTCCTGGGCACCTGGGCTGGTGCTGGCAGTGGCCTCCTGGGCAGCTGTGCTGGTGCTGGCGGTGGCCTCCTGGGCAGGTGGGCTGGTGCTGGCGGTGGCCTCCTGCGCAGCTGGGCTGGTGCTGGCGGTGGCCTCCTGGGCAGCTGTGCTGGTGCTGGCGGTGGCCTCCTGGGCAGGTGGGCTAGTGCTGTCGGTGGCCTCCTGGGCAGCTGGGCTAGTGCTGGCGGGGGCCTCCTGGGCAGCTGGGCTGGTGCTGGCGGTGGCCTCCTGGGCAGGTGGGCTGGTGCTGGCGGTGGCCTCCTGGGCAGCTGGGCCGGTGCTGGCGGTGGCCTCCTGAGCAGCTGGGCTAGTGCTGGCGGTCCTGTCTTGGGCAGCTGGGATTGTGCTGGAGGTGGGCTCCTGGGCATCGGGGATGATGACGGTCTTCTCCGCCGTACTGCTCTTCCCAGACTTGCCGGGTTTCTTGTGGCCCTTCCCCACCTTGGAAGGTGTCACAGCTGACTCCACACTCCCACCGGGACCCCTGGGAGCGGCTTTGGTGGCTGGAGTCTTCCCCCTCTCCCGCTGGGCACTGGCTAACTTCTGATGCTTCACAGGTGGGGGACCGTCTGTGCTGTGGCTCCGTGCCACACTGGCTGCCCTGGTGGCCGGTGCACTCCAGATTCCGGTGACTACAGGCACCACTGGTCCCGGAGATGTTGTGGCTGAGGTGCTAGTTTGGGACCTATGAGACGGACGGGCTGGGTGAGGTGTGGGAAAGAGGTCAAGGTTGGACAGGAAAAGTTTTTGGGACACACTGGGATGGGTAGCTGGAGGTGGTTTGGGAGTGGAGGAAGAGGTGGTGGTTGTAGGAGGTGTACGTTTGGTGACTTTGGGTGAAGGTGCAAGCACTTGAGGCTGTCGTGAGGTGGATGGCTGTTGGGTGGGTGTGTGCCTGCATTTGTGTATCTTGGGAGGGGGCGTCACAGACACACTGGGAGAGGACACAGGGGACGTGTGAATGTTAGTGGGGGTGGTGATTGCACGTGAGGGGGGTGTGGTGGTGGGTGTGCTGGAGAGGGACGTAGTGGCTGTAGAGGTAGTGCATGCAGGTGTGAGTGTAGACGAGACTGGGAGGGAGGAGGGAGACGAGGAGGAGGGGGACACAGTGGAGGCAGTTGATGTTGTTGTGTCCGCATGTGTGTGATGCTTGCGTGAGTGCCTGTGGGATGTGTGGTGCTTATGTTTGCCTGAGCTTCCCTTGTGTGTTGATGTGTGTGCATGTTGGTCTGTAGGTGTGCTTGGGATAGGATGAGGTACAGGGGACTGGGTCGGGGTGGAGGAAGCTGGAGGGGGGAGGCTAGAGACGGGGACAATGGCTGCCATCAGTGCTGAGGCCAGAGTCTGAAAAGCTCGCTGAAGGGCCGCCTGACCAGAATGAATGCCCTCCAGGAATGCATTGGTTTGCTGCAACTGCCTCTCTACACCCTGGATGGCATTCAAAATGGCAGACTGCCCAACAGTGAGGGACCTGAGGAGGTCAATGGCCTCCTCACTGAGGGCAGCAGGGGTGACTGAGGCAGGGCCTGTGTTGCCTGGGGTGAAGGTGATGCCCACCCTCCTGGGTGAGCGGGCACGGGGGAAAGGCTGAGGGGCTGCTGGGAGGGCGGTGCTGGTAGGGGGGGCGGCTGTACCTGTAGATGCATGGCGGCACAGATGTTGCCGCCACCACAAGGGAGCTCCCATCAGAGGACGAGTCTGTGTCACTGGTGTCAGCTCCTGTTCCCGCCGTGGAGTTCCCCTCGCCCTCCGTCCCACTGGTGAACTCTGAGTCCGTAGTCTCGCCCTCCAGGGCCATGTGGGATGCAGCTCCCTCGTGCTCCGGTGCCACTGCTCTTCCGCCTGATGATGCTAATGCACACAACAACAGGGAGACCACAAAAAGGGGGGGATGACAGAAGAAAGACATGTTGAGTGCATGCATTACCGCTACCGTTGGTGGACACGACAGATACAGAAGCCCCCTGCACTACGCCGCGCACTTGGGCTCCACTGTTCAGTTCCTCGGAAATGGCCTACAAGGCTATGGACGACATCTGCACTCATAGATGACACAGGGGCATGACTAGGTGTACTTGGCACTCTACAGAGGTGGGATGGGGTGCCACATGGCCTGCCTTACGGAGGGGCTTTGCCTACGGAACTCGCCCTGGCCTAGGGAAACCCACAGCCCACCTCCCCACCCAGACACCTCCACTGCACGCAAAGTCACCAGAATGAGAGTGTACTCACCCCCTTGTGGCTGCTGTGATGCCCTCAAGCGCCCATCCAACTCCGGGTAGGCCACCGCCAGGATCCTGAACATCAGGGGGTCATGGTGCGACGGGCACCCCTCCCACGTTGGGAGGCCATCCCCAGCTGAGCCTCCGCCGTCTTCTTGCTCCAGCAGAGAATGTCCTCCCATCTTTTCCGGCAGTGGGTGCTCCGTCTGTGGTAGACCCCCAGGGTCCAGACGTCCTTGGCGATGGCACGCCAAATATATTTTTTCTGGTGGGCGCTGACCTACATGAAATGTACAGGGGAAAAAGAGAAGTTATTACCAGCTGCACCGTCAAAGTGATTGGCCCCCATCCCTACCCTTGCCATGTGGCACATGCATTCACCGTCTTTCATGCATCCAGCACTCTCCCCACTTCCTTCTTACATCCAGCCCTAACCACACCGGCATAGCCAATACAACATGCTCCCTGCGTACTTACCTGTTTGTCTGGAGGACCGTAGAGTAGTGTGTACTGGGGAAGGACCCCATCCACGAGTTTCTCCAACTCCACCGACGTGAAGGCAGGTGCCCTTTCCCCAGACACTCGAGCCATTGTCTCTTCCAGACCGAGGTCACAGCAGCACTTGCAGTGTAGGTCCTCTCTTGTCGAAGATCAGGTATCGAGTGATTGAACACATAGAAAATGGCGGTCACGTCCGCGGCGGTGCGTACCATCACCGCCGGCGTACATCATCATTGGCTCCTGGGACACATAGGGTACAATGTTAACCAATGCAGCATTGCACCACGGTCTTCGACCGCCTACCGCGACGGTGTAGAACGCCAGCGCAGTTACCTCACATCCCATTGTCCCACTTTACAGGTCAGGCAGCCGCCATTTCAGGGGCCCACATGGCTTCATTTCCAACTGCGTCATACATACCTAGGCCTAGACTCAACACACATACAGGCAACCTTTTGTGTATGATTGGTGTTCTGGGTAAACTGTGGGTACGTACCTCTGAGTTGTTTGACCCTGTGCTCGCAGTTGTCCTTCATAGGCACCGTCTGCTTGGACATGTGAGGAGATGGCGTTATCCTCCGGTGTACCGACAGTTGGTGGACCTGTCGACAATGGAGGAGCGACATGTGATTATCACATACAGGCTTGACCGTGCCACAATCCAGGAACTGTGCACCCAGTTGGAGCCAGACCTATTGTCAGTTATCCGCCATCCCACAGGAATCCCCTCTCAAGTGCAGGTGCTGTCAGTGCTCCATTTCCTTGCAAGTGGGTCATTTCAAACAACAGTGGCCATAGCATCAGGGATGTCCCAGCATATGTTTTCCAACGTATTGTCCAGTGTTGTCTGCCCTCTGAAACACATGCGGAGCTACATCGTTTTCCCTCAGGTGGAGGATTTGCCTACAGTGAAAGGTGTGCCCTGGGACACATCCCCAACATCATAGGTGTCATTGATGGGACCCATGTGGCTTTGGTCCCCCCCCCACAGGAGTGAACAGGTGTACAGAAACGAGAAGAGTTATCATTCTATGAATGTACAGATGGTATGTTTGGCAGACCAGTACATCTCCCATGTGAATGCCACGTTCCCTGGCTCAGTGCATGATGCCTGCATCCTGCGGAATAGCAGCATCCCTTATGTGATGGGTCAACTCCAGAGGCACTGTGTGTGGCTATTAGGTGAGCACTTGGAGGCAAGTCAGTGGGAATGGTTGTCTGGGTCTGTGGATATCCCTCCAGGTTAGTGCATGTCTAACAGTTGTCCCTCACCATTTGCAGGTGACTCTGGTTACCCCAACCTGTCATGGCTACTGACCCCAGTGAGGAATCCCAGGACAAGGGCAGAGGAACGCTACAATGAGGCCCATGGGCGAACTAGGAAAGTGATCGAGCGGACCTTCGGCCTCCTGAAAGCCAGGTTCAGGTGCCTCCATATGACAGGTGGATCCCTATTCTACTCACCAAAGAAGGTGTGCCAGATCATCGTGGCCTGCTGTATGCTTCACAACTTGGCTTTGCGACGACAGGTGCCTTTTCTGCAGGAGGATGATCCAGATGGCGGTGTCGTTGCAGCTGTGGAGCCTGTGGACAGTGAACACGAGGAAGCAGGGGAAGAAGACATGCACAACAGGGACTCAGTGATCCAGCAATATTTTCAGTGAGACACAGGTAAGAGTACAGACCTGCCTACTACATGTACTTTAACACTACTACCTCTCTACTGTCTGTCTTTTTCACCCAGTGTATGGTCACTGAGTTGTCACTTTCCCTTACGATTTAACAGATGTGGGTCCCACTGTGTGACATCTGCTTAGATTCCTCATGGACTAGAGCTGTGTGACATAGGTATGTTGACATTATGATTGAAAGAGCATTTTGTCACTGCAATTGATAATACATTATTTCGAAATCACAGACTCCAGATTGTTTTGTGCTTTAACTGTGTTTATTTTAGTGCTCAATATTGGAGGGGGTAGTGAAATGGTGAGGGGTGATGGCAGAGGAATGTCCATGGCCGAGTCCAGTCTATTAGTCTCACAGGTGCATTGCCCAAATGGGCATAGGAAGTGGAGCTGGGGCAGTTTAAGGATGGACAGGGTGACAAAGTGGGACAGTAGGATGACAATCAGGGTGGTCTCATTTCTTGGCGGGGGTCTTGGCATCGCGCTCTGTCTTTGTCCTGGATCTCAGGGACCGTTTGCGGGGTGGTTCTCCCTCTGCAGGGGGTGGGGTGCTGGTGTTGTGGTCCTGTGGCGGGGCGTCCTGTCCACTAGCGCCGGCGGAGGTGGTGGGCAGTTCATCGTCCATGCTAGTGTCAGGGGCCCCTTGTAGTGCCACAGTGTCCCTCCTGGTGTTGAGTACTTCCTTCAGCACCCCTACGATGGTGCCCAGGGTGGAGCTAATGGTTCTGAGTTCCTCCCTGATGCCCAAATACTGTTCCTCCTGCAGGCGCTTGGTCTCCTGAAACTTGGCCAGTACCGTTGCCATCGTCTCCTGGGAGTGGTGGTAGGCTCCCATGATGGAGGAGAGGGCCTCGTGGATAGTGGGTTCCCTTGGCCTGTCCGCCCCCTGTCGCACAGCAGCCCTCCCAGTTCCCCTGTGTTCCTGGGCCTTCGTCCCCTGGACTGTGTGCCCACTACCACTGCTCCCAGGTCCCTGTTGTTGTTGGGGTGGTGGGTTATGCTGGGTTCCCTGTAGTGGTGGGCACACAGCTGATCGACGTGTCCTGGGGACGGAGGTATGGGCCCACTGGGTGGGTGCTGTGCTGGTGTTTCCAGAGGGGGGAAGGTCTGTGGTGGCCTGTGCCAGTGTGAGGGGAACCGACTGTCCCGAGGTCCCCGATGGGCCGGGCTGGTCATCTAGATCCAGTTGGACAGAGGTGCTGTCATCACTGTGGGCCTCTTCTGTTGCTGGTGTGGATATGTGTGGACCCTCCTGTCCGGTGACGTTGAGTAGGGGTCCTGCAGGGGTATAAAAGGATGGTTAATACATCTGTGTGTGTCATGGTGTGCAATGGGTGGGTGACCGTGTACCCCAGTGCTTGCATTCCTGTGTGGGACCTTGTGTGATGATGGTTTAGGGGGTTGTATGGGTATGTGCAGTGGGCATGCTTTAGTGATGGGTGTCCATGCTTTGTTGTTGCATGCAGGGCTTGGTGTTGGGATGGGTGGTTTGTGATGTTGGGACATATGTGAGCAGTTGGGGTGCTGGGGGTGAGGGTGAGGGTGGGGGTATGTGATTGCATGCAGGTAGGGTGGGGGATGTAATAATTAAGATTTGTCTTACCAGAGTCCATTCCTCCATCTACTCCTGCGAGGCCCTAAGGATGCAGAATCGCCAAGACCTGCACCTCCCATGTTGTTAGTTGTGGGGGAGGAGGTGGGGGTCCGCCGCCAGTCCGCTGAACCGCCTCCGTAGGTCGTTCCACCTCTTCCTGATGTCCTCCCGATTTCTTGGGTGCTGTCCCACTGTGTTGATCCTGTCCACTATTCATCACCATAGCTCCATCTTCCTTGCAATTGAGGTGTGCTGCACCTGTGCTCCGAATAGCTGTGGCTCTACCCGGACGATTTCCTCCACCATGACCCTGAGCTCCTCCTCCGAGAACCTGGGGTGTCTTTGCCGTGCCATGGGGTGGTGTAGGTGATGTGTGGGGTGATAAGTGTGCTGATATGCAGTGGGGTGTTGTGTGAGGTGCGTGGAAGTTCTGTGGGTGATGGTGTTATGTACCTGTGGATGCTGTTGTTCTTGCTGGTGGTGTCTCTCTCTGGCCTTCTTTCGGAATTTGTGGTCGTGGGGGTTTGTGAGTGATGTGGGTGTGTGTTTTATATTGTAATGGGTGTGTGGGAGTGGTGTGCATATGTGTATCAGGTGTGTGTATTTCAAATTGTTCAATGTGGTAGTGTTTTGTAAGAGTGTGTGTATTTTGAGCGCGGCGGTGTGTACCGCCAATGGAATACCGCGGTTGAAAGACCGCCGCGTGGATTCGTGTGTCGTGATAGTGTGGGCGTATTTCTGTTGGTGTGACGGTGGTTATGTTTTCGCCAGTTTATCACTGACCTTTGGTGTGGCGGACTTGTGTGGGTGTCTGAATTTTGGCGGATTCCGAAATGTGCGTCATAATAGCTGTCTCGGAATTCCACGGCGGAGTGTTGGCGGTCTTCTGCACGGCGGTAAGCGGCTTTTACCGCCAATGTTGTAATGACCACCCTAATGTTTTTTCCTCGTTGAGGAACCTATTCTTCAGAGCTTGCAAGGGGAAGACACAGTGCATGGGGAGCAACTGTAGATGGTTTAATAAAGAGTGTAGACAGGTCAAGAGTAGACTCTTGGAGGCAGTAAAGGCAAATAACAGAGAGAACCTAACTTTAGCTTGACGAGAATATGCTTATACAACAAAGATCTGCAAGTCCAAATGGGAGGAGGAGGCTTGACAAGAACTGCTACTAACAGCAAGAGATAGCAATTCCAAAAGATTTTGGTCTTTGATTGCTATTAGAGAGCACAACGAAAATCCTAGACCTGATTGCCATATCTCTCCCGAAAACTGGATGCAATATTTTATAGATCTTTACAATCTGGAAACAATTCCTTCTGTATGTAGAGATAAATATACTGGATAAAGCATGCTCATACCTTTTACCCAGGGAAACAGAGAAAGCAATTTTAGCACAAAAATCAGGACAGGCACCAGGTCTAGATGGAATTCCTTCTGATGTGTTTAAATCTGATCCCAAATGTTGGTGTCCCTACATCAGTAGCATTTCCAATTCTATTTTGGATGGGTCCCAAATTCCCCAAACATGGAGAGGTGCAATAATAGTCCCAATCCATAAGAAAGGGGATAGGACAATTCGAGGCAATTATAGACCAATAAGCCTCCTAGATAACTTACAAATGATTTTTTCCTACCACGTTTTGGGTAGGCTTAGGGATTGGATAAAGGGCAATGACACCCTAAGTCATCCGCAGGCAGGACTGAGGCAGAAAACAAGCACAATAGATCAGATTTTTCGTTTTCTAGCAATAAAATGGAAAACTGTTGATTTAGAGGCATGGAGACTTTTTGTTGCTTTTGTGGACCTTAAGTCCGCTTTTGACCTGGTCACCTTAGACAAACTATAGGAAATTATGGGCAAGATCAGAGTCCCAGGACCCCTCTTAACACTGATCCAAGAATTGTATACTGAAAGCTATGCCAGAAAAAGATGGGGAACAGATCGTGAACTCACAGAGGAATTCCCCCTACAGAAAGGCGTCAGACAGGGTTGGGTACTAGCCCCCACACTTTTTTTACTTTTCATAAACACCTGCATACCCTACTTGCTTGATTGTGAAAACGATGCCCCGAAACTGTATGGAGGCAAGACACCATGCCTCCTGTTTGCAGACGACACCTTACTGCTTTCACAAACCGCTACAGGTTTAACCAAGCTGCTTGAGAATTTTTGGGGGTTCTGTAGGGATCACGGCCTACAAATTAATGCATCCAAGACCAGATATATGGTGTTCGGGTAATTAAATTGTAGGATGAGAAAAACGATAATGCTTGATGGGAAAATTTTACAAAGGGTAACTGATTTTGATTATCTAGGAATTAGGATGGTGGATTCACACAAACGGCCAGCCCATCTGCTAAAGTGAATTATGTCACAGAAACAAAAAACAGGTGGTATACTGAGATTTGCTGCTAGATCACCAAGATATTCCATTACGCCGGCAATGGAAATTTATAAAAGTCAGGTTAGAGGAGGAGTCACCTATGGTGCAGAGTTATGGGGTATTGTAATTTGCAAGGCTTGGAGAGAGCAGAAAACTTGTATTTAAAAACTTTATTAAAAGTGTCTTTGAACTCTCCTCCCTCTTTGCCCATACAAATGGACTTAAATTTACACTCTATAGCAACATCAGCTGCTCTAAGGCCACTTCAATATTGGATCTGATTATGGTATACAGATAATTTAGACCCATACAGAGCCTGTCTTAGAGCACGGTTTGCAGCCCCCCTCATAGAGAAAGTCTTGTGGTGTAAACATGTAAAAACTCTATTTTAGAAGCTTGGTCTAGGCCTGTATTGGTCTGATGCTACCCATATTCCAAAGAATGCCAACCAGATCTTGAAGGATGTTTAATGGATGAGTCAACAAGCTGAAGAGATGGCATTAGTTCCATCTTCTAGTCTGACAGAGGATTTTCTATTAACTAAGTGCCACTACGAGTTTGAGCATTATTTAGACATAATAACCTCACCCTTAGCACGTGCACTTTATATTAGATTTAGAATAGGATCATTACCCCTGCGTGCTCCACATCAAGATGGGAAAAAACGGTCTTTGTCCAATGGGATGTATGATCCAAGAGAGTGTTGCACATGTTTTATTTTTTTACCAGGCATATAAGAAACAGAGTTATGTAAATCGTTGGGCATTAGGGATTGCCACTCGGCTCTTAGAATTTGCAAAACAAGTCCACATGTGAAGGTGGTAGGCGCATTGGCAAGGTTTTAAGAAGCAATTTGGTATGTTAGAGGCAAATGTATTTCCAAAAAAGCATAATTCTATTTTTACAATGGATACTACTTATGCATACTTATAGTTCTAGAGACTAAGGGGGTCATTTTGACCCTGGCGGTACGGGACCGCCAGGGCTAAAACGACGGAAGCACTGCCAACAGGCTGCCCAGGGGATTACGAGTCCCCGACCGCCAGCCTTTCCTGCACCGCCAGGAAAAGGCTGGTGAAACAGGGAGTCGTGGGCCCCATGCAGCTTTTCACTGTCTGCTATGCAGACAGTGAAAAGCGCGACGGGTGCAACTGCACCCATCGCACGTCCGCAACACCGCCGGCTCCATTTGGAACCTGCTCCTATGTTGCGCCCGTGATCCCTGCTGGGCTGGCGGGTGGAAACCAGGTTTCCGCCCGCCGGCCTAGTGGGGATCTCCGGCCGCATTGGCGGCCGCATGGCGGTCAGATCTTGGCGGGTGGCTGATGCCGCCCGCCAAGGTCGTAATGACCCCCTAAGTGAATTTATCTGCCAGAACATAGTTATTGCTACTAATAGTGAGATAACAATCCCCATAGTTTTTTTTGTACAAAGATTTGTAATCATAGTTATGTTGTAATTTTTTTTTTGGTTTCGTGTATTTTGTATTCGTATAATATTTTTATTGATAAATTGCTTATTTATATAATATTTATATTGACAACTTGTCTACTTGTATTATATGGCTTTGGGGGAGTCCTGGATTCCATTTTTTTATATCATGATGGTTTTAATTGTATTGACTTTCTTAAAGTGTTTTTATTCCTTTTTAGAAATCTATGAATTTTGTTAGCATGCTTTTTTTCTTTCTTTTTTGCCAAAATGAAACTGAAATTGAATTGATTAAAAACCTACCATTATGATGGTGCTAGTGGGAAATTATCACCCAATCACCCCGTCATCTCCTATCATGTCAACATGTTTCGGCCATTTCACTCTGCGCTTATAGGTCTGATGGTCGTCATCCGGACAATGGATCCCTCTACCATCACCAAGGGCCAGATGCAGCAAGATACGATTTTGCGACTCGGAAATTGCGAGTCGGTGCGACTCGCAATTTCCGAGTCGCAAAATCGTATGCAGAATGGTGTCTCAGACACCTTCTGCGAATTGCAAGGGGGTCGCAAAGACCCACCTCATTAATATTAATGCGGTGGGTCGCAATTTGAGACCCCCTTGCGATTCCCTGCACTCACAGGGATGGTGGCCTGCTGGAGACAGCAGACCTCCATGTCTGTGACTGCTTTTTCAATAAAGCATTTTTTTTTTTTTGTGTATTGCATCCCGTTTTCCTTAAAGGAAAACAAGTTGCAATACAAAATAAAAAATGAAGCCATTTGGTTTCATTTTTTCAGAGTAGGCAGTGGTCCATTAGACCACTGCCTGCTCTGAAAAAATATTTTGGGCAACATTCACACAGGGGAAGGGGTCCCATGGGGACCCCTTCCCTTTTGCAAATGAGTTAGCACCCACTTGACATGGGTGGTAACTGCGAATTGCTTTGCGACAGCGTTCGCGGTCACATTGCAATTCTGCATCGCGGTGCGAATCGCAAATAGGAAGGGAACACCACTTCCTAGTTGCGAGTCGCATTCCCATTTTGCAAGTCGGTACCGACTCGCAAAATGGGAATGTACATCGCAATGCGTGTTTTGCATGGCGCCATGCAAAACGCTTTCTACATCTGGCCCCAAGTTCTGTATTTGTAGTTTATTTGGAAATTAAGGGCCAGGTGTAGAAAGCATTTTGCATGGCGCACACTGCGAAATTCACAGTTTGCGCCATGCAAAACGCGCATCGCAATGCACATTCCCATTTTGCATGACATTTCATTTCATATCATTATTGTGGTTGTGCTCATCCAGTCACTATAATGAGCCCCTAGTCCTTGGTAATCCAAATTCGGAAAAAACATGGCCATTTCCCATATCTTCCAACCAATCATATGATCTCAGCACACACCAATTATCTCTTCTCATTTCTAATCCATGCCAAGCCTCCCTTTCAGTACTTCGCTGTTCTCCCCTTATGGACTAATTACCCCAGCATTAAAATATCCTATACATTCCTCCTCGCTCCATCACTTACTTCTTCAAGGGACCAGCTCCTCCTCCCCTTGCCACTGACGGCTCAGTGAAGACAACGGTGTGAGAACTGACTTCATCTTTTATGGCTCTGCTCCCACTCTTCTTACCCCAAGTCACGTGAGGAGGTAAGTACTACATGTGTGCTTATTTCTTTGTACTTCACCAACTTTTCCCTCCTCCCAGGCTAGAACATGCTCATGTGTGCCAGTTAGAATTCTTGCTTGCCTGTTGTTACAGACTGTATGGCATCAATGGGATGGACAATGTGCAGATATTAGTGGCCAATGCCATATGTTAAGCTCAGTCACATTGTGTTATGTGAGGTTTTTGGGATTCTAGATCATCCTTGTGTTGGATGCACATAGCTAGGTAAGAAGACATTTCTGCCATCCACTCACATCTCTTTCCTCATGATTGTTGTAAATGCCAGACAACATGCATTTACATGACAGCATGAGCTGTGTATGAATGTTGTATGAGTCATTTGAGAGTCATGTGAGCAATGTGTATAGTGCACAGATCTTGCAAACCACATCTGCTCTTTCTAAACTGTTGTATGGAAGGAATATAATCAGTCACTCTACCGTTCAGGTTGTCCCACACACCACATGCTAAATTGCTATTGGCTACATGATGTACTGTTATGCATGGAAGGAATATCATCAGTCACTCTACCATTCAGGTTGTCACACATACCACATGTTAAATTGCTATTGGCTACATGATGTACTGTTATTCATGGATGTGATGGGAATGGTGGGCTGTGTAGGTTCTGTCAGCTCAGCCTGCAGAGACCAGGGCCTGTCAACTGTATCTCCCAGTATGAGACCTAGTGAAGGCTGTGGGAGAGTCACTGTGGCTATGCAACTGTGGCACTGTCCTCACTCCCTCTACCTCAGCAGATCCTGTCATGTGGCCAAAATGATGCTCTGGTGGCAAAACATGCTCGGAATGCCAAAGCCTCCTTCCTTTCAATCAGTACAGAGGTAAATCATTAATCTAGTCTATATGAGTACTTAGCATCGTTGTCAATGTGTGTCTTAGGCTCATGACATGCCCCTTATTCCCACTGCTCTGTTGTCACCTTCACACATGTAAGATTTTTTCCTGTACAGGCATATTGCATAAATGAAAGTCCTACAGTGCAGACAGTTTGTTAATTCCTGGGACACCATGATATGTGACTCAGTAGCTTGGTCACATAGGAGAAACTGTACGATGCATACCTTTGTTCATTGGATACCATCTCTATAGAATAGACACATATGTCCAAATGAGTGTTCTGTGGTACAGGTACATAACACAGAACCCCATTCCTTGAAGTGGCATGAATCTGCATTTATCAGGCCACATGTCCACAAATGGATAATGAAGACACTTTCTGGACCTACCATGCTAGCCCCTTGATTGTTACTCATGTGTAATGTTGAATTATGTACTCTGGCAGTTTCCTGTAGGGACAGAATGTAGTGAGTCATTCTCACAGACTGTAAATATGTTGTTCAATTCATGCTTAACGAGTTTACACTTCAGAAGCCACATAGGTGAGTAGTGTTTCACAGTGGCTTACATCACAGTACAGCTTGCTAGAGTGTGGGCTACTTGATGTCAGTAAGCTTGCTTAATCTTTGTGGGCCATGAGTAGGTAGTGATTTAGTCTACAGATGTAAATACATATGTCTGTAGTCAGGTCCTTATTGGCTTGTGTGTTTCACACTTAGGGAGTATTAAAAAATACAAAACTACTAAGTTGATGTTACTGACATGTATGTGACTAAACTATTTGTAATGAAACTTGTGATAATAATTTCTTGATTTGTCTTTTGCATCAATGCAGGTCAATGCCATCAGAAAAAGGAACTTTGGAAAGCCATTGCCAAGAAGGTGCAGACCCAGAGCACCCACTGTCGGAAAAGGTGGGAGGACCTGAGATGCTGGGCCCAGAAGATCATTGAGGTCCAGCTAGGGATGTGCTCCCAATGTAGGCGGGGTGCCCATCAGACCATGACCCCCACAATGGCCCACATTCTGCTGGTGGCCTACCTACTAAGATGAGAAAGAGATGGATTACTGTCCTCATCCATGTGTTTGGGTAAATTAGTATTTTGGCATCTGCCAGCCAGACGCTACTTGTATTTGGTATATGAAGAGTGCTGGTGCCGCACTACAGTCTGTAATGTGAAGATGGCCATCATACATGTGACGTAGCATACATTGTACTTTGGGTGCAGCTACAGATCAATACTTTCCATTGGTAAGTGGGGAAAGTCCATTGCCATGATTTATGTGCCAACACTGTTGCCAACATTCCTTGGGCCTACATGTCAGCATATGTCCCTTTCTCATTATCAACACAGTTGTATGCTGCTGTTTCATGCATGTCTACCTGTGTTGATGGGATAATGTCTATATTCCCTCACATATATGTGCATGGCAACCTGTGCATGCAACAAGACATTTCCAATGGGGGTACATTTCATGTTGTGCCACATACAGGAGTGTGTCACCATTGTTTATTGAATGACATACACCCTCATCAGCATGTCATTTGGCTTGTACTACTGTGGTAGAAAATGAGAGACATGACAGGTAGGCCTAAAGGTTTTAGCCACAATGTGCATTTCTATGCCATTGATGTAGAATCATGGAGCAAAGTGCTTAGCGTATGTGAAATGGGTACAGTTTGTAACATGCATCATAGAATGATGTGTAGCTATGTTGACATATTGCTCATGATGTATGCAGTGTCCGTTTCCATTCCAAATGTATGGCTTATCTTATCAACATTAGGACTACCTCTATTACTCCATTGGGTCAAACATCACATGGTGAAGTATGCATTGTGGAACTACTTTCAGTGCTGCATGAGTATTTCCATTTCACCTTCTCCAGGCTATTGTACTGTTTCAGCAACATGGCAGGATTTTAGAGCATTGTTTCTTATTGTTGGGTCATTACGTACGTGACAATGTGATTTGGGGCAATGAAGTTGGCATTGGCCTACTATTGTAGGGTACAGGTAACTGAGGTATGCTCCATGGGTAAATCATTGAGGGTGATGAGGTCTCCTTGTTCAATAGTTACTTTGATGGCATAGTATCAGTAGTTGTCTGAGATCCAGAGTTTCCTGTGGGCAAATGTTGACAGTTCAGATAGCATGCATACCTATAGTATGGCACATTGGCCACTTAGGTGGAGTTTGTTGCTGAGGCCTACTTGACATCAGGGTAATGTTTGCTAATCAGAGCTGTTGTTCAAGTGTGATCATGGACATGTGATGACCCTATTCCTCTTTATATTTGCAGCATCATCCCAGGAAAGCAAAGGAGAAAGGGCACAGCCAAGTGGGGACGCATATGGCCACAGGACTTTGGGTCGAGACACCACTGACACAGAGCGAGCTAGTGGCCCGGAGGGTGAAGGAAGTGTCATGGGAGAAACCAAACAATATCATCTTCATCATCAGAATCTTCCTCCAGTGGACACTCCCCAGTGGTGGTGGACCCATTGGGGCATATCCTGGTACAATCTTTGTCTGCCACTCCTCTGTTCTATCACCACCATTTCTGTTGCTCCCCACCCAGTTGGCTATGCCTGCTCACCCAAGAAGGTGGACTTCTGCTTTGCCACAGGCACCTCTGCCGAGCTCCTGTTACACCAGTTGCCCTCAGTGAGGAGGCTATTTACCTCCTGAGGGGTATCTCTGTGGGTCAGATAGCCATAGTGAATGCCATCCAGGGATTGGCAACACAACTGCAGCAGACAAATACGTTCCTGAAAGGCAATCATTGTGCAATGTCTGGCCTACAGAGATGGTTTCAGGCTCTGGCCTCCACACTGATGGCAGCCAGTCACCCCCCACCTTCCATCCCCCCTCAGCCTCCCACTTCCCATTCCAAACCTCATTTCTCTACCTACCCCAAGCACAAAGACCAATCCACATGCACCCACCTCAACATACAAAAGCAGCACACATAGACAGAAGCACCACAAAACACAGTTGCATGGAAGCAAACAACAGACATCCACACATAACATCAGTCACCACTTCCCCAGACACCCCAACACCCCCACTGACCAATACACAATATCAAGCATATACAGAGGCACCGCCACAATAGTCAGTGACACACCCACCATACCCAGTATACCCATGGAAACAACCCCACCAGACACACAGACATCCACAACATCCAGCATACCCACAGGCACCACCCCAACAGACACATACACATTCACCAATCCATTGTCCAGTGCCTACACCTCCCAGCTCCCAAAACGCACAAATGCCCACACTCACCCACGCATCGGACACCATCAAAACACAACCATACTTCCCACAGGCACACACCCATGACATCATTACAGACACAGCAGACAACCACTCCCTCAACCTTCAAATCCCATCCCCCTTCTGCTGATCGGCCTTGTGTTCCTAATAACACTTTTTGTTTGACCTTGACCTGTTCCCTCCACACCCGTCCCAAACCCAAGAGGCCCCGACCTAGCTGCAAATCAATCCCTTCCACAGTCCTCCCCTGTCACACCTATCCCCCTACAAGCACCCATACTCCTTCCCCAAAAATAAGTCCACCCTTCCTAAGAAGCAGTCCACCCTCCCAAACCCAAACCTAAACCCACCCATTCCAAATCCAACCCTCCCCAAAGATGATCGGTAAGGTGCCTGCCTGCCCACTTGATGCCCCTTCCTGTAGAGGTTCACTGGCAGTTAGGAGTCAAGTGACAGCACAGTGATGTGCCTGAACATTTCGAGATGGACTAGCCAATAGCCTTGGACTTTTCAAGTTTCAGTATTATTAAACCTAAACAACTGTTTTTTTGAGTACACATTTGTCCTGCAATTCTTTTTCTACATTTATGTTATTCCTGAATGACTTGTGTTGCCTGCCTACAGTTGTGTGTGTTTCGGCCTGCTTGTTGATCCATTTGCTAATGTTTGTAGTATCTGACTTTGTGGGCAGTGCTGATGTCCCCGAAGACAAGTGTATATGTTGACTGTTTGGATATGTGGGTGTAACTGTGCTGGTGGTGTCATGGCATTGTGTACTGTTTGGTTTGGAAAGGATTTCATCTTGTGTTGTCCACTGTGAGCATGTATGGAGTTACACTTGTCCCCTGATATGGATTATGAATTCATCTAATGTGTGGCAGCCTTAGTTTTGCTTGTGCAGACATGGAGTGTGTTCACTTTGAGGAAATTCGATTTTTTAATACGATCGTATCGACCCGCCATTTTGTGGCCCGCCGCCATTTTATGTTGCCTTCACTCAGGCAGCACAGCGAACGAAGTCCATTCTGCCTTTTCTGCTTATTCTGCAATATGGTGTTCAAAACAGCTTTCTGCCTCTATCTTTACAAGGCTGGTATTAAGGTCTGACCGAGTACACTAATCCCTGTCTGGTTTTCTAATCCTTGTTTCAACTATCTGTAGGCTCACACTATTCTCCGCCGATCTTATCTTATCGTCTGGCCTTCGCTGTCCTTTGCTAGTATTCTCTCATTTCACAACTGTCTTCCAAACGCACACAAACTTATCGCACCACATGCAAACTTCGTTGTGGATCGGTTAATGAATTAGTTCAAGGGAGGGGTGACAAACACAGCTGGAGGGGAGGCAACCTTAAGTCACTTGATACTTTGTTCTGTCTTGTTTTCCGACATTTCTATTGACTCTGTTCTATCTTTACATCATTCTTACTGGCTCCTTTCTATGTGTTCTGGGAGTGTATGTAGTTAATAAATGTTTTTATACGGTATATAAGATTGTGCGCCACAAAGTAAAGTGGCAGTCTCCTGAGAACATACCTTGTGTACTTCTTGGACAACTGTACTAGCTGCAGCTAATAAATCTGATCTTTTACGCCTGACAGAGTGTCCCGTGTCTCTGTTAGTTGAGGCAGGTGAATCCAAGGAGATTTCAGGCGTACCCTGCGCCGCCAGGCCCATAAGGTTCTGGTTCTTCAACTGGCGCCCAACGTGGGGCGGCTTCAGCGGTACCGGTTCTGCCTGAAGGTCGTGAGGAACCCCGCAAGAAAATTCTGGAGGAATCGCGAGCCACGTCAAGTGACCCCTGTATGTCGAAGTGGTCCGAAGGTCTTTTTCAGCGCGGTTACTCCTTCCTGACGGCTACTGACGACTGCTGCCCTGACTGCCGCCCTGCCTTGGCCCTTTCTTTGATGATGTATGGTAAAGCGAGACGATAGACGGGCCTCTGTTGGTGTAAGAAGACATCCTTAGTTAAGTATTTGGTGGGTCGCGCCCACAAATTTTGGTCTTTGTTTTGTCCTTAGGTTCTTAGATTTGGCCATTGCAGTGGCCAAAGCCGAGGGGTAAGTGCATTTGTGCTGTGTAAACTGAAAGTTTTACCCCCTTGATGTTTGTGAACAGCCAGTAAAAATCGTGAGATGTCTGGTCTGACTAAGTTTGGAAAACTTTGTTGCTTTGGTTGTAATAGGGACTCCCAGCTTGTGGACTCCTGTCCGATTCCTTCGGTTGGAACTCCCACATATGAGCTCTATTCTAAACATGGTGTTGGTCCTATTGCCTTTAATAAGACATGGACCCGATATACAAAGAAAGATGGTGTTTTAAAATGGCCAGAAAATGGTAGTTTCGAAACTGATGTGCTAGATAATTTAGAAGCAACGTTATTTAAAAGAAAAGCCCGGCCGGCAATGTTTGACTCTTTTCGCCTTTGGCGTAAGGAAGCCAAACAGAGAGAAATTAAACAAGCGAAACGAGATAGGAAAACACAGGGAATGACGATTATACAGGCTGCTCAGCAATTCAAAGATGATGAAATAGATAATGCAATGGAAATTTCAGACAGACAGCATCGAATGGCAATAGATAAATGCTATCCGACGTTGCCTATCTCTTCCCTTGATAAAAGAAAAGATTTTGAGGAAGATTCCTTAATGCCCACTTATTGAAATTGCCTCCGCCCTATGTACAAGGTGCTAATGCACCCCCGATGTTACAGCCTGATCAGCCGCCAGTTGTGCTTCCGCCTGCTCCAGCTTTTCCACATTTGCCTCCTCAAGTATTGCCTATGCCAGCTTTGCCTTTAACTCCTTTGCCTTCTGCTCCTTTGGCAATTCCTAATGCTCCTTTAGTTAATTCACCTAATACCTTGTCCCCTATCCTTATGTCAAATTCTCCATCTATGCGTAAGCGATTTGCAGATACTGTCTCTGGTCTCTTATCACCTTTCTTTGAAGCTTTAAATGTGTCTCCAGCTTTTTCTCGAAGACAGTCTCGTAGTCAATTCCCAGACTCCGAAGAGCGAGAAAAATTGGACTCACTTGCTTGTAGATGGATCAAGAAGGGTCCCCAATATAGTACGTCTGATATTATGTCCACCTTTCTGCAATGGAATGCACCTACGCAGAGATATGTTTTTAAAGTTATGTGCGATACTCTCGCTAAAGAATGGGAGGATATGAATTTGGGTTCGGTCCCACAGGATCTGTTAGATGTTCAGGCTGACTTTGACAAAGGACTTATTGTGGGTCCTAAGGTTGAAAACGCTGTCAGAACACTTATTTCTTTCAGATCCCTATTGTTCTCACAGACTTTTCCTGATTCTGATCCTTCAGTTAGGACAGCACTGAAAAACTATCCCATGAGAGAGGTTTCTCCAATATGGAAGGAAGAAGTTGCAGCAGCAGGTGCTAATCCAGCTATTCCTGCGCATTTTCAGCGCATATGGATACATGTCCCCTGGAAAAGGTCTGAAGTTTTAGCACTTAAACAGTCACTACCAGATTCACGCAAAAATCCTGCTGGTTACTATAAAGAGTTGTCGCAAACAGTTGATGCATGTACTATGAATCTAGCAGATATTGACATGTTGATGGGAAATGTAGTTCCACAGACAATATGGGCTAAAATTCGTAGAGAGGATCACGCTCAAGAATTAGGCGGCGATTGGAATGCTATTATTGCCGCAGATAGAGGTCAAGTAGGTGGTGCAAAGCCCGACGCTTTGATCTCAGAACTCCCTGGTAGGATTATTACATTAATGAAAACAATGATGCCTGCTTTGAGAGTTAATTGGGATAAGCTAGCAGCATGTAAACAAAAGAAAGATGAAAGTGTTTCCGATTTCTTTACCCGATTCGAGGAGACATTCATTGATCACAGTGGTCAAGATATGGCTACAGAAGGGGGACAGCGATTATTTGTGGATAAGTTCGTATATAACTTGCTTCCTGAACTATCACACAAGCTAAAAGACTCAGAGAGTTCATGGGCAGTTTCTTCTTCCGCCCAGATATTGGCTACTGCACAATATTATGAAAATAGAGACAAAGAAGAAAGGGAAAAACAAGAGAAAAAGACGAAAGAATTAAAAACTAAAGTTCTCTTGCAACAGGCTTATCCTCCTCGTTATGTTCAGCCTCAGTTTCAACAGCCTCCGCAGTTTCAGAGGTTGTATCAAAAGCCTGAACCATTCGTTCCAAGACCTTTGGTAGGTCCCAATCAATGTGCTTATTGTAGGGAGGAAGGTCATTTTAAGAACAGTTGTCCGGCATTGTTGCAGCGTAATGGAACAACATCTGCTTCACGAGGTCGTGGTGGTTCTCAGTCAGCAAATAGAGGTAGAGGTCGAGGTGTGTTAACCCAAGGGCAGCGTTCTTTTGTTCCTCCAAATTCCGGAAATTACTTTGACCAGCAAAATGTTAGGTCTACACAGTATTACAGTGAGGATCAGTATATTGAAGGAGGGAATGAAAGTCTTCATTTCGAATAGGACAGCCATGGACAAAGTAAGGGGGTTACGTCAATTCCAGTGGATCAGAATGGACCTTATGTTAATGTCACTACAATGGGTGTTTCAGAGCCATTTCTTTTAGATACTGGTGCCATGAGAAGCTCTATCATTCATTCTAAACTCCCTGGCGCACCTTTGTCTGGCTTAACGAATGTATCTGTAGGATTTTCTGGCGCCCCTGTTCGCAATCCAGTTTCTTGCCCTTTGCCTGTTTCAATAGGCCCTTATGATTTAGAAGCTCCGCTTCTTCTGACGAATGGTTGTGGTGAAAATCTGTTGGGTTTAGATCTATTAAAAAGAATGCATGCTACGATATATTGTTCACCTTCTGGTGTATACCTCACTCTAGGACAGAAAATGACTAGTCCAATGTACTTATCAAAAGATCAATTCCCACCTGAATTGCTTTCTCTTCCCGAAACGCTTTGGGCTACGGGTCCGAATGACGTTGGTTGTCTTGAGATCCCACCTTATGTTGTTACTCTTAAACCCAATGCTGAAATGCCACGTATTCCGCAATACAGAATCTCTACTGAAGGTGAGAAAGCACTTCTCGAAATTGTCCATGATTTGATTCAGAAGGGTGTGGTTGAGGAAACGAGAGGAAATACATGTAACAGTCCTGTTCTTCCGGTTCTTAAACGCACTGATCCTTCTCAGCCTCCTGTTTATCGTTTTGTAATTGATCTTCGGGAGGTAAACAAGATTGTCGTACCGCAGTTTCCTGTAGTCCCAGATATCACTGCTCTGTTGACGATGATACCTTGTACAGCGACTTGGTTTTCAGTTATCGATTTAAAGAATGCTTTCTTTAGTATTCCCATCGCCGAAGAGAGTAGAGATATTTTTGGTTTTTCCCTCGGAGGCCGAAGCTTCCGGTTTAAACGCGCACCTCAAGGTTATTGTGAAAGTCCCTCTGTTTACAGTCAAGCTCTAAAATGTCATCTTGATGCCTTTTCCTTACCGTCCGGTGCCGCTCTCATTCAGTACATGGATGACTTATTAGTTGCCGCTGATTCAGAGGAGATTTGCAAAAACGTGACCGTTGCACTGTTGCGTCATTTGTTTGATCTAAATCACAAGGTTTCTCCTTCTAAATTACAATATGTCTGTCGCGAGGTGACTTATTTGGGTCATCTCTTGTCAAAGGAGCGACGACGATTGACCCCCGAACGAATTCAGGCAATTGCACAAATGTCAGTGCCATCCACACAAAGAGAGGTACGTGCCTTTTTGGGCATTACTTCTTATTGTAGACAGTGGATTCCGAGTTTCTCTTTATTGGCTAAACCGCTGTTGGCGCTAACTTTAAAAGATACGCCTCAGCCTCTTCCGTGGACTGACGAATGTCAGAAGAGTTTTACTGATTTGCGTATTGCTTTGTGTTCTGCTCCTGTATTGGGTACTCCTGATTACAGTAAGTCCTTTACGCTCTATGTCCACGAAAGAGAGGGTTGTGCATTGTCAGTCTTAACGCAGCGTTTTGGAGATCAACAGCGACCATGCGCATATTTCTCAGCTACGTTAGATTCAGTAGCTAAAGCATTGCCTAGTTGTCTTAAGGCGACAGCGGCAGCAGCAATTTCTATTCGACAGTCTGCTGGAGTAGTGCTAGATAATACTCTCATTGTTATGGTGCCACATGCAGTGGATATTTTACTAAATAGGACAAAAACGCAGCATCTTACGAGTGCTCGGTTGTCCGGATATGAGCTGACGCTTTTGGCTAGTCACATACACATCAAACGATGTAATACCCTGAATCCAGCTACTTTGTTGCCTCTTCCAGAAGAGAGAGATGTCTCTGAACAGCATGATTGTTTTCTCCGTACTGAAGAAGAGACTAAGGGTAGAATTGACCTAAAGGACACGCCATTGGTGAATCCAGATGGAACACTATGGGTAGATGGTTCTTGTTTCAAGCTCCCGAATGGAGATACAGTTTCAGCCTACGCTATTACTACTTTGCATACGATTGTGGAGACAGCACGCATTAGACATAATTCAGCTCAGGCAGCTGAATTGATAGCCTTAACTAGAGCGTGTGTGTTATCTGAAGGAAAAAGAGTAAACGTGTACACTGATAGCCAATACGCTTTTGGTGTAGCGTTTAACTTTGGGCGCTTATGGAAGGAAAGAGGATTCTTTACTTCCCATGGTACTAAGATACAACATGGTCAATTAGTGACTGAACTTCTTGAGTCACTTACAATGCCTACTCAGATAGCGATTGTGAAGTGTAGTGCACACAAAAAGATTGTGGACGATGTTGGTCGAGGAAATGCATTTGCAGATAAGGTAGCGAAAAAGACAGCCAGAGACAACACAAGTCGAATGTATGTCGCAGGTCCCGCAAACTGCGTAAGAGAAAAGGGAATGTGTGAAGATACAGTAGAGAGTGTGAAATCAATTCAAGGAGAGGCTACGGAGAATGAGTTGAGAAAGTGGAAGGAAAGTACAGGAATGTTAGATGAGATGGGATGTTGGGTTGAATTATCAGAACATCAACGTTGGCTGTTACCAGATGCTTATGTACTACCTGTAGTTACTATGGCACATGGTCCAGCTCACCTAAGTGCAAAAGGAATATGTAAACTTCTGGCTCCAGTGTGGCAAAATGAGGGGATCCCAAAGTGTGCAAATAATGTAGTAAAACATTGTATTGTTTGCTTGATGTACAATCCGGGAAAGGGAACCCCAACTCCAGCAGGTCATTTTGCTCCTCCGACATATCCATTTGAGGTGTTGCAGATCGATTATATTCACATGGAACGATGCAACAACCTCAAATATGTTCTGGTGGTAGTATGTGCTTTTTCTAGATGGGTAGAAGCCTACCCTCTGAAGGACAATACTGCTTTATCAACTGCCAAAATACTTTTGAAAGAATTCTTCCCTAGGTTTGGTTTGCCGCGCATTGTCTGGAGTGACAATGGGATAGAATTTGTGGGTCAAGTCACGCAAAAAGTTTGTGCAGGTCTTGGCATAAAACAGAAGTTCCACGCGGCGAATCACCCACAGTCGGCTGGTTTAGTAGAATGCTACAATGGAACCTTGAAGCTTAAAATTGCTAAGGTGCAAGTTAGCACAGGACTTAATTGGCCTGATGCTTTACCATTGGCTCTTCTGTCCATCAGAACAGCAGTACACTCTCGTTTGGGGCTTAGCCCTTACGAAGTGATATTTGGTCGCCCAGCTAATGTATGGGGAGTTCCTCGCCCTAAGAAATACTCAGACTTGCCATACCCGATGTTGATTGACTACTTGCATGACCTTACAACTAAATTGCGTGTTCTTCATCAACAGGTTCAGAGTGCTCTACCAGAGGCTTCCACAGACCCAGGTCATTCCATCCGACCAGGTGACTGGGTCTGCACGAAAAATTTCCAACGACAGAGAAATTTGGAGCCCAGATGGAGAGAGCCACGCCTGGTTCTTTTGACCACAAGAACAGCAGTTAAAGTTGAAGGAAAGAAAAACTGGGTGCATGCCGTGCACTGCAAGAAAGTGCCTTTGCCCTTGCCTTTCGATCAGTGGGTCCGTAGAGGCATCAGTGACTCTGAGAGTGAGAAAGTTCCGCAATTTGTACCATTCAGTGATGCGCGTCTAATTGGAACACTTTCTGAGAAAGAGGACGACGACATCCTTCAAGAAGCAATACCATTGCATCGACGCTTGAACACGACAAATCCAGGAACATTGTTTCAAAACCAGACTGCCTCTGGACAGGAACGCTATAATTTGAGACCAAGACCAAAGAACTTGTAACTTTCTCTCCTATGTAGTACTCTATCCCGGTTGCAGGGTCACGGTAGGAGTCTTAGTCACGACCTGAGTAAGTGGCAATAGGCCTGCAGGACCTCACAGTGTCATAGGACGGTAGATAATCGTGACTACAGTGATTGAGGAAGATTGCCGTGAGCATCCACTTAGAAAGATGGAGGCTACATTAAATAAAAGAGAAAGTAAAAATGTAAAGAATAATTGTAAAGAAATATGTAGTCGTTGTAGTATTGCTCTATGCGTCATTATATTGTCGTGTATTCTTTTGGCATCTGTAAACTGGATCATTATTACTCTGCAGCAAAAAGTTGTCTCTTCTCCTACCTCTACATCTTCTTCTACTATCTCTCCGCACCTATTTCACACTCTTCCCCAGCATGAACTCATCAGAAGAACTGAATACTTTAACAATTCCTTCGTCCAGTTGTTACATCAACATCAGTTAGTGATCAATACAACTGACTGTTGGGTGTGTGGACTCATACCACATACAGTAGAAAATGGAATGCCATATTTAGTTCTTCCATTCTCCTATGAAGGTTCCGCTTGGGCTTATTTTGTCATTTTCAATAATGCATATCAAAGTAAAATTAAACAACCTGTCAGTTCACATAGTGTTGGTTCAGATTTCAGTCATAGTTTATTGATAAAGGGAATGGTAGCTATGGCTAAAATCATGGAAAAAAGTGAAGCTTCCATAGATGAAAGAAAAGCATATACCAATTGGAACATAACTAATTACATTTCCAGCCTCAATGATAAGATTGAGCAAGGAAAATCTCCTCCGATACGGGTCATACCCCAACAAGGAAATTTCTGTCTGCAAATAAATGGAAGAACTCCAAACACCAGACAAAGAGAAAGTTTATGTTCCCATACATATGTTTATTCAGCCCTGAATTCACCGCCGTTAGTACCATCTCAAGGTACATACTTCGTTTGCCACGATAGGGCTTATACATGGTTGCCAGCTGATTTTTCTGGTACTTGTTATATAGCCTTTCTTCTTCCCCCTACATACACCGCTCCTGCAAACCATCATAAAAATAGATATGGCAGAGGGATTGTGGATTCGAAAGACACAGCAGGACAAGAGGGAGGAGATTTCCTCAAAGGATTTCTTCCCTTCTGGGGTCCAATGGCCAACAGCAGAAATATAAGGCAATTGGTTCGTGTCGTAGAAACCACCATAGACATCACTGTAGGAGCTTTAAGTAACATTACAGCTGAACTACAGGCTGATCGTCTTATGACCTTGCAGAACCGTGTTGCCTTAGACTTTGTTCTTGCGGACCGTGGTGGAGTATGCAAATTGATCGGATCAAGTTGCTGTATTTTCATACCTAATGACGCTCCGACAGTATACCAAGCTATCTCTAAGTTACACATAATCTCCGAGTTGATTCATCAGGACGAAGGAGATTGGTCCTTTTCAGAGTGGTTTTGGGGATTACTGTCCAAATGGGGTTGGAAGGTATTGACATTCTTTGGAGTAATTTTAGCTTTTATATTCTCTTGTTGTCTTTGTATGCACTGCGGTCCTGCCCTCTGCAACCTATGTACTACTGCATGTATTCCCAAACCCAAGTCACAAAAAGCAGAGAATATCAAAATGATGGTACAGCAACAGCTTGATGACCTCATGGCCATAGACATCGACTCAGACTAACATGAGTTTGTGTATCTTGCCTGAGTTCAGGCAAAAGGAGGGTCTGAGGAAATTCGATTTTTTAATACGATCGTATCGACCCGCCATTTTGTGGCCCGCCGCCATTTTATGTTGCCTTCACTCAGGCAGCACAGCGAACGAAGTCCATTCTGCCTTTTCTGCTTATTCTGCAATATGGTGTTCAAAACAGCTTTCTGCCTCTATCTTTACAAGGCTGGTATTAAGGTCTGACCGAGTACACTAATCCCTGTCTGGTTTTCTAATCCTTGTTTCAACTATCTGTAGGCTCACACTATTCTCCGCCGATCTTATCTTATCGTCTGGCCTTCGCTGTCCTTTGCTAGTATTCTCTCATTTCACAACTGTCTTCCAAACGCACACAAACTTATCGCACCACATGCAAACTTCGTTGTGGATCGGTTAATGAATTAGTTCAAGGGAGGGGTGACAAACACAGCTGGAGGGGAGGCAACCTTAAGTCACTTGATACTTTGTTCTGTCTTGTTTTCCGACATTTCTATTGACTCTGTTCTATCTTTACATCATTCTTACTGGCTCCTTTCTATGTGTTCTGGGAGTGTATGTAGTTAATAAATGTTTTTATACGGTATATAAGATTGTGCGCCACAAAGTAAAGTGGCAGTCTCCTGAGAACATACCTTGTGTACTTCTTGGACAACTGTACTAGCTGCAGCTAATAAATCTGATCTTTTACGCCTGACAGAGTGTCCCGTGTCTCTGTTAGTTGAGGCAGGTGAATCCAAGGAGATTTCAGGCGTACCCTGCGCCGCCAGGCCTATAAGGTTCTGGTTCTTCAACTTGTGCTAACTTCTTTTACATTTGACTGTGCATATGTCTATTTTGCTGTGTGTAACTTGCAGCTACTTCATGTAGAGGTATGTCCCATGAAGTTGGAGTTGTGTGTGCTTAATTGACTTGCACTTTCACATTGTGCAGATAGGCATGTCATTTGGGTTTAGAATTGTTTGTCCCTGAGATACATGTAGGGCCAACTCATGTGCAAATGTTGTTTAAGGGGCATGTGCAAAGTCTAATGTGTCCCAGTGCAGCCTGCTTCCTTGGGTGCTCCTGTTGCCCCCATACCTATTGTGCAGGTATTTGTTTCATAGTGATCTTTGTACAGTTGTCTGTCTGTCTATTGAGCATCCCTATGTCCTTCCATTGTGTTGCAATGTGGGTGATGTGCATGTCCATTGCAGGGATGTTTACTGGGAGTGGTGTTTGTGTTCAATGACACATCCATACGCATGTGTGTTGAAAGTGACAAAAGTCCATGGCATGTGTGCAATGTGAGTGTGTGAGTTGTATTGGTAGATTTGATGTTGCTGTGTTGTTGGTGTTGTGTGCCATGATGTTGTGTACACTTCACTGTCACCGTACCTGAGATGAGCAGATATGTGTTTTTGTAAAGTGTTGTGATGCAGTGTGAGTCATCTGTAAAAGGGACCATATTTGACTGTGAATGAGTGCTTCTTTGTGCCTGACTCCGACGCAGGACACAATGACAGGTGTACTTAGTGCCCATAGCGTGACCACCATATGATGTGGATGACGGTGCAATGATTTATTGTAGAGCGCAATGACACAGGTAAGTGTGTGCACTTACGTTTGGTTGTATCCATGGCAGAGTGGCTTTTGTGCACCTTCGATGATCATCAGTAGTGACAGGACGTGTGGGATAGGCTCCTTGGTGGCATGGGATGTGTGAGGCTGCTGCAAGTGAGTGTTTCTCTTTATACTGTCCATTTCCACCTTTCTGAGACATGGTGGTTTGACCGGCAGGGTCACATTGGCGGTGTGAAACCTCATAATGTGTCCAGCAGAAACACGGGCTCCGCCGGCCTGTTTGTACAGCCTTGTGACCGAGGCTGTCTGTGCTGCCTATCAGTGGTGGCGGGACGACAATGGCCTTTGCTCCATAGGTCTGCATGACTTGTAATATGGGGTCGGACGGCCAACCCATCGGCGGTCGGACTGCCAACACCGCCAACTCTTAATAAGGCCCATAGTCTTTTTTTCATTTAGCGCCCATTTTTGTTCCTACTAAGTGCACTTTTGGAGTCTATTCCTGTCATTTATTTGTCAGATTTGGTGGAAGCAAGTCCTGGTTATCTGCTGCTAATCATTGGATGAGATAACACCTTTTTAATGTATTTCAATTGGGTATTGGGTTGTGGTGGTGGGTAGATGTACTTAAAGTTAGTTATAACGTTAGGGTCAGATTCTCAATGATAATCTTACACTTTAGTGTAGGTTTATGATTTTTTGATACTCACAATCAAATTATAATAGTAGTATCTTAGTAACTGCAGAGTCTCTACACTCATTGTGGAGACTCCACACATTAAAGGATAGGACATGCCTCAGAGTTGCAAATACACTATTAGTAACATTTATTCGCGAATAAAACACAATTGTATACATACACTAGAGTGTAAGCTCACCCTTGTGAATCAGGCCCTTAGTTTTCATTTTGAGGATCATTTAGCCGGAGTCATAGTTTGTGCTCTCTTATATAATATTGTTGCATGTTAGGCGTATTTAGTAGTCTTGTGTTATTTTAGATATTGCCATGTTATATTTTGAATTTATTAGAGCATTAATTTTATATTTATGTTGTACTTGAAAATAGTGTTTTATGAGGATGGGTATTGTATGTGCTTTGCAGGTTCACAGTTTGGATGTCATACTGCAGACCTTTGTTTTATGCATTTTTTGTTAGGGAAAATAATTTGGTTTCTAATAAATAAATAATATTATTGTTAATCTACATTGATTATTTGGTTTTCCTCTAGGGTCTATTGTTTTTCTGACTTTTTAGGGGTTTTATGGTTTCTTACGACTTTGGATTACTCCAGTGGACCTGGACATTTACATTTTTCCTTTTTATAACATGGACAGGGCGGATGATCTACAGCTACAGACTTCTTTTTTTAATTTAGTTATTTATTTGTGGCTGAAAAATGTCATATGTTATTATTAATGTGTGTGTTCTAATTACAAGGTGGCCTTTTAAATGTATGAAAATGTCAACATTGTTTATTAGGGGACTTTGATGGTGTTTGTTTTGTTGATAAAATAGACTTATTATAAGTAAATTGCATTGGTTTAGCTACCTTTGTTACAGGGACATAGGCTAGTGCAATTATGAATGTAGTATTTCAAAGGCAAACTGGCATTTGTTGCATTTGCTACACTTAGTGCAGACTATTGGAGATACCTCCAAATGCTTCACAGTTGTGAATGGCTGTGTGTGGGTGTAATGTAAATATTGTTTGTATCATGGCTTGTTCAAAGTCATTTTTTTATGTAGGGAGTACTTTGTTTTAATGTTAATGTGGTTTAGTAGTTCAAAGTAAGTCCTACTTTGCTCATTAGATAGAAAGAGTTATATGAGTGTTTTGATATTCACCATGTATGATGTAGATCTGAATGAATGGTTTAGGGCACATTTTAAATGTTCCGTTGATCGTCCATGTTAGGAACTGTCCTATTCTTAATAAATTAGCTGCTACTGCAGATGTAATAATGTGTTTGTCTCTATGATGGTTGCCATGTAGGGGGAAGGGTTCATCATTATGTGTGGTGGTTAAGTGTTTAGGAATTTGGATGTCTTTATGTCTTCTAGGGGGGCGGCAGGATTATCAATAATGGCTTTCTAAGTATGTACTCTTAAAAGTTTTAAAGTTTATGTAGCTGGGAGCAGTCTTGCTATATGTTCAGGTACTTTAGACAGTATGGGCCAGATGTAGCATTATCCGAATTTGCGATTCGGAAATTGCGAGTCGGTGCGACTTGCAATTTCTGAATCGCAAATTCAGATGCAGAACGGTGTCTCAGACACCGTCTGTGAGTCGCTATGGGGTCGCAAAGACCCACCTCATTAATATTAATGAGGTGGGTCGCATTTTGCGACCCCGTAGCGAGTCCCTGCACACACAGGGATAGTGGCCTTCTGAAGACAGCAGACCTCCATGTCTGTGACAGCTTTTTTAAATAAAGCTGTTTTTTAAAATGTATTTTGCAGCCCGTTTTCCTTAAAGGAAAACGAGTTGCAAAATAAAAAAAATAACAAAACCATTTGGTTTCGGTTTTTCAGAGTAGGCAGTGGTCCATTGGACCACTGCCTGCTCTGAAAAACCCTTTTTGGCAACATTCACAAAGGGGAAGTGGTCCCATGGGGACCCCTTCCCTTTTGCGAATGGGTTACCACCAGTGTGACACTGGTGGTAACTGTGAATTGCTTTGCGACCGCATTCGCGGTCACAAAGCAATTTAGCATAGCGATGCGAGTCGCAAATAGGAAGGGGACACCCCTTCCTATTTGCGAGTCACATTCACAATTTGCGAGTGCAATCCATAAATGTATCTCCACTCTCCTACCATTTGATGTCCATTTACTTTTGTTGTCCTCATTCCACCTCCAGTGACCATAATCTAACCGCAGACAACCCGTAGTGCTTAGAATCAAACTCAACAATTTAATCACTGGACACAATTTTACACATCCTAACTTCACCATGTGCCAGAAACCTTCATCCTCCGCTCGGTTCTTACTTTTATTGTACACCTCTTTAAATCACCTCACTGATTTCTGCCAGGAATGGCACGTGGAGCTAGAGGTTGGCCCGCAACACTCTTTACAAATCTTCATTCTTGCAAGGATGATCAAATAAAAAAAACAGCTTATGTTGCTGTGTTGAAATGTAGGCAAAGCCATCCTCTGGTTGAACCAGGCCATGCAAAATCATACCAGGGCTTTCCTCCATGGTTCTTCCTAAAGTGTCAGAAACTGTTTTACCCACATTTGTATAGTGGGTGTAGAAACAAGGAGTTGCGTAACTGCAACTCCCAGGAGGCTCTGTTACTGTCACTCCAACCATCAGTCTAGTGTCTTCTTCTTCAAGGTCTCCTGTCTGGTACCTCACATATTAAGTTCACTCACCTGGGTAGATAATATTTGTATAGTGTGTGTAGTAAAGGAACTGTCATGACTCCAACTGCTAGCATGTCCTGTTTCCATAACTCTAAACACCAGCACAGTGTCCTCTTGTCCAAACACCACAATGTCTTAACCCACACTTGAAGTGTACTCACCTGGGAGGATGATATTGGTATAGTGTTTTGAGTACAGTGAGTGACATGACTGCTAAGGCCATGAGACACTGTTTCAGTTACTCAAAACACCATTCCAGTGTTCAGTTCCCCGAATACCCTTTTTTGGAAACTAACAAATGAAGTGTGCTCAGCTGAGGGGATAACATTTATCAAGTGTGTGAAGTAGAGGGAGTAACATGACTGCTGATGCCAGGAGGCTCTGTCCCTCAAACATTAAGCACAAGCCCAGTGTTCTCATGCCCAAATACCCCTGTGTCTTAAGTTTCCAATGAAGTTTACACATCTGGGAGGATAACACTTGTATGTAGAGTGCGTGACCGGAATGCAAAACCCAATAGGCCTTATGTCTCTAACTCCAACCACAAAAACAATGTTCACTTGCCCAAATCCATCTATTTATGAACTCTCAATTGACGTTTACTCACCTGGGAGGATAACATTTATCAAGTGTGTGTGGTATAGAGAGTGTCCTGACTGCAACTTCCAGGAGGCACTGTTTCACTAACTCCAAACACCACACTAGTGGTCACTTGTCCAAATACCCTTGCTTGCTAACTTTAAATAGAAATGTACTCTCCTGGGTGTGACCAAGATGTAGATATTGCTCGACTGTGAGAGGTGCCTGGCCACCTAGCTCCATCTTGACCAGCTAATAATAGATTAAACTATTGAGGACATGAGAGACACCTTACCCAGTGTGCAAAGCAATGATCCCAAAGGCCTCAAGATGCATCACCAGAATGGTATTGGCAGCACACACATTCACAATGTACTGACCACATGACGACTTCAGTCACATATACAACAAGTCTGCCTGCATCACAATCAACTAGGCCTCAAAATAGCTAAAGACAAATCTTGCCTAGCCACTATTTTGCCTGCACTGGTGGCAAGATGATACTTTCAGGACATCCTTTCAAGTGCTAATCATCTGCACATTTTAGCAGCTGCTTGACTTTGATGGAATTGGCATGCTTCACAAATGTCAGGTCAATACAACTAATATCATGAATCTTTGCCAAAATAGGATTAACTGCGAAATAACTTTGTACAAGGTCTATGCTTAATGTAACACTAAATTGCTGGAGGTAGATGTCACAATACAACCAGTAGTATTGTATCTTTCACATCAATGGGGTAAGCTGCCACTGGTCATGTAGAGGCTGCAGAAGAGACGGCAACCACACCCCTGGATGAAGCACTCAGTAAAGAAGACAGTGCTGGGCATCTGGATATGGAAGACTGTTCTGACCCATCTGGGCAACCTGGTCTAACAAAAACAGTAAGTCTCACTGTAGGCACATCAACACCTTCCAGCATGGTTGCCTCAACATCATAGGTAACCATTCACTCCCAACCCGTGTACCTAGCACAGTGTCTACCATCTTGTGCCCCCCAGACCTGGATCCTGAGTTGCAGTGCAATACTTTGGACAGAGAGGGGTCCAGGAACAAGTCGGAGTGGGCACCCTATGGCAAGGGCACAGGCCCATGGGGGTAGGGTACGAGGGAGGGATGCTGTTGGACACTGAGGCTGCTCTTGACCAGGACACCATCAGCCATGTCCTGGGGTCTATCAGGAATCCCAATGTGTGATGAGCCAGGTCTTGAGCAAAATCAAGCAGTTATAGAAGGACATCCAAAGGGTTAGTATGAACAGTGGGAGGCTCACAATACCAACATGGCCTCCCTAATGGGGTATTGAGGGACATTAACACCACCCTGAGCAGAGCTCGAAGACACTACTCTACCCCTTTTTGTGTCGCATCAACACCATGCCCTTCTTCATTAGTGCCAGCCACTGGAAGAGATGCTCTGCCTGAGGAACAAGCCACAGACACCCCTGCCACTGCAGAAGCAGATCCACCCCCCTACGCAAGAGGGGATGCCCAGCCAAGAATTCAGGAAGTGCAGATGGCAAGACACCCACCAAGACGCTGCCAAGTGACCTCTTCCCAAAGGACCTCCTTTGTGTGCCAAACATTAACCTGTGGACTGATAATGAACCACCCACCTATTCCAATAGGAGGAGTACTCTGGACTTTGGACTACCAACGGTGTGGCATCTACTCCAATAATGTCATTCACATTGACTGACACCTTTGCTTTACATTTTTTTTCTTTTATGACCAAATTTTTTCTACTGCATCAGCAACGTAATAAACTCAACCATCACAAACTCATTGTCTGCTTGAATAATTTCAACATTTTACCATGCAGAGATGTAAGACTATCTGAAGCATATGATGAAGACATGACTTACTTGTGCAAGGAGGGATATGTTATAGGTACACAGTGTCCTGCCCAGGATTACAACCATTACACACAAATACTTACATACAAGTGTCTGGTCACACCAAACATTTTATTCCAGTATATAGTTCATAGGCTGTCCATATGCCTGGACCTTTTTGACACAAGAATGTGTGACTCATACTGAGCCAAAATACATATTCCAGGGTCCAGCCCACAGACCACGGAAGGGAGGGATTTGTCAGACATTGTCCTATTGAATAGGCAAACATTAAAGTGGATGATGTCAGCAGCTTGAGCCTTATCACATACCACACCAAAGTAATCCAACATCATATAAACCAAGATACAGACAGATGGCAGTACAACAGTTTCTGATAACAGGCCCATCTTAATCCACTGACCATGCATCTGGTGTATGACACAAAAATATGTCAGTGTTGTGGCACAGGCACTGTGGCCTCCAATACTTCTACAGCTACATACAGGCCTTGGCACACAGGTTTCATACTACCCAAATTTGTGACCTACATTACCTGGAATAATCCATGTCCACTGTGCATGGCAGAACAGCATCAGATACCTGCCAATGTCACAACTCTGAAATGACTACATGAGCATGTCATGGTGAAAGTAACTATACAAAGACAAATCAAGGAGTATAGGCTTGAAAACATACCTATTACATAAATCACATAGCAAGCAACCAGAAATGTAATTACATTGTAAGAAAACTGACACAAGCAAAGCAACATCATCGAGGTGGGGATATGTCAAAGGGTAACTCTTTAAGCAGCTTTTAGATGAATATTGCAGAGTATCAGCTCCCTAGCTGTATCCAAAACACTCAACTCCACACATTCTCCCAACTACAGTTCACTGTACAGTCACAGTCATTACATCACATGACATACTTACACTCATGAAAAGTAGCTGTTGATGAGATCTTTCCGCAAGTCAGCTCCTTCCTCTTCACCTCCTTTATCATCACTTGGCATTTCAGGTTTATCACCCGGTGGCACTGCAGACTCCCACTCCTCGGGGATGCACAGGATATTCCTCCGCAGGGCTATTTTGTGAAGCATGCAGCATGCCACAGTGATTCTGACATACTTTCCTGAGTGAGGAGATGACAGCTCCACCAGTCCAATCAAGGCACCTAAATCTGGCCTTCAAGAGCCCTAAAGCCCGCTCCACCACCAGCCATGTTCTTCCATGGGCTTCATTGAAGCAGACTTCCCCTGGCGTAATTGGATTCCTTAGTGGTGTTGAGAACCAAGGATGATTTGGATATGCTGAGTCTCCTGTTAAGTAATGGGACATATGTGAAACAATGAGTCATTCACTTTATGAATGTAGCACCAGACATTGAACACACACAAATAGGACAGATGCGACTTACCTACCAGCCATGCCCTCTCTGGGTACAGTTGTGACATCAACTGGGTTATGGTGCTCTTCTACATTATGAAGGAATCATGGGCTGAACCCAGATAATCAGCACACATGTGAAATGTAGAGATCCCCAAACAGAAACTTGCACGTTGATGGAATGGAAGTTCTTCTGTTGTGATAAACTTGTTCTTGGCCTGCGGTGTGACCAAGCCATCTTGTGTGCCATCAATGGCCCCCACTACATGTGTGCAAAACCATAAAAATCAGCCTTCAGATGGGCTAAATCCTCACGTCAGGGAAACCTGATATAGCTTTCAAGGTGTTTCATCATTGCTCACAGGACATCCTTCAACAACAGACTGAACAGAGGTTGGAACATACCAGCAGATAGGGCCACTCTATGTTTGAAGACCTCTTGGCTAGGAAGTGCAATACTGACATGACTTGTACAATGGGTGTATGCTCGTTGGATAGCTAATAGCTGGCATCAGATTTACTCCAACTGATGATATAAGTCTACTGTTGTTTGCCTATCCAGGTGTTAATATGTTAATACGTGCCTTTGCTCCATGGTCTGAAGGGCTGTAAGTGGACAGTAGACATGAGGTTGTCATATTTTCCCTCTCCCTGGGTAACTATATATGACAAGACGTAATTGCCGGTGGAAGATGTCATGATGGTAGGAGGTTGCAACCACGGCAGACAGAGCCATAGGCTATCGTTGTTGCTAGTGGCAGTCGCACCCAATGGCTGTGGCTACCGGCGGAGATGACCACTTATGTGGTGGACGTGACCGCCATGTTATGCAGATTCACTCACTTGACTCCTGACACTGCTGCCAGCAACACCTCCACAACCTGAGCTGCTGTATGCGCCTCTGGGAGCAAACATGCCACATCCAGCAGGTGCTACTCCCTCACCAGAGGAGCTGATGAGGCTAATAACTGAGGTCTAACCACTTTATGGACATCTTTATGGCTTACCAGAGGAGGCGATAATTACATTTAAACACACAAAATGTGATAAGGATCACAGACCGGCTTAGTGACAAACAGTGCTGGGTTCTTAAAAACTGCCCTCACCCACTAGTCATGGCATGCTTCCTCATCGGGATATTGCTTCAATATCCCTGCAATAACCAGTGTCAGGGATGAAGCAAAAAGGAGGGGTATAGGCAATACACAACATAAACCTAGGGATCTATTCCACAGAACACATATATACATTAAAACTGTCTCATAGGTTCCAGCATTCAGTTTTATTTGTGGGTCCCATGGATATGATTAAAAACCTTGTCTACCACACGTGAAAGCAGCTTGTCCTTAAAGAACAAAGTTATCCATTGGATCAGACACGTTAGGCCGTGTGGTTCTATAATACATTCTGACATTATTTCCATCATGCGTCACACAGAAACCCCAGGGTGTTGGGATACAAAAGAAATAACATTTACTTGCAGTAAACTAGTGGAAGGGCTGCTATTCCTGGAGCTATGAAACCATCTTAGGAAGGGTTTGAACATTGTTTTAGCCTCTCTCGTTCGTGTGTCGTGCTGGCGCTTTGGTGGATCCCCCTGCTTCTGACATTGTCCTGGATCCCATGGGGCATCTATCTGCTATGGAACTTGAGAGGGAGCAATCCACGACTTCTGGAAAAGGCCCCAATTCGCTTGATACACTGAGAAGCCATAGAGAATTGCAAGGGGGTCTCAATGGAACAGGGCTTGCGAGCACTTTCTCGTCTCCAATGGCACAGGCAAAGGCATGTGGAACCGAGAGTAAAAGCCTGCTTGGAACTTATGTTTCATTGCAACTCGATAAACTTTCTAATATTGACTGACTGTCCCCACCTTTTGCCCCCTTGTCTATTCATCCACTATCAGAGACAGGTCTCCAATTATCATTGGACCTGACACCATCCAGAAGCATGGATCAGGCAGAGCCTGCAAATGTGGCAGTCATCAATGAGCAGCCAAATACTACATCTATTCACGATCGTACAATAGGCAAACCCGTAGCGAGATCACTGATCCTGGGAGGGGGCAGTTCATCGATACTTTCAATGTCTGTCTTTTTCAGGAGACCTGGTCTAATTTGAATATTTACAAGCAGGTGTTTATTTCATATTGCAAGAGGGAAAGACGATCTGTGGCTGGGCGGGCAGTGTGGGGCCTAATTAAATGTATAAACATTCTCCTTGCGGGGGAAACAAGGGAAAAATATGTGTTGATTCATGTGATATATTGGCAATTTCAATTAAGCTAACTCAGGGCCCTAAGCTTTTATGTGTCAATGCATATAACAGACCAGGTCCACCAACCCAAATTACTACTACTATCAGCACCGTAAGTGCATTGGTTTCAGAATTTCTCCCTACCCATTACGTTATAGTAGTTGGAGATTTGAATGTGTCCTTGGAGCCAAACTCCCTTTTTTCTGCACTAATTCAATTAGAGGATTCCTCATGGGGAATTCCCCCCTTTCTCTTTGAGAAGGAACCAGCCTAAACTTAGTACTAGGGCTCTCCAGGTGATTGATTTCATGTTAACACATGGGCTTCACCTAGGAAATGGGCGGTTTCCCTCCGAAATGCTTGCTTAATATACTGTTTTTAGAGGGAATTACAACAGCCCTATTGATTTTGTCCTGATTCATGTTAGGATTTGGTACGAATTCAAAGATCTTAGGGTGGGGGAACAATGTAGTAGTGACCATTCACCCATCTTAGTACAGTGGGAGAGGTGGCTCTTGACCAAAGCTAACACGCAGCAGGAATGTGAAGCTATGTTCCCTATCACAGTGGCAAACAACAAACGCTCAATAAAATGGGAGACTTTAGCTAAATCCAGTGGGTTAATGGCCAAAATGCATGACTTAACCCTTAAGTACTCCATTGTGGCAGTACCGTCTATATGTTCACCTACGCAGCTTACGGATAAACATTTAAAAAAAAGTTCCTCTTTGAGGGACCTATACTTCAGAGCTTGCAAGGGGAAAAAACAGTGCACGGGGAGCAACTGTAGATGGTTTATTAAAGAGTGTAGACAGGCCAAGAGTAGACTTTTGGAGCCAGTAAGGGCAAATAACAGAGAGAACCTAATTTTAGCTCGACACGAATATGCTCATACAACAAAGATCTGCAAGTCTAAATGGGAAGAGGAGACTTGGCAAGAACTGCTACCAGCAGCAAGAGATAGCAATTCCAAGCGATTGTGGTCTATGATTGCTACTAGAGAGGGCACAAAAATCCCAGACCTGATTTCCATATCTCTCTCGAAAATTGGATGCAATATTTTATAGATCTTTACAAAAAGGAAACGATTCCTTCTCTATGTAATGAGAGCCCTATATAGATAAATATACTGGATAAAGACATGTTCATATCATTTACCTTAAGGGAAACAGAGAAAGCAATTTTAGCACAAAAGTCAGGACAGGCGCCAGGTCTAGATGGATTTCCTTGTGATGTGTTTAAATCTGATCCCAAATTTTGGTGTCCCTACATCAATAGCATTTCTAATTCTATTTAAGAGGGGTCCTAAATTCCCAAAACATGGAGAGATGCGATAATAGTCTCAATCCATGAGAAAGGGGACAGGACAATTCCAGGTAATTATAGACCAATAAGCCTCCTATATAACTTACAAAAGATTTTTTCCTACCACGTTTTGGGTTGGCCTAGGGATTGGATAAAGGACAATGACACCCTAAGTCATCTGCAGGCAAGATTGAGGCAGAAAACATGCACAATAGATCAGAGTTTTCATTTTCTAACAATAAAATGGAAAACTGTTGATTTAGAGGCAGGGAGACTTTTTGACACTTTTGTGGACCTTGAGTCCGCTTTTGACCTGGTCCCCCGAGACAAACTATGGGAAATTATGGGCAAGATCGGAGTCCCAGGACCCCTCTTAAAATTGATCCAATAATTATATACTGGAAGCTATGCCAGAATAAGATGGGGAACAGATAGTGAACTCACAGAGGAATTCCCCCTACAGAAAGGCGTGAGACAGGGTTGCATACTAGCCCCCACACTTTTTTCACTTTTTATAAACGCATACACACCCTATTTGCTTGATTACGAAAACAATGCCCCAAAACTGTATGGAGTCAAGACACCATGCCTCCTCTTTGAGGACGACACCTTACTTCTTTCACAAACCGCTTCAGGTTTAACCAGGCTGCTTGAAAACTTTTCGGGGGCTCTGTAGGGATCACAGCATCCAAATTAATGCATCCAAGGCCAAATATATGGTGTTCGGGTACTTAAATTGTCGGATGAGGAAAACGATAATGCTTGATGGGAAAATTTTACAAAGAGTAACTGATTTTGATTATCTAGGAATTTGGATGGAGGATTCACACAAATGGCCAGCCATTCTGCTAAAGTGTATTATGTCACTGAAACAAAAAGCAGGTGGAATACTGAGATTTGCTGCCAGATTACCCAGATATTCCATTACCCCGGCAATGGAAATTTATAAAAGTCAGGTTAGAGGAGGACTCACCTATGGTGCAGAGTTATGGGGGTATTGCAATTTGTAAGACTTGGAGAGAGCTGAAATCTTGTATTTAAAAACTTTATTAAAAGTGCCTTCAAGCTCTCCCACTTTGCCCATAATAACGGCCTTAAATTTACACTCTATAGGAAAATCAGCTGCTCTCAGGCTACTTCAATATTGGATCAGATTATGGTATACAGATACTTTAGACCCGTACAGAGTCTGGCTTAGAGCAGTGTTAGCAGCCCGCCAAACAGAGGAAGTCCAGTGTTGTAAACATGTAAGAACTCTCTTACATAAGCTTGGTGTAGTCCTGTATTGGTCCGATCCTACCCATCTCCAAAGAATGCCAACCAGTTCTTGAAGGATGTTTACTGGATGAGCCGACAAGCTGAAGAGATGGCATTAGTTCCATCTTCCAGTCTGACAGAGGATTTTCTTTTAACTAAGTGCCACTACGGGTTTGAGCATTATTTAGACATAATAACCTCACCCTTAGCACATGCACTCTATATATCAGATTTAGACTTGGATCATTACCCCTGCGGGCTTCCACATCAAGATGGGAACAAACGGAAAATCCATCTGATCTTTGTCCAATGGGATGTATGATCCAAGAGAGTGTTGCACATGTTTAATTTGTTTGCTAGGCAAATAAGAAACAGAGGATTTACTGGATAAAACAACTAGGTAAATCGTTGAGCATTAGGGATTGCCACTCGGCTCTTGGAATTTGTAAAACAAGTCCACATGCGATGGTGGTATGCGCATTGGCAAGGTTTTTAGAGGCAATTTGGTATGTTAGAGGCAAATGTATTTTCAAAAAAGCATAAATTCAATTTTTACAATGGATACTACTTCTGAATAATTATAGTTCAAGAGAATAAGTGAATTTATCTGCCAGAACGTAGTTATTTCTACTAATAGTGAGAGAACAATCCCCATTGTTTTTTTGTACAAAGATTTGTAATTATAGTTATGTCGTAATATATTTATGGTGACATGTATTGTGTATTCGTATAATATTTTTATTGATAAATTGCTTATTTTTATAATATTTATATTGAGAACTTGCGTACCTGTATTATATGTCTTTGGCAGAGTCCTGGATTTGATTTCTTAACATCATGATGGGTTTGATTTTATCGACTTTCTTAAAGTGTTCTTTAAAATTTTTAGAAATGTATGAATTTTGTTAGCATGCTTTTATGGTATTTTGTTGCTGAAATAAAGCTGAAATTGAATTGATTAAAAACCTACTATTGTGATGGTGCCATTGGGAAATTATCACCCAATCACCCCGTCATCTGCTATTGTGTCAACATATTTCAGCCATTTCTCTCTGCGCTTATAGGTCTGATGGCCGTCATCAGGACAATGGATCCCTCTATCATCGCCCGTCAGGTATTTGTAGTTTATTTGGCAATTAAGTTTCCTGGGATCAGTGATCCCTTACCAGTACACACAGATTGGGAAATACCTAGAAAGCCAAAAGACAAAGCAGCAAATAAACATGTACAAACATGAAGAACCAACGTGTTTCCACCCATACGTGTAAAATATACTAATATGGTAACCAATTCAACATAACCAGAGAATCCCTTATCCAGACTCCCCACTCCTTCATCACCTCTATTGTGATTAACAACCCGTCACCCAGTCACTGTACCCGGATACAAAAATTCATGTTCTGGATGGTCGCTTATCGAGTTTCATGCCCCCTGTCTCTAAAACTGGAGTTCTGGTGGGAGCAACTCCCTGTAGTCACAAGCTAGTACAAAAATCAAGAAACATTTAATTTCATAGAGTTATCATAGTAATGCTCATCCAGTCACTATAATGAGCACCTAGTCCTTGGTAATCCAAATTCGGAAAAAACATAGCCATTTCCCATATCATCCAACCAATCATGTGATCTCAGCACCCACCAATTATCTTTTCTCATTTCTAATGCATGGCAAGCATCCCACCCAGTCCTTTGCTGTTCCCTCTTATGGACTAATTACCACAGCATTATACATGCCCTATACATTCCTCCTCGCACCATCACTTGCTTCTTCAAGAGACCAGCTCCTCCTCCCCCTGCCACTCATGGCTCCGTGAAGACACCGGTGTGAGAACTGACTTCATCTTTTATGGCTCTGCTCCCACTCTTCTTACCCCATGTCACGTGAGGAGGTAAGTACTTCATGTGCACTTATTTCTTTGTACTTCCCCAACTTTTCCCTCCTCACAGGCTAGTATATGCCCATGTGTGCCAGTTGGAATTCTTGCTTGCCTGGTGTTGCAGTCTGTATGGCATCAATGGGATGGACAATGTGCCAATGCCATAGGTTAATCTCAGTCACATTGTGTTATGTGAGGTTTTTGGGATTCTAGATCATCCTTGTGTTGGATGCACATACCTAGGTAAGAAGACATTCCTGACATCCACTGACATCTCTTTCCTCATGATTGTTGCAAATGCCAGACAACATGCAATTGCATGACAGCATGAGCTGTGTATGCATGTTATATGAGTCATTTGAGAGTCATGTGAGGAATGTGTATAGTGCCACAGATATTTCAAACCACATCTGCCATTGCTAAACTGTTGTATGGAAGGAATATCATCAGCCACTCTGCCATTCAGGTTGTCACACACTCCACATGCCTAATTGCTGTTGGCTACATGATGTACTGTTATGCATGGATGTGATAGGAATGGAGGGTCATGTAGGTTCTGTTAGCTCAGCCAGCCTGCATACACCAGGGCCTGTCAAATGTATCTCTCAGTATGAGACCTAGTCTAGGCTGTGGGAGAGTCACTGTGGCTATGCAACTGGGCACTGTCCTCACTCCATCTACCCCATGAGATCCTGTCATGTGGCCAATATGATGCTCAGGTTGCAACACATGCTATGAATGCCAAAGCCTCATTCCTTTGAATCAGTACAGAGGTAAATCATTAATCTAGCCTATATGTGTACTTAGCATCGTTGTCAATGTGTGTCTTAGGTTCATGACACGTCCCTTATTCCCACAGCTCTGTTGTCACCTTCACACATGTCATATTTTTTCCTGTACAGGCATATTGCATAAATGAAAGTCCCACAGTGCAGACAGTTTGTTAATTCCTGGAACGCCATGGTATGTGACTCAGTAGCTTGGTCACATAGCAGAAACTGTACAATGCATGCCTTTGTTCATTGGATACCATCTATGTAGGATAGACACATATGTCCAAAGGAGTGTTCTGTAGCACAGGTACATAACACAGACCCCCACTCCCTGAAGTGGCATGAATCTGCATTTATGAGGTCACATGTCCACAAATGGACAATGAAGATACTTTCTGTACCTACCATGCCTGCCCCTTGATTGTTACTCATGTGTAATGTTGAATTTTGTACTCTGGCAGTTTCCTCCAGGGACTGAATGCAGTGAGTCATTCTCACAGACTGTAAATATGTTGGTCTATTCATGCCTAAGGCGTTTACACTTCAGAAGCCAGATAAGTGTGTAGTGTTTCACAGTGGCTTATGTCACAGTACAGCTTGCTAGAGCATGGGCTACCTGATGTCAGTAAGCTTGCTTAGTCTTTGTCGGCCATGAGTAGGTAGTGATTTAGTCTGCAGATGAAAATACATATGCTTGCAGTCAGGTCCTTATTGGCTGGTGTGTTTCACACTTGGGGAGCATTACAAAATACAAAAGTCCTAAGTTGATGTTACTGACATGTATGTAACTTAACCATTTGTAATGAAACTTGTGATAATAATCTCTTGATTTGTCTTTTGCATGAATGCAGGTCAACGCCATCAGAAAAAGGAACTTTGGAGAGCCATTGCCAAGAAGGTGCAGACCCAGAGCACCCACTATCGGAAAAGGTGGGAGGACCTGAGATGCTGGGCCCAGAAGATCATTGAGGTCCAGCTAGGGATGTGCTCCCAATGTAGGGGTGTGCCCGTCAGACCATGACCCCCACAATGGCCCACATTCTGCTGGTGGGCTACACAGATCTTGATGGGCGTTTGAGGACAGACAGCAGCCAGAAGGAGGAGAGTACAGGGCATGCAAGTGCCTGTCACATTGCAAGTGAATGTGTTAGTTTCAGACATCTTCCCCAGACGATTAGGGATGAGCCATGTGTAACACAGTAGATGAGTGATTGTTTGTGTAGACATGTTGTGTGCTGTATACTGATGTGTCTTGCCTATTGGTCAAGAGACCAAGGGCACAACTGTGTACAATCCACAAACCACTTGCTCTCCAGGGGATGACTTATGGCTGTGTACAGTGATCAATCAAGTACTGTTTGTTGTTATAGTGGTTGTAAATTCTATGCAACAGACCACTACTCCTCATTGTTACAGGCCAAAGGTGAGGAAGTGACGGATTACTGTCCTCATCCATGTGTTTGGCTAAATGAATATTTTGGTATCTGCCAGCCAAACGCTACTTGTCTTCAGTATATGAAGGGTGCTGGTGCCTCAATACAGTCTGTAATGTGAAGATGGTCATCATACATGTGACAGAACATACATTGTACTGTGGGTGCAGCTACAGATCAATACTTTCCTTTGGTAAGTGGGAAAAGTCCATTGACATGATTTATGTGCCTACACTGTTGCCAACATTCCTAGGGCCTACATGTCAGCATATGTCCCTTTCTCATTAACAACACAGTTTTATGCTGCTGTTTCATCCATGGTCTACCTGTGTTGATGGGATAATGTCTATATTCCCTCACATATATGTGCATGGCAACCTTTGCATGCAATAAAGCATTTACAATGGGAGTACCATTCATGTTGTGCCACATACAGGAGTGTGTCACCATTGTTTATTGAATGACACATACCCTCACCAGCATCTCATTTGGCTTGTTCTACTGCAGTAGCAAATGAGGAACATGACAGGTAGGCCAAGATGTTTTAGCCACAATGTACATTTCTATGCCATTGATGTAGAATCATGGAGCAAAGTGCTTATCGTATGTGAAATGGGTACGGTTTGTAACACGCATCGTGGAATGACATACAGCTATGTTGACATATTGTCCATGATGTATACAGTGTCCATTTCCATTCCAAATGTATGGCTTATCTTAGCAACATTAGGACTACCTCCATTACTCCACTGGGACAAACATCACTAGGTGAAGTGTGCATTGTGGAACTGCTTTCAGTGTGACATGAGTATTTCCATTTCACCTTCTCCAGGCTATTGTACTGTTTCAGCAACATGGCAGGATTTTAGAGCATTGTTTCTTATTGTTGGCTCATTACGTATGTGACAAATAGATGTTTGCATGACCTTGTGTGGGATTTGTGGCAGTGAAGTTGGCATTGGCCTACTATTATATGACAACAGGTAACTGAGGTATGCTCTATGGGTAAAACATTGAGGGTGATGAGGTCTCCTACTTGTTCAATGGTTACTTTGATGGCATAGTGTTTGTAGTTGTCTGAGATCCAGAGTTTCCCGTGGGCAAATGTTGACAGTTCAGATGGAATGCATGCCTATAGTATGGCAAATTGGCCACTTAAGTGGAGTTTGTTGCTGGGGCCTACTTGACATCAGGGTCATGTTTGCTAATCAGAGCCGTTGTTCAAGTGTGATCATGGACATGTGATGACCCTATTCCTCTTTGTATTTGCAGCATCAGCCCAGGAAAGCAAAGGAGAAAGGGCACAGCCAAGTGGGGACGCATCTGGCCACAGGATCTTGGGTCAAGACACCACTGACACAGAGGGACCCAGTTGCCTAGAGGGTGAGGGAATTGCCATGGGAGAAACCGAACAACATGATCTTTATCATAAGAATCTTCCTCCAGTGGACACTCCCCAGTGGTGGCGGACCCATCGGGGCATATCCTAGTACAATCTTTGTCTGCCACCCCCCTGTTCTATCACCACCCTTTCTGTTGCTCCCCACCCAGTTGGCTGTGCCTGCTCACCCAAGAAGGTGGACTTCTCCTTTGCCACAGGCACCTCCTCCCCAGTTCTTGTTACACCTGTTGCCCTCAGTGAGGAAGCTATTTACCTCCTGAGGGGTATCTCTGTGGGTCGGATAGCCATTGTGAATGCCATCCAGGGATTGGCAACCCAACTGCAGCAGACAAATGTGTTCCTGGAAGGCAATCATTGTGCAATGTCTGGCCTACAGAGATCATTTCAGGGTCTGGCCTCCACACTGATGGCAGCCAGTCACCTCCCACCTTCCACCCCCCTCAACCTCCCACTTCCCATTCCAAACCCTCATTTCTCTACCTACCCCAAGCACAAAGACCAATACACACACACCCGGCTCAACACATAAAAGCAGCACACATATACAGAAGCACTACAAAACACACTTGCATGCAAGCAAACAATAGACACCCATACATAACATCAGTCACCACTTCCCCAGACACCCCAACACCCCCACCTACCCACACACAATATCGAGTATACACAGAGGCACCGCCACAACAGTCAGTGACACACCCACCATACCCAGTATACCCATGGACACCACTCCAACAGATAGACAGACATCCACAACATCCAGCATACCCACACGCACCACCCCAACAGACACATACACATTCACCAATCCATCGCCTCCACCTCCCAGCCCCCAAAACACACAAATGCCCACACTTACCCATGCTTCGGACACCACCAAAACACAACCATACTTCCTACAGGCACACATCCACGACATCATTACAGACACAGCAGACAACCACTCCCTGAACCTTCTAATCCCCTCCCCCTTCTGCTGATCGTCCTTGTGTTCCTAATAAAACAAATTGTATGACCTTGACCTTTTTTCTGTTCCCTCCACACTCATCCCAAACCCAAGAGGCCCCGACCTAGCTCCAAATCAATCCCTTCCACCTCCAAGTCCTCCCCTGTCACACCTACCCGACTCAAAACACACATACTCCTTCCCCAAAAAGTAGTCCACCCTTCCTAAGAAGCAGTCCACCCCTCCCAAACCCAAACCGAAACATTCCAACCCTCCCCAAAGATGATCCCTAATGTGGCTGCCTGCCCACTTGATGCCCCTTCCTGTAGAGGTTCACTGGCAGTTAGGAGTCAAGTGACAGCAAAGTGATGTACCTGAACATTTCGAGATGGACTAGCCAATGGCCTTGGACTTTTCAATTTTCAGTAATAATAAACCTAAAGAACTGTTTTTTTGAGTAAACATTTGTCCTGCAGTTCCTTTTCTACCTTTATGTTGTTCCTGAATGACTTGTGTTGCCTGCCTACAGTTGTGTGTGTTTTCGGCCTGCTTGCTGATCCATTTGCTATTGTTTGTAGTATCTGACTTTGTGGGCAATGCTGGTGTCCCCAAGACAAGGGTATATGTTGACTGTTTGGATATGTGGGTGTAAATGCATTGGTGGTCTCATGGCATTGTGTACTGTTTGGTTTGGTAATTATTTAATCTTGTGTTGTCCAATGTGAGCATGTATGGAGTTTGACTTGTTCCCCGATATGGATTATGAATTCATCTAATATGTGGCAGCTTGAGTTTTACTTGTGCAGACATGGAGTGTGTTCAGTTGTGCTAGCTTCTTTTACATTTGACTGTGCATATGTCTATTTTGCTGTGTGTACCTTGCAGCTACTTCATATAGAGGTATGTCCCATGAAGTTGGAGTTGTGTGTGATTTATTGACTTGCTCTTTCACATGTCATTTGGGTTTAGTATTGTTTGTCCCCGAGATACATGTAGGGCCAACTCATGAGCAAATGTTGTTTAAGGGGCATGTGTAAAGTGTAATGTGTCCTAGTGCAGCCTCCTTCCCTGGTGCTCCTGTTGCCCCCATACCTATTGTGCAGGTATTCGTTTCATAGTGATCTTTGTATAGTCTTCTGTCTGTCTATTGAGCATCCCATTGCCCTTCCATTGTGTTGCAATGTGGGTGATGTGCATGTCCATTGCAGGGATGTTTACTGGAATTGGTGTTTGTGTTCAATGACACATCCATACACATGTGTGTTGAATGCAACAAAAGTCCATGGCATGTGTACAATGTGAGTGTGTGAGTTGTATTGGTAGATGTGATGTTGCTGTGTTGTTGGTGTTGTGTGCCATGATGTTGTGTACACTTCACTGTCACTGTGCCTGAGATGAGCAGATATGTGTTTTTGTGCAGTGTTGTGGTGCAGTGTGAGTCATGTGCAAAAGGGGCCACATTGTGACTGTGAATGCGTGATTCTTTGTGCCTGACTCAGACGCAGGACACAACGACAAGTGTTCTTGGTGCCCGTAGCATGAATCCCATATGATGTGGATGACGGTGCAATGATCTATTGTAGAGCGCAATGACACAGGTAAGTGTGTGTACTTATGGTTGGTTGTATCCATGGCACCATAGGTTTTGGGCGCCTTTGATGATCATCAGCAATGGCAGGACATGTGGGATAGGCTACTTGGTGGTACAGGATGTGTGAGGCTGCCTGCAAGTGAGTGTTTCCCTTTATATTGTCCATTTCCGCCTTTCTGAGACATGGTGGTTGGACTGCCAGGGTCACAAGGCAGTGTGATACCGCATGATGGTGGTCATTACAACCCTGGCGGACGGTGATAAAGCGGCGGTAAGACCGCCAACAGGCCGGCAGAAAAAATTTGCTATTACGACCGTGGCAGAAACCGCCAACAAAGACAGCCACTTTAACACTCCGACCGCCACGGCGGTACAAACAAACAGCATGGCGGTCACCGCCAACAGACAGGCGGAGGACAATGTACCGCCCACACTATTATGACAGGGGCGGATTCACCTCGGATAAAAACACAGCGGAAACAGGAATTCCGAAGGAAAAAACGCTCACCTCTACACACCCCACGAGGAACGAGAACACCATGGAGCCGGAACTCCAAATTCTACCTGCAATAGTCTTCCTGCTCCTCTACCAGGAGCATGAACGCCGGCGGCGAAGACCACAGTGAGTACTGCACCTACAACACAGGGGAGGGGGGAGGGAAAAGAGAGTGCCACACACACGCAGCACGCAACACCCCCACCCCCACTCCCACCCACACCCACTACAACACACACACTAATGCATATCAATACATCCCAGTTACACCCCCCAAACGCCCCTGAAGAATGCAAAGACAATAGAAAATTAGTATAACCATTGTAATATATTAAAAGCAAGTAGGCAGACATATATATATAGCTACACCATGTACAAAATATATACCAAGCATAGTAGTCCAGGTAGTACTCTAATAAAGTCAGTGGAACACTGGGACCACACGGTATGGGCGAGGCCCATACAAGATCCCCGACCATGACGGAGAGAACACTGCAGGGGCATCAGAGAGAAAGTTAACAGGCACCTCAGGGGGAGGCAAAGGGGGGGCACCTCAGCCGGTTGAGTGCATGACACCAAATCCACGATGTGGCCATGTTGGAAAATGGGTTATTGGTAGGGCAGGTAGGTACCTACACCTAGCAACAAGCCACAAACCTCCACAAAAGTACAGTTAGGTCTCAGTAAATTAATCCCAGCTCTACCCTTGGTAGCTTGGCATCGAGCGTCAAGGCTTAACTTAGGAGACAAAGTGTAAAGCATTCAGATATCACAAAACAGTAATTAAATAAAACACAGGAAACAGTTTAAAAATCCAAAACCAATTTATAAAAATAGCTTATATTTTTATCTTTAAAATGACACAAAAATGATTAAAATCGGTTCAGGGGAACCGGAGATATGAATTTTTAAAGTATTATTATTTTCTAGCGCTTAGAAACAAAAAGCGCCAATCGGGTCATCTGGTTGCACCAGGACCGGGGCAAAGTCAAACTTTCAGGCCGACCGCGATGGAGCCCTGCTCGGCTACAGGTCGCGGGAGGCCTCGGTTAAAAAGTTACCTTCTGACTTAGTCTTTATTTTGAAGTTTTTCTTCACCGGGACGAACCTGCCAGTTGGATCCGACCTCCTGGAGCCCTTGTCCGGATACGCGAAGTCGGTTTCCTCGGTGGTGATTTTTACCTTCGGACTTAGTCGTTTTTTCGAGATGAAAATCCTTCGACCGGGGTAAACCTGGATCTTGATCCGACGTCCGTGGAGCCCTTCTCGGATACGATGGCTGGAAGGTCCCGGTCAACTTTTTACGTTCGGACTTAGTCTCTTTTTTGGATGTTTTTCTTTACCGGGACGAACCACGAAGTCAGGCCGGGTCGCGGTTGAGGCAAGCCGGCTAGAATTTCTGCGTCGGGTCGGTCACTTTATGGAGCTTTTTTCCAAAAATTCTCCAATCTTTTCCAAACTTCTGGGGCTTCACCCAGATGTTCTTTTAAGGTTCTTTTGGGGTCCACAGCTCACCCCAAGGGTCCAGAAGTTCTGTGATGGTTTTTGGGGGTGCGGACTTCAACTCCCAGAATGCACCTGGCGCAAACTCCTTTTTGGCCACTGGACAGTGGTCAGCTGGTCACTTTTTCAGGAGTTGGTGCAGGGGACTCTGGTTAGCAATTTTTCACCTGTAGCAAACAGGGAGTCCCTCCTTGAACCAGTGGAAGCCAGGCAAAGTCCTTCTTGTGGTGAGGCCCAAGTGTGCAGCTGGTGCAGTCTTTCTGAGTGCAGGGTCCAGGTGCAGGCCAGGGGTCCAGCAGGGCAGTCCTTCTTCTTCTTGTAGTTCCTTCTTCTTGAAATTTGGTGGGGATCTGAGGCGTGGGTGCAGGTCTGCCAGTTTTATCCTTGCTCCTGGGTGAAAAGCAGGGGGGCCCTGGTTCTCCAATCAGGGACAGGGTCGTCCCCCTGTGATGACCACTTCCTGGGAAGTGTGGCAAAAATCCATCCCAGAAGGCAACAGTCTCTAAAAATCAAAAATGGATGAATCTGATTTTTGGAGGAGAGATCTGGCTGAGCCCACCCACTGGTGTGGCTAAAAATCATAAACACACCCCTCTCCTGCCCTCTCCTAATCTAATCAAGGGGGCACCTAGCTGTCTGGGGTTGCAGGATGTGGGGGTGTTGCTGGGTGCTCCAGATGTCCTTCTCTGCCTTTGAAGACCAGTTTGGCAGCCCTCCCCCTTCCTGCCTCACCATCTGCTGAGGGGAGATTCTCTCCCCCAAGCACATTCCTTTGTGTGAAGCCAGGCCACTTCACACCTCATTAAAGTGGCCTGGCAGAAGCTGCTGCAGGCTGGCCAATCAGAGCACAGCAGCAAAAACAATGCAGAGCTGAAATTGGCAACTTTTTAGGTAAAGTCTAAAACTTTTTACCTGCACTAGTTATATTAAATCCAACAACTGGAAGTTGTGGGATTTATTATAACAATCAATTTGATACCAAATTCTTGGTATGTAACATTTAAGGAGACTTTAAAATTTAAAATAAAGTCTGCCCATTCTAGCCTATGAAGGCCATTTACTTCAATGAGGGAAAAACGAATTTGGCTGTTTTTACCTCACCAGGGCTTATAAATCTATTTTTATAAAGTCCCTGCTTATAGTTACATGGCACCCAGCCCTAGGGGCACATAGGGCACACCTTAGGGGTGACTTATATGTAAAAATAAGGTAGTTTAAAACTTTGGAAGTACCTTTAATTCCAAAGTCGAATTTGCATATAACTTTAATTTAAAAGCAGCCAGCAAGGCAGGCTTGCTTTTAAAATGACACTGGGCACCTCAGCAATGCACCTAGGTGTGCACCACCTATGCTGTGGTCCCTAAACCTACATGCCCTACCATATACTAGGGACTTATAGGTAGGTTAACTTAGCCAATTATAATTAGCCTAATTTGCATATCCATTTTACACAGAGCACTGGCCCTGGGACTGGTAAGCAGTACCCAGGGCACAGCCAAGAGTCAGTAACCACCAGTACCTATCCAGAAAGAGTGGGGGTGATCAGGCAAAAAAAAAGGACTTTCCTACACTGCCCCCCCCCAGATGAAAGGTGATGGGTACTAACCTACACCCTGGTAGTCCTCATCAGCTAAGTGGAAAAACCTGGAAAGGCCATCTGCATTGGCATGAGCAGTCCCAGGTCTGTGCTCCACTGTGAAGTCCATCCCCTGTAGGGAAATGGACCACCTTAACAGTTTTGGGTTCTCCCCCCTCATCTGCATCAACCATCTGAGAGGTCTGTGGTCAGTTTGTACACGGAAGTGAGTGCCAAACAAGTAAGGCCTCAACTTCTTCAGGGACCAAACCACAGCAAAGGCCTCCCTCTCAATGGCACTCCATTTTTTCTCTCTGGGGAGTAGTCGCCTGCTGATGAAGGCAACTGGGTGATCATGGCCCTCTTCATTAACTTGTGCTAACACTGCCCCAATCCCTTCCTCTGAAGCATCTGTTTGCACTACAAATTCCTTGCTATAGTCAGGGGCCAGTAACACTGGTGCTGAACACATAGCCTGTTTTAGGGTGTCAAAAGCTTTTTGACACTCTGGGGTCCAAATGACCTTCTTGGGTTGTTTCTTGGAGGTAAGCTCAGTTAGAGGGGCCACTATGGTCCCAAAATTTTGAACAAACCTCCTGTAATACCCAGTCAGGCCAAGAAAGGCCCTGACCTGAGTCTGGGTTTTTGGAGCCTCCCAATCCAGGATAGTCTGGATCTTGGGCTGGAGAGGTTGTACATGGCCTCCACCAACAAGGTGGCCCAGGTACACAACAGAACTTTGCCCTATCTGGCACTTGCTTGCCTTGATAGTCAGGCCTGCTTGAAGCAGGGCCTGAAGCACTTCCTTCAGGTGGACCAGGTGGTCCCTCCAGGTGGAACTAAATACAGCTATATCATCCAGATAAGCTGCACTAAAAGATTCCAACCCAGATAGGACTCTATTCACCAACCGTTGGAAGGTGGCAGGAGCATTTTGCATGCCAAAGGGCATCACCTTGAACTGAAAGTGGCCCTCTGGTGTGGAAAATGCTGACCTCTCCTTAGCTCTTGGACTTAAGGCAATCTGCCAATATCCTGAGGTCAGATCAAATGTGCTCAGGAATTTGGCAGCCCCCAACCTGTCAATGAGCTCATCAGCTCTAGGTATGGGGTGAGCATCAGTCCTAGTGACTGCATTTAGACCTCTGTAGTCCACACAGAATCTTAATTCTTTCTTCCCACCTTGGGGACTAGCTTTGGGCACCAGTACCACTGGACTGGACCAAGGACTATCAGAGGGCTCAATTACCTTCAGATCCAACATCTTAGCCACTTCAGCTTTGATGTTGGCATTGACCTGGTCAGACAGCCTGTACAGCTTGTTCTTGACAGGCAAGCTGTCACCAGTGTCAACATCATGGACACACCAATTGGTGAGTCCAGGGGTCAGGGAGAACAGACTAGCAAACTGTCCCAAGACTTGCTTACAGTCTTGTTGTTGCTGATCTGTCAATTTGGGAGAGAGTACCACTCCCTCCACTGACCCATCTTTTTCCTTTGAGGACAGGAGGTCTGGCAGAGGTTCACCCTCCTCCTCCTTCCCTTCATCAGTGACCATCAGCATGGTCATGTCTGCCCTGTCCTGGTGGGGTTTCATCCTGTTTACATGCAGGATCCTGTGAGGATTCCTGGGGGTGCCAAGGTCCACCAAGTAGGTGACCTCACCTTTTTTTTCCAGAATTGGATAGGGCCCAGTCCATTTGGCCTGTAGTGCCCTAGGAGCCATGGGCTCCAAAACCCACACCAGCTGTCCTGGGTGATACTCAGGCATGGTAGCCTTTTGATCATGCCAGAGCTTCATGAGCTCCTGACTGGCCTCCAGGTTTCTGCTTGCCTTCTTCATATACTCAGCCATGCGAGACCGCAGGCCTAGTACATAATCCAGCACATTCTCCTTGGATTCCTTGAGAGGCTTTTCCCAAGACTCTCTCACCAAGCACAATGGGCCTCTTACAGGGTGCCCAAACAGTAACTCAAAGGGGCTGAATCCAACCCCCTTCTGTGGCACCTCCCTGTAGGCAAACAGCAGGCATGGGAGGAGGACATCCCATCTCCTCCTGAGTTTGTCAGACAAACCCATGATCATGCCCTTCAGGGTCTTATTGAATCTTTCCACCAGACCATTGGTCTGTGGATGGTAGGGTGTGCTGAACTTATAAGTAACACCACACTCCTCCCACATGGCTTTCAGATAGGCTGACATAAAGTTTGTGCCCCTATCTGAGACCACCTCCTTTGGGAATCCCACTCTGGTGAACACACCAAGTAGGGCCCTAGCCACTGTGGGTGCAGTGACTGTCCGGAGGGGTATTGCCTCAGGGTACCTGGTGGCATGGTCCACTACCACCACAATGTACCTGTTACCTGAAGCAGTTGGTGGGTCTAGGGGACCAACAATGTCAATCCCCACCCTCTCAAAGTGAGTCCCAACCACTGGCAGTGGAATTAAGGGAGCCTTTGGCTTGCCCCCTGTCTTGCCACTGGCTTGACAGGTGACACAGGAGCTGCAAAACTCCCTGACTTTTTCTGACATTTCAGGCCAAAAAAAATGGTTGACCAGCCTGTTCCAGGTCTTGGTCTGTCCCAAATGACCAGCTAAGGGGATATCATGGCTTAAGGAGGAATTCTCTATACTTTTGGGGGACCACTACTCTCCTAGTAGCCCCTTCTTTAAGGGTCCTAGCCTCAGTGTAGAGAACTCCATCCTCCCAGTAAACCTTGTGGGTACCACTGGTATCCCCTTGTTCTTGCCTGGCAGCAGTCTGCCTCAGGCCCTCAAGAGTGGGACACTCTCTTTGTCCCTGGCACAAATCTTCTCTGGTGGGCCCACCTGCCCCTTGCAGTTCTGCCAAGTCAGGCAGAGTTTGCAGGGAAGGTGTCCCTCCCTCAGAGTTCAGATCCTCCCCCTCAGGGTTGGATTCTTCCTGACCCTCTGTACTTGTTGGGGCTGGCAAGCCAGACCCAGTGCCTTTTCTCTTTCTCTTGGAGGCTTGGCCCATTGTTCCAGGGTCCAAGTGTCCAGCATTTCCCTGTTGTGCTGCCTGTGACCTGGTCACAGCACACACCCATTCAGGGAGGTCCAGCATCTGTGCATGGACCCTTCTCTCCACTTCTGACCATTCAGATGCTTCAAGGTCATTTCCCAGCAGACACTCTACTGGGAGGGCAGGAGCTACAGCTACTTTTTTAGGGCCAGTCACACCTCCCCATTCCAGACTCACCATAGCCATGGGATGGAGTTTGGTTCTGCTATCTGCATAAGTCACCTGGTGGAAGACACCAGGTAAGACCTGCTCTGGAGAAACCAGCTTTTCTGTGACCATTGTCACACTGGCTCCTGTATCTCTCAGAGCTTCCACTTCAGTCCCATTGACTTTAGGCCTCTGCCTATACCTCTGCATGATGGGAGGTAAGGTGGCCATAGTTGCAATGTCCACCCCACCCACGGATACTAAGGTGACTTCAGTGTACCCTGATTCCACCCCTGGGCCAACTTCCACCCCCATCCCTACACTAGCAATCCCCTGGGATTGCCCACCAGTGGGGGGCTTCTTGGTGCAGATAGCATCTCCTCTTTTATGTCCTGGCTGATAACAGTCAAAACACTTGCCGGCCTTAGCAAGCTCCTGAAACTTTCCTGCTTTAGCAGGATCAAAATTCTTTCCCTGATACCCTTTCCCTTTAAAAGTGAATTGGCTCGGGGTTCCCCCTCCCTGAGAAGTTTTTGGGGACTCTTGTGAGGACTCTTTGGGTTTTTTGTCATCTTTCCCCTGGTTCTTCCCCTGAGAAGAACCATGTCCTCCCTTTTTCTGATCACCCCCTGGGGGTCTCTGGTTAACTCTAGTTCTTAACCAGTCATCTGCTGCCTCCCCCAGCTCTCTGGGGTTGGTCAACCTAGAGTCTACTAGATACTGGCGGAGCCTCTCTTGGACACAATTAGTTAGAAGGTGCTCCCTCATAATCAAATTGTACAGCCCCTCAAAGGTACTTACCCTGTTGCCCTGTATCCAGCCCTCCAGTGCTTTTACTGAAATGTCCACAAAGTCCACCCAGGACTGGGTGCTTGTCTTTTGGGTGTCCCTAAACTTAAGCCTATACTGCTCTGGGGTTAGACCAAACTTTTTAGTCAAGCAACTCTTCATACTGGGGTATGAGTCTGCATCATCCCCACTCATGGTTAGGAGCCTATCCCTCCCAGAGTTGGGAACTAACTCCCAAAGGAGTGAACCCCAGTACTGAGGCTTGACTTTCCTCATCTGGAGGGCCCTCTCAAAGGCCCCCAGCCACTTATCTATGTCATCCCCCTCTACATAGGCAGGAACCACCCCTTTGGGTAATCTGGGGGCAAAACCCCCACCCAGGGACACCTCAGTTTCTTTCTCGCTGCCTCCATCTTTTTTTTCTTTGCTTGCCCACTTTTTCTTTTCTAGGGCAAGCTTATCTGCCTCCAAAGCTATGTAGGCTAGCTGGGCTTCCAGCTCTCTTTCCCTGATGGATGGGTTCTCTCCTCCTGAAAGGACCCTCTTCCTACCACTAGCTTTGGGTCTGCCCCTAGTGACTGTATCCACTGAGGACCGTTCTTCCTCTTCCTCACTTAGGCTCGGATGCCTTCCCTCCCCTGAGTGGTTAGAGTTAGCATCTTCCCCTTTTTCTTCCCCCTCTGGAGCTTCCTCTGTCTCTACCTCTTGGGCCTCAGCCCATGCTGTCAGGGATTTAATCAGGATTTGCTTCCTGAGATCAGGGGTTGCAGGCAACCCTCTCTCAATACACAACCCCCTAAGCTGGACTACTGTCAGTGTGGGTAGGCTAGCCAGATCAAGCTCCATGGTTCCCTAGTTTTGTGTCAACAAAAACTTTTTGCAAAAATTGGAAACAAGAATTTAGAAAAATTACAAAAATTCAATAATTGAAATTAATCCAAATTAATAAAAAAAATAAAAAAAAATTAAAAATTAAAAACAATTTTTGCACTAGGATAATTTAAAGGATTTTTAATTTGTTTTATCTAAAACTGTAACGTGATATTGAACACAAGTACAGGATCCCGTCGCTGCTTCCAATTATGTTGGAAAATGGGTTATTGGTAGGGCAGGTAGGTACCTACACCTAGCAACAAGCCACAAACCTCCACAAAAGTACAGTTAGGTCTCAGTAAATTAATCCCAGCTCTACCCTTGGTAGCTTGGCATCGAGCGTCAAGGCTTAATTTAGGAGACAAAGGCCCTCATTCTGACCTTGGCGGGCGGCGGAGGCCGCCCGCCAAAGTCCCGCCGTCAGGTTACCGTTCCGCGGTCGAAAGACCGCGGCGGTAATTCTGACTTTCCCGCTGGGCTGGCGGGCGGTCGCCTTCAGACCGCCAGCCAGCCCAGCGGGAAAGAGGCTTCCACGATGAAGCCGGCTCGGAATCGAGCCGGCGGAGTGGAAGCTGTGCGACGGGTGCAGTTGCACCCGTCGCGTATTTCACTGTCTGCGCAGCAGACAGTGAAATACATGTAGGGGCCCTCTTACGGGGGCCCCTGCAATGCCCATGCCAGTGGCATGGGCACTGCAGGGGCCCCCAGGGGCCCCGCGACCCCCCCTACCGCCATCCGGATCTCGGCGGTCCGACCGCCGGGATCTGGATGGCGGTAGGGGGAGTCGGAATCCCCGCGGCGGTGCAGCAAGCTGCGCCGCCGCGGAGGATTCAATGGGGCCGTGGTACACTGGCGGCTGGTCACTTTTTCAGGAGTTGGTGCAGGGGACTCTGGTTAGCAATTTTTCACCTGTAGCAAACAGGGAGTCCCTCCTTGAACCAGTGGAAGCCAGGCAAAGTCCTTCTTGTGGTGAGGCCCAAGTGTGCAGCTGGTGCAGTCTTTCTGAGTGCAGGGTCCAGGTGCAGGCCAGGGGTCCAGCAGGGCAGTCCTTCTTCTTCTTGTAGTTCCTTCTTCTTGAAATTTGGTGGGGATCTGAGGCGTGGGTGCAGGTCTGCCAGTTTTATCCTTGCTCCTGGGTGAAAAGCAGGGGGGCCCTGGTTCTCCAATCAGGGACAGGGTCGTCCCCCTGTGATGACCACTTCCTGGGAAGTGTGGCAAAAATCCATCCCAGAAGGCAACAGTCTCTAAAAATCAAAAATGGATGAATCTGATTTTTGGAGGAGAGATCTGGCTGAGCCCACCCACTGGTGTGGCTAAAAATCATAAACACACCCCTCTCCTGCCCTCTCCTAATCTAATCAAGGGGGCACCTAGCTGTCTGGGGTTGCAGGATGTGGGGGTGTTGCTGGGTGCTCCAGATGTCCTTCTCTGCCTTTGAAGACCAGTTTGGCAGCCCTCCCCCTTCCTGCCTCACCATCTGCTGAGGGGAGATTCTCTCCCCCAAGCACATTCCTTTGTGTGAAGCCAGGCCACTTCACACCTCATTAAAGTGGCCTGGCAGAAGCTGCTGCAGGCTGGCCAATCAGAGCACAGCAGCAAAAACAATGCAGAGCTGAAATTGGCAACTTTTTAGGTAAAGTCTAAAACTTTTTACCTGCACTAGTTATATTAAATCCAACAACTGGAAGTTGTGGGATTTATTATAACAATCAATTTGATACCAAATTCTTGGTATGTAACATTTAAGGAGACTTTAAAATTTAAAATAAAGTCTGCCCATTCTAGCCTATGAAGGCCATTTACTTCAATGAGGGAAAAACGAATTTGGCTGTTTTTACCTCACCAGGGCTTATAAATCTATTTTTATAAAGTCCCTGCTTATAGTTACATGGCACCCAGCCCTAGGGGCACATAGGGCACACCTTAGGGGTGACTTATATGTAAAAATAAGGTAGTTTAAAACTTTGGAAGTACCTTTAATTCCAAAGTCGAATTTGCATATAACTTTAATTTAAAAGCAGCCAGCAAGGCAGGCTTGCTTTTAAAATGACACTGGGCACCTCAGCAATGCACCTAGGTGTGCACCACCTATGCTGTGGTCCCTAAACCTACATGCCCTACCATATACTAGGGACTTATAGGTAGGTTAACTTAGACAATTATAATTAGCCTAATTTGCATATCCATTTTACACAGAGCACTGGCCCTGGGACTGGTAAGCAGTACCCAGGGCACAGCCAAGAGTCAGTAACCACCAGTACCTATCCAGAAAGAGTGGGGGTGATCAGGCAAAAAAAAAGGACTTTCCTACAGGCCACATGCCCACTGTTCCATCCTGGGGAGTGCAAAGCCACAGTCTCTCAAGTCTCTACAGTGGGTGGGTTGCCCACTGTCCCATCCTGGGGAGTGCAAAGCCACAGTCTCTCAAGTCTCTACAGTGGGTGGTTTGCCCACTGTTCCATCCTGGGGAGTGCAAAGCCACAGTCTCTCAAGTCTCTACAGTGGGTGGTTTGCCAACTGTTCCATCCTGGGGAGTGCAAAGCCACATTCTCTCAAGTGGATGACAGTCTCCACTGGTTCTGGAGGGGGCCTTGTGCCCAGAGTGCTTCATCCTTGTGCCCAGAGTGCTTCATCCTGCTAAGGACAGAGGTAGTGGATGGATATCTCCACTGGTTCTGGAGGGGGTCTTGTGCCCAGCGTGCTTCATCCTGCTAAGGACAGAGGTAGTGGACGGATCTCTCCACTGGTTCTGGAGGGGGCCTTGTGCCCAGAGTGCTCCATCCTGCTAAGGACAGAGGTAGTGGATGGATTTTTCTTCTGGTTCTGGAGGGGGCCTTGTGCCCAGAGTGCTTCATCCTGCTCAGGACAGAGGTAGTGGATGGATCTCTCCACTGGTTCTGGAAGGGGCCTTGTGCTCAGAGTGCTTCATCCTGCTAAGGACAGAGGTAGTGGATGGATCTCTCCACTGGTTCTGGAGGGGGCATGGTGCCCAGAGTGCTTCATCCTGCTAAGGACAGAGGTAGTGGATGACATTCTCCACTGGTTCTGGAGGGGGCATGGTGCCCAGAGTGCTTCATTCACCCCGTGACGGACTCAGTAGCGTCAGTGCCCTTTCCACTCATGGGCCAGCGGTGCTTGAGACGGCGGTGCCCTGTTCAGCGGTGCTTGAGACGGCGGTGCCCTGTTCAGCGGTGCTTGAGACGGAGGTGCCCTGTTCAGCGGTGCTTGAGGCGGCGGGGCCCTGTTCAGCGGTGCTTGAGATGGCGGTGCCCCGTTCAGCAGTGCTTGAGGCGGCAGTCTCCATTGCAGGGACTCAGCTGCTGGCAGTTTTTCATGGCCCAGCGGGGCTTTTGCTGGCGTTCCTTCATGGCCCAGCGGGGCTTTTGCTGGCGGTCCTTCATGGCCCAGCAGGGCTTGTGCTGGCGGTCCTGTCCTGGGCAGGTAGGCTTGTGCTGGCGGTCCTGTCCTGGGCAGCTGGGCTTGTGCTGGCGGTCCTGTCCTGGGCAGGTGGGCTTGTGCTGACGGGCCTGTCCTGGGCAGGTAGGTTGGTGCTGGTGGTGGCCTCCTGGGCAGCTGGGCTTGTGCTGGCGGTCCTGTCCTGGGCAGGTGGGCTCGTGCTGGCGGTCCTGTCCTGGGCAGCTGGGCTGGTGCTGGCGGTGGCCTCCTGGGCAGCGGGGATTAGGGCGGTGGCCTCCTGGGCAGCGGGGATGATGTCGGTCTTCTCCGCCGTGCTGCTCTTTCCAGACTTGCCGGGTTTCTTGTCGCCCTTCCCCACCTTGGAAGGTGTCACAGCTGACTCCACACTCCCACCGGGACCTCTGGGAGCGACATTGGTGGCTGGAATCTTCCCCCTCTCCCGCCGGGCATTGGCCAACTTCTGATGCTTCACAGGTGGGGGACTGTCTGTTCTGTGGCTCTGTGCCGCACTGGCTGCCCTGGTGGCCGGTGTACTCCAGATTCCGGTGACTACAGGCACCACTGGTCCCGGAGATGTTGTGGCTGAGGTGCTAGTTTGGGACCTATGAGATGGACGGGGTGGGGGAGGTGTGGGAAAGAGGTCAAGCTTGGACAGGAAAAGTTTTTTGGACACACTGGGACGGGTAGCTGGTGGGGGTTTGGGAGTGGAGGTAGAGGTTGTGGTTGTAGGAGGTGTTCGTTTCCTGACTTTGGGTTAAGGTGCATGCGCTGGAGGCTGTCGTGAGGTGGATGGCTGTTGGGTGGGTGTGTGCCTGCATTTGTGTATCTTGGGAGGGGGCGTCACAGACACACTGGGAGAGGACACAGGGGACGTGTGAATGGTAGTGGGGGTGGTGACTGCAAGTGAGCGGGGTGTGGTGGTGGGTGTGCTGGAGAGGGACGTAGTGGCTGTAGAGGTAGTGCATGCAGGTGTGAGTGTAGACGAGACAGGGAGGGAGGAGGGAGACGAGGAGGAGGGGGACAGAGTGGAGGCAGTGGAAGTTGGTGTGTCTGCATGTGTGTGATGCTTGTGTGAGTGCCTGTGGGATGTGTGGTGCCTATGCTTGCCTGAGCTTCCCCTGTGTGTTGACGTGTGTGCATGCTGGTCTGTAGGTGTGCTTGGGATAGGCTGAGGTACAGGGGATTGAGTTGGGGTGGCGGAAGTTGGAGGTGGGAGGCTAGACACAGGGACAATGGCTGCCATCAGTGCTGAGGCCAGAGTCTGAAAAGCTCGCTGAAGGGCCGCCTGACCAGAATGAATGCCCTCCAGGAATTCAGTTGTTTGTTGCAACTGCCTTTCTACACCTTGGATGGCATTCAAAATGGTAGACTGCCCAACAGTGAGGGACCTGAGGAGGTCAATGGCCTCCTCACTGAGGGCAGCAGGTGTGACTGGGGCAGGGCCTGAGGTGCCTGGGGGGAAGGTGATGCCCACCCTCCCGGGTGAGCGGGCACGGGGCGAAGGCTGAGGGGCTGCTGGGAGGGCAGTGCTGGAAGGGGGGGTGGCGGCTGTACCTGTAGATGGGGGGGGGCACAGATTTTGCCGGCAGCACAAGGGAGCTCCCATCAGAGGACAAGTCCATTTCACTGGTCTCAGCTCCTGTCCCCGCCGTGGAGCTCCCCTCGCCCTCCGTCCCACTGGTGAAGTCCGTGTCCGTAGTGTGGCCCTCCATGGCCATGTGGGGTGCAGGACCCTGGTGCCCCGGTGCCACTGCTCCTCCGCCTGATGATGCTAATGCACACAAGAACAGGGAGACCACAAAAAGGAGGGGAGGGACGACAGAAGAAAGACATGTTGAGTGCATGCATTACCGCTACCGTTGGCGGACACGACAGACACAGAAGCCCCCTGCACTATGCCGCGCTCTCGGGCTCCACTGTTCAATTCCTGGGAAATGGCCTACAAGGCTATGGACGACATCTGCACACATAGATGACACAGGGTCATGACTAGGTGGACTCAGAACTCTATAGTGGTGGGGTGGGGTGCCACATGCGTTGCCTTTCGGAGGGACCTTGCCAACGGAACTCGCCCTGGCCTAGGGAAACCCACAGTCCACCTCCCCCACCCAGACCCCTCCACTGCATGCAAAGTCAGCAGAATGAGAGTGTACTCACCCCCTTGTTGCTGATGTGATGCCCTCAAGCGCCCATCCAACTCCGGGTAGGCCACCGCCAGGATCCTGAACATCAGGGGGGTCATGGTGCGACGGGCACCCCTCCCATGTTGGGAGGCCATCCCCAGCTGAGCCTCCGCCGTCTTCTTGCTCCAGCGGCGAATGTCCTCCCATCTTTTAAGGCAGTGGGTGCTCTGTCTGTGGTAGACCCCCAGGGTCCGGACGTCCTTGGCGATGGCACGCCAAATAAGTGATTGGCCCCCATCCCTACCCTTGCCATGTGGCAAATGCATTCACCGTCGTTTCATGCACGCCGCACTCTACCCCCTTCCTTCTTACATCCAGCCCACTCCACACAGGCATAGCCCATACATCATGCTCCCAGTGTACTTACCTGTTTGTCTGGAGGAACGTAGAGTAGCGTGTATTGGGGGAGGACCCCATCCACAAGTTTCTCCAACTCCTCCGATGTGAAGGCAGGGGCCCTTTCCCCAGATACTCGAGCCATTGTCTCCTCTAGACCGAAGTCACAGCAGCACTTGCAGTGTAGGTCCTCTCCTGTCGAAGATCAGGTATTGAGTGATTGAACAGATAGAAAATGGAGGTCACGTCCCCGGTGGTGTGTACCGTCACCGCCGGCGTACATCGTCATTGGCTCCTGGGACCCATAGGGTCCAATGTTAACCAATTCAACATTGCGCCGCGGTCTTCAACCGCCTACCGCGATGGTGTAGAACGCCAGCGCAGTTACCTCACATCCCATTGTCCCACTTTAGAGGTCAGGCAGCCGCCATTTCAGGGGCCCACATGGCTTCATGTTCAACTGCGTTACACATACCTAGGCCTAGACTCAACACACATACAGGCCACTTTTTGTGTATGAATGGTGTTCAGTGTAAGCTGTGGGTACATACCTCTGAGTTGTTTGACTCTGTGCTCGCTGTTGTCCTTCACAGGCACCATCCGCTGGGACACATTGAGGAGATCGTTGGTGGACCTGTCGACAATAGAGGAAAGACATGTGATTATCACATACAGGTTTGACCGTGCCACAATCCAGGAACTGTGTACCCAGTTGGAGCCAGACCTGATGTCAGCTATCCGCCATCCCACAGGAATCCCCCCTCCAGTGCAGGTGCTGTCAGTGCACCATTTCCTTGCAAGTGGGTCATTTCAAACAACAGTGGCCATAGCATCAGGGATGTCCCAGCCTATGTTTTCCAATGTATTGTTCAGAGTGTTGTCTGCCCTTCTGAAACACATGCAGAGCTACATCGTTTTCCCTCAGGTGGAGGATTTGCCTATAGTGAAAGGTGATTTCTATGCCCTGGGACATATCCCCAACATCATAGGTGCCATTGATGGGACACATGTGGCTTTGGTCCCCCCACCACAGGAGTGAACAGGTGTACAGAAACCGGAAGAGTTATCATTTGATGGATGTACAGATGGTATGTTTGGCAGACCAGCACATCTCCCATGTGAATGCCATGTTCCCTGGCTCAGTGCATGACGCCTACATGCTGCGGAATAGCAGCATCCCTTATGTGATGGGTCAACTCCAGAGGCACTGTGTGTGGCTATTAGGTGAGCACCTGGAAGCTAGTCAGTGGGAATGGTTGTCTGGGTCTGGGGATATCCCTACAGGTTAGTGCATGTCTAACAGTTGTCCCTCACCATTTGCAGGTGACTCTGGTTACCCCAACCTGTCATGGCTACTGACCCCAGTGAGGAATCCCAGGACAAGGGCAGAGGAACGCTACAATGAGGCCCATGGGCGAACTAGGAGGGTGATCGAGCGGACCTTCGGCCTCCTGAAGGCCAGGTTCCGTGGCCTCCATATGACAGGTGGATCCCTATTCTACTCACCAAAGAAGGTGTGCCATATCATTGTGGCCTGCTATATGCTTCACAACTTGGCTTTGCGACGACAGGTGCCTTCTCTGCAGGAGGATGGTCCAGATGGCGGTGTTGTGGCAGCTGTGGAGCCTGTGGACAGTGAAGACGAGGAAGCAGAGGAAGAAGACATGAACAACAGGGACTCAGTGATCCAACAATATTTCCAGTGAGACACAGGTAAGAGTACAGACCTGCCTACTACATGTACTTAAACACTACTGCCCCTCTACTGTCTGTCGTTTTCACCCAGTGTCTGGTCACTGAGTTGTCACTTTCCCTTACGATTTCACAGATGTGGGTCCCACTGTGTGACATCTTCTTTGATTCCTCATGGACTAGAGCTGTGTGACATAGGTATGTTGACATTACATTTAAATGAACATTTTGCCACTGTAATTGCTAATACTCTATTTCGAAATCACAGACAGACTCCAGATTGTTTTGTGCTTTAAGGGTGTTTATTTAAGTGCTCAATATTGGAGGGGGTAGTAAAATGGTGAGGGGTGATGGTGGAGGAATGTCCATGGCAGAGTCCAGTCTATTCTCTCACAGGTGCACTGTCCAAAGGGGCATAGGAAGTGGAGCTGGGGCAGTTTAAGTATGGACAGGGTGACGAAGTGGGACAGTAGGATGACAATCAGGGTGGTCTCATTTCTTGGCAGGGGTCTTGGCATCGTGCTCTGTCTTGTTCCTGGATCTCAGGGTCCGTTTGTGAGGTGGTTCTCCCTCTGCAGGGGGTGGGGTGCTGGTGTGGTGGTCCTGTGGCGGTGCCTCCTGTCCACTAATGCCAGCGGAGGTGGTGGGCACTTCATCATCCATGCTAGTGTCAGGGGCCCCTTGTAGTGCCACAGTGTCCCTCCTGGTGTTGAGTACTTCCTTCAACACCCCTACGATGGTGCCCAGGGTGGAGTTGATGGTTCTGAGTTCCTCCCTGAAGCCCATATACTGTTCCTCCTGCCAGCGCTGGGTCTCCTGAAACTTGGCCAGTACCGTTGCCTTCGTCTCCTGGGAGTGGTGGTAGGCTCCCATGATGGAGGAGAGGGCCTTGTGGAGAGTGGATTCCCTTGGCCTGTCCGCCCCCTGTCGCACAGCAGCCCTCCCAGTTCCCCTGTGTTCCTGTGCCTCCGTCCCCTGGACCGTCTGCCCACTACCACTGCCCCCAGGTCCCTGTTGTTGTTGGGGTGGTGGGTTAGCCTGGGTTCCCTGTAGTGGCGGACACACAGCTGAATGACGTGTCCTGGGGACGGAGGTATGGGCCCGCTGGGTGGGTGCTGTGCTGGTGTTTCAAGGGGGGGGAAGCTCTGTATTGGCCTGTGACTGTGTGAGGGAAACCAACTGTCCAGAGATCCCCGATGGGCCGGGCTGGTCATCTAGTTCCAGTTGGACAGAGGTGCTGTCATCACTGTGGGCCTCTTCTGTTGGTGGTGTGGACATGTGTGGATCCTCCTGTCCGGTGATGTTGGGAAGGGGTCCTGCAGGGGTATAAAAGGATGTTTATTACATCTGTGTGTGTCATGGTGTGCAATGGGTGGGTGACCGTGTACCCCAGTGCTTGCATTCCTGTGTGGGACATCGTGTGATGATGGTTTAGGGGGGTGTATGGGTATGTGCAGTGGGCATGCTTTAGTGATGCTTTGTTGTTGCATGCAGGGCTTGGGGTTAGGATGTGCGGTTTGTGATATTGGGACATTTGTGAACAGTAGGAGTGATGGGGTGAGGGTGGGGGTGGGAGTATGTGCTGGCATGCAGGTAGGGTGGGGGATGTAATAATTAAGATTTGTCTTACCAGAGTCCATTCCTCCACCTACTCCTGCGAGGCCCTCAGGATGCAGAATCGCCAAGACCTGCTCCTCCCATGTTGTTAGTTTTGGGGGAGGAGGTGGGGGTCCGCCGCCAGTCCGCTGAACCGCCAGGTGGTGTCTTGAGAACACGGAACGCACCTTCCCCCGTAGGTCGTTCCACCGCTTCCTGATGTCCTCCCGATTTCTTGGGTGCTGTCCCACTGCATTGACCCTGTCCACTATTCTTCACCATAGCTCCATCTTCCTTGAAATGGAGGTGTGCTGCACCTGTGATCCGAATAGCTGTGGCTCTACCCGGACGATTTCCTCCACCATGACCCTGAGCTCCTCCTCCGAGAACCTGGGGTGTCTTTGCCGTGCGATGGGGTGGTGTAGGTGATGTGTGGGGTGGAGTGTGGGGTGATAAGTGTGCTCATATGTAGTAGGGTGTGTGTGAGGTGCGTGGAGGTTCTGTGGGTGATGGTGTTGTGTGCCTGTGGATGCTGTTGTTCTTGCTGGTGCTGTCTCTCTCTGGCTTTCGTTCGTGAATTGTTGTCGTAAGGGTTTGTGGGTGATGTGGGTGTGGGTTTTATATTGTATTGGGTGTGTGGGAGTGGTGTGTGTATGTGTATCAGGTGTGTGTATTTCGAATTGTCCAATGTGGCTGTGTTTTGTAAATGTGTGTGTATTTTGAGCGCGGCGGTGTGTACCGCCAATGGAATACTGCGGTTGAAAGACCGCCACATGGATTCGTGTGTCGTGATAGTGTGGGCGTATTTCTGTTGGCGTGACGGTGGAGGTTTGGTTTTCGCCAGTTTATCACTGGCCTTTGGTGTGGCAGACTTGTGTGGGTGTCTAGATTTTGGCAGATTCAGAACTGTGGGTCATAATAGCTGTGGCGGATTTCCGCTGCTACGGTGGTGTGTTGGCAGTCTTCTGCACGGCGGTAAGCGGCTTTTACAGCCAATGTTGTAATGAGGGCCAATGTGTCCACAAAAACACGGGCTCTGTCGGCCTGTTTCTGCAGCCTTGTGACCGCGGCTCTCTGTGCTGCGTGGCGGGGCTGGCTGGACCACAGTGGCCTTTGCTCCATAGGTCTGCATGACTTTTAATATGGGGTCGGACGGCCAACCCGACAGTAGTCGGACCGCCAACACCGCCATGATGGTCCACAGACCGCAAAAAACTCTTAATAAGGCCCTAAGTGTTTTTTTCAGTTAGCGCCCATTTTTGTTCCTGCTAAGTGCACTTTTGTAGTCTATTCCTGTCATTTACTTGTCGGATTTGGTGGAAGCAAATTCTGGTTATCTGCTGCTGATCATTGGATAAGGTAACACCTTTTTAATGTATTTCAATTGGATTTGGGGTTTTGGGGGTGGGTAGATGTACTTAATGTTAGTTATAATATTAGGGTCAGATTCTCAAAGATAATCTTACACTTTAGTGTAGGTTTATGATTTTTTGATACTCACAATCACATTTTAATTGTAGTATCTTAGCAACTGCAGAGTCTCCACACTCATGGTGGAGACTCTACACGTTAAAGGATAGAACATGCCTCAGAGTCCTAAAGACACTAGTAGTAACATTTATTCGCGAATAAAAAAGAATTGTATACATACACTAGAGTGTAAGTTCACCCTTGTGAATCAGGCCCTTAGTTTTCATTTTGAGGATTATTTAGTCGGAGTCATAGTGTGTGCTCTCTTGTACAGTATTGTTGCGTGTTAGGCATATTTAGTAGTCTTATGTTATTTTAGATATTTCCATATTATATTTTGTATTTATTATAGCATTAATGTTATACTTATGTTGTATTTGAAAAGATTGTTTTGTGAGGATGGGTATTGTATGTGTTTTGCAGGTTCACAGTTTGGAAGTCATACTATGTACCTTTGTTTTATGCATTTTTTGTTAGGGAAAATAATTTGGTTTCTAATAAACAAATAATATTATTGTTAATCTACAGTGATTATTTGGTTTTCCTAGAGGGTCTATTGTTTTTCTAACTTTTTAGGTGTTTTATGGTTTCTTACAACTTTGGATTACTCCAGTGGACCTGAACATTTACATTTTTCTTTTTTATAACATGGACAGGGAGGAAGATCTACAGCTACAGAGTTATTTTTTTTTACTTAGTTATTTATTTGTGGCTGGAAAATTGTCATATCATCACACACAGCTTTATGCTGTTATATTCAACCATCAAAGCAATGACATCATAAATAAATACAAAAAATAAAATAAATTTCAGAAAGGAAAACACAACTTATCTATAATGATTTGGGAAAGAATAAAAGCATAGATACTTAAAATCGTAGGAATACTTTTCCTGCAATTTATATTTGACCTCCTAGAAGCCCATCTCTCTTATCATCCTCATTAGCAACTAGTAAACAATCACAGTAATCTTAAAATCTTATATTAATCAAGAATAAATAATTAAAACTATAAAACTTGAGCTGGTCAGTTTGACTCTTTTAGATAGTGTGTACGTATATACCATGCGGCCGCAAGGAACTTGCTGACTGCACAGAACAGGGGAGTAGAGGTTTCCCTCATCATAATCCTTAAATCATCTTTGCATTGTCTCATGCCCATATTCCTGCAACCTGTGCGTAACCACTTCCGCGGAGCAAACCTGTATGCAGGACATATGAACATAAAATGTACTATGGTTTCTGAGGTACAATTACAGCTGGGACATAAATCAATTATCGAAGCAGAACTCCAAGTACTACTAAAAGATTTGAGAGGTAAACATCCATACCTAAACTGGACATACAAACTTTTACTTAACGAGTCAGAGATTAAATCCATAAATGGTTCAAAATGGGGATACCACTTGAAGTCTAAGAATTGGTATGTCAGACTGCCAGGTGACATGCGTAGCAAATAGTTTTCCCTGACGTAAGCCCAATAAACTGCTTTCAGGTGTTTCTTCTGGTCCCTCCTTAAATTTTAGGGTTGGCTCCAAAAGTTTCTAAGTCCCAAGATATGAAACCATTTTGAGATATGCTTGAGCCAAGGAATAGAAAGTGCATTGGGTCTGCCTAGGATTTCTTGAAGGGACTCCTTATATACAATTAGTTCAGGGGTAGTTCAAATACGTACCCAAAAAACAGGGGTCTTAGGGCAATTACGTCTAGGATACGCAGAAGACCAAAATCCCAGAACATTGGGATCAGTGGGGTGTTTCGAGGGCAGGCCAAAAGCAATCTTATAAAGCTATTTTCCCCCACACAAAGTTTACTAGCATTAATAAATCCCCAGACTTCTGCCCCAAAGGCCACAGCACCCTGGGCCTTCGCCAAATAAGTTTTGATGGCTGGAGAAACCGCTCTCTCAGCGGTGGATTTATGGAAACGCAAAATGGCCCCAGATCTGTGCGATAGGTGGGTTATGCTTTTATCCATCTGAGCATCCCATTGCAAATTATTACTTATTCTTACCCCCAGGTAATCAATGGAACATACCTTACATAAGTGCGTCCCATTATGTAAAATAGTATATCTCTTGGTGGGACCACAGCCCAAGGTCATAAGTTTTGTTTTATTATGATTCAGCTCCAATCCGTAATTGACGCAGAATGAGCTGAACCTATCCACTAAGACCTGAAGACCCATAGGTGTTTTGGAAATCAAAAGGGAATCATCGGCAAATTGTAGAATCAGGATTTTTTGATTATTTATGGAGAGCGTGTCGTTATGACAATCGGTTACAACTTGCACCACCTCACTGATAAACAGGGTGAAAAGAGTCGGGGCATGGACGCAGCCTTGGCGCACCCCTCGCCTAATATCTATTCTGTCGGTGAGTTCCCCCTGTCTACCCCATCTTACTCGTGCATATGTATTCTCATGCAACCTTTGGATTAAATGCACTAAGTTCCCTGGGGTACCGATTTTGTTTAAGACTTCCCATAGCTTCTCCCTTGGGACAAGGTCAAAAGCAGATCTTAAATCCACAAATGCAACGTATAACTTTTGTTTAGCAAAGGTAACGTATTTCCAAAATAGCAGTGAAAGCCTAAAGACTTGGTCCATGGTGCTGGTTTTTGGGTGAAAGCCAGCCTGGAGAGGGGATAACACCTGGCTATCTTGAACCCATTCCATGAGCTTGTCTAAGACTTGCTTAGCAAAGATCTTTTGCAAGTTATCAATAAGGCTGATTGGTCGATAATTAGCTGTCAAACCCACATCACCTTTCTTATAGGAATTATTTCTGCCCCATGTCACAAATCTGGGATGGGACTTCCTGCTGCTATGGCATTTGACAGTGTGTTTATGTACCATGCCCATATAATAGGTTCAGATTTCAACAGGTCCCCTGGTATCTTGTCAGGACCAGGGGCTTTTGCTGGTCTCAAGGAGTTGATGGCTGCTGTTGTTTCGGCTATTGTAAAGGCAATGTCCTCCGCAGAACTTTTAACGGGAGCTCTGCAGTCATCACACCCAGTATCCACACAGTCCTGTTGCATAGGGGAAGCATAGATCTTGGAGAAATAGGTCACCCATCTTTCAGGCCGACTATACATACTAATAGTGTCATTTCCCCCTCTTGATCTGCAAGCCAAGAACCTCCAAAAGGAACCATCATCTCCATTCTTGACTGCATCTACCAACCTCTGCCAAACCTCATGTTCCCAGTTTTTTTTTCCTCGTTCCAGGGCCCTAACATACCTGAGTCTGGCATTCCTAATCCCCCCGTGAGTGGTTTTTTAAAGCTACTTTTAAATTGGATCTTGCATAAACACTATCCTTATTATACCAATCCCTACAAGGAGCATCATCAGTTTTCTTCCTAGCGGATTTTTCCTTATAAAAGATGCCCTGCAAGCTACCTACCAATTCTGTATGAATGGTCATAATTGGGATAGCAGCAGCCTCTTGTTCCCCAAAGATAGAAACATTTTTTAGAAACGATGGATACATTTCCCTGATCAAATACGGATTTGATATCACTTTTGGCCAACTGACACGGGTTCGTCTAAGGTTCAAACAGGGAGTCGGAACATCAGTGGTCTCTAAATGCTGAGCTCTTGCAAATGCATGGTTCGTTAGAACAAGACACAAGGGATTATGGTCACTATCATGGCGGGATATTACTTCCATATCCAAGGTACTAGTCCATAAACTAATGTCCACCAGGAGATAGTCAATGGTACTAGAGGATAACCCTCGCTTGAAGGAGAAAGCACGATTGGAATCAGATCTGGTGCGACCATTGCATTCTCTTAGCCCAAATTTTAAGCATAAAGAGGTCATGTGTGAGGCGAAACAAGAGGCAGAGGAGAAAACAGTCTCCTTGGACTGGGGAATACCCCATAGCTCATCTTCCTCAATTGTTAGGCTACTAATAATATTCTTTGATACAAAGGAACAGTTGAAATCGCCCGCAACCATCAGATAATCCGATGGATGCAGGAGTTCCATATAATAAACTAACTGGGCGAGAACATTAGATTCTATGCCACGTGAGACGGACCTTGAATACACATTTATCATGATCACGCAGAAGCCAGGCCGAAATGTGAGTTGTACACCCAGCAGGTCATGGGAATTAAACTGTATTACTGAATGGTCACATTTCAATCTGCTGTTCAGTGAAATCATGAGCCCCCTATCCGTCTGCCAAAACCCCAAGAAGCTGGTTGAGCCGCAGAGAAATAGGTTGTAAACCCTTCTAGATGAGTTGATTTTGCAGCCCAAGTTTCCTAGAATAAACATACATCTTGCTTATTAATAAAGCTAACCCACTCGGGGTCCTCTAGTTTTTGCTCTATTCCTGATACATTCCAAGACATAACGGTAAGATTTTGGGGTATGATTTCTACCTTAGTTCTCATTTGAGGGGCAATCTTTAGGGTCCCTAGGCATTCTACTTGACACGCCTCAGTTGCTACTTTTAACGTCCCTACATAAGGGTCATCAATTAGTCAGTCCAAGTCAGATAGTGAGGGAGAGGAGTTTGCTGCCCTAAATGGTAGGTGGTTCTCAAGTGAAACTTTAGCCCCACCTGCATGGTCGTCAGATGGACAGCAACATCTGCACATCTTATCTCCAGGTGGATACATACAAAGACTAATACCAGTTTTCCCGCCAGCTCTTAAGGAGCCAGTCCGTATATTAAAAGATATAAGATTGTTCACCAGAGCACCGTCAGTAAAGAGGATAGAGATGTAATCAAGTTCCGACCCCGGTTGACTGTATCTACACACCTCTTGGATATCAGACCCGATAACAGAGAGACAATTCCTCTGTGTGGGTATCCAGTATTTAACTTTATTAGTAAGAGAATCATTTGACTCTCTATAGCCAGTTGGCAGCCTGGGGACCCCTGTCAAAAATATATGAGCACCTTCCCTTCTCCAACCATATCTCCCCTTCAAATTGTGGGTCTATATTGGTCTCGGTTGGTTGGCTAGAAGATGGAACTCTAGGGGAACAGGAATACACACCCAAAGCATCCCCATGGTCCTTGTTAGAAACTGTTTGGCAAATGATACTTGGATCCCGCACCTCAGAGATATATAATCATGATTGTTTACACCTAATTTGGAAACTCGCCCATTAGTAGCCGGTGCGGTCAGACAGATCTAGCCCTGAACCCTTTACACGGAGGAAAGGTGGCTACTTTATGACCAGTATTAGGTGTAGTTGTCATAGTTGGCCCCACAATCGATTTGAGATTATGATCAGCCTCCCTGGATGGTTTACAGTTACATGCGGACCTCTGTTCAGTGAGTCCCGAAATTTTGTTCAAAAGTGTTACCAACAGGAGCTTTAAATCATCCAACTTGTGAGAGATGGTTATTAATTCAAAGACTCCATTGCTCCCCGACTTCTCGCCCTGATTCCCTTCATCATGTTCATCTAGAGCTGAGACTTGGGGGCATTCTAGACTTTCACTAGATACAGACAAAACCAAAAATCTATTTGAGCAGGGAATGTCAGTGGAAATTAGGCTCTTAAGCCTTCGAGATAAAAGGTCCTCAAAATGAGTGCGTTCAGCAGATTCCACTTGCGAAGAAAGTCTCTTCAAGAGTGAAGGAATTACATCCTGAGTTTTTGGGGGAGAGTGAAGATCCACCTTTGTATCCAATCTGGGGGACTGTACTTTTTTCTTAAAAAGATCAGGGATCTTTTTAGGCAAGGGGATATCAGCGTTTGGGAGGGCAGAGATGGAGGGACTCCTCAATATTGCCTCAACCTCCTCAAACAATGAGTCAATAGTTTTGAATTGGTTCCTACTAATAGCGGGGCGACCATCCACTTTCCCAGTAGACCGCTTTTTGTGTTTCTTAATCCCAGAATGGGACACTGAAATATCGTCAGCATTCCGCTTCCCCATATCGTGTTCAGTGACCAGATTTGGAATAAGCGTAAAAGAGTGTGATAGATATTCAATCAATAAATATCACAAACCAACCTGTGGGTCTCCTTACTTTCTTGGCACTTGCCTTCCAGTCCAATGGTGCTGGCTCAGCCCAGTCTCCTACAGGCGATGACGGGCGAAGACGGGCCCGTCTTGGCCCGGTCTTGGCCCGGGCACGTCCCACGCGCGTCCCATGCTGCGGAGATGCCGGCCCCAGATAAGGGCATCGGTGCGCTTAGGGTCCTGGGGGCCGTAGTCGTCTTCCCCCTTCTGCAGCCCGGTCTGGCCTTGATGAAAGGCGCGTCCCGCGCCGCGGAGATGCTGGCCCCAGATAAGGGCGTTGGTGTGCTTAGGGTGCTGGGGGCCATAGTCCTCTTCCCCCTTCTGTAGCCTGGTCTGGCCTTGATGAAAGGCGCGTCCCGTGCCGCGGAGGTGCCGGCCCCAGATAAGGGCGTATGTGCACTTAGGGTGCTGGGGGCTGTAGTCCTCTTCCCCCTTCTGCAGCCTGGTCTGGCCTTGATGAAAGGCAAGTCCCGCGCCGCAGAGATGCCGGCCCCAGATAAGGGCGTCGGTGCGATTAGGGTGCTGGGGGCCGTAGTCAATGCGCAGAACACGTCAGCAAAACACAATCAAGCGGTGCACAGGAATTCTTGTTGGGACAACACTGAGCAAGGTCCTTCGGCATCCTCCCATTTAGGGGGTCATTCTGACCCCGGCCGGCGGCAGAAGCCGCCGGCCTGGCTGGGACCGCCAGAATACCGCTGCGCGGTCAAAAGACCGCCTCGGGTATTCTGGGTATCCTGCTGGGCTGGCGGGCGACCGCCAGAAGGCCGCCCGCCAGCCCAGCGGGAAACACCCTTCCATGAGGATGCCGGCTCCGAATGGAGCCGGCGGAGTGGAAGGGGTGCGACGGGTGCAGTTGCACCCGTCGCGATTTTCAGTGTCTGTGTGGCAGACACTGAAAATCTTTGTGGGGCCCTGTTACGGGGGCCCCTGCAGTGCCCATGCCATTGGCATGGGCACTGCAGGGGCCCCACGACACTCCATACCGCCATTCTGTTCCTGGCGGCCAAAACCGCCAGGAACAGGATGGCGGTATGGGGGTCGGATTCCCCAGGGCAGCGGGAAACCGGCGGTACACCGCCGGTTTTCCGTTTCTGACCGCGGCTGTACCGCCGCGGCCAGAATGCCCATGGGAGCCCCACCAGCCTGTTGGCGGTGCTCCCGCGGTCGTTGGCCCTGGCGGATTTTACCGCCAGGGTCAGAATGACCCCCAAAATGCCAAGTTCACCTCTTCAGGCCTCCCTATCAGGAGTCCAATACAAACAATATTTCTTTCTCTAGCTAACAAGAATCCTGATAATAGGCCTAAAGACTTTCATCAATAAAGATCCATTATGACGGTGCAAAGATAGTACTCTGTGCCTCGGCAACAGGAAAATGTCATATGTTATTATTAATGTGTGTGTGTTCTAATTACAAGGTGGTATTTTAGATGTAATGAAATGTCAACACAGTTTATTAGGGGACTTTGCTGGTGTTTGTTTTGTTGGCAAAATAGACTTTCTGTAAGTAAATTGTATTGGTTTAGCAACCTTTGTTACAGGGACATAGGCTAGTGCAATTATTAATTTATTATTTCCAAGGCAAACTGGCATTTGTTGTATTTGCTACACTTAGTGCCGACTGTTGGAGAGGCCTCCAAAGGCTTCACAGTTGTGAATGGCTGTGTGTGTGTGTAATTTAAATATTGTTTGTATCATGGCTTGTTCAACGTCATTTCTTTATGCAGGGAGTACTTCTTTGTTTTAATGTTAGTGTGGTTAAGTAGTTCATAGTAAGTGCTACTTTGCTTATTAGATAGAAAGAGGTATATTAGTGTTTTGATATTCACAATGTAGGTTGTAGATCTGAGTGAATGATTTAGGGCACATTTTAAATGTTCAGTTGACCGTCCATTTTAGGTACTGTCCTAGTTTTAATACATTAGCTGCTGCTTCAGATGTAATAATGTGTTGGTCTCTATTATGGTTGCTATGTAGGGGGAAGGGTTCATTATAATGTGTGGTAGTTAAGTGTTTATGAATTTGGATGTCTTTATGTCTTCTAGGGGGGCGGCAGGAGTATCAATAATAGCTTTCTAAGTATGTGCCATTAAATGTTTTAAAGTTGGTATAGCTGGGAGCAGTCCGACTATATGTTCAGGTACTTTAGGCAGTATGGGGGTTATTACAACTTTGGAGGAGGTGTTAATCCGTCCCAAATGCGACGGATATACCACCAGCCGTATTACAAGTTCCATAGGATATAATGGACTCGTAATACGGCTGGTGGTATATCCGTCACTTTACCGTCACTTTTGGGACGGAATAACACTTCCTCCAAAGTTGTAATAACCCCCTATATCTTTTAGAATCTTAGTGGCAGCACTTAGGATTTAGTGCTTCGCCTTTTAAAGGTACCTGGGGGTGGATGAGTTCCCTCATGTTAACAATATTGCAGTTTTTCATAATAGTTATTTGTATTTTAATGTTTTTAAAAGAAGTAACTTTTACCCCTGTTAATTTAAATGTTTTACCTTATATTCCAGTTAACTTTTTTGATTTTGAGTTTAAATGTGGTAATTTCTTTATATTGTATTTTTAATTAGTGAAATATGTTAATTCGTTAATTTACTTCATGGTTGTTTTTTTGGTTGATATTTGTTTAGTTTGATTTTATTTCATCAGTTATTATCCTTTATGGTGGAAGCTAATTAGCATTTCTATTTTAAAGTTTAATATATATTTCTCTTTTAGTGTTTTATTATATATTTACAATGTTTAATTTTATTTGTAATGTTTATTTTTCATATTACATTAATTACATTAAGTATTTATCATTTGTTATTTATATTATGTATTGTAGTATAATTGTATTTTATTTTCTGTTGTTAAAGTTTATTTGAATGCTTTAAAAAAGAAATAATGTAGTTAGATATTTTATTAATGTATTACATTAATTACATGATGTATTTATCATTTGTCTTTTATATTAGGTATTGTAATATAAATGTATTTTATTTTATGTTGTTAAAGTTTATTTGAAAGCTCTAAAGATTAAATAATGTAGCTAGATAATTTATTAATTTATTTCAAATGTAATTTCATTTGCTGTTTAAAGTAAGAGTTATAATATTTTGTAATATATGGCTTAATTTGGGCCATGATAGTATAGTCGACATCATGTATTTTAAAAATGTTTACATGTTATGTAGGCACAGATATTTTTCTTTCCTCTTTTTGTGGTTTAGATAATAATAGAAATACATAATTTAACAGCAATATTTTAGTCATCAACATTTGTATTCATGGTAATTAAGTATAGGATGGTGATATTTTTGTTTACAGTATTTTTTGACAGTTTGTGAAATGATATTGTTTTGAATGATATTGTCATTGATCAGTATTTTTGATTATACATTTAACTACATGCAAAGAGTTATCTAATTATATGTGATTTCACAAAGTATAGTTTTGCTTGGTTTGAGTAGTTGTCTGGATGGAATACAAACATATACACACACACACCTATAGTAATTATGGGTGGTGTAGGAGTACTGACAGTAGTCCAATTTTCATTGCAAATTATGGGGGTTGTTCCAACTTTGGAGGAAGTGGTAATCCGTCCCAAAAGTGACGGTAAAGTGACGGATATACCACCAGCCGTATTACGAGTCCATTATATCCTATGGAACTCGTAATACGGCTGGTGGTAAATCCGTCACATTTGGGACGGATTACCACCTCCTCCAAAGTTGGAATAACCCCCTATGTCACTTAACATGGTGTAGTAAGGTTGCAGTTAAAAGCTACAGAGGTGTGCTATTACTGTGTCTGTATTTGGAAGGGAAGTATTAGCAACAATGTGCTCAGTAGTCATGAAGGTGAGGGTAAAGAAAAATGATTTGGTTATTTAAAAGCAAATACTTGCATGATATCCTGGCTTAGATGTACAACTCAAACTATTTTATAGTGCCAAAACACAAGGTGGTTTCAACAAAGATATTAAAGAAGTATAGTGTTAAATGTGTCCAGTTACACTATACAATTATTTATATTATGGAATGCATCTGATAACCTTGGTGTCTTGTCTAGTTAAGAAGTTAGAAGATTTTAAAGGTGCTAAAATTATAGAGAGGTAGGTGTCCAATGTAGGTCTACATTTTTGCTGTGTCCTTTGTTCTTTGCTTTAAACCCTGGCATTTCCTTTCATACCCAGGACATTATCTCCCCTCTCCTCTTTTCAACACTTCTCTTATTTATATTTCTTTATAAAATTACTTTGCCTTACATACTGTAACCATCCTTTTCCCTCAGCTGTGCTTTAGCATGCGACTCACCTGTTTCTTTGCTCATTTCATCCAAAACTAAGTATGATGAAAAAGCTGCACACAACTGGTGAGTAAGAAAGGATGGGAAAAAATGGTTTAGTTAGTTAAAATAGAAGGCCTAAATCAAACTCAAGCTATTGTATAGTGCTGAAATACTAGACACTATAGGTAAATTATATTAAGTGTATCTGCTATTCAAATAGTGATAAATAGCACTATAATATTTAGTTAATAGTATTAGTTACAATATGGGAGGTTCTGGGTTACTATGGCTTCACAAGCAATCCCTCAGTGTTATGCAGTTAAAAATGTAGGGAGGTAGATGTTGTCCAATGTAGAGCCATGATTTTGCTGTTTCATCCATCCTGTAATTTTAACCCTCTTGCTTTGGTCCATTTGCAATCCAGAAGTCTCTCTTTGATCTCTTGTGCTTCTCCTATTCTTTCCTTTTGTTTCTAAATTGATTTTGCCTTACTTTCTAATAACATGCCTGTCATTTTTCTGCTGTTTTGCTGTTTTTGAGCTGTCTTCATCTCACCCTGTGTATGCTCCCCTCATAGAATAGCAAGTATGAGCAAAGTGCTGGTCAGTACTGTTGCAAAACAAGGATAGGAAAAACCAGATCCATTAGAGAAATGTAGGAACTTTAAGTATACATACTTTTTAAATGATATCAAATGATATTGTAGATTGGGTACTCATTGTATAACTAATGTGAAAATTTGTGTTCAGGATACTGTGCTTGTCACAGCTAGCAAATCATAGATTCTAATGGTCTTGCATATAAAATGTGGCAGATCATGTCTGACTTTACTCTTTTATAGTTTGTCAGTTCTCATCTCTCTTAAATTGCCTGTCTTCCTTGTGAGTGCAATCCATAAATGTATCTCCACTCTCTTACCATTTGACATCCATTTACTTTTTTTGTCCTCATTCCACCTCCAGTGACCACAATCTGACCTCAGACAATCCATAGTGCTTAGAATCAAACTCAGCTTCAGGCAAGTTCACTGGACAGTGGGCCTGTAACACAACCTCAACAGGCACTACTAACTTGAGAGGTGTCACTGGACACAATTTTACACATCCTAACTTCACCATGTGCCAGAACCCTTCATCCTCCACTCAGTTCTTACTTTTCTTGTACACCTCTTTAAAACACTTCACTGATTTCTGCCAGGAATGACACATGGAGCTAGAGGTTGGCCCCACTGTTTACAAATCTTCACCCTTGCAAGGATGATCAAATAAAAAATCAGCTTATGTTGCTGTGTTGAAATGTATGCACCACCATCCTCCGGTTGAACCAGGCCAGGCATAATCATACCAGGGCTTTCCTCCATGGTTCTTCCTATAGTGTCAGAAACTGTTTTACCCACACCTGACCAAAATTATTACTGGTTTGGGCAGGTGGCAAACATGTGGACATCATCAGTGTCTCAACTGCCACACAACTTAGACCTCAAGTCCTTACTTCCTCATATCTGTGGCAACTTCACTGGAGTCCAGTAGGATCTGTAGAGGGTAAAGAAGTGGTTGCTCTTCAGTGCAGCAGATTTAGCCACAGGGCAAAGTGCAGACATAAATACTTACCATATCTCCACCAACTCCATGCTCAGCAAGTATCCTTGTCATTTGTGGTTTCATATTCTCCTCAGCTGCCTGCAGGAGAATCTGTTATACCAATGTGCCACTTTCTTCTTCCTTGCCAGAAATTCCTGGAGGTCCTCCTCCATTAGACAGGTCTCAACCTCGATCACTTCTGATTCTTGAGATATGTATTCAGCTGGTAACATTTAAACCTAGAAAGTGCCCCACTTGCCCTTTCCTTCCAAATGTCCCCGGATAATCTCCAGCTTTCTACCACTAATTGACCCCACCTTATTATGCTGTACTGCCTTAAAGGATTTGCTAGGCTGTATAACATGCACTGCTTTGTTACGGGGGAGTCCCAAACTGGGGTCAGCTTGCTATGAAATAGGATTCTCAATAATGTCCCTATCCCATTCCACATTTTAACAGCTGCATGCATGCACTTTAATCAAGCCTTCTTGAAATATTTAGGAGTCCAGAACATATATAAAAAGTCTTCCTTTGGTAAGCCAGTTAGCATAATGCTAAACATGGCTGCCAATGGTGTCTTGTCTGGACGAATGAGCAACCATCCACTGTTCTTCAACTGAAAGGTTCAGCAGTAAAGTTGAAAATCAAGCGGCCCTAAACCCCCTTTCTCCACAGCTTTTTCCAAGAAAGTCTTATGCCCTTGCTTTTCCAAACTAAGGAAGTGATTTTCCCTTGTATTTTCATAAGGGCCTTTTTATCGAACTTCGCAGAATATTGTCAAACAAATAGGTGTACTTAGGTTGGATAGACATTTTGAGTAGATTTATCCATCCATATATGGTGAGCGGGAGAATCTGCCATCTCTTTATGAGCCTATCTGTCCCTATGCTTACCCTCTCCAAATTCACCATTGGAATTTTCTCAGGATCTTGTATTGTTTTTATTCCCAAGTATCTTATTTCATCTACATTTTTCCTTACAACACTGGTTCCAAGTGATTGTTTCAGTTTTTTCCTTGTTAACCTAATTGTTGGATAACTCACTGAAACCTTTTCTTTCTGCCACTAACTGTGGTATAGTACATGCCGCATCAGATATGTAGGTCAGCAGGTCATCTGCATAAATTGCTCTTTTCCTAGAGTACGTCCTTATCACAAATGGCTTTATTTTCTTGTTCAAACTCAGGTTTGGGCGAGGTATTCAGTAAATAAATCAAAAAGAATAGGTGAAAGGGGGAATCCCTGTCTGGTACCTCTTTCTATTTTCACTGGTGAAAAGAAACTGTTGTCACCCAAAACCTGGGCACTAAATCTGGGTAAATCTGCGCAAATCTTCAAGCTCAAGCACCATCATCAAATATTTCCAGTTCACGCTATCAAACACCTTGGCCTCATCCAGGGTCACTACTGTAGTGGAGGCTCTAGGGTTGTTGCTAGGTCTATTGAGCCTATCAATGTGTAGGTAACCTCTGTCATACTTCTTCCAGGTAGAAACATCTACTGAAATTCCTTTATCAGGCTCCCTGCTACCTTACTTGACCGAGTGGCTAGGAGGCTGGTAAAGACTTATAATATAGGGTGGCAGGACCGGCTATGTAGGGGGTTCTTGCAACGTTTCATAATCAAGGTAAATACATCATTATTCCAGGATTCTGGTATTTGTAAACTGTGTAATAGCATAGAGTTGAATAACTTGATCATTCTTTCTGGTGCTGAAATATAAAACTCATTAGGGAACCCATCCAGCCCTGCAGATTTCCCTGTTTTTAGCTTCTGAACCATAGTCAAAATGTCACTACTCGTTATTTCTTGACTCAAATACTGATGCTGTTTCCAGGTGAGCTTGGGAAGATATTTATCAGTCAACCAATTCTCTAGATCTTTCTCATCTATAGTTAAAATTTCTGAATGTAAATCCTGAAACAATTTGCTAGAAACAGCTTTGATATCGCTACTCTCCTCCACAATTACATTCCTATCATCATCCATAACATTCTTAATGTAATTTCAATTTCTGTCCAGCCTAACTTGTGAGGTTAACAACATTCCAGAACTACCCCCATCTGTGCAAAGTCCCTGACTTCACTGGCTTCCTTTTGCTGTAATACCATCTCTTATATTTTGAATTGAAACTTTAACTGAAGGTCTTCCAACTTTCTTCTATTCTTTTTTCACATCCCCTTTTACTGAGTTTGCTTTTAGCGCAGCATCTGACCTTATAATCTCCTCATCCAGCTGTGAGACCTGCATCTTTTCCTTCCTGGTCCAAGCTACAGAGATATTGGTAAGGGTTCCCCTTAGCCAGGGCTTATATGCATCCCATTCTAAATGAATTGGGGTGGATGTCATGTTTCAGCTGAAGTACTCATCTGTTCCCTTCCTTACCTCCTTGGTGATCTCAGGCTATGGGAAGATTATCCCAATAATTGTCTACCTCACCTCCTAATCTGGTTGCCATCTGTCAAATTGATTTTTAAAAACAAGGCTGCATGGTCTGACAAAGAAATAGGAAGGTGTTCTGTCTAGAGACATTTCTTAACTTCTTTGTGGTTCATAAAGAAATAATCTGATCTTGAATAGTGGCAGTTTCCCTGCTATGAAAAGTGTAGTCCCTTCAACTTCCTTTTACCTTTCACTACACATCACAAATGTTTAGATTCTCTTCCATGGAAAGTAAGTAGGCCCTAATTGTTTTAGAACTAAGTTGTGTACATATTGATGATCTATCTAGATGATTATCCATCACAATGTTAAAATCGCCTTGTTGGATAATAGAAGCTTTGACTTCCACCAAGGGTAGCTTGGTCAATAGGGAGTGGTCATCCGTGTTCGGCCTTGAAAACTGGTTGCAATCACATGTTCTACCCATCTTTGTTTCAGAGGGAATTCCTCATGTGTTTGTCTCAACAAGTGAGTTTCCTGCAGCATAATGATTTGAAACATGTATCAATCATTGCCTTTCATGTTCCAGCATAGAAATGTGAGGGCCTGCCCACTTTTTTGATGATCCATCTCCCCCAGGCTTCAGTTCATGCTCATACTCAGTGATGGTTGGGTTGTGCTTGAGGATATGATTTGTTATAATTTTCTTCCTATGCTCCCCACCTTGTGTGCTTCGCCCCTAAGAAAATCCTCCCAAATCTGACTCTAGGCATTCCCTTATGCCCATATGAGATTGATCCCCCTGGAGTAGCATTTTATGTGATTCTGCTTGGCCCGATTATTTATGTTGATCTTGTCCACCCTCCATCTTAAACTGCGAAATAAATGTATCTACCTCCTCCAAGTCAAAAAAGTATGCATTTCGTTCTCACACATAACTTTCAGATTTGCGGGGAATCTCAATTGAACATTTGGTCCCAATTTCAACAGTTCCTCCTTACACTTCCCCAACTCCCATTGTCTATCTTCTGTCACTCAGGAGATGTCAGATCTTATCTTGAAAGTGACAACCAAGGCCTATGTTGATTTCTCCTTCACGGCCAGGCCTAAAATTGTTCTCTTTACTGAGTATGGCAGGAAGTTCAATCTTTTCCAAGGCCTCCTATCACCTATGTTCAGCTTAAATGGGTCCCTTTGTACTCTATGAATTTCAACCCCAAGAGCTAGTGAAGACGTTTATTGAGGAAATGCTTCTGTTAACACATTTATTACTAGAGCTTAATATCAGCTCTTTCTGTACCTTCAATCACTCCAAGGATACTGATGTTGTTTCTTCTAGAGTTGTTTTCTATTCTCTCAAGCTTATCTAACAACTCGTTCCCTTTTTGTTTCAGTCAGGCTATGTCCTGCGTATTTTCCTGCACTGTCGAACTAAGATCCCGTACTCTGTTCTCTAGTTTGTTTGGGTTGTGCTGTGCTAGACCCACTATCTTCTCCTTTCGGTCTGAACAAGTCACTTGAATCTCCCTTTGGTTTGCCTCAGAAACTGAAAATCGATCTTTTTATTTCCCGTGTGAATTGAATAATCATTTCTTGCACTGTATACTAGCCTCTGCTGTTACTATAATCAGCATCTTCATTTTTGGGTAGTGTAGCCCCCCTCTGTTCCAGACGCTTCGCAGTTATGGCATCTCCTTCCACTGATGTTATGTCATCCATAGCCAGAACAGAAAAATGGTTTTGTACAGGTACCGCTGGATGTATTAAAGCAGCTCAGAGATAGGTTCCTTAGTTGCCCTTTCTTGCACCACCACCTCAGGGCTCTTGGACATACTTTTTCTTTTGTGCTGGCCAAGACTCTCTCTACCTCTACCTCCACCTGCCCCTTGAATTCTTCTGATACCCTTCAGGTCAATCTTTGCTTTAAAAAAGACCATAGGGATGGTATGACTCTGAAACCTTTAACATCTGGGAGGCCCATTCTATGCTTTGAAGCAGTTACGGCCTGTGAGAAGGCTCTACTTTGGGATTTTTTGACAATTTGTTTTTTCTGCTTTGGCCTGACTAGTTTAACTATTTAACTGTTGGCCACAACTCTCTTTACTTGCAGGTACAAATAGATGTGTGATTAGAGAGCTTAGAGTACAACAGTCTCACTTATAAGCAACTTCACTCAGCATCCCTTTACTTGGGGATTTAGGACTCTCAGAGCTTCTGAAATCACTTTGTAAGGGGGCTAGGTCACCTGAAGCTTTAGGACTCTTACCCTGTGACCATTGGCTGCCTACTTCCATCTGTTTATCCTGGGCTATGACAATATTATTTCTCCCCTTTTTTTGCCTGCTATGCTTGTCCCTTCAACACTGTTAGGGGCTTGCACCTTGCTCTCACAGCCAGCCGTCTTTACCTGTAACAGCTCTTCTGCTGCTTCCAGTGAGGGCTACACATCACTGCAGGATGCAATGTACTTCCCACCGATACACTGATAAAGTGATTTAATATTCCTCTTTACTTAATAGCTGAGGAACGGTTTGATGTACGTGAAAACATACAGTTTACTACATTAGTAAATTGGATCATAATAGAATGCTTGTGAGGGGCATTCATTAGAATGCAGATATCTCTCCAATTCCTGCTGACCTCCAGTAGCTGAAAACTTTTGAGAATATTGTCATACAAACGGTGTACCATTTTTAAGCTATAGTTCACCTACAGCCAAAAATTGCAAATTTACCTCTCAGTGAATTACTGAAAGGCCTCAAAGGAAAAGTAGTATATCTTCCACTCAGACTAAAGGAGAACAACTATCGGTTTTAGTGAATGGTGTGCCAACAAAATATAGAACATTTTGAGACAAATGTGTTAGCTTTGATTCGTTGAAGAAAGCCCTATAATACTTGAAAACAAAAAAACATGTATTACAAAGATGTAGACATAGATCAACATTTGTCTTCAGATGGCACACAGCTTTCAAGGTCAAGAGAGAGTGGTCAGCCTTGGAGGGTAGATTCTGCTAAATCAGACAATATCTAACAGCACTTCAGTATTAACCCATTATACTTAATAGATGTAATGGATGATGCGTTAAAATTGTATCACATTAGTCAGGCAAGAGGGGGGCTAATTAGTGTAGGGGAAAAAACGTATTTTATTATGAAGTTCAGATCCCTGATCCTGATTATAAGTCAATTAGGCTATATTTTAAAGGACGAAAATTTAGACAGATCTTTGAATATCTTTTTAATCTTCGGTTTCAAAGTGAAGTGGTTATTGTATGTTGTGCTGTAACACATATTCTCAAACAGGGCACAGTTCCTTTAAAGTGAGTGCAAGACAATTTATTGAAAATGTTTTCAGTAAATATGAAATTCTTGAGTACAACCTCATAAATCTCATGGCATGTCAATAAGGCACAAATTAGTACTGGTTTCAGCAGCATGCTGAGTTAACGTGCAGGCTGCAAATTTGAGGTGCTTGTACCTGGTACTTAACCCTCAGCTGTGCAGAGCATGATTGGGTTGATTTCCAAGAGTTTCAGAGGCAAGCAATCTCAAATATTACTGACATCATTTTCAAGACACCTGGATACTTGTGTTTCTTGAATCCAGAAAGTGTCTGTAGGTATTTCTATCACAGGTTTCAAGACATACTTTGTTTCATCTGCAACAAAACAACGCCTCTCCATTGTGAAGTTGTTGACTGCTTTTGGAGTAAGGGATTTTTAGCGAGAGGTGCACCCATAAAATCACATGTTAATGTGTTAAAAAAGATGAGCCACAATTTGGAAAGAGAAGTGATGAATCACCTAATTGTTTATAGAGCAGTATGTTTAATGTGAGATTCCAAATGAGTTTCAGAATAAAACCGTTAGACAGCAAGTGCTGGGATTTCCGTCACAGAAATATGGAAAGTACTGTCACCACTGATAGAGAATGAAAAGGAAATACTACACAAAGTATTGCTTTGGTTTTCCTAGGCCTGTCATTTCTAAAGGGAGAAGACATTGTTTCAAGCCTGCAGCTAGACACACAGGGCCTCATTACAAGTTTGGCGGGTCACTCATCAGCCCCACCAGACCTGTGGAAGGAGACTGTCACAGGGCTGGTGGTCTCCCCCGGGCCAAATTACTATGCTTCCGCTGGCCTGACTGGCGGAAACCTCCATATTAGGATGTTTCCACCAGTCAGCCCAGTGGATACAGTGTTGTGGCATTGGCCTCAGCTCCTCCGGGAGAGGAGACCAATGCCATCCCACAGCACCCTCAGAATGCGCACTGTCTGCTGTAGCAGACAGTGTTTGTTCCGAGGCAGCTGGGAAGGGGGGCCTCTACACTGACCACTAAATGGTCATGGGCAGTGCAGGGGTCCCCGCTGTCTCCCCAAACACTGCTTTTCCATGAAAAGACTGGTAGAAAGGGAAGTCGTGATCAGCTAGGTAGTGCTGAATTGAACACCACCGTGGCTGACCACGATTTCGACCACCCCATCGGGATCCATGATCCTGGTGATGGTCCCTTGGCAGTCCACCTGCAGGGGTTGTAATCTGGCGCTTGGACTGCCAGGAGTGTGGCGGTCTGACACCCACTGTGAGTTTGGCAGTCGCAAGATTGCCAGACTTGTAATGAGGCCCACTGCTCCAGGCAAATTATAAAAAAATACATGCAACAATGAGAGAAGTGAGGTTTCCAAATTTATTAATGACTACAACTCTGACATTTTTTCTATGAGGAATATAAGTATAGACATTCGGTTTGTTGCAGAGAAGTGCATTGTTGTTGCTCAATACATAATTTCCCATATTACTATGTAAAAAAGTCGTAAAGGATGGAAATGAAAGCGATCTCAGCAGAGAAATCTTTATCTATTAAATTGTAGCAATTGGCTAAGTTCTTCCAGCTTAAACATCAAGAGCAAGAACAATCATTTAAATCAACTAAGATTGTACCAAAGTTCATTATTTATTGGGATGGATGGACTAACCAATGCATTTCAGTCAAAGGTTTCAGCAATTTAAACCTGGGTTAAATACATAGGATATATGAGAGAGCAGGCAGGCTTTGTAAACCATTTAGAAGTATCAAAACCAACTAAAAGTTTAAAAAACATAAGACAATAAAAATAAATATAACAAAATGATACTAAAATGACAAAAAAATAATAAGGGGAACCAGAGTTACTACTTTAGAAGAGTTAAGAAACATAGCACCAAAACATTAAGGGCCATCTGTATGAACACATTGCCTATTGTCCCAGGTACTCCTACATACCAGAGTGAGGTCTCCTGGTTTATCCTTCTACCTCATGCAGGTAAGACACAATTGAACTTGGTTATCGAGTTGTACTGCTTTTTTTGGTTATGAGACATAAAAGTTAATTTTACTCTGCTAGTTAGGGACATCGGTGTTGCCTACTATAGGGCATCAGATTTGTCATGTTGTCTGCCGGCATCTGCTCGATGAGTCCCTTCTGGTGTAATACACCTTTCCTCTATTGATCCAGTGTTGCAGTATACTCTCCACCACTACCTTGGTCCTCTCTCTGGCTTCTTACTCTTCTGTAGGTCTACTATGTCCTTGTTGATAGTCTCTTGGGCTTTTCTATTATTGCCTCCATTTTTGCTTAACACTATCCTTTATGTCATAGAAAGTTTGGGTGATTTCATCCAGTGTCTCCTCAGGCATGGTAAAAAAATGTGTTTTATTGTCTAAGGTCACTCGCAGTATGGCCGTTGTTAGAAATGGGGTGTCTGGTTGGCTAGGGTATGCACGTAAGCCAGGCAGAACCCACCCACTCGAGTCAGGGCAATGGAGTTACACGTCCAAGATAACCCTTGCTCACCCCCGTGGTAGCTTGGCAGGAGCAGTCAGGCCTAGGCCTAACTCGGAGGCAATATGTAAAGCATTTGCACAACACACACAACACATGTGACACACTATCCCTACCACAAAGGAAACACAACACCAAGTTATATGAAAATATACTGCATTGTAGACAACGCAATTATTAGACTAAACATCACATATCAGTAATATCCTGCTACCTTAGCAGTTGTCAGAACGTTACACATTAGTTACTCTGCAGAACTAGCAGTAGTCACATATAACACACAGGTTACTCAGTATTCTGCAACATAAGCAGTAGTCAGGAAACACGTTATTACACCAAAGAACTTGTCATAAGAATATCATAAACGCCCATATCAGGAACCTTATAAAACGTATGGCAAGTCAGAAAAACATATTAGCATGTTATGCCCATAAAAGGAACATTTCCATACACATGTGAAACATCAGGAAACAGGTAGGCAACATATAAATCACTAACATCTCTAAAAATAACTTAAGCCATATTTATTGTCTTGTAGTGGTACCTGCTTTCCATGAGAGCACCTCCAGTGCTAGTGGAATGAAAATGGGGCCCCCAGCTCTCCTCTGCGCCAAACGGGGGCCTCCCAAGAGTTCTGGGTTTGAGGGGGGGAGGGGCCCCTCCTGGGGACTGTGATCGCTTGTGACCCCCCCAGGCCTCAACTGGCCCTCACGAGGGGGGCCAAAGTCAGTCAACTGATTTAGGACAGGAAGGGGGCACCACGCACCCCGTCTGATTTGTAACGGGCCACTACTGGGGCTCGTGATCTCTAGGGTTCCCCTGGGCCTTCACTGGCCCTCCAATACGGGGGCCACAACAATGCCCCCAAAGAATAATACTGGGGCCCGGCGGCGTGGGCAACCTCCGATGAGGTTTCCACCCCAACTGCCCTGGAGCTGCACACGATGAAGACGGAGGGCGCCCAGCGAGCCTTGGTTCCCCTCCAACTAGATCATCCAGGTCACGCTCCTAGGGAGCGAGTACTGAGCCCGCAGAGGGTTCCCAACTGGTTCGGCCGTGCCCTGGCTGGCCTGCCCGACTGGCAGGCTAATTCACCTTCTACCTGGGCTGCGGCGGTGAATGGCCCTAAGTCAGGGCCTTCTGGTGCCCCGGGGCACTCCATGGAGCAAACCTTGCCCCGGAGGCACCAATAGGAGCACACTTGCTCCGGTTTTCTGCAGATAGGCTGTCTTCGTGCCTCGGGGGCACAGTAACGCACGGTTCACTCGCCCTCTGACAATACAGGCTCCCTGGGCTTTGGCGGTGAACACAGGGTACAGCGGCGCGATTCCCCAAAAGCACTTAGAGCATCATATTAAGCCTGGGTCATGGTGGTGAATTTCCAATAAGTGCTCTCAAGCGCTGAAGAAATAAGGTGAAGAGCTTTTCCCAAGTGCTAGTTCTTTAATAAAAAGAGGAGAGCCCTCTCCAGGTACTTCAAGTTCAAGTACTGAAGCACTCCTCGCGCTTCCCATGGTTACGGAGATCAGGGGCCACAGCACCCTGCCCCTGGGGGACAAAGCTCAGGGAAAAGGCCCACAGGGGAAAGGGTCCAGCAACAGGCCAGTGCAAAGAGGATGCAAGCAAGTGGCAATTCCTTACAGAAACCACGCAGGTCACAGGTCAGCACAGCAGCTGTCCATGGCGGTCCCTGGTGAGTCCTTCCAGCATTCTGTGTCCAGTTCCAAGATGTCTTTAAATTGTGGGGAAAACTCCCCTGTACTTATACTCAGTTTTTACAGTGTTTTACAATGGAAGGGGTGAGGAGGTTCCAAACAGTTACAACTGCTTCTGGGAGTGCACCCTCTCTCCTCCAGCACAGGCTCCAAACATCATTTGAGGGTAAACAACCCTATTGTGTGAGGCCAGGGCACAGCCTTTACAAATGTAGGTGTGCCCTGAATCTCCCTTCTCTCAGCCCAGGAAGCAACTAAGAATGCAGATGCACCTCTGTGACACCTCCACCCTCCCTGTGTACAGGCTGTCTGGAAAGTATGCACAAAGCCCAACTGTCACTCTGCCCAGATGTGAATTGGAGTCAACCTGCAAAACACCAGAGTCATAAGCACAGAAAAATGCTCACTTTCTAGAAGTTCCTACCATGCAAACCTCATCTACATGCACACCCCATTACCCTGTATTTATATAAAAAAAACAATTTATTACAAATATCAAATAAATGTCATCCTTTACATACAATTTGTAACTTCCCCCATCATATCACAAAGGAAAGAAAAACCAGTGAAAAAAGATATAAGGTGCTCGTGTTTTATAGTAAAGAAAGAGAAATAATCCCTCAAAACATTCATAAAAATATATACCTTATATCTTTTTCACTGTTTTTTTTCCTTTGTGATATTATGGGGGGGAGTTACAAATTGTATGTAAAGGATGACATTTATTGGATATTTGTAATAAATTGTTTTTTGAGATAAATACAGGGTAATGGTGTGTGTATGTAGATGAGGTTTGCATGGTAGGAATTTGTTATATCGAGGGGTTTTTTTTTGTTGCAATTAGCTATACCCATACCCATTCAGGGTTAATAGGGTCACCCTCTGTGGTTGGTAAATACACTTTCTAGAAGTGGCATTTCTGTAATAGTAAAAAATAATGCACCTACACCAGTAAGCAGCATTTCTTATCACCATTACAACCATACCAAACATGCCTAAGCTACCCCTCATAAATCAGACAATACCCCCTACATATAAAGCAGGGCATTTCTAATGTAATCCTATGAGAAGGCAGCACTCACAGCAGTGAGACACCAAGTTAGGCTGTTTGTCACTACCAGGACATACCACGCAACCTGGCATATGTCCTGCCTTCTACATACATTGCACCCTGCCCATAGGGCGAGCTAGTGCCTACCTTAGGAGTGGCTTACATGTAGTAAAAGGGGAGTTCTGGGCCTGACAAGTACATTTAGATGCCTGGTCCCTGTGGCAGAAAACTGCGCACACAGGCCCTGCACTAGCAGGCCTGAGACACGTTCGAAAGGCTACTTCAGTGGGTAGCGCAAGCAGCACTGCAGGCCCACTAGTAGCATTTAATTTACAGGCCCTGGGTATAGAGATACCACTGTACAAAGGACTTATAGGTAAATTCAATATGCCAATTAGGTATAAGCCAATCATACCAACTTTAGATGGGAGAGCACCTGCACTTTAGCACTGATCAGCAGTGATAAAGTGCTCAGAGTCCTACAGCCAACAGCGAGAGGTCAGAGAAAATAGGAGGAATTAGGCAAGAAGTGAGGTGATGTACCTGCCACAAGGGCCAGGTCCAACAGCCGTCTGGAACAGGATACAAACACTATAACTTTGGGGAAGTAACCATTTATTTTCTTTAATTAGCAATGCTTTCTTTGTGTAGAAATAGTATAGTCAGGTCGCACCAAAATAATACTGTCATGCATTGTCCATAGTCTGTAATCCTGTGCCACTCGCAGCACATAGTCCCTATCTTGATAGCTCAATAGGCGCGCCATTATAGGGCAAGGTGGCACCTCAGGAGCTGACAGACAACCTGGAACCGTGTGTGCACATTCTATAGAAAAGAACTTGGATGACGTACCTTTAACCCCTTCACTGCCAGGCCTTTCCCCCCACAGGTGCCAGGCCTTTTTTGGGCTGTTTGGGGCAGTTCATACTTTGGCCCTCATCACCTTTTGTCCACATAAGCTACTCATGCCAAATTTGTGTACTTTTTTTTCCAAGATCCAAGGAATTCTAGAGGTACCAAGAATGTGTGGGTTCCCCTGGAGGAGACCAACAAATTAGCCAAAAGACAGAGGTCATTTTGTTTTTTTTAAAACAAATGGGGAAAATGGCATTAACAAAGGGTTTATGGTGATAAAATCTCCATCTTCCCAGCTTTCAGGAACAGGCAGGCTTGAATCAGAAAACCACATTTTTCAACACAATTTTAGCATTTTACTGGCACAGACCCCACTTTTACTATTTTTAGTGCTTTTAGCCTCATTACAGTTACTGACAGAAATGGGTATGAAACCAATGCTGGATCCTGGACAGCTAAACATTTTTAAAAAGTAGACAAAATTATGAATTCAGCAAAAGGTCATTTGTGTAGATCCTACAAGGTTTTTCTACAGAAAATAACAGCTGAAATAAAACAATATTGAAATTGAGCTGAATAAACACGCATTTTACTCTGTAACTTTTTCCTGCGATGCCAGATTTTCAGAAGCAATATACTTTTACATCTGCAGGACCCTTTTGGTTACTGGGATATATAGGGCTTGTAGGGTCATCAAGAATTGTAGGTACCCAAAGCCAATAAATGAGCTGCACCTTGCAATGGGTTTTCAGTGCATGCAGGGTATACATGAATTCATTAGGTGAAATATAAAGAGTGAAAACTAGGTATCAAGAAAACCTTTGTACTTACAAAATGGGCACAAGATAAGGTGTTTAGATTTAGAAGCAGTGTTTATTTGCACATCTCTGAATTACGGTGTCCCCATACTACCATGTGAATTACAGGGCATTCCTCAAATAGATGTCTTTTTTACACACTGTCTTACATTTGGAAGGAAAAAATGTAATGAAAGACAAGGGGCAATAACACTTGTTCTGCTATTCTGTGTTTCCCCAAGTCTCCGATAAAAATGGTACCCCACTTGTGTGGTAAGGCCTAAGGCTCTCGACAGGAAAAGCAACATGGACGCATGACATTTTTATACTGAAATCTGTTGTGCTTTTTGGAAAGTGCCTAGCTGTGGATTTCGGCCTCTATCTCAGCCAGCCGTAATCTGGGGAAAAATACCAAACCTGTCCATTTTTTAAAACTAGACACCCAAGGGAATCTAAGATGGGATTACTTGTTGGGCTTTCTCCAGGTTCTGTTACCGAGAATCCTTTGCAAACCCCAAAAGTTGGCACAAAAAAACACTTTTTCCTCAAGTTTCAGTTATGGGAAGTTCTGGAATCTGAGAGGAGCCACAAATTTCCATCCACCCAGCATTCCCTCAAGTCTCCCGATAAAAATTCTACCTCACTTGTGTGGGTAGGCCTAGTACCCGCAACAGGAAATGCCTCAAAAATACAACATGGACACATCACATTTTCCAAAAGCAAACTGACCTGTTTATTTGCAAAGTGCCTAGCTGTGGATTTTGACCTCTAGCTCAGCCAGCACCTACGGAAACCTACAAAACCTGTGCATTTTAAAAAAATAGACACCTCAGTGAATCCAAGATGGGGCGACTTGTGGCGCTCTCACCAGGTTCTGTTACCCAGAATCCTTTGCAAACCTCAAAATTTGGCAAAAAAAAGCACTTTTTCCTCACATTTTGTTGACAGAAAGTTCTGGAATCTGAGAGGAGCCCCAAATTTCCTTCAACCCATCACTCCCCCAAGTCTCCCGATAAAAATGGCACCTCACTTGTGTGGGTAGGCCTAGTGCCTCCGACAGGGAATGTCCCAACACACAACATGGACACATTACATTCTCCCAAAGAAAACTGACCTGATTTTAGCTGAGTGCCTAGCTGTGGATTTTGGCGTCTAGCTCATTCGGCAGCTAGGAGAACATAGCAAACCTGGACATTTCTGAAAATTAGACACGTAGGGGACTCCAAGATGGGGTGACTTGTAGGGCTCTCACCAGGTTCTGTTACCCAGAATCCTCTGTAAACCTCAAGTTGTGGCAAAAAAAAACAGTTTTTTCCTCACATTTCGGTGACAGAAAGTTCTGGAATCTGAGAGAAGCCATGAAATTCTCTTCCACCCAGCATTCCCCCTACTCTCCCGATAAAAATGATACCTTACTTGTGTGGGTAGGCCTAGTGCCAACGATAGAAAATGCCCCAAAACACAACAAGGACATATCACATTTTCCCACAGAAATAGCCCTGTGTTTTGGAAAGTGCCTAGCTGTGGATTTTGGTGTCTAGCTCAGCCGGCAGCAAGGAAACCTACCACTCCTGTGCATTTTTTAAAACTAGACACCTAGGGGAATCCAAGGTGGGGTGATGCTTGGGGCTCTCACCAGGTTCTGTTACCTGGAGTCCTTTGCAAACCTCAAAATATGGCAAAAAAGCACTTTTTTCTCACATTTCGGTGACCGTAAGTTCTGGAATCTGAGAGGAGCCACAAATTTCCTTCCACTCTGCATTCCCCCAAGTCGCCCTATAAAAATGATACCTCTCTTGTGGGGGTAGGCCTAGTGCCTAGTGCCGGCGTAAGTGAATGCCTCAAAAAACTATGTGGACACATCACATTGGCCTCTAGCTCAGCTGGCACCTAGTGAAAACAACCAAACCTGTGCATTTTTTTTAACTAGACACCTAGGGGAATCCAGGATAAGTTGACTTGTTGCCTCTCACCGGCTTATGTTACCCAGAATCCTTTGTAAACCTCAAATTGTGGCAAAAAAACACTTTTTCCTCACATTTCGGTGACAGAAAGATCTGGAATCTGAGAGGAGCCACAAATGTCCTTCCCGCCTGCATTCCCCCAAGTCTCCTGCTAAAAACTATCCCTCACATGTGGAGGTAGGCCTATTGTCCACGAAAGGGAATGCCCCAAAACACTATGTGGACACATCACATTTTCCCAAAGAAAACACAGCTTTTTTTTGGAACGTGTCTAGCAGTGGATTTAGGCCTCTAGCTCAGCCGGCACCTAGTGAAACATAGCGAACCTGTGCATTTTTTAACACTACACACCCACCCAGGGGAATCCAGGATGGGGTGACTCTTGGGGCTGTCACCAGGTTCTGTTACCTAGAATCCTTTGCAAACCTCAAAATATGGCAAAAAAAACACTTTTTCCTCACATTTCGGTGACCGTAAGTTCTGGAATCTGAGAGGAGCCACAAATTTCCTTCCACCCAGCATTCCCCTAATTCTCCCGATAAAAATGATACATCACTTCTGTGGGTAGGCCTGGTGCCAACGTGCCTAGCTGTGGAATTTGGACTCTATCTCAGCTGCCACCTAGGGGAACCTACCAAACCTGTGCTTTTTTTAAACTAGACACCTAGGGGAATCCAAGATGGGGTGACTTCTCGAGGTCTCACCAGGTTCTGTTACCCAGAATCCTTTGTAAACCTCATATTTTGGCAAACAAAAAAAATAAAACTTTTTCTTGACATTTCAGTGACAGAAAGTTCTGGAATCTGAGAGAAACCACAAATTTCCTTCCACCCAGCACTCCCCCATGTCTGCTGATAAAAATGGTACCTCACATGTGTGGGTAGGCCTAGCGCCTCCGACAGGGAAAGCCTCAAAACACAAAGTGGACACATCACTTTCTCCCAAAGAAAACGGACCCATTTTTTGCAAAGTGCCTAGCTGTGGATTTTGTCCTCTAGCTCATCCGGCACCTAGGAAAACCTAGCAAACCTGGACATTTCTGAAATCTAGGCACCTATGGAAATCCAAGATGAGATGACTTGTGGGGCTCTCACTAGGTTCTGTTACCCAGAATCCTTTGTAAACCTCAAATTTTGGCAAAAAAACACTTTTTCCTCACATTTCGGTGACAAAAAGTTCTTGAATCTCTGAGAAGCCACAAATTTCCTTCCACGCAGCATTCCCCAAATTCTCCTGATAACAATGATACATCACTTGTGTGGGTAGGCCTAGTGCCAGTGATAGGGAATGCCCCAACACACAACATGGACACATCACTTTCTCCCAAAGAAAACTGACCTGTTTTCTGCAGTGTGCCTAGCTGTGGAATTCGGCCTCTAGCTCAGCCGGCAGCTAGGGAAACCTACCAAACCTGTGCATTTTTTAAAACTAGACACCAAGGGAATCCAGAATAAGTTGACTTTTGTGGCTCTCACCAGGTTCTGTTACCCAGAATCCTTTGTAAACCTCAAATTGTTGCAAAAAAATACTTTTTCCTCACATTTCGGTGACAGAAAGTTCTGGAATCTGAGAGGAGCCACAAATTTACTTCCACCCTGCATTACCCCAAGTCTCCAGATAAAAATGATACCTCAATTGTGGGGGTAGGCCTAGTGTCCGTGAAAGGTTATGTCCCAAAACACTATGTGGACACATCACATATTCCCAAAGAAAACAGAGCTGTTTTTTGGAAAGTGCTTAGCTGTGGATTTTGGCCTCTAGCTCAGCCAGCACCTAGTGAAACCTACCAAATTATGGCAAAAAAAACCCACCAAAAACACTTTTTTCCTCACATTTCGGGGACAAAAAGTTGTGGAATCTGTGAGAAGCCACAAATTTCCTTCTACCCAGCATTCCCTCAACTCTCCCGATAAAAATGATACATCACTTGGTGGGTAGGCCTAGTGCCAGCGACAGGGAACGCCCCAAAACACAACGTGGACACATCACATTCTCCCAAAGAAAACTGACCTTTTTTTTGCAATTTGCCTAGCTGTGGAATTTGGCCTCTATCTCAGCTGGCACCTGGGAAACCTGCCAAACCTGTGTTTTTTTTAAAACTAGACACCTAGGGGAATCCAAGATGGGGTGACTTGTTGGGGTCTCACCAGGTTCTGTTACCCAGAATCCTCTGTAAACCTCATATTGTGGCAAAAAAACACTTTTTCCTGATATTTCAGTGACAGAAAGTTCTGGAATCTGAGAGGAGACAGAAATTTCCTTCCACTCAGCACTCCCCCAAGTCTGCTGATAAAAATGGTACCTCACTTGTGTGGGTAGGCCTAGTGTCTCCGACAGCGAATGCCACAAAACACAACATGGACACATCACATTCTCCCAAAGAAAACTGACCCATTTTTTGCAAAGTGCCTAGCTGTGGATTTTGGCCTATAGCTCATCCGGCACCTAGGAAAACTTAGAAAACCTGGACATTGCTGAAATCTAGGTTCCTATGGGAATCCAAGATGAGATGACTTGTGGGGCTCTCACCAGGTTCTGTTACCCAGAATCCTTTTCAAACCTCAATATTTGGCAAAAGAACACGTTTTCCTTACATTTCGGTGACAGAATAATCTAGAATCTCACAGGAGCCACATATAGCCACATATCCCCTTCCACCCAGCGTTCCCCTTATTCTCCCAATAAAAATGATACCTCACTTGTGTAGGTAGGCCTAGTGCCTGCGATAGAAAATGCCCCAAAACACAACAAAGACACATCACTTTCTCCCACAGAAAACAGACCTGTGTTTTGCAAAGTGCCTAGCTGTGGATTTTGGCCTCTAGCTCAGCCGGCAGCTAGGGAAACCTACCAAACCTGTGCATTTTTTAAAACTAGACACCAAGGGAATCCAGAATAAGTTGACTTTTGTGGCTCTCACCAGGTTCTGTTACCCAGAATCCTTTGTAAACCTCAAATTGTTGCAAAAAAATGCTTTTTCCTCACATTTCGGTGACAGAAAGTTCTGGAATCTGAGAGGAGCCACAAATTTACTTCCACCCTGCATTCCCTCCAAGTCTCCAGATAAAAATGATACCTCACTTGTGGGGGTAGGCCTAGTGTCCGTGAAAGGTTATGTCCCAAAACACTATGTGGACACATCACATATTCCCAAAGAAAACAGAGCTGTTTTTTGGAAAGTGCTTAGCTGTGGATTTTGGCCTCTAGCTCAGCCAGCACCTAGTGAAACCTACCAAACCTGTGCATTTTTTTTAAAATAGACACCTGGAGGAATCTAGGATGGGGTGACTTGTGTGGCTCTCACCAGGTTCTGTTACCCAGAATCCTTTGTAAACCTCAAATAGTAGCAAAAAAATACTTTTTCCTCACATTTCGGTGACAGAAAGTTCTGGAATCTGAGAGAAGCCATGAAATTCTCTTCCACCCAAAGATCCCCCTACTATCCCGATAAAAATGATCTCTTACTTGTGTGGGTAGGCCTAGTGCCAGTGATAGAAAATGCCCCAAAACACAACAAGGACACATCACATTTTCCCACAGAAAACAGACCTGTGTTTTGCAAAGTGCTTAGCTATGGATTTTGGCCTCTAGCACAGCCGGCAACTAGGGAAACCTACCAAACCTGTGCATTTTTTAAAAATAGACACCAAGGGGAATCCAAGATGGGGTGACTCTTGGGGCTCTCACCAGGTTCTGTTACCCAGAATCCTTTGCAACCCTCAAAATATGGCAAAAAAAAACCACCAAAAACACTTTTTCCTCACATTTCGGGGACAAAAAGTTGTGGAATCTGTGAGAAGCCACAAATTTCCTTCTACCCAGCATTCCCCCAACTCTCCAGATAAAAATGATACATCACTTGGTGGGTAGGCCTAGTGCCAGCGACAGGGAACGCCCCAAAACACAACGTGGACACATCACATTCTCCCAAAGAAAACTGACCTTTTTTTTGCAATTTGACTAGCTGTGGAATTTGGCCTCTATCTCAGCTGGCACCTGGGAAACCTGTCAAACCTGTGTTTTTTTTAAAACTAGACACCTAGGGGAATCCAAGATGGGGTGACTTGTTGGGGTCTCACCAGGTTCTGTTACCCAAACTCCTCTGTAAACCTCATATTTTGGCAAAAAAACAAAACACTTTTTCCTGATATTTCAGTGACAGAAATTTCTGGAATCTGAGAGGAGCCAGAAATTTCCTTCCACCCAGCACTCCCCCAAGTCTGTTGATAGAAATGGTACATCACTTGTGTGGGTAGTCCTAGTGCCTCCGACAGGGAATGCCCCAAAACACAATGTGGACACATCACATTCTCCCCAAAAAAATGACCCGTTTTTTGCAAAGTGCCTAGCTGTGGATTTTGGCCTCTAGCTCATCCGGCACCGAGGAAAACTTAGCAACCCTGGACATTTCTGAAATCTAGGCACCTATGGGAATCCAAGATGAGATGACTTGTGGGGCTCTCACCAGGTTCTGTTACCCAGAATCCTTTTAAACCTCAATATTTGGCAAAAGAACACATTTTCCTCACATTTCGGCGACAGAATAATCTGGAATCTGAGAGGAGCCACATATAGCCACATATACCCTTCTACCCAGAGTTCCCCTTCGTCTCCCAATAAAAATGATACCTCACTTGTGTGGGTAGGCCTCGTGCCCGCGATAGAAAATGCCCCAAAACACAAGGACACGTCATATTTTCCCACAGAAAACAGACCTGTGTTTTGCAAAGTGCCTAAACCTATCAAATCTATGGATTTTTGAAAACTAGACACCTAGGGGATACCAGGATGGGGTGACACTAGTGGCTCTCACCAGGTTATGTTCCCCAGAATCCTTTGCAAACCTCAAAATATGGCAAACAAAAACACTTTTCCCCACATTTTTGTGACCGTAAGTTCTGGCATCTGAGAGGAGCCACAAATTTTCTTCCACCCTGCATTCCCCCAAGTCTCCCTCTAAAAACTACACCTCACTTGTGGGGGTTCGACTAGTGCACACGAAGGGGAATGACCCAAAACACTATGTGGACACATCACATTTTCCCAAAGAAAACAGAGCTGTTTTTTGGAAAGTGCCTAGCTGTGTATTTAGACCTCTAGCTCAGCCGGCACCTAATGTAGCCTACTGTACCTGTGCATTTTTGAGCACTAGACACCTAGGGGAATCCAGGATGGGGTGACTTATGGGGCTCTCACCAGATTCTGTTACCCAGAATCCTTTGTAAACCTCAAATTGTTGCAAAAAAATACTTTTTCCTCACATTTCGGTGACTGAAAGTTCTGGAATCTGAGGAGCCACAAATTTACTTCCACCCTGCATTCCCCCAAGTCTCCAGATAAAAATGATACCTCACTTGTGGGGGTAGGCCTAGTGTCCGTGAAAGGTTATGTCCCAAAACACTATGTGGACACATCACATATTCCCAAAGAAAACAGAGCTGTTTTTTGGAAAGTGCTTAGCTGTGGATTTTGGCCTCTAGCTCAGCCAGCACCTAGTGAAACCTACCAAACCGGTGCATTTTTTTTAAAATAGACACCTGGAGGAATCTAGGATGGGGTGACTTGTGTGGCTCTCACCAGGTTCTGTTACCCAGAATCCTTTGTAAACCTCAAATAGTAGCAAAAAAATACTTTTTCCTCACATTTCGGTGACAGAAAGTTCTGGAATCTGAGAGAAGCCATGAAATTCTCTTCCATCCAAAGATCCCCCTACTATCCCGATAAAAATGATCTCTTACTTGTGTCGGTAGGCCTAGTGCCAGTGATAGAAAATGCCCCAAAACACAACAAGGACACATCACATTTTCCCACAGAAAACAGACCTGTGTTTTGCAAAGTGCTTAGCTATGGATTTTGGCCTCTAGCACAGCCGGCAGCTAGGGAAACCTACCAAACCTGTGCATTTTTTAAAACTAGACACCAAGGGGAATCCAAGATGGGGTGACTCTTGGGGCTCTCACCAGGTTCTGTTACCCAGAATCCTTTGCAACCCTCAAAATATGGCAAAAAAAAACCACCAAAAACACTTTTTCCTCACATTTCGGGGACAAAAAGTTGTGGAATCTGTGAGAAGCCACAAATTTCCTTCTACCCAGCATTCCCCCAACTCTCCCGATAAAAATGATACATCACTTGGTGGGTAGGCCTAGAGCCAGCGACAGGGAACGCCCCAAAACACAACGTGGACACATCACATTCTCCCAAAGAAAATTGACCTTTTTTTTGCAATTTGCCTAGCTGTGGAATTTGGCCTCTATCTCAGCTGGCACCTGGGAAACCTGCCAAACCTGTGTGTTTTTTTTAAACTAGACACCTAGGGGAATCCAAGATGGGGTGACTTGTTGGGGTCTCACCAGGTTCTGTTACCCAGAATCCTCTGTAAACCTCATATTTTGGCAAAAAAACAAAACACTTTTTCCTGACATTTCAGTGACAGAAATTTCTGGAATCTGAGAGGAGCCAGAAATGTCCTTCCACCCAGCACTCCCCCAAGTCTGTTGATAGAAATGGTACATCACTTGTGTGGGTAGTCCTAGTGCCTCCGACAGGGAATGCCCCAAAACACAATGTGGACACATCACATTCTCCCCAAAAAAATGACCAGTTTTTTGCAAAGTGCCTAGCTGTGGATTTTGGCCTCTAGCTCATCCGGCACCGAGGAAAACTTAGCAACCCTGGACATTTCTGAAATCTAGGCACCTATGGGAATCCAAGATGAGATGACTTGTGGGGCTCTCACCAAGTTCTGTTACCCAGAATCCTTTTAAACCTCAATATTTGGCAAAAGAACACATTTTCCTCACATTTCGGCGACAGAATAATCTGGAATCTGAGAGGAGCCACATATAGCCACATATACCCTTCTACCCAGAGTTCCCCTTCGTCTCCCAATAAAAATGATACCTCACTTGTGTGGGTAGGCCTCGTGCCCGCGATAGAAAATGCCCCAAAACACAAGGACACGTCATATTTTCCAACAGAAAACAGACCTGTGTTTTGCAAAGTGCCTAAACCTATCAAATCTATGGATTTTTGAAAACTAGACACCTAGGGGATACCAAGATGGGGTGACACTAGTGGCTCTCACCAGGTTATGTTCCCCAGAATCCTTTGCAAACCTCAAAATATGGCAAACAAAAACACTTTTCCCCACATTTTGGTGACCGTAAGTTCTGGCATCTGAGAGGAGCCACAAATTTTCTTCCACCCTGCATTCCCCCAAGTCTCCCTCTAAAAACTACACCTCACTTGTGGGGGTTCGAATGGTGCACACGAAGGGGAATGACCCAAAACACTATGTGGACACATCACATTTTCCCAAAGAAAACAGAGCTGTTTTTTGGAAAGTGCCTAGCTGTGTATTTAGACCTCTAGCTCAGCCGGCACCCAATGTAGCCTACTGTACCTGTGCATTTTTGAGCACTATACACCTAGGGGAATCCAGGATGGGGTGACTTATGGGGCTCTCACCAGATTCTGTTACCCAGAATCCTTTGTAAACCTCAAATTTTGGCAAAAAAACACTTTTTCCTCACATTTTGGTGACAAAAAGTTCTGGAATCTGTGAGGAGCCACAAATTTCCTTCCACCAGCATTCCCCAAATTCTCCCGATAAAAATGATACATCACTTGTGTGGGTGCCAGCGACAGGGAATGCCCCAAAACACAACGTGGACACATCACATTCTCCCAAAGAAAACTGACCTGTTTTTTGCAATGTGCCTAGCTGTGGAATTTGACCTCTATCTCAGCTGGCACCTACGGAAACCTACCAAACTAGTGATTTTTTTAAAACTAGACACTCAGGGGAATCCAAGATGGGGTGACTTGTTGGCGTCTCACCAGGTTCTGTTAACCAGAATCCTTTGTAAACCTCATATTTTGGCACCAAAAAAAACACTTTTTCCTGACATTTCAGTGACAGAAAGTTCTGGATTCTGAGAGGAGCCACACATTCCTTCCACCCAGCACTCCCCCCGCAAGTCTGCTGATACAAATGGTACCTCACTTGTGTGGGTAGGCCTAGTGCCTCAGAAGGGAATGCCCCAAAACACAAAGTGGAAACATCACATTCTCCCAAAGAAAACTGACCCGTTTTTTGCAAAGTGCCTAGCTGTGGATTTTGGCCTCTAACTCATCCGGCACCTAGGAAAACTTAGCAAACCTGGACATTTCTGAAATCTTGGCACCTATGGGAATCCAGGATGAGATGACTTGTGGGGCTCTCACCAGGTTCTGTTACCCAGAATCCTTTTCAAACCTTAATATTTGGCAAAAAAACAAGTTTTCCTCACATTTGGGTGACAGAATGTTCTGGAATCTGAGAGGAGCCACAAATTTCACCCAGCGTTCCCTTAAATTTCCTGATAAAAATGGTACTTCACTTGTGTGGGCAGACCTAGTGCCCGCCACAGGAAATGCCCCAAAACACTATGTGGACACATCAAAATTATGAACTACCTGTTCTTGTGGGGTGGCACCTGCGTTTTTGGCCCTCGGTTCAGCAGCCATCTAGGGAAACCTACCAACCCAAACATTTCTGAAAATTAGACACCCTAGGGAGTCCAGGGAGGTGTGACTTGCGTGTATCCCCTAGGGTTTTCTCACCCAGAATCATGAGCAACCCTCAAATTTGGATAAAAAAATCACATTTTCCCCACATTTTTGTGTGGGATCAACCCACCAGTACAAATTTGCTTCCACTCAAGGTTCCCCTCAGACTCCCAGTAAAAATGGTACCTCAGTTGTGTAGGTCGGCCAACTGCCTGTGACAGGGAAGAGACAAAAACATGTCAAAAATGAGAGGGAACAAAACAGGCCCAAAAGCGCAGTTTGAAAAAAAAAAAGTTTTTAGATTGACAAGTGGGGCCGAATTTTTATTGGTAAAGATGCGAAAATGCTGGGTGGTAGAAATGTTGTGGATTCCTGCAGATTCAGGAAGGTTCCAGCACAAAAATGTGGGAAAATTACATTTGGATTATTTTTTGTCAGTCTCAAATTGTATAGTGCTAATCTTGTACTTGCATCTACAAGTCTTATGAGCTGTTCAGCATATGGAATTATAGGGACCTTTATAGGCATAACTGTGTTCTTAATTAATTCTTATTGTTACAGATGTGTTTCTAGATTAATCTAATCTGATAAAGAGGCCTTGTGCCTATTTATATTAGGATTACTTGAACAGGTATTATATTAGTTCATGATATTTGCACTTGGGTGAAGGACTGCATGGTAGATTTCAAGATCAGCTCGGTGTGGGTCAGCTTTTGCTCCTTTGTCATAATAGTAAAGCTTTCTATCACTGAGGGTATTGTGCGATTACTGAAAATAATTCATTCCTTTTTCTTTCTCCCCCTTTTTGGGGGATTATTCCTTACTATCTTGTTTGATGGCTTATATTTGCTAGCACCCACATTATTAAATCATCTTTATCTACATTTATCTTTTTTTATATCAATCTATATTTACAAGGGTGTCTTATTAATTTGGTAATTCTATATATATTACTTCATGAGATGGTTCTTTATTAATCAGATATTTGGCTTTAGTCCTATCGTGATTTCTTTTAGACGGTAGCACTTGGGTGACATTTGGTTCTTTTCTTTTTGTCTTTTTTAAGTAGTTGCTTTACTTTATCACTCACTGATTTTTGTATTTTTCAGCCTTGAGAAAGCCCCAGGTTTACATACTATTAGGGGGCGAAACACGTGTTGGCGTCTGTTGATTACCAATGCATTTCATATTGGCTTGTGGTCATCCATTTATTCTACAATAAATTATCCTTGAATCTATTAAAATAGGAGTCTGTTTATTATCAATGTACATCTACTGGCCTCTGATCATCTATGTATCTTGGATCTACTGAATAAACTGGATTGTGAAAGTGAAACTATGAATTAATTGATCAAATGGGTCTACCAATACCTTATTACTGAAGCTTTATAAAATAGTTCAGCTCCACACATGTAGACACAATGTTGAAGAGAAATATAGAAGCAGGTCCATTTTTGCGATGTTTTTCTGTTTCAGGCTGCAACTGCTGTTTACTGAGAGAAAAAATTGTAAGTGTCATTAATAATTACAAACTAGGTTAGAGAAAAAAGTTATTGTTTCATGACTCTTCTGCAACTGTTTAAACTTTGGCATACTGAGAAAGACCTTTAAGGTCAATATGACTGTTATAAGCATGTTTCAAAGCAGGGAATGATAACATTTAGGCCCTCATTATGACTTTGACTGTCTCAAAGTGAGACCGCCAAAGCCATGGGTGCCAGAAGACCGCCAGTCCAGGCGGTCTTCCCCCCACAATAGTATGGATACTGCCTGATTTCCACCACATTTAGAGTGTGTAGGAGGCTGGCCTGGCGTATAGTGGGTACCTGATGGTACTTACACCTTGTACCAGGTCCAGTTATCCCTTATTAGTAGATTAGTAGTGTTCTAGCAGCTTAGGCTGATAGAGGTAGCTATAGCAGAGACATGCAAAGCTCCTACTATACCACTTATATCATATAGGTACTATGGGGGTCATTACGACCCTGGCGGTCATGGACCGCCAGGTCCGGGGACCGCGGATGCACCGCCAACAGGCTGGCGGTGCATCCAGGCCTATTCACCGCCGCGGTCAGAAAAGGGAAACCGGCGGTTTCCCGCCGGTTTTCCCCTGGCCTGAGGAATCGCAGCGCCGCCATGGGGATTCCGACCCCCTTACCGCCAGCCTGGTTCTGGCGGTTTTGACCGCCAGAACCTGGTTGGCGGTAACGGGTGTCGTGGGGCCCCTGGGGGCCCCTGCAGTGCCCATGACAATGGCATGGGCACTGCAGGGGCCCCCTAACAGGGCCCCACCAAGATTTTCAGTGTCTGCATAGCAGACACTGAAAATCGCGACGGGTGCAACTGCACCCGTCGCACCCTTTCCACTCCGCCGGCTCCATTCGGAGCCGGCATCCTCGTGGAAGGGGGTTTCCCGCTGGGCTGGCGGGCGGCCTTCTGGCGGTCGCCCGCCAGCCCAGCGGGAAACTCAGAATTACCGCGGCGGTCTTTTGACCGCGCAGCGGTATTCTGACGGCGGTACTTTGGCGGGCAGCCTCCGCCGCCCGCCAAAGTCAGAATGAGGCCCTATAGCTTATGCAAGGAGGGCACCATCTGTGCCCTTCAAAGCTTTTCCAGAGGCTGTGGGAGGCCACTCCTCCCCAGCCCTTGACACCCATTTCCAAAGGGCGATGGTGTAACACCCTCTCTCAGAGGAAATCCTTTGTTCTGCCTTCCTGGGACTGGGCTTCCAAGACCCCAGGAGGGCAGAACCCTGTCTGTGGGTTGGCAGCAGTGGTAGCTGCAGGGAAAACCCCAGAGAGCTGGTTTGGCAGTACCCGGAGTCCATGCTGGAGCCCCGCGGATGCATGGGATTGGCACCCCTATACCAGATTTGGCATGGGGGGACAATTCCATGATCTTAGACATGTTACATGGACATATTCGGAGTTACCATTGTGAAGCTACATATACGTATTGACCTATATGTGGTGCACTCGTGTAATGGTGTCCCCGCACTCACAAAGTCAGTGGAAAGTGCCCTGAACTATGTGGGGGCACCTTGGCTAGACCTCACACTTAGTAACTTTACACCTAACCTTCACTAAGTAAAGGTTAGACATTTAGGTGACTTATAAGTTACTTAAGTGCAGTGTAAAATGGCTGTGAAATAACATGTGCGTTATTTCACTCAGGCTGCAGTGGCAGTCCTGTGCAAGATTTGTCTGAGCTCCTTATGGGTGGCAAAAGAAATGCTGCAGCCCATAGGGATCTCCTGGAACCCCAATACCCTGGGTATCTAGATACCATATACTAGTGAATTATAAGGGTGTTCTAGTGTGCCAATTAGAATTGGTGAAAAATGGTCACTAGCCTATTGTAGCAATTTTAAAGGCAGAGAGAGCATAAGCACTGAGGTTCTGGTTAGCAGAGCCTCAGTGACACAGTTAGTCACTGCACAGATACACACATTAAGGCCACAAACTATGAGCACAGGGGTCCTGGCTAGCAGGATCCCAGTGAGACAGGCAAAAACAAACTTACATATATGTGAAAAATGGGGATAACATGCCAGGCAAGATGGTATTTTCCTACACAACCCCCCCCCCCCAAAAGGGGACAATAAGGCTAACCTTGCCCAGATGAGTCTTCATTGTCTAAGTGGAAACATTTGGAGAGTTGATCTGCATTGGAGTGGGTACTCCCAGGTCTATGTCCTACTGTATAGTCCATTCCCTGTAGGGAGATAGACCACCTCAACAATTTAGGGTTTTCCCCTTTCATTTGTTTAAGCCATAATAGAGGTTTGTGGTCTGTCTGAACAATAAAGGGAGTACCAAACAGGTATGGTCTTAACTTTTTCAGTGCCCAGGCCACAGCAAAGGCCTCCCTCTCTATGGCAGACCAACGCTTTTCTCTAGGGGTCAACCTCCTGCTGATAAAAGCAACAGGTTGATTCTGGCCCTCAGTGTTAAGCTGAAATAGAACTGCCCCTATCCCCTAATTCAGAAGCATCAGTCTTGGACTATGAATTTCTTGGAGTAATAAGGGCTTTTTAGGACAGGTGTAGCGCACATGGCCTGTTTTAGCTCATCAAAAGCCTTTTGACAGCTAGCTGTCCACAATATCTTTTTAGGCATCTTTTTGCTGGTGAGGTCATTAAGAGGAGCTGCAATTGAGCCATAGCTCTTAATGACCCTTCTATGGTACCCTGTGAGGCCTAGGAAGTCTCCTGGGTTTGAGTTGTAGGGGGAGCCCATTCCATAATTGTCTGGATCTTCCCCTGTAGTGGTACAATCTGTTCCCCACCTACCAGATGGCCCAGATAAACCACTTTCCCCTGCCCTATCTGGCACTTTGAAGCCTTGATAGTGAGGCCTGGCTTTTGCAGGGCCTCCAAAACTTTCCGTAGGTGGACCAGGTGATCATCCCAGGTGGAGCTAAAGACGGCTTTATCATCTAGATATGCTGCACTAAAAGCTTCCAACCTTGCAGGACTGTTTTCACCAACCACTAAAAAGTGGCAGGTGCATTTTCAAACCAAAGGTCATAACAGTGAACTGATAGTGCCTCCCAATGGTGGAAAATGCAATTTTAGGTTTAGCATCTTATGACAACTTACTCTGCCAAAACCCTGCAGTTAAGTCAAAAGTGCTTACATACTTGGCAGAGGTCAGTGTATCTATTAGTTCATCTACCCTCGGTACAGGGTGAGCATCAGTTTTGGTTACTTGATTGAGACCTCTATAGTCAACACAAAAACTAATTTCCTTTTTACCATCTTTACAGTGAGGTTTTGGGACAAGCACCACTGGGCTAGCCCATAGGGCTTTCAGTAGGCTCAATCACTCCTAGATCCAACATTTTCTGAACCTCTTGTTTTATGCAATCCCTGACATGGTCAGGCTGCCTATAACTCTCACTTTTGACAGGCAAACTGTCTCTAGTGTTGATTGTGTGCTTGCACCAGGTAGTTGTACCTGGGATCAGTGAGAAGAGGTCAGAGAATTGGCCTAGGAGATTTATACAGTTGTCCTTTTGCTCATCGGTAAGGCAATCTGCAAGCAGCACTGACTCCACAAAGCCATCAGCTTCAGTGGTGGAGAAGAGGTCAGGGAGAGGGTCACTCTCTTCCTCCTGCCCCTCATCCATTGCCATGAGCAGGGTTAAGTCAGCCCTGTCATAGTAAGGTTTTAGGCGATTGACATAAAGAACCCTAAGGGGACTCCTGGCAGTGCCCAGGTCTACCAAGTAGGTGACCTCACCTTTCTTTTCAACAATGAGATGGGGTCCACTCCATTTGTCCTGGAGTGCTCTTGGGGCCACAGGCTCCAATACCCACACCTTCTGTCCTGGGTGGTACTGGGTCAGGACAGCCTTCTGGTCATGCCATTGCTTTTGGAGCTCTTGGCTGGCCTGAAGGTTTTTACTGGCCTTTTTCATGTACTCAGCCATCCTGGATCTTAAGCAACAATGTTTTGCTTGGGAGCTTTTAAAGGTTTTTCCCAACCCTCCTTTACAGGAGCAAGGGGACCTCTTACAGGGTGCCCAAGGAGAAGTTCAAAGGGGCTAAAGCCCACTCCTTTTGGGGGTACCTCCCTATAAGCAAAAACGAGGCATGGCAACAGAACATCCCATCTCCTCTTGAGTTTTTCAGGGAGTCCCATGATCATACCTTTGAGAGTTTTATTAAACCTCTCAACCAGACCATTTGTCTGTGGATGATGAGGAGTAGTGAACTTGTAAGTTACACCACACTCCTTCCACATAGCTTTGATGTATGCAGACATGAAGTTACTACTTCTGCCTGACACCACTTCCTTAGGGAAACCCACTCTGGAAAAGATTCCCAGGAGTTTTTGCCACTGAAGGTGTTGTAGTGGTCCTTAAGGGAATAGCTTCAGGATACCTAGTGCCATGGTCCACTACCACAAAGATAAACCTATTGCCTGAAGCTGTAGGAGGGTCAAGTGGGCCAACTATGTGAACCCCTATCCTTTTAAAGGGCACCCCAACCACAGGAAGTGGAATTAAAGGGGCCTTAGGTATGCCACCAGTCTTGCCACTGGCTTGGCAGGTCACACAGGAGCGACAAAATTCCTTAGTGTCCTCTGACATGTGACGCCAGTGAAACAATGGAACAAGTCTGTCCAAAGTTTTACTCTGGCCCAAATTCCCAGCCAAAGGAATATCATGTGCCAATGTCAGAAGAAACTCCCTATACTGCAAAGGGATGGCCAATCTCCTGGCAGCTCCAGGTTTAGGGTCCCTTGAATCAGTGTAGAGGAGGCTCTCTTCCCAATAAACCTTATGGCTATCAGTGATATCCCCATTCTGCTGTTTGACAGCTTCTTTCTGTCTAAAACCCTCTAGTGTGGGACAGGTCTGTTGTGCCACACTCAGCTCTTCCTTACCAGCCCCCCCCTGCACCCAAACGCTCAGCAGTGTCTGCTTCCAGCTCATCTGGTGTAGGTTCTGCCCAGGGAGAGGATTCCTCTTCCTCAAAAGGGGAATCTTCTGGAGAGGGAGGGATAGTGGGCAAGGATTTACCCTTCCTACCCCTAGTTTGTGGGAGCACTTGGTCAATTGTTCCAGGATCCAAGCTTCCCTGTCCTCTTTGCTTCTGGGCCTGAGCCCTTGTGAGATCAAAGATATGCCCTGGAATGCCTATTATTGCTGCATGAGCCTCCAACTCCACTTCAGCCCAAGCTGATGTCTCCAAATCATTGCGCAGTTGGCAGTCTACAGGTAATTCAGTGGCTACCACAACTTTCTTTGGACCAGTAACCTCCCCCCCAGTTGAGATTCACAACAGCCATGGGGTGGCTAAGAGTGTTGTTATGAGCATCAGTCACTTGGTACTGCTGACCAAGTAGGTGCTGATCAGGGTGGACCAATTTCTCAATCACCATAGTGACCCTGGCTCCTGTATCCCTGTAGGCCTCAACACAATTTATAAGGGGAAGTTGACTGTACTTACCCATATTAAGGGGACAAGCAACCAAGGTGGCAAAGTCAACACCAACATCAGAGACTAAAACAGCCTCTGTGGTCTCCCTAACAAGACCAACCCCAACTATATTACTAATGGTGAGCCCAGCTACACCCTTTGATTGGCTATCTGTAGTAGACTTCCCACCACCACTGCTATTACTAGGGGCACCTGAGGACGCAGTTGGGGTTGTGGTAGTGGGAGCCTTGGTGTTTTTCTGTGGACAAGTGGAATCACTTGCCCAATGGCCTTTACTCTTACATAATTAACACCATGGCTTCTTTTGATTGTTAGAAGAGGATTTGGACCCACCTCCCCCAGAGGATTTTTGTGGGCATGATGAAGACTCAGAATGCTTTTTATCTTTGTCCCCACCCTTGTCAGAAGACTTACCATCCTTCTTCTTGCCATCCTTGTCACCACCTGTATGAACTTTTCTGTTCTCTCTTGTTCTGATACATTTGTCTGCCTTCTTTCCTAATTCTTGGGAAGAGGTCAGATCTGAGTCTACCAAGTACTGATGTAACAAGTCAGACACACAATTATTCAAAATATGCTCTCTCAAAATAAGATTATATAGTCTTACATAGTCAGTCACCTTACTGCCATGTAACCACCCCTCCAAGGCCTTCACTGAACAGTCTACAAAGTCTGTCCAGTCTGGAGAGGACTCTTTTCTGGTATCTCTGAACTTTATCCTGTATTGTTCAGTAGTTAAGCCAAATCCATCTCAGTGCATCCTTCAAAACTTTGTAGTTGTTGGCATCACTTTCTCTGACAGTAAGGAGCATATCCCTACCCTTACCAGGGAAAGATAACCACAGGATAGCAGCCCACTGCCTTTGAGGGACCAACTGTACCATACAGGCCCTCTCAAGTGCAGCAAACCTCTTGTTAATTTCATCCCCTCCTTGTGAGAGGGGACAATCTTGTGCAGGTTTCTTGAATCTTGTTCTCTTATAGGATTACTATCAAGAACACTGATGCTGCCACCATGGGGAACTAACCCCATCTTCTGTCTCTCCCTCCCTACATCTAGAGATTCCCTGTCTAAGGCCAACTGTTGCTGTCCCAGCTTCAGTCTGGCCTCTTCCAACCTCAGCTTTCTGAGTTCCCTATCCAGGGTTTTATCCTCAGGGTGGGAGGCATGGGAAATCTGAGACACAGAGGTAATGTGGGAATTGGCAGAAGTGGACCTGTCTCTAACTGGCTGGACCCTAGTTACCTGGCCTATTGGAGTGAAAGGTGCCCTACTAATGTGTGACCCCCTCCAACTACCAGCTTCACTAAGTGGCCTGTTAGCTGGCAGGTCTTGGAGGAACCCTTCCCAGAGTCCTCAGGGTCCTCCCTTGAATCTTCTTGGGTACCCCCCTCCTCTACCTCCTGATCCTGGGATGGGCAGACTGGTTCTGGTCACTTTCTAGGAGAAGGCTAAGGAGAAGATCTTTGGAAAGGTTCTTACCAATGCTTAAACTTCTTTCTATGCAGAGGTCCCTCAATTTTTTAAAGTTTAAACTACCATAAGTTGCTTAGCAACTTTGGGAGTGGCCTCTACCACAGACATAGTTGTAAGAATGAGTTTAGGACAGAGAGAAAAAAGTTTAGAAACTTTTTAAAGAAAAGAGAAAAAGAATTCAAACTTTTCAACACTTTCGAAAACTTTTTAGAAAGAGATTTAAACTGTTTAGGTTAACTGTGTATATTTGTAAGCATTTGGCGTATGCTTTTCTTATGAAAAGCACCAATGACAAAATGTTAAAGCAGTAACAAGTACGTATCCCACCGCTGCACCACCAATATAGGAGGCTGGCCTGGCCTAAAGTGGGTACCTGATGGTACTGACACCTTGTGCCAGGTTCAGTTATCCCTTATTAGTAGATTAGTAGTGTTCTAGCAGCTTAGGATGATAGAGGAATCTATAGCAGAGCAGCTTAGGCTGAACGAAGAGACATGCAAAGCTCCTACTATACCACTTATATCATATAGGTAATATATCATAAGAAACACAATACTCTGATTTACTTAAAATAAAGGTACTTTATTTTAGTGACAATGTGCCAAAAATATCTCAGAGGATACACTCCATTAGGAGGTAACTAAAATACACAAAATATACACACAAACCAAAATCAGGTAAGTAAGCAGTTGGAAAAGTAGTGCAAACACTGTAGAATACAATAGGATGCAATAGGCCTAGGGGCAACGCAAACCATATACTAAGAAAGTGAAATGCGAACCACTTAGGGACCCCTGGCCTAGAGTAGTATGTAGAGGGTTGCTGGGAGTGTAAGAAAACACTAAGGGTGTCCAAGATACCCCACTCCAAGACCCTGAAAAATAGGAGTAAAGTGATACTACTTTGCCAGAAACACACTAAACTTGTGATAGGAGATTCTGCAAAGACCACAACAGACTGCAAAGCACTGAAGATGTATTCCTGGACCTGAGGACCTGTAAAGGAAGGGGACCAAGTCCAAAAGTCACTAAAGTGTCCGGGGGCAGAAGCCCACTAAAACCCAGATAAAAGTGCAAAATGGCTGCCTCCGGATGGAAGAAGCTGAAGATTCTGCAACAACGAAAGATTCCAGGAACTTCTCCTTTGTGCAGAAGATGTCCCACGGATTGCTGGAGGACACAGAACTGTTTTTTGGAGAAAGACCACAAATAAGCCTTGCTAGCTGCAAAGGTCACAGTAAAAATAAAAAGGGTGCTTCCCGAGCCCAGGAAGGACCAGGAGGTCGGCACTTGGAAGAGGAGACAGAGGGGGCCCACAGCAATACAGAAAGCCCATGCACAAGAAGGCAGCACCTGGAGAAGTACTTGAACATGGGTTCAAGAAAACTGAGCACAGTGGTCATCTCAACACTACACAAGAGTGTCCCACGAAGCCGGTGGTCAACTCAGGGAGTTGAGCAATGCAGGACAGAGTACTGGGGAGCAGGGCTAGGCTGTGCATGAAGGATTCCTTGCAAAAGTGCACAGAAGCCCTAGCAGCTGCAGATCACACAATACACAGGATTACTGTCTGGAGAGGGGAAGAAAGGACTTACCTCCTCCAAATTTGGACAGTTGGACCACTGGGCCATCTGGGTCACTTGGGTCCACCACCTGTGTTCCATTGGCCACGCTCGTCAGGATGAGAGGGGCCCAGGGTACCGGTGACGCTGAAGTTTGGTGCCTGCTGGAGCAGGGGGAAGATTCTGTTGACCCACAGGAGATTTCTTCATGGCTTCCAGTGCAGGGTGAAGGCAGACAGCCCCCAGAGCATGCACCACCAGGAAACAGTCGTCAAAAGCCAGCAGGATTAGGCACTACAATGTCGCTGGTAGTCTTCTTGCTACTTTGTTGCCGTTTTGCAGGCGTCCTGGAGCAGTCAGCGGTCGATCCTTGGCAGAAGTCAAAGAGGGAGATGCAGAGGAACTCTTGTGAATTCTTGCAAGTCGTTATCTGAGGAAAAGCCCACAGGAGAGACACTAAATAGCCCTCAGAGGAGGATTGCCCAACTAGTGAGGTAAGCACCTATCAGGAGGGGTCTCTGATGTCACTTGCTGGAACTGGTCACTCGGAGGCCTCCAATGTGCCCTAACACCTCTGGATTCAAGATGGCAGATGTCTGGGACTCACTGGAGGAGCTCTGGACACCACCCCTGGGGAGGTGATCAACATGGGAGTGGTCACTCCCCTTTCCTTTGTCCAGTTTCGTGCCAGAGCAGGGGCTGGGGGGTTCCCTGAACCGGTGTAGACTGGCTTATGCAAGGAGGGCACCATCTGTGCCCTTCAAAGCATTTCCAGAGGCTGGGAGAGGCCACTCCTCCCCAGTCCTTAACACCTATTTCCAAAAGGAGAGGGTGTAACATCCTCTCTTAGAGGAAATTTTGTGTTCTGCCTTCCTGGGACTGGGCTGCCCAGACCCCAGGAGGGCAGAACCCTGTCTGTGGGTTGGCAGCAGTGGTAGCTGCAGAGAAAACCCCAGAGAGCTGGTTTGGCAGTACCCGGGGTCCATGGTGGAGCCCCGGGGATGCATGGGATTGGCACCCCAATACCAGATTTGGCATGGGGGGACAATTCCATGATCTTAGACATGGTACATGGCCATATTCGGAGTTACCATTGTGAAGCTACATATAGGTATTGACCTATATGTAGTGCACACGTGTAATGGTGTCCCCGCTCTCACAAAGTCTGGGGAAATTGCCCTGAACTATGTGGGGGCACCTTGGCTATTGCCAGGGTGTCCTCACACTTAGTAACTTTGCACCCAACCTTCACTAAGTGAAGGTTAGACATATAGGTGACTTATAAGTTACTTAAGTGCAGTGTAAATTTACTCTGAAATAACGTGTGCGTTGTTTCACTCAGGCTGCAGTGGCAGTACTGTGTAAGATTTGTCTGAGCTCCCTATGGGTGGCAAAAGAAAGGTTGCAGCTCATAGGGATCTCCTGAACCCAATACCCTGGGTACCTAGGTACCATATACTAGGGAATTATAAGGGTGTACCAGTGTGCCAGTTAGAATTGGTGAAAAATGGTCACAAGCCTATTGTGACAATTTTAAAGGCAGAGAGAACATAAGCACTGAGGGTTCTGGTTAGCAAAGCCTCAGTGACACAGTAAGTCACTACACAGATACACACATTCAGGACACAAACTATGAGCACTGGGGTCCTGGCTACCAGGATCCCAGTGAGAAAGGCAAAAACAAACTTACATAGATGTGAAAAATGGGGGTAACATGCCAAGCAAGATGATACTTTCCTACAGAGTGGAAATCCGGCAGTAGCCATGCTGGCGGATGAGGTGCCTGGGCAGTGCTACCACCTATATCGCCCCACCAGTAGGACACCGCCTGCTATATTTTGACCATACAGACGGCCTGGCGGTGTCCTGCTGGCGGGGCACTGCTGGCGATAGCAGCACCCCTTCTCTTTCCCTGCCGGACGACTTCCTCGCTGGACAAGGTAAGTTTGGCATGCGACAGGAAGGGGGGTGTTGTGTGTGAGTGTGTGGTATCTGCGTGTGTGTATGAATGTTTGTGTGTGTGTGTGTATGCGTTTGTGAGTGTTGTGGTGTATGCGTGGTTGTATGCATGTGAGTGAATGAGTATAGGAATGTTACAGTGAGTGCGTGTCTGCATGTCAGTGTGTATGCGTGTATGTGTGAGTGAAAGCGTGTGAGTATATGTGAGTTAATCCATGTGAGTATGTGTGAGTGAATGCGTGTATGGATGAGTGTGAGTGAATCTATGTATGGAAGTGGTGATGCATGGGTAAATGCGTGGTGTGTGTGGGTATGTGTGTGCATGACTGCAGGGAGGCGGACAGGGGTGAGGTTTGGGGAGTTGGGTGGGGTGATGTAATTATAGGGGGAATGGGGAGTTGGGGGGCTGCTGTGATTCTAGGGGGGTGAGTTGGGGGGTTATGTGATTCTAGGAGGGGTGGGGGATTAGGTGATTGCTGGAGGGGTGGGGAGGCCTTCTACCGGTGACAGGGAAGGAATTCCCCGTCACCTGTAGCCCTAAAGCAATGGTGTTTGTGGGGTTGGTACCGCCGCGGAAAGCATGGTGGTAGGCCGGCTCATAATACTGCTGGCGGTCATGTGTGGACCGCCGGAGATGCACATCTCTGGCCCGCCAGTTCATACCGCTATGGTGGTATGAGTGGGGATGTGGTGGGTTGGCTGCAGCCAACCTGCCACCCTCAAAATGTGGTGGTATACACCCATAGCCTGTTAGCGGTGATACCGCCACAATAACCCTGATGGTCAAAACACCTCAAGGGTCAAAATGGGGGCCCTTAGTGTCCAGTCTTTCCAGCTTATTTAAGAATGGTGATGGACAATGCAAAAGACAGTTCTCAAGAGAGCCAGAATTCAGGTACAGCTAGTCAAGGTCTTCTTGGTTTAACTATTGTAGAACATGAAGCAGCCGAAAGCAATGACTGGAGTTGAAAATTATATGGATCAGGTGAGATGTGAATCTAATTATTTAGATAGTATTATAGAACAACTTACTGAAGAGCAGCAGAAATATTTTCAGGTAAATTACAGCATCAGTTAACCACGGAATTCTGCATGAGAAATCTGAATGTGCAAAAAACGCATTCATGCCTACACTTCTCTATGTTAGTGGTCAGACAGGAAGTGGGAAAAGTTTCCTTGAAAGGGTTCCCTGTACATGTGTTTACTACATTACAACATGTGTACCGAAACAGATTGCAGCCTTTTCATGTGTTGTAACAGCAACCCTAATCTTTCTTTAAGTACCATTAAAGGTATTACTTTGAATCATCTGCTAAAGTTTTCACTGGAATATAACAGCAAACTGCAGTAGCTCAGTTATCTGGTGATGTTTGTAATGAAGATCATAGGGTACTTAAAAAAAGCCTCACAAACAGGGAATAACTCTGAGATAAGGGTGGCAAAGAACCTATACAAAAAGACCTTGGAAAAAGCTAAAAGCAAGTGGGAAAACATTGAATGGACTACTCTGGTCTGTGCCCTTCGTGAAGGTGACACAAAACTGTTCTGGAAGAAGGTGGCACAGAGGAAAGATCCCCATAAAGACGAGAGTGGTCCAACAATTCAACCTGAAAGTTGGGTGTTACACTTTGAGGTCCTTTATAGAACAGGCCCTAGTAGCAGTAGTGACGCACTTCCATCAATGCCCACAGAGAACTGCATTATGTTCAATCCACTTGCTACTAACACAGGCTCGCCAGTTCTTGGATCTGGCCCCTTTTGCTCTGAAAGAAACTGCAAGGGGGCAAGAGATCTACCAGGTAACTATAGACCTATAAGCCTAATCGACATTAGCCAAAAGGTGTTCTGCAAACAGGTCTTAGCTAGGTTGCATTCTTGGATCTCCAGGCTGGGTTTAGGAAGGGGGTCAGTACAATAGATCAGGTTCTTAGATTTAAACTTCTATGCTGGAAGTACTTAATGCTAAAAAAGGATCATCTGTATGTTGCCTTTATTGATTTAAATGCTGCATTTGATCTGGTTCCATGCGAGTCCCTATGGAACGTCTTGGAATCTTACAGTTTAAACAGTGACCTGCTGAGGCTGATAAAACATCTTCATGAGGGAACCTATGCAAGGTGGTGATTTGACATCTTCTATCACCATCGCAAGAGGGGTGAGACAGGGGTGTGTCTTGGCCCCCACCCTGTTTAGCCTCTATATTAATATTTTAGTAGATCAACTGATGTGGTGTAATCATGACACCCCTAAGCTAGCAGGAGTACCTGTTCCAATTTTAGTGTTTGCTGACAACACTTTGCTGATGTCAAGAACCCCATTGGGACTCCAAAATGAACTAGATGCATTTTCTACATTTTGTGAGAAGAGGGGCCTTGAAATTGATCCATACAAAACCAAGTTTATGGCTTTAAATCCTCACAGGACATTCAGGGGGAAAATTACTGTTGGGGGCTTATCCATAGAACCCGTTAGTCAATTTGTCTACCTGGGGATCAGATTATCTGACAACCTTTCATGGTCGGCAAAAATTTGGAAGAATGTAGTTACCTTCCAGCAATGGTCAGTGGCAATCGGCAATCTTTCACCTGAGAACCCAGTACTATGATATACTATTCAAAGGAAAAGGTGTCATAGGGTTTATCGACCCTCTGACTCTCACTCCTGTAAAAGGACAGACAGTTTTTAACAACCCGTTGTAAAAACAAACAAGGACCTCCTGAGACAGAAGTGGAAATGTCAATGTAGGGCTAAATGTCTAACTCACTGGATTTACTAGGAATAAGTGACTTTATAATAGGAGTAATAAGTCAAGAAGTTAAAACAGCTCTCCAGCTTTATACATTAGCTGTTCTGTTTCCAGATCAGAAATCACTTCCAAGTATAAAGGCAGAGCTCCAGAAAAGTGACAAACAAATAGAGTGCCTCAAGACAACTTTGAATGATTGTGCACAGTTTAACATAGAAATGTTACAGTTAGAGAAGGAGGACATTATTCAGTTTAGCTCAGGAGTCAAGATGGAGTTTCAAGGATTAAACTTTCCACTATGTCAAAAAGTGCTGGAGCATACAGCTAATTTAGAAAAACCTCTAAGCGTTTGTAGAAATTCAAGTAAAAATTGAGAAGAATGTAGTTACCCTCCAGCAATGGTCAGTGGCAATCGTAAGGAAAATTAAAAACTCTATGGGAGGGCAAATCTAGCCTGCTGTCACAGTATACAAAGCTGCTGCATTGACAGCCACAACTAACGGCGCCGAACTCTGGGACCACTGTAATTCTCAGAAGTTGACCCTGGTTGAAAACAAGTTTATCCACTCCTTGTTACACCTACCAACAAGCACATCATTAATTCCTCTTAGGTTTTATCTAGCACTCAACCAGATTCACAAGGTTATTGTCCTGAGACCACTTATCTATTGGTGTGCCTTTGGTCTTCTGAGCACTTGGGGCCATATGTACGAACACATTTTCCCATAGACACAGAGGGGGTCATTCTGGAGGGAGCCGCCATATGGCCGCTCCGCGGTCGAAAGACCGCGGAGGCCATTCTGGCTTTCCCGCTGGGCTGGCGGGCGACTGCCAGAAGGCCGCCCGCCAGCCCAGCGGGAAACCCCTCCCCACGAGGAAGCCGGCTCCGAATGGAGCCAGCGGAGTGGGTATGTGCGACGGGTGCAGTGGCACCCGTCGCGTATTTCAGAGTCTGCAAAGCAGACACTGAAATACAAAGTGGGGCCCTCTTACGGGGGCCCCTGCAGTGCCCATGCCATTGGCATGGGCACTGCAGGGGCCCCCAGGGGCCCCACAGCACCCCATACCGCCATCCTGTTCCTGGCGGGCGACCCGCCAGGAACAGGATGGCGGTATGGGGTGTCAGAATCCCCATGGCGGCGCAGCAAGCAAGATTCTGCAGGACAGTGGAAAACCGGCGGGAGACCGCCGGTTTTCCTGTTCTGACCGCGGCTGAACCGCCGCGGTCAGAATGTCCTGAGGAGCACCGCGGGCCTGTTGGCGGTGCTCCCGCATCCCCGGCCCCGGCGGTCCTTGACCGCTGGGTTCGGAATGACCCCCAGAATGGGTAAAAACCTTTGCTACATCTGGCCCTTGGTTTCTTACCAATCAGCTGTAGCGGAGCTAATGGCACTTGATGGTGAAGTATCAATCTCTTAGCTCAAATACATTAGAGATATGTGTCACTGCATTAAAATGGAGGAGGTGTGGAGATCTCCCTATCTTTTAACAAAAGGAGTGTCACCATGTATAAAGCGATGTTACTGGGAGATGGTTTTGACTCAGATATGGCGTGGCTCAAAACTAGGTAGTAGAACGGACCAATTTTTAAATCATGAATGTTCGCCGAAGTTTGAAACTTATTTGGACAAAATACAAACGGCCCATACTAAAAGCCTGTTTATTAAATTCAGTTAGGGGATTTTGCCACTGAACTCTTTTACAGCGGGTGGAATAAGGCTAATTGTTTCTCTCGCTTTTGTTATTACTGCCCGATGCAAGTTGAGACCTTGGCCTACTTTGTAATTTTTTGTCCAAAATACTCAACTCCCAGGAGGAAGTGGATTATTCCCTTATGTATTTGCCTTGGAGCAAGAAACTATAGAGAATCACTCCGTATACTGACAAGTGAGCCTAGTTATAAGGTTGTGCTTGCAGCAACAGGGTTCCTTCAATGTGCCTGGGCACTGAGAATTAGGGAGAGTCCACATTTGGTTGGTTGTAATTCTACTAAGACACCGGGTTGGAACTGTGAATTACAAGATCCTTCAGAATAGTAATGGATTTATTTGAGAGACTGCTAGAACAGCCACACGCGATATGTTACCAACTGCGTGATACCGCGGACCTATTTTAATCATGTTTTATGTCTTTTATGAATTTTATGTGTATATGTATTTATTATCTTGCAATTGCTTTTATGACTTCCAGCCAAAATAAAGTTATTATTATTATTAACTCTATTAAGCACAATGCACGGTAACAAACATGCATTTTGCTCAGCAACATTTATCTGAAATACTGCCAAATTGTTTATAGGAAGAGTAGAGTTCATTGTAAACTCTCAAGAAGATGTCCCAGGATCACTGATTGTATTTCTAGAAATTCTAAAAAAATAAAATATTCCAACTGGTGAAGTCTTTGGAATTAACTATGCCTAGAAACATGAATGTGTGAAAAGTCACCATTCTTCCAAGAATGACATTGTGTCAAAGAGTGTCGCGTAGGCTCTCACCCTAATGAGGCTGCTGGATTTGGGCAGCAGAATCACCTGAATAGTGGGGAACTGAGTCCAATACCACACCATGTGACAACTGTCAGCCTAGTCCAGTTTTCTGGCTAGCTAGCAGCACCTCACCTCTGCCCATGAGCAGGGGTGATTGTGGTAACCGGAAGCATGAGAATATTGACTTCTCAGGGAAATCGTGGTGTATCAGATCTCATCCTTTTTCTCTCAGTCTCATTAGTCTCACACATGCAGAAACAAACAGAGGCAGAGAATTAGGTTTATTGAATCAGCTGCATTTTAGATAAAATGGCATGAATTGTAATAATTATGATGATAAAGCCCACTAGAAGCATAATGGTGACAATAAGAGTGAAACACAGGAAAGGTCCCACCATACTGTCACTATTCATAATATATGTGGTTCCTACCTAAGCTATGTTAGAGCACAGGGTAATAAGCCCTAAACCACGCTTCATGTTTGCCCCTGGGAAGACATCATCCTCCGTACCTGAGCAAGGAAGCCTGTTGTCTAGAGAGACACCATTCCCATGTAGGCCAGGGAACCGGTAGTCTGAGCAAGCAGCTGTAGCAAAGTCAATCAGCATGCAGTCATGGTCATCTGGCTGGAATCTCCCTCTAACATGTATGGAACAGAGAAGTGTTTATATAATAAAACAGCTAATGTTCTAAGAAAATGTCCCCATGTAAGAATATGTATGTTTCTGTGAATGTTGAAGATGCAGTGTACCACTTTGCCGGCAACACTATCTCGCTGCAGCCTTGAGAAAAGCACAAAGTGAAAAGAATGTCTTGCTAGAAATGAAGTGCTTTGTTAGGCGAAAGAACATCTAGATAAAGAAAATAAAACAGCAGCGCAAATGTGACGTATGTTAAAATAATAAAATGAAGCTGAATAAAACGTAACTGGGCTAAAGGGCATAAGCGCCAGGCCTAGTTGCAAAAATACAGTGCATAAAAGACATGACTAAAATGGATATACAACACCCTTCCCTTGCCAGTTCAAAGGTGGTAAAAAGCCTAACATTAAAAACATAAAGGCACTAAAAATATACAATTAGGACATATATACATGAATGTCAACATTGACAACTTAAACCACACGTCAGCATGTAAAATATTAAAAGGCCCTTTTAATATGTTGCATGCTCCCTTAGAACCGAATTTTAAAAGTCACTGTCATTTTTAAAATCGTCAATTACACCGGGACAATTAAAGCCAGGAAATGTTCCACTTCAGCAGGTGGTAAGGTAGCCAAATCGTTGCCAATGAAAAAAAGGAGCACTCCTGTTCCAAAGCCTGAGCTCCAGCTGAGGCAGCAGCATTACTTATTGTGCCCAATGTTAAGTCAAAAGGTGCATGATCCACGAAGGGCAACTTATACACAGCTTCCCATAGCAAATGCATCCTCAACCCGCGTGTTTGGTATTGAGCCCTTAGCAAGAACATCAACAGATTAGTGTCCAATGAAAGTAAGCGCCGCGTAGAAAGACAAACTTTCAGTGCACATTCAAAAAGGCACCAGAGGCATCAAACTCGGGCTGCACACAATCCAAAACCGGTCGGAATGACAGAGACCAGTTGCACTCCAGTTCCTCCTGGAGCAGTGCTCCGAAGTACTGCATCATGTGTTCATGACACAGTTGCACTGGTGGAAGCACTTTCAATCCTCCTTCTTATGAAGGGGTAGCCATTGTGAATAAAAAATAGCAACAGCAAGATGCCACCTATTTTAGCCAAAGTAATAGGCAATCCTACGAAAATACTCACAAATACTGAGTGTATGGCTGAAGGTATTAAGCCAAATATAGTGGAGAGGGTGTGAATAAAACCGGAACCAAAAGCCTTAAAGAAATGCACAATCCCAGTAGTACTGGATGCATTAAATATTCGTTCCACAAGTGTGAGAAAGTATCCCCATTTTTGGCATGTTTGTCAGAGTGTTTTTACTGTGTCACTGGGATCCTGCCAGTCAGGAACCCAGTGCTTATAGTCTGTGCCCTACATGTCAGTCCGTTTCACTGCTTTTGTCAGTATGCATGACTGTGTCACTGGAGTCCTGCTAATCAAAACTCCAGTGCTTATGCTCTCTCTGGTTCCAAATTTGTACTTACATACTGGTACACAGTATTCCACTCCAAACTGGCATACTGGACCCCCTTATAAGTTCCTAGTATATGGTACCTAGATACCCAGGGCACTGGGGTTCCAGGAGACCCTTGTGGGCTGCAGCATTTCTTTTGCCACCCATAAGGAGCTCATACAAACACTTCTTCATGACTGCCATTTCAGCCTCAGTGAAATAGTGTAAGCACTATTTCACAGCCATTTTCACTGCACCAGGTCACTTACAAGTCACCTATATGTCCAACCTTCAGATCCTGAAGGCTAGAGGCATAGTACCTGTGAGTGAGGGCACCCCTGCACTAGCAGAGGTGCCCCCACATCGTCCAGGCCCATTTTCCCTGACTTTGTGAGTGTGTGGACGCCATTATAAGTGTGCACTATATATAGGTCAATACCTATATATAGCTTCACAATGGTAACTCTGAATATGGCCATGTGAGGTGTTTACAACTGGGAATTGTACCCCAATACTGACTCCAGTATTGGTTGTACAATCCCATGCACTCTGGGGGCTCCACGATGGCCCCCCAGTATTGCCATACCAGCCTTCTGAGGTTTTAACTGCAGTCCCAGTTGCTGCCACCTCACAGACAGCTTTCTGCCCTCCTGGGGCTTGAGCAGCTCAATCCTAGGAAGGCAGAACAATGCATTTCCTTTAGTAGGGGAGTGTTACACCCTCTCCCTTTGGAAATAGGTGTTACAGGCATAGGAGGGTATCATCCCAGAGCTTCTAGAAATGCATTGAAGGGCACAGATGGTACCCTCCTTTCATAATCCAGTCTACTCTGGTTTAGGAACCCCCATCCCTTCACTGGCGTGAAACTGGACAAAGGAAAGGGGAGTGACCACTCCCCTGGCCATCACCACTCAGGGGTGGTACCCAGAGCTCCTCCAGAGTGTCCCTGGGTTCTGCCATCTTGTTTTCAGGATGGTGAAGGAACTCTGGGAGCATCTGAGTGGCCAGTGCCAGCAGGTGACATCAGAGACCCCTCCTGATAGGTCCACACCTGGTTAGGTAGCCAATCGCCCTCTGAGGGCTATTTAGGGTCTCTCCTGTGGGTGTTTCCTCAGATTGCAAAACTCAGGCAGGAATCCTCTGTATCCCTTACTTCATCTTCTACCAACAGTTCGACCGCTGACTGCTCTAGGAACTCTACAAAACTGCAACAAAGAAGTAAAGATGACTTCTGCAACCTTGTAACTCCAGCTCCTGCCAGCAACTGCAACAGTTTCCAGGTTGTGCATGCTCCGAGGACTGCCTGTCTTCATCCTGCACCAGAAGAACCAAAGGAATCTCTCGTGGAGTGACAGACTCACTTCCCTGCTTCAGAAGGCACCTCTGTGCAGTGAAGATCGGCACTCTGGGTCCCCCTTCCTGATGACAAGTGTGGATCCTGGAACACAGGTGGTAGACTAAAGTGGCCCAGAGTGTCCAAAGGTCCAGCTGTCCAAATTTGGTGGAGGTAAGAGCTTGCCGCTCCGTGCCAGACAGTACTCCTGTGCACTGCATATTTTGCAGCCCTAGGGCTTCTGTGCGCTTTTCCAAGAATTCCTTTCTACACAGCCTGGCTCAGGTCCCCAGCACTTTATCTTGCAATGCTCAGCTTCCTGAGTTGTTCTTCGGCGGCGTGGGATCTGTTTGTGCAGTGCTGTGATGACTGCCATTTGCGACTCCTTTGCCCCATGCTGCGGGACACCTGTACGTGTTGCCTGGTCTTCTGAGGGCTCTCCGAGTTGCTGAGAGCCCCCTCTGCCTCCGCCTCCTGGATAGAGTCGACTTGGTCCTTCCTAGGCAAAGTAAGCGCCATTTTCTGCGAACCGCAAACTTTGCATTTACAAAGGATTGTTTGTGGAATCTAGTGACAAAAACCAGACTGCTTTCATCCATCCAGTGTGGGGCATCTCCTTCATCAACCAGGAACCCACATCTATCATCTTTGGTGCAATACTGATTTTGACCCTCATTACAACCTTGGCGGTTGGTGATAAAGCGGCAGTAATATCCCCAACAGGACGGCGGTAACAAAAATGGAATTATGACACAGACAGCCACTTTAACACACCGACCGCCACGGTGGTAGCAACAAGCACCATGGCAGTAACCGCCAACAGCTAGGCGGAAGACAATGTACCATCCACAGAATTACAACAGGCCTATCTACCACCTTTTCCGGGGCGGTATCAACGACATCAAAAGCAAGGCAGAAACAGTACACAGAAGGCAAAGGACTCACCTCTGCGGACTCAAGGAAGAACCACAACGCCATGGAACCCGAGTTGCACATCGTCCCCATGCTGCTATACCTCTTCATGCATTACGAACAGCAACGCCAGCGAAGACGACCACTGTGAGTACTGCCGCCTAGCACACAAGGGAAGGGGGAGGAAAAAGAGAGTGACACACACACGAAACACCAACACCCTCACTCCCAACACCATACACACAAACAGATGCAGTAACATTACATATTCACCCGGTACCCCTCAGGAATGATGCAAGGACAAACTGAATTGATTTAAGTGAGTGTAATAAGATCAAATAGTAGAAATTCGTGCTTCAAAATCAAAACAATATATATACATATACAAATGGAGGGACACTGCCCAGTCCTCAATGTCCGTGGGCCACAGGGCCACATCACATAGGCCAAGGCCCCACTTGACTCCTGCAACAACACGGAGAGAACACTGCATGAGCATCAGGTCGAAAATACATAGGCACCTCAGGGAGACGGGAAATGGGGGGCATCTCAGCCGGAAGATGGTACAACACCACTGGTCCTGGAGGGGGCAAGATGCCCATCACTCCGTCCTGGGGAGTTCAAAACCACAGTCTATCTAGTGGGTGGTTTGCCCAATGCTTGGTCCTGGGTAGTGCAAAGCCACAGTCTCACAAGTGGGTGGTTTTCCCACTGCTTGGCCCTGGTAAGTGCAAAGCCACAGTCTCTCAAGTGGGTGGTTTGCCCACTCCTTTGTCCTGAGGAGTGCAAAGCCAGTCTCTCAAGTGGGTGGTTTGCCCACTGCTTTGTCCTGGGGAGGGCAAAGCCACAGACTCTCGAGTGGGTGGTTTGCCCACTGCTTGGTCCTGGGGAGTGCAAGGCCACAGTCTCTCGAGTGGGTGGTTTGCCCACTGCTTGGTCCTGGGGAGTGCAAGGCCACAGTCTCTCTAGTGGGTGGTTTGCCCACTGCTTGGTAATGGGGAGTGCAAAGCCACAGTCTCTCAAGTGGGTGGTTTGCCCACTTGTTGTGGAGGGGGCCTTGTGCCCGGTGTGCTTCATCCTGGCAAGGAGGGGATGAGTGGATGGCTTCTTCCACTGGTTCTGGAGGGGGCCTTGTGCCCAGTGTGCTTCATCCTGGGAAGGATGGGGTGAGTGGATAGCTTCTTCCACTGGTTCTGGAGGGGGTCTTGTGCCCAGTGTGCTTCATCCTGGCAAGGAGGGGGTGAGTGGAGGACTTCTTTCACTGGTTCTGGAGGGGGCCTTGTGCCCAGTGTGCTTCATCCTGGCAAGGAGGGGGTGAGTGGAGGGCTTCTTTCACTGGTTCTGGAGGGGGCCTTGTGCCCATTGTGCTTCATCCTGGCAAGGAGGGGGTGAGTGGAGGACTTCTTTAACTGGTTCTGGAGGGGGCCTTGTGCCCAGTGTGCTTCATCCTGGCAAGGATGGGGTGCGTGGATGGCTTCTTCCACTGGCTCTAGGGGGGCCTTGTGCCGAGTGTGCTTCATCCTGGGAATGAGGGGTGAGTGGATGGCTTCTTCCACTGGTTCTGGAGGGGGCCTTGTGCCCTGTGATACAGCATTTGATGTGCGCAAGGTCACAGTCTCTCACCTGGGTGTTACGCCTACAGGATTTGCAGGGTCCAGGACGCACTACAGCCCATGGAGGCAGGAATACACACTGCCCACCGGCGGTGACAGCTGCTCAGTGGTGGCAGTGGCTGGACTGGTTTCGGGGATGCCAGTAGTGGGGGGAGGCTCCAGCCCTTCCACTGCAGCCTCGGACGGATGCCCTCTGCTGCTGCTGCTGCTGGTTGAGGTGCTGGTGGTGGTGCTAGTGTCCGGGATGCCAGTGGTGGGGGGAGGCTCCAGCCCTTTCCCTCCAGCCTCGTAAGGCTGCCCACTGGGGCTGCTGCTGCTGGCAGTGGTGCTGGTGCTGGTGTCAGGGATGCCAGTGGTGGGGGGCAGCTCCAGCCCCTCCCCTGCAGCCTTGGACGGCTACCCACGGGGCTGCTGCTAGTGGTCGAAGTGCTGGTGGCGGTGCTGGTGGCGGGGATGCCAGTGGTGGGGAGAGGCTACAGCCCTTCCCCTGCAGCCTCGGATGGCTGCCCACTGGGGCTGCTGCTGCTGGTGGTGATGCTAGTGGCGGTGCTGGTGTCGGGGATGCCAGCCCTTCCCCTGCAGCCTCGGATGGCTGAACCGCCATGGTTGGTGGTGGGGGATCAGAATCAGTCCCAGCACCAGGCCTCCTGTCCTTCTTGCCTGCAGGTGTAGCCCCCTCGCCCTTGCCTTTCGCGGCTGGTGGAGCTTCCTTGCCCTTCCCCTTGGCAGCTGGTGGTGCCTCCTTGCTCTTCCGCTTGGCAGCTGGTGGTGCCTCCTTGCTCTTCCGCTTGGCAGCTGGTGGTGCCTCCTTGCCCTTCCCCTTGGCAGCTGGTGGTGCCTCCTTGCCCTTCCCTTTGGCAGCTGGTGCAGGCACACTGTCAGTGCTGATGGCTGGTTCCCTGGAGCCTCTCCCACTTGCAGTAGCTGCTGACACTACTGTGGCCATGGACTGGGTGGCTGAGGTGCTCACTTGGGTTCTGACCACCCTGGCCCAACGTGAATGACGGGAGAGGGAGAGGTAGGGAAGAGGTCAAAGGTGGAGAGGAAAAGCTTCTTAGGGGCACTGTAGCGGAAGAGGGTGAGGGTTTGGGAGTGGAGGAAGAGGGAGGGGTTGTAGCAGGTGTGTGTCTGCTGTGTTTGGCTGCAGGTGCATGGGCTGGATGCTGTTGTAAGGTGGATGGCTGTTGGGTGTCTGCGTGATTGCATTTGTGTACTTTGGGAGGAGGGGACAAACACACAGTGGGAGAGGACACACGGGACATGTGCATGGATGTGGGGGTGGTGACTGCCAGTGAGGGGTGTGTAATGATAGGAGTGATGGGGTAGTGGATGAGGATGTAGTGCATGCAGGAGTGAGTGGAGACGCTACTGGGAGGGTGGTGGACGAGGAGGAGGAGGGGGACACGATGAAGGCAGTGGATGTTGGTATGTCTGCATCTGGGTGGTGTTTGTCCTCCCACCATTTGCGACAGTGAGTGCTCCACCTGCCGTAGACCCTCAGGGTCTGCACGCCCTTGGCGATGGCACCCCATATACCCTTTTTCTGATGGGCGCTGACCTGCAGAAAAATAAACATAGGAAAAGGTATCAATCATACTGTCTGGCCTGTTACACTCATGGCCCACCATTGCCCTCCCATGCCCTTACGCACAGACATTGCCCACCATACATGCAGGACGTTGCCCAAAACCCTTCCACCAATGCCCCCTGCACGAGGCCCTCACATACAGCACTCCATGCATCCATGCCCCTTGCATCGTGCTCACAGTGTACTCACCTGTTGGTCTGGAGGTCCATAAAGCATTCGGTACTGGGGTAGGACCCCATCCACCAGTCTCTCCAACTCCGCAGCAGTGAAGGTAGGGGCCCTTTCCCCAGTGAAATTACACAGGTCACAGCAGCACTTGCAGTGTAGGTCCTCTCCTGTTGAAGGTCAGGTAGCAAGTAAGTGAACAGACAGAAAATGGCAATCACGTCCGCAGCGGTGCGTACCGTCACTGCCGGTGTACATCACCATTGGCCACTGTAACCCATAGGGCAACCAATGAGGAGTTGCATGGCGGTTCTCGACTGCCTCCCGCAACGGCGCACAACGTCAGCGGCATTACCTAATTTCCACATGTCCATCTACACAGGACAGGCGGACACCATTTCAGGGGGGCAGGCCATGGCACCTAACTGCGTCAGAGTACACATAGGCACCGTTTGGGCCTATCCAACAACATACTGTTACAGTCACAACATGCAATGCAGTGTAGTGTTTGGAAATGTGGAATACTGACCAGCTGCTCCCCGTTTTGCCCCCTAGATTACAACCTCTGCGGATGAATAGGAGATGGAGACATCCCCCCGTGTACAGACCCCTGGTAGACTTGGCAACAATGGAGGACAGGCACATTATCCTCACTTATAGACTGGACAGGGCCACAATCACAGAGCTGTGTGCCCAGTTGGAGCCAGACCTGATATCTGCTATCCGTCAGCCCACTGGGATCCCCCCTCTTGTGCTAGTCCTAGCTGTGCTCCATTTCTTGGCAACTGGCTCCTTCCAAGTGACAGTGGGCTTGGCAGCAGGAATGTCTCAGCCAATGTTCTCAATAGTGCTGAACAGAGTGTTGGCTGTCCTGATTAAACACATGCGCAGCTACATTGTTTTCCCCCAGGTGGAGGATTTGGTGAAAGTTGATTTCTATGCAATGGGACATATCCCCAACATTATTGGGGATATTGATGCTACACATATTGCATTTGTCACCTCCCCCCCGGAGAAATGAACAGGTTGTCAGAAATCGAAAGAGCTTTCACTCGATGAATGTGCAGATAGTGTGCCTGGCAGACCACTATATCTCCCATGTCAATGCAAAGTATCTTGGGTCTGTGCATGATGCCTACATTCTGAGGAATAGAAGCATCTCATATGTGATGTCTCAACTCCAGAGGCACTGGGTGTGGCTAATAGATGAGCCCATGGTTCCCACCCAGTATATGTTGGTATATGGGTATGGTGTTGGCCTTAAGGGTTAGTGTTTGGCTAACAAGTATCCCTCAATATTTGCAGGTGACTATGGTTACCCCAACCTCTCATGGCTACTAACCCCTGTGAGGAATCCCAGGACAAAGGCAGAGGAACGTTACAATGAGGCACATGGGCGTACAAGAAGAATAATAGAGAGGATATTCGGCCTCCTGAAGGCCAGGATTTGTTGCCTCCATCTAACAGGTGGATGCCTGTACTACTCACCCAAGAAGGTGTGCCAGATCATCGTGGTATGCTGCATGTTGCATAACCCTGCCTTGCGACACCTGGTGCCTTTTCTGCAGGGGGATGAGGCTGGAGATGTGTGTGTGGCAGTAATGGACAGTGAAGTGGAGGAGGCAGAGGATGAGAATAAGGACACCAGAACAGAACAGTTATTATACAATGCAGAGTTGTTTCCACACAGAAAGACCGCAAACAAGCCTTGCTATCTGCAAGAGTCGTGGTTGAAGATAATGGGTACTGCCTGGGCCCAGGAAGGACCAGGAGGTCGCCCCTTGGAGGAGGAGACAGAGGAGGCGCTCTGCAACAGAGAGGGCCCATGCAGAAGCAGGCAGCACCCGCAGAAGCACTTGAACAGGTGTACAAGAAATCTGACCACGGCGGTCGACTCAACAAAACAAAAGAGGGTCCCACGAAGCTGGTGGTCAACTCAGCAAGTTGAGCAATGCAGGACAGAGTGCTGGGGACCTGGACTGTGCTGTGCATAAAGGAATCCTTGCAAAGGTGCACAGAAGCCCTATCAGATGAAGATCACGCAGTACATAGGATTACTGTCTGGCGTGGGGAGGCAAGGACTTACCTCCCCCAAATTTGGACAGAAGGACCACTGGACTGTCGGGGTCACTTGGATCCAGCTCCTGTATTCCAGGGACCATGCTCGTCAAGATGATAGGAGACCCAGAGGACCGGTGATGCAGAAGTTTGGTGCCTGCGTTAGCAGGGGGAAGATTCCGTCGACCCACAGTAGATTTCTTCTACGCTTCCATTGCAGGGTGAAGGCAGACAGCCCTCAGAGCATGCACCACCAGGAAACCGTTGAGAAAGCCGGCAGCATTAGTCACTACAATGTTGCTGGTAGTCGTCTTGCTACTTTGTTGCGGTGTAACACCCTTTCTCAGAGGAAATCCTTTGTTCTGCCTTCCTGGGACTGGGCTGCCCAGACCCCAGGAGGGCAAAAGCCTGTCTGTAGGTTGACAGCAGCGGTAGCTGCAGTGTCAACCCCAGAAAGCTAGCTTGGCAGTACCCGGGGTCCATGCTGGAGCCCTGGGGATGAATGGGATTGGTACCCCAATACCAGATTTGGCATGGGGGGACAATTCCATGATCTTAGACATGTTACATGGCCATATTCGGAGTTACCATTGTGAAGCTACATATAGGTATTGACCTATATGTAGTGCACATGTGTAATGGTGCCCCCGCACTCACAAAGTCCGGGAAAATTGCCCTGAACAATGTGGGGGCACCTTGGCTAGTGCCAGGGTGCCCTCACACTTAGTAACAGTCATGTTTTAAATAAAGCTTCCTTTCCCCTATTTGCCAATTTTTAGTTTCCCATACACGTTTTAAGTCAATCAACGTCAGTCAATATTCATTGAGAACCGGGAAACTAAGAAATCAGAATAAATCAATTTTGTATCAGTTAATAATATATGTTAACTTTCCATCACTGGTAATTTAAAATATTATGACTCTGCAATTTTCACATTGTGCCCAGAAAAATACGCAAACTTTTCAGAATATGTTTTGGAACTCCCCACTGGTGGAGTTGGACAGTGTTCCCATTTTGCATAAAAAAAACTAGTCTTTGGGGTACTTGCACTGTGAATGTAATGATGTCCATAATATTTATAACATAACGTATTGATAAAAATCTTCACTTTCAACTACAGTAAAATATTCTAAATCAGACATCATAGAATCAACTGTTTATACATCGCAATCATCAGAAACAACTCCAAGTGTTCTTACATCATTCGTGGGCAGTTTGAATAAAAAGAGAATTTGGATGACCTCGGTGGGGCCATATGTATCAAAGGGTACTTTATCCCAAACGATCCCATCAGAATTGGTATAGCTAAAATGTTTACTAGGGGCAAGCCTCTGTGGTCCTTATGGGAGGAAAAATTTGGTTTTAGTACCTCATCCACCAGTTCAACTGTAGAGAGTTCGGGAAGGTTATGACCATGTATTAGTAAGAAAAAGATGATTCAAACCCAATCCAAAGAACAAAGGCAAGTACAGTTAATAGGAACCAATGATAGTTCCATGTAAGTATGAAATAGTTAATTCTGAGACAAATTATTAGCTTCCATGCGCTTGGCAATTATGTTGCAGAAGAGGCAGATGAAAGTGTCATTGACGTTGGTAAAATATCCAGAAGCAGTTTGTGCAAAAACTAGAGCTGTGTTTGGAAGGGGAGACCTGGCAGAAGTCTCCCTACGTTGTTCTTAGTAGACTACTCCATCCATCTGTGTAGAATTTGAGTAGAATCGCTCAACATTGTTTACGTTACTTGTCACAGGAGAAGGTAATGGGACTAATGAAAGATCAGTTTCCACCCTCCACTAACTCGGAGAGGCGTCAGCGTAGCTGGTCTGTAGTGAGTGGGATTCTGGTAATACCCAGGAGTCCTCTAGGTCTATTGTGAAGGAGCAGCCACATGGTGTAGTTTGACATTGTCAATGGAGACAAAACTTTTTTTTACAACCAGGCAGAGGTGGTAAAATGACTTTTCTGGTACTGTACACTCCCGGGACTGGAACGGGTGCATTACAGGAGGGACCAGTTTCCTTTTTCACAGCAAACTTTTCACGCACAAGATCCCAAATTTAGGAAAACAGTCGGTATGTGTTATTGGTTAATCCCCTATTCCCAAGTAGGCGGCACAGGCAGATGCGATGTCGTCACAGAACTGTTGTAAGTATTGCAAGACAGTGACATGTTCATTCATGTCAAAAGGTGTATCTGCCACCTGTGTGACAAGACCATCTAGAAATGGAACATACATTTGTGTACCGAACAGGCATTCATATGAGGTATGCCCCCCCAAGGACCTTCTGGGCAGATTATTTGGTGAGCTATGGACTCCATACAGATGATTAAGCCAGCTATGATTTGTGCCTAATACTCTTGCTGTTAAGGATTGCTTTAAATCCTTTCAGTTCTTCGCTCCATGACACTATTTCCCACGGGATGAAATGGAGACGAATAATACAGTTGGACCCCTAATGAAACAATGGCATCCCCGAATGCCCTTGAGAAAAAAGCCGAGCTCTGGTCCGAGTAGACAACCGCAACTGAATATGTGGCAATAAAGACTAGCAAATAGTTAATAACAGTTTGAGCATCAGCCCAGCATTGTGGCCAAACCCACTGAAATCAGGGGCATGAGTCACCAGCGACTAAGATGTATTTTTATGCACTATCTGGTGTTAGGGGATCACAACGGTCCAAGTACACACATTGTAAAGGCTTTTTGGAAATGAAGAGGGGTGTCTACGGTGGACGTTTGACAGTGGACCCTTTTATTTGCTGACAGATGTCACAGCAAAGGCAATGCTGCTTGGTCTGTTTGTATAGACCTGGCCACCCGTAGCTTGTTTGTAACAGTGAAATAGTAGCCTCCACACCAGCATGGGCAAAAGCAACTCCCTCATGCACTGCTTTAATCAATTCTGGTATTTTATCTTTGTTGGGGATCACACAATCACCCACCCCAGCTATTGTGGGTAGTATTGAGGTTAGATAAGTGGTATGAATAATTTGCAGGAGATGCCTTCGGCATGGCTTATCATCAGCCAAAGCTTTCACGACAGCCAATGTTTCATCATCCAACCTCGTCCGCAAACGAGTTATTGCAGCAACAGAAGCAGTAGCTACTGCTGACTTGGCCACTTCATCAGCCAAGGTATTGCTAGTAATGTATATTCCATCATGCTGATGTCCCAGTATATGTACAACATGGACATTTGGTAGCATTTCCTTCAGATCCACTACTTACCCCCCACAGGAGTATGTGTTTAATGGTCTTGCCTTTTGAATCTCTGAACCCATTCTGGCGCCAGTAATGCAGATATTGATCTCAGATGATTAACGTTAACTGTTCTAGATCCATGTGTTCCAGTGCATCACCAGAGTCTTAAGCTCTGCTAATTGTGCAGTGCAGTCCCTAAAGTCTGCATGTAAATGTGTTGTGGATGGAATTCACCATCTTTCATGTAGCCACTCACAAGCGCGCGAGCATTGGAGTATTGATGTCTACTGCTTATTGTGAGCTGAGGTGAGCCATCAGTGTACATTATTATTTGATATTGTTCAATAGGCAATGTGTTTGCTGGAACTAGATATTTAAGTTCATATTGTAAGAATTCTTAAGTTTGTAATTTTGGGTCAAAAACATAGTCAACATCAGTGGCCATCAGAGATGTTACCTGTTGAATCCAACGTGGATGTAGTGCCTTGGTGTTAGGAACATTGGCTTTTGTGACAGCCTCAAGAGCTGGGATAGGAGATACAACAACGTTGTGTTTCCCCTGGGCCAGCGGTCTCTCTTTAATGACAGCCATCTGAACAGCATTCAGATTTATTTCTGTAGGAGCAAAGCGTTGTTCATCTGTAGAATACGAATGTTATTTGTATGCAACCAGGACGGTCTCACCCTCATTGAATGCTACATAGGTGATACAAATGGCACCAGCAATTACTCTTATGACCAAGTGTGTTTTGTTGTCCCTTATGTGTAAGTGTTTAGCTGCAAGCATGTCTTGTTACAATGCTCTGAGAATGCGTGTGTGTTCGGCTGGCCAATTTCTGCTTGAAAAGTCAGGACGTATTAACTCATATAATGGTTTAATGCATAGTGCATAGTCTGGAATTTATGTCACGCCAAAGTTTAAAAAGCCCAACAGAGATTGGAGCTTTTTGATAGTGTTTTGAGGTTGTGGTTCTGCACATTTTTCTAAGAATGAGGGTGCTAGGCTCTTGCCTTCATCTGATAATTCGTATCCCAAAAACAGGACACTAAGGAAAGCTATTTTTTTATTTAAATTGAATTTATAGCCTAATTCAGCAAATCCCACAACAATGTGGGCTACCCGTCTTACATGTTGTAGAAGGTCATCGTCCGTAAGGTAGATGTTATGTACATAGGACAATGCCTCAGGGTCAATGTTGTGTAAAATTGAAGAGACATGAGCTGAAAACAATCCAGTACTGTTCTTGTACCCTTGTGGGAGACTGCAAGATTCTTTCTGAGAGCCTAAAGCACTGAAACGTGTTAGGTTCCTACTTCCAGGTGCAATATTTTTGCAGAAAAACCCATTGGTAATATCCAGGGGTGTTATGTATTTCGTGTGCACTATTTTGCTGATAAGTGATGTACTGTGTTTATTTTGTATTGCAAATGTGTATGATGGTTGAAATGTCTATAGTCTAAAACTAATCTATATGAATGGTCTGGTTTAGCTATGGGATTATTTATTGGTGAGACACAGGGTTCAGTTACGCCCTGCTACTCTAGCTGTGTGAAGATTTCCCTCACAGGTGCTTTTGCTTCATGCTTTATTGAATATTAGGGTTGATATCTATTTAGTATTACATGATAGGGGGAATAGTTATCCCAACCTTTGTGATTACGATACAATGTGGGTGCCTGCAACAATGCCCAATCAATCGCTTCCCTGAGCTCTCTCGGAACAAGGGGCGAGAAAGAGAGTTCAATTACCTCTTCCCCACATGGGGGATTATGGGCAAATTCTGGTGGCCAATCCTTTTCGGGCAGCAAGATATCATAAATGGTAACAACGCGATCCCAAAGATGTTGTCTATTGTGCGCTCAATGTCTTCTAATTGTAATTTTAGTTTTACACCCTATCGGGTGTGGAGACAAGCATGTCCGCAGTCTCGACTTGGAAGAAGTCATCAGTTGCTTTCACCTACAGATGCTCTTGAAGACTCCAGCAAACCATTGTTACCTCTTCCGCTCTATCTAGCAGTGCCAGTGCTCACTTCGTGTTCTTCAGTAAAGCTCTCATCCTGAGTAGCATGTCACATAGCAATCATTGACACTTTTTTCTTTTTGAATTGGGGTTTTTGTTGGGGGAGTTTCTCTTCTTTCTTAACAGAAACTTCAGAAGAGCATTGTGAGTCCTTTCTCAGTTTCACACACTCAGTTCACTGCTCTGACCACCCATCTCTCAGTGCGTTTATCCGGTGAGTCCTGAAAGGAACTAGATTGGCAGGTATGAGTATATTGATATCTGTCAGTCATTTTTATATTATCTCTGATTTTCTAAGGTTTATAGCAATTTTAAGGGGTGTCTGAATGTGGATATTCTCCCCTTTCTTTTTTAGGTGTTTGTTTTTGTTTATCCCAGTATTTTTTTAGAACCCTCAGGTGCTTGCTTAGTATAATCTGTATTAGATTACCCTGTAATGGTGGTTTAGGAGGTCTGGCCCCCAGACTATCTCGACCACTGCTAGAGTAGGTCTCAGAAATAACCTTTGGTAGCTCGCTTTCTTGATCCTGTGCAAGAACATCCCGGAGACGCATATGCATTGCTAGTGCAACTGCTTTCCCTTTAACTTAATATAATTGAAGATACTGTGGCAAAATTGCCCATTAATTGCATCCCCAAGTCAAGGGCCGGGGCAGTACTGTATTCGTCTTGAATTTGTTTTAGCACCTCTGGGAGATTGGCAAGTGTTGGTGTACCCCGTGTGGTAGTAGAGAGCGTGGCAAATACATTGCCCCAAGTATTGCAGTTATCTACTGTGGGAACCATCCCAAATGGCAAGCACATAGTGAGAGTTCTATGTTCATCCTGAGGTCCTATATAGGGAAAAACTGCTTCCATCGCATTTATTTTTTGAGCTAACCAAAACGGAATCTGCTCCTGTTTGTCAGGTGCTTTACCCATGATTGAATGTACAGTTGCAGGGTTATTGCCTGGTGTGACTGCAGGTGGTTGTGCTGGGGCAGCTCATACTAGGTTAGTATTTATTGTTTGCACTGCGAACTGTGCTACAAGTCTGTATATTGCTGTACGCTCAGCGTACTAGGGGCGAATCTCATCTACCTCCAAGGTTGCTGCATCAGAACCTAACCTAACTTGTAATATTGTGTGAGGCAGGGCACCATCAAGCCAGTTATTATGGTCTTGATAAGATAGAGGTATCTCTAAATATGCATACGCTCTGTATTGTATAGGTATGTGAGCAGGTGTATAGTGATTAAATGTATTAGTGCTCCCATCAACTCCTGGAAAAGTGATCAAAGAATAGAATATTTCTGTTCTGTAGGCTGGATGAGCCTAAATTACAAATGTTAGAGGACCACCCTGTGGTGGAATCTTGCATATTTACTGCAATTACCACCCGTTATGGGTTCGCCATGGTAGATATACCTGTTACCTGTTCAGAGATAAAGACATCAAATGGGGATTGATCCTTCAAAGGTTCAAGCTCGAACAATCTAGAGCATTGGATAGGTACTACTTACCTACCTGAGGAGGAAATCCTCAATACCATGGACGTCTCTGTATATAGTATTGAGGTGCCTTTAGCATGTAATGAGACAGAGATACTCAGGAGGATCCGAAAATTTGTGCCTGACCAAACTCTGGAGGTGCCATGTTGCGTAGCCTCTCATTAATCTAATAAGCCTGCTGGATTCGGGTGGCAGAACCACCTGAGTTGTGGGGAACTGAGTCCAATCCTACACCATATGACAACTGTCAGCCTAATCCGGTTTTCTGAATAACTAGCAGTGCCTCACCTCTGCCCACGAGCAGGGGTGATTGTGGCAACCAAGCGCATGACAAGATTGACTTCTCAGGGAAATTATGGTGTATCATATCTCCTCCTTACATCAGTCTCACACATGCAAAGACAAACCGAGGCAGAGAATGGTTCAATAAGGTTTATTGACACAGCTGTTTCTTAGATAGAATGGCATAATTGCAATAATTAGTATGATAAAACATGCTAGAAGCAAAATGGTGATAAGGAGAATGAAACACAGGAAAAGTCCCATCATACTATCACTATGCATAATATATGTGGTTCCTACCTAACCTGTTAGAGCACAACATAATAAACCCTAATCTGCCCTTCAGGTTTCCCCCCTGAGACAACATAATCCCTCATACCTGAACAAGGAAGCCTGCTGTCTAGAGAGACACCATCCTCATGTAGGCCAGGGAACTGGTAGTCTCAGCAAGCAGCTGCAGCAAAGTCAGTCAGCACGCAGTTGTAGTCATCTGGCTGGAATCTCCTTCTGACATGTATGGGACAGAGAAGTCTTTTACTAATAAAATAGTTAGGTCCTCATTATGACTTTGACGGTCATTTCATAAGACCGCCGAAGCAATGGGCGCCAGAAGACCACCAGTGCTGGGAAAGCACAAAGTGAAAAGAATGTCTTGCTAGAAAGGCAGTGCTTTCCTTGGTGAAAAAAAACTAGATAAAGAAAATAAAACAGCACCACAAATGTGGTCTATGTGAAAATAATAAAAAGAAGGTGAATAAAATGTAAGTGAGCTAAAGGTCACAAGTGGCAGGTCTAGTTGCTAAAATAATGTGTCTAAAATACATAACTAAAATGACTACACAACAGAAGTTTGTGTATTTAAACATACCATGTAGCAAATATGACCAGGTGGATATAAATAAAAAATGCATTCGCTTTGGCATTCTTTTTAATGAAGGATGGATGATTTCATCACATCTTTAGACACTGTATTTGAGAACCGATGTTCTAGAAAATATGACCTAGTGTATTAGAACCAGTTTTTGGAGGTATAGATTTTGTTCTTCTACTGAATAACTGTACTCATTTCACCAGAGATTGGTGATGACCAATAGAAGCTTGCAAATGTTTTTCACAAAGAGGTGATTTATGGTTAATACTAGTTTAGAAAAGTGTTTATATTTGTTTAGGATTTCTACTCTGTTTCTAAGTAGTTGAATAACGTCTTCCTGAAAATGATGTGCCCCACGTATTGATTGAGGAGTGGTCTTCACCTCTACTTCTTTATCCTGAGTCTCTTGTTATTCACCTTGGTCTCCTTCTGATGCCATGATTATTTATCACTGTGGTTAATCCCACAAAAATTGAAACAACAGAGTAGACTGCATTAGAAATTTACTCTCTCAACTCTGTAGTGATAGTAATGAGGTGGGATGTTTTTCAAAATGAATACAGGCAGTGGTAGCACAAAAACCTGCAAAACGTTTTGCTTATTTGTGCCTAGAGAAAAAACATATACTCACGCTTTAAATAAATTGAACTCTTCTTAGTAAAACAACATTTTACAAAAGTTCTTGGTCCCACTGTACTCCCATGAGACCTAGAAAATGAAGTAAAGGCCCAGTGGGAGTGTCAAGGCACTCTGTCATTGGCTGCATGGGTTCAACAGGGGTCAGGAGTACCATGCAACCTGTGGGAGATAAAAATAATAAAGCAGGCAGAAATTAGATAGTAATTAAAACAAGCCTATAGGCCGGAGAAAAGAGAAGCAGGGAAAAAACATCCTGAATACCATTTGCCATCGGTATTTCACACAGGCAGCTGCAAAAATGTTAATCCACATCCATCCTGGCATCTATCAAAACTGGCAGAAGTAGCCATCAAACAATAGAAGTAAAGGGCACAACTTAACATCACCATCAAAATATGAGCCTGTACTTATGGCTCATACAAGATCATCAGTGCTACCATCTACTAGGCCTGAGAACAAATCTGTTATGTGGCAGTATCTTCCCTTCCACCAGGGCAAAAGAATCAATGCCTGAAATGTTGCATGCACTTTGTGCATCCAAGAGCTTCATTTTAGCCATTCTGGGCACTACTGCATTGGTACGCCTGGAATGTGGAAGCATCTAAAATCGATGCACCCCCAAAAGCGTTTACCTAGGCCAGGTTCCAGAGAGACGGTCCTGTGTGTGAAGAAGTATAAAGAGCACCTGTTGATGCTCTAAAATGGCAACAGGAGCAAGAAGACTATGTAGTGGATCCTATTTAGCTTTAAGGAGAAGCAGGAGTTTAGCTTAGCCTTTGGCTTGCAGGCCTGTGCCCCTGTCATCCAGTGACTTTTAACCTACTTAGCTTGCTCTGTTCTAGCACATTTATTAAATGATTTCTTCCAAGACCGCTGCCATGTTTATAGTTAGGAAGATGTTTTAGTTTCATGTTATCAGTGCCACTCTGTAAAGGTGTCACTATCAGCGTCAAGGATAAATGAGATACATATGTATTCACAGTATGTACTTTCCCACTTTCGTGTGCCAGCAACCTAATGTACCTTTTCAGAGAATTGTTTATATAATTGTCGGCCCAAGCATACCTTCTTATCTATTATTTGGGAACATACGTGCGTCAGTGGTCCTAGCAGATCTGTATAAATACATCTCACTCAGACATGATAATCAGAGGGATTCCTACCAGATGTCATTGACACTATCTATGCTCCACTGCGCCTTGATTTTGACCCAGTCTTCGTGTCCCTACAAAGTCTGATCTAGAGACCTCATTCCAAGGTAACGAGGGCTGGGGGCTCTTCTCATGGGCATGGTACTGGCAGATTAGGTTTAACATACCTAGCTCTCTTTAGGTTAGAGATTAGGTTCATCATGCTAGGGTAGTAGGGACTATTTCACATCCATTTCATATCTTATGTTATTGCAAGATGGTGGGGGACTTTGTATTCATGACTCTTGTTCTTACCATTCTGTTCCTTGCATAATTCATTATCCTAATCATTGCAACCCATGCAACTTATTGTAGGTTGCAGTCTTATTATTAAAACCTATTGAAACTTTAATGCATCTCCTTGATTGCCTGTGTTTGATTGAGACACGTTATTCATTTGAGAAAGGGGTAATCTCTGTTTAACCATGACCTCCCTGAGATGTCCCACTCTTGAGTCCATACGTAAAGGCTACCACAGTCACCTTTTACTATTTGGGTTTTGGTGAGGTGCTGCTTGTGTGCCGGGAGGGTTGGGACGACAGTTGCATCTTGGTGTAGGATTGGCCTAGTCGCCTACAAACAAAAGTTCTGTCAACCTTCACCTCTTAGCTGCTAGGCATTTCCACCACCCCTTGTGCTGAGCCCTTTTTTGGCCATTTGGGGTAGTTCGCCCTTAGTCCTTCATAACTTTTTGTCACATAAGCTATCCACACCTAGTTTGCGTACTTTTTTTCCAACATCCTAGGGATTCTAAAGGTACCCATAGTTTGTGGGTTCCCCTGGAGGAGACCAAGAAATTAGCCAAAATACAGCTAAAAGTTAGTTTTTCTTAAAAATTGGGAAAAAAGGGCTGCCGAAGAAGGCTTGTGTTTTTTTCCCTGAAAATGGCATAAACAAAGGGGTTTGCGGTGCTAAAATCACCATCTTCCCAGATTTCAGGAACAGGCAGACTTGAAACAGAAAACCACATTTTTCAACACAATTTTTGAATTTTACTGAGACATCCCCCATTTTTACTATTTTTTGGGCTTTTAGCCTCCTTCCAGTTAGTGACACGAAAGGGTGTGAAACCAATGTTGGATCCCAGAAAGCTAACCATTTCTGAAAAGTACACAAAATGCTGAATTCATCAAGGGGTCATTTGTGTAGATTCTACAAAGTTTTCCTACAGAAAATAACAGCTGAAATAAAAAGAAAATTGAAATTGAGCTAAACTATTTTTCTCCACGTTTTACTCTGTAACTTTTTCCTGCAATGTCAGATTTTTAAAAGCAATATACTGTTAAGTCTGCTGGACTCTTCTGGTTGCGGGGATATATAGGGCTTGTAGGTTCATCAAGATCCCTAGGTACCCAGAGCCAATAAATGAGCTGCACCTTGCAATGGGTTATCATTCTACACTGGGTATACAGCAATTCATTTAATGAATTATAAAGAAAATTAGGTATCAAGAAAACCTTTGTATTCCCAACATGGGCATAAGATGAGGTGTTGAGAAGCTGTGGTTACTTGCACATCTCTGAAATCTGGGGTGCCCATACTAGCATGTGAATTGCAGGCCATTTCTCAAATAGACGTCTTTTTTACATACTGTATTACAAATGGAAGGAAATAATTTAGAGAAAGACAAGGGGCAATAACACTTGTTTTGCAATTCTGTGTTTCCCCAAATCTCCAGATAAAGATGGTACCTCACTTGCGTGGGTAGGCCTAATGCTCGCGACAGGAAACACAACATGGACACATCACATTTTTACATTGAAATCTGACGTGTTTTTTGCAAAGGGCCTAGCTGTAGATTTTAGTCCCCAGCTCAGCCAGCACCTAGGGAAACCTACCAAATCTGTGCATTTTTGAAAACTAGACACCTAGGAGAATCCAAGATGGGGTGACTTGTGGGACTCTCATCAGGTTCTGTTATCAGAACCCATTGCAAACCTCAAAAGTTGGCCAAAAAAACACTTTTTCCTCACATTTTGTTAGCAGAAAGTTCTGGAATCTGAGAGGAGCCACTGATTTCCTTCCACCCAGTGTTCCCCCAAGTCTCCTGATAAAAATGGTACCTCACTTGTGTGGGTAGACCTAGCGCCCGTGACAGGAATGCCCCAAAACACAACGTGGACACATCACATTCTCCCAAATAAAAAAGACCTGTTTTTTGCAAAGTATCTAGCTGTGGAATTTGGCCTCTAGCTCAGCCGGCACCAAGGGAAACCTACCAAACCTGCGCATTTTCAAAAACTAGACACCTAGTGGAATCCAGGATGGGGTGACTTGTGGGGTTCATACCAGGTTCTGTTACCCAGACTCCTTTGCAAACCTCAAAAGTTGGCCAAAAAAACACTTTTTCCTCACATTTCATTGACAGAAAGTTCTGGAATCTGAGAGAAGCCACAAATTTCTATCCACCCAGCGTTTCCCCAAGTCTTCCAATAGAAATGGTACCTCACTTGTGTGGGTAGGCCTAGCGCCCGTGACAGGAATAGCCCCAAAACACAATATGGATACATCACATTCTCCCAAAGAAAACAGACCTGTTTTTTGCAATGTGCCTAGCTGTGGATTTTAAACCTCTAGCTCAGCCGGCACCAAGGGAAACCTACCAAACCTGCACATTTTTGAAAACTAGACACCCAGGGGAATCCAAGATGGGGTGACCTGTGGGGCTCTCACCAGGTTCTAATACCCAGACTCCTTTGCAAACCTCAAAAGTTGGCTAAAAAAACACATTTTCCTCACATTTTGGGGACAGAAAGTTCTGGAATCTTAGAGGAGCCACAAATTTCCTTTCACCCAGCATTTTTCCAAGTTTCCTGATAAAAATGGTACCTCAATTGTGTGGGTAGGCCTAGCGCCCGCAACAGGAAATGCCCCAAAACACAAAGTGGACACATCATATTCCCCCAAAGAAAACAGACCTGTTTTTTGCAAAGTGCCTAGCTGTGGATTTTGGCCTCTAGCTCAGCCGGTACCAAGGGAAACCTACCAAACCTGCACATTGTTTAATACTAGCCACCTATGGGAATCCAAGATGAGGTGACTTGTGGGGCTCTCACAAGGTTCTGTTGCCCAGAATCCTTTGCAAACCTCAACATTTGGCAAAAAACCCACTTTTTCCTCACATTTTGGTGATAGAAAGTTCTGAAGTCTGAGAGGAGCCACAAATTTCCTTCCACCCAGCATTCCCCCAAGTCTCCTGATAAAATGGCATCTCACATGTGTGGGTAGGCCTAGTGCCTGCGACAGGAATAGATCACACAATGGTCAGTGATGGTCCTTACATGAGGCAACTGTTGACCCTGGGGTGATCCATTCCTGATGCAGGCTCTATGTACAGGCACTCAAGTAGGGTACTGTTTTTATCAGGACACGTGAGAAATCACTGGGTGGAAGGAATTTTGTACATACCAGCATATAACCAGTTTGTTTTGTGATATATAATTTTGAAGTCTCCACAATACGATTTGGGTGGTGAAAGTTAGGGCTGAACTAAATTGGGGAGCTCCCAAGAGAGCACTCTCTCTCTGTGCTTGCTGCCGAATTTACCTGCTCTCTGGGTTGGGCTAACCCGCTATTGTCCTGTTACACAGACTGTTCTTGCGAAGGGACAGCAGGACTGTCCTCGTCACCTTCCTCATAATTACTGGAAGAGGAGTTATCGAATGGGACGCCTCTGACTGGAAAATCACTCCCAGATTCTGTGCCATTGTCTTATCCCTCAGATACTGTCTCAGTATCTGCTGTCTCAGTCTCTGATCCGATGTCAGAGCTGTCCTCTATAACCCGAGTGAGGGCGTGAGCAACAGTCATCCAACAAAATGCCATCTCTGCTACTGGCTAAATTGTTGCTCTAAAACACTAGCCTACGTAGACAGTCACAAAATTGCTGGTGTGTGTGATGCGTGTAGAGGTCACCTTACCTTCGCTTCTTCCCTCAATCAGCACGTTCTTTCAAGATACTCAAAAAACACCTTGTCACATACCAATCATCACAGTCTTTAGCAACTCTAGCACCCAGTCCAACAATCATTATTGGTGCTTCCACTCCCATGTCCTCCTCCTCAGATTTCCTCACTACCACCCAGCGGGAGAGCCTTTCATCTCTCCATATCTGTCCCCCGCACATACATTTCATTTGTATTATAGCGCTGGTAGTGGCTGACTTTACTAATGTACTAAGCTATTTACATAAAATACAGATTTGCACTTTGCAGTAGGCATATAAAACTTCTGCGCTTCTTTATGGCACCAAAACTACCACTAGACAAAAGTCTGATCCTTTTGCAGCAGAAACATAATCACAAGGCTTACTTGACTTTTTTATTGCTGCTTAAAAGCTACAGTTGAAACGCGTCAGTTGAAGTATGTGCATTGCTTTGAAGACGCAAGATGCAACTGCAAGACAACTGGTGGCAAATATATATATATATATATATATATATACTGGATCACTTTTATATGTGGGTCTGGTTTTCCTGGGGGCCGATTGCAGCCCCCAGGGAAACCACACTTGCATTGACAAAAGTAATTTATATATCTATCTATCTATCTATCTATCTATCTATCTATCTATCTATCTATCTATCTATCTATCTATCTATCTATCTATCTATCTATCTATCTATCTATATATATATATAGATAGATATATATATTGATCTATCTCTATAGAAATATCTATCTATGTAGATAGATATACCTACGTAGATAGATATATCTATCTACACAGATAGATATATCTACACAGATAGATCTCTATATAGATCTATGTGTATATAGATCTATATTTTTTTTAGTAGTTGTATGGTTTCCTTGGGGCCATAATGGCCCCCAGGGAAGCCCTACAACTACTAAAAAAAGTATTGTCCCCACAGGGGGTCGCCCTGCCCACAGGCTACCCCCTGTCAATTTCTTTATTTTCTAAAAACAAAATATAGCCCCCTGGGGTGGGCGTGATCTGGGGCAATCTAGGGGACACCTACCTTTATTTTAAAAAATATGCCCCCGGGGGGGTGCCAGCCCATTTGCCGAAGGGGCCGACCCCCCAAGTGAAATCCCTGGTGTCTAGTGGGGTTTCCTGTCCCTCGATCGCAACGCAGCTGCGATCAAGGGCCAGAAAACCTGTTCAGGAAGGCCTCGTTTGAAAGGGGAGAGTTTCCCCTTTCAAACAAGGCCTTCCCAAACATCGGAAATGCTGTTTGGGGCCATTTTATGCATTGGAGCAGGAAGCGGCCGCAAGGCCACTTCCTTTTCCGATGGGGAAAACAAAATAGTGACGTCAGCGTGCCTCTCAAAGGGGCGGGTGGGGGTGCGGGGGGAGACACTGAAGATCTTCCGTGTCTCCCTGGGTTATTTTGAAAAAAAAAATCCTCGGGTGCAACACACCGAGGATTCTTTAACCCCCCTTCCTGGTGTCGGCCGCTGGTCATGACCTGCAGCAGGGAGGTAGTGTGGGGAGCAAGAGTCAAACTACGACAACTACAATATACAATATTTCATCACATACTACAATGACTGTGGTCTCGATCTCTTCAGGCATGACTAACCGGAGAGTTTTCACCAATGATGAGTACACACTTAAAATAGCAGCATAAAAATGTGTACTGATAAATAATAAGTAAAACATTTTTTAAAATAGCATGCAATCTAAAAATAAAAAAGTTAATTCTCAACACAAGAAAACAGTTTAACTTTGTTTACAAAAATCCAAAATGAGAAATAAAATTACACACAGGTTTAAAAACAAGTAGGACAAAAAACAAAAACAAAATGTCTCCAGTGAAAGACCTGCATATACCTACCTCTTCACAAAACTAGTGGATCAGTGTAGAACAGAAAGGGCCTAGCCCTGTTCACTAAGCTAAGCACGCACAGCTGTAGGTTGTTCAAAATAGTACGGTAGCAGCCCACCCTGTCATGCTCATATACATACAAAAATTAAATATGATCACAAAAACCTCAGAAATTCACTGAAAAATCAAAGTTGAGGTGACATTAGAGATAGGTATAGAAGTAATGCCTTACCTTACCTAAAAAACAAAATCACTGAAAAAAGAAAGATGAAAGTTGGATAAAGTAATAAGGTCTTAGCTTACATAAAAAAAAAAAAATTAAAATAAACGACAGCAGTTTGACCTAGGTTTAACATGTGGAAAAATATTTGGGATACTCCATTAGTAACCTGTGAAAACATGCAAAATAAGGCTTGAAAAGTAGTGAAAATTATTTCACCTATCAGCGCCAGGCAATAATACTGCCTTGTGCCACACAGAAAGTGGGAAAAATGTTAGAACATTGTTATTCTAGTTGAGAGATGATGTTTTAGTAGACAAATATATGATTAACATAATAGGTACTCTCTTGTGCTATGGTGCAATGGCATCTGCATATGTGTATGGAAGTGACAAGTGTAGCACTGCTGAAGGAGTCATCAGAGAATACAATCTTTTGATGTAATGGAGTTTCTCTCTTTTTGTCTTTGCTGTAACACAGTGAAGCATGAGACTCATTTTTCATGCAACAAGGCACACCTAGCAAACCTAATGCACCCCATTCCATGAAAGAGAGAGATTGTGTCAGTACCACATCTTTTATCATGTAGCAAAGTTTTCTTCTCTTTCTGCAGTTAGTCCTGGACCCTGATATACCTTCATTAAAACAAAATTGTTGTCCAGAGATTTTCATTTTTGATTTGTGTTTTTGTATTATTAGAAAAGTAATTTAGCTTGGGAAGACATTGCTAATCCGGGCAGTTTTTTTCTGGCCGACATTTTTTAAAATGTGTTGCAGTGATGATGTAATGTTTCAGGAACCATGAAACCTATGTACTTCATTTTGGTGTCAAACCATCGGTTTTGGGGGTCAAGTAGACTTATGGTGACAGCAAATAACTCCTCAGAGCAACCGTTATGCCATTTTCCAAAATGGTGGCTCTATTCTGATGTGCTTTAGCCATCATATTGGTAATTTATTTTAATATTGTTTTTGTTTCAAGTTTTCCGTTTTTATCATTCTGACAACAAGAGCTACAAGTCATACACAATGGAAAAAGCCTGGAAACAAATTGCCCAAAAATAGCAGAAACATCTGAAGCACAAGAATTCGGGTCTTCTGAGAAAAAAACAACAACCAAACCCCATGCCCATCTACTTAGAATATCGATGGCTACCACTCGTCCACCTCCAAAAACTGATCAGAAAGCAGATGATCTTCAATGTGTTATCTGTGATTTAGCCAGACCAAGGGGCAAAGGGATTGATTAAAGAGCAAAGTACAGAGTATGTGAGTCTCAAAAGGCAAACATGTTTTTACTTGCAGCTAATTTCTTCCAAGACGAAGTTTTCAGCAAAGTAGCTGATCTAAACAGCGAGGTGAATGTATTTGCCCACCCAAATTGCATGCATGCATGCATTAAAAAATATGACCATGCAATGAGCTCCCAGCAGCAATGTAACTGCCAGCCTTCAGTTAAGTTTGCACTATTTGAAAAAGCAAATTAAGTTTTAAAGCCACTCTTGAGTGCTGGCTACAGGTTCACACTCAGAAAGATCATAGAAATAATGGTCAACATTGAAGAAACTGTATTGATCCATAATAATTAAATTAAGATTTTTCTGGTGCGAATGTACAATGATATAATTTGTTTTCGTCAGTCTAACCAAACGAATTAGCCACTTATGGTGTTCTCAGCGGATTTGTCTCCTGAAGTTCTTGCTGTCAAAATAGGACCACAGGGTGCAGTAAAATCAGCAGGAATCATTTTAAGAAACTTCCTGAAAGATTTGAATTTTAGACTTAATGACGAATTTATGATGCATCGGAGCTCTGCAAATCATGGGAGTCAACAAGAATGCCTGATGTTTTCTTAGCAATTTTTATATCATTGTTTAATTTCAGCAACGCAAAACGGTTACAAACTAAAGTTCTTGTGTTTGGAACAGGAGCTGACAACAATGATGATGGCTTTGAAGTAATAAGCAAAGAAGTGGAAGACAATCCCATGAACCGACAGGCTTATGCTGTGCAAATGTACTGTCTTTTCCAAGTCATGTTTTGTGAATTACATCACAGCAAAAAGAAAACTTTACTACACATGATGACTGTCCATGCAATCTATGATAACTGCAAAAGTAGAGAGCTAATCACTTCAATGAATAGGATTGTTGTACCAATATGTTATAATGATAGTATGGAGCAAGTACCTGGTAGCAACTAATGCTGTAAAATCTTGTAAATCTGACTGCACACCCCTTCCAAGTCACTTTATCAGGAAAAGATTTACAATTGCTGCTCTTGATAATTTTGATTTTGAAGACAGCTCTTCCTTGTCTGGAACATCCAGCACACATAATACTGCCATGGTGCTTTTTCAAGACTGTACCTTTGAAGTAGCTGCTGGAAAACAAGATGTGTCAGCTGTAGGCATAAACAAACAAAGCTGCAAACTTATAAACCAACTCCATTGCCAACATGTGCAAAATCACTACAAGCCATCAACATATCCCAGCCTACCGGGAAGTGGCTGAGGACATGAATCTTCTTCTTCCTGATGCTGCAGTCCTCAAAGCTTATTTAACTGAATTTATCATATTGCTTATTTAGTGCGGACTGAAGGATGAAGAAAATCCAGTTTCTTTGTGGTCTGGAATTCATGCTCTGATCTCCCAGAATACCATCACCCAGTAAAGAATGTTGAGTTTTTACCAGCAATACCATCTCCAGTCACAAACTACTCAACAGTACATTCAGCTCTAAAAGAAATCCTAAAGGTGCGTGCTCAGCTTGAATTTTCGGTGATGAAGGTGTTTTCCGTATACTAGCTGACATTTTTAGCAGCATTCCAGTACAATTTGATAACCTGGAGCCAATGATGGGTGTTTTTCATATGATAGAAGTTGTGTTGTGGTGTTCAGTAAGTTATCTCAGTGAACATGGCACAGATGATGCACTTATTGAGGCTGGAATATTTGGAAGCAAAACTGTCCAGTTAGTATTGAGCGGAACTCAAAGGTTGTTTGTTACAAGGTATGCTCATCATATCTGAGGCTATGGAAACATTGTGTTAGAATGCTTTCTGGAACAAGAATGACGAATTAGGTTTTGCAGATCTTATCTCAGAAGTGAACAAGACACAGGATGCACTTCATTCAAAATACGTAATACAAAGCCAGGCAATGTTCAATACACTCAGTTCAAAATCAGAACACCTGAAAACCAAGTCCATAGAATTTGTCAAAGAATGTGAAGAAAAAACAGAACTTTGCAAGTACTGGGGAAATGTTTTACACATGATAGCTCTAGTGAAAAACTTGATACATGCTGATTGGGAAGGTGATTAGGAACTGCAAGTGAAGAATATGGATTAATTGATTACTGTGTTTCATGAATACAGTTGCATAAACTACCTGAGATATGGGTACTGGTATTTGGAAAAAGTGAAGAAGCTAGAGGTGGAAAAACTATACCTCTACAAAAAGTTCATCCAAAGACATTTTGTGGTGAAAGACAGAGAGGGGAGATTCAATGCTGTGGGTCCAGACATGAAACTGGAACAGATGATCCAGAGATCACAGAAAAGCTCCAATGTGAATTGTTGGTCAGACACATAAAAGTGAATATGTTGCTCAATGGCAGCTAGGTTACCATGAAGTCCTTTCTATTTATGAACAGTCATGAAACTGTTCCTCAGGGAACATTTTAATAACAGGGTTGACAGCCCTCTTCATTTCATGCAGCAGTTAGGAAACCCCTTTGAAATGCTTGAGCCTGTGCGACTACGCAACTTCATGACCAAACAGTATGTGGATAACAATATAAAGACACGTTTACTAGATGTCCTGGAACATGGATTGAAACTATATGCAGAACTGAAGCAGGAGAGATTTGTAATGAAAGAGTAAAAGCTGTATGACATAATCACTAAAGCTAAACTTCCACACTTTAATTGCCATAGTAAGAGTTTCGTCCAACTACAAAACAGGTTAAAAAAAAACAACTTTTGCAAGATCATAGAGAGATGGCTGTAACAAAAGAAAGGAGTGAATTTATCAAGGACATTCTGTTGTATGATTCTCTTCCAACAAATGCATAATTTGATGGAGATGCTGCAACCAAACCAGTGAAGCACAAACTCGAACAAGAACTTGAAAAAAATCTTTCATCTGAAGAATTTCAATCTGAAAATGTGCCCTCATTTAAAACTGCTGCTGTTGTGGACTATATGTCACAATTGTTAATGGTCAAGATTTCATCCATGCAAAACTTCGTTCAGGTCATTCAGACTGTTCTACAGATATCAAAGTCAGTGTGCACCTTGCAAGAACTGCACATTAACAATTATCTTGAACTATGTGTCAAAGAATGTGAGAGAATTAGACAAATGTCTACAAGTGGAACAATTGATCTTGCCTACATCAAACATTTGACATCCATACCTGTGCAACTTGGTTATCAACATTGAACAAGGTGAACTTGGAGATGTTAACTTGCCAAAACATTGCTGATGCTTCAGTGAACACTGAATTTCCATTTATTGCAAATGGAATTATTGTTGATGAGGTGTTGGTGACTGCAGAGATATACTCAAAAGGTACGGCCATATTGTTCAAGAACTTAACAGCAAATTGGAGGAAGCTGACCTTCGTATTTTGCCACATGTTGAGCGGGAAGTTCCAAATGGTTCCAATTGACTCATTGTACTGTAAAATGACACAGTTGTTACTATTTGCTACTTAGATTTGTTGCAATGTTTATAAGTCAAGGATTGTCAGAGTTATGGATACAGTATGGAACAGGCAAGAAAAGACACTTAATCCCGCTTCATATTGTGTATAAGAAACTTGACTAAGAGGTTCCCAGTGTTCTTATCAAGGCACATATTACTGGTGATGACACTATGGGCAAAATTGGAACAAAGCTTTGAGCTTTAACTGCTGAACCTGTGAAGTTTCTAAAACTGAGATAAAAGAAGAATGTTACTTTAAAGACATAGAAAAATACCTTGTGCATGAGTGAAAAATTAGTCCTGATTGTCATACATTTGAAAATCTTCGGTACAATGAGCTCAAGCCATTAGTCCTGCTAAGTGACTTCCGCCAACATCATATTCTGTGGTGGACACATTAAAAAAGCGTTCTACTTGATCAGAAAATATGTAAATGTTTTGGATCATGCATATGTAGAGAAAGAGCTGTGTGAATTTGGTTAGGAAGATTTTGATGGGGTGCTAAAACCTATGAAACTTCGAAAGCCTCTACTCACAGAACTTGCAAGTACATGTACCATAAAACCTGTGCTACAAAAAGATGTCACTGTCAATATGCTCTTCTCAAATGTTTAGCTTTCTGCAAATGTACCACAAGCAAGGGCCTTAACAAATAAATAAAGTGAATTATAAAAATGTGTCTGAAATAGGAGTGATAACCATTATTTATTTTCATATTCAGATCATAAATAATATATGCATAAAAGGATTAAAAACTATTATTATTTGTTTCATTTCTATATATGTCTTGTCTTCCTCTAATATAGCCACCATTTTGACAAATGGTGGAAGGGGTGCTGTGAGGATTTATTTCCTGTCTCTTTAAGACCACTTCCTCCCAAAACCTATGTTTTAAGACCAAAATGAAGTTTATAGGTCTAATGGTTCTTGAAATATTACATCATCACTGCCACACATCAGTCATTTTTAGAAATGTCATCCAGAAAAAATCAGCCTGGATCAGCAATGTCTACCCAAGATAAATTACTTCTTTAATGAGTCAAAAAAACATATCAGAAATTAAAATCTCTGGACAACAATTTTTTACAGAGGTATATCAGGAGGTCGGAATTAAGTAGTGCACTTCAGACAGTTGTGTTCAAACACACACACCCTTGCACAAAAGGGCAAAGTTTTGTTTGTCTCATCCAATACAGAGTTTCTATAATAATGTGCTCCTCCCACTGTAAAAAAGCATTCTTCACACTTTGCGCATGTGCCATAAAATGCACCACATATGCAAAACTAGAATATGTAGAGAGGTTTAAAAGTTACTATATATTGAAACCAGTTTAAAGCTTGTGTGCAATAATGGTTCAGATTGCTGCCTACCCTCATATTAGGAGATATGAATTTGCATCAAAACCCATGGGTGATAATATTACAAATTATACGGACCACCCAATGAATGCTGCCTTGATGCAAAACAGTGAATATTTGTGCATACCAATCATTTGCATTATTTTGATCAACTTGCAACACTATTCTTTGTGTTGGAAAGTGAAGGAGGAAGAATGATATGCACTTCCTTTATGCTACGAAACTAATGCAAACGCTGTACATGGTATAGATAAATTTAGCCTCATGTTTTGACAGTGCACAAGATGGTGCCAGAGAACTTTACCTTTGTCCTTAAAAATATACTAACACAGTTTTGAACACTGCAATGTTAAGAGCTTTATTGAGCACGATGGAGCAGCAATGGGCTATAAATGCTGGTATAAACCTGCTTCTTTCAACATTAGAATGTTTGAATCCTCTGCCTCTCTCTTTCCCTTGCATTTACAGGTTATACAGGTTGTGCAGGGGAAGAGAGAGGTGGAGATTGTTTACCTGTTTACACATAAGCTTTACCCCAAAGGTTCGCCTGTAGTGTCTCAGAGACCTCTTGGAAAGAGAAAGGGACGAACTGTGCTTAGCTCTTGGGTCTACATGGCTTAGCAAAACTTGGAAAACCAGCTTGGCTGAACCCAAGGAAATCCTGAGACTGACTTTATCTTCCTTTCACAGCTGTTGATTTGTTTATTCATCAGTTAACAGCTATGGCCCTGTGTGCAACTGTATTTGATCAACCTTCAGAGGAAGGGCTGTGAAATAATGACTTAATTTCTCTGGGAGGTTGTTTTTATTTGCAACATTTGCTCCTTATGCAGGCAGAATGTTGTGATAGTGCCGTAGCCCACCATAGCAGGCCCTGTCATGCATTAAAGTCCAGGTCCCTTATTATAGGTCCTGCCTATTGTTCAGACCTATAAGTCCTTAATGGGTAGTAAAGCACTCTACAGCGGGCTATAAAGATATATTAACATGAAGACACAGACATTATAAACAAGATACATTTTTTTCTGTTTTTGAACTAGAAGATGCGGTTCTGAAAATAAACTTTTTTGAAGTTTTTAAATTTTAAAATATATTTATGTTTGTTAAAGAACCACTTTTGAAAAAATCAAGCAATTGCAACTTGGAATAATAACTAAACAGGTTTTAGAACTAGCTTGGTGAAGAAGATGTTTATCTGGTTGCAAAACTTTGCTAACCAACACTTACTACTTTGTGGCAAGCTAACCAATGTATAAGTTGTCATGAGTGATGTAATAAATGGGATAATTAGCAGTGCATGGGGAGATAACAAGTTATAGTTACCCTATGGAACGTGTTATAGTTGTTTGTATGAACTCTAACTAGGACTGTTGAACTTCTATGGGTTTGTACGAGTAAATTCAGAACCTAACTATAACGTCCCTGCAACCTTTGTATTTTTGAGTGAACTGCTAAGGTTTTTAATTCTATTGCCTAACTATAACATCCATGCAATTTTTGTTTTCTTTCAGTAAATTTGTATGGTTTATTTAACATAAAGTAATTTTTATTACTCTACATTATTCAAACCACCACTGAGCGGCCCCCCTCCCCAAGCAGATCTCTGGCCTTGGGATCCCAACCCCAGGCGTGGCCTAATTATTATTTTTTGGGGGTTAAGGTGCTGTGTGGACCCCACCCCAGGGCCGATCTCAGCCCCGGGGCCTGTCCGTGAGACCTTGGTGCCACACCTGGCACTCAGTCACAATCTTGGGGACTGTGATGTGCCTGTAGGCCCCCATGGTCCTAGATGGCTCCCCACCTCCTGTGACACTCATACTTCCACTCAAACACCCACTCAGATATTCACAAACCCACTCACAGATACATTTAGGCCCTCATTCTGACCTTGGCGGGCGGCGGAGGCCGCCCGCCAAAGTCCCGCCGGCAGAATACCGCTGCGCGGTCAAAAGACCGCCACGGTTATTCTGAGTTTCCCTCTGGGCTGGCGGGCGACCGCCAGAAGGCCGCCCGCCAGCCCAGCGGGAAACACCCTTCCATGAGGATGCCGGCTCCGAATGGAGCCGGCGGAGTGGAAGGGGTGCGACGTGCATGGCAGACACTGAAAATCTTTGTGGGGCCCTGTTACGGGGGCCCCTGCAGTGCCCATGCCATTAGCATGGGCACTGCAGGGGCCCCCAGGGGCCCCACGACACCCCATACCGCCATCCTCTTCCTGGCGGCCAAAACCGCCAGGAACAGGATGGCGGTATGGGGCTCGGAATCCCCATGGCGGCGCAGCAAGCTGCGCCGCCATGGAGGATTCCCCAGGGCAGCGGGAAACCGGCGGTACACCGCCGGTTTTCCGTTTCTGACCGCGGCTGTACCGCCGCGGTCAGAATGCCCATGGGAGCACTGCCAGCCTGTTGGCGGTGCTCCCGCGGTCGTTGGCCCTGGCGGTTTTTACCGCTAGGGTCAGAATGACCCCCTTAGACTCTTACATGCCCTTTCACAGACTCACACATACACTCATACACACATTCACAGACCCAGTCAGTGACTCATGCACCCACTCACAGTCCCAGTCAAACACCCACCCACTCACATACTCATGCCCCAACCATAGACCCACTCAGACACTCACACACCCACTCAGACACTCACACACCCACTCACAGACCCACCCAAACTTTTACATACCCACTCACAGGCCTAATTAGTGAGTCATGCACCCACTCACAGATCAACTCAGACTCTCATACACTTACTCACAGACTGTCAAGAACCCTAAAACTTGCCATGTAATAACAGCAAAATGTAAAGGAAAAGCAATAGGAGTGCTGGTAAAGAAGTATCCACAGTGGAAAAAGCGATGTCCTTATTGGAAGAAAGTTTGCCGAGTCGCGCTACACACGATGCAAAGAAAATGCAGAAGAAAGGAATCCAAGATGGCCGACGAGAAGTTCAAATGTTAAGTTGTATTTCTAGTGTTGCACTCAGTTTTGTTGCTATGATTCGCACGCGCCACTAGAGAGCTCTGCACTTCGACTGTGACCTGACAGGAATCCAGATGTATTGAGAGAGCGCTTGTTGTGAGGTAAACGTTTTTTTAGGCAAACTTGGCTTCGCATGCATTTCACGGACTATTCGAGTCAACCACAGATAATATTTAATTGTTTAGAAGCAAATACAGTAGCAGAAGGTTTTCGCAGCATATTAAAGAGTCTCCGGCTGGAATTGACTCTTATGAACATTCAAAGAATATAAAGATATTATTGACATCCAATTTGATAATATCGTATCAATATTCAAAACAACCTGAATTCAAAAAAGTTACTGAAGAATGTTAACACTACGATTTTAAAGAAGCATACAGATTATTATTATCAGAAAAAGTTTATATAAGACAGACACCAGGAAATACAATTTTCACGCATTATGCTACCATATTTGACTCATATATATATATATATACATAATTTTATTTTTGAATTGTTGAAATATATACATATATATATATATATATATATATATATATATATATATATATATATATATATATCAACAATTCAAAATTAAAATTATTTAAGAGCGTGCAGACAAACAAACTCAAAATATATATCAGCATGAAGGTTAAGAAGCAAACTAATCTTCATATAAAACGGAGAACAACTTCTAAGAAACTCATTTACTATTAAGACCTATTAATTCAATATACAACAGTAACAGAGAAAGAAAGAGGCAAATTCCTCAGGGAACTCAGGGTAAGAGAGTATGATATAATTGCCAGTGAAATTAATCCTTAGTAAATGTTAAAGGATGATGTAGTTAAACAGTGTGCCCCTAGTAATTGTAATTGTGATCTTTCAGGTGCTGTTATCCAGTTAAATCAAGAAGTGAGTGGCAGACTGTGTATGTGAAGAAACACCATCTCTGAGGCAGTCTCTCTAAATCCCATTCCCCTTTCTCCCTCCATGGTGCTCAAAACAGAGATTATTTTTTGTTGGGAGTAGTCTGGGTTGGGAGTGAGGATTTATCTTCTGCTCCTGAGGGAATCGAATCAGGGTACTCTGATACAGACCCAGTCAGACACTCAGACACCCACTCATAGACCCACTTAGACACTCATGCACCCACTCACGGGCCCACTCAGACACTCACACACCCATTCAGAGTCCCACCCAGACAAACACACACACAATCAAAGACCCACTCAGTGACTAATACACCCACTCACTGACCCAATCAGACATTGACACAGGTATTCAGAAAGCTATTCAGACAGGTGTAGATTGAAACAAACATATACGAATAATAAGTTTGGTGCTATGCATTGAATGAGTGTTTTCGGTTTGTAAATCTGCGTGGAGACACTACTCCAAAATGTTTGAAAAAAAACAGATTTTGTTTGAAAATTAACTAATGTTTGGGAAATAAGATGGCTCTGAGAAGATCCTTAGTGTTTATTTTGTGTACATGATGAGTACACATAAGAGTGAAAGCAAAGTTTCAGATTGCTCAGAAACACCTTGGTGCCTTTGTCTGTGAAGTGAACACCGTCTCTTCTATATATTCTAACAATGTCAAAGTGCAGGTTGTTATTGTGGATAGAGCTCATGTCATGGTCTCTGAGGAATGCTCAGTTTTAATAACATGTTTTCTGGCTTTGTCTATCTGTAGACAGAATTCAACTTGACCACTTCCATTTCTGCCTCTGACATGTGTTAGAGAACACCAAGGCAGTGTGAGGAAAAAGTTTAATGAATTGAACAAAGGTATCCTTCATTGGGATTTCGAGTCCTACTCCAGTCAGTCTACCCAGGTCATAACCACCACAATTCACAATCATGAGATGATGGGGCTGGGAATCCACAATGCTTTCAACCAATGGAAGCAATTGTTGCTGCTGTAACCCTCTCTGTCTGACCCAAGTATTATCCACATTAGAGAAACCCAGGTCCCTGTTAATGCCACTCTTTCTTGCATACGCGAAAGCCCAAAAAGCATAGCTATGACCTACAATACACACTCTAATGATTTTGAATGGAAAGAACAGTAGTAAACAGGAGAAAGCTGCAGCTGAATGCATGCGTTTTAAAATTTGTGGTGGTTAAAATGAAGGGAAGCATCTGGTTTAAAAAGTGAACATTTCATTGGGTGATGTAAATACATTGGTAGATAAAGATAGGTATTGATTTAAAACATTGTCAGTAGATCTGTGATTGGGTCTGATTATTTCACAAACACATAATGCTATTAGGATATGCTTACATTCTGTAACAGTCAATCACACCTGCTAGAGAACAATTTAAAGCTAGTATGCTGCTGACAGCCGGGCTGTGAACTCTTGAACTACTGGTTCAGTGAAGTGTCCCAAAGAAGGTAGCTGAGGTGAAAGACTGTGGGGGAAGGTCAGTTGGTAAAGCATAGTTCAAATCTTCAAAGAAGAGTGGTTTTGGTATTGTTGCTATTGGAAAATGAATTTTCTAATTCACTATCATAATTGTATGTTAAATGCATCTGAAAAATGACCCAAACACAATGGTATATATATTTTCAAACCCTTTTCTGGAGTAGTGACTCCTTTGCAAAGCTACACAGTGTGGGGCGTGCTGAGCACCGCTACAGAGTCGTGACTCCAGCTACACACACTGCCAAATTGGGCTTCTTTCCAAAAAGGGTTAAAAGGCACTAACCATTCAGATGTGGGATATGAAAAATAAAATGAAACACAGTTTTTGATTTCTTAACTAGGACAGTATCACTGAGACCAAAGTTGGGAGAACCACCCTGCAAACGTTCCCTGCGATCCAGGCAGAAGCCAGAGACTATTGCCAAGAAATAAGACTCTCCTGAACGTCACCCTTGTGTTCCACTCTGTCACCCTGTCCACCTTGAACTGCCATTGCTCCCCTTCCTATGCCCCCTTGAACAATCTGTAAACTTCGCACTTGTATAGCACACTACTCACCCATTAGGGTCTCAAGGTGCTGTACGCATACTGCTGTGGAATCCCTCCTGGCTTTTCCCTGTAAGGCACCCACTCCTGGACAGCCCAGGGTGAAGCCAGGCATCCAAGCGCTGTGAGGGCCGTTGTGGAGATTAAGCAAGCTATTGCCCAGAGTTACAGAGTGTGACCCATCAATTAGATTAGGCACCGAGACGAGAATGATCTGGTCCAAAGGAATTGAGCCCAAGACACGCTGAGGTGGGAATTGAACCCTGGTCCCGGGCCAGATCTCTGCATCAGGGTCTGCCGCTCTAACCATTGTGCCACACTTCTCCACAATGCACCTGTGCGACAAATAGAATGGACTCTAACCTGGACTTTCCTCCATCATCACCCCAGCTCATTGCACTTCCCCATTTTTGTCAGAGCACTGCAATAAACACACTTAGAAAAAATTCAAGTATGGAGTATGTCAAATGATTTCAAAATGTATTTGTTTAACAAGGTTCATAAATTGCAATTCAACTGTACAGTAATGTTTACATAGGAAAGTCCTGTAGTTGCCTGCAGTGAACACACCAGGAGCAATAGTGGGGCATCAACATCTGCAAAAAGAGATGCCAATGGATACAGTGAGTGTCCATAGAAGTAGGAATTCACAGCCTGCCAGTGACAATGTCACACATCAAACTGTAAATGAAATGTGAAATAACACTGTCTTACCTGTGCGTCATTGGAAGAATGACTGAACTTCTGATGTCCTCATCCTCATCCTCTGCCTCCTCATCTTCACTGTCCACAGGTTCCACTGCTGCCACACAGCCATCTCCAGCCTCCTCCTCCTGCAGAAAAGGCACATGGCATCTCAAGGCAAGGTTGTGCAACATACAGCATGCCACGATGATCTGGCACACCTTCTTGAGTGAATAGCACAGGGATCCACCTGTTAGATGGAGGCACCGAAACCTGGCATTCAGGAGGCCAAATGTACGTTCAATAATCCTTGTTTGCCCATGTGCCTCATTGTAACGTTCCTCTGCCCTTGTTCTGGGATTCCTCACAGTGGTCAGTAGCCATGATAGGTTGGAGTCACCTGCAAATATCGAGGGGCAACTGTTAGCCACACACTATGCCATATGGCCCACACCATACACATACACCAACATCCACTGGGTGCCAGGGCTCACCTATTAGCCACACCCTGTGCCTCTGGAGTTGGGCCATCACATTTGGGATGCTGCTATTCCTCAGAATAAAAGCATTATGCACTGAGACTGGATATTTAGCATTGACATGGGAGATGTACTCATCCCCCAAACACACCATCTGCACATTCATAGAGTGATAACTTTTACGATTACTGAAGACCTATTCATTTTGTGGCCAAATCCTCCACTTGGGGGAAAACAATGTAGCTGCACATGTGTTTAATCAGGGCAGACAACACTTTGGTCAGCACTATTGAGAACATTGGCTATGACATTCCTGCTGCCAAGCCCACTCTCACTTGGAAAGAACCTGTTGCCAGAAAATGGAGCACTGATAGAACTTGCACAAGAAGGGGGATCCCAGTGGGGTGACGGATAGTAGATATCAGGTCAGGCTCCAGTTGGGCACACAACTCTGTGATTGTGGGCCTGTCAAGTCTATAGGAGAGGATAATGTGCCTGTCCTCCATTGTTGCAAAGTCCACCAGGGGTAGTTACACAGGGGATGTCTCCATCTCCTATTCAACTACAGCAGTTGAAATCTATGGTATAAAATAGTGAGAAGCCGGTCATTATCTGTACATTGTAACCACTGAAGTTTAATGCATATTATGATTGTTGCAATACTTTGGTGACATATATCCAGAATGTGAAATTGAGAACTATGACGCAATTAGGATCCATGGCCTCCCCCACCCCGTGAAATGGCGTCCGCCTGTCCAGTATGGAGGGCCCGGTGGAAATGAGGTAATTCCGCTGACGTTGTGCTCCATTGCGGGAGGCAGTTGGGAACTGCCAAGCAAATCATTATTGGTTATCACTGGGCCCTATGGGTACAGTGGCCAATGATGACCTACGACGGCGGTGACGGTACACACCGCCGCGGATGTGACCACCATGTTCAATCTGTTCACTCAATTGCTACCTGACCTTAAACAGGAGAGGACCTACACTGCATGTGCTGCTGTGACCTGTGTCTGGAACATACCATGTCGCGTGTGACTGGGAAAAGGGCCCCCGCCTTCACCTCGGCGGAGTTGGAGCGATTAGTAGATGGGGTCCTACCCCTGTACCTACTGCTGTATGGGCCTCCAGACCAACGGGTAAGTACACTGTGCATACGATGCCTGGGGCATGAATACATGGAGTACTGTGTGTGAAGGCCTTGTGTGGGGGGGTTGGTGGCTGGGCCCTGGGCAGCATGGAACATGTATGCTGGGCCATGTCTGTGCTAATAGAGATGGGAGGCGCATGGTGGGCCATTAGTGTAACAGGCAGGACGGTCTGACTAATAACGCTCCCTGTGTGTATTTTCTCTGCAGGTCAGCGTCCATCAAAAGAAGGGTATATGGCGTGCCATCGCCAAGGACTTGCGGACCCTGGGGGTTTACAGCAGCCAGAGCACCCACTGTCAGAAATGGTAGGAGGACCTGACACGCTGGGCACGCAAGACTGCGGAGGCCCAGCTAGGGATGGCCTCCTAACGAGGAAGGGGTGCCTGTCGAACCCTGACCCCCATGATGGCCCGCATACTGGCGTGGCCTATCCAGAGATGGATGGGCGGTTGGGAGCATCACAGCAGCAACAAGGGGGTGAGTACAGTGCCCTTCATTTCTACTTACGCCTATTGGGGTGGTTTCAGGGTGGGGGATGTGGGCCTGTGGGTGCCCCTAGGCCAGGCCTGACATTGCAGAGCAGATGCCTTGTTGGCCAGGGTTCTGATGTGAAATTCCTCTAACCTAGCTAGCAGGCATCCACTACTGGGCAGGGGTGTGTGGGTCTCAGGTGTGCTGCAGATGGCGGTATGTGTCCCTACCCATGGCCTGGTGACTAGCATTGTAGCTGGTAGTACATTGCTTAGTGCGTTGGGCTGTTCCCTGTGTGTGAGTGTGTTGTGTACGCCAATGGTGGTGTTGGTGCCTCCATTGACCAAGTGTATCCTTTGTCTCTCCCCCCCTTTTTTGTTTTCTCACCCTGTTCTTATGTGCATTAACATCATCTGGTGGGGGAGCAGAGGTATCGGCGACGTAGGAGCTGCATCCCACAGCACCCAGGAGGCAGAGTCCACCGACGGTGAGGGCACCAGTGGGATGGAGGGCGAGGGGAGCACCACAGCAGAGACTGGAGGGGACAGTTCAGACACGGTTACCTCCTCCGATGAAAGCTCCATGGTGGTGGCGAACACCTCTGTGCCCACCCCAGCTACAGGTACAGCCACCACTCCCTGTACCAGCACCGCCCTCCCCGCAGCCCCTCAGTGAGTTTTCTGTGCCCACTCACCCAGGAGGGTGGGCATCTCCTTCGCCGCAGGCACCTCAGGCCCTGCCCCAGTTAGCCCTGCTGCCCTGTGTGAGGAGGCTATTGACCTCATGCGATCAATCTCTGTTGGGCAGTCAACCATTGTGAATGCCATCCAGGGGCTGGCAGCCCAAATGCTACAGTCCAATGCATTTCTGGAGGGCATTCACACTTGCTTGGTGGCCCAACAGTGATCAATCCAGGCTCTGGCCTCCTCTCTGATGTCAGCCATTGTCTCTGTTTCCACCCTCCAACTTCCTCTATCCAGTCTCCTTCCCCTCAACCCCAACCTATCCCAAGCACACAGGCCGACGAGTATGCACACAGGACAACACACAAGAGTGGCCATGGCAAACACAAGCACCACACTTCATCCCACAGGCACTCACACAAACACCATCCAGATGCAGACATACCAACATCCACTGCCTCCACTGTGGCCCCCTCCTCCTCGACCTCCCTCCCAGTTGCGTCTACACTCACACCTGCATGCACTACATCCTCATCCAATACCCCCATCACCAGCACACCTATCAGAACACACACCTCACTGACACTCACCACCCCGACATCCAAGCACACGTCCCCTGTGTCCTCTCCCACTGTGTCTGTGCTCCCTCCTCCCAAAGTACTCAAACGCAAGCACTCAGACACCCAACAGCCATCTACCTCACAACAGCATCCACCTCTTGCACCTGCACCCAAACACAGCAGACTGACACCTCCTACAACCACTCCCTCTTCCTCCATTCCCAAACCTTCTCCCTCTTCCCACCCCAATGTCCCTAAGAAGCTTTTCCTCTCCACCATTGATCTCTTCCCTACCCCTCCCCCCCACCGTCCTTCACATCAGGCCAGGGTGGTCAAAACCCAGGCAAGCACCTCAACCACCAACTCCATGGGCACAGTAGTGTCCCCAGAAACTCCAGGTGGGAAAGGATCCCGGCCACCAGCAAGCCAGACAGAAAGGGTCCCTGCCCCAAGTGCTGCAGGAAGGAAGGGCAAGGAGCCAGTCCAAAGTGCTGCAGGAAGTTAAGGCAAGGAGCCAGGCCCAAGTGCTGCAGGAAGGAAGGGCAAGGAGCCAGCCCCAAGTGCTGCAGGAAGGAAGGGCAAGGAGCCATCCCCAGCTGTTGCCAAGAGGAGCAAGGAACCATCCCCAGCTGCTGCCAGGAAGGGCAAGGGGCCTCTACCAACAGGCAGTAAGGACAAGGGGCCTGGTGCTGGGACTCAGTTGGAGACCCCACCACCAACCATGGTGATGCAGCCGTTGAGGCTGCAGGGGATGGGCTGGAGCCTCCCCCTACCACCACCACCAGCTACGCCAGCAGCACCGCCACCAGCACCACCACCAGCAGCAGCAGCAGCAGTGGGCAGCTGTCCGAGGCTACAGGGGATGGGCTGGAGCCTCCCCCACCACCCCCAGCAGCACCACTGCCACCACTGAACAGCCATCCCTGCCGGCAAACATTCTGTAGACCTGCATCCATGGGCTGTTGTGCGGCCTGCCCACCTGAGAGACTGTGACCTTGCACTCCCCAAGATTTGCATCACAGGGCACGGTGCCCCCTCCAGAACCAGTAGAGATGATATCCACTCACCCCATCATCCCCAGTATGAAGATCACAGGGCACGATGCTCTGTCCAGAACCAGTGGAGATGCTGTCCACTCACCCCATCCTCCCAAGGATGAAGATCACAGGGCACGATGCCCCCTCCAGAACCAGTGGAGATGACATCCACCCTACCCATCCTTCCCAGGATGAAGATCACAGGGCACAATGCCCTCTCCAGAACCAGTGGAGATGCCATCCACTCACCCCATCCACCCCAGGATAAAGATCACAGGGCACTGTGCCCCCTTCAGAACAAGTGGAGATGACATCCACTCACCCCATCCTCCCCAGGATGACAATCACAAGGCACAATGCTCCCTCCAGAACCAATGGGCAGGTCACCCACTTGAGAGACTGTGGCCTTGCACTCCCCAGGACAGAGTAATGGGCATGTTGCCCCCTCCAAAGCATGTGGGCAAGTCACTCACTTGTGAGACTGTGGCCTTGTGCACTCCCCAGAACCAAGCACAGGGCATGTTGCCCCCTCCAGGACCAGTGGCATTGTATCATCTTCTGGCTGAGATGCCCCCCATTCCCGATCCCCCTGAGGTGCCTGCCTATTTTCGACCTGATGTCCCTGCAGTGTTCTCTCCGTGTTGTTACAGGAGTGAAGTGAGGCCTTGGACTTTGTAATGTGGCCCTGTGGCCAAAGAACATTGAGGACTGGGCAGTGTCCCTACATTTGTAAAAATGTATATACTTTTTTATTTGGATGCACGTATTGCTACAATTGTATCTTCTTACACTCTTTTTAATCTATTGTAGTTGTCCTTGCATTATTCCTGAGGGGTACGGGGTAAATATGTAATTGCATCTGCTTGTATGTATGGTGTTGGGGGTGGAGGTGGTCTGTGTATGTGTCACTCTCTTTTTCCTCCCCCACTCCCCTGTGTGCTAGGCGGCTGTACTCACCGTGGTCGTCTTTGCCGTCCTTGGTGTTCGTAGGAGAGCAGCACATAGAAGAGTGTGGGGAAGACATGCAGCTCGGGCTCCATGGCGGTGTGGTTCTTCCCTGAGTCTCCATAGGTGAGTCCTTTCACTTCTGGGCTCTGTTTCTGTCAGGCTTTTGATGTTGTTGGTACCGCCCCAGAAAAGGTGGCGGATTGGACTATCTTAATACAGTGGGAGGAACACATTCTTCCGCCTGGCTGTAGATGGTTACCGCCGTGGTGCCTGTTGATTCCGCCCTGGCGGTCTCTGTGTTAAAGTGGCTGTCTCTCTGAGCTGTTTCCGCCGTGGTCATAATTTTTTTTATTACTGCCACTTTATCACCAACCACCAGGGTTGTAATGACCCCATTAGAGTTCCTTTTTACAAGATATAAGTTAAGTCTAAAGTAGGTTACATGCAGGTTAAAAGAAGGGAGGTATGTGCATATAAGGTAAGAGATATACATTGAAGTTGTAGTTTATCACTTCGGCATTTTCAGTTCCATATGGTGTATTATATGTCCAGTGTCTCATATATACTGTGTGTCACAAATCTGTTCTCCAAAGCATAACAGTACTCACCCACCGAATCAAAAAAATATTTCGGAAATTATATGTTTGAGAACATACAGAGCAGTGATGTATTCAGGAGTGAGATAGCTAATTGTACATATAGGACTATACTTTAAACATTCACTAATATTGCTGTTAACATATTCTTAAACTCACTTACATACATATATACAGACTGATAAAAAATGCAAGACAGTAATACGGCCAGTAAGCAATCCATGTTGACAGTTACATAGCTATATAGAAAGCAATAGTTATAATAAGACTGTTAGCCATATACCTACATAATAACTTACACATATACTGACAAAACTATGCACACACCAATGAAATCACATATATATCCATTCACATACCTTTTTACAGTAATGCATGCACTGACACTTCCAGGTACAGACTAATGCAGGGATTGACACACCCAGACTCTAATGCTCGTAGTAGCATACCCAGGCACACAACTATAGATTAGACCTGGGCGGAGTTCACAGAGTTCCACTCCGTGGAATTTCACTGAGTTGATTAAAAACTCAAAGGAATTATGTGGAGGCAGAGTTCCTTGAACCGCGGAATCCTGAATGCGTCTGATCACGAAAGCGCTAAGCAGGGTCGGGCCTGGTTAATCAGGCCTGAACCTGCTTAGCTCTTCCGAGATTGAGCGCTTTCAAGAGAGGCCTCTTCTGCACTAGCCTGTCCTGTTTGTACTGTGCCCTGAATTTAAGACAGGGCTGTAGGCAGCAAAAGCTGCCATGCCTCCTGTGTACCAGCCTGCCCTATTTGCAGTGCACACGAGACAGGCCAGTGCACAAGAAGCCTGAAATGTCACAAGAGGCCTGAAACAGCAGCTTTCACAAGGACTTACCCGGGTCCTCCACGGGGTCCTCGTTGTCCTCTCTCCCACCTTCCCAGCGGCTTGGCTCTCTGCCTCCGTCTGCCCTACTGCTCCCAGGCTGCTGGCAGAGGGAGGTCTGGATCGGTCACCGATGCACACTGAAACCCAGTTATGGGCTACACAGTGCAGACTGTCTGCGCTTGCACTGTGTAGCCCATGACTGGGCTGCAGTGTGTACCAGGTGAGCTCTGCTCTGCTGGTGGGCTATCGGAGTTTTGTGCAAACTTCACACTCCAAGTGGAGCAGTAAGTGCCAAAAACTCAGTTAGCTCCGCCAGCGGAGAGAAGCTCGCCTCCCAACCTACTACAGATACACTGACACACCCAGACACATACTGATGGACACACTAATACAGATAGGAACACACTGATATACAAAGTAACACATGTCACAAGAGGCCTGAAATGGCAGCTTTCACGAGGACTTACCTGGGTCCTCCAGGGGGTCCTTGTTGTCCTCTCCTCTACCTTCCCAGCGGCTTGGCTCTCTGCCTCCCTCTGCCTCCCCCTGCTCCTGGACTGCTCCCCACCCCTACTACAGATACACTGACACACCCAATCACATACTGATGGACACACTAATACAGCCAGGAACACACTGATCTACAAACTAACACACTCAGTCACACACTAACCCATACTCTAAAACACTGAGGTACACACTGACATATACATTAATACATACAAGCAGATACTGATGGATAAACTGACACACCAAGGACAGTCTCATGTGTGCACTAGCAAACCTAATAACACACTTATACATACACTAATACACCCAGTGACATACTGATCCATACACTAACACACAAAGGCATACACGTATGCATACATTGACACACTCAGGTGTAGACAGACACTTATGCCGACACACCCAGGCTCACACTTATGCACACACTAACGTACCGAGACACACACTGATGTATGTGATAAGATACCCAGGCACAGACGGATCTACACAGTGACACACCCAAGTACACACTGATGCATACAGTGAAACACTGAGTCAATGACACAGCCGGACACATACTGATGCATTCACAGACACATCTAGGCACATACTGATGCACACACTAACACACTCAGCCACACACTGACCAATACTTTAAAACACAGAGGTACACACTGATATATACAGTAATACACACAAGCAGATTACTAATGTAAACACTGAAACACCAAGGACAGACTCATGTATGCCCTAGCACACATAATGACACATTTATACATACAATGATACACTCAGTCACATATGGACCCATGCACTAACAGACCCAGGCACACACTTATGCATATGCTGACACACCCAGGCATAGACGGACGCATATGCTGACACACTCAGGCTCACATCTATGCATACACTAACATACCCAGAGACACACTGGTGCATTTGATAAGATACCCAGGTACACACTGATCCATACAGTGACACACCCAAGTACACACTGATGCAGACAGCGAAACACTGAGTCAAACACTGATGCATGTGATAATGGAGGAAGACATGCTCTGCTTTAAACATGAAAACTAACAGAAGTAGTGTCCCTACAACATAGTGATATGACTGTTTGTGCTAGAATTAAACGCTTGTGATCTATAATTGAATAGTATATAATGAAAATGTAAGTATGTTGATATAGAGATTTTTTTATTTCAGACATCTATTTGTACACAGAAACAGACATCTAAATGCCAAAAAAACAGAAAGACAAAAGAAACTGTGGAAAGCATTCTGTCTACTTGTAACAGAAAAACAAAAGAGACAATATGTGGACAACGTAGTTGAAATAAAAAAGCTGCTGGTAAGAAAACCATAAAATTTTATGTGGGAAACCACAAACTCTGAAAAATCAAGTAAATAAAAAAGAAAGTTTGAAATCAACCAACAAAGGACAAAAATCATGTCAGATTAACAGTAAGAAATCACTCAAAAAAGTGGGTAGTTTAACGAGAAGACAGAAACAGTTTAAGGAAATTAGAGTTAGAATGTTCTGTGGCAGGGTAATTCAGAATCTTATTAAAACAATGAAGCAGTATAAAAGAAGAGAAGTGGTGAAACAGAGGCAATGTGTTGAGGATGTAGTCGAGAAGGCATTTGCCTTAAAGAGGAAGCTTTACATTTTGATTCTAACAAGAATGAGAACACAGGCTAAAAAAGTGTTGTTTATGAAGAGATGCAGCCAAAGGAAAAGACTTGCTGATAAAACTAATTTTTGCAAACATTTTAGTGTTGAATTGAAGCATAACTAAAGTACAAAGATTTTCTTTAATGAAGAAGGTTATTTCCAAGAGAACACATTAGTGCATGCAGTTGATTCAACTTGTCGATGTTATGTTGATGTGAAAGATGATAGTCCCATTGAAAAATAAGAGTTTGTTCTTTGGAATGTTGAAGAAGTGAGAGCTGAAGAGGTCCAGGGAAGGTGTAGATAGGCCCCTGTATACAAATGGAACTGTAGCAGTATTTGTAGTATTCAGCAGCAATCAATTGATTTATTAAGAACTTTTGTAAGTGACTTTCCATGAAAAAGGCTGAAGCCAAAAATGCCAATTTTGCAAGGATTAGATCCATGCAAAACATGTAGTAATTTACATGGACATTCACTAACATGTCTCTCAAAGAAAGTGTGCCAAAGCACTTTAAGGAAGAGTAGTGTGTTTGCCATTAGACTTTAAACAGAATATTAAAACTGTAGGGTAGACTAAGACATTTGATGAGATAATTAGAATTCTAGTAAACCTGGCAAGAGTTAATTGATGTTAAAAAAGTAAAACAAGCAACATTGTGCCTGGTACAAAATAATGTTTATTATAAAAATATTGATGTTGAACAAGATATAACAACCGTGGATTATGAAACTTTGCCAGCAAGTGAACAAATGGAAAAAGTGGATCAATCCAGATCAGAAGAAAGTTAAGAGCACTCCAGCATCCATCCCTTACATTCTGAAGATGTCATTGGTGATGCTATTAAGCGCTTTCAAATAAAACAAGGGAAAGGAGCTCCCATGAGTGTGTGGGAAAACGTTTAGGTGCTAACTAGTTTTCCCCAATTGTTTCCCACTGGAACAGGTGGTCCCTATGATGACCGGCCGATACAAATACTAGCATCTGAATACTGATCAACATAATTATATTCAGAGTATTCCCAGATTTCGCCAGTGTATTCCATACATTTTTCATCTTCTGTTTGAGAGTGGCTGATATATCCCCCTAATATTTGCAGACATTTTAACCACAGGTTCCAAGCTATGCTGGCTTTCTTACGCAACAAAAGCAATCCTCCTCTTGAATAAGTAACTGATTACTTTTTGCATAAAGAGTACCAAGGAAGAGGTGTTCCTCATATTCACATAATGTTATGGATAAAGGACACCCCAACATTTGCAGCATACAGTGATGAGTCTGTACTGTCTTTCATAGAGCAGTATAAGACATGCATCACACCAAAAGGCACTAGTGAAAGAGGACTCAGACAATAACGTTTGTGTTTCCAAACAGATGGATTTGAAAAGTAATGCTGTCGTAAGTACAGATCCAAAGGAAAATTTTACACAAGATATCGATTTGAATTTCCACACCCTGTAATTTCCAAAGGGAGAGAGAACAGCTTTTTTTCTTCAGTCAGAGTTACACGGACACAGAAATCACAAAATAACACATATAAGCTAAGATGAACAGAGACTTCCAATTAAATTAATGACTATAACCCTATGATTAAGAAAGTGTGGATGCTAATATGGACATAAAATTTGTGGGAGACAACTCCATCACTGTGGCTGGATACATCACTTCACACATTATAAAATCTAAAGACAGCGCTGAAGGAGATGTGGGAGGAAATGTTTGCAGAGAAGGCCCTTAACAATAAATTGTACTCTTCCAGCTTGGAAGTGCTTTCCCATAGAGAATTGGGGTCCGATGAAGCCTGACAGGTTGAGTTTGGCAAGTTTGTTCTCAAAATCAAAGGGAATTGTTTTGGTAAGTCTAATCCTAGCTAGTACATTAAATAGAGTTTTAAACTCTTTGCCAGAAATTCAATACCTAGCAGAGTTTACAGACATTGGGAAATCAAATATGTTGGATACATGCTATCCAAGAAGGAGTCCATACCTAGAAGACAAGTACCTTTATGAAATTCTTCAACAGTACAGATGTAGAAGCAATGTAAGTGAAAACATAAAAGAAGGGAAATATGCAGTACTTGGATGTGACGGGTGTTTAATCAAACATGTAAAAAGAAATCTAATTAACCACTAAAAAGTTGCCAAACTCCTGACAAAAGAGAGATTTTCTATTTGGCTCTTCTTCGATTTTTCAAGCCTTGGTGTCATGAAATGGAATTATTTGGACTGCTACAAAGATTCTTTCAGTGCTGTCAAGGAAACTATTTAGTGTCCAGTTTTTATAAACTACAAATGTTAAATGAATAGATACAACAAGAAGAAGTGATTGCTGCTGAAGTTGCTGAGGATAGTTCTCAAAGCACCCAAAGGCCAGGAGCAGAGTCAGGATCCTCATAGACAACATATTATTGAAAATTAAGCTGCAATCGCTATGAATGAAGTGGAAACTGCAATGGAGTAAGTGTTATAGGAATCTGTAGATCTGGAACAGTTAGTTGCACAACTCAACAAAGAACAGAAATACAGATATATTGAAATAAAAGACAAAATAGAACATGGATTTCTACATGAGAAGAAACAATACAATTGCTCATCATTTAAGCCAATACTTTAGTGGTCAAGCTGGTACCAAGGAAAGCTTTATAATTAAAGTTCTCTCCAATTACCTACACAAGACTACATATTCAAACGTATGTGTAGTAACAGCATCTATTGGACTAGCTGCATACAATATCAAAGGAATAACTTTACATAGTCTACTTATGCTACTGGTTGAACATGACAATAAACTGGAATACCAGAAGTTATCTGTTGAAGCGCATGAGAGCTCACAAGAGTTTTGAAGAAATTCAAGCTTAATTATTGATGAGGTAAGCATGGTTTCAAATTTAATGTTTGCCTTTGTTCACATGAGAATGCAACAGAATCCATACACTACACATGCACTAAGTCACTTTTACATACACCACTCATGCTCCCACTTACACACCCATACACCACTTATGCGCTTGCTCACCCACACACTGAATCATGTACTCACTCACCCATACTGCTTCCCACGCACCCACTACCTCACCCATACAGCCACTTATGCATGTACTCACTCACCACTACAGCCACTCATGGATCCACTAACTCACCTATACGGTTACACCCCAATAGTCATCCATATAGCCACTTATGCACCCACTCACTCACCCTTAGAAACATTTATACACCCACTCTCTCACGTGTACAGTCCCTCACAGACCCTCTCAATCACCGATACAGTTACTCATACATCCACTCACTCACCCATAGAGCCACTCCTGCACTGTCACCTACACTGTCACTCACTCACCCATACACCCACTCATGTACCCACTCACTCATTTATACAGCCACTCACACACCCTCTCACTCACCCATGAAGTCATTCATGCATCCATTCACTTACCCATACAGCCACTCGTGTATACAATCACTCATTTATACAGCCACTCACACACCCTCTCACTCACCCATGAAGTCATTCATGCATCCATTCACTTACCCATACAGCCACTCGTGTATACAATCACTCACTCATACAGCCACTAATACAGCCACTCACGCACCCTACAGTCACTCACACACCCTTTCACTCACCCATACAGTCACTCACACACCTTCTCACTGGCCCATATGGTCACTCACACACCCTCTCACTCATCAATACAGTTACTCATGCATCCACTCACTCACTCATACAAGCACTCACACTCACTCTCTTATACAGCCACTCCCACCCTCACTTACCCATACAGGCACTCATGCAACCATTCATTCACCTATACAGCCACTTTCGCATCCGAACACTCACCTGTACAGCCACTCACTCACCCAGAGCACCATTCATGCACCCACTCACCCATACAGCCATCTATGCACTCACTCACCCATACGCCCACTCATGCACTCACTCACTTATCTATACAATCACTCACATACCCTTGCTCTCACCCATACACCCACTCATGCACCTACTCACACACCCATACACTATTCAAGCACTGAGTCACTTATCCATGCACCACTCATGCAGTCACTCACACACCCATACACCACTTCTGCACTCACTCACCCATATAGCCACTCATACACCCAGTCACTCACTGATACAGCCACCCAAGCACCACTTACTCACCCATACAGCCACTTACTCATCCCTCACTCACTCATACAGCCACTCATGCACCCACTCAATCACCCACCCATACAACTCACTCACCCATATAGCCATTCATGCATGCAGTCACCCACACAGGTACTCATGCACCTACCCACTCACTCATACCGCCACCTATATACCCATCCATGCCCCCACTCACTCTCTCACACAACCACTCATGCACCCTTTCACTCACTCAAAGAGTCACTCATGCACCCAGTCACTTACCCATTCAGCCACTCATGTACCCTATCACTTACCCATAAAACCCATTATGCACCCAATCACTCACCCATACATCCACCCATGCACTCATTCACCCATACAGCCACTCATGCATCCTCTCACTTGCCCATACGGCACTGATGCACCAGGTCACTCACCCATGCAGCTACTCATGCATCCTATCACTCATCCATGCAGCCAATCATTCACCCAGTCACTCACCCATACAGCCACTCCTGCACTCGCTCACCCATACATCCACTCATGCAAACACTCATTCACCCATACAACCACTCATACATCCTGTCACTCACCCATATAGCCACTCATGCACCCACTCACTCACCCATACAGCAATTAATGAAACACTCACTCATCCATACAGTCACTCACACACCCTCTCACTCACACATAGAGTTATTCATACATTAATTCACTCCCCTTAGAGCCGCTCATGCACTCACTCACCTATACAGTCAAGAACACACCCACTCACCCATACACCCAGTCATACACCAACTCACTTACCAATACAACTCATGCACTCTCACTCACCTGTACAGCCACTCATGCACCCAGTCAATCACCCATGCAGCAAATTACGAACCCATCACTCACCTATACAGCAACTCATGTACCCAGTCATTCACCCATACAGCCACTCGTACACTCAGTCACTCACCCATACAGCTGCATATGCACTCACTCACCCATACACACCCTCCTACAAACATGCATTTAGCATATAAACCTTCTTTCTTAAACAGGAATGGGTGGTTCTAACAAGAACCTTTTTAACTTTTTTTTTTTAACAATTTAGAATGATTTGTGTTTTCCTTGTTTTTTTTTTTTATATGGAATATGATTTGGAACAGCAAGCACATATAACAGATGGTGTGCCTCAACAACAAAAAATAACAAATATGTGCATTAATAATTTGCACAAGAGTAGGCATGGCTGGTTCGCCTAAACTAAGGATGGCAGTACATTTTAGGGAAAAATTACCAATTTTCCCAGACTCTGGAATGGTGATTGGAACACTAAAAGTTGTCCTCCTGTAGATGATGTTCCTTCTTCTTCATTGGTAACAGGAGAACTTCCTGCTGACTTTTTAGTCTTTGCAATTTTGCTCTAATCAAACGGATCCCATGGACAGTGCTTAAATGTTTATACATGCTTGATGTAGCGCATGAATATTTCTTTCACTGCCCCATGATAGTACTTTTGGGCAAATTGTGCAAATGACTTTATGTGCATTTACTTTCTTCTGGCTTTCCGGTATGGAATAAAGTTGCCAAACAATAACTTCCTTCCTCTTCTTAGGAGCCTCGTCATCTTCCTCCACAACATTCTCTTCCTCTAGATTTTCTGGTGTGTTGCCATCTTCAGTAGCTGGAAACCAACAAAGAAAACACCAAGTCAAAATTCAAAATGTTGACTCTCTAAAGCAAAAATTTAAAAACTCACAGTCATTCCCAAACCAAACAGTAATGGGTAGGTCCCTTCTGTATTCATGAAAGAAAGGTGTTTAACCAATCAAATCCATTTGTTTATGTGTCTCATTGGTTGCTGAACACCAGCGACGTTCCGTCGTGAGAGCATCGCTGTGCCGCAAAATGCATTAAAATGCATTTAGAACATATTTCCTCTTTAATCATTCTATTTTCCTTAGCCTATTAGTGCCTATTAACCTCTTTCCTTTATTTAAACCTTAAAAGTGTCCATATATGTGTTTTACTACTGTTAAAAAACTACAATGTAGTTGCATCCCCTGTGCGACTCCTTAAATCAATGCTGGCAGGGTGCACAATGATATCACGATTCGTCAAAAACTAGTAACACGACCAGTGAAATACTTGTTCTCTATAATTATAGTACTTATCTTACAGTATTACTTACGCTCTTACCTTAAACTAAATCTTTATAGTGTTTACATATGTGTTTTACAAATACTAAAACTACGCTGAAGTTGTGCTGGGTGCGTGACAATTTATTTGGAAAAAAATCATACATTTCACCTTCATATCAATATATATACCTGACAACTATCTGTATTTTGCCAAGATAAGGGCTACATAGCAAAAATCCCCCAGTGCTTATCCTGCAAATTGTCTTGTTCTGTTGTGGATGATGAAGAACATTACCACAACTCCACCAAAACAAGGAACACATACTTTATATATTTAAAAATAAGAAACATTGTTTGCTGCATATTTACATCTTTCTACTCTACTTGTCTTGATAAGCAGTTGGGTACAGGTCCTTTTAGTCACATATAAATATATCAGTCATACTTCACCAGCAATTTTTACAAATATACACAACCACAAACGCACACTGTTACGATCCAGAGGCAGGTAAGTTTAGCAAAGAGAGCTTTATTCTTTAACCACCAACCCACGGCAGGCACAACCACTCTGGCCTCGACCAACCGCTGTGGAACCCCCCACACACCAAGTTCCACACCATCATATGGAACCTCGGTAGCAAGGAGGTTCTAAGCTGTACCCAACATCTCACAGATAAACACAACACATCCCCCTTACCTACATTAAGATACACTAAAAGGATGAATAATAAACAGTAAAAATTAAAAATTTTACACAATGCGCAAAATGTATGTTACAAGATGACACAATAATTTGCAATGCACAGGTGTGTGCAATGCAAGATATTACAAGGTATTAGGACACATAGGGGGTCATAACAACCTCAGCGGTCTTTAACAAGACCGCCGAGGGACCGCCAGTAGTGGCGGTTTGCCGCTCGGCGTATTATGACTGTTGGCTGCTCTCCATCCTTTTTACGACGGAGAGATGCCAACGGCCATACTGGCGGGCGGCGGGGAAGTGGAGGTTGTTCCACCGCCACGCCAACAGAACACCGCCCAGCGAATCACGTCCTGTGATTCGACACGGCGGTGTTCTGTTGGCGGTGTGGTGTCGGCGGAGCAGCCCCCATGGCTTCCGTCCCCTCCCGGAGGATCGACGGACAGGGTAAGTCGATCGTCCGTTAGGGGAGGGGGGGTGTTGTGTGTTGTGTGGGTGCATGGGGGTGTGCGTCTGTGTATGTAGAGGGGGGTGTGAGTGCGTGTATGCTTGCGGGTGTGTTGCGTGTGTTGGGAATGAGTGCGTGTATGTCTGTATGGATGTGTGCGTGTATGTCTGTATATGAGTGTGCATGTCTGACTGAGTGTGTGGATGTAGACATGTATGTTGGTGTGTGTGCGTGAATGTGTGTTGGTGGTGCCTGCGTGCGTGTCGTGTGTGTGTGAGTTATGTGATGTTGGGGGTCGGGGTGGGGAGGGGGCCCTGCCACCTTTGGGGGGTGGCAGGGGTGGTGGGGGTGTAGGGGAGGGAGTCGGGGTGGGGGTGGGGAGTGGGAGAGACCCCTATCAGTGCCAGGGAAGGAATTCCCTGGCACTGATAGGGCTTACCGCCATGGATTTCATGGCGGTTCCTACCGCTGGAAATCCACGGCGGTAAGCCAGGTTGAAATACCGGCGGCGGTATTGTGACGGCCGCCGGGCTGGAGACCCAGGTCTCCAGCCCAGCGGTCGTCTCCGCCCTGGCGGGCAGAACGGTGAAGCAGCGGATGACCATGGCGGTAACCGCCATGGTCATAATACAAAAAAAAAGACCGCCAGCCTGTTGGCGGTCTTACCGCCGCTTTAACACCATCCGCCAGGGTTGTAATGACCCCCCTAGTCTTTCAACCATTGAGGTTTGGGGCGTATCCTGAAGGGAACCTTGGCGCATGGTGACGCCTTGGATTCATTTGAGGGGTAATTTCTTCCCTGGTTTTCCAGGGTAGTGGGATCTACCGCCAAATTGCTCCACTTCACAGCTGTCTAAGATCCGACAGCCGCTGAGAGCCTCAGATGACCAAAGCTCAATGGTGATTGGAGGCTTCTATCGTCGCAGGCGGAAAGGAGTCAGTACAGGGAACGAAGGAAAAAATCAGCGCACGCCGTTCAGTGGGTTCTGGGTTAGTGGCAGCGCCTGTGAGAAACAGGCTCTTCATCGCCAGTGTTGCAATCCAGAGGCAGGTAAGTTTAGCAAAGAGAGCTTTATTCTTTAACCACCAATCCACGGCAGGCACAACCACTCTGGCCTCAACCAACTGCCGTGGAATCCCCCACACACCAAGTTCTACACCATCATATGGAACCTCGGTAGCAAGGAGGTTCTAACCAGTACCCAACATCCCACAGATAAACACAACACACACTCTCTCTTTTTCTCAATTATAAAGTCCTCGAAAGTATGGATTGCTTTACAAAATATTGTGTTTTCTTTTTTAGCACCCCCAACAATCATTATTCCTCTTCATTTACATGGCCCTTAGGCCCCTCTCATGCACCCTGTGCCAGGCTTACTCAGACACTCACACACACATGCACGGACCCACTTACAGGCTTACTCACCCAATAAAAAACATTGACAGTACCAAAAGCAGAGACGCTGAGTAATATTTTAAATTAAGATTTTTATTTAATGAAAGAACTATTAGAATGGGAGAACAATGCTACAATAGAGGCTGAGGAGCAGACTATGATTGACATATTAGAGAAAGAAGGATTATGGGTCTCAGAAGAGGGGTGCTCTAGTTTAAAATTCAGATAAAAAAACAATACAAGCAACTAACAATGATGTAATTTCAACAGTTTGTAGAAGTGGTGATAAAAGAATTTAAGAAATTTCGGATGAAGTAAATGAATAAGAAAAATGATGGTATCAGGGGATACATGAGTACAATGAAGGAAATAGCAGCAAATAAAAAAGGTATAATGAGAAGCTTTGATAAAGGGGGCAATATTTTCCTTAGGTCAAGGGAAGCCTATGCGACAGAGGCTTACAAACAACTTAATAACAATATTTGTTATACTAGTATTTTATAGACACTTCAAACAATGGAATTAGAGTTCACACAAGAGCTGAACAATTGAAGTACACAATGATTGATCTGTGCTGATGAATATACTTATCTGAAGGTAGATTGCCCAAAACTACCAGTATTCTACCTGATCCCTAAAATATGCAAAGATGCAATAACATCACTAGGTAGACCGATCATAGGTGCTCAAGAGTGGGTGTTTGAAAATGTTTCATGGTACATACGTGTATTATTGAGGCCCTTGGTACAAAATCTCACCTCAAATTTGAAGGAAATGACTGAAAGATAGTATCCCCTATGGTGAGCTCCTTAGAGTGAAAAGAATTTGTAGTACTACAGATAGTTTTATAAAGGTAAAGCATGATATGGTACAAAGGTTTCAACAAAGAGGTTACAAAGATAACACCTTGGATACAGCCAGTAAGAAAGTTGAGAAGTATGATAGAAAGACCATTCTTTTTACTGGTAGGAGTAAGGGGTAGGAGTAAGAGAGACTCTGAAAAGAAACACCAGAGATTCATACGGCATACCGAGAAGCTAGATCAGCCCTAAGTAGAAAATTGGCATCTACTAAAGAATGATCCTATAATAGGAGATATGATGTAAAAATTACTAGAATATGATTAAGGAAAGGAAAATCTATGAGACATTTGTTGGTTAGAAGTGATATCAGAGAGGAGAAGGAAAGAACTTGTCTGAAACCTATAGAAGTGTTTGTAAAATGCTCCAAATGGAAAGCATGTAAAAATGGAGAGAGTGTCCCTGAAGTACAAGCACGGCAGAAGAAATACAAAATAAGGGAACACTACACATGCAAAAGTGACTTTGTGGTTTACACTTTGAAGTGTCGTTGCCCTAAGATATATGCAGAAAGTACCATATTACATGGTCACAAAAGGATTCTACAACATCTCAAAAGCCATAAGAAATAGAGCTACAACCTACCCTATCACAAGACATTTTGAGGAAGTCCATGGGAATATAATAGATGACCTAAGGAACAGTGTCACAGATGGTATAGTTGAAGATGTGAGAGGAGGGAAGAGGGAGAAAAGACTAGGGGCCACATGTACGAAGCATTTTGCACGTCGGAAATGGCGAATCAGGCCGTTTGCGACATGCAAAATGCAATTTGGGATGCCCAGACCCATTTTTGTGATTCAGTAATCTATATACTGAATCACATAAAGGGTTTGCGAGTCGCAATTAGGAAGGGGTGTTCCCCTCTTAATTGCGAGTCGCAGTCCCATGTATGATTGTTTTCGGACCGCAAATGTGGACGCAAAACAATCACATTTATCACCAATTTCAAACTGGTGCTAACCCATTTGCAGACGGGAAGGGTGGGACCCCTTTGTGAATGGCAGCGGAAACATTTTTTGTTTTTGAAATGCATCTCGTTTTCAATTAAGGAAAACAGGTTGCATTTAAAAAAATAAAAAAATAATAACATGCTTTATTTAAACTCAGTCACAGACATGGTGGTCTGCTGTCTCCAGCAGGCCACCATCCCTGAGAGGGCAGCCATTCCCAATGGGGTCGCAAATTGCGACCTACCTCATGAATAGTCATGAGGTAGGCCATTTGTGACCCCCTTGTGAATCGCAAACAGTATCATTGACACTGTTGTACATAAGCATTTGCGACTCGCAAATTGCTAGTCACTCTGACTCGCAATATGCGAGTCGCAAAACCGGTATTTCGTACATGTGGCCCTAAGAATTTTAGGGCCTGATTACAACTTTGGAGGAAGTGTTAATTCATCCCAAAAGTGACGGTAAAGTGACGGATATACCACCAGCCGTATTACGAGTCCATTATATCCTATGGAACTCGTAATACGGCTGGTGGTATATCCGTCCCATTTGGGACGGATTAACACCTCCTCCAAAGTTGTAATCAGGCCCTTAGAGTCAAAGGATATTCTAGCATTCCATAACAAACAACCAAATGGACTGAATAGTGGAGAGGAATTACATGTGCATCTTTGAAGTACAAAATCAATGAGGAGATTAAGGAGTGTGAGAAAGTGTCTTCAGTAGAGAATTAAGTACTGCTCAATTTATTAACATTGTAAATAGTGGAATGGTACGCTGTTTTGGTGGTTTTACCAAAGATTTTAATTAGACCTGGGCAGAGTGTGCAGAGTCAGGCTACACAGAACTCCGCGAAGTGGCCAGAAACTACACCACGCTACACAGAGTTCTTCTAGCGTGTGGATTTCTCCATTGCGCCCATTCACATTGCATTTGATGTCAAACACAGTGCAAAGTACATACTCATGTTCAAAATTACACGCAAACTGCACCTTGTGGTTCGCATGGGCAGACAAACTTGTTTTTTACTCTTTTTATGGTGCTGGGCCTTGATATTCAATCTGTCCTCAGTCTTGGCAATCCTACACCCCATACTTGATCTACCCCTATTTTTTTATTTATTCTATTGATGTGTCTTTTTGTGTCTCATTATTTTAAAAATTTTGTTTTGTTTTGTGACTTTTTGTATTTTTGTTTATTTTTCCTTATTTCTTCCTTCTTTTTCCTCCTGTTTCTTTTCTCCTACCACACTCACCCAGCACCATGGCAGGGAATTGGGGCAATATCGGCCGTCTGCCTTGTGGGTGGCGCTACCATTAAGGGATGAGCCTCGCAGATCTTCAGTGAGGAGGAGGTGGCAGCACTGTTTTTTTATGTGCAGAGCTACCTCCCTACATGCTGGCAGTAGATGATGGGCCTGGAAGCAGTTACTCTGTGCGGGACCATCGTTATCACTGGGCTAGGGTGCGCCGGTTAATCAGGGCCACCACACAGGTTCAGTGCACCACCCAGCTGCTGACACACTGCTGGGTGGATATCATTGACAGCGAGCAGGACCTGCTCAGCTTCGTAGGCGTCGAGATCCTGGGGCTTGGTAAGTATTATATATTTTTTGTGTTTGTGTTCTACAATGCTAACTTTTGTTCCGAATTGCATGTGGCTTCTACTCAGAGGTAATTTATCTTTAGTTTATGTTAAGAATATTATTTATTATGTAATCCAGGCAGAGCAAGGCAGTTGCTCGGCGGGGTTTTATCATTGTATTTGTATGTAACGCACTTGCTTTGGCTGATCATTTAAGAAGCCATTTCATCGCAGACTCCTCTGTCCTCCTGTCTTGGTAGTGAATTAGTGATATCAGTAAGTTATGACGGAAAGTCTTAATTTTATTAAAGACACGGAGGCGAGTATTATCCTGCCTCTTTATTTACTAATATGTATTTTTTCTTTCCCTCCCAGCGTCTCCAGCATTACCTCCTTCATCAGGATGATTCCAGTCTGTCTACAGATGCTTCTTCCGATGTTGGACATCAATATTCTCAATTCCTGCTTCCTCAAGACCTTCGCTCTCCTCCAAGTTTTGCCTGGATCATTTCCTGTGTTCAAGACTTACTCTCCTTCACTCTCGCTTTGGCAATTATAGGACTGATTTTTCCTTTGTTTCATGACCCTGTTTGACCTGCTCACCCAAGAAAAGAGGGGTACTCTGTGGCCTGTGGTGGCTCCCTATTGGTCCAATACATGACTACTTTTTTGCTCCCATTGGGTAGCCTGTTGCTAATCCTTTTGGGAGCTGTAGTTCTTGACTGCTGCTGTTCTAAATAAAGTAAGAAAATAATGCATAATAAGAGCCTCCGGTCTTGACATAAAATGAAAGATCATTCATTGCAAATGCAATACATTAGTTCCAAATGTAGTTTTCGTTAAGGAAATTTGCAATAGGGATTTTAGGAGTACAGCCTAATCAACAATAGTTGATCATACTAGGGTAGTCTCATAGGCGAACTGATTTAAGTACAGTGTTATATAATCATTTTGTGGAGATTAAAGGTACCACTAATGGATTTCTTTTATCTTCTTTCAAATCTTACAAAGAAGAGGGGCACTGCAATGGCAGGTCGGGCAGGAGCTGGGCAGGTATCGACAACCAGCGCCGATGCTCAAGGCTCTGCTTATCCCAGTAAGTCCTAGTATTTGATATTATTATTAATATTTCCCAAACTTTTACCTCTCCCCACTTTTATACTACTTTTAATTTTGCCATGTTTACTTTTTTATACTGTCTCTCTTTTTATCAAACTCCCCTATCCAAGTTTTGTTCAATACCTGTCATACCTTATCTTTTTTTCAGTCTTTCATTGATCATTTTGCATTCCACCCCTTCATGGGTCTACAATGATTCTGAGACAAAGTCAAACATAGGCTATAGCTCTTCCCCTCTATTACCAAAGCTTTTAGTTGGCTTGACTACCTGCCTTTTCTAACATTCAAACAAATGCACAGTGACATTTTTGACTTCAGATACTGCAGTGCTAAACAAACTGTAATGATTGCTGTAGCATTTTCTTTATTTTAAAAATTAAGAATGGGATCTGGCATCTAAAAACTGTATACTGTTTTTTTATAGGCACATCACCTACCACTGGAGTCAGCTCAAGTTCGATAGCTGCAGGAGCAAATGGAGCAGGGGGAGACGTGGCAGCAGGGATGGGTGCTGGTAAGTCACATTGCTTTCTTATTGACAATTACTCTTACTCATTAGCTACAAGTGCGTTGTCGTGATCAGATTCATAAACCCCCCGCATTACAGCTACAGTGGTGGTTGGGTTACTTATGGTCTCTTCCATCTGCAACTCAGCAAAGGCATTCACAATGCACGCTAAACAGCTTGATAGAAATGTGAAAGAACAGGTTAAAAGAAAGGATCGGTGAAAAGAATTAAAGGAAAGCATGCGTGGGTGGCTAAAAAAGGTTGAGTGGGTGAGGATTGGTATTGAGTAAATGGGTGGATGATTGAAAGGGTGATTGAGAGAAAAGGTAGACTGTGTGAGTACTGAATGGATGGAAAAAGGATTGTGAATTTGGGTGAAAGACTGGATGAGAGAAAGTAAAGGTTAAATCAAGGTAGATGAGGGTGCATACAGGGGAAGAATGAAAGGACGATTGAATAATTACTTGGTTGAATAAAGAAGGGAGCTCTTTTTCTGTAGAAATATGAGTGATGTCCCTTTATTCTTCTATAGCAAAATCTCTACCTGCCTGCATAATCTATCTGCCTTACTTTGCAGTACAGTAAGTCAAGTCTCTTTACTTTCCTTACTGCCCAGCAAATCAATTTGTTGGAATGAACTTGTGATGGTGGCAAGACCAGTGAGTAAAGTGGGACTAATAAGTGTCCAATTTGGTTTCAAGTATGGCTTATGTGGATACTCTGTAACGAACATGCCAAATACAATCTATAAAGCCCATTCCTTTCCCTGTAGTGCATTGTATCATTTCCCCTGTCTACTTACAATAAAATATATCTGCATTTTATACATGACATGTGTGACGTATCTTATATTTATTCATCTGCCTCTTTGGAGTCAGGGTGGAAACTTAACTAAGTGAAAGGCATGTGGGGAGGAGCAGTGTCATTGGAATAAAAGATAGATAATTGTCAGCGACAGCTGCCCACAATGCAGACAGTAGCAATGTACCTGAAGTGTTAGCCAGCATGCCTCCAAATATTTGGCAACACAACTTGTACTCCATAGTGCATAATGCCTTACTAATTTTAATGAGAGGTAAGTAATTTTTATTTTTCCATTAAATGTGTCTGTTTAGTTACTAGATAAGGCTTTAAAAGAAAAGAATGAAACCAATGTTTTTTTTAATCTAGTCTTATCCTGTCTTAATTCTTTTCTACCAGACAGTTAGTGCTTTTTATGTGACGCATGTGTAGGTAAACAAATAAAACGTTGGCCCTGTGACTCTCCTAATCCTAAATAATCACATCAAATTCCTTTGTTCCTAGGGGACCAGAAATGTAGTGCTACTGTGCCACCCACTATCTATCATTTGAAGAAATGTTTGTTTAGAGCATTGTTTGCAATTTGTCTTTTGTTATTCTTCTTCTTCTCAATATACCTACTTCTGCCCAATGGGCACCACCAACCAGGCAGGAGATAGCAGCTTGCCTGCTGCAGCAGAGGCTGGAGAACATTTAGGTCGAATACCAGCACCTTATGATCCTGGTGAAGGAGGAGGCTGAAACAGCGGCCTCGGACCCAGGACCCAGCAGAGCAGCACACCACCCCTAGCCTCCCAGTCAGTACTGCAAAGCTTGTCCAACCAATTTCAGCACATTGTGATGCAAGGCTGGAACAGCAACTCTCGCAAAATTGGTCTGGCTTGGAACCTTCCGTTTTGGGCAGAGGGCTGCCATAAACTCTAAGAATCCCACTCCTTCCACAAAAAAGGGAGGAGGCCCAGTGCTAACATTTTTGCCAGCTTCCCACTGTACAAATGTGCTATTGGGTGGTTGCGTTTGTAGGCCCCTCCTTCCTAAACATGCCCGCAATTGTAGCCTAGATTTTATTCTTTTGTGGGGCCACTGACGCAGGTAACTTTTCAGATGTAGGTGGTGGTAAACTCACTGCGCATCATGGTGCAGTCACCATATGCTGTGAAATCTCCATCCGACTCTGAGTCTTCCCTTGCCATTGTGAGGTTGCTGAGGCAGGTGATTCTGGTGCACTGCTGGGGACAGGATTGCTTTTTTGAGGATGTCACCCTCTTCTTTCTCACCTTCCACTGTGATTTGACCAGTTGTAGCTGATGTTTCCTGGCTCTCCTCACCTTTACCACTGCAACCACATTGAGACTGTTTTTTTAAAGTACTCCCACAACCGGATTGCAAGATGTTTTTTTCATATCGGTCGTCTGGCCTCCAGTACCATAATGTGAACCTGGCTTACCTTGATGAACACTTGCATGGCAAATGAAGCATATGGCAATGTTCTTCTCCTGTTTGCTAATCATAGAAAGGTCCCAAACTGGGGAGGAGTACTTTCTTATTGGACCACTGCCAATGCCTGAAGAAGAACTGGAGGTAGGTGTGTTGATTGCCTATCTTTAGTGCATACTTCTACTTAGGTATAGGTTGGTGCAGGTCTCTGCTAGGGCCCTACAAATATTGGAGGGGGCGATGCTGCCTGTGCCACATCCCTTGGAGTAGGTTGGATAGTAATGTCATACTCCTTTGTGCCAGCTTCTGCAATGAAAGGCTTGTCATCATCGTTCTCATCAGACCCTTCCATGATTGCAAGGCTTTCTGGAACTTTTCTTTTCCCTTGCCTCTGCTGACATCTCCCGGACCTTGCTGGGGTTCACTCCATGTCCCTATCATTGACATCAGAAGTGGAGCTTGGAGAAGATGGTGGAGTAGTACCCTTCCTTTTTCTTGCTGAAGATCTGTGAGCCCTTAATTCTAAAAGAGGAGGATCTTGCTCAACAGAAAGCTCAACCTCCTGTACTGCTCCAACTTCGGGAAGATCCGGCTGAGGCTGCTGTCCATTTTCCTATGTTTCCTAAAACAATTGGGTACTACTTTGCAAAGGGACAAATCTAATCCAACATCACTGCTCATCGTATTCGCCATGATTTCAGTGGCTGCCTCACTGACTGACATGGTCTTGGGCTTGGATTACTGTGGTGCTGTTGATGTAGGAGTGCTGCTCCCAGGTTCCTCCCCGGAGGTGGGTGTGGCAGGCACACGTCTCCCGAAAAAGGTTGCAGTTGGCACACCACAGGCAGAAAATGTCTTCTTCTCATTGGCCACTTTCTTGAGAGCAACTTTCTTTGGGGGTCATCTTAAGCTCTAGGTTGGCAGTGGCACTAAGATGCACAAGCAAAGCAGTCTGGTACTTGTGGATCGAAGTAACTGTAAGGCCTTCTCTTTGGCAGTACTGCGGTGATGTGAGGTCTCTTCTCTTGTGCACCTAAACACAACCCTGCAAGAAAAACATGTAGTTAATGAAATGTGGCATTGTTGCAGGTTGAAAATAATACAGGGAAATGCAATCTTAGGGCAGTTGGTTACTTATGTAATATGCCTATTTAATCAAACATATTAAAGGCAAACCACAACACCACACCATAAAAAAAATGACATCAGATAACACACCAAGCAGATTTAGCTCTTTGCTGTAGCTCCATCTGTTTTAAAGGAGACACCGGGGTAGTCAGAGATAGGTGCATGGGTAAATGGAATAATTCTTTCAATAACCTATGGTGGCAAGGCGGTCCAGGGAAAATGGAATAATCATTAACAAAATGAATTATGCTGTTGATTTGTCTGCCGTGCTCTACAGCCAAAGTGTCCTGGAAGAAATGGAATTACACCTAAGCAACTGAATGCTGTAGTCCTTAGGTGGATGGATAGATGGATGGATGGAGGAATGGAATGGATGGGATGGATGTGGATGGATGGATCAAGGCAAAATGCTAAATTAATTAAAAATAAAAATAAAAACATAAAACAATTACAAAAATTGGAATAAAAAATAAAAAAAACTTGAAATTAAAATTAAAAAATAAAAAAGTAAACAAATATAAAACAATTTTAAATTAAATACAAATATATTTTCAAAAACTAACATAGAAAAAATAAAATCAAAAATGAAATTTAGAAAAATGAAAAATTTAAAAACAAAAATAGGAAAAAATAATAATTGAAACTTAAAAAACAAATGATCAATAATTAACCATGTTTGTAGGTAAGCCTATGTCAAAATTGCACTGTCTGCACAGTTCAAGCACACAATGGCTGCCAGCCAGCCACGTGGTCAGACAACAACAAGGAGCAGAGAGGAAGCATGGAGAACAAAGAACACATGCAAGCCTATGGCAAGAGACACTGGTAGGATAGACAAAAATGGCTGCCACTCAGCTACATGGTCAAAGAACAACATCAAGGATGTATAGCAACAAAGGATGCATGGAAGCCTACTGCAAAGTGAGGGAAACTGTCTGCATGAACAAAATGGCTGCCAGCCACATGATCAAAATACAATAACAAGGAGCAAGGAGACATGGCAAACAAAGAGCACAAACAAGCCTATGGCAAGAGACACTGAATGTATGGACAAAATGGCTGCCAGCAAGCCACTTGGTCAAACAACAAGAACAAGGAGCAAGGAGACATGACAAACAAACACTACATGCAAGCCTAAGGCAAAAGGAAGGACACTGGCTGCATGCATAAAATGACTGTCAGCCACATGGTCAAACAACAACTACAAGGAGCAAGGAGGCATGGCAAACAAAGAACACATGCAAGATCATAGCAAAGGGACAATGTCTGCATGCACAAAATGGCTGCCAGTCACATGGTCAAGCAACAAGCAAAAAGGAGTGAGGGGGACAAAGAAGAGCACATGCAGGCCTATTGCAAAGGGACACTGCCAGCATGCACAAAATTCCTGCCAGCCACATGGTCAAACACAATCCTCTTATGCCATCAAATATTATTACCTGACATCATACACACTTTTTGCAAAAAAATGAAATGCAAACAATAGCCACCATTTTAAATTTAATCCTGTGCCATCCCTGCTCTAAATGAAGTTTTAAAACCATATATCTTTGAGATATTTGTTTCATGCACTGATGACTACTAGAACTGGCATGTGCCGAATGGCTTAATGGCTGTTTGGAAATCTAGGCCACATACTAAAATAATATTGCAGATGTTACAAACATGTAGAAAAGGTACTGAGCTGTGAAACACATTTCCTTTAAAAAAGATGAAAAATCAATGAAATGCAAAATAAATAATAACTAGACCCATACTTAAACTCCAGGACACCCACCACTATACATTTCTAAAATCAAATTAAAGTACAAAGAAATACTGGTGCATGCCCAAGCAAATGAACAACAACAATATTATTGTCAAGACAAGGCCACTCACCTGAAAAGCATGATGTCTGCAGGGATGATGGTATGCCCCCTGACCTCCTCGAACACCTCTCGGCACTTCCTGGTGGACACAGAAACCCCGGCAGGTGTCCCAAAAGAAAAGGGAGAGTGGAAGAGAAAGAGACAAAACACTGCCACGTCTTGCCGGTCCAGCCAGGCACCCTGTATCTTCGGAGGGCAGGTCATTGTTGACAGAGTGATAGTAGAGTTAGTGCACTCAATGTCCTTGAAACTGAATCTCTCTTTCTGATATGGACACGGGAGCGGTAGAAGAACACCGGGATGCTCCAGCACTTTTCTTGGATAATAATAACTGTTGGCACAATTACTAACACTGCATTACCAAAAACCCAAACTGAGTACCATATCAATAAGTACTGCGACACTAGGGCTGGCTTCACAGAGATTCACTGTTGCACACTACAATTAGAACTGTGGTTGCACTTATCATGCACAAGAAAGACAAACAAGGGCATTAATTATATCACATATTGCGTTCCTGCATGCATAGGGTTAAACTAAAAGGAACAAAAACAATTCAAGAAATACAAATGTCCCCTCTGGGTTTAAACAGTGAGGGCGGCACAGTTTGGTTTGGTTTCAAAAGCAAATTCCTCAAACCTGAAACACAGGCATGAATGACACAATTTAAATCCAAGAGTTATGCTATTAGAGAAAGAAAAGTCACGTAAATGCTCTTTTAAAATTGCACTGTCACTTTTTGCAGTACTTGAGCTCAAGCAGATTTCCTGAAGCACATTTAGGAAAGTAACTACAATAATAATGTAGAATGTTCAGAAATGCATTTGACTCTTCAAGGTAAGCACTCTGCCAAAATATGAGGTCTGAAATACACCAGCTGTTCTGGGAAAGTGCGGCGCTCAAAGAACAAACTCCCTGGAGAATACTAGTCACTTAGCTGCAGTCTTTTCCGGAGTGCTGGAGGAATGCCTGGTGTCAGCTGGTACAGGAATGAAGAAAAGAATTGCCTCAAAAGTCCTGAATATGAGGATGACAGCAGGGACTGGACTGCCAAATCAGATGCTGAGATCAGGAAGCAAAACAAAGCCAAGCAGGGAGGCATGCTTCACTCTGCTATTTATAGCCAATCAAGAAAGCAGTTGAGTTTCCACATGTGGATGAGTCACCACACCCAATTAGAAGTACATGTCTACACCACACCCAATTAGAAGCACATGTCTCCACCTGCTCACATTGGCAAACAAGCATTGGTAAAACAAGCATTGATAAAACCAATTGTGTAACACAGCACATTATGTTTACTTAGAAACATGAAGGTTTAACCAAGAACAGAGATATGATTTAACCCTAATCCCTGGGGATGCTGACAGATAACGCAGGAGGCACCTTGGGGATTCCTGACACTTATTCAATAGTTTTTGAAATTTCTTGTGTGATTTAAAAAAAAACAGTTCTTAAGTCCAAAGGTATATCCAGGAGACAAAAAAGTGATCCTTCCACCTCGAAATCAAAGAGAAAAGTGACTAGGGATGGGCGAAGCACTGGGGGGGGAGCCTGCTGGAAAGGAATAGGAGGTTTGAGTCTCTGACACACTTCCTTCTTGTTTGAAAAAAAAGGTTTTCTCAATCTGAAAAGCAAACTGCAGGGTGCATTGGAGAAAAAATGAAGTAAAAAAATCTCTTTTTGACTACATTTAGTGGCTATGGAGTGGAAAATCTACTTCAGAAGTGAGTTTGTGCTCGCAAGTGGCACGTTTTGGTCACTGGCACAGCTTGAAGCAATGTGGAAGAATGCAAAGTCTCATGCACGCTCACCAGCGGCCCAGGAATATCATTGCATGTGCTAGAGAGCATAAGAAACCAATCTCACGAGCGCAAACAAACTCCACCATGCACCAGAGTGCAGAATTCAGGAATTCTGCACAACTCCATGTAGCATGAAGTGCCTGAATTCTGCAAACTCCGCCAGCAGAGTGGAGTTCTACGCCTAGGCCTAGTTTTAATGTTTTTTCAGAGCTGGTGGATTTTGGCATCCAGAAACAGTAAAGGAACTATGTATATCTTGTGGATAACAGAGCTACTACTACAGAGACAATGCAGAGAAGTCTCCCAATCTAGTGTCATACATTGGGTAGGACCTGAGAAGAAAAGTAACTTTTTGGCTACCAGATAAGAAAACTGAATGTCGACTGTACGGATTAATTTAGTTAGACAAAAGGTGTTTATTTGAGGGTTTTGCATGTTTTACAATGCTTTCAGCCCTCTCAGGCAAGATGATAGAGGAGGCAGTGGTTGAATATAAACATGCACTGCCCACTGGGGAGTAACTAAATGTAATACCTCCTCATCATTATGTGCATTGAATTAAAACACACAAAGATGAAAACCATCACTTAAATATATGCAAACACGACCAGCGGAAAGTAAGACATAGTAAAAAATAATAATTTACAAAATAGAATGAAAAAGCCATTTTTGTATTGGTGAAAAAACAGAGTTTATAGCTGGAGCGTGGTTGAAATGTTACCTAAGGTGTCGTAAACAATTCCAGGTGGATTACTTTAAGAACTATCAAACCTGATTGCTTGCATGAGAACTATAATTCCCACAATGCATTTTGCGATTATAAGAGGTAGTAAAGTGCAAACAACATGAGAATATAGACCATAGACACTTGATAAAGACAGGAGTCGAAACACTCCGTGGGGTCTGTTAGGCTGTTGGAACAATTAAATGTTAATTGCTATGAGAATCCTCCGGGAGTGCAGTTCCTTTTTTCGTTGGATGCAAGAGAGATTATAGACTTTACTTTAGCAGTCAGAGTGCTCTTGCTTTAAGACTGCTTTTTGGAAATTAATTCAGCCGGAGCACCCGGTATTTGTGACTTTTTGCAAAATCATAAACTGTTGTAGATGAGGCGAGGGGATACGAATTTCCTGCGTTTTTGTACAGTAAAATGGAAGAAGTATGACTGGTATTTCGGAACTTCCAATGCACCGAGCGCCACTATGTAACAGACAGGATGGTTTCATCTAAAAATATGTTGAGCATGGGTCCTTTGAAACGTTACAATTCTGATGCGGCCCTTTGATGGTATGAGGGCTTGGAGGCTTTCAGCAATGAAATATGCATTCCTTTATTCCTAGGTGGCATGGGTCTGCATTTCTGACACACAATCAGCGATTGTGAAACTGGCATTGCTTGAAACATCCCGGCATGGTTGTTCACTTGGAAACAGTGTAAGATATTGTGATAAGATGTACATAAAAAGGAATTGCCTCTCTCTTAATTCAATTACAATAATGTTTTACACTTCTAAGTCAGAAAAACCATATATTTCATAGAAAATTGAAAAATATTTTTATTTTTGATAGTAATAAAAAATAAGAAAATACCTATATAAACTAAACATAAGACATGAAATGACAACCAAACATGAACAACACATAAAGACTCAAGACAGATCACATAACATAACAAATAAGACAAATTCAAACTCACACATAATATTTACATAATGTATCAAAATACAATTACTTGCAAAATCATACACATAATGTTGAATTCAAAAAGATAATTCTTCAAATGGTCTATCAACCCTCAAACAATCTATATCTGAATCTTCCTTTATCCGTAATGTCAACTCGCTCTACTTTTCATAGTCTTTAAATTGTCATTCACTCATTTATGTATTTTGTCCCAATGTGTTTCCATACATTTCCAATGAAATATAGATGAAAATTTTCTATTTCAGCTGTAACGTTGATGGCCACTGAATTGGGATGTAAACCTTCTATGTCAGCCTTGGTATTACTTGACGAGGTGCGTTTCGGTGGATCCCACCAAATACTGATATTTTAGGCCACCTTCCTCAGGGCTGCACACAATCGTGCACCAATGGGCTGGAATAATGTCTCTCTTTTAATGACTCTACGTCATCACCCAGAGTATGGTCAAAATTCTAATTTGAAACGCTTAATTAGAGCTTCTTGGGTGACGATATTGCCAAAAACGTGTACTGCGCTGATATGCACAACTGCTCCATCTACGTCCGATGATCTGACTAGTTTCAAATTTGAATTTTATGTAGAGTCATTAAAAGGCAATTCCTTTTTAGAATATATCTTATTCCCTGGCTCTCTCTCTGCATTTTTTCAGCGACCCCTCTATTTAGTTTCCCTAAGATGTACATAAATACAACTGTAACTGAAAGGATACTTTTTTTACATTTGGAAGCCTCACAGCATGATAGATCATAGGAAATTATGCTGAGTGATAATTATGTGATTAAAGCTATCTGTATTGTTGTGAACAGTTCCAGGTGGATTACTTTAAGAACTATCAAAGCTGATTGCTTGTATGAGAACTATAAGTCACACAATGCTTTTTTTGCTTATAAGAGGTGATAAAGTGCAAACAACGTGAGAATATAAACCATAGCCACGTGATAAAAAAGGAGTTGAAACAGTTCGTGGGGTCTGTTAGGCTTTTGGAATAAATAAATGTTAATTGCTATGAGAAGCCTCCAGAGGTACAGTGCCTTTTTTCATTGGACGCAAGAGGGATTAAGGCCTTTACCTTAACGCTGGCAACAGCAGTCAGAGTGCCCTTGCTTGAAGGCTGCTTTTTTGGAGATATATATATATAGAGAGAGAGAGAGGGAGAGCGAGAGAGAGAGAGAGATCTGTTACCTACAGGCAGTCATCAATAGGTAGTTATAGTTAGGGCCAAGTTTCCATTGAAAAAAGCATTTTTTGACTTGCCTATATCTTTGGTGCCGTTTGACGGATTTTCACAACATTTTCTTTAAAAAAGTGTTCCCAATATTCTTGTTGTTCAATAGAAATTTCCAGGTGATCCATCAGGGGGAGCTGAGACAAGCGAGGGTCAAAAAAGTGTGCTTCCCATAATAATTCCCATACGGATTTTAGACATGACTACAGCCCAAACCGCAGAACGGAATTGCACTAATTTTGGCAGGAAGCTAGCTCTTGGTCCAGAAAGAGTGCCTTTTATTGTTTGGTGTAAATCTGTTCAGTAGTTTTTGAGATATTAAAAGAAATCGAAATTTAGATATCTAGAGGTGCGAAGAATTCACGAATAATAACGTGCAATGATCTGCAGAGCTCTGATCGGCTGCCAACACAGTTCAACCAGGAAGTGTTGGTAGTCATTTTAAGATTCTACTTCAGCCAGAAAAAAGTATTTAAAAAGAAAATGGATCCAAGGTAGGGACACTGTGACCCCTTAGCTCTGGTGTCCCCGCGCAAAGAAGCACTTTAAAAAAAAAAAGTTTCCCACCAATTTGCGATGGGGTCACAAATCTGAAGAAAAAATTAAAAAAAAACAAGTGTGGTTTTCTGTGCTTGTCGTCCTAAAAACTCTGGATTGGACAGCTCCCAGGGGCTTTTAAAGAATAAAGGAGGGGGGCGCACGGGCTACCAACTGGTCGTATTTATGCCCCAGTGTATTGCTCTGGCTCATACTAAGAGGAAAGAATGTAATAAATGTATTAAGGCACTGCCCAGATATCAAATAACAAACACATGAATATATGAAAATAAGTATGTAACTCAAATGAAGTAAAACATGTATATATGCAAGAATAATCACAGTGGTTAAGCAATTACAGAAAGAAATGTGCAATTCATCAACAGTGAAAATATATATAAGCAAAATAATCAAGATTTAAAATTCATCCCCATAGGTAGTTTGTTCATCATCCTCGCCAGTCAGACTGGGGAACCCTAGGTCAATCAAAGCAGGAAACCCCGAAGTTGGGATCAGAGAGATCCTGGGCAGTATGCCCACTCCACAGGTGAGTTCCTGTCTTGGTGCCAATTCTCTCCATCTTTTATACATGAAAACAAGCGAATGTATTAAGTGGCAATATCCCTAGCTTAAATTTAATAAAAAGGGTTTCAACATAGGGGGGGATTGATGCAGTTGTCTTTCTGATCTGCAGTCAGACAATCTGTTAAAACTACTCCCTCGGAGAGGTGGCCAAGATGGCGGCGTGAGCTGACGAGTGTGTGCGAGCTCTGCCGCCCGGGCCCGATTACAAGCCTCGCGACCCCGGGTTGCCGCAGCCCGGGTCTCCCCAGCTTCGAGAAGGCTGTCAGGAGCCAGCAGGCCACAGGAGCGGACGTTGGTGGCGCTGGGCCTCTCTGCCTGAACTCTCGCTCGCTGGTAGCGGGTGCGGTGTGCGTCGGTCTTGGGAGCTTGGTGCGGTCCGGTGCTCAGCAGCCCGCTGGCTATCCGGCGGAAGGCGGCAGTCGCCCGTGAGGGCTTCACGTTGGTGGAGGCGAGGAGAGCCTTGCGCCGGAAGAGTTGGTGCCGGGACGGGCGCGGGGGCTGGACCCCCGGTGGCTGAGGTAGCCATTTTGCTTTCTGTCCCGCTGGTGACTGGGAGCTCCTGGCGAGACGGGAGAGCAGTGTTGGGTGTCCCTGAGCTGCTCCCGCTCCCTGGTAGTGGAGCCTGGAGCGGCGCAGAGGTGTTGGGCCGCTAGTCGGCGATGCGGTCGGCCCACGGTGGTCTTGACCGGAACGGGAGGGAGCCTGTGAGCTGCGCCTGGCCCCGAGAGAGTCTGAGTGAGGTGAATGCCAGAGCTATCGGCTGGAGTGCGAGGAGGGAGGAGATAATGCTCTGACATCCTGGCCAGCAGAAGACAGTCAGAGGAGGCCACTGGTGAAGGGGACATGTGCCCGCAGTAAAGAGCCCGGAGATATGGCGTCCTCCAAGCCCAAACGGGACCAGTCGGTGACAGAAATGTTGACTAGATCCCACCCGGTCGAGGGGTCGACTGCGCCGAGACCTCCTGAGGACTGAGGGGAGACGGAGGAGGATAGTGAGGCCCCAGTTACGAAGGGTTTCCTTACCTCCTTGTTTGACTTGCTTCGGAGTGACCTGCAAGAACTTCGGAGGGACAATTCCCAAGAGGTGAAAGAGCTGCGGGTGGTAGTTACGTCCCTGGGTGAGCGAGTGGCGCAGGTAGAAGATGGTGAGATCTCCCGAGGGGAGGAGGTGGCAGGCATGCAACAGGAGATCATACGCCTCCAGGAGCAGCAGGATCTTCTTCAGATTGCGGTTGAGGACTTGGAAAACCGGTCGCGACGGCACAATATACACATCAGGGGAGTCCCAACTGGTGCAGAGAAGGAGGACATTGGAGAGTTTGTGGGGGCGCTGTTTCGCTTGGTCCTTCCTAAGCCTAGATGAGGCTCGAGAGATTACGCTAGACCCGGTTCACCGAGTGGGCCGCTCTGGCGGAACTGGGGAACGCCCGCTTGATATCCTAGCGTGTGTCCACAATTACGGGCTTAAAGAAAACATTTTGCAGAAGGCCTGCAACCTCCCACAGATTCACTTTCGAGGGCATCCGCTTCAATTATTTCAAGACCTGTCACTACGGACTTTGCAGAGGCGGCGAGAATTTAAGCCCATCACAGAACACCTGCGGGCGCATTCTGCGTCTTACTCTTGGGGCCGCCCCTTCTGCCTTATTTTCCGTTGGGAGGATCAGTTCCGACAAGTGAAATCAGTGCCGAAAGCGAGAAGGATCCTGCGCTTGGAGGGGGACAATCAAGATGCTGGTACACTTGTAGAGGCGGCTTCGGAGGATCGCCAGCGCTGGCGGCGAAAGGAGAGAAAGAGGAAACAGCAGCGGCCTACAACGACGGAGCAAGCGTTAGAAAGGCAATCTCTACTGAGCAGCTTGGCTGCTGGGACCAATGCCTAAGTGATGGGGGGCCAGGGCGGCCGCGCTGATATGGGTCGCATCAGTTCAGGTCTAGAGACCATTTGAGAGTGGACTTGGCGGTGGAGTCGCTGGATTTTGCACGACGAACTTGAGTGGTTCTGTTGCCCCTGCTGGGACTTTGCCTCTATAGAGTTGTATGTTAGAGGACTTACATGTTGTAAGCACCTGTTCTGCGTAATGGTTGTATGTTGGTGTGCTTCTCCTGGAACATGTATAGAAGTTGACTTGGCTGGCAGGCCCTGTAGTTCGAAGCTGCTTCGGCGCTGCTTCTGGCTCCTGCTCCCTCGGTGGGGTCCCTAACCCCTGAGTGAAACCTGTTTGGTGCCACATGTCTTTTAAGTGTCTAAGCTTGAATGTCCGCGGGCTCAATAGCCCGGCTAAGAGGTTGGAGATCCTGTCGGGTCTTGAGAAATCTGGAAGTCATATTTGCCTTTTACAGGAGACTCATTTATTGCCCAGGGACACATATCGCATGCGCTCAAAGTGGTTCCCTAGGCAGTTCTGGTCCTCGACCTCCACAAAACATGCTTGGGTGGCGATACTGTTCTCGAGGGCCTTCTCTGGGGAGGTGATCGCAAAGATACATGAGGTGCAGGGTAGGCTTTTGGCTCTTAGAATACGGGTGGGGGCCTTCTTCTTTACCATTGCTTCATTGTATGCTCCTAACCAGCAGCAAGAAACCTTCCTGAGGCAGGCTGTCTCGCCGGTGCTCAATACACCGGATAGGGCCATTTTGGTGGGAGGTGACTTTAACCTGGTAATGGACATTGAGTTGGATCGATCTGGGCATCGCTTTGGGCAGACTGGGGCGCTGACTGCGGCAGGGCGACAGTGGTTGGCTGACTGTGGATTGGAGGATGGTTGGAGGAGAGTGCATCCTACGCTTAGGGATTATTCCTTTTATTCGGTGGCCACCAAGACGTACGCACATATAGACTTCTTTCTGGCTTCCCAGGAGTTCACCTCTCGAATTAGTGAGACCACAATTGAGCCTCGGGCCCTAACAGATCATGCACCTATCACTGTAGAGGCCAGTTTGGACGTAGGCCACGTGGGGAGTCCGAGTTGGCGTTTTAGGGATGCCATACTGCAGAGCAGGGCAATTGAGGAGTCACTGCGGCACGTGATTACGGACTATCTTAGTCTCAATGATGATGGGAACACCAGTCTGGAGACTCTGTGGGAGACCTTGAAGGTAGTAGTTTGAGGGGAAGTAATGTCGCTATCGGCTAGAGATAATAAAGCAAGGAGGGAGCAGAGGGCGGTGTTAGAGCAAAAGATGGCAGCACTGGAGCGCTCCCATAAGTCTACCGGAGCGCCTTGAGTATGGAGGGAGCTGGAGAAAGCGTGGCAGCAGTTGAGGCGGCTGCATTGGGACAGGGAGGAATACATGATAGTGCGGCTTAAGCATAAATATTACACTGGGAGAAAAAGGTGTGGGAAGCTCCTGGCACATCGGTTAAGAGCACAGAGCTCAGCAACGGCGATAAAAAGGGTGCGTTCCCCTTCGAGGGGCGAGGCTCGAACGGATGATCAAATAGCTGAGGTGTTCGCTGAGTACGATTGGGTGTTATATGCGGCAGATAAACAGGGTGACGCGGACCCGGCCGCATTCCTTGAGGGGATACCAATTACCCCGCTTGGCGAGAGGGAAGCGTCGTCCTTGGATCAGCCTGTCAGGGTTGAGGAGGTTATTTCTGTGATATCACATTTAAAGGTTGGGAAGTCCCCCGGTCCCGATGGTTTTACGGCACTCTTTTATAAAACAGTTTGCTCGGAGCTGGCATCGCTCCTGGTGCGGCTCTTTAACTCAGGTGTCTGGGGCCCTTGTGCCCAGTATGTTAGAGGCTACCATTGCGGTTATTCATAAGCCTGGGAAAGACCCAGAGGAGTGTGCTTCATATAGGCCGATCTCGCTTCTGAATATAGATGCCAAGTTATTTACTGGTATACTGGCCCACCGCCTTAATCCCTATATGTCTGGTCTTATAGATCCGGATCAGGTGGGCTTCATACCTCATCGACAGTGCAGCAATAATACGAAGCGGCTTCTACATTTAATAGATAAAACCAGCAGATCCCGTAGGGAGGCGCTTCTCCTCTCTCTTGACGCAGAGAAGGCATTCGATAGGGTGCATTGGCCTTACCTTTTTCAAGTGTTGGAGCGCTATGGACTGGGTCCAGGCTTTAGGACATGGATTCAGTGCATTTATCATTAACCTAAGGCTGAAGGTCTGGGTTAATGGCACGTTGTCTTTACCGTTCCAGATTGGGCGAGAGACTCGACAGGGGTGTCCGCTCTCTCCTCTCTTGTTTGCGCTATATATCGAGTCCTTTGCGCAGTGCCTACGCTACAGCCCCCTTGTTTCTGGTGTCAAGTTTGGAGGAGACCATCATCTCATTACTCTGTATGCAGACGATGTGATCCTCACCCTCTCGGAGCCCATGATCTCACTGCCTGCTCTCATGGTGACCCTCGGTGAGTTCAGCCAGGTCTCTGGGTTCCGGGTGAATATGCAGAAATCCCAGATCCTCAGTTTGTTTGTCTCTCCGGAGCATGAGGAGAGTTTGAGGGCTCGATATCACTTTCTTTGGTCGACGTCGCGGCTATCCTATCTGGGTATTGAACTGGCGACCTCTGCTGCGAAGACGGTGAGCTTGAATTATGCTACGTTAGTTCGTGAAGTGCAGCTGGATCTGGGGAACTGGAGGAGGCATAAACTTTCCTGGCTGGGTAGGGTCTCGGCGGGGAAGAAAACCGTGTTGCCGCATATACTCTATGTGTTCCAGGTGCTTCCTCTAACTCCTCCGTCTCGGACGATAGCGACCCTTCAGTCTGCGGTCCTGAAATGTATTTGGGATGGGCGTCCGGTGCAGCTTCCGAGGAAGGTTTTGTACCAGCCCAGGCGGGAGGGGGGGCTGGCTGTTCCCTGCCTTCTGCGATACTTCCAAGCGGCTCAGTTGCATTTTCTTTTAGAGTGGAGTCGGCCATTTACTGAGAAACATTGGTGCTTCATGGATCAGGCGGTAGCAGGGACCCATATTTGGAAGGAGTCTTGGCTCCGGCGCCGACACAGGGTGCGGGGGCTTTACTTCTCCCCGATTACGGGAGCGACGTTACGTGTGTGGGACGCAGTGGCATGTCAGTCGGGGCTCATGTCGTTTCCGTCCCCTATGACACCGATAGGGGCGAACCCTGATTTTGTGCCTGGTCTGCGGGTAGAGAGTCTTCGCCGTTGGCACGATGGGGGCTGCAAGAGAGTGGGGAGTCTTTTCGGTGAGAATGGGGTGATTTCTTTTGATCAGATGCGGGAGACGTATGGCTTGACTGAGGCAGATAGGCTGATGTATTATTAGGTACGGCATTGGGCCCTTATGCCGGCGAACAGGGCATTGATGGATAGGCCGCTCACACCGTTCGAGAAATGGCTGCTGGCGAAGAAGGATGATAGACGAGTGATATCTAAGCTCTATAGATTTTTGCAGGGGGTGGAGCGTCCGCCTAAGTCTAAGGGGCAACAGAGATGGGAGAGGGAGCTGGAGAGGGAGATTTCATAGGAGGAATGGGACAATATATACTACAGAACACATCATACAGCCTATAATGCTGCGGGGATGGAGACGGCATATAAGGTGGCTTCCTATTGGTATTATACCCCTGCAAGGATGCATGTCTGGGATCCCACCAAGTCCGGCCTTTGCTGGAGGGGGTGTGGTAACACGGGCACACTTGTGCATCTTCTCTGGCACTGCCCCAAGCTTAAGAGATACTGGACGAGCATTTTAGATGATATTGACAAAGTGTTTCAGACCGAGATTCCTAGATTTCCATTGAATGTATTGTTGGGTCTGCCCAACTCCCTCACCTTTCCCCTTCGATTGTTGAGGGGGCAACAGATGGCTCTGGCCCTCAATGCTGCGTTGCAGATGATACTAGCACTATGGGGCACGGACAGGGTACCGACATACGTGTCTTGGCTTCAGAAGCTGTGGTTTATCCTCACAATGGAGAAGCTTACCCTGGCTTCTCAGCAGAGAGTGGGTGACATAGGTACCTTAAGGAAGCCGTTTCTTCAGATTTTGTCAACAGAATTTACTGAATTGACATGCCCAGCTTATCTGAGGGTCTTGGGGCTGACACAAGATACTTAGAGGAATGGGCAGCCTTGCAGGGTTTGGAGGGGGCCTGAGACACTGCTGCGAGGAAGGATGAGAGAGTATGGGGGTGGGAGAGGGGCACTGCATTCTGGAGGGAAGCACAGTTTTTGTTATGTCAGTTATTTTTATGTTCTGTTATTTTATGTGCGGAGCTCTGAGCTTACTAGACTATTGTGCTTTGGCTACCTCGATTTTTATAGCTGAAAGGAGGTGGATGAAGAGAGGAAGTCCCTCCCGGCGATAGAACAGTGATCCTGTGGAGCAGCCTTCATCAAGAAAGTCTGGGAATGTTGCTATATTGGTAGTCGAAATGTTGGGGGCTATGATACAGTGCTTTGTACTCTTTATATGTTAAAACCAATAAACAGATTTGATCCATAACATAGGGGGGATTGATGTTGTCCATATAGGCCTCAAACTTGGGGCCACATTTGTGGTCTAGAAACTGTAGCGTCCTGCTACCATGGACCTTATTAGTCCAAGTTTGCACCAACAATAAACTCCAAGTAGCACCGACTTATTTGTGCCTTTACTTCCTTTGTTAAATTACAAGGATCTCTCCACACCTCCTCCATTTTGATGAGTTGGCACATATCTCTAATGTATTTAAGCCAAGGGATTTTTAATACACCACCGTCCGCTAAAAGCTCAGCTACTGCTGCTTGCTAGGTGGACAAGTATTCGGATGTCCAAAGACAGCCCCAGTGCATAAGAGGTCTTAAGGCAATCTCATTCTGGATCTCGTTTAGGGCTAAGTAAAATCTAAGGGGTGTGAGAGGAGTACTCATCAGTAATCGCAAAAAATTACGCATGAAGCGGTTTTCCACCGTCGTCAAACAACTAGAGTTGCAGTGCCCCCATAACTCAGCACCATAAGTTGAAGCAGCCACTGCCGCTGCCTTATATACTGTAATGGCAGGTGAGATTTCTCCTTCTGAGATATTAACAATTTTTCTCCCTATCACAACTGACCTCTGTCGGAGGATGGACAAACTCTTCTCAATCTGTGCCGACCACCGTTGATCATCCGATAGTCTGATCCCCAGATAGTCAAATTGACTAACTCTCTCTACCAATTGTACTGCTAGAGTCATTTTCCCCCTAAAAGACTTGTGTGGATTGAATGCCATAAATTTGGTCTTGGAAAGATTTATCTCAAGGCCCCTCTTGATGCAAAATTTAGAAAAAGCATCGAGTTCGTTTTGGAGGCCCATTGGGGTTCTTGAGATCAATAAGGTGTCATTCGCGAACATTAAGATAGGGACAGGAATTCCTGCTAGCTTTGGGGCGTCATGGTTACAGTTCATCAACTGGTCAACCACACCGTTGATAAAGAGATTAAATAGAGTGGGGGCCAAGACACACCCCTGTCTGACCCCCCTGTCAAAGGGGATGGCTTCTGTCAAGTCTCCGCCTTGAGACCAGCGTACCTGGGCATGAGTGCCCTCGTGGAGACACCTGATCAATCTCAGCATCTCCTTGTCAAGTTTATAGGTCTCAAGGACATTCCACAATAAGTCCCTTGGGACCATGTCAAAAGCAGCTTTTAGGTCGATGAAGGCCACATACAAGTGGCTCTTGTTGAGTGTCAGATATTTCCAACAAAGGAGATGGAACCTAAATGCCTGATCTATTGTGCTCACTCCTTTCCTGAATCCTGCCTGAAGATCGGAATGGATCTGTGAATCCTCTATCCATGCCTGCAGTCTAGTCAAGACTTGCTTGCAGAAAACTTTTTGGCTAATATCGATTAGACTTATTGGCCTATAGTTGGTTGGTAGTTCCCTTGAGCCCTTTTTAAAAACAGGGATTATGATTGCTCCTTGCCATGTGGAGGGGAACCAGCCGCCTCTCAAAATCTCGTTGCTAAGTGTATTTAAATATAAGGACCAGGTTCTGGGTCGGGACAAATACAAATCGCCTGGGATACCATCTAACCCAGAGGCCTTCCCTTTACGTAGCATTTGGAGAGCCAAAGTTGTTTCTTTTAAGGAAAAAGGATCCAGATCAAATTTGGATGGAATAACTAACCCCCACTCTATACACATTTCCAAAATGTGACACCCAGAGTGCTGGCTGGATTACTGGGTAGTAAGTTTTGAGTCCTTTTCTTGAAGAGCGTCTACCGAAGCATTCCAGTGTTTAGTGTCCCACTCTTTTTTAGCATTTTTCAGTACTGTTTTGTATGCAGTCCTGGTAACTATTATCTCTCGACGGCTCCCTACCTTCAGTGCTCCCAAGAGCTGTAATTTGGCCTGTCGGCAGGAGCTAGAGAACCACCTCCAGGGTCTATCCCTTGTTTCTACTCACCCCATTGCTACCTGAAAATAGGGCCTTAACTGGTTGACCAAGTTATTATGCAAATTGATCGAGTCAACCGATACAGAGTCGATGTACTTCAGGGGGAGAAGCGTCGATATCACTACTTTATATATTGATGCTTGGAAATTTGCATCATCTGCCATCATTTCCCACCTCACGTTTTTATAATCGTTTGTTACAACTAGGGTACTACCCTTCACCCGATTGGTTAGTGAGTTACAATTAAAAGTAGAGGTTGAGAAAGAAATACAAAGAGCTTGATGGTCACTGTCATCACGTGGGGAGACTACCATATCAATAAGAGAATTCCAAAGTGATTAGTCTACTAGAACATAGTCTAGATGGCTCGAATATAGGCCTTTCCTATACGTGGGCAACGCAGGGGTGTCTGACTTCGTGTTCCCATTAACTATTCTTAGCCCCAATACTTTTATTGAGTCCTCCAGTAGATCTAAGGCTCCCCCTGTTGTCTTTGTTGCAACCTGGGCCGGGCCTGATCTACCCCATGGGTATGCAAACTGGATTTTTTTTTGCTGGGAATCATCCTTGCAACAAGTAAACCCTGCCCCCCAGGTAAATGATTCAAGAAATCTATAAGCAATTTTAGCTGAGCAATTTGATGCTTTTGTGGGCCAGGCCTAATATATATGTTTACAAGTACTATACGAACAGGCCCCCCTTGGACTGCTGAGTTCAACCTCCACGGCTAATATATCCCTAGTGGGGGTAGGTAACTCCTTTGCCTTAGGGAACAGATCGTGCTTAAGCCAAATTATCAGACCCCCAGATGCCCTACCAGATGGCGATGGAAGCGCAACCTTCTGGAAGGTCCAGTATCCTGCTCTATAAATCGTGAAAGCGGCCCATGTCTCCTGTAGTAAAATGATGTGATGTTGATCCATAAAACTGCACCACTCTGGATTGGTTGTTTTTGATGACACACCAGCCACATTTCAGGATAAGAATTTAATTAAGGGTTCATTACCATCCCCAGTATTTTGCAATCTCTCTTTTCTCCTATCTTTAAAGGATGCAACTCCACAGCACCTCCCTTCTACGTGGTCATTGCAACATACTCCTGACTCTGCTCCGACAGTGCCCAATGATCGAGTACTTAGATCACACAGTTACAAAGACTTTATGCCGAAAATGTCATCATTCCCTGCCTCCGCTGTTGGGCCTTTGCGTCAATCTACAATTGTAGTTGAACTACTCATGGGTCCCCGTCTTGAAATGCATGTACTGGGAGAAAATCGGTATTTAGAGCTACCGCCATTGATGACTATTTTTCAGAAAAGTCTGGGTTTGATAGGTTTCCCTACATGTTTGCTGATCCCAGGACTAATTAGTACTCCTACCATTGTTATCACAATCAGCACAATATGTTTTGGGCCCTTTCCTGATGTGGGAACCTGGCCCACCCGCACAAGTGAGGCACCTTTTTTCTGGGGAGTCTTGGGGGAACACAGGCTGGTAGGAAATTTGTGACTGCCTGTAGATTCCAGAACTTTCCATCATAAAAATGTGAGGAAAATGTGTTTGTTTAGTCAAAGTTTGAGGTTTGCAAGGGATTCTGGGTAAAAAAACTAGATGTGAGCCATGCAGGTCAGCCAACCCTGGATACTCCTAGATGTATAGGTTAGCTAGGTTTCCATAAGTGCTGGTTGAACTAAGGTCCAAAATCTTGAGCTACCGACATTGTAAAAAAAGGACCAGTCTTCGGTGGAAAAATGTGATGCGTCCATGTTTGCATTTTGGGACGTTTCCTGTCCCATGCACTAGGTCTATCCACACAAATGAGATATCATTTTTACCAGTAGACCGGGGGGAATGCTGAGTGGAAGGAAGTTTGGGGCTCCCCACAGATTCCAGAACTTTTCATCATAGAAATGTGAGGAAAATATGTTTTCTTAGTTAAAGTTTGATGCTTGCAGAGAATTCTGGGAAAATACACGTGTTGTGACCCATGCAAGTTAGCACACCCTGAATACCCCTAGGTGTCTAGTTTTAAAAAATGTAGCGGTTGGATAGGTTTACATAGGTGCTGACTGAGCTAGGGTCCAAATCAAAAATCTTAAGCTACCCACATCAGAAAAAAGGACTGGTTTTCGGTGGAAATATGTGGTGTGTCCATGATGGATTTTTGGGTGTTTCCTGCCACAGGCACTAGGTCTACCCACACAAGTGAGGTGACATTTTTTGCGAGAACTGTGGGAATGCCAGGTGGAAGAATGTTTGTGGCTCCCGGCAGATTCCAGGACTTTCCATCTGCGAAATGTGAGCAAAATGTGCTTTTTTAGTCAAAGTTTAAGGTTTGCAAAATATTCTGGGTAAAAAAAAACGTGTTGTGAGCCACGTAAGTGGGACACACCCTGGATACCCCTACATGTCTAGTTTTTAAACTTGTACAGATTGGCTAGGTTTCCCCAGGTACCGAGTGAGCTAGGGTCCAAAATCTCGAGCTACTCACATTGAAAAAAGGACCCTTTTTGTGGAAATATTTGATGCTTCCATGTTGCTTTTTGGGATTTTCCTCTAATGGGCTCTAGACCTACCCACACAACCGAGGTACCATTTTTATCAAGTGACTTTTGGGAGCATAGAATAGTAAAACATTTCTTATAACCTATTGGATTTTGCTGCATATGTGCCTTTCAGTTGTATGCCAGTGTATAAAAAGATGACTTTTTTAAACATATCCTCCAAATCATACATTAGTATGGGTACCCCACAAATTCCAAGATATAGAAGTGACCACTGCTCCTAAACTCTAGACTTTGTGCCCATTTCAGAAATACATTAGTTTCCCTCATGCCCATTTTTCACTCTGCCTATTTTGCCATAAGAATTGGTCTCAATGAAAAATCATTGTATACTGCCCCTCAGTTGTTGGCTGTTGGAACCTTGGGTTCTTGGAGAACCTACAAACACTATATATCCCTGCAACCAGAAGGGTCTAGTGGATGTAATGGTATATTGCTTTTGTTAATTGGCCCTCATGACAAAATGATACGAATGAGAATGTTGTCACAAATCCCCCTTTTTTTCCTTCTAATTTTTTATATTTCTTTATTTCAACAGTTTCTTTCCTTGGCAAAACCTTCAGGGATCTACACATATGATCCCTTGAAAAATTCAGAATGTTTTCTTCTTTTCAGAAATCTGTGTTTCACGCTCGTTTCCACCACAAACTGGAAGTCGGTTGAGAGCCCAAAAAATAGAGAAAATAGGCTACCTCATAGAAAAATACCAAAACTGTGGTACAAAATTAGCTTTTTTGATTCGGCTCTGCATGTTCCTGAAAGCTGGGAAGATGGTGACTTTAGTACAGCCAACCATTCATGGATGGCATATTTAGGTTAACAAAACAGCCACTTTAATCTGGAACACGCTTTCCCTATTTTTCTAAAATAAAACTCAAAATGTTGCTATATTGTGCCTATTTCCTCTGTCTCCTCCAGAGAAACCCATGAACCCTTGGTACCTTTACAATCCTCAGGTTGTTTTAAAAAAGTATGCAAATTTGGCCTGGTCACCTTATGTGGAAAAAAGTTATGGAGCTCTAAGTGCAAACTATCCCAAATAGAAAAAAAGGGTTCAGCACTGAGGGGAAAAGGCCCAACAGCTAAGGGTTTAGAATACTTTTCCAGTGCTCTACTGATATGGCTGTATTCACATTCGTGAGCAGACACACTTCCCTCTGAATCCACTCTCTCAATTTTCAACACCCAAAGTGTTTTATTTAAATGTATGCATCTTCCGCCATGTGAAAGTTCTTGGTAAATGGCCATGTCAGATCCAGTAACATGTCCTGAGACACTCGTAAGCCACACCAAAAAATGATGGGTGGAGTGCTGAAACTTTTCAAATACTCATCCCTCAGTCACAGATCTGGGTTAAATCCATTATTCTTTTGCTCACCATGCCTCCCTTGTTTGGACCCAGCCACATGCAAAGCAGTATTGACCCTGCTCCCCATGGGAATAGTCCAGCCTGAACTGCCAGGCCAGATCCTCCCTAGCTGGATTCAAGCATCCTGGGACCGGTTTTGGGTTATCGCTCCTCATTAGACAGACTAGCTTGAATCTAGTGGCACAGTGAGCAAGGGACCCACATCTGGGCATACCCTGGCCACCTAGAGTGACTTTCGCAACACAAAGAGACACATTCTTGGGTGGGAGGAGCTTGCAGCCGAACAACATGGCCGCTCTGCAGCAGAGCTCCAAGGGTCCGAGTTGCTTCCCCTAGTAAATCTGCACAAAATCTGGCCTCGGATTCCAGGTCCTACCACTCGTGAAGCAGGGGATCAGAGACACCCAATGTGCCAGAGAAAGCAAGGAAGGGTCAGCGGCCAGCATGCATACCGCGGCCTCATGTGGCGAGTGGAGCAGTTCAGCCGAAAAGTAACCAAAGGCGGGTGACGGATGCTGGCCCGCCTTGTGCCCTAGTGACAGGTGAGGTCCGGGCACATGGGTAGCATCCCCCTGTACATCCTACTGAAGTAAGAGCACCAGCAACCTGAGGACGAGACCGTGGGCAAAACGTCTCACGTTGAGTCCCTGCAAAACGGGCTGTGCTGAGACGTGAAGGCTGCTTGGGATAGGCTGGAGTGAGCTGCGGGTATGCCTGCACTCTCAGTAAGCACTGGCGAGGCGGGAGAAAACCTTCAGCATGAGAACGACGGGTGACCTGCCTGGGAATAGAAGCTGTAGCCTCAGTGGACTAGTCGGAGAGAGGCGGCCCGTCCCTCTTACTGGCAGCTAAGGTGGACTGGTGGTGCCTAGGCAATGCGGCGAAAGACTGCTCGCCCTGAAGGGTGAGGTGGTGCCCTGAGGCCCAGCAAAGTGGGGCACAGGAAGTTTGGTCATCAGACCAGGTCTGCACCATCTGGATAGGTATACTCGCCCTACCAGATCAGTAACAGTGAGCCCACCGTGTACGTGGGCTAAGAAGGGGAGAGCCCAAGCAGAGGAATAGAGAGACCGGGCAGGAGGGAGTATGCCCTGATGTGCTCCGCAATGCCCAGCAGACAAACGACTGGGGAGGGCATCTGAAGGTGAAGAGTGGAATCCCCTAAAGAAAAATATACTCCTGATCCCAGGCCCACATGTACGGAGGGCCTGCTGTGATCTAGGCCCTGGAAAAATGGGGAACAGACACCAGTTGGGCCCAGCAACGGCGATGACCTGAATACCTCCCTCTCAAACAAAGTGTTTCAACCTGACTCTGGAATTAAGAGACACTGGTAAATTGTGGAGACACCGTGGGGGTGAAAGAACACCCTGGAGTGGCGCAGTGATAGATTAAAGATGCCGGAGAGGTACCCAACTCATAGGAGAGCACTGAGAGGCCAATAGTACCACTTGGTGACCTGCTTCCCCCAGGCATAACACATACCCACATTCACATATCACCTCCTGATCCGGTGATGGAATGATGGGTGGCAAGGGACCAAAATCGGGATATCATCTGAAGTTAAATAAGTTCGCACAACCCAAGGAGGCAGCTGGGGCCCTCCGCAAAGTAGAACGGGGCACCGAAATGGCAATTGTGATGCCAGAGGAAGATACCATATCATTGAAGGACATCATGATGGTTATACAGGGAGTGAGGGGAGCCCTAGAAGCCAAGATTGGTTCAGTAGGAATGGAAGTAGCCCTAATGAGGTTGGACTTCCATAAGCTGGGCTCCAGGGTGAAGGTGACAGACAAATCCATGAAGGAGGTCAAAAACATCTCGGTTACATTCAAAGAACAAATATGTGAGCTTAAGGCCACCATAGTGTCGTTGGAAGCTAAGGCCAAAGACCTAGAGGGATGATCCTGCCGCAATTACATCAGACTCATAGGGGTACCGAAGAAAACTGAAGGGCCAGCTGTAGTCCTACTCATCCTTAACCATTTGCAGCCGCGTGGCCTCTCTAAGTACTTCTCGGAAGAGAGAGCGCACCGAACCTCGGGCGCTCCCCCAAAGCTGGAGGCCCCCCAGTCCCATAAATGCGAGGATCTTCAACCATAGAGTACGGGACATAATCCTCCAGACAGCATGATGTGCCCCCCACTATAGATAATGCAAATATGGCATTCTTTCCGGACTTCACACTTCGAGTGCAGAAACTATGACACAGCTTCCTGGGGGTCAAACAAGCTCTCAGAGTAAAGGAACTCAAATAATTGATGCCCTGTTTTGCACAGCTCTAGGTAATTGCTCAAGGAAAAACCCATTACTTCTCCTCCCCAGAGGAAATCTGGGATTGGCTGGAGGGCTGGCAAAAGGTCAGCAAACAGAGAAACCGAGGGAGACCGCCAAGACAGCGTAGGGGGCCTGTGGCCTGGCCCTTCTGTCCCTCCCAGCTGCCTATCAGCATGGTATTCCCACCCCACTGGGTGGGGAAGCCCGGCATGCAGGACAAGTGGTATACAGGAACCAGGACTCCGACTGACTTGTAGCCAACAATCAGAGCCATAATAGCTATGAGACTGCCGGAGGGAGGCACAGCTTGCCCTCCCAGAGAAATGACACAGCAGAGGTCTCACCGTGGAAGACCGGGGACTACGGCCCAACAAAGCCAGCATCTGGGTAACATTGTTTAGCTTTGGGGATGGGCACGGGGCCTGAACTTGCCAGCTACTCCAGCTCCCCTTATCTTATAGTTGAGTTCAAATGGGAGAAAGGCACTCTGCACTGTTGGGGTGGTGGGTGACGCAGTGAGGGGGGTTAACGTTGTTGAGGTTTGTTATTATTTTACTGTTGTTTTTGTGTTCGTGACAAACATGAGGAAAGCACGGGACCCAGACTTGGAACACAGGTGCATGGCATGCCCTAGGACTTGGATGGCACCTATCCCCTGACATTAAACCCAGCACAGGGTTAGACACTTCTCCTTTCCCTTTTCACACTGTGAAACAGACACTGCATATTCCCTCATGGCATGTTAACAGTCTAGCGGACAAAAGCTAAAGTGGGTGGTCCTACATTATCTCAAGCTCTGCCACTTTCAATAAAGAGATGTATATTGAACATATGGTAACCTACAGACCTGCGACAGTCAGAGAGACTCTGAGTAACACTCAGCATGGTGGCCGCAAAAACAAACATTGCCAGACTGTGGGGTTCATCGGATGCCCCAGAGCTAAAAGACTGGAAAAAAGACATGGACTGGTGCATGATAGCAGAAAAAGTTGGAAATATGAATCGGGTTGCCCAGCATAATGGTGGAAGGTGTGGGGGAAATGGAATAAGTACAGAAGAGGACTGTGTACCCTGTCTCTTGCACGTTCAGATAATGTGCCTGCCCGGGGTGTCCGCAGGCCCCAGATGCTAACCTCTAAAGACTGGGGACTGGGTTGGAGTCTCCCAGGGAGGGTACAATGGGGGGACGACGCAATAAACAAGTTATGGATATTTTGTTCTGTGCTGGGAAAGACTTATGATGTGCAAAGTAAAATAATTTTTTTAAAAACACATTCTTGTCTAGACCCTTCCTGGGGTCTTGTCCCCCTTTACCTATAAATGCTAATATTTTAGTATAAAGGTCTGGCGTCAATGAGAACTTATTATCCAAATTTGGCCTTGGACTTTCTGACCTCAATCACAATCAGACATCTTAAGGAATCTTGTCCCTCAGCTAGGTCTCCGCATATTCAGCCACATGAGATGTCGGGACACCTCAGGGGACAGTGTCTGCTTCAAAAGCATGGGATCAAACATAAGGGGTCTGATTATGACCTTGGCAGATGGGATAAACTCTCACAAACGCAACAGATATCCCGCTCGCCCTTTTACAAGTTTACTTCTTTCACCTTGATCATATCCATCTCAAGTTGTTTTCTCTTCCTACTTACTTTACCATCTTTCTTCACTACTGTCCCTTCGCTAGCTGACAAAAACCTCTCCTTTTGAGATGTCAAACCTCTTACCTGCAACAAATCATCAATCTTCCTTTCCATTGTGTCATCTAAATCCGCTGAAAACCTATTCAGCATGTTATTTATTTTCTCCTACAAAGAGATATCCATATCCCCTAATGTATTTGACTTCGACATTCCCAGAATCCTAATCTTCCAAAATGTAAGCTAAATAACTTTTAATTTAAATTATAATAAACATATCCGTATTGCCAACCACAAGTAAAAAACTAAATCTAAATACTCTAATTTAATATAAAATACTATTAGTCTATCCTTACTATCAATCACCAGCTAAACATAATCAAAATCAATTCCACTGTAACAAACTAACAGTCCAAACATTCTCTAGTTTTCCTCTATGTTGATCGCCTAATCCTAGCTTCAGCTGAATAATTTCTGCTTCAGTTGTTACTAAATTAATAGCTCTATCTATCCCAACCTGTCAAACCTCAATAGGCTGTTCATTAAGAATAGCTTTTTCCAGCTTCCTAAGATGGCTACTCGATTGCTACTTGAAGTGTTCAAGGTGCGTGCCCAACACTGAAGTCAGTCTTTACTCTCTGAATGAGTGAGATGGAGGGAACATTGAAATACCTCAAATCACCCCTTTATTCCTGTTTCAGGACCCCAATGATGCTCATCCCTACGGGTACTGGCTGACACACAAGACACAGTCTGTTTCTGTCTGTGCACATGCTGTCAATCTGCGTGCAGCCTGAACAGACGGCCTCAAGACACACGCCGTAAAACTCAGCTCGCTCTCCTGAGCGCTCAAGCTCCGGCATTCAAACAAAGGCAGAAGATATCCCAAAGGACTTTCCCAACAACATAAAGGTAACTGCTTAACCTAATATAAAGGTCCTATTGTTTTTGGTAACTGGATGCTGCAATAACCCCATGTAACCCAATTCTTAAACGATCCTGAGTATACTGTGTAATCTCTCACACACATTATGCTCTCTGATCCTCCAGTCCAGGTATTTTCATGCTCAAATAAGACTTAATGATATTTTTAAATACATCCTTTCTCCTAAAACAACTACCCATAAAGAGACATATCTTATTCATACATCAATGAAAAGGTATCCTTATCTCAATGAGGAGCAGCAAAAACAGAAGGAAGGTGCCCGGGGATTCTGGCCTTTTATTGAACTGGGACTTTTGTTAGGGTTCCATGGTCTTCAAATGGGCTGCTGTGACAAGTGGCAATAAAGCAAATTGCAATAATGTTAGAATCCGGTCTTGCCATAAAATCACCTAGGAACACATTAGAAATCCTAAAATAAATATATCACCAACAACAAATGATTTACATTGTGACTAATTTATCACCCTTTTATATGGTTTCTGTTTGTGATCAGCGAATCCTGGCAGTCCCTTCTTTGCTTTTCAATGAGGACCATGTCCTTGAGTCCTGTCATGGCTGCCACAACAGGTTGTCCTTTTAGCAGCCAATCAAGCATGCTACTGGGAGTCAGAGTGTTTTTTTAAATTCATTTTTAGGACACAGCTAGCGCAAAACTTTCCATGATAGAGTTCAGTTGGATGAACATTTTTGGGGAGGGGGGACGTATAGCATATATTTGTCAATCAGCCACAATTATTAGTGAAATAAAAAATGCTCATGCTCTGGAATTGCTGACCTGGGTATAACTACATAGTGGCAACCACCACAGTTTCATAGGTACAATTGGGTGTTTTTATTGCACAAAATGCAGTTGTACCACTGTCCATCTGACAGGGAAACCATAAAACATGTCAGGATTTCTAAAATTTTGCATCACAGGACGACAGGAGGACCAAGCAATGCAATTAGATTATCTATGTTATGTGGTGTGAAATGACAAATGATGCTGCATTATATGGCTCATTCAATGACAGTATTATGTTTTAGAAAATTGTGCTAGAAAAAGCATTCTTGTTGCAGTCTGCAAATTATGTGGTGATTGAGTAAGTTCAAATTTAAGGGGTAAATGTAGTATCCACAGAACAGCATGAATCCACTGACATCCCATATTGTCCATTGTTTATCCAGTATTTAACTCATGAAAGGTGAAGAAAACTACATATTTTGATTCCAATCAGCGCTCCTTGTCAGTTACACTTTTGAAGTTAACTACCTTAAAATCGACATGGAATTTTTAAAAAATGAGTTAGCAGTAATGTGCTGTACTGTGCTATATTGCCATCTCAGAGTTCTGGTGGTATTTATAAACAACTTGTACCTTGTGGTTTATGTTGTCACTAAAACCCCTAGTTAATATATTGGACCATAATTCAGTTTCCAGTTATGTGCCCTCTCTAAATAGAGATACATATGTGCCAATTGTGATGACTGATCCAATCAGTACAATTCATGACTTCAAATGCGAACCTATTAAAATGTATCTTTTGTTGTTTATTTCACGATGTGTGTGGCCACATGATGCTTTGCAGAGAAGTTGTACAATTTCCGAAAAATACAAATAAAGTATTACATAAGGCAATGTGTTGGGAAAAGGCAACTGTAAATAGAACAACTGAGCACGCACACTCGTTCTTTCGAAGTGGGCCGCCATACCGCATTTAGATAAAATCCAAAATGGCGATCATCCGCCTTTCGTTAATTAAGAAAAATATAGCGACTTCCACGTAACCTGATAAGGTACTTCATTAACAGCATTCAGCTTGATCTAAGGGGGCACAGAGCCTCTGTCAATATTCGTTTTAATTAACCCGTGCTTTTGACTTCATTCTCCGCTCTCCCAGTGGGCGATCTGAAAGGCAATTCTCACTATTACTTAACTCCTGTGGAGCAATCCGCAAGGGACTGTCAGTTTGCCACGGAGAGTGACCTCTGACCCCATCGCGTTCTTTCTTTCACATTGCTGCTTGGGCACAGTTAATGAACTTTATACATGGTTAAAAAGATGTCAGCACAGAGAGACGATAGGACCTGCTGTGAAAAGCTTCATTGTTTCTATAGGTCTAATTGACCTTTCTACTCAGAGGAAAAGGGACAAAATCAATACGGTTACTTAGTCACCGTGCTTTATTATTAATATGCTAAACACGCTGCTCTCAGAGCATTGACACCTAAATACCCCCAGACATACAAAACGGCTTCTCATTAATAACCATAATATTAATCACTGTTGCCTAGAACTGGAATCTGGCTGCGAAATCCCTTGGTGGAAATTGCTATAATCGTTCAAACTCCAGGAAGGAAATTTTTTTGTTCAGGCATAATTGCTGCTGTCCCTGTTTTTTTTTTTTTATATCCCAGTAGATGCCAGCTTTTAGTTACGTAAATTGTATTGATTAATTTTTAATTTTCTTATACTCCTCTAACATTTGGCAAGTAAAGATATCTGATAACACAAATGGTTTATGGTTCAATTACTTAAAAAAAAACGTCGGTCTAATCAGATATATTGCAGGTGAAACTTGTTAGGGTCTGGCATCAAGTTAATGTTTGTAAAACTGTAATGGATCAATGGCACGTGTGTTTTCTTTTTGTTTTCCTGCATTCAGTGTAAGCAACTAACTTATTTGTTGTTACGATGAGACATATTTGTGTTTTCCCTCGGTCATCAAGTTGTTTAGACGGCAACATATTCAGCTTTCCAGGGTTTTTAGGGAAATTCACATTAATGTGCGCTTCAAATGTTGCTCGAAAATAATTTAAATCCCCGGGATTGCTTAAACAATAAGGAGCGCTGAGCGCCTTTTCTTTGTGTGACTCTGAGGAGACATTAGGAGATGATTTTAATAACCCTGAGTTTGACGTTAATAAGAGGCTAGAAGATTAAGAGAAAATTCGGTCTGGAGCGGTCGTAGAGTTGAAACACATACTGTGCCCACACCTGCCTCACAGACTGCTCAAGAGCAGCACGACTGTGCTGGAGCCAGCCAGCGAGTCAGGGGAGGAGCCCTACGAGGGGCCGGACAGGAAGCCAATTTAAGATCTGAATGTCACTGCTGGAAAAATTAGTTCCAGGGCTTGACAGCTGGATGCTCAGGCTTAGTGATCGCCACAGTAAAGTGAACCCCCCTCTGCTGTAGGACTAGTCAGAAGGAAAGGCAGGCCTAGTTAAATACTATAATTACATACCTGTGCAGCTGAGAACTTAAAAAACTTGTGGGGCTTTTGAATCGCAGCAGAACTGGCATATTCATAAACTGGACCCATGTGTGATGATAAATACAAGACGCCAGGATTAATGTAGAACATAGATGTTTTTACATGTTTTATATAGCTTAGAGTTGATTTACTAGATGAGAGGGAAGAATGGGTCCGGGGAGTGGCTTTATTTTTCTTAAATAGACGTGCCACTGTTAATAAGTGGAGCCTGGGGCTTATTCACATGGAGTTTTCTCTTTTTGTTTATCACGAGTAACTTGCACTGTTTAAACAATTCAGACAGGTGCCTCTTGTGTTATTTCATAAATTTATAGTTATAGTGCTTTCAGATTTGCAAATAGGTTGCCAAATTGTAATCCAAAGTATTTACCAGTGTACTTTTCCCATAGGTAAGCATAATTAAAAATCAGTGGCCAAACATGAGAGGAATAAGACCGAGGTTTTGTCTTCTCCTTCGCATTCAAAATGAACTTGTGTTTCTTCACAAAAACTTTGCCTTTTTGCACATTACTCTGTTTTTGATGAACTCTGCATTTGCATCTGTTTTTAGGTAATTGTTGTATAAAAATTAATCTGTGGTCTGTACTGTGGCATTTAAGTTAATGCTGGGAGGTGGGAGCAGCTAAGATCTGATCGAGGGCAAAGCAGCCATTTTTCTTCTAGTGGAGAACTAGAGGCGCCATATAAGGGCAGATAGTTGCAGCCCGCTTTGCTCGAAAGGAGCAGGGCGGGTGCTGCACGATCAGGGCACCTAAAATTTAATAAAAAAAAAAAAAAAACTCTTACCTTTTTGGTGCGGTCCCGCGCCGCGCTCCTCTTCCCTCCTTCCTTCCTGGCTGCACACACAGGCACAGCACACAGGCTCCAAACCTGCCCTGCGGCCAGACCTGACACTGCTCAAAGCAGCATCAGGATTGGCCGGGAGTGCCCTGGCTGGGTGCTCCCAGGAAGACTTGGAGCCTGTGCAGGCTCTCTCTAGCCCGGCAACAGTGTTTAAGAGCTAGAGAGAGCCTACTGCGCATGTGTGGCCGGCCTGAGCTGGCTCCTCCAGACATACATGTGCAGTGAGGAGGAGTGCTGAGCACTCCCCTCACAGCTCATCACCCCAGATGCCTCGCCTTTTTCACAACAAGGGGATAATAAACATAGTTTATTATCCTCTCATTGTGAAAGTTTTGGAGCTGTGGCTGCTGGCCGGGGGAGGGCGATGCTCCTCCGCCCTAATGAAGGAGTCACCCCTGAGGGCAGAGCATGTTCTAGTTGTTCCAGAGTTCATGAATAAAACGAGCACGCTCCATGGATGTACAGTGGATGTGCATAGTGGGCACACTGCTGGGACGCCAGAGGTGTGCCAAAGACAAACCTGTCTGCGCCCGTGAGTGTCCTGGAAGTGGCAAGCACAAGCCACAAAGCCCGTTTTTTACCCTAAGGTAACCATTCCCTATGCTATTGCAAAGACTTTCTTTGGAATATCACCTCTGCCAATTAATGTGATGTTCAACCGCTTGCAGTTTCCCACAAAATTACCTTTGACCCGCTGCATCACTGTTAGACCTGGCAGCTTTTTGGCATGTCTTCCCTGCCTTTTTGCCTTCTGACCTCATGTTTTTATGGTATATTGGACTCTGTTTTTGCTGGTTTATTGTCTCTGTGCATGTTACCACTGCTAATAAGTGCTAAAGTGCAAGGGCTCCCTATATAAATTGTATCAGTGATTGGTTTATCCATGATTGGCATATGTGATTTACTGTTAAGTCCCTAACAAAGTGCATCAAAGGTGCCCAGGGCCTGTAAATCAAATGCTACTAGTGGACCTGCAGCACTGGTTGTGCCACCCACATGAGTAGCCCCATGAACATGTCTCAGACCTGCTTCTGCAGTGTCTATGTGTGCAGTTTTATCCCCTTAAATGCTGGACCTCCCCCCTTCCCCCCAGTGCTGAGCCCTTTTTGGGCTATTTGGGGTAATTTGTGCTTAGACCTTCATAACTTTTTGTCCACATAAGTTATCTACGCCAAATTTGCACCCTTTTTTCCAACATCCTAGGAATTCTAAAGATACCCAGAGTTTGGGGTTCCTCTGGAGGAGACCAAGGAGTTAGCAAAAATACAGCTAAAATGTAGTTTTTTTTCAGTAAAATGGGAAAAAGGGCTGCAGAAGAAAGCATGTGTTTTTTTCCCCTGAAAATGGCATCAGCAAAGAGTTTGTAGTGCTACAATCACCATCTTCGTAGCTTTCAGGAACAGGAGGACTTGAATCAGACATACCCCATTTTTACTATTTTATGTGCTTTTAGCCTCCTTCCAGTTAGTGACATAAATGGATGTAAAACCAATGCGGGATCCTGGACAGCCAAACATTTCTGAAAAGAAGATAACATTCTGAATTCAGCAAGGGGTAATTTGTGTAGATCCTTCAAGGTTTTCCTACAGAAAATAACAGCTGAAATAAAAAAAAGATTGAATTTAAGGAGAAAAAAGAGCCAATAAATGAGCTGCACCTTGCAATGTGTTTCATTGTATTGTGGGTATACACAATTCATTTGGTGAAATACAAAGAGTGAAAAATAGGTATCAAGGAAACCTTTGCAATTCCAAAATGGGCACAAGATAAGGTGTTGATAAGCAGTTGTTATTTGCACATCTCTTAATCCTGGTGTGTTTTTTGGAAAGTACCTAGCTGTGGATTTGGGCCTCTAGCTCAGACGGCCCCTAACAAACCTGTGCATTTTTCAAAACTAGACACCTACGGAAATCCAGGATGGTGACTTGTGGGGCTCTCACCAGGTTCCGTTACGCAGAATCCTTTGCAAACATCAAAATCTGGAAAAAAAACACTTTTCCCTCAGATTTTGGTGATAGAAAGTTCTGGAATCTGAGAGGAGCCACAAACTTCCTTCCACCCAGCATTCCCCCAAGTCTCTTGATAAAAATGGTACCTCACTTGTGTTGATAGGCCTAGTGCACGTGTCAGGAATAGATCACACAACGGACAATGTTCGCCCTTACATGAGGGCAACTGTTGACCCTGGGGTGATCCATTCCTGACACAGGCACTAGGTACAGGCACTCAAGTGGGCTAGCAATTTTATCAGGATACGTGGGGAAACACTGGGTGGTAGGAATTTCGTGGATCCCAGCATATTCCTGTAGTTTGTGCGACAGAAAAGCAAGAAAAAAATAGAGTTTTTATTCAACATTTCACCTTTGCAGGGTATTCTGGGTAAGAAAACTTTGGGGAATGAACACAAGCCAAACCTCTGTGGACGCCCCGAGTGTCTAGTTTCCAGAAATGTCTTGGTTTGGTAGGTTTCCCTATATGGCCGCCGAGCCCAATACTAAAAACACAGGTGTCTGCCTTACAAAACAAGGTTGTTTTGTGATCGATAACTTTGATGTCTCCACAATACGATTTGGGTGGTGGAAGTTGGGGCTGAACTAAATTGGGGAGCTCCAAGAGAGTACTCTCTCTGTGCTTGCTGCCACATGCACCTGCTCTCTGGTTTGGGCTAACCTGCTATTGTCCCGCTGCACAGACAATGCTTGGAAAGGGACAACAAGACTGTCCTCATCACCTCCCTCAGAATCACTGGAAGAGGAGTTATTGGATGGGACTCCTCTGACTGAAAAATCCTTTCCAGAGTCCATTGTCCTATGCCTCAGATGCTGTGTCAGTATCTGCTGTCTCAGTCTCTGATCCCACGTCATAGATCTCCTATATAACCCGAGTTAAGGCTTGAGCAGCAATCATCCAAAGTGACGCCATCTCTGCTACTTGCTAAACCGTCGCTCTAATACACTAGCCTAAGTAGATAGTCACAAAATTGCTGGTGGGTGTGTGTGTGATGTGTGCAACAGTAAAGGTCATCTTACCTTTGCTTCTTACCCCAATCAGCACGTTCTCTCAAGACACTCAAAAAAAAAAAAACACACACACTATTACTTCACCTTGACACATACCATTCATAACAGTCTTTATCGCCTCTAGCGCCCAGTCCAACAACCATTATTAGTGCCCCCATGACCTCCTCCTCGGATGTCCTCACTACTACCCAGCAAAAGTGCCCATCATCTCTCCATAGCCCCCCTCGCACAAACATTTCATTTGTATTATAGCGCAGGTATGGCTGACTTTACTAATCCACTCAGCTATTCACATATAATACATTTTTGATCTTTGCAGTAGGCATATAAACCTTCTGCTCTACTTTATGGCATCAAAACTGCCACTAGACAAACATCAGATCCTTTTCCAGCAGAAAAATAATTTGAAGAGTTACTTGACTTTTTTCTTGCTGCCTAAAAGCTACAGTTGAAACATGTCAGTTGAACTATGTACATCGCTTTGAAGACACAAGCTGCAAGAGAACTGGTGGCGAATATATATTATATCTCCATATCTATATATATGTAGATATAGATATATATATATATAGATAGATAGATAGATAGATAGATAGATAGATAGATAGATAGATAGATAGATAGGATAGATTGATAGATATGCATATCTATATATATCTTTATTTTTACATAGCTATATGGTTTCCCTGGAGGGGCAGGAGTGCCATGGCTATACGATGGGGAGGCCCGTTTCCCCACCACAGTAGGAAGCGGCCTTACCTGCTGCTTCCTGCTCCGGTGGGGAAAACAAGTGTGACGTCAGTGCACCGCATCACAAAGGGGCGGGTGGGGGTTGACACAGAACCTGTTCCTTGTCTTCCGATGTATGGTTAAAGAAAAAAATCCTCTGGTCCGACGCACCAGAGGATTTTTCAAACACCTCCCTGGTGTGTGGGGGGTTAAATTTGACCTGGGAGCATACCCACTTGCCAGGCCCAAACCTTCCCCTTTACTACATGTAATGCACCCCTAGGGGAGACCCTAGGTGGCCCCATGGGCAGGGTGCAGTGTATGTAAAAGGTGGGATATGTACTTATGTGTTTTACATGTTCTAACAGTGAAATACTGCCAAATTCGGTTTTCACTGTTCCAAGGCCTATCTCTATCATAGGTTAACATGGGGGCTCCCTTTAATTATCCTTATTTTGCAGTTTCCCTTTGAGAGCTGATAGAGAAATGGAGTTTGGAGTCTCTGAACACACAATTTAAAAATACATCTTTTGGTAAAGTTGTGTTTTTAATTGTTTTTTTCAAAATGCCACTTTTAGAAAGTGGGCATTTTCTTGCTTAAACCATTCTGTGCCTCTGCCTGCTTGTGTATTCCATGTCTGGGTGAGACTGACAGTCGGGCTGGTGTGAATTCCCTCTATACAGTGACACAAAGGGAGCTGGGGTGTAGCCTGCATATCCTGATGGGCCATCTGGGCTACAGTGGAGGGAGGAGTGGTCACTCACACTTGACAGGGGTGTGCCTGCCCTCACACAATACAGTCACCAACCCCCTGGAGTGTGTCTGGGGTCAGGCCTGGGCAAGGCAGGATCTTATGAACAACAGAGACTTTTTCTTTGAAGTATGCCTACTTCAAGGACAGAAAGGGATATAAGTAGTGGACCTAAAACCCCAGACTTTTGGAATCTTTCAGGATCAAGAGGAGCCTCTGCCAAGGAGAAGAGCTAAAGAGCTGGAGGAGGAGTACTGGGTTGACCTGCAGTTTCGTCATCTGCCTTAAAAGAGAGCAAAGGGTGAACTTCGCTGTGTATCCTTCTTGAGAGAGATCTTCAAAGTTTTGGAGTAGATCTTGCTTCCTGTTGGAAGTTTCAGGGACACCAAAGACTTCAGTTTCTTCAGCCTAGAGCACTGGGAACTGTGTGTTTTGTGCTGCTCAGGAGGAAGAATCACCCTGACGCCACCAATGACGGACCTGGCCTGCACCGTGACCTCCCGACACCGCATGGAGCTGCACCGTCCCGCTTCACACCGTAACCCTGATCTCACAGATGCCGTCATCTTATGCTGCCACCAAGCCGCAGCTTGCACCATGACCGGTGGGCCCCCCACTCCAGCACTGCCTTGCTCACACCGCAGCCTGGGCATCCCGGATGCCGACGCTCCAACTGACACCGGCGCTGATTCCTGCACTGTGGCATTGGGACACTGCTCATGAGGTACATGAAGCACCGTCCCACACCACACCGCACCACAGCCCCGGACCGCCAACCCAGTACCATCGACTGATTGCGAGGATCACAACGCCCTGCAATTTCAAAGGTACTGTTTGTGGGTCATCCCAAGACCAAAGCTGGCCTGTGACCCTGCGGCCAGCCTGAACTGTTGGTTTTGTTGGTCACGACGCCATGATAGCCACAGGTGGAGCTATCGACTTCAAGGAATTGTCTTTTTAAGTAACTTTTGCAGAAGTCATATATGTATTACTGTATGCTGGGTTTTTATCGTATTTGGTCTTATTTTATATAGATAAATTGTGGCTATTTTTCTAAAACCGATGTGGTGTCCTTTTGTAGTGTTTTCTAGCTGCATGCCGGTATAAGGAGCCCCGTGTGACCAGAAGTTGAAGCTAGAGAATCATTTTTTCTGTGTTCTCTCTATTAGGGAACGCATCAGCATTGTCATGGTATTTAATATTGTTAATATATCTATTGTGGAGAGTAGCCTGGGTAAATCACATATATTTGATGGTGTCTTTTGCATGTATTGGGTGTGTTTATTTTCTTGCACTGTTTTGTGGCTTTGGACTTCTTTGGTGGCTATTCTATTTGTTTTCTTGATCACTTTTCATTTATCTTGTCACTGGGTTTTTGTATTTATGCACTTTAGATCTTTTTTTATGAGAATTGGACTGTGGTATAAAATAGGTGGTTAGCGGAATCTCAAGGAATTGTATTAAATATATTATTATGGTATTCCTTAATGTTATTTTCTACATTTATTAGATTTGATTCAGATGGGAAAGACGAGAATTTATAAGATCTGCGATATCAGTCACCGAATATTAAAAAGGAATTGCCCTGATGAAGGCGGTTCTACAAATCGGAGTTTTGCCGCCGAAACGCGCGTAGTCTCAGTTCCTACAGTTGTTAGAATGGAATATGAAATTCTAGGGTCCAAGTAATTTTCTCTTATGAATTAAGTGGAGATGTGATCCTGTTCTAAGTTATTATATGTTACAACTGTGAATGTTATTAAGGCTTTAAAGTAGTGCCATAGAGAAAGTATATATTCAATTTGTATTTTATTGTACTTTGTACAGTTTGGACTTCTTGTTTTTCTTCTTTTTATGTTATGTTTCTATTATCTTTTGTGTCTTGTCTTGTATAACACTTTGTCTTTGTCTACTCACTATATATCAGTGTGTGTGTCTTTCCCTTTGAACATGTAAATATTTATATATTGTACTTGGATTATTGTTGTTTTGTTTGTTGTACATACATATGGAATAAATATAATTTTATGTATTATATTTATCTTGATTGTTTGGTTGTTTTACATTGCAAACAACAGCGAATATTAGCTGTAGCTCATTTTCTTTTCTTGTGTTCAAGTGTTTTCACTTATAACTGTGTGTTATGTGCAAATGTTTTACACATTACTTCTGAGATAAGCCTGACTACTCATGCCAAGTTACCAAGGGGGTGACCATGGGTTATCTAAGCAAGTATCTCCCTTATCCTGACTAGACTGAGGGTCCCTACTTGTACAGGGTGCAAACCGACTGCCAACTAGAGACCCCATTTCTAACAGCCACTACCCCATGAGAGTAAATAGGAAGGGCAAGACTCCGTTTTCAGCAGCACTGATTCATGCCTGCTCGCTTTCAAAGAATGCAGACTGCTCTTGGATCTGTTGGGGAAAGATACTTTGGACCTTCTATTTGTGACAGAGACATGGCTTTCTGACACTTCATATCCCTCCATTGTCATGGATATTCCCAAGGCCTTTAAGGGAAGGTGGTCTAGCCCTGATTTGTAATGAAGATTGGGAAGGCCAGACTTTTGTGATTGAGGGCCTGATAGATGCTGAAGTAATGGGCTTCTCTTTCCCTCTATCGCATCATCTCTTTGTTGCTGGTGCACTAATATATAGCCTGCCAGGGCCGGTGGGTCTGTGTCTCAAATATCTAGACACGGTAGTGGCACATTTAGCTCTGAGGTATGTCCTTTTTTTGGTATTAGGAGACCTCAATGTTCACATGGATAAGGTGGATAACAATGCGGTAAAGGAGATAAGAGAAAGTATGCCTTCTTTAGACCTTAATAAATTCATATTTGTACGGACTCACCAAGCCGGTCATGTGCTACATAGGCTATTTTTGAAACATATGTTGCAAACAGGAGATCCTATACCTCAGGTTTGGTCAGTCCATTACCTGATTCATTTTCTTGGCAGGTTTAAACAAAAAGCTCTTCTGCTAGCAGAACTCTTGGTATTTCAAGAACATTCCATAAAATTCAGCATATGGAATTTATTTGCTCTCTGATAAGTAGTATTCGTTCTCTCTCAATTCAGGTAGAGAAGGATGTTGCACTGCTTGACAACTGGATTAGAGATTCTACAGATAAAGTGGCACCAACTCTACCTTGAAGAGCCAGCAGAACTAAGCCCTCCAGTCTTTGGTTTTCTGATAGCCTCAGGGCATAGGGAACAAGATGCAAAGTACTAGAAAGACTATGGAGGAAAGAATAGAATATGGATGTTAGGGAAACTTATAAATCAGCTGTTAAAACATTTCATGCATAAATATCACGCAGAAAGCTAAACAAGAATACTAGAAGATAAGAGTGAGAGAGCAGGGAATGAAGCCAATACATTTTTTTCTATTGTTAAAAATTTCATATCACCCATAGCAAATATGAGGTCCTACCACCCCTTTGTCGAATGGTGTGAACAGCTGGCCACAAACCTATAGACTAAGAACTTGAACATCCAAGCCAGTTTGTCATCCAGGGTTCGGCCACTTGTAGATCTACTGGGCCTGCTACAAGCCAGTATGTTCTCCCCTACCAATGTGACTCCGGACAGCTTTGATCCTATTTCATTGGAGAGTTCTCTGATAGCCTTGAGCACTCTTAAAACAGGCTCTCCATCTGACCCGTGCCCACCTAACCTGTTAGTTGTAAGGGCCTCCATCATTAACGCTCTGGCAGACATGGTCGTCAACACATTGTTAGCAACTGCTATGGTACCCTGTTCTTTTAATTAAGTTAAGATCTTACCTTTGGTTAAAAAAAGGGCAGTCTCCCTGCTTCCAGCACAATCCAAGGTTCTTGAAAAGCATGTGAATCAGGAATACAGTAATCTGCTCCATACTAGCCAGCCCAGCTTTAGGCCCTAATTTAGCACAGAGATAGTGCTTATGGAGCTCTCTGAATACATCAAAGGTACTCTAGATACCGGGGGAAATGCGGTGCTGGTCATGTTAGACCTATCAACAGCCTTTGACATGATCCCCCACTCTGGACGTCTGGTGCATCTCCAGGCTTTCGGTTTAATGGGAGTAGCCTTGGACTTGCTAGCCTCCTTTGTACCAGGCAAAAGTCAACAAAACTGGATTCCTCCTTTCTCCACTAAACCATGTGAACTGACAGTGGGAGTTCCCCAGGTCTGCACCAAGTCCAACTCAATTTAATATTTATCTTACTTCTGCTGAAGCCCTTGGAGCAAAAGTTTTATCATACACTGAAGATACACAGCTGCTGCATTCATGTGGCAAGGAAGAAGAGATTTCTGGAGTCATATAAAAACTACCTGACTGCAGTCTTCCATTGGGTGGCTGCACACCATTTCAAGTGCAATGCCGACAAAACTGAAATTCAGTTTTTTGGCAATACCCCATCTGAATTTTGGCAGAACTTTTGGCCTGAATATGTTCCTCCTCCAGGCTGGCAGGGGGATACAGTGAAGAATTTACAGATTAAAATTGATATAGCCCTCTTAAAAACATTGGCGGTAAGTGCAGCCTAAAGCCGTGGCGACGGCCGCTAAATGACTGTCGCTGCAGCTATCATCTGTCCGCCATAATATGACCACAGCTAGATTTCCACCATAAGAAAGGGCGGAAATCCAGCTGTGGCCATACTGAAGGACGGTGTTAAGGTGGCGCTGCTAGCACCAGCAGTGCCACGCCAGTAGACTGCCGCCAGCCGTATTATGAAAAACAATACGGCCCGGCGGTGTTCTGCTGGCGGGTGCTGCTGGCGGTAACAGCACCCCATCCCATCCCCTGCTGGAAGACCACCTGGATTCAGGTAAATCAGGTTTCTGTCAGGAGAGGGGGCGGGGGTGTTGTGTGTGTGGGGGGGTGTGTGCATGACTGTGTGAATGTGTGCTTGCACGCGCATGAGTGTGTAGTGCTGCAGGCATGTGTGTGTGCATGTGTGAGAATGCATGTATGAATAGAAAAGTGAATGTGTGTCTGCATGTACGTTTGGATGTGTGCGTGAATGAATGAATGCATGTGTGTAGGAATGGGTGTATGCCTCTGTGAGAGAGTGTGTGAATGCGTGGTATGTGCCTGCATGTGTGGGTGTATGGGGGGTGGATTGGAAGGGGGGAGTGTGGATGGAGGGGGTGTTGGGGGTTGTATGGGCAGTGTTATGGGGTGGGTCTCCTACCAGTGACAGGGAAGGCGTTCCCTATCACTGGTAGGGCCTACCGCCATGGTTTTCATGGCTTTACAAATGCCACGAAAACCATGGCGTAGTCAGGGTCATAATGCCGCCGGGTTGGAAATTGTTATCTCCAGCCTGACAGCTGCTACCGCCATGGTGGTGGGTGTGGTACATTGACGGGTTGACTTCAACCAACCCGCCAATGTCATAATGTGGCAGTATGTACCTCCAGCTTGCTGGCAGTACTACCGCCACATTAACACCGACCTCCGGGTGTCATAATGACCCCCTATTTCTTTTAAGCCCCACATTAGGTCAATAGTTGCCACTTGTTTCAGTATTCTGCACTCCTTACAAAAGTTTTTACAATTCCTGCTCCTTACTGCAAAATAGACAGTTATTCTGGCCCTGATTACCTCCAGGTTGGACTACAGTAATGCCTTCTATGTTGGATTGCCAGAACAGCTGTTGGGCAGGCTTCAATATTCCAAAATGCCATAGATCACTTGCTTTTGAACCTGCCAATCAGAATGTAGATGTCTTCCCATCTGTGCACTTTCCATTGGCTCCCTATCAGGAAAAGATTCTTGTCCAAGGCACTAGTTATTGTTCACTGGGCTCTGTACTAGACCGGAGCTGTCTATCTCAGATCAAGATTCAGGGGGTCATTCCGACCCCGGCGCCGGGGTCGGCGGGAGCACCGCCAACAGGCTGGCGGTGCTCCTGAGGGCATTCTGACCGCGGCGGTATGGCCGCAGTCAGAACCGGAAAACCGGCGGTGTCCCGCCAGTTTTCCGCTGCCCTGAGGAATCCCCCATGGCGGTGCAGCTTGCTGCGCCGCCATGGGGGATTCCGACCCCCTCACCGCCGTCCTGTTCCTGGCGGTTTCGACCGCCAGGAACAGGATGGTGGTGAGGGGTGTCATGGGGCCCCCGTAAGAGGGCCCCACTTTGAATTTCAGTGTCTGCTTAGCAGACACTGAAATTCGCGACGGGTGCTACTGCACCCATCGCACACCTTCCACTCCGCCGGCTCCATTCGGAGCCGGCTTCCTCGTGGAAGGGTGTTTCCCACTGGGCTGGCGGGCGGCCTTTTGGCGGTCGCCCGCCAGCCCAGTGGGAAACCCAGAATGACCGCCGCGGTCTTTTGACCGCGGGACGGTCTTCTGGCGGTCCCAGCCAGGCCGGCGGCTACTGCCGCCGGCCGGGGTCAGAATGACCCCCTCAGTGTCTACATTCCATCAAAAAACCTGAGCTCTGCTGACAAACTGTTAGCGGTAACTCCTCAAATTTGATGGGCCAGAGCGTGAGGAAGATAACTCACCTGCTTAGGTTCAGAAGCATGGAATCAGCTCCCTTTGAATCTCTGTGCTCTGAGTAATAACGCAGCATGTAAAAAAGCCTGACAACTTGGTATTTTGTGCAGGAATAATATTTACCTGGATCCATACTTCAGGCGTGTGCTATGCACCAGAACTCTCTCTAGAGTAGCTGTGTGTATTACAAGTCGCTTCATCATCAACATCAACATCAACATCAAAATGAACATGCAGTGCCATTCTGAAACTAGTCATTGAAAGACTATAGCCTTCATTATGACCCTGGCGGTTATCAGACAGCCAGCGTCATGGTCGTGGATGGACTGCCGCTAAAATGGCGGTCCCACCGTGACATTACGACCGTGGCGGAGGCACCACGGTCGGACTGCCGACACTGCCAGGTTGCCACCAGCGGACAGCCTGGCGGTATTGGCGGTTGTAATCCTCCAGGGCAGTGCTGTTTGAAGCACTGACCTGGGCATTACAAGTCCCCTTTCCGCCAGCCTTTGCATGGCAGTAGCCATGCCATGCAAAGGCTGGCGGAAAGTGGGCAATGGGGGCCCCATGGGGGACCATGCACTTCACATGGGCCCCATGGATAGCCCAGTCGTGCTTTCCACTGCCTGAATTATGGGAAGTGGAAAGCGCAACGGGTGCTGCTGCACCCGCTGCACGCCACATTGGTGTCAATGTTAAGGCCACGTTCACTGTAGGGCCGGCAGGTGTAACCGCTGTTTCCGCCCGCCAGCCCTGTGGTGAACTCTTTACAGGGCCGGCAGTGTTCAAGCTGCACAAGCTGCCTAATGGCAGAACGAGTTTGGTGGGCAACCTCCTCCACCCGCCAAACTCGTAATAAGGGCCTATGTGATGTCCACTTGTGTGCAGTTATGTGCTATATATGCTACACACAAACACACACAAACATACAAGTGTTATCATCTTAGTCTCTTAAACACATACACCACAACACACACTCACACAGACACACAACATTCACCCACACAGACACACACACCCAAGTGTGCACATTCACACACACATTCACACACTGTAGGAGGCTGGCTCTCTATATATTGTACGAAAATTATGTGCACTGTGCAGAGAGTCCAAGCAACCCCTCCTTGGTATCCAGAGGTCAAAATAGGCCACCTAATGCTCTAGTTTTGTGGTGGTGTGGGCGAGCCATTAGGATAATCCAGGAGATGTGCTAAGCATTTGTTGTACTCACAGTATGAATAAATGTGGACACACACTCAGAAAAATAACTCAAGACCAATTTTCAAAAAATATTCAGAGTTGTATAATATTTTTAAGAACAAGATGAAAACTATGCAAGTAAGTGGATCAAAGGTATACTAGCATTAGAGTGGGAGAGCATGTCAGCCGGCTAAGTTGCGGGCTATGAGAGAGATCACTCTGATGAGTGCAGTAATGTGAAATGAAGTGCACATAGCGTGTAATGAGAATATGAACGGAGGTGTGAGGAAGATCAAGTAGGGAATCCCTTGTTGACTTTGAATTTCCTTTTCTTTGGAGTCCTACTTAACAGGCATTTCTTCCAGGACATTTCCCCATAGGGAGCCAGTCCCGGACTCAGGTGAGGTGGCAGGGTCGTGGTGTGGAAGTGGCTCAGAGCAGTCTGTGACTTGATCCTGAGCGGTATCTGACCTCCAACATGGAAGGGAGGTGGCTGCAAGAATCCTCTTCCGGGGGAAAGAAGGTAGATTCAGCATAAGTGGCAGGGAGATCGCAGAAAAAGAGGAGGGTCAGTCCTTGTCAGTGGCAGTCTCTGCACCTGGGGAACGGAAGAAATCACCTGCTTCAGTGTCAGCTTGGCTCGGGGGAATGACAAGTCGTTGAGGGTAAGGAAGCACGTGGGGCAAGGCTTGGGGGGCTGCCAGCAGGAAACTGGAAAGGAAGGTTGCAGGAGGACGTACGCATGGTAGAAGCTCTGCCTATACTGGAAGAAGCTGAAATAAATTAATTGGAGCTAGGAGGAAGTCCACAGTATACTGCCATACTGTAGGAAATGTGTTAGAGCCTCCCCTTAGACAAACAGTTACGGTAAAATCTACAGGGAGCAATTCTCAGTGCTATAATCACACACACTAACTCAAAAGGTGGCAGGGAACAAGAAATTGGAGGTATTAAGCAAGCGACCTAAGACTACCCCCTCTTTGAGGACCTATTTTACGGTTCTACCCAAGACATTGGTTCTAAGTGAAAAGGAGATAAGGACTTCACTGGGGGATTTTCAACTGGATAAAGCTCAGACCGAGGTCCTTATCAATACTGAGTAAATTCAGATTGAGTGCAGCCCCAATAGATACCAGGCTGTGGAGCACTTCAATATTGGATAGGAGGGCAGATTGGGAAATTAAAGAAATGGTCCAGGTCCTGGAAATGGACTGTCATTGAACGGTAATCTCCAAGTGCCCGAGTTTGATCAGTCAGAATGGTCTACTTACCAGGGTGAGGAGCACGAGAACACTGCTGTAGTTTTGTTGAGGGGGGCATCACAACAAGATTTAGCGGGAAACAAACGAGGGTAGAGGCAAAGCTACATAGAAGAGTCTCCCAATTGCTCCATTTCAGATATGCTTATATCCCATTCCGTGTAAATTAGATGTGGCTTCGAGATTTTGAATGTAAACCAGAAAGAGATAAGAGGCTTGTGTGAGTATCTTGGCAAAAAGCTTGATGATCTTGCAGACAGGACAACTGCCTTGGAGGAAGCAGTTGGAGACCTGAAAGTAGCGTTGGTGCTAAATAAGGAGGAAATCCAGAGATTGAAAGCTGGCAAGGAGGGAACCACAACCAATAAAAATCATTAGAAAATAATCAAAGAAGGAATCATTTGAGAATTCTAAAGGTCCCGGAGGGGATGGAGGGTGGCGACTTGAAAGCCCTGGTAGTCTGTTTAATCAAAACAGGGGTGCAAGTGGAGGACATTGCAAAGGCCATTCAAAAGGTACACAGGGACCCCTTCAGGAAGCTCCCTAACAAAGACAAGCTGAAGTAGATCTTGGTTAACTTCTACACATATGCAATTAAAGAGTGCATTTTATCGGCGGCGTTGAAGTAGAAATCGCTATTGGTGGAAGGAGTCCCTTTTGAAATTAGATCTGATCTCTCAAACATAACACTTAACAGGCAATGGAAGTTGGGGAAGAGGCTTGATGTGTTAACGAGGTTGGGGGCCCTGGCCCAGTTAAAGTTCCCCTCTATTTTGAGAGTCATGGCAAATAAAAAAATGTACAATTTTGAGAACTGCAAGGAAGTGGATGATTTAATCAAGGATTTAGAAAGGGGTAGTCTAGAGGGACAATGATTGTAGTCTCCCCTCCCCGTCCCTTGCTGGTGTTCCTATTGAGGATGGGTTACAAGGTCACGATGTCATGATGTGTGCACCTTTTATTTTGTTTTGTTTGACATAAGATTGACCTCAGTGGGGTCCCTCCTAAATTCGGAGGTGCCATGAGAAAGAAGGACGGGAGGGTTCTCCCAGAGTATGGTATGGGTCAGAATGTGGGAGGATGGGGGGTTGGTAGGCACAGGGTAGGGAGCATGTGGGAAAAAATTTAAACAAATGTCCTCAAAAGTGATTGAGAAGTGGATGAGGGTTTGGGAAATGGGAAACAGGAAACAGGTTTGGTCCTCGACATGTAAGATGGTTTCAGGGGGTTACCCGAGTTAATTTTAGAACTTATATTAGATGAACAGTGTAGAATGATTGGGGTTTCTGTCCTGGAATATTAATGAATTATGGGTGAAGAACAGGCGCAGGAGACTGCTGCAATATTTGAGAGACTCCCAGGCAAATGTATTGGCATTACAAGAAGGGCACCTGACTAAGGAAGAATATTTAGAGTTGTTTAGACCATGCAGGTGGTTACAACAAGTTTTGTGTAGTAGTCAGAACGTGGGAGTAGCCACCTTACGTAAAAAGAATTCTAGTTTGACACTTCAGGAGAGTGTAGTAGATAAGGCTGGGAGATGAGTAATTGGGAAATTGGTGGTGTATGAATGTGCATATACCCTAGTAGGATATTGTGGGACTAATAAGGATGACATTGAAACATTGGTAGACATATTTCAACACTTGTTGCAGTTCTCTGACCCCATTATCTGGATTGAGGATTTTAATGTATTGAACTATGAATAAGACTGATCATCAGGCAGTAGGATTACTGAAAATGTGCGACCCGAAGTGACAACCATGATGACTCAGCTGGGGTTATACAATGTATGGAGAGAAAGGATGGGGTCTTTGCAAGGTTACACCTCCAACAACAAACAAGCATTTGCAATGCAGTTGCTTTGCTTGAGTTAGAGCTATTAGCGCCGTAAATTCCTAACTGTACTTTTCTTGCCTCATAAATTGAAAATGAAAAGTGAAACAGTTGACAGAAGCAAGCCAATTCAAAGTACCACACCCACCATGAGGGTGAGCACAAGAGTCATTGGCTCCCTGTGTGAATGTCTAGAAAAGTTTGTGACTGAGATGAAAAGCAAACTGAAACTGGAAGAGGGTCCATCACACGCTGCAACAGGAGGAAGAGAAAGCGTGATGTGATGTGATGGGCAACAGAAATATTCACTTAGTTAAATCACCTGGGGAGGGAACTCAGCACACAAAGAAGGGACATTTCACAAAATGCACCAATAAAAATGAAGAATTTAAGACAAGCACAACAAAGAATGAATAGCAAGAGTGGGCGTGGTTAAAAGCCCACAGAGATCACAACAGGCTAGAGTGCTTGCGTGCTGGACCCTAAAATGCATTCTGTTTTGTAATCTTGTCCCGAATCCTCTCTGTGAAGCTTTAGTTAAATGATTTTTTTTAAACATATGGATTTATCTGGAAATATGCTAAAGGCTGAGGAACTTTGTGTGAAGCTCCAACTGTCACTTACAGTTGCTGTTAAAAGCTAACCTAAGCATACTTTCTTTAACTGAAGCCTAGTCATATAGCAAATACTTTTGCAGTTCTTTTCAAGAAATCTATGATAAAACTTTTCAGCTGTATACACTGGGCAAAGTGCTTTGGATAGACTGGAGTAGATCAAATATCAAAAATGTATTTCTTTTGACAAGTGGAAATAGGTGTTTTTTTTTCTTTCTATTTTATGGTTGAATTTGTCTTCAATAGTTGAAAAGAAGGTACTATGTTGTTTTTTTGCCTTTATATTTGCAAGCCTTATTTCCTTAACATGACTGCCTAAAATTATGTGTTTGCAATATTTAATACAAATCTGATGTGCAATATGTAGAAACACCCCTTTTGGTATCAGCATGGAGAATAAAGCGACGGGTTGCACATTTTCAGTAGTTCAGAGGAACAGAGTCTGATATATTTTTCGGAGGTGAATTCAATGCTACATGCCAATACGCATTTCTGTTTCTCATAGGTGGGCATTAGCCTATGGTTCCCTAAAGACATAAATTCTTCATAATATAGATTTACTGGACTTTGACTCCGCCCTGTGGAGTATTTCAATCTCAATTCAAGTTATTGATGTTTTCGTGCATCATTCCTCCTCCATCGATTCATTGCATTGCATTATATGAAGGACTATTTTGAAGGAGTTTATCTACTACGTCTTTTATTGAAAGAAAACTAAACAAAATTATCACACAGTGTATGTTTAAATCATGTCTGCATGGTATTGCACCGTAAAAGTTTTTTTTATTGTTTATGGAATTTTGATTGTTGGTGTGCTTCAAATACACTGACAAGCAAGTCTTGATAAACCTGATTCATTTGGATTTAACATGCCTACAAAGGCATGAACACATGCTGTTTGCTAGCTTTTTAACACCAAATCCATATTTAATGGGGATTCCAATGTGCGTTTTCCCTCTGTGATAGCAAGGAAGCATTCCGGTCCAGGTTTACCATCTGTCACATAAAAAAAAGTAATACAGTTTTACTTAAGTGAACCAGTTTAAAGCACCACCCCATGAGCATGAGCGTGAAGGAGCATGCAAAAGGAAACAAAAGTTAGCTCGCAGTCAAAAGTATCAGCAGTTATTCAATTATCTATATAACAAGGTTGATGTCATGCAAAGCACTTGACTACTGCCCAGTGAGATCGTGTTGCCTAGCAAAAAAAAAAGAAAAAGTAGTCTGGAAGCCATGCGGAAAACAAGTTTTCAGTAGTTGGCCGGTGCACTCGAAGAGGGCTAAACACCGGAAAAGGCATGACGTATGCATGCCTTCCACAAAAGAAATCAAGCAAATTTTAAAAGGCAAGCCCACAAACCAACGACAGTAATGGGAATGACATGGGTGTGGTTAAAAGCGCACAGAGAGATTACAACATGGACCAGAGTGCTTGCGCGCTCAACCCAAAAAATATAGGCATCAGTCAAGAATTGATCATGTCTTAATAGATGGGAGTTTAAAGGAGAATGTTCAGGAAGTGTTGCATGTGGTTACTCATTTGTCAGACCATTCGGCAATCAGTCTGACTATTTGGTTAATGGTGTTTATCGGACAGAGCAGAGGGACTTTAGACAGAACCCTATTATATGAGAAAGTGGTAGCGTAACTGCGTGTGGATGTGGAGGAGTTCTTTCATTTAAATTCAGATTCAGCCCCTCCTACCATGGTGTGGGATGCCTTCAAGGCTTTCTCAAGGGGAAGATTGGTGAGGTTGGGCTCGTTCAAGAGGAAGGCATATAAAGAGGAGATTAATAGACTAGAAGAGCGTGTGAAGGAGAGAGAGCAGAGATTGGAGCAGCCAGATCTTGATGATGAGGAAAATGATCATTTGAGAAAGCAAGCTCAGGAAGTGCGGAATGAGCTCTTAGTAGTAATAAAGGGTAGAATCTGGAAGGGATGCGAGATGAAGAGGGTGGCACCACTTTGAATATGGAGAAAACTGCAACAAACTATTGGCCTGGAAAATAAAATCTGACTCAGTTAGGAATATAGTTAACGAAATACAGTACAATAAAACTGGGGCCATCAGTAGAAGTGGCAGGAAGATTGGTAAATCATTTCAGAGTTTTTTTGAGACATTATATTCAGAGTATTTTCTGGTTTTACCAGAGGCAGTTATGAGCTGAGTAAGGTGTTAGACTTGGCTTCATTGATTGATGAGGATAACACTGTTTTGAATGAGCATATAGGGCAGTTCGAAGTGGAGCAGATTATAAAGTCCAGTAAATTAGGGAAAGCACCAGGCCCGGACAGCTTGCCTATGGAAATCTATAAAGCCTTGGGTAGCACCATAATTCAGGTTCTGGTGGATCTATGTGATGTATGACTACAAGATATATGCAAAGATTCTGGCTGATAGAGTAAGCGATGTTATGGGTGGGCCTATACATGAGGATCAAAAAGCGTTTCTAAAAGACAGGTGTATGCATGAGGTGACACAGGGGATAAGAGGCTCAATAGATCTAGCTAATACATGTGAGGAACCCTTGGGGTAGTGATGTTAGATGCTACAAAGGCTTTCAACAGGGTTACCTGGACATTGTTAAGTACCCTATGTGAGATTTTTAACCTGGGAGGGAAGTTCAACCAGGCACTGCAAAAGATTTACCAAAACCCCTATGCTAGAATATTGGTAATGGTTCTCTAACTCGACCCGTTTAAATTGAAAGAGGAATGAGGAAAGGATGTCCACTATCTCCTCTGTTGTTTAATCTACATATAAAACCTTTAGCATGTATAATTAGGGGATAGCAGAGGATAACATCCTTCAGGTTTGGGGACTGGTGTAGGAAAGTCTTACTATATGCAGATGATTTAATTGTTTATACAGCTGATTTAAGGGGTACAATACCAACCTTAGAGACACTGACAGTGGAATTGGGGACGGTGGCTGGATACGCTGTCAACAATAATAAGACAGAAGTTATACCTTGGAACATGCAGAGGGAGATTGACCTAGTAAAGAAGGAACTGAGATACCTGTGTGTTATTATTACTCAAGATATAAATAAAATTGCAGAAGTTAATTTTATGAAGGTTATGAGAGACTCCCGTAGGCTAATGAGGAGTTGGTAGCATCTACCCCGCATCGTCTTAGGGAGAGTCAATATAATTGAGATGTCTACATTGCCAAAGCTCACTTTTATTTTTAACTCTGTATCTTTGATGTTTAATGAAGCTTGGCTGACTAAATTACAGGGTAAAATAAACAGTTTTATCTGGGCTTCAGAGGGGGCATATATTGCCTGGAAAAAGCTGAGAAGGAAGAAAGAGAAAGATGGGCTTGCATTGCCCGACCTTCAGTATTATGCATGGGCATTCTTCTTGAAAAATTATAAAAGGGCTACTGAATAAATTGGGGGACTCAGGGTTGGGGCCCATATGCAAAATAATGATAAAAGCCATTCATGAAACACAGGCGGCTTTTTACATAAATTTGGAGACCCTAAGCTCTTCAAGAAGATGAGGTTTAAGATGTTACAAGACCTGGCAGAACTTTGGTATGGTGTCAGGAGGTCTATTAAGTTACCATATCATAGCAAGCGTGTTCCCATATAGGGCTCCCCAAGCTCGCAAAACTGGGCTAGTGATAGTCTGGCTATACCACTGAGAGAGGCTGGGTTTTGTGGAATGGGGCAACTCTGTCACACTGGAGGTCTTAAGTCGTGGGAGGATCGCCACATGGAGATGGGTGAGAAGATCTCTAAATTTAAATACCTCCAAATGAAGAGTTGGGTGCAGAATGTGAGTGAAGAGGTGGGGGGGATCAAACGAGTTGGAAGAGCTATTATATCAGATAGCAGCAATGAAGAAGGACGTTATAAGATGGTACTGGCTAGTGATGGATATCACTGATGGAGAATTTAAATGCCAAAAGAAATTTAGGGAGAACACTTGCCTGAAATAAAGATAAGAGACTTATGGCAAGTATCTACTACTCTTTTGTACGCCACAGTTAAACATGCCTGTCTAAGGAGAAACCAACCACCTGTTCTCCATTCATAGAGTGTTTTTCAAAACACGCCGGGAAACCTGGTCAGTTGTAAGTAATGTGGGCTTGATCGTGCCAATGACCTACACATGTTTTTGAAGTGCCCTCGGATCAGCAAATTTGGGAGGATGTCTGCGTAACAGTAAGTGAAATTCTCTCTATAAACTGTCAGGTAAGCCCTTCCTTTGTTATTTTTGGAAGCTTACAAGCCTAAGCTAAGTTAAATAGGGATGATGCTAAGCTACTCTTTTATATGTGATTACTTGCCCGGAAGGAGATATGCAGAAGATGGATTAGCTTCTCCCCCGCTGTTTCTTGAGTGAAAGGGCTCTCTAAACTATAACTTAAAACTTGATATGAAGGAGGTGGAAAATAGAAGATATAAATGTTGGTTCCCATTAACGATGTGGCTAGAACAGGAACTTTCCCAAGCGCCTGCTTGATGACTGTTCTATGATTACACTAATCTTTGGTTCTGTGGTATGCTCTGAATTCAGGCTATAAGGCCTGGACACATCAGTGATTCGGGCCACTCCAGGCAGCGGCCTCTTCAGAGATATGAAATACGAGATCAAAGGATGCCCCCCAAAAGACAGACAAAATCTCGATGAGACCATCCTGTTTTTGGTTATGAAGGTGAATGAGGACACAAAAAAACTCTTCATATTCTTAAACAAATTTTAAGAATAAGATCATCAATATATGGTATGTACTTATCTTGTTATGATTTTTCAATGTTTAGAAAGTGCACTGTTTTTGTGTGCAATTACACACCATAGGAATCAATGGGGAACATTTGTAAATACATATAAAATCAGGCAATGCTCTCACAAATGTCACCTTCTGTTTTAAAATCAAGGTGGTTGAAGTGTCCAGAGAACATTGGGAGGTTCCCAGTTAAAGCGGGAGCAGTGACTGAAGGTGTTAGAGCTGGGACCAAAAGGAGAAGGGGACCACTTGGAAACACTCTGCAAATTTGTGCTAAAAGGTAAATCCAGTGGGTCCCCTTGAAGGGTGGAGGTTGTAAGGGGTTAGGGACATCTAGAACATAGCTCATTTGTCGATTCTGGGGCCAGGGAGAAGAAGTGCAGAGCAGATAGGTCAGCCAGGAGTAGTGCACCATTGGGTCCTTGGAGCCTGGAGCAGACGACTTTGAGGGTAGATTGCAGGTCAACAGGGCCTCTTTGGAGGGTGGTCCCTGGATGTCCTGAAGTCTCTTGATTGGTGCTTGCTTCTAGGCTTTTGGGAGTCCAGAGTGGACTTTGCTTTTGGGTGTACGACGCTGAGGGTCGGGTACCCTGAGTAGTAGTATGCCACAGTACTGGAGAGTCACAGTGCTACCAAACTTGGCATGGTAGCAGGTCCTGTCCTTAAGGGCTGTTGTATGGAATTTGGCTGGGTTGGTGGGGGGAGTGATGCTTTTACTCAGAGGGAGGTTGTTGGCAATTTTCAGAAGGCTAGAGGTGCTCTGGGGTTTCAGAGAGTCCTTCAGGTATCCAGACAACACCTCAGCTGTGACTGTCGACTTCTTGGAGCAGCAGGCAGGGTTTGTTGCTTTTTCTTTGTGCAGCAGGACTTCAGTTCTCGTGCTTTCTGTCTTCTTTGTTCCTGGTCTTCTTGTGTCTATCGAATTTGATTTCCTGTGGGAAAGGGGCACATCCCTAATCCTGCTTGGCTATTTTCCTGCCATCCAAGGTGGAGAAAATGAAATGGAGTGGTCACTTTGCCTGCCGCACCTGAGGAGTAGTGCAGGCTTGGGATGGCCACTCCTTCTATCTTTGCTAGGTTTCCCACTGGTCTTCCTGCTTAAAGTGGAGGTAAAACCATTGGGCGGCCATCTGCTGCTAGCAGCAGAGGTGGAGGTCAAATTTCACAGCTGGTAAAAACTTTGAAGTTGACTGTTGATGCAGGGGGCCTACTTGGGGGAGGAGATGTAACTTCTCCACCAAGGAAAGGCTTTGTGTTCTAGCTCCTGAGAGCACAGACACTCTTCCCAGAAGTCCAGAATCATGTCTGGAAGTGGCACGCTGGTTAGGACCAGACAGCAACCATGCCAGGGCTGTTAGGTTTTGCAGCGGGCACCTCTAAGGTACCCTCTGGGTACATTTTATAATAAATCCAATACTGGTGTCAGTGTGGGTTTATTATTCTGAGTGATTTGATAACAAACAACCCAGGGTTTAGAGCATTGAGTCACTTATAGTCCACACAGGATCTCATTTCCTTTTTTTCTCTCTTGGAGTGAGGTTTGGGGACTAGAACTACTGGGCTAGGCCAGGGGCTCTCAGCGGGTTCAAAGACACCCAAATCCAGCATGTTGTTGAGTTCAACTTGGATGCTTTCTCTGACATGCTTTGATTGTCTATAAATATTGTTTTTGATAGGTAAGCTGTCTTCAGTGTCCATATCATGGATACATCAGTTAGTCCTACTTGGGGTCAGAGATAATAGTTCATCATACTGTTTGAGGACTTGCCGGCAATCAGCCTGCTGTTGGTCTGTGAGGGTGTCTGACAAGACCACTCTATCCACAGAACCATCTTTTGGGTTGCTGGATAGGAGATCAGGGAAAGATTCACTCTTTTTCTCCTGTACCTCATCTATAACCATAAGCAAAGTCAAATCAGCTCTGTCAAAATAGGGCTTCAGGTGATTGACATGTATTATTCTTTTGGGATTCTTGCAGCTGCCAAGGTCAACTAAATAGGTAATCTCCCCTTTTCTTACATGTATGGGGTAGGGCCCAGACTATTTGTCTTGGAGAGCCCTAGGACGCCAACACCCAAACTTTCTGCCCTGGATGGAACTGCACCATAGCAGGTTTTTGGTCATTCCAGTGATTCTGAGCTCCTGATTGGCCTGAAGGTTTTTATTTTTCCATTTACTCAGACATCCTGGAACGAAGGCCAAGTAGACAGTCCACAATGTCCTATTTGGGCTCTTTTAAAGACCTCTTGCAGCCTTCCCTCACAAGTCTCAAGGGACCCCTAACAGGATGCCCAAACAAAAGTTCAAAGGGGGAAAACCCTACTCCCTTATGTGGCATTTCCTTGTAGGCAAAATTCAGATATAGAAGTAAGACATCCCATCTCCTTCTGAGTTTTTCATGGAGTACTCCAATCATTCCTTTCAATATCTGGTTAAATCTTTCAACCAGCCCATTGGTTTGTGGATGGTATGGGGTCGTGAACTTGTAAGTCACACCACATTCCTGTCACGTGTTTCAAGTATGCGGACATGAAGTTTGAACCTCTGTCTGATACTACCACTTTAGGAGTGCCAACCCTAATAAAAATACCCAGGAGGGCCTTGCCCATTGCAGGGTTGGTGATGTTACTAAGAGGAATAGCCTCAGGATATCTAGTGGCATGATCCACTACCACTAGCCTATATCTATTTCCTGAGCTTGTTTGAGGGTCATGGGGGCCAACAATATCAACTCCTCCCCTTTTGAAGGGTACCTAAATATCAGGTAATGGGATTAAGGGTGCCTTTAGGTGGCCTCCTACCTTACCACTGGCTTGGCAGCAGACACAGGACTAGTAAAAGCCCTTCACCTTTTGGGACATCCCAGGCCAATAAAAGTGATTCACTAACCTACTCCAGGTTTTGTTTTCTCCCAGCACTTAGCCAGGGCAATATCATGGGCTAGAGAAAGAAATAACTATCTGTACTAGTGGGGCACTACCACTCTCCTGATTGCACCAGACGTGAGGTCTCTGGCCTCAGTTATAGGTATCCATCCTTTCAATAAAACCACTGACAGTACCCTGTCCTTTCTGTGCAGCTTGTTGCCTCAGGCTTTCAAGAGTGGGACAGGTTTTTTGTCCCTGGCACTTATCTTCCTTAGGGGGCCCCACTGGACCCAAGAGCTCTGGGTGGTAGGGCCCAAGCTCTTCAGACTAGGTTTCCTCTGAAGTTAATAAGTCATTTCCCTGGGAAGAAGGGTTCTGACTTGTGGTCTGTTAGAAGCTGGCCCCCTAGTCTCCTTGCCTTGTCTCTTGGGGGGATGGTACATTTTTCCAGGATCCAACACCTCATGTTCATGTTCTTCTGTGCCCTGGTTTTGACACAACCCCATTCTGGGATCCCAAGCATGGCTGCATGGGTCCTCAGTTCTATTTCAGCCAATTGAGAATTTTCCAGGTCATTTCCAAGTAGACAGTATTCAGGGATGGATGGGGACAGAGCCACTTCTTTCTGTCCAACTACTCCCGTCCAGCCAACAGATACCATTGCCATGGGATGGATCTTTGTGTCATTGTTAAAATTGGTGACAGGATAAGTTTTCTCTATGAGGTACTGATCTGAGTGGACCAGGTGCTGGGTGCTGGGTCTCCCTTAAGGCTTCTACCTTAGTTCCATTAATCAAAGGATGCTGCCTGTATTTTGTCATGTTAGTAGCACAGGATAAGTTTACCCCTTCGTCAGTGACTAATGTTGCCTTCTTAGTTTACTGACATGGTCAGGCCGCAACTGTGATACAATCTGAAGATTTCGAACTGCATTTACTGCAGGTGTACTAGAGGCTTTTTTATTGTTTTTATAGCTAGGGTCTCCAGTTTGGTGTCCTTCGGTTTTGCAATCATAGCACCAAGCCTTCTTGGGATTGTTGGGAGTCTACATTTGTACACACACTTACACTGTGAGGTGTCTCAGTGACTACCCTCCTGAACAGGTTTTTTGAGGTCCTGACAAAGACTGTTTTTATTTTGGTTCCCATCTTTCCCTTGGGGGGCTTTTTGGCATTTCTCCTTTGGTCTCCCCCACCAGTGGTAGTTTTGGTCACCCTTGCTCTGAACCAGTGGTTTGCCTTCTTCCCCAACTCTAAAGGAGAAAGTGGACCTAGGTCTACCAGGAACTGATATAGTTTCTCATTGTAACAATTACTTAAAAGATGCTCTTTCACAATTAAATTGTAAAGCCTATCAACATTGTGTACCTTGTTACCTTCTAACCAGTCACCCGGCATTTTTTCTGACAAATCCACAAATTCTACCCAGCACTGACCCTGGGTTTTTCAAGTCTCCTTGAATTATATTCAGTATTCTTCAGTGCTAAGTCCAAATCCCTCAATCAGGGTAGCCTTCGTGAGGTCAGAAGACTTAGCATCTGCCTCATTCAGTGTCAGGAGTCTCTCACTGCATTTACCAGAGAACAGTTCCCACAATAGAGATCCCCGGTGTTTCCTATCTACTTCCCTGGCTATGCAGGCTCTCTCATCATAAGAGAATCATTTGATTATATCACCATCTTTGAAAGGGGAGGGGGGAACTCCTTTGGGGCGTTTTAGTTTAAAAGTCCTCTCTTTCTCCCTAGTTACTTGTATTCTGCTAGCAGGGATGGGTCGTATGCCCGACTCTCTTCTTTTGACTTCTACCCCCAAGGGGTTACCTTCTAAAGCGAGCCTTTTGGTCAATCTTGCCGGAGCTAAATCCTCCTCTGAGGGGGCTTCTCCTTTTAAGACAAAGAATCCTACCTCCTCTTCTTCAGCATCACTGGAGTTTTCTTGATTTTTCTGTTTCTGAGGTTTTACCCTCACTCATTGAGTGTTCAGTCTCATTTTCTGACATAAGCCTCCTAAGAGTTTCTGTGGTAGCATGACCACCAGTGTGAATTTAGTATCCTTTGCAGAGAGCCCTTAGCCTGGGGTACTTCATTCCCATCTAGGGGATCAGGTTGTCAAGTTGGGTCCCATTGCACCAATGAGGCTCCTGGATTTGGGCAGCAGCATCACCTGAATTGTGGGGGACTAAGTCCAATCCAGCACCATGTGACAACTGTGGGACTAATCCATTTGCGGCCAGCTAGCAGCCCCTCACCTCTGCCCAAAAGCAGGGATGATTTGTGGCAATGAGACGCATGAGAATGTGACTTCTCAGGGGCATCTTGGTGGATCAGATCTCATCCTTTTCTCTCAGTTACATTAGTCTCTCACATGCAAAGACAAACAGAAGCAGAGAATGGTTCAATAATATTTATTGAATCAGCTGTGTCAAAGATAACATAACATGAAATGCAATAATGAGGATGATAAAATATACTAAAAGCAAAATGGTGACAAGAAAAGTAAAACACAGGAAAAATCCCACCATACTGTCACTTATGCAGGATTTGTGAATCCTACCTACGCTACTAATGTTCTATGTTAGAGCACAGCAGGGTAAGCTCTAATCCACCATTCACAACCCCACGGGAAGACATCACCACCCATACCTGAGTATGACAGTAGCGGAGAAGCCTGTTGTCTAAAGAAACACCATCCCATGTAGGCCAGGGAACCGAAAGTCTCAGTAGGCAGCCGTAACAAAGTTAGACAACATACGATTGAGGTCATATGACTGGAACCACTCTCTAATGTGCAGTGGACAGAGAGATGTTTAAATAATAAACAGCTAGTGTTCTGTGAAAAGTGTCCCCATATAAATACTTATGTTTCTGTGAATTGTTAGAGACGCGGTGTACAACTTGTGCTGGTAATCCTAGTTGGTTGCAGCTTTGAAGAAAGCACAGAGTGAAAGAATGTCATGCTAAGAAATGTAAATGTTTTCTTAGGTGAAAGCAAAGCAAGATAAAGGGAAATAAAACCTTGCCACAAATGTGATAGTTTCTAAAGGAATAAAATTAAATAAAATTAAACATTACTAGGGTAAAGGGCACAGAAAGCAGGCCTAGTTGAGAAAATGATGTGCCCACAGACATCCCTAAAATGGCTCCACAACAAGGTCAAGCCCTTTAGCCTCGTTCTCTGCATCAGACAGTTTTCTTACTGAAGTTGGGACAATTTAAAACTTTAGAAAAACTTTGGAAACTTGTGAAAAAATTTGAAAACGTTTTCTAAGGCCTAACTATAGTAAATCCTTTTAATTTCTAATTACTATTTTAGGAACCTAACCAGAGCCCCAGCAATTAATTTAAATTTTTTGGAAAATAGTCCAATTCAATTTAGGCTAAAGACAATTTTTGGAGAAACTTGTGTGATCACCTAGGGCCTTATTACGAGCGTGGCAGTCTATATATTGCCTCACTCATGATGGCGGCCTGGACTACCGCCAATGCGGCCATCCAACTGCAACATTGCAACCCTGGCAGTCGGACTGCCAGCTCTGCCAGGATCTTGGATCCCGGTGGTCTGGCGGAGGTGAGGATCCTAATTACGATCTTGTTCTCCGCCAGCAGTTTCATTGCAGTTGGACTGCCATGAAAAGGTTGGTGGAGAACAGGTGCAGAGGGTTACAGGGGGGGCCCTGCACTGCTCATGCAATTGGCTTGGGCAGTGCATGGGTCCCCGTGGCCAGCACCACCACAATGTTCACTGCAGGTGACAGCATTGCCACCGGCTCCATTACATCCACGACCTAGCAAGAAACCCATAATAGTTTCGGCAGGCCGGTCACTGCGTAGGCAGCGACCACCCTGTTGGGAGTTTGGTGGACAGAATTTTCCATCTGCCAAACCCATAATGGGGCCCTTAGTGACAAAGTAGTATCAGCAAATGCAAAGTCCTATATCCCATTGCTGATCCACCAAATGTAGGAAGCTGTCTCTTTATATAGTGTACAAAAATGACGTGCACTGTGCAAAGAGTCCAAGCAACCCTACCTTGGTATGTAGAGACAACAATAGACCACCTAATGCTCTAGTTTTTTGATAGTGTGGGGGAGCAGTTAGGTTAATCCCAGCGATGTGCTAAGCATTTGAGTACTCATATTATAAATTAAATGTGAACACAGGCTCAGAAGAAAAACTTGAGACTTATTTATAAAAATACTTCAGATTTTTATAAAATTATAATGAACAAGATCATAAACATATGGTAAGTACTTCTTTTGTCATGATTTTTCAAAGTTTAGAAAATATTCTATTTTAGTGCATAGATAAGCACCACAAGAATCAATCAGAAGTTTTTTAAAAATGCATATAAAATCAGGCAATGCTCTCACAAATGTAACCTTCTATTTTTAGGTTGATGTCGTTAAAGTGTCCAATGGGCCAGCTGGAGAACATTGGGTGGTTACTGATTTAAGAGAGAGCAGCAGCTGAAGGTCTAGGAGCTTGCACCAAAAGGAGAAAGGGACCACTTAGAAACGCACTGTAAAATTGGACTTAAAGGAAAATCCGATGGGACCCTTGGAGGGTGGAGTTGGAAGGGGGTAAGGACCCTTAGAACACAGCTGATTTGTTGATGCAGGGGTCAGGGAGGCTGGGTGTACCGCAGATAGGTCAGCCAGGAGTTGTGAGTCTTAGGGTCCTTGGAGTCAGGAGTAGGCAACTTTGAGGGTAGATTGCAGGTGACAGGTCCACACTGGAAGATAGTCCTGGGGTGTCCTGTTGTCCCTCAACTGGTGCTTGCGTCTGCGCTTTTGGGAGTCCAGAGTGGTCTTTGCTTCTGGGTGTCCAGTGTTGGGGGTCCAGTACCCTGGGTAGTAATACACCACAACCCTGGAGAGTCGCACTGCCACCAAACCTGGCATAGTGGCAGGTCCTTAAAAGCTGTTGTGCAGAATTTAGCTGGGCTGCTGGGTCTGCGTCATTAGTCAGCAGCTGGTCAGTCTACCAGACTTCACAGCTTCCTTACCTGCAGGGTGCAGGGAGTGAAGCCTTCGCTCAGAGGGAGGTTCTTGGCAATTTTAGAAGGCTGGAGGTGCTCTGGGGGTTTGTAGAGACATTTGGGGTTCCAGACAACACCTCAATGGTGATTGTCGAGTCCTTGGAGCAGCAGACTGGGTTTGCCACCTTTTTCTTTGTGCAGCAGGACTTCAGTTCTCATGCATTGGGTCTTCTTTGTTCCTGGTCTTCTTGTGTCAATCAAATCTGATTTCTTGGTCTATGGATGCCCTCTAAATACTGCATTTAGAGGGGTATTGCGGGGTACCTGGTAGTGGTCAATAGGCCCCCCTCCTTAGGGTGGATACACCCACTAAGTGATTACTTCCTGTGAGAGGGGGTCACATCTTTAACCCTGATTAGCTCTTTTCCTGCCATCCCAGATGAAGGGAAATTAAATGGAATAGTCACCTCACCTGCTACACCTAAAGGATACTGCAGACTGGCAAGGCCATTCCTCCTATCCTTGTCAGGGTTTTCACCAGTGTTCCTGCCTAAAGTGGGGTTAAAACCATTCAGTGGCTATCTGCTGCTAGCAGCAAAGGCAGAGGTCAGATTTCAAAGGTGGTGAAGTCTTTGAAGCTGACCCCTGGTGCAGGGTGCCTGCCTGGGGGCTGAGGTGTAACACCTCCAGCCATGAAAGGTTTTGTGTTCTGGCTCCTGAGAGCACAGGCTCTCACCCCAGGAGTCCAGAATCATATCTGGTGGCAGCAGGCTGGTTAGGACCAGTCAGCAACCATGCCAGGGCTGTTAGTTTTGCAGTTGGCACTACTAAGGTGCCCTCTGGGTACATTTTATAATAAATCTAACAATGGCACCAGTGTGGGTTTATTATTCTGAGTTGTTTGATACCAAACAACCCAGTTTTCAGAGAGGCCATCATGTAGCTGGGAAACAGCGCAATGATCAGTGTCCAGCAGATGCATTTGTCATGGCTCCCTTGTAAACTTACTGTGTCTTAAGGTTTAGCAAAAACACAGTGGGGGAATATTTGATCACGCACACATATGCCCTCACATGCATTAAAGTGCACCCAGCCTTAGAGCTGTAAAGCCTGCTAGAGGGGCGACTTACCTATAATGCATGCACTGTTAGTGGCCATAGCACTCTTGGTGAATGTCATGAGAAGTTTGCAACTTTAGATTAATCTTGTCATGCACTTGCAATGGCAGTCTGCATGAGGCTGGTGTGGGGCCACTCAGAGTGGCACAATTGGTGCTACAGCTCTGAGGGGCCCTCTTCAGCACCCATGTCCTATGTACCAGGGGTACCATTTACTAGGGACTCACAAAGGTGGCTGAAAGGCCAAACATAGTACAGTTTTGGGAAAGAGATCTGGCCCTGGGAACCTTTTTAGCAGGGGCTCAGGGAACTTACAGTTTGAAAACATATCATTTTCCAGGCAAAAAGTGGGGGGCTACCATGTCAAAAGAGGCCCTTTCTCTCACAGACATAGACACACATACACATTTTATTATCATACAATATTTTAAAGCACTGACATTTGCCAGTATAGTAAGCTACCAATCATTGGTCCTACTCCAAGCACATTTTATGATCTCACATTTTACACTGTATATGTCATGATTGATGACATCACTGGTAATATGGGGAAGACGTGGTTTATGACAGGACTAAAGTTATTATTATAGGTGTGAAAAGTTGCAAAATTCAAGGCTTTGCAATTTTGCATATATGTTTTTTAATTTTCTCAGCTTGGAGGAGTGCAAAGATTGTAAAGTCTAATGACGTAGCTAAAAGAGTGTCAAAATGAGGCGATGTGTGCCCCTGTTCTTTTGAAAATGTATGTGGAATCGTTAAGCATGATTCTCAAAGACATGGGTGTTTCTGTCCACCAATATTCATTCTCAGCTGTAGCTGATTATGCCTACAAGAGAGAATATTTCCTGCTATGCTACAATTTTACCTTCAGTGTCTGTAAAAATGAAAGACTGAGAATGTTCTTATACTAAACCCCAGAAGATTAAGCCTTCCCCTCATCCTCTCACACATCATCCAAGTTGATTTCTCCATCCTGCAGGTGATGAAACGTGAAGTCTTCCCTCCCTTTCTGCCACCAAGAAGAGGCCAGCTAACTTCTACTATATGCTCTTTGGCACTATTTTACTCCAGACCATTTGGAAACCACAGTACCTGTTTTTTTTTTAATATCAGGATTGGATATGAGAAATGTCATCCTTACTGGCAACCCCCCCCCCCCAAAGTACCAGTCAGACTTGTTGTCACCTCAGACAAATTCAAACACATAACTACAACATTACATGAGATGAACTTGCTCCTGTCAAAGCTTGAAAAATGCCCAAATATTCCTTGGTAAATATGTTGAATGAACTAAGTAAGCACAGTTTAGTAACTATCCGGTTTCAGATACATTTGAATAACCTACCTAATGTAATTTAATTAGTCACTTTTACGAGATTTACATGTGAGGCACCACATTTCTAACATTTGGCTTCTGGTCTAATTCAAAAAATAAAGTGAATGATATAAACAAGTTATTAAACATACAGAAAGGAAGAGGCCTATTAAACATTAAGATATGACCAATGCAATGAGAGCACAGTACTTTTCACCTTTGGTTGGTGAAAATGAATAATTTTGGTTGCACCATCATGTGTCATGGAAGTGACAATACCATGTAATCAACAGTACACATATAGTGAGCCTTAATGATGTTTATGTAAAGTGGAGCATCTAAATCTTATTATTGAAGGTGCATTCACAGTAGAAAGTAGTAGTTTAAGATATGTGCGTTATAATGTTTGAATTTAACATGCTAAATTGTATTACACATGCATATCTATACTTGTGTATTTTAACTATGGTATTATGGTGTAACTGCATATAATCACATTTCATCTATAATTCATGTTTTCAATTATAATTGTAAGATGCACGTATAATCATGTATTTCAAATGTGCATTTAATGCCTTATTAAGTTAGCTAAACCAAAGGCCTGAATTGTTGTGTCTAATCTTTAATATGGAGTTTTGCTCAGGTTGCAATATACTTGCGTTGAGGTGTGCCTGTGCGAGTCTACAGGTAAATTTTATTTGAGTTCATTCGGTCTACAAATCTAGGCCATTTAAAATAACAGAGATAACAATCATACATAATAAATAGTGTTTGTTTGGGGAGAAAAAAAAATAAAAAAAAAATAATAAAAATAATAATAACAGTATAAAAACAGTAGTAATCAGGACAGTATTAGAATAAGATCAACAAGACTAGATATTTGATTGTAGATAAAAAGTACAATAAATAAGACATGGGTTAAAATGTTAAGAGAGAAAGGATAAAAACTAGGATATAAAATTCTGTCTAACATACCAATGTGTGCAAGTGTTTCCCCGTAGGACCTGGTCATCATCAATCCTCATATAGGGGGCAACAGGTTCCTGCTAAGAAATTTCTACTGATACTACTAAAAAATAACAGCTGGGACTCCTTCTGTCGACTAATGTCAAGATGGCTCACATGCCCTTTAAAACAATAAGCCTACGCCGGATGTACCAGGCCTCCGCTAAAAATTTGGTAACTGTAATAGCTACCACGGAGGATGTGTCGTATGTACAGATTCTGGTGGCGCTTGCTCTATCATGTAATGACATATTTTTGCAGAGGGGAATGATCCACCTCCCTCTGGGACTCTTATACGAAGGGCAAAAAAATAGTATGTGCTCTATTGTTTCTTTACGATTTTGGCAAGAGATACATCTATCATTTGAAACGATGTTAGAGGACCAGTGAGCCGTAAAACCATTGATAGGCAGTGTACCATATCTTAGTTGGAGATATAAAGCACGGGCGTACGGAGGCATGGGAAGGTTCAAGAAATTCTCAGGCCAGGGCTCGTGCTTAAGTTGGAGAAATTCCATTGTTAGCCTGCCCGCCCCTTTTTGATGCAAGGAGTCTTCATTTACTTTCTCCCAATATCTTTTAGTAACAAGTTTCCTTGCATTATCGGGGATTTGCTCCGGATATTTCCAGTAGGAAGGAAAACCTATTTTGACCCAGGCAGATTTCATTTCCTTCAGCCATGGAATTTTCTCCAGTGCCTGAGGGGTGGCTATGAGCTCTCTTATGGCCAGCCTGTATGGTTCGAGTTCAACAGATTTCCATAAACGAATCCAATAGGAAAGAGGCCTTAGGGCTGCAGTGGTTTTAATACTGTTTAAACCTAGGTCTAGCCTTAGAGGGGTCATTGGTGAGCCCATACCTAGGTGGGCGATCTGTCTAAGAAAATGGTTTTCCTTGGTTTGCAGGATATCAAGGTTTTTGTGGGACCCCCAAAGTTCCGCTCCATAAAGGGCCGCTGCTCTGATTTGGACATTGTAAATCTCTGCAAGTATGTTCAAGGGGGGGCTCGGAGCCTTTCTCGATCTACGGACAAGGGCCCCACCTCTCTGGCTTATAATGAGAGCCCCTTTGTCAAGGGCTGCCTTCCATTTGCCTGTGGTCGATAGTCTAAAACCCAAGTAGTCAAACTCTTCTACTTTCTCCAAAGGGATCGAGTTCATTTCTATGCTAGCACGTGATCGTTTCTTGGAGGTACTATATATCATGAGTTTTGTTTTCTTGATGTTTATGTCCAGACCATAATCACTACAAAAAACACAAAATTGGTTGATCAGGTTTTGGATTCCCATTGGCGATTTAGATATCAAAATTGTATCATCTGCATATAGCAGACACAGGATTTTTTTCCCAACCAATTTAGGTGAATCATTTATACAGTTCTCTAAGTAGTGAATGCAATTGTTGATATATAGCAGAAAAAGAGTGGGTGCCAGGACACATCCCTGTCTAACACCTTTTTTAATAGCTACGGGGTCAGTCAGCTCGCCCCCCTGACCACATCTAATTTGAGCAAAGGTATCTTCATGCAGTTGAGCAATGAGTTTCAGGAGACCAGATGGCACTCCCATGTTAGATAATGTTGACCACAGCAGGTTCCTGGGGATCAAATCGAATGCGGCTCTGAGGTCTATGAAGACCACGTAAAGATTGCCCCTCCCCAGGTCAACGTTCTTCCATTTTATTGACATGAATCTTAGGGCTTGGTCAACTGTACTCACTGCAGGTCTAAAACCTGCTTGTAGGTCAGAGAGAGCTTCGGACTCCATAATCCATTCCTCGAGATGGAACAGAAGATGCTTTGCATAGATTTTCTGGGAGTTATCAAGGAGACTAATCGGACGATAGTTGGCAGGGATGCTCGGATTTCCTTTTTTGAAAATGGGTACTATTTCAGCCCCTTTCCAAGTGGGTGGAACGGGGGCCCCTGCTGCAATAGCATTGCAGATAAGGTTGAGGTATGGTGCCCATATGTCTGGTCTTGATTTGTATAGATCGCCTGGAATCTTATCTGGGCCAGGGGCCTTTCCCCATTTCAGTGAGTCTATTGCTGCTCTTGTTTCGGTTAGAGAGAATGAGATCGAGGTGGTCTCTTGGTTTATTGAGGCATCGGGGGCCCACAGGGATGCTTCAGATGGCCCTTCGTATAGTTGCCCAAAGTGCTCTACCCATGATACTGAGGGGATTGAAGAACCAGGTGCGGCAGGGGAATTGCTACAATCGTCAGTTATTAGTTTCCAGAACCTAGATGTATCATTGGATTTAGCAGTCTCCAAAATAGTAACCCATCTGGCCTCTTCCCAACTTCTGCGTGCCTTAGAACATTCCTTCTTATAAACTTTTCTGGCTGTTCTTAACAGCTCAACATGGCCATCTTTTATTGCTTCCAGGAGAGACAGTTGTGCTTCTCTGCAACAATTGTCAAACCAAGGAGCGCAGTGCTTTTTGTTAGGATTATTAAGATTTTTTTTTGTAAAGAGATGCTTTAAAGATTGGAACAGGTCAGTGTGGGCTGCTAAGACTTTGTCACCCTCCCCATTTTCATTTAGCCGGATCATGCACTCCATCTGGTTGGCAAGCAGGTTGTAAATAGGTGCCAGATATTTAGGGGAAGAACTAATAGATTCCCATTTTAGGTTGCGTCTGTTATTAGTTAGAGCCAGGTGGAAGGCATGACTCTTGGAGTAGGGCACATTGAACGAAGGAAAAAGTCCTCTGGTCGATAAAATCAACGGGTCATGATCACTCTCAATTTGCTTTTGGACCCTCATATCGAACATGTGGCTCCACAGTCGGATGTCAAGAAGTATATAATCAATGCGACTGCTGAGCCTTCCGCGCCTAAAGGTAGCTTGCAAATTTACATCCGAGCGCGAGCGACCATTACAGGCTCGGAGGCCATGGGCTAGTGTGATATCGGCCAGTAAGCGCGCAGATTTGTTCAGCCTTGGTTTTTTGTTGGAGACTAGCTGAGGGATGCCCCAATGGGCATCCTCTTCTTTATAAATTCCTTGGACTAGAGGATTAGGTTCAAAAGTGACATTGAAGTCCCCTCCAATCAAAACAAAGAAGGAGGGATTTTTTTGAGGAGACTGTCCAAAATGGACAGGACATCAAAATCAGCATGGGAGCTCACATTCCTGTTATAGATATTAATTAAAAGTAAAGGTCTCTCTTCAGAAATCATTATTAATAGGACTTGCAAGTCACGGCAACCCGTATCTATTTCTTCTATCTTGCACCTAAGAGAAGTGTTGATCCACACAAGCAGCCCTCCCGATGGTCTCCCAGAAGATGACTTGCGTGCTGGAACCCAATAGCTTTTGAAGCCAAGTCTATATTTGGGTTCTAATGCCCACGTTTCTTGGAAGAGACAGATCAGGTGATCATCAATAAGACAGCCCCATCCTGGGCTTTGTAATTTGCTCTCCAACCCTGCTATGTTCCAGCTGAGTACCTTATCGAGATCCTCTGTTTTTATGGACCCTGCTTTATTCTGAGGATATTTCCCACCGGGGGGGGAACTGCTAGGAACCATGCTAATTCCCTCAGGTATATTAGGACCAGTGGCTATCTCAATATGTGCCTTGTTAACCTCGCTGGATATAGCCCCAGCTACATATGAATTAGGTAGATTAGACCCCAGAATGTGTGGAACAGTTGCCGGGAACAGAATACATTCCTTGCTAGCTTGACTCGTGATGCTTGTGGGTGATCCCTGATTAACAGGATCTGCCAAGGTCAAAGGGGCAACAAAGTTAGAGATGCTGAGGGCAGTGGGATGAATGACCTCAGTCTCACCATTGCTCAAAGCCACTTCCGAAAGGTCATCTCCTAGTCAGTCTGTCTCAGAAAGAGATGACGAAGGGCATCTAGGGCCAGGTGCAGGGATAGACTGTGTGTGGATAGCCGAGGGAGCCCCGTATAACATTGGCAGTTGTCTACTCCAAGCTGGCATGGGAGGTGGATAAAACACTTGTAGCCTGCAAAGGGAGGTTTTTTCAGTTGTAGGATAAGATCTATTAGCGTTTAAAAAGAGCCGTTGAACAAGGTCAGGAGAATTGAAGTTGATGACTATGCAGTCCCCTGAACCGATCTTCGCTAGGGAGCCCACCCACCCTACCCTTCTCACCATCAGTATTGAGGGTGTCATGGAAAAAGCAAACCCTGCATTCACGTGCAACCAATGGATAACCTTGTTTTTAAGTTCGATAAAAGATTCAGTGGAATGAGGTTTGAGTTCAGGGACATTCGATATAATGAGTGCATAATGACATGATTCTGGAGGCAAATGAAGCACTTTTTGATCAGGGAGGCCCCTGGTCTTGTCACTCTTCTGGTGTTCTGTATGCGGGTACTCCCAAGTGGGGTTGCCAACTCCCAAAATAGTTACTGGATTATTCAATGGGGCGTTTCCTTTTATGAAGGGAACTGAAACCCTGTGGGGCTTATTCATTAAAATACTAGCTGTTTTGACGGTGCTGGGCCAATCTTGATTTAAAGAAGAAAAAGGGATTTTGGCTGTTTGGCCAGTGGATCTGTTAGCAGTGATGAGGTCATGGTTGACAAGGGGATGGGATTGGATTTCTACGGGTGTAACAGTTTTAGGTGGCTGACTATTAATAAGGCTTTCCAATTTGTCCTCGATTGATTGGAGGCGAGTTAGAATTGGGAGAAATAGTTTTGAAAGCTCATCTTTTATGAGATCCCTGGTGTGCTCATTTGCATGGCACTCGTTTGTGTTGTGTAAGGGGATTAATGCCGTATCCTTTTTAGAGGGTTGGGCCATGATAGGGGGGCTCAAAGTCCTAGATCGTTTATTTTTAAGAGCGGGTTCCCTTCGTTTCCTTTTTCCTTTGGTATTGGAATCTGCTAAGGTGAGGGGGCCTTCATTTATAAGACTCTGGGCCGGCAGAATAGGGACAGCGCAGGTGGTGATTACAGTTGTGGTTTAGTCCTGGTTCTCCTGGGAGTTTTTAGAGGGGGAAGGGAAAGGGGAAGTCAGTACAGGCTGAAATTCTATTCGCGGGGAGGGCTGTAGGGCCGAGCTATCATGGACTAGGATGTTGGTTGAAGAAGAGGGGGCAGCTAAGCGTCGCTGCACTAACTCAATTTCTTTTTCAAGTTCCCCAACAGCCTTTTGCAGGAAACCATCTAGGGTTCTGTTAGAGTGCTGCTTTCCTTCCAACCCACCCCCACGTCGACGGACCATTATTCTTTAAATCAGGGGCCTTTAGTGAGCCCCCGGCTTATGTGGATGTGTAGGCCTTTGAGACCCAGCCACTGGCACTATAGTGTGATTAATAAGCTTCTCAGACCCTACTGTTAGCAAATCTCAAAGACAGGACCACAGTAAGATGCCCAAAGCGTATATATGAATATATATCGCCAGACCCAACCACTAATCGGGCGCAGACTGGCACAGTGCGGGTAATGAATTATGGGCTCCTGCCCTTGGGAGAGGAAGAATGGTGCCACCTCCTGCCACCCTCCAAAAAACGTGATTCAATAAGCAGTTATATGATGAACCGAAATAGATTCGGCTGGGTACACGGAAAAGTCTGCAAGTATCCGGTTAAGGTTAATAGATTTCCGCGTACGTAATGGGGCCTGGGGCTCTGTGAGAGGACTACCCACGCACCGAGCAGTGGAACTTGAGATCTCCTTCAGGCAGCCATAGGCAAGTTTGCTGTATGGTCCACGTCTTTGGTTGGATGTCAGGGGGGTGGCCCGGCCCTGCTTCTTCCTGGCAATGACGGGCAAAGACGGGCCCGCCCTTGGCCCGCGCGCGTCCCGCGCTTCGGGAGCGCGAAGAAAGTTTTAAAGGGCTCCTGCCCTTTTGGCACACCTCCCGGCACAGAGCAGCACTTCCCGCGACGGCGGGAGCACGAGAATAGTTTTAAAGGGCTCCTGCCCTTTTGGCACACCTCCCGGCACAGAGCAGCGCTTCCCGCGACGGCGGGAGCGCGAAGAAAGTTTTAAAGGGCTCATGCCCTTTTGGCACACCTCCCGGCACAGAGCAGCGCTTCCCGCGACGGCGGGAGCGCGAAGAAAGTTTTAAAGGGCTCCTGCCCTTTTGGCACACCTCCCGGCACAGAGCAGCGCTTCCCGCGACGGCGGGAGCACGAGAATAGTTTTAAAGGGCTCCTGCCCTTTTGGCACACCTCCCGGCACAGAGCAGCGCTTCCCGCGACGGCGGGAGCGCGAAGAAAGTTTTAAAGGGCTCATGCCCTTTTGGCACACCTCCCGGCACAGAGCAGCGCTTCCCGCGACGGCGGGAGCGCGAAGAAAGTTTTAAAGGGCTCCTGCCCTTTTGGCACACCTCCCGGCACAGAGCAGCGCTTCCCGCGACGGCGGGAGCGTGAGAATAATTTTAAAGGGCTCCTGCCCTTTTGGCACACCTTCCGGCACAGAGCAGCGCTTCCCGCGACGGCGGGAGCGCGAGAATAGTTTTAAAGGGCTCCTGCCCTTTTGGCACACCTCCCGGCACAGAGCAGCGCTTCCCGCGACGGCGGGAGTGTGAAGAAAGTTTTAAAGGGCTCCTGCCCTTTTGGCACACCTCCCGGCACAGAGCAGCGCTTCCCGCGACGGCGGGAGCGCAAAGAAAGTTTTAAAGGGCTCCTGCCCTTTTGGCACACCTCCCGGCACAGAGCAGCGCTTCCCGCGACGGCGGGAGCGCAAGAATAGTTTTAAAGGGCTCCTGCCCTTTTGGCACACCTCCCGGCACAGAGCAGCGCTTCCCGCGACGGCGGGAGCGCGAAGAAAGTTTTAAAGGGCTCCTGCCCTTTTGGCACACCTCCCGGCACAGAGCAGCGCTTCCCGCGACGGCGGGAGCGCGAGAATAGTTTTTAAGGGCTCCTGCCCTTTTGGCACACCTCCAGGCACAGAGCAGTGCTTCCCGCGACGGCGGGAGCGCGAAGAAAGTTTTAAAGGGCTCCTGCCCTTTTGGCACACCTCCCGGCACAGAGCAGCGCTTCCCGCGACGGCGGGAGCGCGAAGAAAGTTTTAAAGGGCTCCTGCCCTTTTGGCACACCTCCCGGCACAGAGCAGCGCTTCCCGCGACGGCGGGAGCGCGAGAATAGTTTTAAAGGGCTCCTGCCCTTTTGGCACACCTCCCGGCACAGAGCAGCGCTTCCCGCGACAGCGGGAGCGCGAAGAAAGTTTTAAAGGGCTCCTGCCCTTTTGGCACACCTCCCGGCACAGAGCAGTGCTTCCCGCGACGGCGGGAGCGCGAGAATAGTTTTAAAGGGCTCCTGCCCTTTTGGCACACCTCCCGGCACAGAGCAGCGCTTCCCGCGACGGCGGGAGCGCGAGAATAGTTTTAAAGGGCTCCTGCCCTTTTGGCACACCTCCCGGCACAGAGCAGCGCTTCCCGCGACAGCGGGAGCGCGAAGAAAGTTTTAAAGGGCTCCTGCCCTTTTGGCACACCTCCCGGCACAGAGCAGCGCTTCCCCAGGTAAAGAAAAACATGTTGTGTGTATTTGAGATAGTGAGGCACAGGAGGATGTTTGGCAAGGGCAAATGAGCGCTAAGGAACTGGGAAGAAAAAACACCTGTTTGTGTACCAGACATCAAGAGACACTCAAGGTCGTTCCGATGTTAAGTTTGTGGGATGTGAGGTTTGATGGGAGTTGGCAATTTCAACTGTGCAAGAAAGATGGAAAACTACTGGTATTGATGATGTAGACTTCTCAAATTTCCTGTAGGTTTAATTAGTATTCCCCTAGTTAGACAAGAGCAGATTTGTTTTGTCCTTTGATGAGAGCAGATCCTTTTGAGACTTGGAAGGGTACAGACCTCTCTACTCTTTATTCCTTTGTGTCGCTTTATGCCATACATCAAGTCTCTACCAGATCTTCTACTGAGGTTTCTGTTATGTGGATACTTGCTTATATTACATATGTTTAATTAATTAGGATTTCCTCTGAACTTAGTTTGGGGTATTCAGATTATTTCAGTTTTTCCAATAATTAGACAAGAGGACAGTGACTTATATATACTGATCATTAGATTTGTTTCTCATCTTTTTTTTTTGCTTCAACTGAAATTCTTGTATGCCTTACCCTTACACAATTTGACTTTATTCAACTTTTCACTTCTGCCTTGTTGATACTGCATTTATATAGCATGTTTCTGAGATTCATTTATATAAGTCGTGCTTTAAACTTGTAATCAATCATTAAACTGTATCCTCTGCCTCCTGGATTTAATGTCTGTCCAAATAGGTAACACCCTTAATTGATTTGGAAAGGTGGATTCTAACTCTCTTTTACCCCTCAAATATCCCATAAAAGGTTCATCAGAAGAAGAGAAATAACAATATGGGCCTGAGCATCATCCTTGTTTTTTAGGCCACTACATTTACCTGCTATTAATTTTAATCGCCCACCTTGATGTTCACTTTTTTAAGTTTTCGTTTTTCTTTTTCTTTAATAATTATTTTCAAAACAGTACGTATTTGCAGATTTTAGGAAAGTTCTCTTCGATTTTATATTGTGTTGTAAATATTGTTATGGTTTTAACGGACTAAAACAATAAACTTTATTCATTCATTACTAATTTGAATATATTGTTTTCATTTTGATTGTGGTATTTTTAATTTATATTTCGATAATGATTTGTAATTGTTTCTTGGTCAATTAGATTATTGGATTCATTGTATGATGTATGTTTGTGTTCTAAGCTGCTTTTGTGACTAATATATAATTGGGCGACAGTATAAAAGAAATTAGTTTGAATCATTGAAGTTTTCATTTATATTTTCCTTCCATGAAACATTTGACTATTGCATCAGCAGTATTAAACACAGTTCAAAAACCACGTACCTCAACCTCTACTTGATGTGGCTATAAAACCATTTTCATGAAGAACGTTGTCTTATTGAAACAAATTTAAGATAACCATTTCCTTTCCAAAGTGATTGAGTATACAAGTTTCCTGGGTGAGACCGTGTACCATCGATAATGTCATGAAATCCATCTTGCCATCTTGTGGCAAATCTTAGTTTGGAAGTGTACAGAGGGAAATCACCATTACCTTTTTTTTGTTCACAAGCCAGTGTAATCACACTAGGCACACTCCAACACTAAGTTCCATTTAAGCTGTGAGTCAACATTGGTTGATGACTCGATTCCAGCTTCAGTGCCAGAGAGTCACTAATTCTGCTCATGGGGAAACCTAAGGAGTAATGTTTTAACTCCCAAGATTCCAGGGATTATTGAAGGCCAACAATTGCAGTTATGCTTGAATGCATATCACTCCATCTCTCCTCAAATACTGCCGGTAGCTGTGCTTCCTCGACTCAACTTTCATGGTACCAGTGACACAGAGCAAGATGTACGAAAATGCAATTTTGCATTTCTTACATAGTTACTACATAGAAATTGCTATTTAAGAAATGCAAAATGCAATGTACTAAGATATCGATTTCCTAATAGCAATTGCTACACACTAGGAATCACTATTAGGAAATCGCTAATAAGAAATCTCATTGCATTTCAGTCAATTGGCCAGTTTTGCTTTTACTAAATAGCAATTTTCTTTTAGGAATTCGCTATTTAGGAAATGCAAAACCAAGAATGGCAATGGGCAAAAAGGCTCCCTTGGTGTGCCCCAAAAATAGGGGTGCACTTGAAGAGCGAACATATGCCTAAGGGGCATATGTGTGTTCTTTTGCAATAAAAAAAGCACTTTTGGGTGCTTTTTGTCAAGAATAAGGCTGTGCGCAGTCCAGGTCCCGCCCAAAACTCTGCTGCGTGTATTTCACAGCGCATCATGCGCACCACTTGTCATCCCCTCTTGTTCTAAAAGTGGTTATCAGCGTTGCATGCCCTGTGGTAAAGCTCATGTAGCTGCAGGGTCAGGACATTGGTGGACAAGATGCTATTCTATGAATGGACTACAATTCCCAGGTTTCTAGACGCAGCGGCCATCTTGGGGTGTGGCAGGCTTATAAAGCCCAACCACACCCAAGCACATTGCTCACTATTTTGAAGACTTTGATGCAGTCAGACCTCTTGGGGGTTCCTCTGAAGAAGAGCAGAGTTCCTGCATGGCAGATTGACAGAAAATCGGAGTATCCTTGTTTCCATGGTGAATTCAGATACGAGTAGGTCGTACTCGTAGTGGTAATGTCTTGATGAGCCCAATCTCGAAGGGAGTCGTTACTTCCAAAAGAAAAGCGGCCCTTAGCACAATGAGCAAAGCGCTTTCAGTCCAAAGAGTAAAGCGCTCCTGGCACGATGATAAAAGCGATTCAGGCCAAACGAGTAAAGCGGCCTTGGCGTGACGATCAAAGCGCTTCGGACCACATGAGTAAAGCGCCCCTTAGCACAATGAGTAAAGCGCTTCAGGCCACACGTGTAAAGCGCCCTTGGCACGATAATCAAAGCACTTCAGTCCACACGAGTAAAGCGCCCTTGGCAAGACAATCAAAGGCGCTTTAGGCCACACGGGTAAAGCGCCCTTGGCACGACAATCAAAAGCGTTTCAGGCCACATGAGTAAAGCAACCTTGGCATGACGGTCAAAGCACTTCATGGTACATGAGTAAAGCGCCCCCTTAGCACAACGAGCAAAGCGCTTCAGGTCACAAGAGTAAAGCGCCCTTGCCACGACAATCACAGCATTTCAGGCCACATGAGTAAAGCGCCCCTTAGCACAACAAGAGTACCGCTTCAGATAAAGCAAGTAAAAGCGCTCTCTGGCATAATGAACAAAGCGCTTCATGTATGATGATCAAAGCGCTTCATGAACAACAAACAAGGCGCTTCTGCCCAACGAACAAAGCGCTTAAAGTTCAATGAGTAAAACTTTCAGGCCATAGTAGTAAATGTGAAAACTTTTTAGAGATAAGCAAATTATAGTTTCATTGTTTTTTGGGAAGCATAATATGTGAGATACATATTTAACTCTTTGAGAATTTCTAGGCTGAGATCAAACATTTATATTATAAATGCATAATTGTTACATGATTGATATTCAGAGTATGACCATAGTCCAAAGCTCTTGCCATCTCGAGTTTCAGAGGTTGCAGTTTGTTCTTGTTCCATGGCTTCATCATAACTCTGTGCTCTGATAGCTTTCTGAGTTGGTGACGCCGGGAGGTCGTCCTTTTGTTCAACAGCGTGCAGATCCTGAGGAAAGGGCACTGCAACTCTTTTAGAGTCAAGCCTGCAAGTGCATGTGCTAGCGCATGTGTCTCGCTTGCGAGACTCTGTTGTGAGCAGTAAAGGGCTTGGAGCCCGTCTGTCACTCAACATTTGTAGGCTTCCCTTCAGTCAACTTTACAGCCTCCTTAACTGGCCAGGTCTGATGTAACGTGATTTCCGGTCACTTCTGTGAGGCACTGATCAAGCACAGATTATTTGAAGTTAACTCTGTGCCAGTCTGCTGCTCCTGGTGTTATTGGGGTACTATTTCTCACCTACTCCAGCTTCTTGATCCTCCCATATTTTATTTATTTCCAGTATTACAAGCAAGCTTCATCGGAGTTGCATATGCTCAGTGAATTTTGCAGGCATGCCTTGATTTCAGTTTCCATTTTTAGGGTCGTGCCTGCTCTCTCAACAGTGCTTGTTTCTTCAACTTTCCATTTCCTGTTCGAATTGAGATAAAAACGGATTATAGTCAGGCCATCATGTACAAGGATCAGTGTTCTTTTTTCAGTGCCTCTTTCTTACTCTGTTCCTTCTGTAACATGATTTACTGTGAGAAAGCGACTCATTTGTCTTAAATCAATTTAATGGCTTAGTGATGGAAAGAGTAAATGTTACTTACCAAAGTAACCTTATTCACTGAGTCTGTTCTTTCTGAGCACCATTTGAATCAGCCAATTTCTTTACCTTCATGTCGGACTCTGCTTCTGATGATAAAATAACTTTGCATAAATCTACACAAGGGATATGCAAAAAGCAAGTTCATATTTCTTTACCTTTATTAAACAAAGATTTAATTAAAAATGCCCAAGACTGTTAGTCTCTTTTGAGAACTCTATCCAGGATTAAAAAGATTGTGTAATGTTCTTTGGGAGTTAGAAGGAGGCTTTAAAATGACATAAGGAAAGGAAACGTATCACCCTTCAGGACTAGACTGAGAAGCGACAAAGGGAAAGGATTCTTAGCTTGTGGGAACAAACCATAACTTTGTATGTCTCTTCACTACCTCATTTACCTCAGATACGTTAGATAGAAATTAGCAGGATCAGTATTCTCCTATTAGACTCGATTACTGCCACACAAGCCTTAAGGAAAGCTACTTGAATAAAATAGTTTTCTAACAAAAAAAAAAAGAAAGAGAGACAAAAAAAATTGGATTGGTCAAGCAAGTGACAGAGTTGATGTGTTCATAGCCCAGTAACAAAACTGAATGCACTCACGTTTGTTCTTTTTCCTATTGTTATCCTGTTATACCACTTAAATAATATGCAGATTTTCCTCTGAAAGGTTTAAGTGACTATTGACTAAAGTTTAAGAATCAAACACTGATTGTGAGGAATGATGAAGGATCGCCCATGACTCTTGAGGCAGAGGATCGTCTCTTACAGGTAGGGAGGCCAATGCAGAATTTGAGATAATTGTAATGAATCAAATCCAAAAAACTGATTATGTTTCACCAGAATTAAACTATTTGAATCACTCTGATAATCTGCTTTTATGAAACTTGACTACTGTGTCATGCGTTATGAGTCAGAGAAAAAGTCAGTAAGCTGCAAAGGAATTTTTTTGTCCATTCTTATAGAGGTTTTTTTTTCTCCATTCATGAGGCCCCATTTGCCTTGGCTCACAAACAAGGCTAGTTGAGCCCCCTCCCACCTTTCCCCATTTGAAAATATGATTCATCCCAGAATGATAAAAACACATAGTGCATGGATAAATGCAGCCTTCTGAACCTGTCCGCAGGTTGATTGTGCTTTTTGTATTTATTTTTTGCGCTTTCGATTTTTCTCAAAGTGAGTCACTGATAAGCCAATAGTCTTCTGAAAAGCCCAGCCCAAAATCTGTGGCTATCCAATCAAATTAGTGTCCACTTGCTTACTGAAGGGGAATATGGCTGTTGTAGTGCCTTTGTAAATGTGTACTTTGTTGTTGTTGAAGAAAGACCTCTCAACCAGAAAAGCTGTATTGGGTTCCTGATGTTTTATGTTTACAGAGAAACTCTGTTGAGTGGGTCTCCAAGATCTTGTTAATACGAACCAGGGATTCAAAAGGAACTGATTAACCTGACATTTAGGTGAGGGTAAAAATTAAAGATCCCAGTTTTCCGTTTTCACTTATTTAAACAGATAAATACAGATAGAAAACAATGTGTTTCCTGCCTGTATTTATTTTTAAAAGCAGAAAAATACTGAAAATGGTGATTCTTGGGAGTCCTGTCTTTCATGAATTCCAGGTACAAACTGAATAGATAGACAGCATGGGGAGTTAAAAAACAGTATTAGAATTCCTTAAATACAGGCATATGTTATCATACATTTGTAGTGTATGCACGTGTGGGTGTAGTGTTTTGTTATATGTGACTGCTTAATTTGCTAAAACGCGACAGGCATCTACGTATCAGTGAATGTTTCAGAATTAAATAAAAATTGAAATATATCATTTTAGGACTCCATTTATTCTCAGAAAAAACAAAATATGGATAAGTACCAGTAAGACGACCAAAGAATAAATATGGATTAAAAAAAGACAGAAATGTTAAAAAAAGAAATAACATAAAATCAGTATAAATATATATCTTTTTTTCACCCATGACCCCTTACTGTCCCCCCTACTGGAGAACATTCTTGGTGATAACTTAAGAGCAAGTCATACAACTTTTTTGTTCACATTGCCAGAATCCTGGAAAGCTTCATGGGGAGGGGTTGCACTGCAAAATGAAAAAAGAGTTCTGTACATCTATCAAGAAAATCCAGTCTTCCTACTTCAAGTACTTTAGAAAATGTGCTAGAATAATGCATCCTAAATGTTTTAGAACCACGATCCACGTTTTAGTACGACAAACTTTCACAACCCACTTAGCTTTAATGGATATGAGGCAGGCGATTTTTTTTATGTAATAAAGCATTGTGTGGTTGTGCGTTGTTATTTGCAAAGAGCAAATTTTCTATTGAAATGGTGACGACATTTTCAGAGACACACAGTTTTATAGATAGAACTATATTGTGCACAAATGATAATGTGTGGAAATTGGAATTCGGAGAATATATATTATTTGTGCATCTCCAAGTAAACTGTCTTGATTTGCTCTGATCCTACTAAAATCTTTGTTTACATCACACTTCAGAATTCGAAAATATTGTTTTTCATTTTGCTTTCTGAACTGCTGGATGTGTTCAGTTCATTTACAGGTATTTACATTTTGTTATGTGTTAGGAACAAATTACATCCTCCAACCTTTCCTTTATGCTTCATGTATCCCTGTAGATTGTCACATAGTTCACCTTTTCTCTCTGTTACTGCAAACTGAGAAGAGTTCGCGAAATACCAATCTACCTGTTAAATAAGCAGCAAAAGACATAGCCTAACATTGATATCTGTCTTTGAAGCACATCAAATGTGGCATGACAAATGCATAATCTAGAGGCATCTTTATTTATTGCCTGGACTTTGGTGACCCATCCAAAAAGAGCTAGCAGTCACCCACAGTTTGGAAAACACTATCGGCTAGAATGTAACATTTTAATTGCTCTTTTGGAAGAAAACCATTGAAATTAAACAGATCGTAATTGGCATGAAGGCTATTCAGTCTCACTTTTTAGGTCACGCCTAACAGCGCTGTTGCTGTTGCTGCAAAGGGTATTGTACACGGTAAATGGCTTGGCGCCCACCAGTTCCTTACCTTTAGCTAGCTTAATTGTCATTCTTTCTATTTGCCTCCTAATTGACCACCATATGCCTCACAACAGTTTATTTTATTTCTCCGGAGTATGTACCAATTACTAATTGATTTCATTTGATTAGTGTCCTTCCGCTGTCCCTCCACTGCTCGTGCTGATTCATGGTACTTTATTTTCATTTAAATGTCCGTCATTTCCACTTCCATGCCTTTTGCTTTTTTTAACTTCTGTCCTAAAGGTTTATTTATTTTGCCTTAAATTGTTTTGGAATTTAGCATTTCCTTTTAAAACATCAAACAAATGGCACAGACTTTTAAAGCAGTTTATTACTTTGTTTTACAGTTTGGTGCTTCCCTTCAAAGCACCTAACCAGTGGCATGGAATATTAAAGCAGCTCGAGTGACTGCATGTGTCGTGTTAGACTTGGCATTATTGGCATGGTATCCCCTACATTTGTGCCTCTACTTCCCAGGTTGCTTCTGTTTGCTGGACTCTGTTTTTGATGTTTTGTTTGCTCTGGACACTTTACCACTGCTGACCAGTGCTAAATTGTTAGTGTTCCCTGCATAAATTATGTGTGTACATTGGCTTATCCATGATTTGCCTATTTGATTTACAGGTAAGTCCCTAGTAAAGTGCACTAGAAGTGCCCAGGGCATGTAATTCAAGTGCTACTAGTGAGCCTCTAGCAATGGTTGTGCCACCCACATTAGTATATCTGTAAACATGGCTCAGACCTGCCACTGCAGTGTCTGTGTGAGCAGTTTTAAACTGCCAATTCAACTTGACAAGTGTACCCACTTGCCAAGCCTAAACCTTCCTTTTTTATACATGTAAGGCCCCCCTAAGGAAGGCCCTAGGTAGCCCCACGGGCAGGGTGCAGTGTATGTTAAAGGTGGGACAGGTACTTATGTTTTTACATGTCCTGATGGTGAAATACTGCCATATTCGGTTTTCACTGTTTCAAGGCCTATCTCTCTCATAGGTTAACATGGGGGGCTGCCTTTAAAAAATGTGATTAAGGCGCAGATTCCTTTTGGGAGCAGATAAAAATATGGAGTTTAGGGTCTCTGAACTAACAATTACAAAATATATCTTTAAGTGAAGTTGGTTTTTAGACTGTGTGTTTTGAAAATGCCACTTTTAGAAAGTAGGCATTTTCTTGCTTAAAACATTCTGTGACTCTGCCTGTTTGTTGATTCCCTATCTGGGTCAGTTTGACAGTTGGGCTGTTTGCACCTCTCCTCTAGACAGTGACACAAAGGGAGCTGAGGTGTAGCTTGCACATCCTTATAGGCCATCTGGGCTGAGGCGTGGGGATGAGTGGTCACTTACACCTGAAAGGGCTGTGCCTGCCTTCACACAATGCAGTCTCCAACCCCCTGGTGTGTGTCTAGGGCCTGGCCTGGGCAAGGCATGATCTTGAAAACTACAGAGACTTCTCTTTGAAGTAGGCCTACTTCAAAGGCAGAAAGGAATATAAGAACACCCAGAACCCCTGAAAATCAGATTACATTTGGAACCAAGAAGAACCTCTGCCCGGGAGAAGTGCTGGAGAAGCTGCAAGAGGAGTGCTGCTCCCTTGCCTGTGACTGTGCTTTGCTGGGTTGGCCTGCAGTAGCTGCTTCTGCCTGAGAGAGAACAAAGACTGTCTTTTGTGTGACTTCCCACTGGTGAAGAGTCTCCAAGGGCTTAAACTGAGCTTGACTCCTGTTATTGAGGTCTCAGGGACAACAAAGACTTATCTCTGCCAGCACTTGGGCTTTCTGCTGAGAGTCCTGCCTGCCCAGTGGTGCCCTAACCTGTCTGTGGGCCCTTGAAAAGTGCAGCTGGTAGAAAAGGACAAAAATCCACGCAAAGACCGGCGTGCGGGTAAACTTCCAACGCACTTCCCACCTCACGGCTGCTAAATGATGCGCTGCCGGCCTCGCGGCCAAAAATCGACACTCCACCTGCATCACGGCTGGGAGATTGACGCAACGCAGCTGGATAAACGACACGAAACACCTGCAGCAGCTGCTGTTAATGACGCCCCCATGCAGTGCTGTTTTTTGACACCGTGTGATCGGATTTCTAAGCAACATCGCTGGGCGCAGTATATCAACACAAAGCCTGCCCGTACCCGAAAAGAAGCGACGCACGCCAACCGGATCGGAGGAGGAACAACGCAAGGTCTTGCTTGCGAGTGAGAAATCAACGCATCACTGGCCTTTTTCGAAGCACACTCACCCGTGCGGCTTTATTTTGATGCTACCCAGGTACTTTTGTGCAAAACCAGCATTCTCACTGTTTTCCAAAGATTAAGGCGGTCATTCTGACCCTGGCGGTCATACGCAAATGACGGAAGCACCGCCAACAGGCTGGCGGTGCTTCCAAGCCCATTCTGACCGCGGCGGTAAAGCCGCGGTCAGAAAACCGGGGCCGGCGGTTTCCTGCAGTTTTTCCCCCGGCTGGGCGAATCCGCCATGGCAGCGCTGCAAGCAGCGCTGCCATGGGGATTCTGACCCCCTTACCGCCAGCCTGTTTCTGGCGGTTTTCACCGCCAGGAAGAGGCTGGCGGTAACGGGTGTCCTGGGGCCCCCTAACAGGGCCGCATGAAGCTTTTCACTGTCTGCCTAGCAGACAGTAAAAAGCGCGACGGGTGCAACTGCACCCGTCGCACGCCCGCAACACCGACGGCTCCATTCGGAGCCGGCTTCTGTGTTGCAAGCCTCCTTCCCGCTGGGCCAGCCGGCGCTAACATGGTTAGCGCCGGCCGGCCCAGCGGGAAGGTTGGAATGGCGGCAGCGGTCTTTTGAGCGGCCAAATGGCGGTTCCCGCCAGACTTGGAATGAGGGCCTAAGACTCTTGTTCTTTTTAAAATTCATAATTTGACTTGTGTATGTCGGATTTTTATCATTTTGGTCTTGTTTTATTTAGATAAATATTACCTATTTTTCTAAACCTATGTTGTGTCATTTTGTAGTGAGTTCACTGGGTTACTGTGTGTGTTGGTACAAATACTTGACACATTGCTTCTGAAATTAAGCCTTCCTGCTCTTGCCAAGCTACCAAGGGGGCGAGCAGGGGTTAACTGAGGGTGATTCTCCTTTACCCTGACTAGGGTGAAGGTACTTGCTTGGACAGGGGGTAACCTTACTGCCAACCAAAGAACCCATGTCTAACAGTAGGCTATGACTCTTCTTTGCACATACAAAGGGTGTGTCTGTTTAAAGAATATATTAGTCTGAAACCAGACTTCCATAAACTTTCCATACAAGCAGTCCAGCTTCAGGCTAGGTTGCTACTAAGAAGCATACAAATTGTGGACACGTCTGTGCCTTTTCAAACACAAAGTATGTGGTTTGTTAAGGGCCTCAATTTTGGGCGGTGATGCAATTAATCAATTTTTCTTTAAAACGTGTGTCCTTAGTATTATATGTATACCACCTCTTCTCTGTGCATACAAAGTATGTGTCTGTTTAAAGTGCTTAAGTTTTGTGCAGCGCAACAACTACTCTATTTCTCCTTAAAATCTCTGCCTAAGTCCTCATTCTCATATGTATTCACCAAATTTGCTCTCAGGCACCCTATATTGATGTGCGCTTAGGTGCAAGCGATGTAGTCTAACGGCCACAGCTAAACTCCACTCCACTCTAACACTCACCACTCTAACTTACCCCACTCCATTCCTCACTAATCCATCCCAATCTACCCAACTCCACTCTAATCTACCACACTCCACTGCACTGCAGTCTACCACACTAAACTTCATCCCAGTCTTCCACAATCTACCCCACTCCACACTTAATTGTCATAGTCTACCCCATTCCACTTTAGATTACCCACTGCAGTGCAGTCTACCCCACTCCACCCTATTCTTCCCCACTCCAATCTATCCCAATCTATCTCACTCCACTCTAAGCGACCCTACACCACTCTACCCCCTTTCTCACTCTAAACCAGTCTACCCCATCCCACTCAAACCCACCTCAATCTACCCAATCACACTCCACTCTACTCCACACCACTCCAATCTGCCACAATCTATCCCACTCCAATCTACCCAAATCTATTCCACTGCACTCCAGTCTACCCAACAACACCCTCATTCACCCGCTCCAGTCAACCCCACTCAAATCTGCTCCAGTCTAATGTACCTCATCCCACTCTACCCTACTCCAATCTACCCCACTCCAATCTACTCCACTCCACTCCAAACTACATCGTTCCACTCCAGTCTACCCTATACCACTCCAGTCTATCCTATTCCACTAAAATCCAATCTAACTCACTTCACTGTGCCGCAATCTATCCCATTCTACTCCCCAGTCTACCCCACACCACCGACACCTATCCTACTCCAGCCCAATCTACTCCACTCCACCCCAATCTACCACAATCTAACCAAAGCATCCCACACCAATATACCCCACCCTTTTCTACCCCAATCTACTTCATCTCAATATACTCCTGTTCTACTCTACCCCATTTCAATTGATCCCACTCCAATCTATCCCACTCCATTCCAGTCTACCACCAAACATTCTAACCCACATTACCCTACTCCAATCCACTTCACCCCAATCTACTGCACTCCATGCCAGTCTACACCACTCTACCCCAGTCCACCCATCTCCACCTCACTCCAGTCTACCCCACTCGACTCCAGTCTACCCCACTCTATCCCACTACACCTCAGTCTATCCAACTCCAATCTTCCCCACTAGACCCAAATTTACTCCACTCTGTCCCATTCTACCCACTCCAGTCTACCCCAATCTACCCCAGTCCACTCAAATCTACCCAAGCCCACAGTATCCCAGTCCACTCCACTCCCATCTGCCCCACTCCAGACTACCCAACTCCACTCAAATCCATCCCACTCCAATCTAGTCTTCCCCACTCCAATCTACTCCATTCCACTCTACCCCAATCCACCTCATTCCACCTACTCAGCACCATTCACTCCAGCCCAGTCAACCCCATGCTCCATCACTCCACTCTACCCCACTCTATTCAACCCCATTCCACTCCACACAAATCTGCAAACCCCACTCTTATCTACCCAGTTACCCTACTCCACTCCAAGCTACCCCACTCAACCTACCTCCAGCACAATCTACTCCACTCTAACCCAATCTACCTCACTCCAGTCTACCCCACTCTACTCTACCCTACTCCAGTCAACCCTCTCCACTCCTACCCCACTCCGCTACAGAGTTCCTCAGTGTACATCAACTCACTCCAATCTACTCAACTCCACTCCAATTTATCCCACTTCAGTCTACACCACTCCACCCCAATCTGCCCCATTCCACTCAGTCTACCCACTCCACCCCAGTCTACCCCACTCTATCCCAGTCTATCCCAGTCTATCCCACTCCACTCAAATCTACCTTACTCCACTCTATTCTACCCCACTTCAATCCATCCCAATCCACCTCACTACATTATGCCCCACTCCAGACTAACCCACTCCACTCCACCCCAGTGACCCTAACAGTCTACCACACTCAATTCCGCCCCATTCCTGTCTACCCCTCCACTCCAATCTACCTTATTCCACTCCAGTGTACCAAACGTATACCATTGTACTGCAGTCTACCCCACTTCAATCAAGTCTAACCCAATCTACCCGACTCCACCACAATCTACCTACTGAAATCTACCCTGTTCCAATCTAGTCCACTCCCCCACTCCAATCTATCATGCTCCAATCTACCCCACGCCAAACTGCCTCACTCCACCCCACTCTTCTCCAATCTACCTCCGTCAACTCCAGTCTAACCCACTCCAATCTACCCCATTCCTCTTCAGACTACCCCACTTCATTCTGCTCCACTCTACCTCAATCTACTCTACCCAATCTTCCCCACTCCATTCTACCACAATCTACCCCACTAAACTCTACTCCAATCTACCCCACTCCAATCTAACCCAATCTGTCCCACTACGCCCCACCCCACTCCACACCACTAATGTTTAGCCATATATTCAACAACAGCCACACTGGTGTACAACATAATTAAAACACATTGCCAAAGCTATTAGCTCTTGGATAGGTGAGACCCATTGGCGTTGCCAGTGCTTGTTTGAAATTGCAACTGGTCAACATCGACTTCAAGTCTATGGTAATTGCATCTCCTAAATGCCCAAGCCTCATTTAGGAAATGCATGGCACATCAGAATAGGGATCATAAGTAGGAAATCCCTATCTACAATTCCTTAAAGGGCTTTGTACATGTGAAAAGTTGAGTTTGCATTTGATAACGGCCCAAAATAGCGATTCAGACCTTTAAGAAATGCAAACAGGCTTTGTACATCAGGTCCCCAGTGACCACTGTACCCATGTCTGGGTATACCCATGCCACTTAGAGCAGTACTTGAAGCACACAAAAGGTGATTGGAGGTTGCTGGCAATAAGTCTGGCCAGCACTCCAACCCATCATTATTTTGCTTATCATGCCACCATGACACCTCAGTTTGGACCCAACCATATGCAAATCAGTCTTTACCATGCACCAGTGGGAACAGTCCAGCCTGAACTGCTAAACTAGGTCTTCCCTGAACCAGAACACAAGCTACCCAGGGGTAGTTTCACCCTATATATGGCAGAGTACAGCTTGGTTCCATTGACACAGAGTGCATGGGATCCACATCTGGGCATACCTATTCCACTAAGGGTGACTCACCAAAGTATACAAAAAAGTGGTGGAAAGCTTGATTTAATCCCAGCCACTGGTAATTCCGCAAGCTTGCATCACAATCCAATCCATTGTTATTTTGCACATGATGCAAGCTCAGTTTGGACCCAGCTATCTAACACTGTCCTTTCCAAAATAAGAATGATTTTTTAAAAGGTTTTTATTGAATAATAGCACCTAAGAGATCAAAGCACCACCTGAGAGCATCTATTCACACAAGACCAGGACAAAGCCAACAATTATAGCCGACTGAGAAGGAGTTTCACTTGGATACATGAAGTGGATTGGGCTCGGTTTCGGCTTACCTTCAGACTTAGAAAAAAATTGAAGAAAAGGTTGCTGAAAAGATAAAGATCAGAGGAGAAAGCAGCAGATATAAGAGGAGGAGGAATTATCTTTGGGGAGCTGCTGGATGAAGTCACTGTGAAGGTTTCTACCTTCAGACTTTGTCACTTGTTTGGAAGTTGAAAATCTCCAGTAGGACAAAGCTGCAGGCTGTAGCTGATGGGGGCTCCACGAGGCAGGACACCCCTCAGAAAGGAGCCAATAAACATGATCTGTTGCTGTGGAGAAGAGCATAGTGGGAGATACTGTGAAGTCAGGCCAACTGATGATGCACCTTTGGGGGACCAGCAAGCAGGTAGGTCCTGGTCTCCTGATGGTTCTCAGCCCTTTTTTCGGTGGAAAAATATATACGGCCCAAGTTCAGTTTTTGGCTGTATGGGCACCTTTCGCACAGCTTCCCTGACATAAAATATCCTCAGTGAAACAGGTGAAACCACCTGCTGCATGGTTCACTGAAGAGCTAAGGAAGTGCAAGTGCTATTCTAAAGGGCTCTTAAGACCCTGGAGGAATAAATACTATGTGATGACAAAGTCGAGGATAAGTCCACCTGTCAATTATTCAGGAACAATTCCAGTCCTCATGGGCTATGAATTTTTCTCTGCAAATATCAAAAGCCTATAATGAGCCCAGTGACATCCTTAAAATAGTAAAAGCATTCTTGACACCTAGGGCCATATGTTCGAACACATTTTCCCATAGACACAGAATGGGTAAAACCCTTTGCTACATCAGGCCCCTAGTGCCTGTCAGTAACATACCCTTCCTTCTCAGTTAATATGTGATTCACTGGCAGACGTCTTTACCAAAAAGGGCAGAATATTTACAGCCAATTTAAGCCAGTCTCTGAGTCCAAGAAGCTAGTGACAGTATGAGTTTGTCTGATAAATGTTGCTTGCCCTCTCCCCTCTTTTGCCCCACTTACTGTGGATGAAAGAGTGCAGCTCTTGACTGGGTATGACCCAGGTTTGCCTTTGGATCAATGTCCTTCTTACTCTAAAAAAACCTGGGGCAGTTACGGAGGTACAAAGGGGCATACTTATACTCAGCTTGGGCTGGATTTGCGCCATTTTTTTTTAATGCAAATTCGGCGCAAAACTAACACCATATTTATACTTTGACGCGAGACCCCGCTAACATCAAAATATCTCAGTGTGCGTCATTTTCTGGATGCGCAAAACCGTCTTGCATTAATGACATGCAAGGTAGACGTTCCCGTCCAAAAAATGACTTAAACACCCATGCGCCATATTTATCCAACCGGGCAAAAATGGTGCACGGCTGGGAGGCGGAGACAGAAAATGACGTAAATCCCGATATGCGTCAAAATTAACACCTGGGTCAAGACAGCCGTTAAGGGACATGTGGGCTCTTTTCCATGGTGGGACACCGTGGAAGCAGTCCACAGGTGCCCTTGCCTGCACACAGGGACACCCCCTGCCACTCTAGCCCACCCCTGGAGTACACCCATGGATGGGGGTACCCATCCATGGTGAGTGCAGTTGAGTGTAGGTAAGTATAATTTCTTTATCTTTTTCTTTTTAGAGTGGCATGGGGGGCCTAACTTGGACCCCCCTACATGCTACTGTGCCCAGTGGCCATGCCCAGGGGAAAGAATTCCCCTGGGCATGACCATTGGGCAGGGGGGCATGACTCCTGTCTTTGCTAAGACAGGAGTCATTGCCATGGGGGTTGTGCGTCAAAAAATGGAGCTAGTCAGGTTAGAGCCAATATTTTTGACTCTAACCTGACTTGCACCACTCTTTGGCACACAACCCCCAGTCTTCCCTTCGCCTCCACTGCCCGGTTAGAGTAATTTAATTTGACGCTAACCAGGCCACAGCGACGGCTAACGTCATTCCATAAATAAGGTGCCTGGCTGGTGCGTTGGAATTGCGTTAGCCGGCGGTAAATTTTTTGACGCAAATCTGCCCTGGTACTGATTTGCATCAAAAAGTACAATTATGGGCCTAAATACTTTCCTGGATTCAGCCCCGGTGTTGCCGGATGGAAGAAGGCTCAGGTACTCCCACTGCTGAAGAGAGATGGGGTTGCAGCCTATTTGGAGGAGAATAGAGGAGAATGACATATTACATCCTTTGCAGAATGGTTTCAGGTGAGGCCTTGGGACCGAAGTGGCTCTTCTGTTTGTCACTAATTTTATCAGACCCAACCTTGACAAGGGCAATGAAGCACTGGTGGTATTATTAATTCTCTTGTCTGCCTTTGACACCATATCTCACCAGATTCTTTTATTTCATCTTGATGGCATAGGAGTGAGGGGTCAGGCATGGTGCTGCCTGAGGTCCTTTTGGGCTAATAGACATCAGTCTGTCTGCTTGACTCCTTTCCTCACCTCCTACTGGCAGTTCGAAAATGGTGTCCCTCAAGGCTTTGGTCATCAGTCCCTCATTGTTCAACATCTATATGGTCCCATTGGTAAGAGTGGTAGAAACAGTGATTCAAGGTTTTCTCCTACACAGATGACACCCAGTTTATGCATCCTTTCAAACAGATAAAAGGCTCAGTAACTGAAAAGTTCCGGGGCTGCCTTAGTGGAGTTGCAGGTTCAATCAATCAATCAATCAATAATTTATAAAGCAAGCTATGTACCCGTTAGGGTTTCGAGGCGCTGTGAGGGGGGGGGGGTGCTGCTATTGTTCGAAGAGCCATGTCTTGAGGAGTCTCCTGAAGGTGAGGAGGTCCTGGGTCTGGCGTAGTGAGGTTGGGAGTGCGTTCCAGGTCTTGGCGGCGAGGTAGGAGAAGGATCTGCCGCCAGAGGTCTTGCGCTGGATTCGAGGGACGATGGCGAGGGCAAGGTTGGCAGAGCGTAGTTGACGTGAGGGAACGTAGAAGTTGAGTCTGGTGTTCAGGTAGGCGGGTCCGGTGTCGTGTAGAGCCTTGTGTGCGTGGGTGAGGAGTTTAAAGGTGATCCTCTTGTCCACGGGGAGCCAGTGGAGGTCCCTCAGGTGAGGGGAGATGTGACATCGGCGGGGTATGTTGAGGATCAGCCGGGCGGATGCGTTCTGGATGCGTTGGAGTCGTTTGATGTCTTTAGTTGGGATGCCTGTGTAGAGTGCGTTGCCGTAGTCGAGTCTGCTACTGACGAGGGCTTGGGTTACCGTCTTTCTGGTTTCTGTTGGAATCCACTTGAAGATCCTGCGGAGCATACGGAGGGTGTTAAAACAGGAGGATGAGACTGCGTTGACCTGTTTGGACATGGTGAGGGCGGAGTCGAGGATGAAGCCGAGATTTCGTGCGTGGTTGGCTGGAGTGGGTGGAGGGCCCAGGGCGGTGGGCCACCACGAGTCGTTCCAGGCCGAGGGGGTGCGCCCGAGGATGAGGACTTCCGTCTTGTTGGAGTTAAGTTTTAGGCGTCTGTTGCTCATCCATTCGGCGATGGATTTCAGTCCCTCGTGAAGGTTGGCTTTGGCGGTGTGAGGATCTTTGGTCAGGGAGAGGACGAGCTGGGTGTCGTCGGCGTAGGAGAGGATGTTGAGGTTGTGCTGGCGGGCCAGTTGTGCGAGGGGGGCCATGTAGACGTTGAATAGCGTTGGGCTTAGTGAGGAGCCTTGGGGGACGCCGCAGATGAGGTTGGTGGCTCTGGAGTGGAAAGTTGAGAGTCGGACCCTCTGGGTTCTGCCGGCGAGAAAGGAGGAGATCCAGTTGAGGGCTTTGTCTTGGATGCCGGCTTCGTGTAGACGGGTTAGTAGGGTGCGGTGGCAGACTGTATCGAAGGCGGCTGATAGGTCTAAGAGGATCAGGGCTGAGGTTTCGCCGTTGTCCATTTGTAGTCTGATGTCATCTGTGGCGGCGAGGAGTGCAGTCTCTGTGCTGTGGTTTCATCTGAACCCGAATTGGGAGGGGTCTAGGATGGAGTTGTCTTCAAGGTAGTGGGCGAGCTGTGTGTTGACGATCTTCTTGATGACTTTCGCTGGGAAAGGGAGGAGGGAGATTGGTCGGAAGTTTTTGAGATCGTTGAGGTCAGCCTTAGGTTTCTTGAGGAGAGGTTGGATTTCTGCGTGCTTCCAGCTGTCCGGGAAGGTAGCGGTGTTGAAGGAAAGGTTGATGATCTTGCGGAGTATGGGGGTGATGGTGACATCGGCTTTGTTGAAAACGTGATGTGGGCAGGGGTCAGAGGGAGATCCTGAGTGGATGGAGTTCATGGTTTTTAGGGTTTTGGCGTCGTCTACTTGGGTCCAGGTGGTGATGTGGTCGGCGTGGGAGGTGTTGTTGGGGGTGGGGTCTGGCGGAGGTGAGGTGTTGAAGCTGTTGTGAATGGCTGCGATTTTCTGGTAGAAGAAGGTGGAGGGATCGTCGCAGAGTTTCTGGGATGGAGGGATGTCATTGACGTTGGGGTTGGAGTGTTCCTTCATGATGCTGAAGAGTTCCTTGCAGTCGTGAGCGTTGTTGTTAAGGCGTTCCGTGAAGTGGGAGCGCTTGGCGAGTCGGATCAGTTGGTGGTGTTTACGGTTGGCTTCCTTGAGGGTAGCAAGGTTCTCGGGTGCCGCTCGAGGATCCATTTTTTCTTGAGTTTCTGGCAGGTGCGTTTGGAGGTGGTTAGTTCGTCTGTGAACCAGGCTGTTTTTTTCTTTTCTTGGTTGGCGGTGGGTCTCTTGAGTGGGGCTAGGATGTTGGCGCAGTTGAGGATCCATTGTTGGAGGTTGATGGTGGTGGAGTCCGGGTCGGTGGGGTCGGGTCGTGGGTTTTTGGCGAGGGTGTTGCTGAGTTGGTTTTCGGTGACTTTTCCCCAGTGGCGGTGAGCCGGCAGAGGGGTGCGGTGGTGTTCGGTGTTTTTCTTGAAGGAGAAATGGACGCAGTGATGGTCGGTCCAGTGGAGTTCGGAGGTGTGGCTGAAAGAGATGTGGTTGCTTGAAGTGAAGAGTGGGTCAAGGGTGTGGCCGGCGATGTGGGTGGGAGTGTTGACCAGTTGACGGAGTACGAGGTTGGAGAGGTTGGTGGTCAGTGATGCGGTGTTGACGTCATTGTTGTTCTCCAGGTGGAAGTTTAGGTCTCCCAGGAGGATGTAGTCTGAAAAGGCGAGGGCGTGGGTGCTTGCGAGGTCAGAGACGGTGTCGCTGAAGAGGGCTCTTGGTCCTGGAGGACGGTATATGAGGGTTCCTCTGAGGGTAGTGTTGGGGTCCGTGTGAATCTGGAAGTGGAGGTGTTCGGCTGTTTTGAGGGTGTCGTCTGTGTGGGTATGGATCTTGAGGGTAGCTTTGTGGGCAATGGCTATTCCTCCGCCGATTCCGTTGGTGCGATCTCTTCTGGTGATCTTGTAGCCGTCAGGGATGGCGATGGCGATGTCAGGGGCCGAGGAGTCGTTCCACCAGGTTTCGGTCAGGAAGGCTACGTCTGGGGTGGTGCTGTCGAGCAGGTCCCAGAGTTCGATGGCGTGCTTTCGTGCAGAGCGTGTGTTGAGGAGGATGCAGTGTAGGTGGTTTGTGTTGGTTGTTGCTGGCTTCGTTGTTCTGTTGCAGGTGAAGTTGCAGGTGCGGCCGGAAAAAGGCCCTTTGGTGTGCTTCGGGCTGGCCTGGAAGCACTCTGTGGAGGGGCCAGGGTTGAAGGCGAGGAGTTCGCTGGCCGAGTAACGAAGGCATGGGGCGCTGGGGCGCGAGGACCAGGGGGGGTGGCGCTGGGCGCGGTCCAGGCACGGACCGGTGCAGACGGGCTTGCCTCTGGCGCGCCTCCGGCGCGCGTCCGCGCAAACCATTAAGAAGGGAGGGGGGAGGGAGGAGCAGCTGGGAGGCGGGAGGGAGCGACGAATGGGGGCGCGAGGGGGGCGGGCCGCAGGGAGGCAGCGGCAGGGAGAGAACTGCAAGGGGGAGCGCCCAAGGGGCAAAAACAAGAAAAACAAGGCACAAAAAGTCGGGCACAATTTGAAAAACAGTCACAAAAATACACTAATGGCACAAAATACAATCGGGGTACAGCAATCAGAGGGGCACAACGGGGGCAGATGCGCAGGAGGCAAGGCGCTTGAAAAAACAATAGAAAAGCACTTACAGGACGGCGAAAAGTGGCACAATCAGAAGGGGCACGACGGGGGCAGAAGCGCAAGGAGGCAAGGCGCTGAAAATATAGAAAGACACTTACAGGACGGTGGAAAGCGGCACACGGGTCAAGTGAAGCTTACTAGAGCCCACTAGACACCAGGGATGAGGCGCAGGAGGATGCCTGCGGGTGGAGGAGGGCCTCGAACACGCTAGCAGCAGCGTGGGCGGGGGTCAGAGGCAGGAGACAGCAGGTTGGTGCTGCAGACGTGGGGGGCGAGCTCTAGACCTAAGGCAGGTCAGAGGTCGCTCACTCGCGACGCGCAGCACCAGCCATTAAGAAGGGAGGGGGGAGGGAGGAGCAGCTGGGAGGCGGGAGGCGGGAGGGAGTGGCGAATGGGGGCGCGAGGGGGGCGGGGACGCAGGGAGGCAGCGGCAGGGAGAGAACTGCAAGGGGGAGCGCCCAAGGGGCGAAAACAAGAAAAACAAGGCACAAAAAGTCGGGCACAATTTGAAAAACAGTCACAAAAATACACTAATGGCACAAAATACAATTGGGGTACAGCAATCAGAGGGGCACAACGGGGGCAGATGCGCAGGAGACAAGGCGCTTGAAAAAACAATAGAAAAGCACTTACAGGAAGGCGAAAAGTGGCACAATCAGAAGGGGCACGACGGGGGCAGAAGCGCAAGGAGGCAAGGCGCTGAAAATATAGAAAAACACTTACAGGACGGCGGAAAGCGGCACACGGGTCAAGTGAAGCTTACTAGAGCCCACTAGACACCAGGGATGAGGCGCAGGAGGATGCCTGCGGGTGGAGGAGGGCCTCGAACACGCTAGCAGCAGCGTGGGCGGGGGTCAGAGGCAGGAGACAGCAGCTTGGTGCTGCGGACGTGGGGGGCGAGCTCTAGACCTAAGGCAGGTCAGAGGATGAAGATGAGCAGTCTCAAACTTAATGGGCAAGATCTGTCCGTTGAACCTCAGATTCAGGCAGCGGCAGGCATATGCTCCAGCATGATGCAGTAATTAATATCTTTCATAAGATATCTACCAAAGGACTGCAGTAAGACCATTGTACAAGCTCTGGTTACCTTTAAGTTGCAATATTCTAACTCTCTTTATCTGGGCCAATCAGACTGATCCACAGATTGCAGAGGGTTCAGAATGCCTAGGTGAGCTTCATTGTCAGTGTGCTATGCAGACACTCACTTAGCCAGATGTTGAGGAATCTACACTGGCTCCCGGCCAAGAAGAGAATTCTTTGCAAGTCCCTGCCCATTGCATTCCGGGCCTTCTGTACTGTGAGACAGGCTTACCTCCATGTGCATTTTAAGGTTTATACCCCTACATGCTCACTGCACACAGCCACTTTAGGCCTTCTGCAAATTTCCAAGACCACCAGGGATAAGGAAGAGGTCTCTTTTTTTTTCTCCCTTATGGCCAAGGCTTAGAACACTTTCCCGCCTGCCCTAAAACAGGCTCCTACTCTGGAAATATTTAAGGTAAAACTAAAAACACATCTTTTCAATCTTTAAGCCACTTGCTAACTCCACCAGCTCACAGTGGCGGTACACTTTTTACGGAGCAGCTATTGCATTATTCAAGACTGTTTCATTCAGTCATTCCAAGGGTCCAGGACTGGGTGTGCACCATTTAGAGGGCAGGACTCATTTCAGGCTCGGGCCAGGAGTGCGTTCAAGGTTGCTGGAACTTGTTGTGTCCCTGAATCTCAGAATAAGATGCAAGCCAATCAGGCATTAGAGCCACTCCAGTAGTTATGGGATCAAGCATAATGGAAGACCTCTAGCAGCTGGGCAGTCCTCTGAGGGTACTAAGCAGGCTGAAAACAGAAGTGTAGTCCTTTGAAGTACAATGCAGTCCTTTTGGGGGTGAACTGGAGAGTTGGTCAAGGGGTCCAATATGTATCCATGGTGACAGCCTTTGAAGTGGGAGAAATGTCAAGGGCTTCCCATCTGGTTCTGGAAATTTCCTTCTTTCCCCTGCCCAGGATCCAAGTGGTCTAGGATGACAATAGCTGATGTCAAAATCATTTGTGATTGGGCTTTAGGCAGCCCTTTGAAATGTAGTTGGGACAAGAAACAGGTCTGTCCCACCCATCATGGCAACATGGCCTTTTTACAGCTGCCCCCAGGTCCTATAGTTCACTCTTGGGGCCCAATACACTTTCCTGATGGGAGAGCCCAGGCAGTTGAAATTCATAAAGGCCTCAGAATGTTTAGGGCAGGAAAATTCCAACTTTCTTAATGTGGCATTTTCAAAATTGTAATCTAAAATCCAACTTTGTAATTGAGGAGGATTTTAAATAACAATTTGAGTCCAAACATGGCATTTTACCACATTTTTACCTGCTCTCGATCAAAAGATAGCACTTGTTAAATTTAACATGGTAAGCCAATGTTACCCTATGGGAGAGGTAGGTCTCACAGTAGTGAAAAATTAATTTGGGAGTTTTTCACTACCAGGGCAAGTAAAACCTAAAAACACATGGCGTAACTTTTAAATACAATGCACCCTGTCCTAAGACAGGGCCTACGTTAGTGGTGATTTAACTTTATTAACAGAGAGGGTTCAGCCTGGCAAAAGGTTTATTTTGACAATGGCTACAATGGCAAACTCAACAAATGTCAAGGCACCCGTGAATTAATGTTATGAGGTCAGTAGTCCATGTGTACTGGATTCCAAATCAACTTTCAAATCAAAGTAGACCGTATAAGTTAGAAATCTCCAATTTCTTATTAGAATAGAATGTTCATCTTTAGTCAGAACAGAAAACAGCCAACACGTGTTTCGTCATAGGAGAATGACGAAATTGCTCTAAACATAACAGAAATAATATATTATATACATAATGCAAGAAAATAATGTTTTTCAATAAAATTAAAACACAAGTTAAAAGCAGACCCTCGTGACTTAAGTGAGAACAAATCATTTAATATACCAACAGAAAGAAAATTTGTGACAAACTATGTGTCTCCAAAAGTGCATAGACCACAATTAGAGTAATAATTAATTATAAACTTATATCAAGAAATTCAAAGAGAACTTCTTTCAAATATTTAGTCTAAATTGGAAAAAGCATGAGAAAACCATGACACCCACGTGAAGAGAAAGAAAGCCACGGAATTGTCCTAACCAGACCGAACGCCAGGTTCTTAACAAATGTAAGTGACCACAAGATCCAAAATTACAGAATTTCTTACATTTTAAATTCAAATTTAAATGTAAACTTAAATAGGTCGTGCAGTAATCAATCACATACAACTCCAGAATGGAGGAACATACCTCAATATGATTATAATGCAAAGAATCTAGAAAACGAGTAGCAATATAATTCATCTGAGACCTCCTAAAAACAATGAGCTATGAAGGAAGCAAAGAGGTTTGTGAAATGTAATATCAATGAAGATGACCCAAAGTTAATAACCATAGTGCATAGAGCAAACCAATAAACACAGACACATACCAATATTGTAGCTCTGTGTACGGAAATCCAAAAGGAATGCTCGTAAGGGGTGTGTGTGTAAACACCACCTTACCTAAAGAAAAAAGAAACCAAAAATAAAGAATACCGAAAATGCTGTTGTGAAAGGACACATTACGCGTGTTTAGCACAATCGCAACAAAATTAAAACAACACTTACCTAACGTTGACGAAAAGGCACGTAGTAGCGAGCCGTGGAGCCAAGTTTTGGAGGCTCCGGTCGGCATGTAGCGCAACCGGCACTCCTCTGCCTCACGTTTATAAAGTAGCAGTCAAAGTAAAAGACAGCAAAGAGGGACAACGCTCGTAAGACCTGGCCGCCATATTTGTTGCATGTTCCAATTATAACTAGAAAAACGGGCGCCATCATATAAGAGGTATGAAACCTGTTCAAAATTGTGACCTTTCATCAGAAAAACGAAAAAAGAGAGATATAGGGGGTCATTCTAACCCTGGCGGTCCAAGACCGCCAGGGCTAAAATGACGGGGGCACCGCCAACAGGCTGGTGGTGCCCCGCTGGGCATTCTGACCGCGGTGGTTCGGCCGCGGTCAGAAGTGGAAAACCGGCAGTCTCCCGCCGGTTTTCCGGTGCCCAAATGAATCCTCCATGGCGGCGCAGCAATCTGCGCCGCCATGGAGGATTCTGACACCCCATACCGCCATCCTGTTCCTGGCGGTTCTCCCGCCAGGAACAGGATGGCGGTATGGGGTGTCGCGGGGCCCCTGGGGACCCCTGCAGTGCCCATGCCAATGGCACTGCAGGGGCCCCTGTAAGAGGCCCCCAAAAAGAATTTCAGTGTCTGCTTTGCAGACACTGAAATTCGCGACGGGTGCAACTGCACCCGTCGCACCTTCCCACTCCGCCGGCTCAATTCTGAGCCGGCGTCCTCTTGGGAAGGTAGTTTTACACTGGGCTGGCGGGCGGCCTTTTGGCGGTCGCCCGCCAGCCCAGTGTAAAACACAGAATAGCCGCAGCGGTCTTCCGACCGCGGTGCGGTATTCTGGAGGGGGAAGTCTGGCGGGCGGCCTCCGCCGCCCGCCAGACTTAGAATCACCCCCATAGTGTTACAAATATAAAACGTGTGTATGGAATTACAAACTGCCGACCCATGTTACTTTTGTTAATGAGACACGCTAAAGTACACAAGGGTGATGAGAAATTACACATCACCATTCTTCAATGAGAATGAAAGTGCAAATAATAAAGTTATGTAATAAAAGAAACCATCCAAGAATAGGTCTATTCAGCAACATAAAATAACAGAATGTACCCGCTCATCTAGTAGGTAACCCTCTTCACGTTTGTGTCATGACACTCACAGCAAGTTTCAACTTAGAGATCTCCGCATAGTGTACAGAAGGAAATGAGTGTAACCATTGTAATATATTAAAATCAAGTACGCAAAAATATATATATACACTATAAACAACATATACACCAAGCTTAGTAGTCCAGGCAGTGCTCCAATGAAGTCCGTGAAACACTGGGCCCACACGGTATGGGCGAGGCCACACAATATCCCTGACCATGATGGAGAGAACACTGCAGGGGCATCAGAGAGAAAGAAAACAGGCACCTCAGTGGGAGGGAAAGTCCACAAGAGGGCCACATGCCACATGCCCACTGTTCAATCCTGGGGAGTGCAAAGCTACAGTCTCTCAAGTCTCTACAGTGGGTGGGTTGCCCACTGCCATATCCTGGGGAATGCAAAGCCACAGTCTCTCAAGTCTCACAAGTGGGTGGGTTGCCCACTGTTCAATTATGCGGAGTGCAAAGCCACAGTCTTTCAAGTCTCTACAGTGGGTGGGTTGCCCACTGCCATATCCTGAGAGGAGTGCAAAGCCACAGTCTCTCAAGTCTCTACAGTGGCTGGGTTGCCCACTGTTCAATCCTGGGGAGTGCAAAGCTGCAGTCTCTCAAGTCTCTCCAGTGGGTGGGTTGCCTACTGTTCCATCCTGGGGAGTGCAAAGCCGCAGTCTCTCAATTCTCTCCAGTGGGTGGGTTGCCCACTGTTCCATCCTGGGGAGTGCAAAGCCACAGTCTCTCAAGTGGATAACAGACTCCACTGGTTCTGGTGGGGGCATTGTGCCCAGAGTGCTTCATCCTGCTAAGGACAGAGGTAGTGGATGACAGTCTCCACTGCTTCTGGAGGGGGCATGGTGCCCAGAGTGATTCATCCTGCTCGCAACGGACTCAGTTGCGTCAGTGCCCTTGGCGCTCATAGGCCAGCGGTGCTTGAGGCGACGGTGCCCTGTTCAGCGGTGCTTGAGGCGGCGGTGCCCTGTTCAGCGGTGCTTGTAGCGGCGGGACCCTGTTCAACGGTGCTTGTAGCGGCGGGCTCCTTTGCAGTGACTCTGCTGCTGGCGGTCCTATCTAGCCCAGCGGGGCTTGTGCTGGCGGTCCTCTCTAGCCCAGCGGGGCTTGTGCTGGCGGTCCTCTCTAGCCCAACCGGCCAGGTGCTGGCAGTGGCCTCCTAGGCAGCAGGGCAGGTGCTGGTGATGGCCTCTTGGGCAGCAGGGCAGGTGCTGGCGGTGGCCTCTTGGGCAGCAGGGCAGGTGCTGGCAGTGGCCTCCTGGGCAGCGGGGATGATGGCGGTGGCCTCTTGGGCAGCGGGGATGATGGCGGTGGCCTCCTGGGCAGCGGGGATGATGGCGGTCGTGCTGCTCTTCCCAGACTTGCAGGTTTCTTGTGGCCCTTTCACACCTTGGAAGGTATCGCAGCTGACATCACACTCCCACCGGGACCCCTGGGAGCGGATTTGGTGGCTTGAGTCTTCCCCCTCTCCCGCCGGGCACTAGCAAACTTTTGATGTTTGTCAGGTTGGGGACTGTCCGTGCTGTGGCTCCGTGCCACACTGGCTGCCCTGGTGGCCGGTGCACTCCAGATTCCGATGACTACAGGCACCACTGGTCCTGGAGATGTTGTGGCTGAGGTGCTAGGTTGTGACCTGGAAAGTCGGGCCCTAGGAGACGGACGGGGTGGGGAGGTGTGGGAAAGAGGTCAAGGTTGGACAGGTTGTGGTTGTAGGAGGTGTAAGTTTGGTGACTTTGGGTGAAGTTGCATGCGCTGGAGGCTGTCGTGAGGTGGATGGCTGTTTTGTGGGTGTGTGCCTGCGTTTGTGTATCTTGGGAGGTGGTGTCACAGACACACTGGGAGAGGACACAGGGGACGTGTGAATGGTAGTGGCGTTGGTGACTGAACGTGAGCTGGGTGTGGTGGTGTGTGTGCTGGTGATGGCAGTAGTGGCTGTAGATGTAGTGCATGCAGGTGTGAGTGGAGACGAGACTGGGAGGGAGGAGGGGGATGTGGAGGAGGGGGACACAGTGGAGGCAATGGATGTTGGTGTGTCTGCATGTGTGTGATGCTTGCGTGAGTGCCTGTGGGATGTGTGGTGCTTATGTTTGACAGAGCTTCCCTTGTGTGTTTAGGTGTGTGCATGCTGGTCTGATGGTGTGCTTGGGATAGGCTGGGGTAGAGGGGATTGGGTCTGGGTGGAGGAAGTTGGAGGGGGGAGGCTAGAGACGGGGACAATGGCTGCCATCAGTGCTGAGGCCAGAGTCTGAAAAGCTCGCTGAAGGGCCGCCTGACCAGAATGAATGCCCTCCAGGAATGCATTTGTTTGTTGCAACTGCCTTTCTACACCCTGGATGGCATTCAAAATGGTAGACTGCCCAACAGTGAGGGACCTGAGGAGGTCAATGACAGTGAGGGCAGCAGGGGTGACTGGGGCGGCAGGGCCTGAGGTGCCTGGGGCGAAAGTGATGCCCACCCTCCTGGGTGAGCGGGCACGGGGCAAAGGCTGAGGGGCTGCTGGAAGGGTGGTGCTGGTAGGGGGGGTGGCGGCTGTACCTATAGATGCGGGGGGCACAGACGTTGCCGCCACCACAAGGGAGCTCCCGTCACAGGACGAGTCTGTGTCACTGGTCTCAGCTCCTGTCCCCGCCATGGAGCTCCCCTCATCCTCTGCCCCACTGCTGAACTCCGAGTCCATAGTGTCGCCCTCCAGGGCCATGTGGGATGCAGCTCCCTCCTGCTCCGGTGCCACTGCTCCTCCGCCTAATGATGCTAATGCACACAAGAACAGGGAGACCACAAAAAGGGGAGGGGGGTGACAGAAGAAAGACATGTTGAGTGCATGCAATACCGGTACCGTTGGCGGACACGACAGACACAGAAGCCCCCTGCACTACGCCACGCTATTGGGCTCCACTGTTCAATCCCTGGGACATGGCCTACAAGGCTATGGACGACATCTGCACACATGAATGACACAGGGGCATGACTAGGTGTACTTGGCACTCTACAGAGGTGGGGTGGGGTGCCACATGGCCTGCCTTATGGTGGGAACTCGCCCTGGCTTAGGGAAACCCACACTCCACATCTCCAACCCAGACACCTCCACTGCGAGCAAAATCAGCAGGATGAGAGTGTACTCACCCCCTTGTGGCTGCTGTAATGCCTGTAAGTGCCCATCCAACTCCGGATACGCCACCACCGGGATCCAGAACATCAGGGGGGTCATGGTGCGACGGGCACCCCTCCCACGTTGGGAGGCCATCCCCAGCTGAGCCTCCGCCGTCTTCTTGCTCCAGCGTCGAATGTCCTCCCATCTTTTACGGCACTGGGTGCTCCGTCTGTGGTAGACCCACAAGGTCCGTCGTCCTTGGCGATGGCATGCCAAATATCTTTTTTCTGGTGGGCGCTGACCTACATGAATTGTACAGGAGGAAGAGACATGTTATTACCAACTGCACCATCACAGTCATTGGCCCCCATCCTTACCCTTGCCATGTGGCACATGCATTCATCGTTGTTTCCTCCATTGTCGACAGGTCTACCATGAATGTGCAGATGGTGTGTTTGGCCGACCAGTACATCACCCATGTGAATGGCAAGTTTCCTGGCTCAGTGCATGATGCCTACATCCTGCGAAATAGCAGCATCCCTTATGTTATGGGTCAACTCCAGAGGCACCGTGTGTGGCTATTAGGTGAGCACCTGGAAGCAAAACAATGGGAATGGTTGTCTGGGTCTGGGGATATCCCTACAGGTTAGTGTGTGTCTAACAGTTGTCCCTCACCATTTGCAGGTGACTCTGGTTACCCCAACCTCTCATGGCTACTGACCCCAGTGAGGAATCCCAGGACAAGGGCAGAGGAACGCTAGAATGAGGCCCATGGGCGAACTCGGCGGATTATAGGACGGACCTTCGGCCTCCCGAAGGCCAGGTTCAGGTGCCTCCATATGACAGGTGGATCCCTATTCTACTCACCAAAGAAGGTGTGCCAGATCATCGTGGCCTGCTGTATGCTTCACAACTTGGCTTTGCGACGACAGGTGCCTTTTCTGCAGGAGGATGGTCCAGATGGCGGTGTTGTTGCAGCTGTGGAGCCTGTGGACAGTGAAGACGAGGAAGCAGAAGAAGAGAACATGGACAGCAGGAACTCGGTGATCCTGCAATATTTCCAGTGAGACACAGGTAAGAGTACGGACCTGCTTACTACATGTACTTTAACATTACTACCTCTCTACTGTCTGTCGTTTTCACCCAGTGTATGGTCACTGATTTGTCACTTTCCCTTACAATTTCACAGATGTGGGTCCCAATGTGTGACATCTGCTTTGTTTCCTCAAGGACTCGAGCTGTGTGACATAGGTATGTTGACATTACAATTGAAAGAGCATTTTGTCACTGTGATTGCTAATACACCATTTCGAAATCACAGACTGACTCCAGATTGTTTTGTGGTTCAAGGGTGTTTATTTAAGTGCTCAATATTGGAGGGGGTTGTGAAATGGTGAGGAGTGATGGTGGAGGAATGTCCATGGCAGAGTCCAGTCTATTAGTCTCACAGGTGCATTGCCCAAATGGGCACAGGAAGTGGAGCTGGGGCAGTTTAAGGATGGACAGGGTGACAAAATGGGACAGTAGGATGACATTCAGGGTGGTCTCATTTCTTGGCGGGGGTCTTGGCATCGTTCTCTGTCTTTGTCCTGGATCTCAGGGACCATTTGCGAGGTGGTTCTCCCTCTGCAGGGGGTGGGGTGCTGGTGTGGTGGTCCTGTGGCAGTACCTCCTGTCCACTAGCGCCGGCGGAGGTGGTGTGCATTTCATCGTCCAGGCTAGTGTCAGGGGCCCCTTGTAGTGCCACAGTGTCCCTCCTGGTGTTGAGTACTTCCTTCAGCACCCCTACGATGGTGCCCAGGGTGGAATTGATGGCTCTGAGTTCCTCCCTGAAGCCCATATACTGTTCCTCCTGCAGGCACTGGGTCTCCTGAAACTTTGCCAGTGCCGTTGCCATTGTCTCCTGGGAGTGGTGGTAAGCTCCCATGATGTTGGAGAGGGCCTCGTGGAGAGTGGGTTCCCTGGGCCTGTCCTCCCCCTGTCGCAAGGCAGCCCTCCCAGTTCCCCTGTGTGCCCTGGACCGTGTGCCCACCACCACTGCCCCCAGGTCCCTTTTTTTGTTGGGGTGGTGGGTTAGCCTGTGTTCCCTGTAGTGGTGGACACACTGCTGATTGACGTGTCCTGGGGACGGAGGTATGGGCCCGCTGGGTGGGTGCTGTGCTGGTGTTTCCAGAGGGGGGAAGCTCTGTGGTGGCCTGTGACTGGGTGAGGGGAACCAACTGTCCTGAGGTCCCCGATGGGCTGGGCTGGTCATCTAGATCCAGTTGGACAGAGGTGCTGTCATCACTGTGGGCCTCTTCTGTTGGTGGTGTGGATATGTGTGGACCCTCCTGTCCGGTGATGTTGGGTAGGGGTCCTGCAGGGGTATAAAAGGATGTTCATTACATCTGTGTATGCCATGGTGTGCAATGGGTGTGTGACCGAGTACCCCAGTGCTTGCATTCCTGTGTGGGACCTTGTGTAGTGATGGTTTAGGGGGGTGTATGGGTATGTGCAGTGGCCATGCTTTAGTGATGGGTGTCCATGCTGTGTTGTTGGATGCAGGGCTTGGTGTTAGGATGTGTGGTTTGTGATGTTGGGATATTTGTGAGGAGTTAGAGTGATGGGGTGAGGGTGAGGGTGGGGGTATGTGCTGGCATGCAGGTAGGGTGGGGGATGTAATAGTTAAGATTTAACTTACCAGAGTCCATTCCTCCACCTACTCCTGTGAGGCCCTCAGGATGCAGAATTGCCAAGACCTGCTACTCCCATGTTGTTAGTTGTGGGGGAGGAGGTGGGGGTCTGCCGCCAGTCCGCTGAACCGCAAGATGGTGTCTTGAGACCACGGAACGTACCTTCCCCCGTAGGTCGTTCCACCTCTTCCTGATGTCCTCCCGATTTCTTGGGTGCTGTCCCACTGCGTTGACCCTGTCCACTATTCTTCGCCATAGCTCCATCTTCCTTGCAATTGAGGTGTGCTGCACCTGTGTACCGAATAGTTGTGGCTCTACCGGGACGATTTCATCCACCATGACCCTGAGCTCCTCCTCCGAGAACCTGGGGTGTCTTTGCCATGCCATGGGGTGGTGTCGGTGATGTGTGGAGTGGTGTGTGGGGTGATAAGTGTGCTGATATGTAGTGGTGTGTAGTGTGAGGTGCGTAGAAGTTATGTGGGCGATGGTGTTGTGTGCCTGTGGATGCTAGTATTGTTGATAGTGGTGTCTCTCTCTGGCCTCCTCTCAGTAATTGTGGTCGTAGGGGTTCGTGGGTGATGTGGGTGTGTGTTTTATATTGTTTTGGGTGTGTGGGAGTGGTGTGTGTATGTGTATCAGGTGTGTGTATTTCGATTTGTCCAATGTGGCTGTGTTTTTTATGTGTGTATGTATTTTGAGCGCGGCGGTGTGTACCGCCAATGGAATACCGAGGTTGAAAGACCGCCGCGTGGATTCGTGGTGTCATGATAGTGTGGGTGTATTTCTGTTGGTGTGACGGTGGAGGTTTTGTTTTCGCCAGTTTATCACTGACCTTTGGTGTGGCGGACTTGTGTGGGTGTCTGAATTTTGGCGGGTTCCGTGCTGTGGGTCATAATAGCTGTGGCAGACTTCAGCAGCCACGGCGGTGTGTTGGCGGTCTTCTGCACAACGGTAAACGGCTTTTACCGCCAGTGTTGCAATGACTGCCATAATGTTTAGCAAATTCAATTTTACAGCAGCCCTAAAAATTATATCTGATCAAGTGGTCTGTCTAATTACAGTATTAATAGAGACATAAAAAGAAATCTTGTCGTGCAAAGAGCAATGATCTGTGTTTCAACAAGCATCTAATTCATTCAGTTGCTTGTTTAGTTTTTGATCTAAAGATTTAGCAACAATGAGTTGCAAATATTGTATTGCACGTTTAAAAAAAGAAAAGAGGCCTATTGTGTGTTTACGAACACAACTTTCTCTTATTAACAAACTGCTATTCATCACTGTCAAGGTATCAGTCCAGTTGACATAACTTGTATAATGCTAGTAAATATTTTGTAAATTATTTGAACTGGTAAAACACCATGTAGTATGTTTTAGATAGGAACATACTGACCTTTTAGTTAGGCATGTAATCAACCAAAATTGCCCTTCATTGGATTCACTGCATTTTCTACTTCATCCAATGCTATAAACATCCTTGCACACCTACCTCAATGACAGTTATAATAATAACATATATAAATAAATGGTACCACTGAGAGAAAGATTATATATTGTTCCCCATGCTTAGAGACTGTTTTAGATTCATGACATGCTGCTAAGGTTATTAGAATATTGTATTACAAGCAGAGGGTACTCTTTTTACAACCACTCCACAGTATTTACGTGTTGAAGTCTGAGAGCATGATAATGACTTGTTTCAGAGCACTTTACTTCAAGTATCATGGATTTTTGGTGACTCAATATATTGCGTGGATGCTATTAAAAATTGAAAGGCCCAATAAAGTACCACTTTCCTACAGGAAAATGAAATTAAATTATTTGAACATTAGGAAGAGAAAACAATATAGCTGTTGAGGTAATTAAATATGCTTGGGCCTGAAAATTCAGCCCCTGATCATGAGACCTTGATGTTTCATCCACAATATTCCTCCTCATCATAGCTAAGTCCTTTAGGGTGGGATGCATTGCCACTAGTTCCTCATGAGGCACATTATCCTGTAGCGGATATCTGTAGATTTGTGGTGCCTATCAGAGTCTGATAAAGGCTAGTGGAATAGGTTTCAGTCAGTCACAAGTCAGAATTTTCTGAAGAAATCTGAGGAAAATAAAAGAAATTCTGCCCCAGGCCTGCCAGATATTCAGTGGCAGATAATCGAAGGATTAGTCATCAATGTTACAGGAATTTGTTGAGGACAGAGTTCAGTCTCTTCTTCCTTCCTCACTCATGGTCTGCACTCTGCTTCTACTCTCCATAAAAATAATGAAAAGCTTTGTGTTCTTGTCCTACTAACCCATTGCCTTTCCTGCTCTTACACACAAAGAGTGAAAAAACATCCTGCTACACATGACTCATCCAAGAAATACATTGGTCCATCTAGAATGGGAACAACAATAGATCTATAGATTTGGTATCCATAGCTATGGCCTGAACAAATGATTTTATACTGATACAACTATAGAATAACATAGACATTCTGTACCTCCATTCAGAAGTTTTATACAATCAATGTATCCGTTCCTTGAGTATAATGTTTCACTTCAAAAGTAATACCTACCTACAAGGATGGACATTTCATACTAGACTAAGTGGCATATTCTGAATGCTAGCATCCAGGTGGTTTATTAGGAAGAAATATATGTGAATAAGTCACAACTCCCAGGATTTTAGGGACATAGCCATTTCACTTATAAATATCCTTCAACACTTCAGTAACTCTCAAATTATTTTTGTGACATCTGCTCCTGCCTCTTAATATTAAACACACTGTTGATTTCCATAGCTTTATGTGGGTTAGGTATGTATATAAAGAAGAAACATGTCAGAGTAATACAGGAGTGCATCCTCACTGTGGTACGTAGCTACTACTAGACCTCAGGAGGACAGTTTAACTTCCTAACAATCCTCATGCCTTTTTATTAGTGTGAGTAAATTATATTTTGACTGCAACAGAAGCATCCTAATATGGACTCTGACTGAGACGGCAACAAGACAGTGGCATAACAAAGGCCCCAGCAGCCCCCGCAGTGTGGGGGGGCCCGAGCTCCAGGGGATGTCCTCAACACACTACCCTGGTCTCAGCGCTCCAGAGTAAGCCTGAAGGGGGGCCCTCCATGTACTTTGCAGGGGGCCCACTCAAGTTTTGTTATGCCACTGCACCAAGCTCTGGCACATTCTAGTAAGATTATGATGTGGGCCTCGTGTCAATACTTCTCCTTTTAAGTAACAGATCATCACATTCTCCATGACCTGTGACTTGCTTACTCCAGGTGGTGAGTGACCAAAGTGGTGGATGACACACTTGCAAATTTACTTTCATATTACGCAAGGATGCCACACTTAGCTTGTTTCCAGACACGGTTGGGCCAGGTGTGAAGATTGTGGCTGCCTGGTTATAAAGGAAAAGTCTGCATTCTTGCCCTAACATTCAAATTATGATAATACCCTTAATGAAGTAGGTTGTGTCTTTACTGATTTTGAATGTGGCACAAGCCTTTACCTTGTTGTTCCTATTCTCTGCTAATTCTATGGATATGTTTTATAGAGCTTGACTGTAGGCATTAATCCCTTTTCATCCATGTCATCAATTGTGTCCTTTAGCATGCCATGAATGATGTAATATGTGAGGTGATTAGGAGTGCATGGTGCGAGCCCAAGTTATATTTACTTCCTTGAACTATAACTCATGAATTTCAGTGGTTTTTGGAATTGTAAACAATAATTTCTATCTCATTTCATCACCTTACTATAAAGTTACTTTAATCCTGTTTTTCAGGAAATTTCTTTTTTTTTCTTTACATAAGCTATTATACCATAGATAACTATAACGTCACTTTAACCTTTATATATTTCAGTGAATTTACGTTTTTTTAAAATCATATTCAGCCAATATCCCTTTTGTGCACTCACCCAACCCCTAGCTGGCAAACTCCGACTGTGTACAGCCTTTGGAATAGTATAGCGGAGTGTTGGCCATAGGGCCTCTTTCTATTTTCAGGTACCTTGCAATTCCTGCGGTACTTGCCTTTCACATTCAACACCAAGGTATCATGGTAATGTGCAAGATTCCTCATGGAAGGTGGCATGGTAAGGCACTACCATGAAGGTGAAGCCTGTTTAGCGGGTATAGAAGGATTACTGCATTACTTCCTATGAAGACTGTGCCTATGTTCCACGAGGGTACAGCTGCAATCGTGACACGCATTATATGTGTTTTTAAATTTTGACCCTTCTCAATGTTGGCTTCTAATCAGATTTCTCTGTACCACAGGGCTGGTTGAAAGGTACCGAAAAGGCCAGAGGGAGAAAATGCTCCTTTGGTTAAATACAATGCCCTGTTTTTAAAATTTGTATTCTGTATTGGTCCTGCGGGATTAAGCGTCCCGATATAAGTAACTTTTGAATACTTTCAAGCCCAACACGAGTAAATCTTTAAACGCTTTAAACAATTGAACGGATTTATAACAAGTCAAAAAAACATGTATTCTGAGCAAAGTTCTAAGATTCTGGCAATTTGGTATAAATTGGTTCTTCTTATTATATATTTATTTTTAAACGTTAAATTCAAAATGTTCATGACCATAGAGAATAACATCTCCAATTACAATATCAAAGATAATTCATAAATGGCAAAGTGCAGAGTGCGTTAGATAAAACGTCCCAGTAAACAGTAAGCACGAAGGAGAAATAAAGTACATAAAGCAGTACGTTATATAATCATGGGTCGTGGCTAGAGAGATGCACCATCGACGAAAATAATCTCATCACATTTTAGAAATAACAATTACGATAACAAAGTATGATGTGCGTTAGGTTAAATCATACGAGTATGCGCCAACCAGACAGCAAGACCACATCCTACAGAACATATAGACAATGAATCATGGTCAGAGAGAAACACAGCCATCCAGTGGCTGAAAGGGTCCCGAATACGAAACAACCTCGGTCGAGACCTACCATTGTCTAAAATGGAAACCTTAAGCGTACTAGCGTTAATAAACTTCTGCCATCATACCCGTGGAAGTGGTGCATCACTCAGCAGACAGTCATGATCCATAATTAACGTTGTGAGGGAAATAGTAAAACAAATAAAATCCCCAGTACTCTAGAAGAAATTAATTAATGGAGAGAAAGTATATTCAGCTTATTCTAACATTTAAAATGATTCGTCTTTTTGCAGGAAACATTCAATAGAGATTTGCATGGGCATTGTTCTTCTTAATTTCAGAGTAAACCCCCGTCCCTACTCCATTTATCTGCTCTGTGCTGAAACAACTTGGCATTCCTCGACATATCACCCAAAAGGATTGAGAGAGTGTAGTTTATATAATCTATATTAACATGAAATGTTTATGAATCAATGTGTGATAATACTGCATAGAAACTATAATGATAGTAATTTTGCTTAGACGTGCACTTGAATTGTGACCACGGGGAGTGGCCACCAATGTATACGTAGACTAAAAATAATGACCAAAATGTTTATATTATGTTTAAATAAGTTTATACTAATGATTGCGTCATTGAATCTGTACTGAAATCTTCATAGGCCTTAAATTAGCATGAGCCGAAGATTAGCTGCCTTGGCTCTCATATTAAATGCATTTTTCTATTTTTCAGTATGCTGACTCACAAAGGGACATGGCCCTGCGTGTTCTTTTTCTTCATATTAGAAGACAAATGTAACCATGTTAGATCCGTTCACACAGCCTTTGCAGAATAAATGTTAAAAGTAAATTGAAACAGTGTAGATTAATGTTATGTACAAGGTCATTCAAACCAGTGAAGACAATGGAACTGCTGACCAAAAGATGTGCAAAGAATTACAGAAAGATGAAATCATACCGGACGTGCCACATCTGAAGACGGCAATTACGAAGACCAATCAAAGACTTGTAAAACAATATGGGGTGAAGAGTTGGGTTACCTAAATTGTATTCTGATAGGTTAAAGATAGTGGGGTATAACTAACGTCCAATAGAATTTTGGGGGAATGTACAATAGAAAAGGGATAAAAACCCATGTCACGGGGAGTCATTTAGGTGGGTTAGGGAATGCTATTGATTTTATCCAGAAACTCTGTCTCCACCAAGTCACCAAGGATGTGAGGGATGTGCTGTGCTACTCCAAATGTCCTAAATTGTATTCAGATAGGTTAAAGATAATGGGGTATAACTAACGTCCAATAGAATTTTGGGGGAATGTACAATAGAAAAGGGATAAAAACCCATGTCACGGGGAGTCATTTAGGTGGGTTAGGGAATGCTATTGATTTTATCCAGAAACTCTGTCTCCACCAAGTCACCAAGGATGTGAGGGATGTGCTGTGCTACTCCAAATGTCCTTCCCTTCCTTTGAAGACCAGTTTGGTGACTTGGTGGTTTACTTAAAACCATCCTCGCCCTTAGATTTGTCCATGTTACACTTTACCTCCTTATGAGGAAAGTGCCCTTTTTGCCCCAGGAGCTGAGTTCTGACTGGTGGCGATTTGACTGATGTCCTGAAGACGAAGACTGAACCTGTGCGCTGACCTAAACCTTGGAGGGTAATTATGACAATGCGATTGCAATTTGTCTGTTTGCTTTTCCTTTCTAGGTACCAACTGCTTACTTTTGATAGAGACCGTAGTCAGATGTTTTCCAAATTGGTGTTCTAAATTGTTTTGCATGAAGCCCAACATGCTAATGCTAATCAGTGGTTAGGACAGGTGCTCACTAAACTGACACAAATAGACAAATGACCGAGACTATGCTTTGTTGAACTGACGCATTATTGACACTCTGCTAATCTTGATCTATGTTCATGCTGTGTTATGTTCTGATGTTTGTGATTCTCGCTTTAATGAAATCTTACCAAAGTTGCCATATCGTAACTATGCTATTATGTTTCTTGGCTATGAGATTGACGTATCTGATATTAGAATTGTGAACAATAGGGAATAAAACTCACAAAATTCTACTAAACAAGGTGTGGTTATTCATAGCTGAAAGGTCATGGTAGTGTCTTTGAATTGATTAATGACTTTGACTAAGGTGAAATGCATTGTCGTGCCTCTTCCCCAATTCTCACTATCTATCCGTGATCGCCTTAGAGACATCAGATCTGATCCTGAAAGATGTCCCTAGAGCTTGTAACAAGCCAGCTTTTAGGGCCAACCCCAGTAACTTCTCTTTCTCGGAGTATGAGAGAAAATTTACTATGATCTTCTAGGGGCTCTTCCGCCCAGGATGTTGTTTAAACGGATCCCTGTGCACTCGCTAGATTTCCACTCCTAGATTATTCATCCAGTTATCATGCGGATTTTTTTTTTTTCAGAAGGTTAATGACAAATATTTTAATATCAAACCCTCCAAGCCCTCCTTAACTCCTAGAATCCTGACATTGTTCAGTCTAGCATTATTTTCAATTCTCTCACGTTTGTGATACCTCCCGCGAGTTTTCCTGGACCACTGTTTGGAGTGTCTCAAACCCCTCCTCTAAGTCCTGTGTACGTGGAGCCAAATTCTCAATTTTAACTTCTAAACTGGAGTAGGTGATTTGGATCCCAATCTGATTTGCCTCCTTCGACAATTGAGCGAGAGTTCTTTGGACCAAATCCCACCCCCTTGGCCTGTTAGCCAGTGCTTCTGAATCTTCCAGCTCTCTGGGCTTCTGGGGCCTTTGAGGTATTCCACCTCCCCCTCCAGGCACTACCCCATCACCCAAGTTAGAGGGGACCATCCCCACGTCTGTGGGACCCTCATGAAACATTGGAAGCGTTAGCAAGGCAGGGGAGGCACAAATAGGTAACTCCATCAAGACTGCATTCTCCAAATCCAACCCCCTTGCCACACTATCACACTCGGCTAAACGGTTAAACTTAGCTGCTTCCTCTTGCCTTCTGTAAGAAGATCATTCATCTCTGTCCGCGTTTTAAAATATGACTTTAACGAAGGCGTGATTCTCTTTGAGTTTTTAATTAACAGACTCTTATCCTCCGTTAGGGATTTCTCTGCAGCCACTCTCGTTACGGGTGATTTCAGTGTGTTTTTGGGATGGGGGGCGTTTGTTAATGCGTTCTTCAGGTGAGTTTTAACCATCCTAACAGAGGCCCTTAATTTCATCTGTTCTAATCCAAACCTCAGGCCTCCCTCACCCTCCTGCACGCTACGAGAACCCAGGGGCCTCAACAAGTGTCTCTCAGTACCACCCCGCTTCATGCATTTCACGAATTGAGCCTTATCATCAGCTCCTTTAACCAGCTCACTGCCTGAACTTTGGTCTGGAAGCTCCATCACCTTAAAAAGTAGCTTATTTCCTTTGTCTGCCCCGCTCTGCAGTTTCAGGTGTTTTTTTCCTCCATTGCTGAATCCAGGGCTGATATAGATAGGAAACTCCAACTGATGCTGGCTCTGCCACAGCTGCCCTCTGCGAAGTCTCCAGCGTACTGCACACTGACTCAGGAGCACACCAGCCGCCGAAATCCAGAAAGAAAAGAACCCTGGGGCCACCATGGAAACTGGCACCTTAAAATACGGTAAAAAAAGGGGGGAATGGGGTTCTATGTTATCCTAGGCATTGCCGCCCTACCAGGTAATCAGCAGCCGTGCTAATCCCAATGTGATGTGGCTCACTCCTGGCAGGTGCTCTGGCCGAGCTCTAGCTGGCTGCCATGTTCCCCAACAGCCAAAGAGTTTTAATCTCTACCTGAAAAGTTGCCAACTTCAGCTCTGTAGTGTCCTTCTCTGATTGGCCAGCCTCTGACAGCCTGGCCAGGCTGTCTTCATGAGTTGTGAAGTGTCCTGGGCTGATCACAAAGGATGTGCCTGGTGTACTGGGAACTACCTCAGCAGATGGGGAAACAGGAAGGGAAAGGTCTGCCAAACTGGTCTTCAAAGGAAGGGAAGGACATTTGGAGTAGCACAGCACATCCCTCACATCCTGCAACCCCAGACAATTAGGTGCCATCTTGATTATATTAGGAGAGGGCAGGAGAGGGGCTTGTTTAGGATTTTTAGCCACACCAGTGGGTGGGCTCAGCCAGATGTAACCTCCAAAACCAGTTTAATCCATGATGGATTTTTGAAGAATGTTGCTCCCTGGGATTGATTTTTGCCACACTTCCCAGGAAGTGGTCATCACAGGGGGGAAGGACCCTGATCAAATTGGATATCCAGGACCCCCTTGCTTTTAACCCAGGAGCAAGGATAAATATGGCAGAGGTGCACTCACACCTCAGTTCCCTACCAGATCCCTACAAGGAAGAACATCTGAAGAAGAAGGACTGCTTTGCTGGAACCCTATCCTGCACATGGACACTGCACTCTGAAGGACTGCACCAGCTGCACACTTGGTCTTCACCACAAGAAGGACTTTGCCTGGCTTCAACTGATTCAAGGTGGGACTCCCCGTTTGCTACAGGTGAAAAACTGCTAACCAGAATCCCCTCCATCAACTCCTGAAGAAACTGACCAGCTGACCACTGTCCAGTGGCCAAATTGGAGTTTGAGCAAGGTGCATTGAGGGAGTTGAATTCCGCAACCTCAAGGAGCAACCCAGAGCTTCTGGAACCTTGGGGTGAGCTGTGGACTCCAAAAGAACCTTAAAAGACCTTCTGGAAGAAGATCCAGAAGTTTGGATAAGCCTGGAGAACTTTTTGGAAAAAGCTCCAGAAAGGGACCGATCCGCCACGGCAAATCTAGCCAGCTTGCCTCAAACACGACCCGGCCTGACTTGCAGGTTCGTCCTGCTGAAGAAATTCTCCAAAAAAGAGACTAAGTTCGAACGTAGAAAGTTGACTGGGACGTCCCACACAGTGTCTACGTAGAGGGCTCCAGGGACGTCGGATCAAGATTTGGGTTTGCCCTGGTCGAATGATTTTCTTCTCGAAAAATCATCTAAGTCCAAACGTAGAAATCTTCACCTAGAGCTCCCGTGATGCATATCTGAGGAAGGGCTCCAGGGAGGCCGGATAGAACTGGTTACTCCATCCCACTGAAGAAAATCTTTTTAAAAACGACTAAGTCCAAAGGTAAACTTTTGACTGAGGCCTCCCTCTTTCTGTAGCAAAGCAAGGCTCCATCACGTTCAGCCTTAAACTTTGACTTTGCCCGGGTCGATGTGCGACCAGATTACCAGATTGGGGCTTTTCATTTGTATGCACTACAAAACAGTAATTCTTTAAAAATTCATATCTCCGGTTCCCCTTATCTGATTTTATTTGTTTTGGTGTTATTTTAAAGATAAGGATATAGGGCCAGATGTTTAAAAAAAAAAAAATATCGCATTTCTTAAATAGCGAATTTTAAGAAATCCCTATTTAAGAAATGAAAAATGGTATGTATGAATTTTGCTATTCGGTAATAGCGATTTCTTAAAATTCGCACATGCTATTACCGAATCGCAGATAGAGAATCTGACCCCATTCACACCTATGGTCCTGTGGTGAATGTTGTTGCATTTCCCAAATTGAGAGCTCCGGTTAGAAATTCACAATTTAGGAAATGCAAATCCCACGGTGCTGGGGGCCTAAGGCCCCCTCTGCTGCACCCCAAAAATATTTTTACGGACATGTGAAGCACACACATGCTTTAGGGGCATTTTTAAATTTTGCACATGGTTACCTCCAAACCTTAGTTTATGGTAATTGCATTTCCTAGATGCCCAATTCGCATTTAGGAAATGCTTGATGCATGTGCTTTGGAAATCGCAAATAGGAATTCTCCATTTGCGATTTTCAATTTAGAGAATCGCAATTTGCGCTTCTCTAAATGGTGTCGCAATTTTGAGGAATCGCTAAAATGGTGATTCCTTAAAATTGCACTGTGAATGCGTTTCAGACATTGTGAAAGGCAATTTTGCGTTCGCAAACGGCCAAATTTTGAAATTTGCACCGTTTGCGAATGCAAAAAAGCTTGATAAATCTGGCCAATAATCTTGCTTTAAAACTTGGCGCCTAAATTAAGCCTTGTCGCTCGTTGCTCGTTGATAAGCTACCAGGGGTTGAGCTGGGTTTAATTTATTGAGACCTAACTGGACCTAATTGGAGGTTAGTGCCCTATTGCTAAGTGTAGGTACTTACCTGCCCTTGCCAATAATCCACTTTCCAACAAAAGAGTACTATGTTCATTAGAAGACCGAAAATCTAACACATAATGTTTCTTAAATTAAATATTACAGCAATGTAATCTAAATAATGGTATCTGATCAAGTGGTCTGTGTAATTACAGTATTAATAGAGACATAAAAATAAATCTTGTCATGTAAAGAGCAATGATCTGTGTTTCAACAAACATCTAATTAATTCAGTTGCATGCTTAGTTATTGATCTAAAGATTAAGCAACAAAGAGTTCCAAATATTGTACTGCACGGTTTAAAAAAGGAAAGTGACCTATTGTGTGTTTATTAACACAACTTTCTCTTATTAACAAACTACTATTTATCAGTCCAGTTGACATAACTTGTGTAATGCTTGTAAATATGCTGCAAATTATGAGCACTGGTAAAACACGATGTAATGTTTTTTAGAGGAACAGACTGACCTTTCAGTTAGGCATGTAATCAACCAAATTTGCCCTTCATTGGATTCGCTTCATTTTCTACTTCATCCAATGCTATATACATCCTTACAAACCTACCTCAATGACAATTATATTAATAATATATATATATAAATGATACCATTGACAGAAAAATGATATATTTTTCCCCATGCTTAGATACTGTTGTAGATTCATGCCATTCTGCTGCTAAGATTATTAGGATATTATATTACAAGCAGAGGCTACTCCTTTTACAACCGCTGCACAACATTTACGCGATGAAGTCTGAGATCATGATAACGACTTGTTTCTGAGCACTTTTCTTCAAGCGTCATGGATTTTCGGTGACTCAATATTTTGCGGATGCTATTAAAAAGTGAAGTGTCCAATAAAGTACCACTTTCTTACAGGAAAATGAAGTTAAATTATGTGAACTTTAGGAAGAGAAAACAATATAGCTGTTGAGGTAAATAAATAGGCCTGAAAATGCAGCCCCTGATCATGAGACCTTGATGTTTCATCCACAACATCCCTCCTCATCATAGCTAAGTCCTTTAGGGTGGGATGCATTGCCACTAGTTCCTCATGAGGCACACTATCCTGTAGCGGATTTCTGTAGATTTATGGCGCCTATCAGAGTCTGATAAAGGCTAGTGGGATAGGTCTGAGTCAGCCACAAGTCAGAATTTTCTGACAGAATCTGTAAAAAAATCAAAGAGATTCTGCTTCAGGCCTGACAGATATTCAGTGGTTAGTCATCAATGTTACAGGAATTTGTTGAGGACAGAGTCCAGTCTCTTTTTCCTTCCTCACTCATAGTCTGCACTCTGCTTCTACTCTACATAAAAATAATCAAAAGCTTTGTGTTCTTGTCCTGCTAATCCATTGCCTTGCCTGATCTTACGCACTAAGAGTGAAAAAACATCCTGCTACGAATGACTCATCCAAGAAGTACATTGGTCCATCTAGAATCGGAACAACAATGGATCTATAGATGGGTATCCATAGCTATGGCATGAACAAATGACTTTATACTGATACAACTATAGACTAACATAGACATTCTGTTCCTCCATTCAGAAGTGTTATACAATCAATGTATCTGTTCCTTGAGTGTAATGTTTCACTTCAAAAGTAATACCTACCTACAAGGATGGACATTTCATACTATACTAACTTACATATTCTGGATGCTAGCATCCAGGCGGTTTATTAAATAGAAATATATGTGAGTAAGACACAATTCCCAGGATTATAGGGACATGGCCATTTCACTTAAAAATATCCATCAACACCTCCGTAAATCTCAAATTATTATTATGACATCTGCAGCTGCCTCTTAATATTAAACACACTGTTGATTTCTATAGCTTTATGTGGGTTAGGGATGTATATAAAGAAGAGACATGCCAGAGTAATACAGGGGTGCATCTTCACTGTGGTACTTAGCTACTACTGTACCTCAGGTGGACCGTGTAATTTAGAATAAACCTCATGCCTTTTTATTAGTGTGAGTAAATTATATTTTGACTACAACAGAAGCAGCCTAATCCGGCTTCTGACTGAGACGCCAACAAGACAGTGGCGTAACAAAGGCCCTAGCAGCCCCTGTAGTGTGGGGGGGCCCGAGCGCCAGGGGATGTCCTCAACACACTACCCGGGTCTCAGCACTCCCGAATAAGTCTGGAGGGGGAACCCTCAATGTACTTTGCACGGGGCCCCCTCAAGTTTCGTTATGCCACTGCAACAAGCTCTGGCACATTCTAGTAAGATTATGATGTCGGCCCCATGTCAATACTTCTCTTTTTAAGTAACAGATCATCACATTCTACATGACCTGTGACTTGCTCACTCGAGCTGGTGAGTGACCAAAGTGGTGGGTAACACACTTGCAAATTTGCTTTCACATTACGCAAGGATGCCACACCTAGCTTGTTTCCTGACACAGTTGGCCCAGGTGTGACAATTGTGACTCCCTGGATATAAAGGAGGAGTCTGCATTCTTACCCTAACATTCAGATGAATGTGATGGCCATAGCTGCCTTTGAAGATAATACCCTTAATGAAGTAAGTTGTGTTTTTACTGATTTTGAATGTGGCACAAGCCTTTACCTTTTTGTTCTTATCCTCTGCTAATTCTATGGATATGTTTTATAGAGCTTGACTGTAGGCATTAATCCTTTTCATCCATGTCATCAATGGTGTCCTTTAGCATACCATGAATGATGTAATATGTGAGGACATTAGCAGTGCATGGTGCGAGCAAGTTATATTTACATCCTTAAACCATAACTCATGAATTTCAGTGGTTTTTGTAATTTTAAACAATTATTTCTATCACATTTCTTCACCTTACTATAAAGTTACTTTAACCCTGTTTTTTCAGGAATTTTTTTTTTTAACATATGCTAATATCTTATACCGTAGCTAACTATAACGTCACTTTAACCTTTAGGTATATCAGTGAATTTGTGTTTTTTCAGTCATATTCTGCCAATACCCCTTTTGTGCACTCACCCAATCCCCACCTGGCAAACTCCGACTGTGTACAGCCTTTGGAATAGTACAACAGAGTGTTAGCCACAGGGCCCCTTTCTATTTTTCAGGTGCCTTGGTATTCCTGCGGTACTTGCCTCTCACATTTAACACCAAGGTATCATGGTAACGTGCAAGATCCCTCATGGAAGGTGGCATGGTAAGGCACTACCATGAAGGTGAAGCCTGTTTGGCGGGTACAGAAGGAGTACTGCATTACCTCACAGGAAGACTGTGCCTATGTTCCACGAGGGTACAGCTGCAACCGCGACACAAATTATATATTTTTTTAACAGATTTCAGTCCAAAAAGCATGTATTCTGAGCAAAGTTCCAAGATTCTGGCAATTTGGTATAATTTGGTTCTTCTTACTATCTATTCATTTTTAAACATTAAATTCAAAATGTTCATGACCATAGAGAATAACATCTCCAATTACAATAGCAAAGATAATTCATAAATGACAAAGTGCAGAGTACATTAGATAAAACGTCATAGTAAACAGCAAGCACGAAGGAGAAAAACAGTATATTAAACAGTACGTTATATAATCATGGGTCGTGGCTAGAGAGATGCACCATCGACGAAAATAATCTCATCACATTTTAGAAATACAATTACGATAAGAAAGTATGATGTACGTTAGGTTAAATCATACGAGTAAGCGCCAACCAGACAGCAAGACCACGTTATACAGAACATATAGACCATGAATCATGGTCGGAGGGAAACACAGCCATCCAGTGGCTGAAAGGGTCCCGAATACGAAACAACCTCGGTCGAGACCTACCATTGTCTAAAATGGAAATCTTAAGCGTACTAGCGTTAATAAACTTCTGCCATCATACCCGTGGAAGTGGTGCATCACTCAGTAGACAGTCATGATCCATAATTAACGTTGTGAGGGAAATAGCAAAAAAATAAATCCCCACTACTCTAGAAGAAATTAATTAATGGAGAGTAAGTATATTTCAGCTTATTCTAACATTTAAAATGATGAGTCTTTTGGCGGGCAACATTCGATACAGATTGTGCATGGGCATTGTTGTTCTTGATTTTAGAGCACAACATCGCTGCCCCCCCCACCCCCAACAGGTCCCTACTCCATTTTTCTGCTCTGTGCTGAAACAAGTTGGCATTCCTCTACATATCAACCAAAAAGATCATTCTTAGATGTACTAACATGGCCCCTTCCAGTCTCCTGCATAAAATAGTCAAGAAATGTATTACGTGTCTGCAGGAAATTATGTAATTGACGGTACCTATGATAACCTTGTCACGGAAAAGAGAACCGATGCTGCCACACCTTGTATGACCCTAGTATCAGTCGCTGAAGTAGTACCCAAATGTACAAAAGCCCACCATTGCCCAACACCACCGAAAACTACTGTGAATGAATAAAGGCAAATTCGGATTATAACCCAAGAGGGTATATTGATTATAGGGAGGGATACCAAGAAACAATTTCTGTACAGAGGACCAGACTTGATGACCAATCTGTAAGGTCTAATACCTGGTTCTCCTAAAATACGATGGGTCAATCAGATCTAGGTTTGGCTTGGTGACCCTTTCAAGATGCGGGTAGCCCCTAAAGATAGAATCTAGAGGCCATGGATCTTTGCCTATTACCCTTGTGAGACAGGATATATACACAGCAAATAAATAATACCTCAGTATTAGTTAGGACATACCATCACTGTCATGTGGGAGTTGATAATGAATATTAGACATGGGTATCCCATATGATCATATAAATCTCTGCCAGCTGGCCTTGAACTTTCTGGAAAGGCTTTTAGAAAGGAAGAGCAGCATACACCTAAATTCAATTAAATAGCAGTGCAGGATAATCATCGTGATTACATTGCGTCTCCCAATCAATCTGAGATACAATCTATTCCATTTGTTAAAGACATCTACTGAGTGTTTGAAAATGTTATTCTAGTTAAGATATATTATCTCGTCAGGATTAATTGAGAGTTCCCACCACTAATATCTGGTTTAGTACACCTTCTTTTTATCATGAGCCATGAAGGAAACATTGGTGATAACCTGCATTTTCTCCTTACTCAACTTGCACCTAGATACACACCCAGATTCTGCTGCTAACACTTTGACCTCCGTCATGGAGTGGGGGCAGGAGAAGTAAGAATAGCCACATCATCAGCATATGCAAGACTTTTCATTTCAGTATTGTGCAGCTGAAGAGATTGTATAGTAGCCAACATTGAGAGAGGCTGGATATAGGGCTGGGGAGAGGGCAAACAGTTGCAGAGACAGGGGACAACCCTGCCGTATGCCTCAGGCAATACAGAAGGGTCAGACAAAGCACCCCTGGGAGACACCCTTGTATTTAATTTTCTGTACAGACACCAGACTTGTGAAATAAATCCTGTCCCCCAATCGGGGGCCCTCATAACTGCACAGAAGAACTGCCAGAAGACACTATAGAATGCCTTTTGTGTGTCCAGCAGTATCAGGGAGCCTCCTCTGCTGAAGCCACTTTCAACACAGTTATTGCAGTATTGGTGTTAGCAGTTGCATCCCTACCCACAATAAAAGCTTGCTGATTCGGATCTACCAGATTAAAGATGACGTCTGATAATCTAGAAGCAAAAATCCTCCTATATACCTTAGAGTCTGAATTAATCAGGTATACTGGTCGATCGGAGACACATTTAGTTGGATCCTTCCCTTTTTTAGGGAAGATATCTGTGCTAGTTTTGTTCAAGGAACCAGATACCCTATCCAAATAGTCAGAAGAATGAAACAGATTCCGAAAAACTGTAGCAAACAGGTTAGAAAAAATCTTATAAAATTTGAGGAAATGTATCTGGTCCTGTCGCTTTGCCACTCACCAGCTGCCTAATAGCCTTCTCTACTTCTGCAGTTATGATTTCCTCTTCAAGCTGTCCACACTGGAACTGACTGAGCTCTCGATGGAGAAAGGTGTTAACATAATGGACAATTGATGCGGACAAGGCCAAACAGTCCTTTCTGTTTAGATTTGTTTAGAATTCCGAAATTTGTACATGATCCTTGATTTGTGCTCCCTTGTTATTGGTGATCTTTGTATATTATTACTTTTTGCCTTGTCTTTGAGTCAAAAAGCTATCTCGTCATTATTTTCAAAATGTTGAATTTCCTTAACCCGGATCTCTTCATTAACTCTGTCGCAGATCCTTTTCCTTAACGTTGCTTGTAAGTTTGACTGCCACTCCAAAAGTGCTGTTGGAGTATGCATTGTGCTATGCTTGCCTCTGTTTGATTATGAGATGCCATTAGACAAGAATAGGTCTTCTTCCATCCCGGTTGTTGAGAGATAGAGAAATTTAGGCCTGATTCACAAAGGTATTTGCTACTGGTAAAGTTACTACTGTGGATTCTCCAGACATGGGGCGGAGTCTCTGTACTGAGAACTGCAGTGCTTAGATTCCACCTCGAGTGTGAAGAGTCCACAGTCGTAACATTACTACACTTAAATATCTTTGTGAACTGGGTCCTTAGTATTTGGGCTCTACATAATTCCTTGAGTGTGTCCTATACAAATGTTGTAGAGGTCGAAAATAGATTTATTGCTAAGTATTCTACTATCTTATAATTCTTTACTCATACAGATTCACTATCCAGCAGCAGCTTCCTATCAAAAGTCCAGCTAAGTGGTCTATGGAGCTGGCTGCACCAGTCTGAGATAAGGAACAGAAATAAAGAGTTATTCAGTCTGAAACTTACAGATGGGCAGAGGGAGTGGCTGGCAAGAAACATATCAAGGCAGGAGAGGGATTTGTGGGATGTTGATTAGAAAGTAAACCCACAATTGTTAGGTCTAGAGCTACCCCAAACATCAATTAATGCATAAGAGTTCAGAATTTGGTTCAAAACATCTCTTGGTTTCATCCCTCCCACAGTAGTCTGAGAATACATTGAGGAAGAATCAACCCTAAGGTGTAGAATCACTTTGAAGTCCTGGCATTGCACTAATGGCTAATTTCTGAGAGGAGATAGTTATACAAGGAGTGATCATATCCATTGGGCCTATAGATTGTGTTAATGGTCAATTGTACACCCCCATAGTTGTATCAAGGTGATTAGCCAGCACCCCCCTTTCAATTCTACCCATTTTTTATCCCAAGCTAAAAGGGCCACACCTTGCTGAGAGGACCTATACCCAGAGGATCCCAAACTATTATATCCCAGTTCTACCAAGAGCATAGCTTGCTCTTGAAGATGTGTCTCCTGTAAACACATAGGGTATGGTTTGTTAGAAGGAAGCTCTTCTTTGATTAATTTACTTTTGCTAAGTGTTCTCATTCCACTAATGTTCCATGAGACAATTAGAAAATATCAGCCACACCTCATCCTACTATCAGCCCTTAAAAGTTTGTTGGCTAACCCTGAAGTCACCTGCTTTGTCTCTCAAAGTTTTCAAACCTAACTTCTGTTTCTGATTAGCTTTCCCATTCACTCCCTCCTCCCTCCATTGTTTCCTATTAAGCTGTTACATGTTTGTAGAAAAAATAACCCCCACCTGCTAACCTCCACTAGTCGCCCTTCTAATCCACTCACCCCGTGCCCACTTCACCCACCACTGCCCAAACCCTCCCCCCTCTTTCACACCCACCCATTGGGCCATTACCCACAACCCCAACCTTCGGTGTTAACCCTCACCAACAAATTGGGCACCTACCACCTCACCCCAAGCTGCACCAAGTATTATTACCATCAGATACAAAGGAGAGGAGAGAAAGATAGAAAAATAAAAATAAAAAAGGGAGATATGGAAGACACAAATATATATATCTATAATACAATACCCCAGTTTCATTAACATTAATAAATATAGACGGACCTCAAAAAAGTATACAGATTCAGCATCTATAATGGCAGTAAATGCTAGACTAGTGTGCACCGTCCAAGTTTGAAAGTAATTTATTTAGTACTTGGCTACAGTGTCTGCCATTGTTTGAGCAAAATTACAGTGTTGGTTACATCATGGCAGAAGCCTGTATGGCCCTAAAAGTTAATTCTCAGCATAGCTGGCTCCATAATTGATATGGTTGTCCTAAGTTTTTGAAGTGCTGGAATTTGCTCTCAGAGCTGCAAAGACGCACCACTGTGTCATGGCAGAAGTCTGAATAAAACAAAAAAACTCTACACCACATGCTCTAGCGGGAGAATGGAAACAAGATACTTGAAAAATTGACTGGTGCAGAATAAAGTTCCCAGCATGTATAAGAATTGCTCTAGGGTAACTGGCCATTCTGGATTGATGGAATGAAAAGCAGTTTGCCCTTTCTATCATGGAATCCATATTTGAGTCATTCAGAAATCGAAAAGCTTCCCTGAAACACTAGACAATATAGCCTCTCGGTTCGTCGGCCTCACTTCCCTCAAGTATTTCAACAACCCAGAGGTTATTACTTCTAGATCGATTCTGCAAATCCTCCAATCTACCAGAGAGTCCATCCATCTGTGCCACATGTCTAATAGCCACTTGCTCATATCCCTTTGACAAACTCTTGAAGGAATATCTGCCATGTATCCAATTCTTCCTAGTGTGTATGAAGAATAACCATGTTCCTCAATAGCTTCCTCCACACCACCTGGGTCTTTGTATGTGTTGTTTTAAGAGAAAGAATGTCCTTTATATACTCATCTCTATGGAGTTATAAAAGATCATACAGTAGATAGCAGACAATGTGGGAGTTGGAGGTGACACTAGGTAGGGCCATTGATTTTCTTCTGAGGTCTATTAGCTGCCAATACCATTGAGTTGGAGTTGACCTTGCTAGCAGAGCCGAAGTAGTTTCAGGCAGAAGTGTCAGGTAGGGGAGAACCAGGTAGGGCCTAAAATCTTAGAGAAGACAGCAAGTTTGTGGGTGTAAGCTTTACTCCCTCAGAATCTCAGAGCAACTCTTTTTCTTCTTCTGTAGACAGAGCAGAATCTAGGTTACAGTTAATGAAAGATGTAGCTAATAATTCATGATAGGACCCTCCCCTTCCTTTTTTGTCAGTTACACCCTACTCTACCTACAGCAGCAGCTTCTGTTTTGTCACAACATGATTCCTTGAAATGTGGTCTAAAATGATCATTGTTGCACTTCAACTAAGATTGAACATCCTCAGTGTCTAAGAAGACCGCCCTCAGAGTGTGAGTAGAAAACCTCCTTGATGTCAGACACACCATGTCCTAATTGCTGGAGGACTTCCATTGCCAACCGCTGGCCTTCATCTACAAGAATGGGCACAGCTACCCAGGCCATTGTGTTCTCCATGGAACATGAGACGGGTTGCCCCTGCGCCGGTCGCTGTCAATGTCGCTCAGTACCACATCAGCAGCCCAGTCTAAATTAGCCACTTCAGAAATAGTCTTATTTCTGACTGTAGCTTCAATATGTTAACTCTCCTGCCAAGTCGGTGGGGGCATTCTCGACAAGGCCAGAGGCACTTTAGAGGCAGGTGAAACTAAGTTTGATGTTAGCATAGTAGGCTGACAGCCCCTGGAGCTATTAGTACCCAGGCCCCCAGCAGAGTTACAATCAGGGACATCCTGGTCGATTTCATATGCAGAACTGCTACAGTGAATGAACTGATCAATAGTGGTCTGTGAGAAGGTAACTGAGGAAGGGGGAACACCAGGACTGAGCATCTGTCTATCTTTTTTGATATGCATCTTACTGTCTTTTCCTGGCTTGGAAGATTCCAGTCTTGCCCCAACTGAGAGGCAGGCAGGGTGTTTGTCACCAGCTCAATAGTTGTCCCTTTCAGCTCCTTTACCTTTCTCGGAGCCATCTTTATGGTTGCCAGCTTCTTCGCAGCCTTGTATGGAAGTAGTGTACGCACACCCGAACCAGCACCAGCCCATGCCCCTTATAACCAGTGTTAGAAATGGGGTTTTTGGTTGGCAGTCAGGTTGCCCTCTGTCCAAGCAAGAACCCTCACTCTAGTCAGGGTAAGTCACACACAATCCAAAATCAGCCTGTGCTCACCCTCCGGTAGCTTGGCACGAGCAGTCAGGCTTAACTTAGAAGGCAATGTGTAAAGCATTTGTGCAATAAATCATACAACACCATAGTATAACACCACAAAAATACACCACACAGTGTTTAGAAAAACATAGAATATTTATCTGGGTACTTGTAGGTCAAAACGATCAAAGTTGCAATACGAATTTGTAAAGATATCACTGAAAAGTGATATTAAGTGTCTTTAAGTCTTTAAAAAGCAATAAAGTGTCTTTCAAGCACAGAGTACCTGGTTTCTGGTGGGAAATCTCCTCAGAGGGCCACAGGAGAAGAGATGCGTGGAAAAAGGGGTGTGTGCGTCGATTTCCTCTCAGCACACACAGACTTGCGTCGTTCTTTTCCACGCGGGGAAGTCGGGCGTCGTTTTCCGGCGCGCAGACAGTCTCTTTTTGTGGATCGCGGGGATTACCAGATGTCCCGGGTCTGTGCGTGGATTCTCCTGCTTATTTTCCGGCTGCGCGTCGTTCTGCGGGGCTGCGCGTCGAAGTTTCGATCTCACGGTAGGCGTCGCGTCGATTTCTCCTTGGAAGTCGGGCGGCGTTGTCCTTGCGAGGCCGTGCGTCGAAATTTTGGTCTCACGGCAGGCGTCGCGTCGATTTCTCCTTGGAAGTCGGGCGGCGTTGTCCTTGCGAGGCCGTGCGTCAAAGTTTCGCACTCACGGTAGGCGTTGCGTCGATTTCTCCTGGAAAGTCGGGCAGCTTTGTCCTTGCGAGGTTGTGTGTCGAAGTCTCGATCGTCCCGAGGGCGTCGCGTCGATCAGCGTCGGTGTGCGGCGTTTTTCTCGCCGCGAAACAAGCTGTGCGTCGAAATTTTCGGCGCACGGAGCGTCCAAGTGAAAGGAAGAAGTCTTTTTGGTCCTGAGACTTCAAGGAACAGGAGGCAAGCTCTATCCAAGCCCTTGGAGAGCACTTTCACAGCCAGACAAGAGTTCAGCAAGGCAGCAGGGCAACAGCGAGGCAGCAGTCCTTTGTAGAAAGCAGACAGGTGAGTCCTTTGAGCAGCCAGGCAGTTCTTCTTGGCAGGATGTAGTTTCTGGTTCAGGTTTCTTTTCCAGCAAGTGTCTGATGAGGTAGGGCAGAGGCCCTGTTTTATACTAAGTTGTGCCTTTGAAGTGGGGGTGACTTCAAAGAGTCTCTAAGAAATGCACCAAGTTCCCTTTCAGCTCAATCCTGTCTGCCAGAGTCCCAGTAGGGGGTGTGGCAGTCCTTTGTGTGAGGGCAGGCCCTCCACCCTCCCAGCCCAGGAAGACCCATTCAAAATGCAGATGTATGCAAGTGAGGCTGAGTACCCTGTGTTTGGGGTGTGTCTGAGTGAATGCACAAGGAGCTGTCAACTAAACCTAGCCAGACGTGGATTGAAGGGCACAACAAGATTTTAGTGCAAAGAAATGCTCACTTTCTAAAAGTGGCATTTCTAGAATAGTAATATTAAATCCGACTTCACCAGTCAGCAGGATTTTGTATTACCATTCTGGCCATACTAAATATGACCTTCCTGCTCCTTTCAGATCAGCAGCTGCCACTTCAACAGTGTATGAGGGCAGCCCCAATGTTAGCCTATGAAGGGAGCAGGCCTCACAGTAGTGTAAAAACGAATTTAGGAGTTTTACACTACCAGGACATATAACTACACAGGTACATGTCCTGCCTTTTACCTACACAGCACCCTGCTCTAGGGGTTACCTAGGGCACACATTAGGGATGACTTATATGTAGAAAAAGGGGAGTTCTAGGCTTGGCAAGTACTTTTAAATGCCAAGTCGAAGTGGCAGTGAAACTGCACACACAGGCCTTGCAGTGGCAGGCCTGAGACAAGGTTAAGGGGCTACTGAGGTGGGTGGCACAACCAGTGCTGCAGGCCCACTAGTAGCATTTAATCTACATGCCCTAGGCACATGTAGTGCACTCTAATAGGGACTTACAGGTAAATTAAATAGTCAATCATGGATAAACCAATCAATAGTACAATTTACACAGAGAGCATATGTACTTTAGCACTGGTTAGCAGTGGTAAAGTGCTCAGAGGTCAAAAGCCAACAACAACAGGTCAGAAAAAATAGGAGGAAGGAGGCAAAAAGTTTGGGGATGTCCCTGTCAAAAAGCCAGGTCCAACAACCAGGATTTATCTGCCCCACGAAAATAAAGAGAGGGTGAACCCCTAGGAGTAGCTAGAGAACAGACTGCGTGGACCATTTTCCACACTGCCAATCATCTCCAAGTGGGTTTGACAAGTGCTGGGAGCAAAAAAGGCCAAAGATGTCCATTAAAAGCTCTAGAGAGAAGAGTTTAGATGGGGCTACTTCTACCTCACAGTGTAGCAAACCACCATGAATGCTGTGAACCAACTAGTGCTAACTCTGCCTGCCATGACCCTCCACACCGTGGAAAGGAAACGCTTTCCTTGTAGTCAGTTGAAGGAAGGAGATCAGCTACATCGCTCTTTAGGTCATGAGTCCCTGTTATGCTGCAAATCTTTCTGTGGCCGCTCCTCAGTGTTCCTCCTTGGTCAACTTTGTTGACCACTACTGGTTACAGTTGGTTGGGCTGAATCATTCCAACCTAGACTGAAATAGAGTGAGCCAACTGTGCAGCCCAGGAGAGAGTCATCAGCATCCTCCCCAAATTTGTCTAGCATCACCATCTTAGACAATCCCCATATATTTTAGTTCAATTGTTTATTCTGAATGCACTGCTATTTACGTAACCTATCACATAACTCAGGATCTGATCCATGACTTCACTGATAACATGACTGCAACATCTGAAATGACATAATTGATGGTAGGACTGTGCAAGATGAAGGTGCTTTAGTTATAATTACTTTTGAGTTATTGTTAGTAGCACATTTCCAGAGGAAAAACATGCTTTGTTTTCCTATTACCTCTGGAGATGTTTGACAAATCTTCACAAAACTTTCCAGAATAAATGTTCATTCACCGCAGTTCCTAACTGAAAGGTTAAGGAGGGATATATCAAGTGAGGGCTGAAAAGAAGCAGGGTGCCATTCACCATCAATGTTTCTATAGAAACGTTAGACACAACTACAGCCCAAACACATTTACGCCATTGTTGGCAGTAAGCTAGATCTAGGTCCAAAAAGAGGGTTTTTTGTGATTTGGTGTACATGCACTCAGTAGTATTTGAGCAATTAAGATTAAAAAACTTTGCATATATCATGCCATGGAGGATCCATAGATATTGTGCTGGGATCTGACAAGCTACCACCACATCAGCAATGATGTGGAGGCAGCCATCTTAGGACTTGGGACTGAGTCCAGAGTCCAAAAATAAAACTGTAAAAAAACATGCTCTGATCCTCCAGGCCTGGTAGTGGGTTCCCAAGGGAACCCTGACCGAGGGCCAAAAACATTTGTTTAATAAATGTTGACACAAATTTGCAGAAGATCTGTCAATCTGCAGTATAATGAAAAGAAAATGTGCAGGCTTCCATGCTTTCCAAAAAACACCATTAGAGTGGGCCAAGAACTGGGTTGTAGGTGCATATATTATTTTGGGGGAAGGGTATGAGGCCCATTTCCTTGACCTCTAAAATTCCTTGGGGACCACAACCCTCTGGGCTGATATTTTAAGGGGAGATATATGCAGCTCCCCTCCCTGACCCTACAAAGGCCCCAGGGACCCCATCCTCTGGGATTGAACCCTTAATGACCCAAGGGTAGGTCGCTCCCCCTGCCGCTGCAGCTCCTCCAAGTTCCCGAGTTCCTGTGTTCCTGAGACCCACCTAACTGTAAGTACCCCCCTCCTCCCAGCCCCTCGCCCTGCCCCGCGCCACTCACCTTCTCTCCTGCTCCTGCTTCTTTTCCTCCTCTCTGTCTCTTCCTCCTCGCTCCCCCTCTGCAATCTTCTTCTGTGTTCTTCTGTTCTTCTCTTCTGTTCTTCTGTTCTTCCCTTCTGTTCTTCTGTGTTCTTCCGGTCTTCTGTGTTCTTCTTCTCTGTTCTTCTCAGTGCTTCTGTGTTCTTCTTCTCGGTTCTTCTGTGTTCTTCTCTGTTCTTCTCTGTTCTTCTCTGTTCTTCTCTGTTCTTCTCTGTTCTTCTGCTCTTCCGATCTTCTGTGCTTCTGTCTTCTGTTCTTCTGTTCTTCTGTTCTTCTGTCCTTCTGTTCTTCTGTTCTTCTGTCTTCTGCTCTTCCGGTCTTCTGTTCTTCTGTCTTCTGTTCTTCTGTCTTCTGTTCTCCTGTCTTCGGCTCTTCTACCTCCTCCGTCTTCTTCCCCCGAGCCTGCCCTCCTGCTCCTTCCTCATCCCCCTCCCTCACTCGCCTCCCCCTCTCTCACCCCTAGCTAACCCGTTCGCTATCTACCTCCCTCACTCCTCCTATCTTCCTATCTCTCTAGCTCCCTATCTCACTATCTAACTCCCCCACTCTCCACCTCCTCCTACCTACCTATCTGTCTATCTATCTATTTCCCTATCTATCGACTTCTCTATCTATTTTCTCTATCTATTTCTCTATCTCTCCCCCCCTCCCGCCACCCCCTCTACTACGTATCTCCCTATCCTCTCACTCTACCTCTCTCCCTCACCCACCTCTACAACCCCCCCTCCCCTATCTTCACAACCCTACTCCTATCTCTCTCCCTAATCTCCAAACCTCCTAACACTCACCCTCCTCCACCCTAAACCCCCTCCCCCAGCTCCTCTCACTCTACCTGTCCCCCCCCCTCCCTCGCGCTTTCCCGCCGCGACCTCCTGCACGCCCCCGCCCCCCAGCTCCCATTCGCCCCCAGCTGACCCCTCCCCCCCCCTCCTACCTCTTATGGCGGCCGCTGCGCGACAGTGGTAGCAACCCTTGACCCAAGGGTAGGTCGCTCCCCCTGCCGCTGCAGCTCCTCCAAGTTGCCGAGTTCCTGTGTTCCTGAGACCCACCTAACTGTAAGTACCATCCTCCTCCCAGCCCCTCGCCCTGCCCCGCGCCACTCACCTTCTCTCCTGCTCCTGCTTCTTTTCCTCCTCTCTGTCTCTTCCTCCTCGCTCCCCCTCTGCAATCTTCTTCTGTGTTCTTCTGTTCTTCTCTTCTGTTCTTCTGTTCTTCCCTTCTGTTCTTCTGTGTTCTTCCGGTCTTCTGTGTTCTTCTTCTCTGTTCTTCTCGGTGCTTCTGTGTTCTTCTTCTCGGTTCTTCTGTGTTCTTCTGTGTTCTTCTCTGTTCTTCTCTGTTCTTCTGTTCTTCTGTTCTTCTGTCTTCTGCTCTTCCGGTCTTCTGTTCTTCTGTCTTCTGTTCTTCTGTCTTCTGTTCTCCTGTCTTCGGCTCTTCTACCTCCTCCGTCTTCTTCCCCCGAGCCTGCCCTCCTGCTCCTTCCTCATCCCCCTCCCTCACTCGCCTCCCCCTCTCTCACCCCTAGCTAACCCGTTCGCTATCTACCTCCCTCACTCCTCCTATCTTCCTATCTCTCTAGCTCCCTATCTCACTATCTAACTCCCCCACTCTCCACCTCCTCCTACCTACCTATCTGTCTATCTATCTATTTCCCTATCTATCGACTTCTCTATCTATTTTCTCTATCTATTTCTCTATCTCTCCCCCCCTCCCGCCACCCCCTCTACTACCTATCTCCCTATCCTCTCACTCTACCTCTCTCCCTCACCCACCTCTACAACCCCCCCTCCCCTATCTACACAACCCTACTCCTATCTCTCTCCCTAATCTCCAAACCTCCTAACACTCACCCTCCTCCACCCTAAACCCCCTCCCCCAGCTCCTCTCACTCTACCTGTCCCCCCCCTCCCTCGCGCTTTCCCGCCGCGACCTCCTGCACGCCCCCGCCCCCCAGCTCCCATTCGCCCCCAGCTGACCCCTCCCCCCCCCTCCTACCTCTTATGGCGGCCGCTGCGCGACAGTGGTAGCGACCCTTGACCCAAGGGTAGGTCGCTCCCCCTGCCGCTGCAGCTCCTCCAAGTTCCCGAGTTCCTGTGTTCCTGAGACCCACCTAACTGTAAGTACCCCCCTCCTCCCAGCCCCTCGCCCTGCCCCGCGCCACTCACCTTCTCTCCTGCTCCTGCTTCTTTTCCTCCTCTCTGTCTCTTCCTCCTCGCTCCCCCTCTGCAATCTTCTTCTGTGTTCTTCTGTTCTTCTCTTCTGTTCTTCTGTTCTTCCCTTCTGTTCTTCTGTGTTCTTCCGGTCTTCTGTGTTCTTCTTCTCTGTTCTTCTCGGTGCTTCTGTGTTCTTCTTCTCGGTTCTTCTGTGTTCTTCTCTGTTCTTCTCTGTTCTTCTCTGTTCTTCTGCTCTTCTGTCTTCTGTTCTTCTGTTCTTCTGTCTTCTGCTCTTCCGGTCTTCTGTTCTTCTGTCTTCTGTTCTTCTGTCTTCTGTTCTCCTGTCTTCGGCTCTTCTACCTCCTCCGTCTTCTTCCCCCGAGCCTGCCCTCCTGCTCCTTCCTCATCCCCCTCCCTCACTCGCCTCCCCCTCTCTCACCCCTAGCTAACCCGTTCGCTATCTACCTCCCTCACTCCTCCTATCTTCCTATCTCTCTAGCTCCCTATCTCACTATCTAACTCCCCCACTCTCCACCTCCTCCTACCTACCTATCTGTCTATCTATCTATTTCCCTATCTATCGACTTCTCTATCTATTTTCTCTATCTATTTCTCTATCTCTCCCCCCCTCCCGCCACCCCCTCTACTACCTATCTCCCTATCCTCTCACTCTACCTCTCTCCCTCACCCACCTCTACAACCCCCCCTCCCCTATCTTCACAACCCTACTCCTATCTCTCTCCCTAATCTCCAAACCTCCTAACACTCACCCTCCTCCACCCTAAACCCCCTCCCCCAGCTCCTCTCACTCTTCCTGTCCCCCCCCTCCCTCGCGCTTTCCCGCCGCGACCTCCTGCACGCCCCCGCCCCCCAGCTCCCATTCGCCCCCAGCTGACCCCTCCCCCCCCCTCCTACCTCTTATGGCGGCCGCTGCGCGACAGTGGTAGCGACCCTTGACCCAAGGGTAGGTCGCTCCCCCTGCCGCTGCAGCTCCTCCAAGTTCCCGAGTTCCTGAGACCCACCTAACTGTAAGTACCCCCCTCCTCCCAGCCCCTCGCCCTGCCCCGCGCCACTCACCTTCTCTCCTGCTCCTGCTTCTTTTCCTCCTCTCTGTCTCTTCCTCCTCGCTCCCCCTCTGCAATCTTCTTCTGTGTTCTTCTGTTCTGTTCTTCTGTTCTTCCCTTCTGTTCTTCTGTGTTCTTCCGGTCTTCTGTGTTCTTCTTCTCTGTTCTTCTCGGTGCTTCTGTGTTCTTCTTCTCGGTTCTTCTGTGTTCTTCCCTGTTCTTCTCTGTTCTTCTCTGTTCTTCTGCTCTTCCGATCTTCTGTTCTTCTGTTCTTCTGTCTTCTGTTCTTCTGTCTTCTGCTCTTCCGGTCTTCTGTTCTTCTGTCTTCTGTTCTTCTGTCTTCTGTTCTCCTGTCTTCGGCTCTTCTACCTCCTCCGTCTTCTTCCCCCGAGCCTGCCCTCCTGCTCCTTCCTCATCCCCCTCCCTCACTCTCCTCCCCCTCTCTCACCCCTAGCTAACCCGTTCGCTATCTACCTCCCTCACTCCTCCTATCTTCCTATCTCTCTAGCTCCCTATCTCACTATCTAACTCCCCCACTCTCCACCTCCTCCTACCTACCTATCTGTCTATCTATCTATTTCCCTATCTATCGACTTCTCTATCTATTTTCTCTATCTATTTCTCTATCTCTCCCCCCCTCCCGCCACCCCCTCTACTACCTATCTCCCTATCCTCTCACTCTACCTCTCTCCCTCACCCACCTCTACAACCCCCCCTCCCCTATCTTCACAACCCTACTCCTATCTCTCTCCCTAATCTCCAAACCTCCTAACACTCACCCTCCTCCACCCTAAACCCCCTCCCCCAGCTCCTCTCACTCTACCTGTCCCCCCCCTCCCTCGCGCTTTCCCGCCGCGACCTCCTGCACGCCCCCGCCCCCCAGCTCCCATTCGCCCCCAGCTGACCCCTCCCCCCCCCCCTCCTACCTCTTATGGCGGCCGCTGCGCAACTGCGCAGCGGGCGCGCGCAGCGGGCACGCCGCTGGCGCGCCGGAGGCGCGCCAGAGGCAAGCCCGTCTGCGCCCGTCCGCGCCTGGCCCGCGCCCAGCGCCACGACCCCTGGTCCCCAGCTCCCCCAAGCCCTGCTGATCCGCTACGACCCCACCACCCTCCACGCCCTCAACCCAGGGCGCTCCAAAACCTGCTTCCTAGCTCACCCCAAACGCACCCATGGACCCTTCGCCTGCAACTCCTGCAAACGCATCTTCCACCACGCAACTACCACAAGCCCACGCGCCATCAACCACCTCAAGTGCATCCTGATCAACGCTCGTTCCGTCCACAAGCACGCCGTTGAACTTTGGGACCTCCTGGACTCCACAGCCCCGGACGTCGCCTTCATCACGGAGACATGGATGAACGCCTCCTCTGCTCCAGACATCGCTACCCGCCATCCCCGAAGGCTACAAGATCTCCAGAAAAGACCGCACCAACCAAGTAGGAGGAGGTGTCGCCATCATCTTCAAAGACTCCATCAGCGTCACCACCTCCACCGAAGACCCCCCCCTCGCCGCTGAACACCTGCATTTTCAGATTCGCACCGACCCAAGGACCACCCTCAGAGGATCCCTCGTCTACCGTCCTCCCGGACCTCGCGCCTCTTTCAGCGACGCCATCGCCGACTTCATCTCCCCGCACGCCCTCGCCTCACCGGACTACATCCTCCTAGGCGACCTCAACTTCCATCTGGAACAAAACAACGACCCCAACACCACCACCCTGCTCGACAACCTCGCCAACCTCGGCCTCAAACAACTGGTGAACACCGCCACCCACATCGCCGGACACACGCTCGACCCTATCTTCTCCGCCAGCAAACACGTCTTCTTCAGCCACACCTCTGCCCTACACTGGACCGACCACAGCTGCGTCCACTTCACATTCCGACGCGAGACCTCCCACCTCCGCACTCAACCCATCCCTCATCGACAGTGGAACAAGATCCCTGAAGAGCAACTCTTCTCCGCTCTCGCCGCCAACCAACCCACCCTCACCACCGACCCCAACGACGCAGCTCTCAACCTCACAAACTGGATCTCCAACTGCGCTGACAACCTTGCTCCCCTCAAACGCACGCATCGACAGACCAACACCAAAAAACCTCTCTGGTTCTCTGACACCCTCAAAGAATCAAAGAAAACTTGTCGTGCCCTTGAGAAGGCCTGGCGCAAGGACCACACCGCTGACAACATGACCGCCCTCAAGAACGCTACACGCGAACACCACCACCTGATCCGCACTGCCAAAAGGAACTTTTTCACCGACAGACTAGACAAAAACAGCCACAACAGCAGAGAACTCTTCAGCATCGTCAAAGAGTTCTCCAACCCCAGCGCCAGCGCCAACGCCGTCACGCCCTCACAGGATTTGTGCGAATCCCTCGCCACTTTCTTCCATCGCAAGATCAGCGACCTCCACGACAGCTTCGGACACCAGACCCAACCATACACCACTGAACCCGCTTCCCCGGACATCACCCTCAACAACTGGACCCACATCAACACGGAAGAAACCAAATCCATCATGAACTCTATCCACTCCGGCGCCCCTTCGGACCCCTGCCCGCACTTCATCTTTAACAAAGCCGACGACATCATCGCCCCGCACCTCCAGACCGTCATCAACTCTTCTTTTTCTTCTGCTACCTTCCCCGAATGCTGGAAGCACGCTGAAGTCAACGCCCTACTAAAGAAACCTACGGCTGACCCAAGCGACCTGAAAAACTTCCGCCCCATCTCTCTTCTACCTTTCCCAGCCAAGGTAATAGAAAAGACCGTCAACAAACAGCTGACCACCTTCCTGGAAGACAACAACCTGCTCGACCCTTCACAAACCGGATTCCGAACCAACCACAGCACGGAAACCGCCCTCATCTCAGTCACAGACGACATCAGAACCCTGATGGACAACGGTGAAACAGTCGCCCTCATTCTCCTCGACCTCTCGGCTGCCTTTGACACCGTCTGTCACCGCACCCTAATCACCCGCCTACGCTCCACCGGGATCCAAGGCCAGGCCCTGGACTGGATCGCCTCCTTCCTCGCTAACCGCTCCCAAAGAGTTTACCTCCCTCCGTTTCGCTCAGAACCCACCAAGATCATCTGCGGCGTACCTCAAGGCTCATCGCTCAGCCCGACACTCTTCAATGTCTACATGAGCCCCCTCGCCGACATCGTACGCAAGCACGACATCATCATCACCTCCTACGCCGACGACACCCAACTTGTACTCTCCCTCACCAAGGACCCCGCCAGCGCCAAGACCAACCTACAAGAGGGTATGAAGGACGTCGCAGACTGGATGAGGCTCAGCCGCCTAAAGCTGAACTCTGAAAAAACGGAAGTCCTCATCCTCGGCAACACCCCGTCCGCCTGGGACGACTCCTGGTGGCCCACGGCCCTCGGCACCGCACCGACCCCCGCAGACCACGCCCGCAACCTCGGCTTCATCTTGGACCCTCTTCTCACCATGACCAAGCAAGTCAACGCCGTGTCCTCCGCCTGCTTCCTCACTCTCCGCATGCTCCGCAAGATCTTCCGCTGGATCCCCGCCGACACCAGAAAAACCGTGACCCACGCCCTTGTCACGAGTCGCCTGGACTACGGCAACACCCTCTACGCCGGGACCACCGCCAAACTCCAAAACCGCCTGCAACGCATCCAAAACGCCTCGGCCCGCCTCATCCTCGACGTACCCCGCAACAGCCACATCTCCGCACACCTGAGACACCTGCATTGGCTCCCAGTCAGCAAAAGGATCACCTTCCGTCTTCTCACCCACGCACACAAAGCCCTCCACAACAAGGGACCGGAATACCTCAACAGACGCCTCAGCTTCTACGTCCCCACCCGCCCCCTTCGCTCCGCTGGCCTCGCACTTGCTGCCGTCCCTCGCACCCGCCGCTCCACGGCGGGTGGGAGATCCTTCTCCTTCCTGGCGGCCAAGACCTGGAACTCCCTCCCCACCAGCCTCAGGACCACCCAGGACCACTCCGCTTTCCGGAGACTCCTAAAGACTTGGCTGTTCGAGCAGCGATAACCCCCCCTTTCCCCCCTAGCGCCTTGAGACCCGCACGGGTGAGTAGCGCGCTTTATAAATGTTAATGATTTGATTTGATTTGATTTGATTTGATTTGAGAGGTGCATGGATCCCTTCCTCAAAAATTCTATGAGGCCCCAAGGACCACATTCCCTGGGGCTGCAACTCAGCTAGTGGGGTGGGAGCATTTGACTCCCCTCCCAGACCCTTTGAATGGCCCAAGGGACCTCACCCTCCGTGGCTGACTCAGGGAGATGTTGTCCTGGGACCCCAATCCCTGGGACACAAGGCCAGAGAAGGTGTAATGTAATCCCATCCAGCGGGAGCACAGAGCAACTCTTGCTGGTTGGAAGCACAAAACATATTTCCTGCCCTCTCTTTTGGGAAGGGGAATACAGTGACTTGCTCCTGCCAGGCAGGAGCAAATGAAAACTGATCAATGAAAACTGATCCTGCAAAGTGAGAGCTATGTTGGCTCCTTTTGCACCTGTATGGATGCAGGCAGGGGAGTCTGCGCGGCTGTTGGTGCCTTGGACAGTCACCTTGCAGCCCCCAACAGCAGACTGGCTGTCAGATGCCCCGGGTGGGCATTGGGGTGCCCCACTTAAAAAATTGAAGTTTAACTTGCCACCTACTGCTGGAGCAGGGAGCTGGTGGGACCATGGGGTCCCTGGGCTCCCCTCACAGCCCCCAAAATTAGTGATGTGGGTTGCCGTGGGTGGGCATAGGCTACCCCTTAATATGAAAAATAAATTGCCGTCTCCTGGGCACCCACATGAAAGGGGGCCTCTTGTGGGGAGCCAGCAGTGTTGGAGGGGCCTTGGTGCTCCCCCCCTCAGCCCACAAAAAAATAATGAAAAAGAGTGTGTGTCCCAGGTGGAACTAGAACACCAAGAAAAAAAAATGAAGAGCTGCTCATTTCTTTTTCATTGCTCCTGATAACAGGTGCCCCATATTACCCTTAGAGGGCTTTTTACATTTTTTTGTTTTTAGCTTGATGGTGTCCCTAAAAGTAGCTGGGGCACTACCAAAGTGTTTTATTGTTGTGAGGGTCTGCAGGGAGTTCTGCAGCACACCAGCAACATTAGTCAATAAACTTACACTATTTTTTAAAGTACTCCTAGTTGGGGGTCTGTGGTCTTTAGCTGGGGTGCAAGGCCTTTTGTGTTTTTTTTTATGTTTGCATTTTCTGGGCTGTTAAAAGGAAGAATCAGAGAAATGTTTTTTTTTCTTTAAAAGTCTCTGATTATGTACGTTGACATTTTTCACCCATGACATGTAATATTGAAAACTATCTAATAAGAAAGTGTCACAGACATGTTTTTAATAAAACTTTATTATTAACCATTTTTAGCAATAAATACTAATAAACATTGCATCTTGTTAATTATTGAACTATACATTTGATGAAAAATATTGGTAATTTTTGGACAACGACAATAGATCTACTGTGTATATATTGTATGCCCTTGATAAAAGCAATATACTCACTTTTTTAAAATGTTGGTGCTGCAGAAGGCCATGTGTGTTAGAGTGTAGGATTAGACATTCTAATAATATCTTACCTTGCATTAAAAAAACCTTGAAAAATCACTGAAAAAACAAAGGTTTAAGAGACGTTATGGTTAGGTGAGAGCTGTGGTTAAAACATGCCATTTTAAACATAGAAAGCCACTGAAATTCACCAGTTATTGATATCGCAAGTAATTGTAACTTACTCAATGCACTGCTAATTACCCTACATATTCCATCACTCATGATGTTTTATGACATCATTAATATTATGACTGCAACATTTGCAATAACATCATTAATGACAAAACTGTGCATGGAAGGGAGTAAGTTGTAGCTACATTAGAGCACAAGGTATTCACCTTTAACTTCCTCATTACCTCGTGGGCCTCCCTTTTTACTCTTAAGAATAAATAGTGGATGTTGGGTCACATTTTTACAATATAGTGCTTTTTTACTATACAATTTATAGGGGTACATCAAATGGAAAAAGAAGATCATACCTAACTATGGCAATAGGCTGAGGTGAGGAAGAGGAAACGGGTCCTAAGCTGCTTGTTTTCCAGTTCTGGGAGGACCTATTTGACAGATTGGGCAGGACTATTTCCATTGGGGCAGAGTCAAGACTGAATTGCACATATCTGGGTCCAATCTGAGGTGGCATGGTGTGCAAAATAATGATGCACTAGGATGCAGCCCCAGTAATTACCAGTGGCTGAGAATAATTTAAGCATTCCATCAATCGTTTTTGTACACATGTCAGAAGACTGCCCATTAAAATAAAACTTCTGCAAGAGGAGATGGCTTTTACCCAACTCTCTCCCTCAGATGCATGCACAGTCTTTAACTTATTATCTGAACCCTGCATCTGCTAGGGGGAAAGGGGAATGGGAATACAAAAAGAGAGCCCGCCTCCAGATCCAGTTCAAGCCTGTTTTTCCCATTTGAAGATAGGCTATTCAGTGTGTGTCTCTGAAAACCTGCATCTTTCTTCTTATTGGGATTTTTTTTTAAAGGAAGGACCTGCAGTCTGGTGATAAGTTCATAGATAAGTACATTTCAACTGTGCATTCAACGGTTCAGCCATTCACATTCACCCAAGTCTATCGTTCTCCCAACCTGGATCTTTTGAGGGACTAGCATCTCTCTAAGAGAACAATGTTACCTTAATATATTCTTTTCTCCAGGAGTCAGAGGTTTCCAATGTTCTCTGGAGAACAGTTCAAAAGTTCACAAATATACAAACTTCTAATGTCTTTTACATTAAACGAAAACTCCTTTCTCAAGGTTCAGTTTTCTCAATTGCAGTCTCTAGGAATTAGTCTGAGTACTGAGGTTTGTCTCTAAGACTGACAGGTCTGTAAAGCAAAGAGTTCTTGAATATATATGTACACATTAATATTGTCAAGTCTGGAAATCATACAAAAGTATTCCTTACTGCAGTTGCTTGAAGTTCTGTTAAGCCACAACAAATTCTCCTCTGAAAGCCAATAGCCAGTTGTTGGAAGAAGGAACAAATTCAGATTCTTCAAAAGGGAAAAATTAGCTGGCGTGCACACAGTAACAAGAACAAGAATGAATTACTCAAAACTGGAAGAATTATCTATGAAATAAAGTGTCTCAAGAACACTGATCTTTCTCCTCAGGATGACAGTTGAAGTGTAGGGCTCCCAGAGGGAAACAGCTGGAGGGAAGCTTGAGCACAAGACTAAGGTAGAAACACTAGAGAGCTGACCTCACAAGGATTTGCGGCCACCTTCTTGAGTGACAGTTAAGCCTATAGAGGCTATTTGTAAGAACAGCCTCCGCAAGAGACACCAGGAGTGAGGACGCTGCTAAAACCTATGTGGGCACAAGGAAAGGGGGAATCATTTTTGCTGAGGGAAGAACTTAACAGTGCTGGCAATAGTTTTCCTCACAGTACCCCTTGAAAGAACTCCCTCCCACAGAAGGTTTGTTGGGGAAAGTGTCATGAAATTGCTTTATCAACCTTGTAGCATGCACACTGTAGAAGGATTCCTAGGACATTTCTTCTGGGCCGAAACCTTTCCAATCAGTGAGGCAATAAAATGTTCCTTTTTTAAACTTTGAGTCTAAAATTCTATTTACTTCATATTCTAAACATAAATCCACTTGGATAGGATCTGGAGAGGTGATTGTCCTAACATTGGGAGGGCTTCTTTTAAGGAGCGAAACATGGAATACTGAATAAACCTTAATCTGAGGGGGCAAGGCAAGTTTGGCTATTTCTGGATTTACAATTTCCTTTATTTTAAAGAATCCTACATAGGTAGGCTGGACTTTTTTGTTCTCTCTTAAATGTAAATGTCGAGTGGAAAGTTGATTTTCTCACCCTCGCAATAACCAGGGTTGCCTCTCCTCTTTTTGTCATCATGTTTCTTGTAAGAGACCTTCGCCTTGGTCAAGTGTTCTCTAGCGGATTGGTAGGTATTTTGAATTTTCTTACTGAATTCATTTGCAGCTGGGACCGATCCTCCTGACCTTCCTAAGATAATGTTTGGGTGCCTACCAGAGTTCAAATAGAAAGGAGAATAACCAGTGGAGGCATGGATATCATTGTTGTACGCAAATTCTGCTGTCCAAATGAAATCTGGCCAATCATTATCTTGGTCCAACAGATTTAAGCATAGGTAATGCGCTTTCTCCTGCTTAACTCTCTCCGTCTGTCCATCCGTTTCCAGATGATAACTGGTGGAATAAAAAGAGTCTATTCCAAGTTGTTTCATAAAGGCCCTCCAGAATTGGGAAACAAATTGAGGACCTCAATCTGAGATTACAACGACCGCAATGCCATGAGCCCTCACTATGTGCTGTGAAAATAACTGTGCTAACGGAAAGGCTCGAGGAACCTTCTTCGGAGAGATGAAATGACTCATTTTAGAAAAGGTGTCTACAAAAACTAGGATTGTGTCAAAACCTTGACCTGAAGGTAAATCTACAATCAAATCGATAGTATTGGTGTGCCAGGGATATGGTGCAATGGGAAGAGGCTGAAGCTCACCTTCAGGAGCTAATCGTGTTGTCTTTCCCCAAATGCATTTATCACAGGTTTGAACTTATTGTCTTATTTTAGGGATCATGGCAGGCCACCAGAAATACCTCCTAATTAATTTGGTAGTTTTCAAAATTCCTTTATGGCCAGCTAAAGGATTATCATGTCACGCTTGTAGCGCTAGTTCTTGCAACTCATGAGTTGGCAAATATAAAGCATTTTCAACAAAAGGAAGATTTTCTAAAACCCTTCTTCCTTCTTTTTTGTTGGCCCAATCTGAAATTTCTTGGTCAGACTTAGATTCTAGTACCTTCCTTTTTATTTAGGAAACTTGTAAGGTACAAACAAACTTGTCTGCTGGAATAATTGGAATCTTTTCAGCTTCTCCTGCTCCAGGTATATTATCCATTCTTGATAACACATCTGCCTTACCATTGGCAGAACAAGGTTGATAGGTAATGATAAAATTAAAATCTGCAAAGTGCAAGGACCATCTCAATTGCCTTGCAGTTAATGTCTTAGCAGACTTTCAAAACTGAAGATTTTTATGATCGGTGGACTCACTGACTACATGACGAGCCCCTAATAAATAATGCTGCCATTCCTGAAAGGCTTGGATAATTTCTTTCAGAAGGAGATAATTTCCTGGATCGAAATGCACTGGGTGAAGTTGACCTTTTCCTTGTGCCTCTGAGACAATACACCACCAATCGCTTGGTTGGAGGCATCATCTTCCACAAAAAATGGCTCCTCAGGATTAGGATGGAGAAGGATCGGGGCTGTCGTAAAGGCTCTTTTGAGGAACTCAAAAGATTCTTCAGCGTCAGTTGGCCATGGAAGGGTACTCATTTTCTCAAAAGTTTTGTAATAGGGACCACCTTTTTAGAAAACTATTTTATAAATCAGCTGTAGAAATTGGCAAAGCCAATAAAACTTTGCACCTTCTTCACTGTTTTAGGAGAAGGACAATCCAGGATTGTTTGAATTTTAGCAGGATCCATGGAAACTCAATTTTCCGATAAGACGAATCCCAAGAATTCTACTTCCTTCGCATGAAAGGCACACTTTTCCAACTTCACATATAGGTTATTTTCTAACAATTTCTTTAGAACTGCTCTCACGTGATCTACATGGTCTCACAAATTCTGGGAGAATATTAAAATATCATCAATGTAGACTACAACAAATTAATCTAAAAACTCCCTCAGAACATTGTTCACAAAGTGCTGGAAAGCGGCCGGCATGTTACATAGCCCATAAGGCATCACTTGGTACTCGTTTAGACCAAACCGGGTGCGGAAGGCAGTTTTCCATTCGTCTTCCTTAACAACTCAAATTAAATGGTACGCTCTGCGAAGATCTAGTTTGGTGTAGATTTTTGCGTCTTTTACCTGATCTAGCAGCTGGAGGGAAACTTCAGCACGAGACTAAGGTAGAAACACTAGAGCGCTGACATCACAAGGATTTGCAGCCACCATCTTGAGAGGCAGTTAAACCTGAAGAAGCTAGTTCTAAGAACAGACTCTGCAAGAGCCACCAGGTGTGAGGACGCTGCTGCAACTAATGTGGGTAAAAGGAAAAGGTGAATCATTTTTTCTGAGGGAAGAACTTAACAACACTGGCAATAGTTTTCCTGACAATACATTTAGAAAGTTGGTATTTCCTTGTCCTAACCATTTGATGACTACAGCCTATATCTGGGTGACATGACTGGGTGTGTGTGAGAGTCGGGCTCTGTGTATGCCTCCTAAACAGCTGCACATAATGGGGACCCTAAGTGTGACTGGGTGACCCTTCACTGGCAGAATGAGAGGGAGGAGCTGGGCCCAGCTCCACTGCACTTGAATAGGCTATGTCCGGTCTCCACACAAAGGGCTGCATACCCCCCGTTAGCCTAAAGCTAGGGGCAGGAGGCAGGCCTTCTGTGTGCGTCAAAGGCATTCCTCTAGAAGTGACTCCCCACTTCAAAGGCACAACTCTGTATAAATACTGGATCTCAGACACCATCTCATCAGTGCAATTCTTGACATGTGGATACTCTGCCAGGAAGAAGGACTGCTGTGGTGCTACAAGTGCTGTCACTCTGCTGGACTGGTGCACTAAAGGAATTGCTGCCCTCCTGTACTGAGCTGCTACCCTCTAACCTAGTGAAAAAGAACTGGACCTGCAACTTGAATTCAGAACCCAAGAGTGTTTCCAAGGGCTAGTCTGCTAGCCTCCTAATCTGAGCCTCAGGGACACAAAAATCCTCTCCAATATCCTGCACCAGCTTCTGGACACAGTAGCAGTGGGTTTCTGATCCTCAGCTGGTGTTGTAAAGGTCCAGGACCCATAGTGAGTCTTATCAGTACTGAAATCAAGCCTTTGGGCTGTAGGTGGCCATAAACTTGCCTTTTTGCACCAAGACCTCGTCGGTTTCACTGTAAATCAGTGCGAAGCTCTGTCATCCCGACTCTTCGCACTGCAACATCGACCACTTGTGGGGACCGTCATCACAAAACTCTATCAACACCCGATGCACTGCTGACTTGCTCCTCACGCTTCACCAACAGCACCCTGTGACACTCTACTTGTTTCTTGTGGCCCTCTCTGACATAAATAGGACTCTTGGCATGAACTTAGAAGGTAAACATTCAGCAGGGCTAACCTCAGACTGTTTATGACCTGAGTTCCATCACTGTCAACCTGAACTTTTGGCTTTGACCTGTCCAACAGAACCAGAAATTCTTTATTGGTGCCTGTTTGGCACTATATTCACTAAACTTTTTTTAAATTCATATTTCTGGTTCTATTGATTGGATTTTTGTTGTTTTGTACTTGTTTTATTTATTCAGCTCTAATTTTTTGACCTGGTGTGGGACTCTTTTGTATGACGTTTTCACTGTCATACTGCTTGAGGTGTTGCCCATATACTCTACAGTTAAATCATGTGTTGACTTGAGACATTTGAATAAGTGGGGTTTTATAGGGAGAATTCCTGTGCTTCTTAATAATAATTTGGTGATGTTAATGGGTAGGGCCAACATTTTCACTGAGGCAAACAAAATGTCTACAAACATTAGATTACACACCATCTTTCTTTACTTAGTTTCATGATTATTGTAAAAAAAGATGGTATTCACACTGATGGGGGATATGTGTGAGTTATTTGGATTGTTATATAACTGAGTCATGAAAAAGATGGAAGCTGATTAAGGTCAAAATGGGTTAATTGGTGGGAAGGTGAAAGAGCCAAACCACAACAAGATCAATCAGTTGTTAGCTTTATACCCAAGGCTAAACTCTATGTGAAATGAATTATTGGATTTTCTGACTCAAAATGAGAATGAAGACTATGTTGAGCAAGAGGTTTGAGTTCAATTTGACAGACGAGTGGATGCAAGAATATGAATTGATTAAGGAAACTATTGCAGAGGTGTCAAATATGGCAAGTTGTTTGCTGGATATAGACATGTGGTTTACTACAGATACACAAACAAAAGGACTAGGATGTGTTTTGATGTCAGTGACAGAAAGCAGATAAGTTATTGATGCATTTTGGGTTATAAAGGTTAATGGAAGTACAAATGATGGATGGGGTGACAAGTATGTGTTGGGGGCAGATCACAAGGCCCAGAGGGTCACTTTCATATGTATGTATGTATGCATGGAGATATAGTTAGAAAAACTGGTTGCAATAGAGAAACACAGGCGGAACTGAGAAGGGTATTGGATAATGTGTCAGTCAGGATTTGGAGGCAGATCACTAATTTGCAGAGACATTTACCTGGGATAATAATAGGGTAAAACATTAAATGGAAGATCATTTCCACAGAAGAAAAACATTCAGGGCCCCTTTCTTAAAAACAAAATCAGAAAATCTGCATATGGAGCTTTATGACATTGGTTTGGACCTGAATCTTTTGGGTTCTAGTCCCCCAACCTTACTGCCTTCACTGCATTGCTGAATTTGTTCTTGTTGACATTAGGATTTCATGCACAATACCATTGCTAACCAGTGCTAAAGTGATCTCTCCATAAAACACATTAAGATTGGCTTACTACTAATTGGCACATCTAATTTACTTCCAAGTCCCCTATAAATGGTACTCAATTTACCAAGGGCCTCCAAATAAATATTATGAGTAAGCCTCCAGGACCCATTGTGCCACCCACCAAAGTCACACTTTCAAACATGTCTCAGGCCTGCCACCACATCATGTAGGCCTTCCATTTCAACTCGGAAAATATAATTTTTGCCAACTGTTAGAAAATGTGTCTCTAGTTGGCAGAGGTATGCACCAAGGACAAGTGCAAATCCACAATTGAGGCCGACTGCGATGGAGGGTATGTTGACTACAGAAACCATGCAGTGCCCGCTGAAGAAGTACCTTGTATGGACCAAGTGTCGACGGTGAAGAGCAAATGTGAAGGCGATTCAGTGATATTTTCCACACAGTTTGGTCCTGCATCGGCGTTAAGCTCCATAGAGATGAATACAATGCATCATTGTCAAGCTGCACAGAGCATTGTCATCGGGCCATGCAGGTTGTGAATCCGCTGTCATGACATTGAAAGGGTGATATGTCTGTTCCAAACGGTGCAGTGCTGACAATGCTTTGCCTTTTAGCAGAAAGCAGCTGCAAAATCCACGTCTGAGGCCAGGGACTGAAGGGGGCACCTCAAGCAAGCATATGACTCACACATGGCAGAGTCTACAGCACCAGGAGAGTTGCAGGCAGTTTTTGATGTCTCTGAGAGTGCAGAAGAACAGGGGGCACATCAGCAACCCCTTGGTGTCACTCTGGGTTCAAGTGAGATGGGTTAAGTCCTTGTCCTCAGCAAAGCAGGCAGCAGGGCAGCTTAGCAAAACATAGAAGCAATCCCTTAGAGCATCCAATCCAGGAAGAGTGGCAATTATTACAGTACAGCAATCTTTACTTCAGCAGTGTTCTTCCCAGGTCCAGTAGCACACTCACTTGGTAGGGTCAGAGACCCAGTCCTTATACTTAAATGTGCCCAAAAGTGGGGGTGACTTTAAAGAGGCTGCACAGGTCTTCCTTTCATCCCAGTCCTGGCTCCATACTATCAATAAAGGGAGATCAGCCCTTTGTGTGGGGACAGGCACTTCCCTATTCATGTGTAAGTGTCATCTCCCCTCCACCCTCCATGCCAAGTAGACCTGCACAGAAAATGTCACTCTGCTTGCAGAGTTAGCAGAATTTAGCCAATCCATGATATGCACAGTAATGTAGAGTTCCCTAAATTCTTCCCCCAAACGCGTAGCAGAATTGTTTTTCCATTAGTACACACAAGACTTGTTTTTGTTGATCCCTGGTGAGTGCCACAATACTCTCAGGTTGGCAACCATTTTGTGCATCTATGAAATTTGTTTTTGAGATAGGCTTGCATGTGTTCTTGGTTCTCCATGACTCCTTGCTCGCTTTTGTTGTTTAAACATGTGGCTGGTGGCCATTTTGTGCATCCAGCCAGTATGCTTTGTCATAGGCTTGCATGGATGGATATGATACCAGTTTAATGATATGCATGAGGATAATTGTGGACTGTATATATGCTAAGAATGTGATTTTGATGAACAGTGCTTAATTTATTAAATGCTTTTTTTTGCATTTGTTGTTTTCACTACCTTGCCTCACAATAGGTTTCTTACATACAAACATTGGCAATTGATGATCATTTTTAAATACATCTTTTATTTTAATTGTATTATTTCAATATTTTGTATTTTATTTTATTTCTGATTTTTTTATTTTTTTTATTTTAGATTGTTATATAATTTCCTTTCCTCCTGGACACCCTGGCTGTGGTACACTACAGACACATCAGCAGCATCATTTATTTTGTTACACCATTTCTCCTGGACCACCTTACCGCCATAGGTTTTTTAAGGAATATTCCATTTTCCCATTCACCTCTATGACCACTGCAGGTGTCTCCTTTACAATAAATAGAGATAAAGCAAAGAGCTATATCTGCATGTTGTGTTGGTGGTATGGTTTGAACTTACAATATTTTCAAAAACTTTTTATTTATTACATAAGTAACCAATGACACTAATATTGCATTAGTCTGTACAATCTCCAACTGCAATAATGCCATCTTTCACTAACTAAATTTTTTTCTTGTTTTGTTGATTTTAGGTGCACAAGAGAAGAAGAGACATCACCAGCTCTCTGCCAAGAGAAGGCCTATACAGTGATTTCAATCTTCCAAACCCTTTCGCTTGTGCAGCTTAGTGCCACTGCCAACTGAGAGCTTTAAGATGGCCCCAAAGAAAGTTGCTTCCAAAAAAGTGGTAAGTGAGAAGAAGTAGCTTTCTATCAGTAGTTTGCCAACTGCATTCTTTTTCAGGAGACATGTGCTCCCCACACTGGCCTCTGGGGAGGAACCTTGGAGCAGCACTCCTGCACCAACAGCACCACCCCAACGCAACCCCAAAACAATTCCTGTCAGTGAAGCAACCACTGCGATCATGATGAAACCAAAGAGCAGTGAAATTGAATTGGATTTGTCCATTTTGCAATGTAGTACCCAAACATTCAGGAAACATTCATATGATTAGCAAACAGGAGGAGAACATTGCAATATGCTCCATTTGCCATGCAAGTGTTCATCGAGGTAAGAGCGGCTCATATTATGGTTCTGAAGGCCAGACAACCTATATAAAAAATCACATAATCTCGAGGGAGGAGCACTTTAACAAATTGTAGAATTTGGTTTTGGTGGTGAAGGTGAGGAGAGTTGGAAAACATCAGATACAACTAGTCAAATCATGGTGGAAGGTGAGGAATAAGAGGGTGAAATCCACACACAAAGCAGCGCTGTCCCCAGCAGTGCATCAGAATCACCTACCTCAGTAAACTCACAATGGCACAAGAAGACTTAGAGTCAGATGGAGACACCACATCATACAGTGACTGCCCCACAATGAACATTGCGTCTACCACCACCTACTTCTCAAAAGGTGCCCGCATCAGTGGCCCCAGAAAAGAATAACATCTAGACTACTACTATGGGTATGTTTAGGCATGAGGTGCCCTACGGCTGCAACAACCCAATGACACTTTTGCACAATTAGATGCTGGCAAAAATGTCAGTGCTGGAACTCCTCCCTTTTTCTTTTGTGGAAGGAGTAGGATTCTTAGAATTTGTCTGCCCAAAATGGAAGATTCCAAGTTGCAGCTATTTTGCCAGAGTTGCTGTTCCAGTGCTGCATCACAATGTGCTGCAATTGGTTGCACAAGCTTTGCAGCAAAGTATTGTCCACACTATCCACCTGACGACAGACATGTGGATTAGTTGTCAGGCGACTGTTTACATGTGAATCACTGCACACTGGATCTCATTTGCATGGATAAAGCGAAAGCTAAAAGCTATCTACCGGTGTTGGCCATGAAGGAAGTTTTAAGAGAATTTGGTGGCATGCAACAGTAGCCATGTTTGCCATAGAGAAATCATATACAGCTGCAAACATCTTGGTCAAATTTAACAGCAAGGTGTCTGAATGACTGCAACCTGCAGGTCTCCATATCGCATTTGTTGCCACAGTCAATGGCAGTAACGTTGTCAAGGACATGTCAGATGGTATTTTAGGGTCATATGTTTGGCACACTGCATCAACATGTTTGTGTAAGACTTTCTGAAAAAAGAAGATACAGTCAGCAACATACTGACCACTTGTAGACAAATCTGCACTCATTTCAGCCATTTGTTTAAAGCATGGAAGCAGTTGCAGATTATTCAGTGTGCAGCTAGAGCAGCCCTCATACAGCAGGTGCGAACACATTGGAACTCAACCTATTATAGGTTGCGATGTCTGTTTGAGTAGTACAGATAGATCAATGATTATGTTATTCAAGGAGGAGGGGAAAGCTATGACAATGGATGCTGACAAATGGGTCCTAGTCAGATGCCTCAAACAGATGATACTCCCTTTTGAGGTTTTCACACAGGAGGTTAGCAAGGAGGACAGTACAATGGGCCAAGCATCTCATAAATGCATCTGCTACAAGACCAGCTAAAGAAGGTGTCTGAAAGGTTTCCACTCTGAGGTGTGACTGAAAACACAGAAGGGCATGCCTTGGTTGAGAGCTTAAGCTACCGATTGACTTGCAATCCAAGTCTACAAAATGACATTATCTTGTCCAAAGAGTACATCTGTGACACCCTATTTGATACACGCTACAAAAAAGTCTTCACACTTTCATTCTTTTTTCTGAAGGGGATGTTTCAAAATGTAAGAGGTGGATTGTTGAGCAAGCTCGACACCAGGACGAAGAATGGCACGAAGTTAGAGTCCCACTCCACAGTTTTGGGGTGCCACCTTTAACTTCCAGAGAGGGCAGTTTTGCCTTATCACAGCAGCCAACACCAGCAACCAGAAAACTGGCAACAATAGCAACAGAAGAATCAAATCCAACCTCTGCATTGGCTTGGTCTCAAGTGACATGTCTTAAGTTCAGTTCAGTGGTGAAGACAAAAGAGGTTGACCAAGTGGCTGCACCATTAACGCTACAGACGATGTTCCAGGTGTATCTGGATGACCCAAAAGGGGTGTATGTGGATCAAAACTCATTTGGTGTATTGGTATGGGAAGATGTGCTAATAGCTAGAGCTCAGCAAACTGACAGTTAGGTATCTGGCTTGTCCTGTAGCCGTTCTTTCTCCTGAGCGTGTGTTCAGTGAAGTTGGTGCTTTTGTTACAGTCAGAAGGACCAGTCTTTTGCCTCAAAATGTGGAGAGATTTACCATGGTCAAAGGAAATCAACATTTCATGCCACCTGATTGCACCATTCCAAAAACACTACATGAAAAGGATGAGGATTGGTCAGAATGATGTGTGTTAGCTGACCAACTTCTGGGTGAACCACCTGAATTTGAGGACAACCTTTACTTCCCGGACTGAGCATGCCAGTGCCACCATGGAACTTTTGAATGATTTGTCTTTGAACTTCTCTCCTTCTTTGCAAAACAAAATAGCTATTTGGACATTATGTTTGCTGCCCACCATTTTCTAGCCATATATAGGCTGGATTGGAGGTGAACCCTTGTGTAGTGAAGAAGCCTCCACATTCCCCTGAGGACATTGGAGATAATGGCTGCCTCCCTCTAATGCCATTACCTATCTTTGTTTGTATCACCTAGCAGGACTGCCCCTTAAAAGACTGGCAGTGCCAACGCCAAACTCTAATCTGTTGCTAGCATCAAAGATGAGATTACATTTTGTGTCAACCTCTGTTTTTTTATTGGGAGAGCTAACTACAAACTAATGCACAATGAGTGATGATATATTGTGTGATTGTGAGTGATGACTGTTGATGTATGTGGTGGCAGACAGTGAGGGAGGGAGTTCAACACATTTGTAACCTGAATTCAATGATTTGCAATGTTTAGGGGCTGATGGATGATCATTTTTTAGATTTACCTCCAGGTCCACTCATTTTTCTGGTTCTTCAAAGGCCTGACCAGTCACTTTCGTTACCAAGCACAAATCTACACAAAATACACCAATTCTGTTTCTCTATTTGCTCTTCAACAGCAGTGCACTTCAGATGTCTATCGTGCTCGGTTTGGGACTGGGATGGAGTTACTCAGAATCAGAAGGAGGAGGATGAAAGGACTCAGGGCAGGATTACCTCAACAGCTAGAAGGACAAATGTATCAACTTCGAAGAAAAACCAAGATGGTTATGAAGACTCTAAAGCCTAGTACTCACTCTGCTCTGTGGCTCTAAAGAGATGCATTAATTTGGAAAATGCTGCTGAGTGTGTGTTTGTTGCATTGCTGGCTCAAACATGAAACTGCTCGTTATGTTCTTGCTCTGCCTCAAAATATTCTTGGTACACTCCTGACTCCTCATGAAGCTTACCTTGCTTATGTCTGTCCTTCTCCTTTACTTTACAACACAGTTACGACTTTTCAATATGAAGGCATTTTCCTAGTCCTCTCCTGCAGAAACAAAACTTGGTGAAAGCTCAACACTCCAACTTACCTAGCAGACAGGTTCAGGCAAGCACCCAAGAGTGGCGGACATTCCGAGATTAATGGAGATGCACCACACAGACTGCCAATACTGTACCATTTTCTTTTTAATAATCATAATGTTTTGGACTGGGTGGGTTAAAGCAATCCTCCATAATTTGTATTTTTCAAACTTAGAAGATAGAACATTTAGGGCCAGATGTAGCAAATAAAAAATGTGCGAGTTGCAAAGTGCGAGTCCATGCGACTCGCAATTTGGAACTCGCAAATTGGTATGCAGTACGGTGTCTCAGACACCGACTGCGACTCTCTATGGGGTCGCAATGACCCACCTCATCAATATTCATGAGGTGGGTCGCAAATTGCGGCCCCATAGCGAGTATAGGCACTCGCAAACATGGAGGCCTGCTGTCGTCAGCAGACCTCCATGTTCGTGACTGCTTTCAATAAAGCAGTTTTTTTTTTTTTAAGTGTAGCCCGTTTTCCTTAAAGGAAAACGAGCTGCACTTAAAAAAAAAACCGAAACCTTTAGTTTCGTTTTTTTTTCAGGGTAGGTAGTGGTCCCTTGGACCACTACCTACCCTGAAAAAATTGTTTTGGGTCCATTCACAAAGTGGAAGGGGTCCCATGTTGACCCCTTCCAATTTGCGAGTGGGTTACCATCCACTTGAAGTGGATGGTAACTGCGACACCATTTGCGACCGCATAGGCGGTCGCAAATGGTATTGCATACCACTCAGAATCGCAAATAGGAAGGGAACACCCCTTCCAATTTGCGATTCTGAAATGCATATTGCGAGTCGGTCCCGACTCGCAATATGCATTTCTGCATAGCAAAGAGGCATTTGCGCCTCGCAAACGGCGATTTTCGCCGTTTGCTAGGCGCAAATCCTTTGCTACATCTGGCCCTTAGAGATATACGATTGTGGGCCTCTATGGGGCTGAAGGACAGTTTGCAATGAATTTAACTGAACTGTGTCATACTCATCTCTTCATTACCTTTCACAACAGATTAATGATAGTGTGCTTCTCAGCGCTCTGATGAATATTGTTGTTGTATTTTTGTGCAGTGGTTGTCTTTGTCACACCTTTCCCCAAATACCTTTCCCCATTCAGTCATCAGGCCCTAGCCCTCTTCCCCAGGCTGTGTCATTTATAGTGAGGTGTGGCTTAAATTTATACCATAAATGGATCACACACATGCTGGAGTGGATGTGGTGAAGACAATACCAACTCACTGTATGACCTTTTATTACCAGAGCAATATTCCACTGGCCTCATTTACCCACCCACGCATCATTCATCAACATCATCACTTAGGCCTTGTGTTGTGTGTTGTGTAAACGCTTAACTCGTCCAACCTCTCCTGACTCAGAACCCATTTGTTACGACTCGAGGATTTCATTTTCCAGTTTATTTTTAATTAAATGCTAGCTCCCCATTGCTCAAGTTGGTATTGCTGGTTTTTATTTTCTTACCAGGTCTTCTTTGTTCTGTGTCACATACTTTCATCGCTGTACTGTGGTCTCAGTCTTTCTAAAGTTATGATATTACATATAACCTACTAACTCTCTGTTTTCTTTCAATCTAGTTGACAATAATGAATAACCATTTGATTAATCATGTACTTTGAGTTCACATGGGGGGAGTGGCACCTTCTCCCTTCCCTGTTAGCGTGATAGCCGGTGACTACTACTACCACTACCTTAAGATAAGATGTTACCTTGTAAAAACCTTGCTGTAGGAAGACTGAGGTAGCAGCCCTCACTTCATCTATTCAGGTAGGAGAGGAATTATGGGTTGAAGTGAGCTCATTTAGTTAGAAGTTGTTTTTGTATATCTAGGTTTTTGTAGGCAAAGTAGGCAATGGCAATCACCCCCTTGTGGTCAAAATAGTTACAGCAGAGCAAGGCACCTACTTTTTTTAGCAGATGTCGTAAATGGGCTACACTGAAAGACAGCAAACTAACCACCAAAAAAAGATTGAGGCATAAATGAAGTAAAAACATCCCCCTTTTTATTATTTACAAATATAAATGCCACCCTTTCTACCCACAGCAGGCCCACTTGTCTTTCCAAGCAAATCACCCCGTTCCCAACCAAAGTTCAACAAAAGTCTACAACGAAAGTCCACATTGAAAGTCCAAAGAAAAAGTCCAAAGTGCAAAAAACCTAGGGCCAGATGTAGCAAGTCGGCAATTTGCGACTTGCAAATTGCGAGTCCCTGCGACTCGCAATTTGCAAGTCGCAAATTGCTATGCAGTACGGTGTCTCAGACACCGACTGCGACTCGCAATGGGGTCGCAATGACCCACCTCATGAATATTCATGAGGTGGGTCGCAAATTGCGGCCCCATTGCGAGTATAGGCACTCGCTAACATGGAGGCCTGCTGTCGTCAGCAGACCTCCATGTTCGCGACCTGCTTTTCAATAAAGCAGTTTTTTTTTTTTTGAAGTGTAGCCCGTTTTCCTAACAGGAAAACGAGCTGCACTTCAAATAAACCGAAACCTTTAGTTTCGGTTTTTTTTCAGGGCAGGGAGTGGTCCCTTGGACCACTCCCTGCCCTGAAAAAATAATTTGGGGTCCAGTCACAAACTGGAAGGGGTCCCATGGGGACCCCTTCCAATTTGCGAGTGGGTTACCATCCACTTGAAGTGGATGGTAACTGCGACTCCATTTGCGACCGCGTACGCGGTCGCAAATGGAATTGCATCCCACTGCGAGTCGCAAATAGGAAGGGAACACCCCTTCCTATTTGCGAGTCGGAAATGCATTTTGCGAGTCGGAGCCGACTCGCAAAATGCATTTCTGAATGGCAAAGTGGCTTTTGCGCCTCGCAAACGGCGATTTTCGCCGTTTGCGAGGCGCAAACACTTTGCTACATCTGGCCCCCAGTCCCAACTCTCTATGCCACCCTTTCTACCCACAATATGTGTCCCTCCCCCCCCAAAAAAAAAAATTAAAATGGTCAAAAGTGGGCGTTCTCCATGTGGGTCATAAGATCATCAAGGGTTGCCTCAGTGTGAGCCACCCAGCAGTACAGAAGCGTGAAGTGTTGCAGGGCTCTGCATTGGAAATTGTAGTCGAGGGTAAGGGAGGGCAGAAGTGGTCAGATGTGGACAGGCGTTTGCCAGCTGGCAGCAGTGCTGATGATGCCGTTAGAAGGCTGGAGGTGCTGGCCGCCAGTTAGAGGAGTTCGGACCAGCAGGCATGTTGGCAGCTGCCTGGGCCTCATCATCCTCCTCCAGAAGAAGAGTCACCAGCCACTGATATTAGATGCGGATGACCTCCAGTCTTCGCCACTGCAGCCAGGCTGCTATCTCCTGATAAGGAGGAGGATGTCCACCAGAAGTAGCTATAGCCAAAAAATTAAAAGGAAAATGCCAAATTATAATCAGTGCTCTTGCAAACAATGTTTTAAAACACAGGGACATTTTTAACCCACTTATGCCTCATTGTAATTGACAAAGATCAAAAGGGTAAAATTTGATATTGGCATGAATCTGTTATAGAAGCAATGAAATATTAATCACTTACTCATAATTGTGGTGCATGTCAAATGGGATTTTTCATTTTTTTGAGTGACTGGGACAGAACCTTGGAAAGAATAAAAGGCTGAAGTACTAGGAAGTAGCAGAGTGGGTAGTCTGCATGGAAGTGGAGCATGCCTTGTTTTAAGTTTGCAGCATATTGACAACTTTGAAAATGCTGCATTAACTGAAGCAGATGCACACTGCACAAACAATTCTCTTGTACTGCTGAATTGAACCACGCTGTAGTTATGTCATAGTAGCATGGGTGACTAATTGGGAGGGAGGTATGCTGATGGGAGGATACATATTTTCCTTGCTTACCAACTACAGTGATTTAAGGGAGTAGACAGAAAATTTAAATACCCCCCACTTTGAACCAAAGCCTTGATAGCCATGCAAACCAAGTGAAGTAGGTGAACATGTCCCTCTCTAGAAGAGCTCCCTTATTAATTCATCCAAGCAAATAACCATTTATCCTTTCATTGTTCTATTCACACTTTGATCTTCACCAAATAAGCATTACATTCCATCATCTAGTCTTTCACAATTCCAATCCATCCATCTATCCATTAACCTAGCCACCATTCCAACCATCCATTCATCTTTCCATCCATTTACCCATGGATCCTTACCCATCCAACCATCTTCTAACGCACCAGTGCATCTTTTTACCCATCTACCTTTTACCCACCCAGGCATCCTTTCATCCATATATCCTTTCATCCATTCTTTCTCCCACCCACGCATCTCCTATCACCCACCTATACATCCTTTCAACTACCCACACATCCTTCCTTTCACTGATACACAATTTCACCCATTATTTCTTTTAACCGTCCATTCTTCTTTCCCTTTTCCATTAACCCATCATTTGTAGCGTTCATTATGAGCTTTTGTCTGCTGAGCTGCAGATAGAAGAGGCTATTAAGAACTCAACCCCCACTGTGGGGGTCTAAAATGAGGGGTTCATGATGCACTTACAGTAAGTATACAAGTAGTTGTCAACAAGCAAGCAATGTGACTTACCAACGCCCATCCATGCTGCTGCTGGTTTTCCTCCCCCAAATGCCTCTGATTCTGGTGCACTGGTGCTGCCGCTGGCCCTTGCACTGGTGGAAAAAAATTAAACATTATAGATACCAGATACGCCTCCCCTTATTATTTTTTAAGACCAAATTCAACAAAATTCACCTGCAATAGATGACTACAGTTCTATCTTCTTCTACCATTCACTTTATGAATTTTGTCACTTATGTATGTTAGAAAAGCCAGATAGTCAATTCAAGCCATCCACAAATGTTTCCTAATGGAGGGGCAAAGCTATGTCACTGAAGTGCAATGAAATGGTGGAATAATTGGTCAGTCAAGGACATGAGTGAGGTCTTGGTTGGCAAATGCAATGACACAGTCCTTATACTAGTTTCTAGCAATGCTGCACTGTCATTGAACCTGCTGGTGTGGTATGCTATTGTATAAATGAATGATAATACTTACACCACAACATGGGGGGGGGGCAACATGACCATGTCCACTCTCTCAGTTTGAGCATGAACAAAAAAAAGCCTTCACAACAAACATGCTTAGAAAAACTTACTTGGTCATGCAATCTTCATGATAAAGTACCTGTCTTAAAAAGTCTGTTCTCTGAGTTGTACAGTACCAGTCCACAATATATATAAGGAGAAATGGAAAGCTTACTAACAAGGCAGAAGAAAGCTACAGACTAGTATGGACAGAAGGAAGTCAGCTACAGAAATGTGAAATATAGAAAAAAAACTAGGATTATGCAGGATTGCAGGATTATGCAGGAATAACAACAATTTAACAGACCTTACATAGAACGAAGAGTAGGAAAAAAAGAGACAGACACTGTAAAAAAAAAGGAAAAGGAAAAGTTATTCTAAATTGGTAGAGGTAAATGTTAGGCACAGAATAATAACATAGCGGGAGGACTTACTGGGGCAAGTAGATTTGCCAGCCGTGGCACTGGTGGTGGCACTACCTACCTCCTTGGCCCACCTCCAAACTTGCCCTCTTCTTGCCCCTGGGTGCTGATTAGTAGTACATTTAATCTCTCAAAAAATATTTTGTCAGGCAAAGGAACAAATGAGATCGCCTATAGTACTAGTATTGAGTTGACCTATTCAACATTTCCAAAACCTAAGCCTGTCCCAGATTTCCTAAACCTAGACTAGATTTGAAACTACTAATAATTGGAAAGAATGATCTTTGCTTCTCAACCACCTTTGATGGGCCATCTCAATCTCCCTTTTCAATGCATCGATGCATATTAAACATCACTGGGAGAATATGATTGGGCTGTGTGAGCTATATAAAGAAAGGCACAGAGAATGCTAACTCACTGATATTATTTACTACTCCCAACACTATCTTAGAACAGGACAGAGGAGTTTACATGGCTTCTTAAATAATCAGCCCAAGTGAGCACTGACTAGTAGGATTAGCTAGCGTCGGGAACTTGGCTAGTTCAAGCTTGATCACATAATATTCATTGTAACATAAACTTGGCTTACCTCTGGGTGCGAGCAGCACGGTATTTAAAAAAAAAATTAACATTGTAGAATACAACAGATAAATAATTACTCACTGAGTCCCAACACCTCAACACCCAGCAGGTCGAGCAGGTCCTGCTTGTGGTCCAGGATGTCTACCCAGCAGTGCGTTGACTGCTGCTGGGTGCGCTGTACCAAAGCATGCTGACACACACACACACTGGTGCACTCTCCCCACAGCAGCCAACACTCCCGTAGAGCAAAGCTGCTCCCAGGCCTGCTGCCTGCTGCCAGCATAGAGGAGAGGTGGCACAGCACATAAAAAACTAGAGCTGCTGCCTCTGCATCAGAAAAATGGTGCGGGTTGCACCCCTTGATGGAGCCTACAACCGCAAGGTGTGCAGCTAGCAGCAGCACTGGTGCCACCACTCCCTCTCTCACCCTTCTCAATCTGCTATGCCATTGTGCTGGGTGGTTATAAAAAAGAGAAGAAATAGGGAAAGGAACTAAAGAAGTAAAGAGAAAACCGAAAACAGCACCAGAAATTCAAAAAATGACAGAAACATAAAATACACAAACTCAAAGACACATTGATAAATTAAAGGAAAATGAGCGGTGGATGAGTCAGGTAGGTAGAGGACCGAAAACATTTAACAGAAGAAAAAATGTCCAGGCACATGCAAACAATGTGATGCCGTACATGCATAGTTTGCAGCGTGAGAACCCACATCACCCTCCGGAACCTCAAAAACATAGCATGACTGGGCACATTGAATAACTCTGTGTGCTCGCAGAGTTCCACAGAATCATGCTTAGGTTTTTGGGCCCCTCCTTGGAATTCCTCGTACCAGAACTCCATGAGCTGTGCTTAGGCATACCACCCAGAAAGGCCCCACAGAATGCAGATGAGTGTTCAGACATACACATGCACAAAATCACCTAGCGGTCACATATCCCAGATGTGTATTGGAGACAAGGCAGATAGAGCAGTAACAGCCAAAAAATGCCTACTTTCTAAAAGTACAGAAAAGAAACAAGAGCCAACACTGTAATTTAATTGTAAAAAAATATTATGCACAATGAGAAGGCAAAACCAATTACCTCTCACTGGCAACAATTTGTAGCATTTACCAAGAAAACAATTTTAGTTGAAAAACATTTATCACACACAGAAAAACAAATACAGAAATGAGGAATTACATCATATAAAAAATTGGAACTACGCAAACATGAACACATCAAAATAATTTGATAATAATATAAATTCAAAAATGAACAATTACACATCACATTGAAAAAAAACAATTCAGGTTCTGCACCAGTTTTGGAAAAAAGGTAACTCGGAGTTTAACTCATTCGCAAAATTTTGTTGGCTTCTCCTTAAAGAGCAAAATAGTGCAGAGGCGCTAATGATAAGTCTTTGTGGTAGCTCAATCAGGAATGATGGGCATTACAAGACAAGTCTCCCTGAACGCTTAATCTTCTTTAATAGCAATTACCACTGCTCCCTATTGTGAATGAGTTTCAAACCCACTGGATTCAAGGGTTCTCTTCAGGACATAGAACACCTAAACACAACTGATCAGTAGGAACTGCCATCTTATGAATAGCTTACCTCCAAAACCGGGATTTCTTGATTTGAGAAGAAGAAACACTTCTCGACTTGCTGCACTGAAGTATAAATCACTTTAATTGCTTGTCCTTCTGCTTGCTACCGATACATTCAGACTGATGTCAACCCAGCAAAAAAGCTTTCTAAAAGTGACATTTCTAAAATAGTAATGTTAAATCCAACTTTACCATTAAAGATGATTGATCATTACCATTCCAATGACATGTAACATGATGTTGGTACTCTTTTCTGTTCAGGAATTACAGCTTTAAAGTATTTTAAGGATTTCACAATGCTGGCCTCACTGTAGTGAAAAACAACTTTGGGAGTTTTAGGGAATTTTTCAATAAAAACGTAAACTTAAACGTCCTGCCTTTTACGTGCAAAGACCCTATCTTAGTGGTGACATAGCTCCCGTTGAGTAATAAAACGGAAGTTTGAGGTTTGGCAAGAGGCTTTAAATGCCAAGTTGAAGTGGAAGTGAAACAGCACACACAGGCTCTGCAGCGGCAGGCCTGAGGCACATTTAAAGGGCTACTCTGGTACCATTTTATCTACAGGATCTTAGTATAGGGAATGCCACTTTACAAGGGACTAACAAGTAAATTAAATATGCCAAACAGGTGTAAACCAATGTTTAGAGAAGAGAGCACATGTACTTGAACCCTGATTAGCAGTTATAAAATGTTTAGAGTGCTAAAGCCTACAATAACAAGGTCAGAAAAAGAGGAGGAGGAAATCAAAAGGTTTTGGGTAACTCTCCCAGAAGGTCCATTTCCAACACCATCTTAGAACCTTCCTTTTTAATATTTATAAGTCACCCCTAAGGTAGGCCCTAAAAGCTTCAAGGGCAGGGTGCATGGTATTTAAAAAGTAGAACATCTGGGGTTAAGTCCTACATGTCCTGGCAGTGAAAAAATCTTAACGTTTGTTTTCACTGTTGTAAGGCCTACCTCTCCCATAGAGTAACACTGCATTGCCTTGTTACTGCCTTCTACACTCAATACTTTCTAACTTTAGATTGGGAGCAGGTAGAAAATACTTCTAGGTCTATTTTGGAGTGTAATTTAAATCAAATTTAAGGGTAAAGTCAGATTTAAATTACAATTATAAAATGTCACTTTTAGAAAGTGTTAGAACAGGTATGAGTTCCAACAAGGGATATTGCTTAAGGTGTGATTATATGACTGGTCGTTATTTATTTAATGTCTATCATTTACATTTAAATTCAAACCCTTGCAATTGAAATGAACATGATATATTTGTGATCTAAAGAAAGCATCATAACAGCAGGTGTATCCATTTATAAATCTGCATTAAGGACAAGGTACAAAACCGAACAAAGAATGCAAAACAATAGGGACTCTAAATCACTGAAGTTTCAAGTAGTTTGACAATGTCTGATCTAATACAATTGTAGGCTGAAATTGTTGACTTATATGACAATGTACCCAAAGCCTACTTTCAGAATATCTGGAGATTGTGGTGGTCATTACAACCCTGGTGGTCGGTGTTAAAGTGTCAGTAAGACCACCAACAGGCCGGCGGTAAAAAATTTGCAATTACGACCGTGGCAGAAACCGCCAGCAAAGACAGCCACTTTAACACTCCGACCGCCACCGCGGTACAAACAAACAGTGCGGCGGTCACCGCCAACAGACAGGCGGAGGACAAAGTACCTCCCACAGTATCACAACCTACCAATCCGCCACCTTTTCCGGGGCAGATTCACCGCGGATAAAAACACGGCGGAAACAGGATTCCAAAGGGAAAACGCTCACCTCTACACACCCCACGAGGAATAAGGACACCATGGAGCCAGAACTCCAAGTTCTCCCTGCGATAGTGTTCCTGCTCCTTTACCAGGAGCACGGACGCCGGCGGCGAAGACACGGTGAGTACTAGACTGTCCCATCGCACTGTGTGAGTGTATTTTATCTTTATTCCATTTTTATCATTTTATGTATTGTTATATTTATTACCATGTGTATTTATTTGAATTTATTGCTGCTATGCGTTTTTATGGCCCTTGTAGCCGAAATAAAGTTTCTTTGACTTGACTTGACCACGGTGAGTACTGCACCTACGACACAGGGGAGGGGGAGGGAAAGAACAGGGACACACACACGCAACACCCCCACCCCCACCCTCACCCACGACAACACACACACTAACACATATTGATACATCACAGTTACACCCCCCCAATGCCCCCGGAAGAATGCAAAGACAAAAGAAAATTAGTGTAACCATTGTAATATATTAAAATCAAGTATGCAAAAATATATATATACACCATTAACTAAATATACACCAAGCATAGTAGTCCAGGTAGTACTCCAATTAAGTCTGTGGAACACTGGGCCCACACGGTATGGGCGAGGCCCACACAAGATCCCCGACCATGACAGAGAGAACACTGCAGGGGCATCAGAGAGCAAGAAAACAGGCACCTCAGAGGGAGGGAAAGGGGGGAGTCCTCAGCCGGTTGAGTGCACGACGGCAAATCCACGAGAAGGCCACATGCCCACTGTTCAATCCTGGGGAGTGCAAAGCCACAGTCTCTCAAGTTTCTACAGTGGGTGGGTTGCCCACTGTTCAATCCTGGGGAACATGCTGATGGCATAAGAGTGAGTCATAGGACCATAAAATCCTAGCAATTCCATCCATGGTGATTTTAACATATATCCATGCTGACCTCTAACAAAGGGGCACCTTGGCCAGCGTGAGGAATTTTTCTATCTAAAGTTCTCCTGGTAGAAATAATATCACAGGAGCTCCCTGGAAAATGGTTGAGCCCACCCTGGCTTTAAGGGGCTGGTGTTCATCCGATGATGAAGCATGCTACTATTAGAATGGGTGAAGGTCACATGTAAAAAGGAAATGTTTTTTTTATTTTTAAATGCATCTGGAATTTGCATAGGGGAGGAGTCTCCCAGTTTAGGCTGGGGACAACACTTTTTTGGTGTACTTTACACCTCACAACCTATTTACGGTGAAAGATGTAATTTCTTCTTTTTCTGTTTGTCACCGCAAGGTAAAACAAGAGGTTAGGGGTTGTAAAAAAGCAAATAATTACTCCAAAACTCCGATGTGCACTATCTAGGTGGCAGAGTTGTTAGTTTTGTGTGTTTCAATAACAACACCCGACTTTCGGAGCTTGTTTTGAAAGGCAAAACATTTGGTAAAATTTTGTAAATAGCTGTCAAAATGGAGAACGGCTGTCCACAAAACATTTTGTACCTTGACCAGAACTGCAGTGACAGCGGTTGCTGTCTAGATACAGGGATCAACACTGGGCCAGTGATGATCTTTAAATTTGGCCAAAAGTAGTCTGTCAGGGTGGTAATGTCCTTTACCATTACAGACTGTAAACCAATCACCAAACAATATGTCAGACTCATACTAGCTTTGGATAAAAAGAAGGTCCCTCTGTTTAATGGTAATTTTAAAGATCACAGTATTAATAAAAATATAGTTACATACTGTGATGTACAGTAATGAAAGGATGTGCAAGTCTAGCACCTAGTGCATTTGCTTGCTAAGGAAGGTTGAGCAGAGAAGCTGTCTGCTCCTAGTGAGATATCAATCTACTTGTCAACTGATCATTATGGTGGTCATTACAACACTGGCGGTCGGTGTTAAAGCGGCGGAAAGACCGCCAACAGGCCGGCACAAACATTTTTGCAATTACGACCATGGCGGAAACCGCCAACAAAGACAGCCACTTTAACACTCCGACCGCCACAGCGGTACAAACAAACAGCACGGCGGTCACTACGCCAGCGGTGAAGACCACGGTGAGAACTGCACCTACGACATAGAGGAGGGGAGAGGGAAAAAACAGGGACACGCAACACCCTCACCCACGACAACACACACACCATAACATATTGATACGTCACAGTTACACCCCCCAATCCCCCGGAAGAATGCAAAGACAATAGAAAATTACTGTAACCATTGTAATATATTAAAATCAAGTAGGCAAAAAAATATATATATATATATACACCATTAACAAAATATACACCAAGCATAGTAGTCCAGGTACTGCTCCAATTAAGTCTGTGGAACACTGGGCCCACACGGTATGGGCGAGGCCCACACAAGATCCCCGACCATGACAGAGAGAACACTGCAGGGGCATCAGAGAGCAAGAAAACAGGCACCTCAGAGGGAGGGAAAGGGGGGAGTCCTCAGCCGGTTGAGTGCACGACGGCAAATCCACGAGAAGGCCACATGCCCACTGTTCAATCCTGGGGAGTGCAAAGCCACAGTCTCTCAAGTTTCTACAGTGGGTGGGTTGCCCACTGTTCAATCCTGGGGAGTGCAAAGCCACAGTCTCTCAAGTCTCTACAGTGGGTGGGCTGCCCACTGTTCAATCCTGGGGAGTACAAAGCCACAGTCTCTCAAGTCTCTACAGTGGGGGAGTTGCCCACTGTTCAATCCTGGGGAGTGCAAAGCCACAGTCTCTCAAGTGGATAACAGTCTGCACTGGTTCTGGAGGGGGCATTGTGCCCAGAGTGCTTTATCCTGCTAAGGACAGAGGTAGTGGATGGATCTCTCCACTGGTTGTGAAGGGGGCATTGTGCCCAGAGTTCTTCATCCTGCCAAGGACTGAGGTAGTGGATGTCATTCTCCACTGGTTCTGGAGGGGGCATTGTGCCCAGAGTGCTTAATCCTGATAAGGACAGAGGTAGTGAATGTCATTCTCCACTGGTTCTGGAGGGGGCATGTTGCCCAGAGTGCTTCATTCTGCCCGTGACGGACTCAGTAGCGTCAGTGCCCTGGGCGCTTATGGGCCAGCGTTGCTTGAGATGACGGTGCCCTGTTCAGCGGTGCTTGAGATGGCGGTGCCCTGTTCAGCTGTGCTTGAGACGGCGGTGCCCTGTTCAGAGGTGCTTGGAGCGGTGGGCTCCTTTGCAGTGACTCCGCTTCTGGCGGTCCTTCATGGCCCAGCGGGGCTTGTGCTGGCGGTCCTTCATGGCCCAGCGGGGCTTGTGCTGGAGGTCCTCTCTGTCCCAGGGGGCTTGTGCTGGCGGTCCTCTCTAGCCCAGCGGGGCTTGTGCTGGCGGTCCTCTCTAGCCCAACGGGGCTTGTGCTGGCAGTCCTCTCTGTGTCAGCGGGGATGATGGCTGTGGCCTCCTGGTCAGCGGGGATCACGGCTGTGGGCTCCTGGGCAGCGGGGATTACGGCTGTTGGCTCCTGGGCAGTGCGGATGATGGCAGTCTCCTCCGCCGTGCTGCTCTTCCCATACTTTCCTGGTTTCTTGTGGCCCTTCCCCACCTTGGAAGGTGTCACAGCTGACTCCACACTCCCACCGGGACCCCTGGGAGCGGCTATTGTGGCTGGAGTCTTCCCTCTCTCCCGCTGGGCACTGGCCAACTTCTGATGCTTCACAGGTGGGGGACTGTCTGTGCTTTGGCTCCGTGCCACACTGGCTGCCCTGGTGGCTGGTGCACTCCAGATTCCGGTGACTACAGGTCCCGGAGACGTTGTGACGGAGGTGCTAGTTCGGGACCTAGGAGACGGACGGGGTGGGGGAGGTGTTGGGAAAGAGGTCAAGGTTGGAAAGGAAAAGTTTTTGGGAGACACTGGGATGGGTAGCTGGAGGGGGTTTGGGAGTGGAGGAAGAGGTTGTGGTTGTAGGAGGTGTTTGTTTGCTGACTTTGGGTGAATGTGCATGCGCTGGAGGCTGTCGTGAGGTGGATGGCTGTTGGGGTGGTGTGTGCCTCCGTTTGTGTATCTTGGGAGGGGGTGTCACAGACACACTGGGAGAGGACACAGGGGACGTGTGAATGGTAGTGGGGGTGGTGACTGCACGTGAGCGGGGTGTGGTGGTGGGTGTGCTGGTGATGGTAGTAGTGGCTTTAGAGGTAGTGCATGCAGGTGTGAGTGTAGACAAGACTGGGAGGGAGGAGGGAGATGAGGAGGAGGGGGACACAGTGGAGGCAGTGGATGTTGGTGTGTCTGCATGTGTGTGATGCTTGCGTGAGTGCCTGTGGGATGTGTGGTGCTTATGTTTGCCTGAGCTTCCCTTGTGTGGTTACGTGTGTGCATGCTGGTCTAGAGGTGTGCTTGGAATAGGCTGGGGTACAGGGGATTGGGTCTGGGTGGAGGAAGTTGGAGGGGGAGGCTAGACACAGGGACAATGTCTGCCATCAGTGCTGAGGCCGGAGTCTGAAAAGCTCGCTGAGTGGCTACCTGACCAGAATGAATGCCCTCCAGGAATGCATTGGTTTGTTGCAACTGCCTTTCTACACCCTGTATGGCATTCAAAATGGTAGATTGCCCAACAGTGAGGGACCTGAGGAGGTCAATGGCTCCCTCACTGAGGGCAGCAGGGGTGACTGGGCAGGGGCTGAGGTGCCTGGGGCGAAGGTGATGCCCACCCTCCCGGGTGAGCGGGCAAGGGGCAAAGGCTGAGGGGCTGCTGGGAGGGCTGTGCTGGAAGGGGGGGTAGCGGCTGTCCCTGTAGATGGGGGGGGCACAGATGTTGCCGCCACCACAAGGGAGCTCCCATCAGAGGACGAGTCCGTGTCACTGGTCTCAGCTCCTGTCCCCGCCGTGGAACTCCCCTTGCCCTCTGTCCCATTGGTGAAGTACGATTCCGTAGTGTGGCCCTCCATGGCCATGTGGGATGCAGCCCCCTCGTGCTCTGGTGCCACTGCTCCTCCGCCTGATGATGCTAATGCACACAAGAACAGGGAGACCACAAAAAGGGGGGGGACGACAGAAGAAAAACGTGTGGAGTGCATGCATTACTGCTACAGTTGGCGGACATGACAGACACACAAGCCCCCTGCACTACGCCACGCTCTTGGGCTCCACTGTTCAATTCCTGGGAAATAGCCTACTAGGCTATGGACGACATCTGCACACATGGATGACACAGGGGCATGACTAGGTGTACTTGGCACTCTACAGAGGTACGGTGGGGTGCCACATGGCCTGCCTTACGGAGGGACCTTGTCTACGGGACTCGCCCTGGCCTAGGGAAACCCACAGGCCACCTCCCCTCCCAGACCCCACCACTGCACGCAAAATCAGCAGAATGAGAGTGTACTTACCCCCTTGGGGCTGCTGGAGTGCCCTCAAGCGCCCATCCAACTCCAGGTACACCACCGCCAAGATCCTGAACATCAGGGGGGTCATGGTGCAACGGGCACCCCTCCCATATTGGGAGGCTATCCCCAGCTGAGCCTCCGCCATCTTCTTTCTCCAGCGGTGAATGTCCTCCCATCTTTTCCAGCAGTGGGTGCTCCGTATGTGGTAGACCCCCAGGGTCCGGACGTCCTTGGCGATGGCACGCCAAATATATTATTTCTGGTGGGCACTGACTTACATGATTTGTACAGTGGGAAGAGAAACTTATTACCAACTGCACCGTCACAGTCATTGGCCCCCATCCCTACCCTTGCCATGTGGCACATGCACGCACCGTTGTTTCATGCACGCCGCACTCTCCCCCTTCCTTCTTACATCCACACCTCTCCACACAGGCATAGCCCAAACAGCATGTTCATAGTGTACTTACCTGTTTGTCTGGAGGACCGTAGAGTAGCGTGTACTGGGGAGGACCCCATCCACGAGTTTCTCCAACTCCTCCGATGTGAAGGCAGAGGCCCTTTCCCCAGACACTCGAGCCATTGTCTCTTCCAGACCGAGGTCACAGCAGCACTTGCAGTGTAGGTCCTCTCCTGTCGAAGATCAGGTATCGAGTGATTGAACAGATAGAAAATGGCAGTCATGTCCCCGGCGGTGCGTACCGTCACCACCGGCGTACATTGTCATTGGCTCCTGGGACCCATAGGGTCCAATGTTAACCAATGTAGCATTGCGCCGCGGTCTTCGACCGCCTACCGCGACGGTGTACAACGCCAGCGCAGTTACCTCACATCCCATTGTCCCACTTTAGAGGTAAGGCAGCCGCCATTTCAGGGGCCCACATGGCTTCATTTTTAACTCCTTCACACATACGTAGGCCTAGACTCAACACACATACAGGCCACTTTTTAGATTATGATTGGTGTTCTGTGTAAGCTGTGGGTACGTACCTCTGAGTTGTTTGACTCTGTGCTCTCTGTTGTCCTTCATAGGCACCTTCCGCTGGGACATGTGAGGAGATGGCGGCATCCTCCGGTGTACGGACCATTGGTGGACCTGTCAACAATGGAGGAAAGACATGTGATCATCACATACAGGCTTGACCGTGCCACAATCCAGGAACTGTGTACCCAGTTGGAACCAGACGTGATGTCAGCTATCCGCCAACCCACAGGAATCCCCCCTCAAGTGCAGGTGCTGTCAGTGCTCCATTTCCTTGCAAGTGGGTCATTTCAAACTACAGTGGCCATAGCATCAGGGATGTCCCAGCCTATATTTTCCAACGTGTTGTCCAGTGTGTTGCCTGCCCTGCTAAAACACATGCAGAGCTACATCGTTTTCCCTCAGGTGGAGGATTTGCCTATAGTGAAAGGTGATTTCTATGCCCTGGGACATATCCCCAACATCATAGGTGCCATTGATGGGACACATGTGGCTTTGGTCCCCCCCACAGGAGTGAACAGGTGTACAGAAACCGGAAGAGTTATCATTCTATGAATGTACAAATGGTATGTTTGGCAGACCAGTACATCTCCCATGTGAATGCCAAGTTCCCTGGTTCAGTGCATGACGCCTACATCCTGCGGAATAGCAGCATCCCTTGTGTGATGGGTCAACTCCAGAGGCACCGTGTGTGGCTATTAGGTGACCACCTGGAAGCAAGACAGTGGGAATGGTTGTCTGGGTCAGGGGATATCCCTACAGGTTAGTGTGTGTCTAACAGTTGTCCCTCGCCATTTGCAGGTGACTCTGGTTTCCCCAACCTGTCATGGCTACTGACCCCAGTGAGGAATCCCAGGACAAGGGCAGAGGAACGCTACAATGAAGCCCATGGGCGAACTAGGAGGGTGACCGAGCAGACCTTCGGTCTCCTGAAGGCCAGGTTCAGGTGCCTCCATAAGACAGGTGGATCCCTATTCTACTCACCAAAAAAGGTGTGCCAGATCATCGTGGCCTGCTGTATGCTTCACAATTTGGCTTTGTGACGACAGGTGCTTTTTCTGCAGGAGGATGGTCCAGATGGCGGTGTTGTTGCAGCTGTGGAGCCTGTGGACAGTGAAGACGAGGAAGCAGAAGAAGAAGACATGGACAACAGGGACTCAGTGATCCAGCAATATTTCCAATGAAACACAGGTAAGAAGACAAACCTGCCTACTACATGTACTTAAACTCTACTTCCTCTCTACTGTCTGTCGTTTTCACCCAGTGTATGGTCACTGAGTTGTCACTTTCCCTTACAATTTCACAGATGTGGGTCCCAATGTGTTACACCTGCTTTGATTCCTCATGGACTACAGCTGTGTGACATAGGTATGTTGACATTACAAATGAAAGAGCTTTTTTCCACAGTAATTGCTAATACACTATTCCGAAATCAAAGACTGACTCCAGATTGTTTTGTGCTTTGAGGGTGTTTGTTTAAGTGCTCAATATTGGAGGGGGTAGCAAAATGGTGAGGGGTGATGGTGGAGGAATGTCCATGGCAGAGTCCAGTCTATCAGTCTCACAGGTGCATTGCCCTAATGGGCATAGGAAGTGTAGCTGGGGCAGTTTAAGGATGGACAGCGTGACAAAGTGGGACAGTAGGATGACATTCAGGGTGGTCTCATTTCTTGGCAGGGGTGTTGGCATAGTTCTCTGTCTTTGTCCTGGATCTCAGGGACCGCTTGCGGGGTGATTCTCCATCTGCAGGGGGTGGGGTGCTGGTGTGGTGGTCCTGTGGTGGTGCCTCCTGTCCACAAGCGCCAGCAGAGGTGGTTGGCAGTGTCGCATGGGCTTTCATTATCCTAAATGAGACTACTGGATTTCTAGGCAGCAGGATCGTTCACGGTGTGGGGGACTGAGTCTGACCCACTTGGAAGGACCTCTGTCACCCTAAACCCGGATTTGCTCCGGCTAACTAGCAGTGCCTCATTTCTCCCAAGGGGAAGAGATGATTAGGTAGCCGAGCGCATGACATCTTTGGAACCTCTCAGGGAAGTCGTGGTCACTCAGAACCAAACCAGCTCTCTCATTTACAGTGTGATCTCATATACAAATGACAAAGGCAGTTTAAGTTTTATATAATGTTTTAATAAAACGACTGCATTTTAGATATTAAGGCGTGAGCCGCAATAACCAGAATGATACAACACAGTAGGATTGAAATAGTCACGAGGAGAGTGAAACATAAGAATAACGCTATCATGGTGTTAACAATTTCTACTCTCTCTCAGCTAGTTCTATTTCGAGCACAGCATGTTAAGCTTCTAACTTGCCTTTCAGATTCTCTGGGAAGACATCAACCCTCATACCTGAGCAAAGGCCTGTGATCTGGTTCAGCATCTGCAATGAGGCAGTCAGCATCTAGTTGTGGTTCCCTGGTCGGAATCTCCCTCTCTCATGTATTGGGACAAGGAAGTGTTTTTATAACTAACATGTCAGCGTGATCACAAAATGTGCCTACGCAAGAACGCCAAAGACTAAACTCCTACCACGTCTATCGGCAATGTACCAGACTGTATCCTTGACTGAAGCACAGAGTGAACAGGAATGTGTTATTGAGAACTCCAGTGCTGAAGTAGGCTAAACAGTGTGATATAAAAAATAAAACAAGACCGTAGAACTGGTTATTTGAAAAATAACGGCACGAAGCCGAATAAAAAGCAATTAGAGCAGAGTGCACAGAGGCTCTAAGCTACGAGCAAAGGAATAAAATACATCCAGGGCAAAGTGCACAAAGGCCTAAAGCCTTTTCATTCATTCATTCACATTTATAAAGCGTGCTACTCACCCGTAAGGGTCTCAAGGCGCTGGGGGGGTGTGGGGGGGTCAGTGCTCAAAGAGCCAGGTCTTGAGCTGCCTCCTGAAGGAGAGGTGGTCAGGTATGGTGCGAAGGTGGCTGGGCAGAGAGTTCCAGGTCTTCGCTGCCAGGAAAGAGAAGGATATTCCTCCGGCGGAGACTTTGCGGATGCGGGGTACGGCTGCCAGGGCTTGTCCGGTCGAGCGTAGGGTGCGCGGAGGAGTGTAGAAGGAGATGCGGTGGTTGATGAGTTTTGGTCCGAGGTTGTGAAGGGCTTTGTGTGCGTGGGTGAGGAGTCTGAAGGTGATCCTCTTGTTGACTGGGAGCCAGTGAAGTTTCTTCAAGTGTCCGGAGATGTGGTGGTGGCGGGGTATGTTCAGGATGAGTCGTGCGGCAGCGTTCTGGATCCGTTGAAGTTTCCTCTGCAGCTTGATGGTGATGCCGGTGTACCGGATGTTCCCATATTCCAAGCGACTGGTGACGAGGGCGTGGGTGACGGTCTTTCTGGTATCGGTGGGGATCCAGCGGAAGATCTTGCGGAGCATGCGGAGGGTGTTGAAGCATGCCGAGGTCACCGAGTTGACCTGTCTGGACATGGAGAGGGATGAGTCCAGGATGAAGCCGAGGTTGCGTGCGTGGTCGGTGGGTTGGGGAGTGCTGCCTAGGGAGGGAGGCCACCAGGAGTCGTCCCAGGCGGTGGGTGTAGGGCCGAGGATGAGAACCTCCGTCTTCTCTGTGTTCAGTTTCAGCCTGCTGTCTGTCATCCAGTTCGCTACTTCCTTCATGCCTTCGTGTAGTCTGGTCCTTACTGAGGTGGGGTTGTTGGTGAGGGATAAGATGAGCTGGGTGTCGTCGGCGTAGGATATGAGGTCGAGTCCGTGTTTTCGTGCGATGTTCGCCAGGGGGGTCATGTAAATGTTGAAGAGGGTGGGGCTGGGGGAGGATCCTTGGGGGACACCGCGGATGATCTCCGTGGCTGTAGATCTGAAGGGGGGAGGCGGACTCTCTGAGTTCTTCCGGAGAGGAAGGAGATGATCCATTCCAGGGCCTTGCCTCTGATGCCGGCGTTGCTGAGGCGGTGTATCAGGGTACGGTGGCAGACCGTGTCGAAGGCTGCAGAGAGGTCCAGGAGTATGAGGGCCACGGTTTCTCCCTTGTCGGTCAGGGATCTGATGTCGTCCGTGGCTGCGATGAGGGCGGTTTCGGTGCTGTGGTTAGCTCTGAAGCCGAACTGTGTGGGGTCGAGTGAGTCGTTGGTTTCCAAGGCGGTGGTGAGTTGAGCGTTGACGATTTTCTCAATCACTTTGGCGGGGAACGGTAGGAGGGAGATGGGCCAGAAGTTTTTGAGTTCGGTGGGGTCTGCTGTTGGTTTCTTTAAGAGGGCGTTGAGCTCTGCGTGTTTCCAGCTCTCTGGTGGAGGAGGTGAGAGATGCGTTGATGACGTCTCGGAGGTGGGGTGCGATGATGTTGTCGGCTTTGTTGTAGATGTAGTGCGGGCAGGGGTCGGATGGAGATCCCGAGTGGATCGAGTTCATGACACGGGTGGTTTCCTCGGTGGTGGTTGGGTTCCAGGTGAGGATGGTGGTGATGTCGGTGGCGGGTTCTGGGGGTGGGTTTGTGTTGGTAGTGGTGAGGCTGTTGTATATGTCGGCGATTTTGTGGTGGAAGAAGGCTGCGAGGGAGTCGCAGAGGTCCTGTGAGGGAGGGATTGAGTTGTTTTCTGCGTCGGGGTTGGAGAGCTCTTTGACGATGCCAAAAAGTTCCTTGCTGTTGTGGGCGTTGTTGTCTAGTCTGTTGTGGTAGGCTGATTTTCGTGTGGCGCGGAGGCGTTGGTGGTGTTGGCGGGTGGCGTTCTTGAGGGCTGACATGTTCTCCTCGGTCTGGTTGAGGCGCCAAGACTTCTCGAGGGTGCGGCATTCTTTTTTGGAGTCCTTGAGGTCGGGGGTGAACCAGAAGTTTTTCTTGTGGTTGTTGGTGTTAGTTTGGGTCTTCAGGGGGGCCAGGAGGTTGGCGCAGTCTGAGATCCAGCTCGTGAGGTTGTTGGCGGCTTCGTTGGGGTTAGTGGTGCTGGTGGGTTGGTTCTGGGAGAGGGTCGATGCGAACTGTTCTGTGGTGATTCGATTCCAGTGTCTTCTTGGTGGTTGCTGGGTGCGGTGGTGCATGGTGGTCTTCTTGAAGCTGAAGGTGGACACAGCTGTGGTCCGACCAGGTGAGTTCGGTGGTGTGGCTGAAGGAGATGTGTTTGCTGGAGGAGAAGATGGGGTCGAGCGTGTGTCCGGCGTAGTGGGTGGGGGTTTTGACTAGCTGTTTCAGTCCTAGGTTGGCGAGGTTGTCCAGTAAGGCTGTGGTGTTGTTGTCGGTGTGGTTCTCCAGGTGAAAGTTGAGGTCCCCTAGGAGGATGTAGTCGGTGGACGAGAGTGCGTGAGGGTTGATGTCTTCGCTGAACTTGGTGCGTGGTCCTGGTGGTCTGTAAATGAGGGTGCCTCTGAGGGTGGTCTTGGGGTCGCTGTGGATCGCGAAGTGGAGGACGCCTGAAGCTAATGCGCAAAGAATACACAAAACTAACCACACTACACCCACCCCATGTCGGTAGCAAGTGGTTCCAATAATATAAAAATATGCCCCAGATACCAAAAATACATCAAATATATTTTGACAAGATCAGAGGACGGCAAAGCAGAAAACAAATTTACAAATTGGGAAGCAAGTGACGGTAAGGCCAAATTCGATATAATGTCAATTTAATTTTAAAAAAAACAAATTCTTAAACAGAAGCCACGGAAAGCAGGAGATCCTCCACTTCGACAGATGTCAACATCGGAAAATGCACGCCAAAAATTATCATGGAGCAGGTGTGTTCCAAAGCCCCGGAACCATCTAGGGCGGCACCCCGTGCAGGGCCTACGAATGAGACAATACCATCTTCCTCCAGGAAGGGAATCTCATAAACTGCCTCACAAAGCAAACGCAACCGCAGTGCACAAGTCTGGGAATGAGCCCTAATCGGGAACATCAACAGATCAGTATCGACCACTGGGGGGCGCTGCAGTGAGAGACAGAGAGCCATCACATGTTCAAACGAGCACCAAAGGCACCGAAACACGGGTTGCACACAATCCAAAACCGGTCGGAATGACAGAGACCAGTCACACTCCAACTGTCCCAGGAGTGTTGCTCCAAAATGCTGCATCATGCGTTCACGACACAGCTGTGCCGACGGGAGCGCTAATGTGGGATCTCGTCGCAGTGGGACAGCCATTGCGGAAGAACAGTAGCAACATTAAAACCCCAGCCAACAAAGCCAAAGTAATCGGGAATCCCCCAAAAATGCTTCCGAAAATAGAGTGAAAAGCCGAAGGTATTAAACCGAATATGGAAGAGAAGGTATGAGCAAAACCAACACCAAAGGCTTTGAAAAAATTTGCAATTCCAGCAGTGCTGGACGCATTAAATATACGTCCCACAAGTTCACCAAAGTGACTCGGAAAGTTAGTATTCGAAAGGGACTGTATTTCCGCTGATGACCTCGCCACTTGAAGTGCGTAGGTCTCGCTAGCAGATGTAAGGGCCACATGCTTTTGAAACAATAGAGCTTTCAGTCGACTCAACTTGTCGAAATTTACCTTGGAAGTAGCAATATGAGGCCAGATGTCCGCTACCTCCCTAATTTGAGTGGGGGGAAACAACACATTCCCGAAGCACGTAACGCCCTTGGTGACAATGACCACGTAAACTATTCCGGCACGCATGCCACAACAGGGTTCACTGTTAAGAAGGACGTAACTGCAGTTTGAAAGCACCTGGAAAGTGTTTTTAATTACCGTGACTGGAACTCCCTTAAGATAACAAGCTAAGTTAGTAATCGAGGCATTACACGCCCCGTGCAAGGACAGCTGTTTACAAACCATTGAATGGCTGACAGAAGTTTCACATTCGCTACTGCTAAGAAAAACCTCCCTCATACCATTAAGACATCTGTATAGAAAGGGAAGCTCCCACACATCGTGTATGTAACTGTCTCCCAACCGTTCATATCTACCCACCAGAATGTGCTTTAAACTAGAAGTAAATTGCAGAGTGGAGATAGGCAAATTAATACCCCCGTGAATCAACCACTCAGCTGACGGAACCTCAGCATCAGTAAAAGGCAATTTCTCCAACTTCTCAATATTCAACATAACATATGTCGCTTCCTTCTTAGCCATCAGCTGTTGTTGACGAGTCAAATTAAAGGAAATAAATATCTCCCTGGCACGAATGTGCTGCCACGGAACGCGACCTGCCTTCAAGGTCTGTAGAGTCCAACCCAACTGCGAGACGGACCGCGTTTGACTCTGCCCATGATATAAAGAAGACATATCAGATTTATTAATGTCTATAGCAGAGGAAACAATGTTGTCAATTGTGTAAACACGGTCTGAAAGTGTATGCATCCCATTATCCACAACAGACAAAGCCTGTATCAAATTTTCCTGATCAATCTGCCTCAACCGGGCCGCCGCCTTTTGTTGTGAAAGCTTCCAAATCTCATTATTTACTTCATATAGAAAACGTTTCTTCTGCGGCATTCTTGGTCCTGACAAAAAATCTTGCAAGTCAGTATCATTAGACAGTAACGTGAGATGTGTCTTAACTGCATCCAGCGTGGATGACTTCAACCATTGTTGACAAATTTTCCCCACGCTGTATGTAGTAATGATAGCAGCATGCTCTGGTGATATGTAGCGAGGGTCTGCCCTACTAGTCCTGAACCCCCCGAAGAGGTGACAAAACGCTGATGACACCCATTAGTGTCTATGGGCCACAATAACCACTCACCCGGACGTATCAATGAAGTGTTAAGCCTACTATTCTGGACCCAGTCTGTAAGCTCACTAAACGTGGCATTAATATATTGCTGCCAATTGTTCAATTTGGAAGGGACAAACAACTAGTCTGTTGTACAGTGTCATTTAGGAAAATCATTTGGACAGGAATAATACACGCCCTAAACAATGGGTCCCTACCCCGCATTTGCCAATTTTTCGTTCCCCAGACACTTTTCAATTCAACAGTTTTGGACCAGTATTCATATCCCTCAACCGAAAGTTTGGATACAAACGAATTGGAATACAGTAATTTAGTATCTGTCAATAACATTTGCTTATTAGCATGCGGAGTAACTTTAAAATAGTAAGATTTAGCACTCTGTTGATCATGCCCAGAAAAATATGCAAATTTATCAGAATACGTTTTAGAGCTCCCATGTGGAGGAGTTGGGCAATGTTCCCATTGCATATATTCAAATATCGACTTAGGGCTACTAGCTTTATGAATAAAGTGGTGTCCATAATAATTGTAGCAAAACATGTCACCATAATTATCTCTAAATAGGTAAGCATCTTCATTTTCATAGACAGTATAATATTGCAATTCCGTCAACATAGAATCCACTGTCTTTACATCCCAATCATCAGATACAATGCCTGGTATAACGATATCACTCATTGATAATTTGAGAACATACGGTATTTGAATTATTTCAGTGGGACCATATATATCAAACATTACTCTATCCCACACAATCCCATCCGGAATAGGCACTGCAGAAATGTTCACAAAGGACAAGTCTCTTCGAACCATATGAGACGCAAAATGTGGCTTCAACACCGTCTCCGCGTGCTCAATGTCAGATCGTTCAGAAAGAAAATTACCTTGTATTACCAAAAAAAAAAAGTAACTACAAATCCCAGCCACAAGAAAAGAGTCATTACAGTCACAAAAAGCCACAGATAGTTCCAAGGAACAACAAAATACTTGTGTTTAAGCCAGCACAGCAGCTTACGTGGACCACGGGCTGATGGTACAGAGGACGAGGAGTCCGACACGGTATCATCAGTGGTGTTGAAGCAGCCATAGGCAGTTCTCGCAAAAGGTGCTACCGTAAACAAAGAAGCAGATGGTGGCTCTCGCCTTGGCACACTATAAACCACATGTTCAGTAATATCATCAGAACGTACAGCAACTTGATCAAAACATTCCAAATTATTTGCCGTCTGTGGAACAATCGCAAGTTCAGCTTCCACCCTCCCCAAGCCCGGAGAGGAAATAGCGTCGGTGCAAATCACCTGCAGCTGGACTTCTTCCCCAGTAGGGAGAGGGATTCCGGAACTACTGGGTGTCCCTCTTGGTCTGCTGTGCAGAATCGGCCACATGTTGTAACTTGACATTATCAATGGAAACAAAGCGATTTCCTTTGGCACCTTGCAACGGCGGTAAAATTACAGTTCTTGTGCCGCTGATACCTATCACAGGGACAGGCACTCGATAAGAAGGACCAAATTATTTTTTCACTGCGACCTTTTCACGCACAAGATCCCCAATCCTGGGAATCCAACCAGTAGGCGTTACTGGTTCATCCTTAATTCCTGTGGAGACAGCACTTGCAGAAAAGTTATCTTCACGGAATTGTTGTAAATCCTGCAAAACAGTGACATGATCATTTATGTCAAAGGGAGTATCTTCCGTCTCTACACCAGGACCATCTAGATCAGGAACATACATTTGTGTTCCAAACAGGCACTCATATGAAGTCCGACCCCCCAGGGACCTTCCAGGCAAGTTATTAAGTGCTCTCTGTACTCCATACAGGTGGGCTAGCCAACTACGACCCGTACCTATAACTCTGGCCGTTAAGGATTGCTTTAAATCACGATTTAAACGCTCCACGACAGAATTTCCCTCGGGATGAAATGGAGACGAGAACTGGAGCTGGACCCCCAACAAAGCCATGGTGTCCCTAAATTCCTTAGAGGCAAAAGCAGGGCCCTGGTCCGAATGAAAAGCCGCAACTGCTAATGTATCGACAAAGATGCGCAAATCTTTAATAACAGTTCGAGCGTCAGCCGAGCGCTGTGGCCCGGCCCACACAAATCTGGAGCACGAGTCTACAGCAACCAATATATATTTGTATGCACTATCTGGTGTCAGCGGACCACAATGATCCAAGTACACACACTGTAAAGGTTTATTTGATATGAGGAGGGGCGTCTGCTGCGGGCATTTAGCCGTGGAAACTTTAATTTGTTGACAGATGTCACAACAAAGGACATAGGGCCTGATTCCGACCCCGGCGTCCGGGGTCGGCGGGAGCACCGCCAACAGGCTGGCGGTGCTCCCCAGGGTATTCTGACCGCGGTGGTTCAGCCGCGGCCAGAAAGGGAAAACCGGCGGTCTCCCGCCGGTTTTCCGCTGCCCTGTAGAATCCTCCATGGCGGCGCAGCTTTCTGCGCCGCCATGGGGATTCTGACCCCCATAACGCCATCCTGTTCCTGGCGGCTTCGGCCGCCAGGAACAGGATGGCGGTATGGGGTGTCGTGGAGCCCCTGGGGGCCCCTGCAGTGCCCATGCCAATGGCATGGGCACTGCAGGGGCCCCCGTAAGAGGGCCCCACCCTGAATTTCAGTGTCTGCTTAGCAGACACTGAAATTCGCGACGGGTGCTACTGCACCCGTCGCACATCCTCCACTCCGCCGGCTCAATTCGGAGCCGGCATCCTCATGGAGGGGTGTTTCCCACTGGGCTGGCGGGAGGCCTTTTGGCGGTCGCCCGCCAGCCCAGTGGGAAACCCAGAATACCCGCGGCGGTCTTTTGACCGCGCAGAGGTATTCTGGCGGTTCCCTCCAGGCGGGCGGCTCCCGCCGCCCACCGGGGTCAGAATGACCCCATACTGCTTTGTCTATTTATAGAGACCGGGCCCCAATTAACGGGCCTGTAAGAGTGAAATTGTGGCAGCCACGCCTGCATGGGCAGAAGCCGCCCCCTTATGTGCTGCAGTAATTAATCGAGGGCGCTCAATTTTTTGGGGCATTTCACGTACACCAACGCCTGGGATTTTAACTACAGCGTTTAGCATACCACCCATACAGTAACTATATTTAGAAGGGAATCCTTTAGGAAATGGCGTGCCATCAGTCGTAGCTTTTATGGCAGCCAAAATCTCTGTGTCTGGTTTGGAACTCGAACGAGTTACTGCGGCCACAGTGGCAACTGCCACCAACGATTTTGCGGCTTCATCAGCCAAAGTATTCCCAGCAACGTGTATTCCAACGCGCTGGTGTCCAAGTGTATGTACAACATGGTCTTTAGGAAGCGTTTGTTTTAGACCGGCAACCTTCCCCCACAGCAATTTGTGATTAATGGTGTTACCTTTGGAATCTCTGAACCCATTCAACCTCCAGTAGTGTAAATATTCATTGAAAGACTGAACACAGTAGTAGGAGTCACAGACCAGCAATGTAAATATCGCCGGATCCGCGTGTTCCAAGGCTAACAATAGAGCTTTCAGCTCAGCCAACTGTGCCGTACAATCTCCCAAGGTTTGTGTATAAGTATACAGAACACTTCCCCCTCCATATAGCCGCTCACCACCGCACATGCAGCAGAATACTGTTGTTTAGTCCCAACCGCTGGTTGCGCAGAGCCATCGGTATACATGACCCCCTGATATTGGTCAATAGGCAATGTGCCAGCGGGAACGGGGTACTCCATTTCATATTGAAGAAATTCTTGAGTCTGCAGTTTAGGGTCAAATATGTAATTTACATCAGTGGCCGTCAAAGACGTTGCCCATTGTATCCATCGCGGGTGTAAAGCTTTTGAATTAGGAACACTCGCTTTTGTAACAGCCTCTAAGGCTGGAATCGGGGAAACGACAATAATGCGATGGCCCTGGGCAAGAGGTTGTTCTTTAACCCCTTCGCTGCCAGGCCTTTTCCCCCTCCTGTGCCAGGCCTTTTTTTGCCTATTTGGGGCAGTTCGCGCTTAGGCCCTCATAACTTTTTGTCCACATAAGCTAACCAAGCCAAATTTGCGTCCTTTTTTTCCAACATCCTAGGAATTCTAGAGGTACCCAGACTTTGTGGGTTCCCCTGAAGGAGGCCAAGAAATTGGCCAAAATACAGGGAAAATTTCATTTTTTTCAAAAGAATTGGAAAAAAGTGGCTGCAGAAGAAGGCTTGTGGTTTTTCCCCTGAAAATGGCATCAACAAAGGGTTTGCGGTGCTAAACTCAGCAGCTTCCCAGCTTTCAGGAACAGGCAGAATTGAATCAGAAAACCCAATTTTAAAACACAATTTTGGCATTTTACTGGGACATACCCCATTTTTGCAATTTTTTGTGCTTTCAGCCTCCTTCCAGTCAGTGACAGAAATGGGCATGAAACCAATGCTGGATACCAGAAACCTAAACATTTCTGAAAAGTAGACAAAATTCTGAATTAAGCAAGGGGTCATTTGTGTAGATCCTACAAGGGTTTCCTACAGAAAATAACAACTGAAAAAGAAAAATATTGAAATTGACGTGAAAAAAACATCAATTTTTCTCTACGTTTTACTCTGTAACTTTTCCCTGCAATGTCAGATTATCGAAAGCAATATACCGTTACGTCTGCTGGACTCCTCTGGTTGCGGGGATATATAGGGCTTGTAGGTTCATCAAGAACCCGAGGAACCCAGAGCCAATAAATGAGCTGCACCCTGCAGTGCGTTTTTATTCTATACCGGGTATACAGCAATTCATTTGCTGAAATATAAAGAGTAAGAAATTGCTATCAAGAAAACCTTTGTATTTCCAAAAAGGGCACAAGATAAGGTGTGGAGGAGCAGTGGTTATTTCCACATCTCTGAATTCCGGGGTGACCATACTAGCATGTGAATTACAGGGCATTTCTCAAATAGATGTCTTTTTTACACACTCTCCTATATTTGGAAGGAAAAAATGTAGAGAAAGACAAGGGGCAATAACACTTGTTTTGCTAATCTATGTTCCCCCAAGTCTCCCGATAAAAATGATACCTCACTTGTGTGGGTAGGCCTAGCGCCCGCGACAGGAAACGCCCCAAAGCGCAACGTGGACACATCCAAATTTTTGGAAGAAAACAGAGGTGTTTTTTGCGAAGTGCCTACCTGTAGATTTTGGCCTCTAGCTCAGCCGGCACCTAGGGAAAGCTACCAAACCTGTGCATTTTTAAAAACTAGAGACCTAGGGGAATCCAAGGAGGGGTGACTTGCGGGGCTCGGACCAGGTTCTGTTACCCAGAATCCTTTGCAAACCTCAAAATTTGGCTAAAAAAACACATGTTCCTCACATTTCTGTGGCAGAAAGTTCGGGAATCTGAGAGGAGCCACAAATTTCCTTCCACCCAGCGTTCCCTCAAATCTCCCGATAAAAATTATACCTCACTTGTGTGGGTAGGCCTAGCGCCCGCAACAGGAAACGCCCCAAAGCGCAACGTGGACACATCCAAATTTTTGGAAGAAAACAGAGGTGTTTTTTGCGAAGTACCTACCTGTAGATTTTGGCCTCTAGCTCAGCCGGCACCTAGGGAAACCTACCAAACCTGTGCATTTCTGAAAACTAGAAACCTAGGGGAATCCAAGGAGGGGTGACTTCCGGGGCTCGGACCAGGTTCTGTTACCCAGAATCCTTTGCAAACCTCAAAATTTGGCTAAAAAAACACATGTTCCTCACATTTCTGTGGCAGAAAGTTCGGGAATCTGAGAGGAGCCACAAATTTCCTTCCACCCAGCGTTCCCCCAAGTCTCCCGATAAAAATGATACCTCACTTGTGTGGGTAGGCCTAGCACCCGCGACAGGAAACGCCCCAAAGCGCAACGTGGACACATCCAAATTTTTGGAAGAAAACAGAGGTGTTTTTTGCGAAGTACCTACCTGTAGATTTTGGCCTCTAGCTCAGCCGGCACCTAGGGAAACCTACCAAACCTGTGCATTTCTGAAAACTAGAGTCCTAGGGGAATCCAAGGAGGGGTGACTTGCGGGGCTCGGACCAGGTTCTGTTACCCAGAATCCTTTGCAAACCTCAAAATTTGGCTAAAAAAACACATGTTCCTCACATTTCTGTGGCAGAAAGTTCTGGAATCTGAGAGGAGCCACAAATTTCCTTCCACCCAGCATTCCCCCAAGTCTCCCGATAAAAATGATACCTCACTTGTGTGGGTAGGCCTAGCACCCGCGACAGGAAACGCCCCAAAGCGCAACGTGGACACATCCAAATTTTTGGAAGAAAACAGAGGTGTTTTTTGCGAAGTGCCTACCTGTAGATTTTGGCCTCTAGCTCAGCCGGCACCTAGGGAAACCTACCAAACCTGTGCATTTCTGTAAACTAGAGACCTAGGGGAATCCAAGGAGGGGTGACTTGCGGGGCTCGGACCAGGTTCTGTTACCCAGAATCCTTTGCAAACCTCAAAATTTGGCTAAAAAAACACATGTTCCTCACATTTCTGTGGCAGAAAGTTCTGGAATCTGAGAGGAGCCACAAATTTCCTTACACCCAGCGTTCCCCCAAGTCTCCCGATAAAAATGATACCTCACTTGTGTGGGTAGGCCTAGCGCCCGCGACAGGAAACGCCCCAAAGCGCAACGTGGACACATCCACATTTTTGGAAGAAAACAGAGGTGTTTTTTGCAAAGTGCCTACCTGTAGATTTTGGCCTCTAGCTCAGCCGGCACCTAGGGAAACCTACCAAACCTGTGCATTTCTGAAAACTAGAAACCTAGGGGAATCCAAGGAGGGGTGACTTGCGGGGCTCGGACCAGGTTCTGTTACCCAGAATCCTTTGCAAACCTCAAAATTTGGCAATAAAACCACATGTTCCTCACATTTCTGTGGCAGAAAGTTCGGGAATCTGAGAGGAGCCACAAATTTCCTTCCACCCAGCGTTCCCCCCAAGTCTCCCGATAAAAATGATACCTCACTTGTGTGGGTAGGCCTAGCGCCCGCGACAGGAAACGCCCCAAAGCGCAACATGGACACATCCAAATTTTTGGAAGAAAACAGAGGTGTTTTTTGCGAAGTGCCTACCTGTAGATTTTGGCCTCTAGCTCAGCCGGCACCTAGGGAAACCTACCAAACCTGTGGATTTCCGAAAACTAGAGATCTAGGGGAATCCAAGGAGGGGTGACTTGCGGGGCTCGGACCAGGTTCTGTTACCCAGAATCCTTTGCAAACCTCAAAATTTGGCTAAAAAAACACATGTTCCTCACATTTCTGTGGCAGAAAGTTCGGGAATCTGAGAGGAGCCACAAATTTCCTTCCACCCAGCGTTCCCCCAAGTCTCCTGATAAAAATAATACCTCATTTGTGTGGGTAGGCCTAGAGCCCGCGACAGGAAACGCCCCACAGCGCAACGTGGACACATCCAAATTTTTGAAAGAAAACAGTGCCTACCTGTGGATTTTGGCCTGTAGCTCAGCCGGCACCTAGGGAAACCTACCAAACCTGTGCATTTCTGAAAACTAGAGACCTAGGGGAATCCAAGATGGGGTGACTTGTGGGGCTCGGACCAGGTTCTGTTACCCAGAATCCTTTGCAAACCTCAAAATTTGGCTAAAAAAACACATGTTCCTCACATTTCTGTGGCAGAAAGTTCGGGAATCTGAGAGGAGCCACAAGTTTCCTTCCACCCAGCGTTCCCCCAAGTCTCCCGATAAAAATGATACCTCATTTGTGTGGGTAGGCCTAGAGCCCGCGACAGGAAACGCCCCAAAGCGCAACATGGACACATCCAAATTTTTGAAAGAAAACAGTGCCTACCTGTGGATTTTGGCCTGTAGCTCAGCCGGCACCTAGGGAAACCTACCAAACCTGTGCATTTCTGAAAACTAGAGACCTAGGGGAATCCAAGATGGGGTGACTTGTGGGGTTCGGACCAGGTTCTGTTACCCAGAATTCTTTGCAAACCTCAAAATTTGGCTAAAAAAACACATGTTCCTCACATTTCTGTGGCAGAAAGTTCGGGAATCTGAGAGGAGCCACAAGTTTCCTTCCACCCAGCGTTCCCCCAAGTCTCCCGATAAAAATGATACCTCATTTGTGTGGGTAGGCCTAGAGCCCGCGACAGGAAACGCCCCAAAGCGCAACATGGACACATCCAAATTTTTGAAAGAAAACAGTGCCTACCTGTGGATTTTGGCCTGTAGCTCAGCCGGCACCTAGGGAAACCTACCAAACCTGTGCATTTCTGAAAACTAGAGACCTAGGGGAATCCAAGATGGGGTGACTTGTGGGGCTCGGACCAGGTTCTGTTACCCAGAATCCTTTGCAAACCTCAAAATGTGGCTAAAAAAACACATGTTCCTCACATTTCAGTGGCAGAAAGTTCTGGAATCTGAGAGGAGCCACAATTTCCTTCCACCCAGTGTTCCCCTAAGTCTCTCGATAAAAATGGTACCTCACTTCTGTGGGTAGGCCTAGCGCCCACGAAAGGAAATGGCCCAAAACACAACGTGGACCGAACATATTTTTTCACAGGAAACAGAGGTGTTTTTTACAAAGTGCCTACCTGTGGAGTTTGGCCTCTAGCTCAGCTCGCCCCGGGATGGGGGGGGGTCAGAAATGCCCTAAAATAAATTTGACCGCCCCCCCTGCCCCTGCCCGGGAACAACCCCTGCCTATGGGGTCGCTCCCCCTGCATGATATTGGCTCCAAAAAACAAATCCCAGGTGCCTAGTGGTTTCTGCCCCCTTGGGGGCAGATTGACCTAAAATCGGCCAATCTGCCCTCAAGGGGGGCAGTAATGGCCTAAATACAATTTGCCCCCCAGGGGAGCGACCCTTGCCTGATGGGTCGCTCCCCATCTCGAAAAAAACAAACAAACAAAAAAAAACAGAACAAAAAAATTTGCTCTGGTGCCCTGAGGGTTCTGCCCCCCCATGGGGGCAGTTCGGCCTAATAATAGGCTGATCTGCCCCCAGGGGGGGCAGAAATGGCCCAAAATAAATTTGCTCCCCCCAAACCCCCCCCCGGGAGCGACCCTTGCCTACGGGGTCGCTCCCCCTGCGTGACATTGGCGCCAAAAAACAAATCCCAGGTGCCTAGTGGTTTCTGACCTAAAATCGGCCAATCTGCCCCCAACGGGGGCAGAAATGGCCTAAATACAATTTGCCCACCAGGGGAGCGACCCTTGCCTGATGGGTCGCTCCCCATCTCTAAAAAAAGAAAAAAAAAAAAAAAAACAAAGAAACAAAAAAAAAACACAAAAAAAAAATTTGCCCTGGTGCCCTGAGGGTTCTGCCCCCCCCCCTGGGGGCTGTTTGGCCTAATAATAGGCCGATCTGCCCCCAGGGGGGGCAGAAATGGCCTAAAATAAATTTGCCTCCCCCCCAGCCCCCACCCACCCGGGAGCGACCCTTGCCTACGGGTTCGCTCCCCCTGCGTGACATTGGCGCCAAAAAACAAATCCCAGGTGCCTAGTGGTTTCTGCCCCCTTGGGGGCAGATTGACCTAAAATCAGCCAATCTGCCCCCAGGGGGGCAGAAATGGCCTAAATACAATTTGCCCCCCAACGGGAGCGACCCTTGCCTGATGGGTCACTCCCCATCTCTAAAAAAAGAAACAAAAAAAAAAAAAAAGAATTGCCCTGGTGCCTAGAGGTTTTGCCCCCAGGGGGGGGCAGAAATGGCCTAAAATAAATTGCCCTGCCCCCCAGGGAGCGACTCTTGCCTAAGGGGTCGCTCCCTTTGCGTGAAATTCACACAAAGAAAAAACTCCCTGGTGTCTAGTGGTTTCTACCCCCTTTGGGGGCAGATTGGCCTCATCAAAATAGGCCAATCTGCCCCCAAGGGGGGCAGAAATGGCCAAAATATAATTTTCCCCCAAGGGGAGCGACCCTTGCCTAAGGGGTCGCTCCCCACCAAAAAAAGTAAAATGAAACATAAAAAAAATAAAAAATAAAAAAAATGGTCCCTGGTGCCTAGAGGTTTCTGTCCCCCCTGGGGGCAGATCGGCCTAATAATAGGCCGATCTGCCCTCAGGGGGGGCAGAAAAGGCCTTCCCGAAAATATGCCCCCCCCTGGGAGCGACCCTTGCCCAAGGGGTCGCTCCCTTGTGTCAATAACAGTAAAAAAAAAAAAAATCCCTGGTGTCTAGTGGGGTTTCAAAAGCCGGATTGCAAGCAATCCGGCATTTGAAACCCTCGGAGAGACTTCAAAGGGAAGGAAATACTTTTCCTTCCCTTTGAAGCCCCTCCGGGCCTCCCCAGTGATTGAAAGAGAAATGCTTTTGCATTTCTCTTTCAATCGCGCTGGAAGCAGAGCTTCCAGCGCGACTAGGGAGGCCCCTGTGACAAATCAGCGCGCGCTCGCGTGCTGACGTCACAGGGGGGGGGTCGGGGGTGGAAGGGGAAGGTCTTCCCCTTCCATCCCCGACTTGGGGGGGGGAGGTGGGTGCACGGGGGGCGCGCTAGCGCGCCCCCAAGTTCCCCTGTGCCATGGACGAGATGATCTCGTCCAAGGCACAGGGGAACTGTAGCCTTGGACGAGATCATCTCGTCCAAGGCACAGAACAGGTTAATAACAGCCATCTGTACAGCAGTGAGAATTTTCTCAGTTTGTGCAAAACGTTGTTCTGCAGCCGAATACAAGTGAGATTTGTATGCTATTGGGACTGTCTCACCTTCATTAAAGGTGACATATGTAAATCCAACGGCACCAGGTATAACCCTGATGATCAGATGCGTTTTATTGTCCCGTGTGTGTAAATGTTTACTGCTAAGAGATCATTTTGCAAATCTCGAAGAATATGTGTATGCGCAATCGTCCAAAATCTACTTGAAAAATTCGGGTGAATCAACTCGTATAAGGGTTTGATACGGGTAGCATAATCAGGAATGTAAGTTCTGCCAAAATTCAGAAACCCCAATAATGACTGGAGCTTCCGAACCGTATTAGGAGGTTGCAACCGAGCACATTTCTCCAAAAAAGTGTGGCGCTAAGCTCTTGCCCTCATTCGACAACTCATATCCCAGGAAAATGACGCTGAGGAAGGTAATCTTCGATTTTTTTAAATTAAACTTGTAGCAAATTTCAGCAAATCCTAAAACAATGCGTGCTACCCGTCTTAGATGTTGCAGTAATTCATCATCCGTCAGATATATATCATCAACATATGATAAAGCTTCAGGGTCCAACTCGTGCAAAATTTCAGTTACACAAGCCGAAAATAGTCCTGGGCTATTCTTATACCCCGAGTCAGACAACAAAACTTTTTTTGAGAGCCAAACGCACTAAAGCTCGTATAGTCCCTACTTTCAGGCGCTATATTTTGGCAGAAAAATCCATTCGAGATATCTAATGTTGTTTTGTATTTCTTACGCACTATATTATTCATGAGCGCTGCGCTGTGTGAATTTTATATTGCGTATGTGCGTGTATGGCCATTTAAATGTCTGTAATCCACCACTATCCTATAAGAATGATCCGGTTTTGCTACCGTAAATAAGGGATTATTCATCGGCGAGACACAGGGTTCAAGTACTCCCTGGTACTCCAATTGTGTAAGAATTTTCCTGACCAATGCCCTTGCTTCAAATTTTAGAGGATACTGCGGTTGCGGCTGAGGTTCACCTTTTATCGGAATAACATGATAAGGTGAATGTCTATCCCACCCCACATTATTTCTATATAGGGCGGGGGCCTGCGCTAGAGCCCATGATTAACTATAGGACTCTACCAGTACTCCTGGAACAAGTGGTGAGAATGAAGGTGTAATAACCTCCTCCCCAACTGGACAGTCGCGAACAAAGTCAGGTGGCCAATCCTGTTCGGCCAGCAGAACGTCATACAATTTGACCACACGGCCCCAAAAGATGGCGTTTACAGTGCGTTCAATGTCCCCTTCTAATTGTAAAGTTACTGTATATACTCTATCGGGATCAGAGACACGCATATCTGCTGTTTCGACTTGTATGAAGTCATCAGTTGCTTTCACCTCCAGATGCTCTAGAAGACTCCGGCGAACTATTGTGACCTCTGCCGCGCTGTCTAACAGTGCTAACGCCCATGTCTTGTTCTTCAAGAGATCTCTCTTCTTGAGTGGCATGTCTGACTGAGACCGCCGCCACTTTCTTCTTTTTAAATTGCTGCTTTTGTTGGATCGGTTTCTCTTCTTGCTTGACAGAAACCTCCGTTGAGCGTTGTGATTCCTGTCGTGGTTTCACGTACTCTATTCTCCGCTCTGACCGCCCACCTCTCTCACTTCTCTTTTCTGAGGAGTCCTGAAAGGAACGAGATTGGCGTGTATGAGTATAGTGATATCTATCAGGCGTCTTCAAATTATCCCTATTCCTGGGATTATACCTATTCTGCGGGGTCTCCGGTTGCGGAGATTGTCCCCTATCCTTCTTAGGTGTCTGTTGTTTTTTCTCCCAGCGCTTTTTAGTACTCTCAGGTTGCTGTTGTTTAGTATTATCTTTACTAACCTTACCCTGTAATTGGGGTTTTTGCGGTCTAGCCCCTAGGCTATCTCGACCGATACTCGAATATGTTTCTGCTATTATTCTCGGCAGTTCCCGCTCCTGATTAAGTTGCGGGACGTCTCGAAGACGCATACTCACTGCTAGCACTACTGCCTCTCACTTGAGATTACTCAAAATAATAGAAGAAACTGCAGCAAAATTGCCCATCGCTGCATCCCTAAATCTAAGGCTGGGGCAGCCCCAGATTCATCTTGAATTTGTTTTAGCACTTCCGGCAGATTAGCCAATGTGGGTGTACCGTGTGCTGTAGTGTAGAGCACGGCAAACAACGTGCCCCAGGTATTACAATGGTCCACAGTAGGAACCATTCCATACGGCAAACACATCGTCAATATTCTATGTTTATTCTGAGGTCCCGTATGGGGAAAGACTGCTTCCAGCGTATTTATTTTTTGTGGCAGCCAAAATGGAGTTTCCTCACGTTTAGCCGGTACTTTACCCATAACTGAGTGTACAGTGGCCGGATTGATACCCGGAACCACCGCATGTGGGTGTGCCGGAGCAGCACGCGCTGCATTAGTATTTAAAGTCTGCATTACAAACTGAACCAGTCTTCTGTATGTAGTAGCTAAGTCGATATATAAACAACGAACGTCAGCCACCGCCAAGTTAGCAACCGCAGGATATGGTGTGTATGTAGCCAATAAAGGCCAGGTGGGACCATCATTACTCAGTGGACCTAACCTAACTTGTGCTACTGTGTGTGGGAGGGCGCCATCAAGCCAATTATGGTGTTCTTGATAAGATAAAGGAATCTCTAATTATGCATATGCCCTGTACTGTCCAGGGACATTCGCAATAGTGTAATCATGAAAAGTGTTTGTACCCCCATCTACTGCTGGAACTACGACCCAAGAATAAAAAAGCTCTGTTCTATAAGCTGCATGGGCGTCCACCACAAACGTGACCGGGCCCCCCTGGTTCGTAAGACCATGTGCTATCAGATGTCCCGTGAGCGGTTGGCGCATATTAAGCGCTATGTTCACTACTTGAGGATTCGCCATTATAAAAATTGCACTAGGGCAGAGAAGGCACACCAAAATCTGGGTTTTCCTTTCAAAGTTCAAGCTTGAACAACCGACCACTAAGTAATAGGATGCACCTATCCCGTGGTGTTGGAAATCCTCAGCCCCACGGACGTCTCCGTTAACGGAACCGAGGAGTCAATATATATATGAGACTGAGAGAGTCAGCCGGACCTGAAAATTAGAGCCAGACCAATCGTTGGCGGCGCCATGTCGCGTGGGCTCTCATTATCCTAAATGAGACTACTGGATTTCTAGGCAGCAGGACCGTTCACGGTGTGGGGGACTGAGTCTGACCCACTTGGAAGGACCTCTGTCACCCTAAAGCCGGTTTTGCTCCGGCTAACTAGCAGTGCCTCATTTCTCCCAAGGGGAAGAGATGATTAGGCAGCCGAGTGCATGACATCTTTGGAACCTCTCAGGGAAGTCGTGGTCACTCAGATCCAAACCAGCTCTCTCATTTACAGTATGATCTCATATACAAATGACAAAGACAGTTTAAGTTTTATATAATGTTTTAATAAAACAACTGCATTTTAGATATTAAGGCGTGAGCCGCAATAACTAGAACAATACAACACAGTAGGATTGAAATAGTCACGAGGAGAGTGAAACATAAGAATAACGCTATCATGGTGTTAACAATTTCTACTCTCTCTCAGCTAGTTCTATTTCGAGCACAGCATGTTAAGCTTCTAACTTGCCTTTCAGATTCTCTGGGAAGACATCAACCCTCATACCTGAGCAAAGGCCTGTGATCTGGTTCAGCATCTCCAATGAGGCAGTCAGCATCTAGTTGTGGTTCCCTGGTCGGAATCTCCCTCTCTCATGTATTGGGACAAGGAAGTGTTTTTATAACTAACATGTCAGCGTGATCACAAAATGTGCCTACGCAAGAACGCCAAAGACTAAACTCCTACCACGTCTATCGGCAATGTACCAGACTGTATCCTTGACTGAAGCACAGAGTGAACAGGAATGTGTTATTGAGAACTCCAGTGCTGAAGTAGGCTAAACAGTGTTATATAAAAAATAAAACACGACCGTAGAACTGGTTATTTGAAAAATAACAGTATGAAGCCGAATAAAAAGCAATTAGAGCAGAGTGCACAGAGGCTCAAAGCTACGAGCAAAGGAATAAAATACATCCAGGGCAAAATGCACAAAGGCCTAAAGCCTGAAGCTAATGCGCAAAGAATACACAAAACTAACCACACTACAGCAGTTCATCGACCATGCTAGTGTCACGCGCCCCTTGTAGTGCCACAGTGTCCCTCCTGATGTTGAGTACTTCCTTCAGCACCCCTGCGATGGTGTCCAGGGAGTAATCGATGGCTCTGAGTTCCTCCCTGAAGCCCGCATACTGTTCCTCCTGCAGGCGCTGGGTCTCATGAAACTTGGCCAGTACCGTTGCCATTGTCTCCTGGGAGTGGTGGTAGGAACCGATGATGTTGGAGAGGGCCTCATGGAGAGTGGGTTCCATGGGCCTGTCCGCCCCCTGTCGCACAGCAGCCCTCCCAGTTCCCCTGTGTTCCTGGGCCTCCATCCCCTGGACCGTGTGCCCAATACCACTGCCCCCAGGTCCCTGTTGTTGTTGGGGTGGTGGTTTAGCCTGGGTTCCCTGTAGTGGTGGACACACTGCTTATTGACGTGTCCTGGGACAGAGGTATGGGCCAGCTGGATGAGTGCTGTGCTGGCGTTTCCAGAGGGGGGAAGCTCTGTGGTGGCCTGTGACTGGGTGAGGGGAACAGACTGTCCTGAGGTCCCCGATGGGCCGGGCTGGTCATCTAGATCCAGTTGGACAGAGGTGCTGTCATCACTGTGGGCCTCTTCTGTTGGTGGTGTGGACATCTGTGGACCCTCCTGTCCAGTGACGTTGGGTAGGGGTCCTGCAGGGGTATAAAAGGATGTTTATTACATCGTGTGTGCCATGATGTGCAATAGGTGGGTGACCGTGTACCCCAGTGCTTGCATTCCTGTGTGGGACCTTGTGTGATGATGGTTTAGGAGGGTGTATGGGTATGTGCAGTGGGCATGCTTTAGTGATGGGTGTCCATGCTTTGTTGTTGCATGCACGGCTTGGTGTTAGGATGTGTGATTTGTGATGTTGGGACATTTGTGAGGAATTAGAGTGATGGGGGTGAGGGTGAGGGTGGTGGTATGTGCTGGCATGCAGGTAGGGTGGGGGATGTAATAGTTAAGATTTGACTTACCAGAGTCCATTCCTCCACCTACTCCTGCGAGGCCCTCAGGATGCAGAATCACCAAGACCTTCTCCTCCCATGTTGTTAGTTTTGGAGGAGGTGGGGGTCGGCCGCCAGTCCGCTGAACCACCAGGTGGTGTCTTGAGACCACGGAACGCACCTTCCCCCGTAGGTCGTTCCACCTCTTCCTAATGTCCTCCCAATTTCTTGGGTGCTGTCCCACTGCGTTGACCCTGCCCACTATTCTGCGCCATAGCTCCATCTTCCTTGCAATGGAGGTGTGCTGCACCTGTGATCCGAATAGCTGTGGCTCTACCCGGACGATTTACTCCACCATGACCCTGAACGAGTCCTTCTAGAACCTGGGGTGTCTTTGCCGTGCCATGGGGTGGTGTAGGTGATGTGTGGGGTGATAAGTGTGCTGATATGTAGTGGTGTGTAGTATGAGGTGCGTAGACGTTATATGGGTGATGGTGTTGTGTGCCTGTGGATGCTAGTATTGTAGATGGTGGTGTCTGTCTCTGGCCTTCTCTCAGTAATTGTGGTCATATGGGTCTGTGGGTGATGTGGGTGTGTGTTTTATATTGTATTGGGTGTGTGGGAGTGGTGTGTATATGTGTATCAGGTGTGTATATTTCGAATTGTCCAATGTGGTAGTGTTTTGTAAGAGTGTGTGTATTTTGAGCGTGGCGGGTGTATCGCCAATGGAATACAGCGGTTGAAAGACCGCCGCGAGGATTCGTGTGTCGTGATAGTGTGGGCGTATTTCTGTTGGTGTGACGGTGGAGGATTTGTTATCGCCAGTTTATCACTGACCTTTGGTGTGGCGGACTTGTGTGGGTGTCTGACTTTCGGCGGATTACGGGCTGTGGCTCATAATATCTGTGGCAGATTTCCGCTGCTGCGGCGGTGTGTTGGCAGTCTTCTGCATGGCGGTAAGCAGCTTTTACCGCCAGTGTTGTAATGACCGCCTGTATGTCTAATGAACATAACACAAGCTCAAATGAATATTGCAAATTATTCCACAGAAAGATGGGTAGTACATTGCTGTGTCGGTCTTAAAATGTGTTCATCCACGAGGCCATCTTCAGGATAGAATTGTTTTTATGAAAACCAAAAGTCCTCCGTGATGGGTAAAACTCTCAAAGAAATGGGTGGCTAAACTGTTTAGGATCCTAATACTTCAGATCAAATAGTCATAGTCATCTATGGCTTCACATGAAACCTATAACATTTTCTGCTTTCCTTGTTTGTAGAAACAGTGACTTCAGCTTGGGACTCGTGATGCGTATTTTATTTAGTGATCTGGGTCCTGGACTCTTGGCTGGCATCAGTGGGGTCTTTTCCAAGAAGATAAAGGTGAAAATCCAGAAGTTGAGCTCCACGTGACTGTGAACAGGCCGGCTCGTGCTGTTACTCCCCCACTCACAACAACCGCCAATTTGAAGTTCTGGTTAGACCAGCTCTTCGCACCAACACAGACCATCCGCCATGACAGGCAATGTTAGACCTGCCTTTCGTGCTACAGAAACAACAGCCACCACAAACCACCAATATGAAGCTCCAGCAACAACTGGATCTTCGAGCTATAGCAACAACCATCCAAAATAATCGGCCTGGCCTTCCTACCAAATGCCATCTCCTCATGGTCTCCTCAATGTGAATGGAACCCTTTGCATCAGACATGAGACGGTAACTATTCAGCAGGACTAACCTGGTTCCTTTATCTGACCAGCCTCCACAGCAGTTGGCCTATCTTCTGACTTTTCCCAAGTTTAGTATGAACAGGTGACTGGGAGTGGTGCTTTCTCCTTTTGGGTGCTATTTTCACACAAAAGATTGATTAGTTTGGTTCTACTGATTGTATTTTTATTGTTTGATGTCATGTTATTTATGAAAATGTACTCTATTTTTCTAAGTTAGTTCAAGATTTTTCTTCTGTTTTGTTTTCCCTTTATTACTGTTTGTGTGCTGCATAAATGCTTAATTCATTGGCAATAAGTTAAGCCTGACTTCTGTGTGCAAAGCTCAGAGGGTTAATAACAGGTTAATTTATGTATGGCTGTTGTGGTTCACCCTAACAAGGATTGTGTTTATTATTGTGTTTGATATTTAAGTGTGTCCTCCACCCCTCTCAACTAACAATCCAATTCCTCACATTTTGCATGTGTGTAGATTCTCTAATTTCAGGAGTTTATAATATTCTCCCAGGTTATGCCTGCAAACCAGCACTACTTGCAACGTTCAAGGCATGTTCCTGGAATACTATTATGAATGTTATTTTTTGTGCAAACATAAACGCTTGTATATTTTGGTGTGAGAAATTGTGCAAACCATTTGCAAAAGCACTTACGGAATGTGTTTTTATCACCATAGAGACTGTATATTCTACCTATGAACAGCCCATCCATCAATAACCTTGCCAATTGTTTTGGGGCTGGGTCCCATAGCTCTTCTTACCCGCGAAAGGTATTTATACCTTCTCTTACCAGAAGAAAGCTCCAACCTTTTCCACAGTGGCCACTGCTCAGAAAATTAGTTAAGAATATTCACAAGGGAGTAAGCGTGTCAATGTGCATACACTTTGCGGTCAATCCTACTTTGGAATGTACATTCCACACTCACAGTCATAGATGTACTTATATAGAAACATCTTTGTGAATATATCCATTTACAAGTGCAAAACCAATTTTCCAGAATTTAAAAGAGTTTTTGGCACTGATAAACCATGGTATTTGCACATGTAAGTTGCAAATATTTTTTGGGGTTGAAACCATGAGTGTGCGGTTGTAGGAAAGGAGCTAGGGAGTAAAACGGCATTACGCATAATGGTAGCGGCATCTAAAAAAGAAGACTGGTTGAGATGGGCAAGGGTAGACAAAAGTGGAGCAGGAGGGTTCATTTGTCAGTAATAAGTGCCTAGAAAGAAAAAAATTGGTGTCCAGTTGAGACATTTTTGATTACCACAGGTAAGCGGACAATGCTGAGTGAGGTTATTTATAATGGGAAAGACAGATGTCACAGGAAGCACGGACAATTTCAGTTAATAGGAATTGCAGATAAGGTCATTTTCACTTTGCAAACTTTGGCAATTTTGAAATTTTGAAATAAAAAAAAGATGTAAGCTTTACTTGAGTGCTAGGAAACTGTTCCTTGTGCCACAAGGGACAGTGCTGAGATACTGACACTCAGAAGTAGTCCTGCATCAATGCGTCAACTCCTGGCACTCTCTCAGAGCTCCCTGCTTGTAAACCTCCATCCATACCTAATAATTTTATTCTACTATAGACAACAATTACAGTCTTCAATTTTTTACTCTGCTTTAGAAACCTACAGAGCACCATATAGCAAGTGTTACCCTTATCACACTATAATGTGTTCATATTTTTAAGCTAGAAAATATCAAAATCTCCATTAAAATTAAAGTGCAGGGATTTTAACCTGCAGCTTACAACCTGCAAGGTGGCCAATGTAAGAAGTGCTATGACCCGACTAGCTATTTTGCTGGCTTGTCTGTTATGTTATTGTAGAAAAGAAAGACTATGGGGGTCATTCCGACCCTGGCGGTCAAAGACCGCCAGGGCCGCGAATGGAGGAAGCACCGCCAACAGGCTGGCGGTGCTTCCCTGCCCATTCTGACCGCGGCGGTAAAGCCGCGGTCAGAAAACCGGGTCCGGCGGTTTTTCCGACGGATTTCCCCCGGCTGGGCAAATCCGCCAGGGCAGCGCTGCAAGCAGCGCTGCCCAGGGGATTCTGACCCCCTTCCCGCCAGCCTGTTTCTGGCAGTTTACACCGCCAGGAAAAGGCTGGCGGGAACGGGTGTCCTGGGGCCCCTGGGGGCCCCTGCACTGACCATGCCACTGGCATGGGCAGTGCAGGGGCCCCCTAACAGGGCCCCAGCCTGCTTTTCACTGTCTGCCTAGCAGACAGTGAAAAGCGCGACGGGTGCAACTGCACCCGTCGCACACCTGCAACACCGCCGGCTCCATTCGGAGCCGGCTTCAATGTTGCAGGCCCCCTTCCCGCTGGGCCGGCGGGCGCTAACATTGTTAGTGCCCGCTGGCCCAGCGGGAAGATCAGAATGCCGCCAGCGGTCTTTTGACCGCGGAGCGGTCAAATGGCGGTTCCCACCAGGCAGGCGGCGACCGCCGCCCGCCGGGGTCAGAAAGACCCCCTATATTCTGGAACCGCCTGAAAACATCCCTTTATACTTGTATTACATAATTTTCAAAATATACAGATGTATTCATACTTGGATTGAAACTACTCCTCATCCAGCCAGAAGTGAAGCTACTGTATATATCTAATATAATTGAGGTATGGTTAGCTTATTATGCAACAGCAATTTCCATCAAATCAAATTCTTCAGTAACTTATTAAAGCAATACATGCATAATTATTTCTGGATCTGCTGCTCATAATATGTCATAAAACATTTTAGAGATCATATGAAAGTCATCTGGATACAATTGTGTCATTCATTCTGGGGTGAGCTCAGATGGCGGAAGGCAATGGAAACTCGTTGCTTAATGCTCCCCAAATTGATGACAGGAATTTCTAGGACTCACTCACATGGCCTTGGGGGAGTAGGAAATTGAACCAAGTTCACGCAAATCTAGACTTTACTACTGCCAAAGAATACCTATGGCCCTGTGGTAAGCGAATATAGTTTCGCCTTTCATGTACACCTAAGCAAATTCAGCCCTTAGGCATGTTTGATGAGCTGCTTGGCTTTGATGTACTGTAGTGCTAACAGTGCTTAAAAATACAATCCTCATTTTGAATCCGTAGAAAGCCAGAAATAAGTGGGGCTATACATTATTTTGTGTTTTTTCTTGCGCCCCTTTCTGAAAACATTTTCCATTGGGGGTGTGGCTCTTTTTTGTGTAGACCTGTGTAAAGGCAAACACATTATCCAAACATAGTTTTAACCACTGGATTATGCGTTTTTAAGGCACGTAAAATGGTACGAAATATATACCCTTGAAACTATTAATGTCCCAAGAATCAATTCTTTATACAAATAGGAGAAAGGTTGACGATCAGCCGATGGAGTGAATTTTGCCTTTAAAAAGTCCTGACCACGAACAGTTAGGCACATCATACTGTTTTTCCCTCTGTCAACTATAATATTTGTATTTGAAGTATTCTTCGTGGAATGTAACGTGAAACTTCTTCTCGCTGCAGAGAAGTGTTTATTTAGTATTTGGTGAACGGTTAACCTTCAAACCGGAAGAACAACCTGCCTGAACAATGGAAGGAATGACATTTCCAGGCGCCAATTCAAAAGTGTTCCCACGAGGGTATACATCAGTGAGAAAAGATGACGAGCAGTATATAGATTCCCAAAAGACAGCAGAGCTTCAAAACGTTTTTTTTTTTTTTACATTTTAGAGAACGTGTGTTGCAATGCAGATATGCCCTCAGTTTGAAGGTCTCGTTGATCCAGATGCCCCTAGTGCAGGGAGTTACTGGCCTCAACATGATTACAAGATCAGTGGGAACGAGAACAGCACAGTTCTGGGGAGTTCCACTGGACCCGGGAAATTTTTGGGGGAACTCTAACTTTAAAGCAAATGAAGAAATGTTTTGGGGAATCTGTCTAGAAAAAATATTCCTTCCTGTTGTTCTGTATTCACTGTGATCAGATGCACTTCACCCTCGGCTTACAACGCCCTTGCATAGGAGGTTCCTTGGGGGGAGTCATGCCACTCACACACCCAGTCATAACAGTGCATTAAACATTTAAGTGCCAGAGAAGTGCTGAAATTGCAATCTACACTGTGAAAGCATCTTTTCTGGATACTAAAACCATTCTGACAAGGAAGTGTCCTTAATTCCCAGAGGGGAAACTCAGAATAGTGCGCTAAAGATGCCTGCACTCATAAAATAGACAGATTACAAACACCAGAAAGTGGTCTACGGATTTAATGAATAAACAAAACATACCGTAGTCCGTTAGAGAAGTAATTGAGTGAAATATAGAACTGTTGGCTATTATGATGTGCATTTTGCTTTGTCCCAAATATTCCAAAGCCACAGGTCAACGTTGTAAGCAAGATGCAAACCTGAATTTGAAGATGTTTCATTTTCTCTAACAATCTTTATGCAGACAGGACAGTCTTCATGTCCCATAAATACTTCGAAGCCCTCTCTCATTACTAGTTGTAATTTTTCCGAATTGTGGCTAACTCCATATTAGTTTTTGAAAACAGCAAAGTCTGCTTTTGATACGCATTAGAGCATATTCAGTGGTCTAGGAATAACGTAAAAACAAAAATAGTCCTGAGGTTTCGTCACAGATTTGGCTTGTGGGTGTGTACTTTTCATAGAGTATTACAGCACCAGCAGGCAGAGTGCAGTGTTTGCCTTAAGCTTGTGGTTGCATGTGGAGCCCATCGGCACTCATTTTTGGGACCTTATTTTTCCTTAGCATACTTTGATCCAGAGCAAGAGAGATAAAAGCTAAAATGTAGAAAAGAAGGAAACTGAGAAAGACGGAAGAACAGAGCCAAAGGGAGACAACAGGGAGGAAAAAGAGCCTTCAAAAGATAGATCAAGGGTGGTGTGTCTGGTGGGGGATTAAAGAGACATGAGGTAAAACCAAGTCTAAGCAGCCTCGGTATTCGCACCGAACCTTTGATAGCGCCTGCTGTGGACTCCTGAACAAATCTTTAGACCCTGGCACTTATTCTTTTATAAATTAACCACTAGCCAAGTGCAAGCCTCCTGCGGGGATTTTTACTCAACCAGGTGTCATGGCCGCCATGCTGGGTGATAACCACTAAGTACGGTCGTCATGGCTAACATTTCCAATATGTCTTTTTCTTTTGATGCAAAGATACAATGCGATGGTATTGAAGAGTGTACAATAGTGACAAAGCATTTCTGTGCTTCAGCATTTCATATCCTAGCCTACTGCAAGGACCTCCTGCAGGCAGTCCTAATAATTATAGCTTTATTGCCTGTATCTCCACACACATTTTACCTTGAAGAAATCATTGTCTATGATTGTCCATCAAGCCTAATCCTTCCTCAGCAGGGCACTTTTTAGCATAATGGCAGAGAAAGAACCATAAGATGCATTATGTGTTTTTCATTAATATAAATGACGTAAGTCATTTTGCTGAAAAGGTCAGTGTATTTATTGGTCTAATGCAGCATTTACGGATTTCTTCCATGAAGAAAAAATACTCCAATCTTGCATGGCTTTCTCCGTCTGTATCAAACCTCCTCTCCAAAACTACAAGACACCCTTCCATGTTCTCATTAGAATTATGTCAAATCAAGAATGCTCTGACTAATATTGGGATGTTGCAATTTATGGCTTTCAGCAATTTTACCCCTGCTGTTAGAAATCACGTAATTTGCTGGGCTGTACATATTCACACATACAAGACTGGTATCAGTAATTTTAAGAAGTTTGAAGAATTTTACCATAGAGACTTTTTTCTGTTATATTTATGTCACCTGTGTTGAAAGGCACCACATTAATCTGCCCTAACATAAAATATAAAAAACTCCTTGACCCTGTCACAAAGTTTTAGAATTAGAAGAGTAAACTATGTAATGCAAATCATGCATACATTACATATGTGTATGTTTGCACTTGCACTTGTATAACCTCATCCTAGCTGGCAACAGAGCGCTTGCTTTATACATATTTATATTTGGTTCTCTAGCACCTGTTTATTTTCATATATGTTCAGGTGGGGTAAGCAATACTAATGTTACTCTTACTTATTTTTAGTAAAACTAAGTTATAGACTCCATATTTGTATGATACATTTGCCTTTTATAATCTTTTTAAAGCAACACGTTATCCTTTCGTACAGGCATCCTTGAAAATTGCACTGACATGCAGGAGAGAACTCAACCCCCTTATGAAACATACAGGTAAATTATTGACACACTGACTCTTGGAGGCTTAGCTGTCTTTGGATACATTCTGGAAACACGTCTTCAGTCCTCACCCTCATGTATGGAGGTCCAAGATTTGGTCAATGTTTGCTAATAAAAAAATGACAGCCCTATCAATGATAATATGAATAAATCTGAAAATGTATTGTTACCATTCAAGGTATGTATGAAAAAGGACTGGGATTATAAGGGTGGGCCTACGGGAAGATCAAACATACTTTGGCAATGTGGTATTGATAATACACAATTTACTTCAAGCTCGGATGTTTCAGATGAACCATGAACTCATAAGATATGTTTAAATGCTTAACTAGATATGCATTTATGACCAATGAAAATATATAACTTGACGTTGTATCTTCTTTAACTTTTGCTTTATTCACTGTCCACAGTTATATATACCTGATTGTCTACTGTGGACTCATTAAATTAAAAAACAAATGGAAAAAAGAACAAAACTGCACCCACATGGACTTGTGTGTTTGTTTGCTGTATATTTAATGTGGATCTAGTCTGCTTCCAGGCTAAGTATGGGGAGCACATTCATGATGCTCCACCACAATATTGAAGTTTTAATATCAACCTGCACTTATGGCGGCACCACAATATTGACTACCAAAATATATTCAAGGTAAGTAGTAGTAATATGTTGATAGTCGATAATGTGAAGTTGCTATAAGTGCCAGATGATTTTAGTGACTTCAACAATGTGACATACAACCTCACTTTTAGGGCCCTTCGGGGAGCAAAAAGGAGCCCTGGCAAATGTTGTTTTTCTACCCCCACATAACATAAAGAAAACAAGTGCAGGGTGTAAGGCTGCAGGAGGTATATGTGAGTGGGTTTCTCCCACAAAACATATTTGAAAAAACAGGACGAAGCAGAGAACCCAACAAAACATTTCTCAACATATACATGCAATTCCATTGCAGGAGCCTCATAGAGTGACGTATTGTAAAATGGACTGGCCCCTTGAGGTCCTTTCATTAGAAGACACCCTAATGACATTACTCCCCAACGTATATCTTGAAGCAGTACCTGTCAAAAGCAACAAGACTGAGGCCCTCATTAGAACCCTAGTGGTGGTGATATAGTGGCGGTAATATGGCCAACAGTCCAGCAGTAATAAATATGAAATTATGACCACGGCGGAAACCGCTCAGACAGACAGCCACCTTAACACAGCGACCGCCAGGGCGAAATCAACAGGCACCACGGCGGTAACCGCCTACAGCCAGGTGGAAGACAATGTTCCACCCACTGTATAATGACACACCGTTCCGCCATCTTTTCCGGGGTGGTACCAACAACATCAAAAGCCTGGCAGAAACACTGTACAGATGGGAAAAGACTCACCTCTGGATACTCAAGGAAGAACCATGCGGCCATGGAGCCCGAGTTGCATGTGTTCCCCATGCTCTTCTATGTTCTGCTCTACTACGAACACCAATGCCGACGAAGATGACCACGTGAATACTGCCGCCTAGCACACAGGGAAGGGGGGAGGAAAAAGAGAGTGACAAACACACGCAACACCCCACCCACAACACCATACACACAAGCAGATGCACTAACATTACATATTCACTCCGTACCCCTCAGGAATAATGCAAGGACAACCAAAATAGAGTAAAAAGAGTGTAATAAGATAAATATATTAGTAATACGTGCATCCAAATAAAAAAGTATGTACATATCCACAAATCAAGGGACACTGCCCAGTCCTCAATGTTCGTGGGCCACAGGGCCACATCACAAAGTCGAGGGCCCCACCTCACTCCTGCTACAACACGGAGAGAACACTGCAGGGGGATCAGGTCAAAAACAGGCAGGCACCACAGTGGGAAGGGGAAGGAGGGGGCACCTCAGCCAGAAGATGGTACAATGCCACTGGTCCTGAACGGGGCAACATGCCCATCACTCCGTCGTGGGGAGTGTAAGGCCACAGTCTCTCAAGTGGGTGACTTGCCCACATGCTCTGGAGGGGGCAACATACCCTGTGCTTGGCCATGGGGAGCGCAAGGCCACAGTCTCTCAAGTGGGTGACTTGCCCACATGCTCTAGAGGAGGCAACATGTCATGTGCTTGGTCCTGGGGAGTGCAAGGCCACAGTCTCTCAAGTAGGTGACTTGCCCACTGGTTCTGGAGGGGGCATTGTGCCCTGTGAGCTTCATCCTGGGGAGGATGGGGTGAGTGGATGGCTTCCCCACTGGATCTGGAGGGGGCATTGTGCCCTGTGAGCTTCATCCTGGGGAGAATGGGGTGAGTGGATGGCTTCTCCACTGGTTCTGGAGGGGGCATCATGCCCTGTGATGCAGATCTTGGGGAGAGCAAGGTAACAGTCTCTCACCTGGGTGTCATACCCACAGGATTTGCAGGGGCCAGGAGGCACAACAGCCCATGGACGTAGCGCTAAAAACTGTCTGCCGGTGGTGACGGCTGCTCAGTGGTAGCAGTAGTGCTGCTAGTGGAGCTGGCAGTGATAGGGGGAGACTCCAGCCCATCCCCTGCAGCCTCGGACGGCTGCCCACTGGGGCTGCTGCTGCTGGTGGCGGTGCTGGCAGTGGTGGGGGGAGGCTCCAGCCCATCCCCTGCAGCCTCGGACGGCTGCCCACTGGGGCTGTTGCTGCTGGTGGTGGTGCTGGCAGTGGGGGAGGGAGGCTCCAGCCCATCCCCTGCAGCCTCAGACAGCTGCCCATTGGGGCTGCTGCTGCTGGTGGCGGTGCTGGTGATGGTGTTGGCAGTGGTGGGGGAGGCTCCAGCCCATCCCCTGCAGCCTCAGACGGCTGCCCACTGGGGTTGATGCTGCTGGTGGCGGTGCTGGTGACAGTGTTGGTGGCGGTGCTGGCAGTGGTGGGGGGAGGCTCCAGCCCATCCCCTACAGCCTTGGACAGCTGCCCACAGTAGCTGCTGCTGCTGATGGTGGCAGTGCTGGCAGTGGTGGAGGGAGGCTCCAGCACATCCCCTGCAGCCTCGGATGGCTGCACCACCATGGTTGATGGTGGGGGCTCCGACCGAGTCCCAGCAACATGCACCTTGTCTCTACTGCCTGGTGTTGCATGTCCCTTGCCCTTCCTTCCTGCAGCTGGGGCTGCCTCCTTGCCCTTCCTTCCAGCAGCTGGGGCTGCATCCTTGCCCTTCCTTCCAGCAGCTGGGCCTACCTCCTTGCCCTTCCTTCCAGCAGCTGGGGCTGCCTCCTTGCCCTTCCTTCCTGTAGCTGGGGCTGCCTACTTGCCCTTCCTTCCTGCAGCTGGGGCTGACTCCTTGCCCTTCCTTTGCGCACTTGGGCCAGGCACCCTTTCTGGCTGTCTGGCTGGTGGCTGGGGACACTACTGTGCCCGTGGACTGGGTGGCTGAGGTGCTTGCCTGGATTTTGACCACCCTGGCCTGACATGAGGGACGGGGCTGGGGAAGAGGTCAATGTTGGCGAGGAAAAGCTTCTTAGGGACATTGGGGCGGAAAGAGGGAGATGGTTTGGGAGTGGAGGAAGAGGGAGTGGTGGTAGGAGGTGTCAGTCTGCTGTGTTTTGGTGCAGGTGCATGGGCTGAATGCTGTTGTGAGGTGGATGGCGGTTGGGTGTCTGAGTGCTTGCGTTTGTGTACTTTGGGAGGAGGGGGCACAGACACAGTGGGAGAAGACGCAGGGGACGTGTGCATGGATGTGAGGGTGGTGACTGCCAGTGAGGGGTGTGTACTGATAGGTGTGCTGGTGATGGTGGTAATGGATGAGGATGTGGTACATGCAGGTGTAAGTGTAGACGCAACTGGGAGGGAGGTGGAGAACGAGGAGGGGGACACAGTGGAGGCAGTGGATGTTGGCATGTCTGATTCTGGATTTTGTTTGTGTGAGTACCTGTGGGATGAAGTGTGGTGCTTGTGTTTGCCATGTCCACTTTTGTGTGTTGTCCTGGGTGCCTGCTCGTCTGCCTCTGTGATTGGGATGGGTTGGGGTTGAGGGGAATGGGATTGGGTGGAGGAAGTTGGAGGGTGGAAACAGGGACAATGACTGCCATCAGGGAGGAGGCCAGAGCCTGGATTGATCTCTGTTGGGCCGCCAAGCCGGTGTGAATGCCCTCCAGAAATGCATTGGACTGTTGTATTTGTGCTGCCAGCCCCTGGATGGCATTCACAAAGGTTGACTGCCCAACAGAGATGGATCGCAGGAGGTCAATAGCCTCCTCACTCAGGGCAGCAGGCCTAACTGGGGCAGGGCCTGAGGTGCCTGGAGCGAAGGAGATGCCCACCCTCCTGGGTGAGCGGGCACGGGAAACTCGCTGAGGGGCTGCTGGGAGGGCAGTGCTGGTACAGGGGATGGCGGCTGTAACTGTAGCTGGAGTGGGCACAGAGGTGTCCGCTACCACCAGGGAGCTTCCATCGGAGGAGGAATCCGTGTCCAAACTGTCCCCTCCAGTCTTTGCCGTGGTGCTCCCCTCGCCCTCTGTCCCACTGGTGCCCTCACTGTCGGTGGATTCGGCCTCCTGGGTCCTGTGGGATGCAGCTCCCTCCGTCAGATGGTGCTAATGCACATAAGGACAGGGTGACACAAAAAAAAGGGGGAGAAGAGACAAAGGATACACTTGGTCAATGATGGCACCAACACCACCGTTGGCGTACACAACACACACACACAGGGAGCAGCCCTACTCATTAGGCAATGCACTATCAGTCACAATGCTAGTCCCAAGCCCATAGATAGGGACATGTAATGCAAATTGCAGCATACCTGACACCCACAGACCCCTGCCCAATAGTGGATGCCTACTAGCTTGGTTGGAGAACTTTCACATCAGAATCCTGCATCGATGGGACCTACTATGCAATGCCAGGCCTGGTCTAGAGGCACCCACAGGACCCCCACCCCCCACCTGGATACCACCCCACCAGGCGTAAGTTGTAAATTAGGGCACTGTATTCACTCCCTTGTGTCTGCTGTGATGCGCCCATCTAGCTCCGGAAGGGCCACCGCCAGTATGCGGGCCATCAGGGGGGTCAGGGTTCGACAGGCACCCCTTCCTCGTTGGGAGGCCATCCCCAGCTGGGCCTCCGCCATCTTCCGTTCCCAGCATCTCAGGTCCTCCCACCATTTCCGACATTGGGTGCTCTGCCTGCCGTAGACCCCCAGGGTCCACACGTCCTTGGCGATGGCACGCCATATATCCTTCTTTTGATGGGCGCTGACCTGCAGGGAAATAGACACAGTCCGACCGTCCTGCCTGTTACACCCATGGCCCACCATGCCCCTTCCCATCCCAATACCACAGACATGGCCTAACATACATGGTCTATGCTGCCCAGGGCCCAGGGCCCATCCACCAACCCCCCACTACATGAGGCCTTCACACACAGCACTCCATGCACTCACGCTCCATGCATCATACTCACAATGTACTCACCTGTTGGTCTGGAGATCCATCAACCAGTCGCTCCAACTCCACCGAGGTGAAGGCAGGGGCCCTTTTCCCAGTAACACAAGCCATGGTCGGTTCCAGACACAGGCCACAGCAGCATGTGCAGTGTAGGTCCTCTCCTGTTGTAGGGAAGGTAGCAAGTGAGTGCACAGATAGAAAATGGTGGTCATGTCCGCGGCGGTGTGTACTGTCACCACCGGCGTACATCACCATTGGCCACTGGAACCTATAGGGCCCAATGATAACCAATGAGGAGTTGCACGGCGGTTCACGGCGCACAACATCAGCAGAATTACTTCATTTCCCCCTGTCTCTAAATACAGGACAGGCAGATGCCATTTCAGGGGGTGTGCAGGCCATGGATCCTAACTGCGTCACAGTACACAAATGCACTATTTGGACATCTGCAACAAAATAATGTTACAATCACAATATGCACTGAACTGTAGTGGTTGGAATGAAGAGATAATGACCAGCTGCTCACTCTTTTGCCCCATTGACTGCAACGCTACGGATGAATAGGAGATGGAGACATCCTCCCATGTACAGACCCCTGGTGAACTTGGCAACAATGGAGGACAAGCACATTATCCTCACCTATAGACTTGACAGAGCCACAATCACAGAGCTGTGTGCTCAATTAGAGCCTAAACTAATATCTGCTATCCGTCACCCCACCAGGATTCCCCCCTCTTGTGCAAGTCCTATTAGTGCTCCATTTCCTGGCAAGAGGCTCTTTCCAAGTGACAGTGGGCTTGGCATCAGGAATGTCACACTTAATGTTCTCAATAGTGCTGACCAGAGTGTTGTCTGCCCTAATTAAACACATGTGCAGCTACATCGTTTTCACCCAGGTGGAGGACTTGGCCACATAGAAAGCTGACTTCTATGCAAAGGGACATATCCCTAACATCATTGGGGCAATAGATGGAACACATATTGCATCTGTTCCTCCCCAGCGAAATGAACAGGTGTTCAGAAATCGAAAGAGTTTTCATTCCATGAATGTCCAGATGGTGTGCCTGGTGGACCAGTACATCTCCCATGTCAATGCAAAGTATCCTGGGTCTGTGCATGATGCCTTTATCCTGAGGAATAGCAGCATCCCAAATGTGATGGCCCAACTCCAGAGGCACCAGGTGTGGCTAATAGGTGAGCCCTGGTTCCCACCCAGTGGATAATGGTGTATGGGTATGGTGTGGGCCCTAAGGGTGAGTGTGTGGCTAACAGTTGTCCCCCAATATTTGCAGGTGAGTCTGGTTACCCCAACCTCTCATGGCTACTGACCCCTGTAAGGAATGCCAGGACAATGGCAGAGGAACGTTACAATGAGGCACATGGGCGAACAAGAAGGATTATAGAGAGGACCTTTGGCCTCCTGAAGGCCAGGTTTTGTTGCCTCCATCTAACAAGTGGATCCCTGTGCTACTCACCCAAAAAGGTCTTCCAGATGTGGCATGCTGTATGTTGCACAACCTTGCCTTGCGTCGCCTGGTGCCTTTTCTGCGGGAGGAGGAGGCTTGAGATGGCCGAGTGGCAGCAGTGGATCCTGTGGACAGTGAAGATGAGGAGGCAGAGGATGAGGATGAAGACAACAGAAGTGCAGTTATTCGTCAATATGTCCAATGAGACACAGGTAAGACAGTGTTAGTACACATTTCATTGACAGTTTGATGTGTGACATTGTCACTGGCAGGGTGTGTATTCCTACTTCTATGCCCACTCACTGTACCCTTTGGCATCTCTTTTTGCAGATGTTGGTGCCCCACTATTGCTCCTAGTGTGGTCAGTGCAGCCAATTACAGGTCTTTCCAAAGTAAACATTACTGTACAGTTGAATTGCAATGTTTGAACCTGGTTAAACTAATACATTTTGAAAACATTTGACATACACCATAATTGTATTTTATCAAAGTGTGTTTATTGCAGTGCTCTGAAGAAGAGAGGGTAGTGGAATGGGCTTGGGTGATGATGGAGGAAAGTCCAGGTTAGAGTCCAGTCTATTTGTATCACAGGTGCATTGTCCAAGGGGGGATAGGAAGGGAAGCAATGGCAGTTCAAGGTGGACAGGGCGACAGAGTGGGACAAAAGGGTGATAATCAGGAGAGTCTCATTTCATGGCGGGGTCTTGTCAATAGTCTCTGGCTTCTGCCTGGATCGCAGGGAACGTTTGCGGGGTGGTTCTCCTTCTGCAGAGGGAGGGGTGCTGGTGGCCTGTTGGTCCTGTGGTGGGGTCTCCTGTCCACTATGGCCAGCAGAGGGGGAAGGCTGTTCCTCAGCTTGGATAGTGTCAGTTGCCCTTTGTTGTGCCACTGCCTCCCTCATGGTCTTGCCCATGTCAGCCAGCACCCCTGCAATGGTGATCAGGATGGTGTATATTTTTGTTAGGTCCTCCCTGATCCTGCCTCATGGTCTCCTGGGAATGGTGGCATGCTCCCATGATGTTTGAGAGTGCCTCGTGGAGGGTCGGTTCCCTTGGCCTGTCCTCCCTCTGTCGCACAGCAGTCCTCCCAGCTTCCCTGGTGTCCTGTGCCTCTGTCCCCTGAACCGTGTGGTCCTGTGGTGGGGTCTCCTGTCCACTAGGGGCATCAGTGGTAGAGGGCTGTTCAGTGGTTTGGCTAGTGTCAGGGGCCCAGTGGTATGCCACTGTCTCCCTCATACTGTCGGCCATGTCTGCCAGCACCCCTGCAATGGAGACCAGGGTGGTGTTGATGTCCTTCAAGTCCTCCCTGATCCCCAGGTACTGTCCCTCCTGCAGCCGCATGTTCTCCTGCAACTTGTCTAGAATCTGGCCCAACGTAACCTGGGAATGTTGGTATGCTCCCACGAATGCGGTGAGTGCCTCCTGGAGGGCTGGTTCCCTGGGCCTGTCCTCCCCCTGTCACACAGCAGTCCTCCCAGCTGCCCTGTTTTCCTGTGCCTCTGTCCCCTGAACCATGTGCCCAATGCCACTGACCCCAGGTCCCTGATTGTCCTGTGTTTATGGGGTGCCTTGGGATCCCTGTAGAGGTGGACACAGTGTTCATTGACGTGTCCTGGGGACAGAGGTATGGGCCTGCTGGGAGGCTCTGTGGTGGTGTGAGAGTGTGCCTGGGTAACCGACTGTCCGGAGGACACAGATGGGCTAGGTTGGTCATCCAGATCCAGGCAACCAGAGCTGCTGTCATCACTGTGGGCCTCTTCTGTGGGGGGACTGGATGTTGCTGGCACCTCTTCGCTGGTGACATTGGCTGGGTTACCTGTGGGAATGTAAATTAAATGTTTTTGTTTCTGTGTGTAACATATTGTTCCTGGGTGTGTTGCCCTCTTTGGTTGGATTTGCTCTAGCAGCTTTTCCTTGTGTGAGTTGTTATGTGGTGGGCTAGGTGATTCTCTCTAGTGTGCATGCTGTGATGATAGGTGTCAATGCAGGTCTGTGAGGGGGGGCAATGCATTGGTGTTGCATGCAGGGCTTGGCATTGTGATGAGTGGGTTGTGCTGGTGGGGTGGAGTGATGGGAGTGAGGGTGAGGTTGGGGTATGTGATGGCATGCAGGTAGGGGGGTGATAGTAATAGAGAGTTGACTTACCAGAGTCCAGTCATCCTGCGATTCCTGCCAAGCCCTTAGGATGCATGATTGCCCAGACTTGCTTCTCCCATGTTGTTAGTTGTGGGGGAGGAGGTGGGAATCCACTGCCAGTCCTCTGTACAGCTTGTTGATGTCTTGCTGCAATGGAACGTACCTTCCCCCGTAGGCTGTTCCACCTCTTCCTGATGTCATCCCTTGTTCTGGGGTGCTGTCCCACGGCATTGACCCTGTTCACGATCCTCCGCCATTGCTCCATCTTCGTAGCAATGGATATCTGCTGGACCTGTGAGCCAAATAGCTGTGGCTCTGCTGGGATGATTTCCTCCACCATGACCCTTAGCTCCTCCTCAGAGAACCTGGGGTGTCACTGTGGTGTCACTGTGGTGCCATGAGTATGGTGTGAGTGGTGTGGGTGAGGGTGTGTAGGGTGATGTGTTGGGGTGATGTGTTGGGGTGTGTGTTGTGAGGTGCATGTGTGGTGTGTAGGTGATGGTGGTATTTGGCTCTGGTTGTGTGGGTGCTCTTGCTGTCTCTCTCTCTCTCTGTTGGCAATGGTTAGTAGTCCTAAAGGGTTGTGGGTAATGTGGGTGGGTGTTTTATAGTGGTGTGGGTGTGGTGTGTATATAGGTGTCAGGTGTGTGTAGTTTGAATTGACCAATGTAGTGTTGTTTTTTTGGTTGTGTGTATTTTGAGCGTGGCGGTATGTACCGCCAATGGTTTACCGTCATTGAATGTCCCCCACAGTGATTCATGGGTCATAATGTTGTGGGCGTAGTTCTGTTGGCTTAAGTGTGGCGTAAGTGTGGGTGTGGATACCGCCAGTTTAACACTGACCTTTGGGCTGGTGTGTGTGGCTATATAGTGACGGATTGGTATGTGTATGTCATGATATGGTTGGTGGATATCCACTGCGGCGGTGGTATGTTGGCGGCAGTCGGCATGGCAGTAAGTGGGATTTACCGCCAATGTCATAATGAGGGCCTGAGTGATGCAGGTTATTTGGATGAAACTTTTAAGCTACAGCAAACCTCACTGTATTCATTGACTAAATACAAACAGCCAAACTTGTGGAGCATATCACAAACCAACATATTTTGCACAAAGCCAAGACTGATATTGTGCCACAAAGAGGCTGGAATAATTAAGACGTCAATATAGGTGTACGTAGAGGCATCACCATCATCCAGAGTGCTTCAAAAATGGTTCTTCCTTCATCATACTTTTCATACTTTGAGACCATGGTCAAAGATTTAGCAATATTGACTCTAAGAAGAAGATGGAGAAACATAAACCCTGCAAAGAGGCAGTGGGGGGATTTTAATTGCCATTATAGCAATAAATGCCTGTGATTGTACAGTAAATAGTCATAACCTAATTGATTTAAGCCACTATGGGCCTCATTACGACCCTGGCGGCCGGCGGTAAGCTGGCGGTAACACTGCCAACAGGCTGGCGGTGTTCCGCCAGCTATTATGACTGTGGCGCAATAGCCACGGCCATACCGCTGGCCCCTCCGACATACCGCCAGGCGGAAGCAAGCACTGCTGGCCTGGGGATTATAAGTCCCCGACCGCCTGCCTGGCCACGGTGGTAAACACCGCCATGGAAAGGCTGGCAGTAAGGGGGACTTAGGGTGCCCCTGGGGGCCCCTGCACTGCCCATGCACTTGGCATGGGCAGTGCAGGGGCCCCCAGGCATAGCCCCGTCGCGCATTTCACTGCGCGAATTTCAGGCAGTGAAATGCGCGACGGGTGCTACTGCACCCTCTGCACATCAGCATTGCCACCGGCTCTATTACGAGCCGGCAGCAATGTTGATGTGACTTTTCCGCTGGGCCAGCGGAAAAGACTGTTCCGTCCGCTGGCCCAGCGGAAAAGTCATAATAGGGAGCCAGGAATACCGCCGGCACTGGCGGTATTCTGGCTGCCGCAGCCTCAGCGGTCTTTTTAAAAGACCGCTGAGGTTGTAATGAGGCCCTATATTTTTTTTGTGCCATGTGAGGAAATTGACACACAAAGGAATAAAAGTGGCATGTCCACTGAACCCAGTTATGAAAGCTTGGATTCAAATTGTGATTTTCTTGTTTTGAAATTTTCCAATTGTCAGCTGCATAAGTAAGGCATACGTTGCAGTTTACAACATTTTCAAAAGCCATTTAGATTCTCTATCACAAAAATATTTTTTGTTTTTGACAGTGTTCAGGTGACAAATATTTTGATATCTAGGGGGAGTGGCCTGCACTGAGGGAGTTTGGCAGGCTGCAAGATGTTGTGTTCTATGCCAGCTTGGCCCGGCTGTGCCTGTAACATCTCTCCGTTGGGCCTCTGAATGTTTTGTGGTTCTCTACCTCTTTATAGTGACTCGGAGGCGCCCCTAATGCCCCCCCCCGCTCAGCAGGGTAACCTATGCTGCATTTGGACCCTCAGATGTCAGGTCTCCTGTGGGACTCGACAAGGGCAACTGCAGTGGACTGCTCCTTCAACTCTTCCCTCACTTGCTGCACTCTGTAATCATCCGCCACCTGGAGCCCACAAATTAGGAGGCCCGACTGCTCATGCTGCCTCGCTGTGATTAGGGGGCAAGAGGTCAAAACAACCTTCCCTAGGAACAGTTGGCATTTCTGCTGTGGGATGCCACTGGGAATTGGTGCCCCCATGCTGACTCTCCTGAGATCTCTGCCAGTACTGCAGCACCTACTCTGAGGGTAGTTGGGTCTGGTCCTCTCCCCAAGCTTTCTCTGAACTTGGAGCTGGAACTCTGTCTTCCCTGGCCTGGTGGTTCTCGACTCTCCAGTCAGTTGGAATCTCCTCATGAGTGAGATTCCACCAGTGAGAGCCAGGTCCTTTGACTCCCAGTCCCCCCAGATTAGGTGCCAGTCAGAGTCTCAGGCTTCCCAATGGTAGGGGACCCTGCCATCTCATCACCCTACCATGGTGAAGGACAAGGGCATGACACAACATACACAATTGCATATTGATAAAATTGCTGTGCCAGTGACGGATCATTCCCAACCACCCAGCGATTCTGCGGGGAGTGCTGTCTGGAAACAACGATGTGTCAGCCATCCTCCAAGCTATCCAGACCTCCTATCAGTTGGTTGAAGCAGAAGTTGGGATGTGGGGATGGATGTGGTTCTCCTGCACCTGGACCTTCAGAGCGTTGCAGCCAGAGTGCCTGAGGCCGAGGGATGGATCTCCCAACTTAAAGACAAGGTCACTGATCCAACGTTGGTGGCCAAGCTGACCACCACATCCTGTACCCTTGAAGCCAGGGCTGAAGATGCCAGAAACAGACCCCCCCCAGAAACAATGTCCGCTTTGTGTTTTTTTTTTAGGGGTATGAGGCCTCTGCCCCTGAGCACTATCTAGACACCTGGGTCAAATCTTGGATCCCAGACAGTGCCCTCTCACCTTGGTTCATCACAGAGAGTGCCTACAGGGCTCGGGCCCAGTGCCCACTTTCTGTCACCCTCTCCAGATTGCTTGTATACTGAATCACTGGGGCCAAGTCGCGATTCTCCAGTAAGCCCGGAAAAAGGGGGCTTTCCACTTGGATTTGAGTCATATCATGATATTTCTGTACTATAATAAGTGTTCTATATTAAGTGGATTCAGACTTATTGAAAATTGTTTGATGCAGTTAAAGCCAAACTCAGAAAGTTATCCCTGCCCTATATGCTGGTGTACCGGGCCAAGCTGAAAGTGAATTGTGACTCCTGCACCCACTTCTCTACGAGCCCCTAGTGGTAGTGGGCTGCTGAGTGCAATGGTACCTGACGGCCTTTCCTCAGGAGGACCAGGGATGATGCACCCACAACCCAGAAAGTCCACAGCCAGGTGCCTTGAGGCCCTGGGGGGACCGACATGTCTGCATGGCTTCACCTGGCTCCTCTGAAACTGAAGGGGGTCGTGGACAGGAGGAGAGATAATACCCACTCTGCGACGTGTCCACCCTGGGTGACTTACAGGAGACTGCCCCGATGGGAAACCTACATATGTGTTTTTTCTTCTTTTTTCCCCCTCTCCCCCATAGCTATGGGAGCCTGAGCTTTTCTTTCATTGCCATCACTTGGGGAGGAGGGTGGACTCTGTCTTTGAAGGGCAGACAGGATCACTGAACAGGTTGATCCAGGGATATCCCCTCACACTCCATGTTGAATGATTCTTTGCACCTCTATTGCTTGTTCTTATGATAACTGTTATGCTTGTGGGACTACGTTGGGGAAACAGATAATTTTGGGGTGGAAGTGTGGGGGAGTTGAGGGTATGGGAAGTTTGATGTTTTTTTCCTGTTGGTTTTTGCTTTTAATGGTTTTATTGCACAGACCAAGTGTTACATGCACTTGCCACTGTCTTACACCTGCATTCCTTTTGCTAGGGAGATGCTTGCAGATCCCCATCATGACTCAGATCCTGGGACATCTCCATGGTGGCTTGGCTAACTTTCAGGTTTTGACATGGAGTGTGAACGGTCTGCTGGACCAGATCAAGTGCATTCTTGTCCTCCGCTATGCAAAAAAAATTCCTGTCCAGCAGTCTTGATGCTGAAGGGAACTCATTTTCTGGGCACCAACTGCTCTTTCCTGCGTAGGTGTGGCTACAGCCAGGTCTGCCATGAAGAACACACCAGGAGATCCAGGGGTGTGGCTATACTCCTATACAAAACATCCCATTGGCGGTGACCAGAGCCTTTCGAGTAACCCTTTACTTGACTCGGATGGCCTCAGAATAACAAGGCCACTATATAGTGGGGGAAGGCATGCTAGACGGCAGACATTTTGAGTGTTTACATAGTGCCTCACTTGCTTACACAGACCCACAACACACTCACAAGGATTGTGTCTGGGTTTCCCCAGGGGACTATAATGCTTAAGGGGATTTTCAACACAGCACCCTGCCCTGAGCTGAATTCCTCTGCCCCCCGGCAGGGCTTCGATGAAGAGGAGCATGAAGGCTGGGATTCTGGATGGACTCCCTTCACCAGTGCGACAGGTGGTGAGTCAACCCTTTCCTTGGCTCTGAAGACCTCAGATGAACAGGCCCACTAAGTAGTGGTGGAAGGCATTCAAGACGGCAGACATTTCAACCTTTTGAGTGTTTACATAGTGCCTCACGTGCTTACACAGACCTTCACAACACTCACATGGATCGTGTACAGGTTTCCACAGGGTACCACTATCCTTAGGGAGGACTTCAACCAATGCCCTGCCCTTAGCTGAATTCCTCTGGCCTTCAGGCAGGGAATCGATGGAGAGGAGCATGACAGCTGGGATCCAGGATGGCCTCCTAAGTATGTGGAACATATGGTGATCCTGGCATGCTACCGATAGGGAATAGACACACACAGCAGCTTTGAGTAAGATCTTCTTGAGGATTGTTCTCTTTCTTCTCCCAGCCTCCCATATTCTCCACATGACAGCAGTGCATATACTCCCTACAGGCATTTCTTACCACTCCCCAATGCTCATTTGTATTGGGGCTCCAGCATGATATGGGCACTTGATGTGGGGGTTCAACGCCTGGTGCCTTATGGATGAGAGGATCTAAGAGCACATTGGGATGGAACTTGACTTGGGTTCAGTGACCTTCTCCAGCTCTCTATGGGTGACCAACAAAGCCATGAACAGGGGGTCACTAGATCCTACCTCCACAGAGCGGAGAAGCTCAAAGAGGAGGAGCTTGCACATTAGGAATCCCAAATATTCACCTTCAAAAGACATTGCTCCGCCAGGGTGCCCGAGGTGATTCAAAGGCAACTCGAGGTAGACTGGGCCTTACTGGACGAACTGGCACTTAATGAGACTTGTTAGTGTTGGAGGTCATCCACTCAAAGACTCTATGAACATGGTGATAAGAATGGGAAACTTCTCATATATGTCCCGGTGTCAGAAATATAGCGGGTCAGTACCTCACCACTGCAGAGTTTATGACAGAACCATTTGCTGCCTATCAATCTATGCCCATAACCCTCGACCAGAGCATGAGTGTGATAGCCTGCTTTTTGATGATGTAGCTTTGATCGGACTCACTGTGTTCCAAAGTCTGGACCTTGGGTCTGCAATCACGACAGACAAGATAGAGGTGGCCATACAAGAACTGAATACTGGCCAAACCCCAGTTCCTTGAGGAGAACTATTGGTGCTTCTGCTCCATATTTACGTCCCAACTGGAAAATCTATACTTTAATTCTTAACCGGTTCGGTGCCTTGGACAAGATGATCTCGTCCAAGGCTACAGTTCCCCTGTGCCTTGGACGAGATCATCTCATCCTAGGCACAGGGGAACTTGGGGGAACGCTAGCGCGCCCCCCGTGCACCCGCCTCCCCCCCAAGGCGGGGATGGAAGAGAAACACCTTCCCCTTCCCCTTCCACTCCCACCCCCCTCCACCTCCCCTGTGACGTCAGCGCGCGAGCGCGCGCTGATTTGTCACAAGGGCCTCCCCATCGCGCTGGAAGCTCTGCTTCCAGCGCGATTGAAAGAGAAATGCAAAAGCATTTCTCTTTCAATCACTGGGGGAGGCCCGGAGGGGCTTCAAAGGAAAGGAAAAGTATTTCCTTCCCTTTGAAGTCTTTCCGAGGGTTTCAAAAGCCGGATTGCTTGCAATCCGGCTTTTGAAACCCCACTAGACACCAGGGATTTTTTTTTTTTAATTGAAATTTACATAAAGGAGTGACCCCTTGGGCAAGGGTCGCTCCCATGGGGGGCATTTTTTCTGGAAGGCCTTTTCTGCCCCCCCTGGGGGTAGATCGGCCTACTATTAGGCCGATCTGCCCCCAGGGGGGGCAGAAACCTCTAGGCACCAGGGACCATTTTTTTAAAGTTTTTTTTTTTAATGTTTCATTTTATTTTTTTTGGTGGGGAGCGACCCCTTAGGCAAGGGTCGCTCCCCTTGGGGGAAAATTATATTTTGGCCATTTCTGCCCCCCTTGGGGGCAGATTAGCCTATTTTGATGAGGCCAATCTGCCCCCAAGGGGGGTAGAAACCACTAGACACCAGGGAGTTTTTTTGTTGCGTGAATTTCACGCAAAGGGAGCAACCCCTTAGGCAAGGGTCGCTCCCTGGGGGGGGAGGGCAATTTATTTTAGGCCATTTCTGCCCCCCCTGGGGGCATATCGGCCTATTATTAGGCCGATCTGCCCCCAGGGGGGGCAGAAACCTCTAGGAGCCAGGGCAATTTTTTTGTATTTTTTTTTTGTTTCTTTTTTTAGAGATGGGGAGCGACCCATCAGGCAAGGGTTGCTCCCCTGGGGGGCAAATTGTATTTAGACCATTTCTGCCCCCCTGGGGCAGATTGGCCGATTTTAGGTCAATCTGCCCCAAGGGGGCAGAAACCACTAGGCACCGGGGATTTGTTTTTTGGCGCCAATGTCACGCAGGGGGAGCGACCCCGTAGGCAAGGGTCGCTCCCGGGGGGTGGGGGTTGGGGGGGAAAATTTATTTTAGGCCATTTCTGCCCCCCCCGGGGGCAGATCGGCTTATTATTAGGCCGATCTGCCCCCGGGGGGGGCAGAAACCTGTAGGCGACAGGGCAATTTTTTTTTTTGTTTGTTTGTTTTTTTAGAGATGGGGAGCGACCCATCAGGCAAGGGTCGCTCCCCTGGGGGGCAAATTGTATTTAGGCCATTTCTGCCCCCCTTGGGGGCAGATTGGCCGATTTTAGGTCAATCTGCCCCCAAGGGGGCAGAAACCACTAGGCACCTGGGATTTGTTTTTTGGAGCCAATGTCACGCAGGGGGAGCGACCCCGTAGGCAAGGGTCGTTCCCGGGCAAGGGCGTTTGGGGGGTGGGGGGGTCAAATTTATTTTAGGGCATTTCTGCCCCCCACCTCCCGGGGCCGGCTGAGCTAGAGGCCAAACTCCACAGGTAGGCACTTTGCAAAAAACACCTCTGTTTTCTGTGAAAAAATATGTTGTGTCCACGTTGTGTTTTGGGCCATTTCCTTTTGTGGGCGTTAGGCCTACCCACACAAGTGAGGTACCATTTTTATCGAGAGAATTAGGGGAACGCTGGGTGGAAGGGCATTTGTGGCTCCTCTCAGATTCCAGAACTTTCTGCCACAGAAATGTGAGGAACATGTGTTTTTTTAGCCAAATTTTGAGGTTTGCAAAGGATTCTGGGTAACAGAACCTGGTCCGAGCCCCACAAGTCACCCCATCTTGGATTCCCCTAGGTCTCTAGTTTTCAAAAATGCACAGGGTTGGTAGGTTTCCCTAGGTGCCGGCTGAGCTACAGGCCAAAATCCACAGGTAGGCACTGTTTTCTTTAAAAAATTTGGATGTGTCCACGTTGCGCTTTGGGACGTTTCCTGTCGCGGGCGCTAGGCCTACCCACACAAGTGAGGTATCATTTTTATTGGGAGACTTGGGGGAACGCTGGGTGGAAGGAAATTTGTGGCTCCTCTCAGATTCCAGAACTTTCTGCCACAGAAATGTGAGGAACATGTGTTTTTTTAGCCAAATTTTGAGGTTTGCAAAGGATTCTGGGTAACAGAACCTGGTCCGAGCCCCGCAAGTCACCCCTCCTTGGATTCCCCTAGGTCTCTAGTTTTCAGAAATGCACAGGTTTGGTAGCTTTCCCTAGGTGCCGGCTGAGCTAGAGGCCAAAATCTACAGGTAGGCACGTCGCAAAAAACACCTCTGTTTTCTTCCAAATATTTGGATGTGTCCACGTTGCGCTTTGGGGCGTTTCCTGTCGCGGGCGCTAGGCCTACCCACACAAGTGAGGTATCATTTTTATCGGGAGACTTGGGGGAACGCTGGTTGGAAGGAAATTTGTGGCTCCTCTCAGATTCCCGAACTTTCTGCCACAGAAATATGAGGAACATGTGTTTTTTTAGCCAAATTTTGAGGTTTGCAAAGGATTCTGGGTAACAGAACCTGGTCCAAGCCCTGCAAGTCACCCCTCCTTGGATTCCCCTAGGTCTCTAGTTTTCAGAAATGCACAGGTTTGGTAGGTTTCCCTAGGTGCCAGCCGAGCTAGAGGCCAAAATCTACAGGTAGGCACTTCGCAAAAAACACCTCTGTTTTCTTCAAAAAATTTGGATGTGTCCACGTTGCGCTTTGGGCATTTCCTGTTGCGGGCGCTAGGCCTACCCACACAAGTGAGGTATCATTTTTATCTGGAAACTTGGGGGAACGCTGGGTGGAAGGAAATTTGTGGCTCCTCTCAGATTCCAGAACTTTCTGCCACAGAAATGTGAGGAACATGTGTTTTTTTAGCCAAATTTTGAGGTTTGCAAAGGATTCTGGGTAACAGAACCTGGTCCGAGCCCCGCAAGTCACCCCTCCTTGGATTCCCCTAGGTCTCTAGTTTTCAGAAATGCACAGGTTTGGTAGGTTTCCCTAGCTGCCGGCTGAGCTAGTGGCCAAAATCTACAGGTAGGCACTTCGCAAAAAACACCTCTGTTTTCTTCCAAAAATTTGGATGTGTCCACGTTGCGCTTTGGGGCGTTTCCTGTCGCGGGCGCTAGGCCTACCCACACAAGTGAGGTATCATTTGTATCGGGAGACTTGGGGGAACGCTGGGTGGAAGGAAATTTGTGGCTCCTCTCAGATTCCAGAACTTTCTGTCACAGAAATGTGAGGAACATGTGTTTTTTTAGCCAAATTTTGGTGTTTGCAAAGGATTCTGGGTAACAGAACCTGGTCCGAGCCCCGCAAGTCACCCCTCCTTGGATTCCCCTAGGTCTCTAGTTTTTAGAAATGCACAGGTTTGGTAGGTTTCCCTAGGTGCCGGCTGAGCTAGAGGCCAAAATCTACAGGTAGGCACTTCGCAAAAAACACCTCTGTTTTCTTCCAAAAATTTGGATGTGTCCACGTTGCGCTTTGGGGCGTTTCCTGTCGCGGGCGCTAGGCCTACCCACACAAGTGAGGTATCATTTTTATCGGGAGACTTGGGGAAACGCTGGGTGGAAGGAAATTTGTGGCTCCTCTCAGATTCCAGTACTTTCTGCCACAGAAATGTGAGGAACATGTGTTTTTTTAGCCAAATTTTGAGGTTTGCAAAGGATTCTGGGTAACAGAACCTGGTCCGAGCCCCGCAAGTCACCCCTCCTTGGATTCCCCTAGGTCTCTAGTTTTCAGAAATGCACAGGTTTGGTAGGTTTCCCTAGGTGCCGGCTGAGCTAGATGCCAAAATCTACAGGTAGGCACTACTCAAAAAACACCTCTGTTTTCTTCCAAAAATTTGGATGTGTCCACGTTGCGCTTTGGGGTGTTTCCTGTCGCGGGCGCTAGGCCTACCCACACAAGTGAGGTATCATTTTTATCGGGAGACTTGGGGGAACATAGATTAGCAAAACAAGTGTTATTGCCCCTTGTCTTTCTCTACATTTTTTCCTTCCAAATATAGGAGAGTGTGTAAAAAAGACATCTATTTGAGAAATGACCTGTAATTCACATGCTAGTATGGTCACCCCGGAATTCAGAGATGTGCAAATAACCACTGCTCCTCAACACCTTATCTTGTGCCCTTTTTGGAAATACAAAGGTTTTCTTGATAGCAATTTTTTACTCTTTATATTTCAGCAAATGAATTGCTGTGTACCCAGTATAGAATGAAAACGCACTGCAGGGTGCAGCTCATTTATTGGCTCTGGGTTCCTTGGGTTTTGATGAACCTACAAGCCCTATATATCCCACAACCAGAGGAGTCCAGCAGATGTAACGGTATATTGCTTTCGATAATCTGACATTGCAGGGAACAGTTACAGAGTAAAACGTAGAGAAACATTCATGTTTTTTTCACCTCAATTTCAATATTTTTCTTTTTCAGTTGTTATTTTCTGTAGGAAACCCTTGTAGGATCTACACAAATGACCCCTTGTTGAATTCAGAATTTTGTCTACTTTCCAGAAATGTTTAGGTTTCTGGGATCCAGCATTGGTTTCATGCCCATTTCTGTCACTGACTGGAAGGAGGCTGAAAGCACAAAAAATTGCAAAAATGGGGTATGTCCCAGTAAAATGCCAAAATTGTGTTGAAAAATTGGGTTTCCTGATTCAAGTCTGCCTGTTCCTGAAAGCTGGGAAGCTGCTGAGTTTAGCACCGCAAACCCTTTGTTGATGCCATTTTCAGGGGAAAAACCACAAGCCTTCTTCTGCAGCCACTTTTTCCAATTTTTTTGAAAAAAACAAAATTTTCACTGTATTTTGGCCAATTTCTTGGCCTCCTTCAGGGGAACCCACAAAGTCTGGGTACCTCTAGAATCCCTAGGATGTTGGAAAAAAAGGACGCAAATTTGGCTTGGTTAGCTTATGTGGACAAAAAGTAATGAGGGCCTAAGCGCGAACTGCCCCAAATAGGCAAAAAAAGGCCTGGCACAGCAGGGGGAAAAGGCCTGGCAGCGAAGGGGTTAGCAGCATGGCTTTTTGTCCCCAGAGCTAGATGTGGCACCTATAGTGGTCCTCCCCAAGAAGAGGCCCACTCATCAACATTGAACTTAAACTGTTTGCCAAAGTTTGGTGAATCGACTGCTGCTGATGCTGCCCCACATCATTCATGCCAATTTATGCAGCCTTATGCCCAAACAAGGAACCTGTTGCTGCATTTGACGTGTTACTATTGCTCTTGCCTGTCATCATGAGATTACTGACCCCAGCATGCTCTTACCTGTCGACTTTAGAAGTTATTTGACATGGTTGACTAGTCTTAACTTTTGCATAGCTATCAGCCCGAAATACTGTAGGCGTGTCTGACTCCTCTATAGGGAACACTCTGCCCAGGTCCTTATTAACGGAGTGCTGTCTACACCCTTTCCTATCCTCGGGGGCACTAGACAGGGGTGCCCGTGGTCTCCCCTCCTCTTTGCCCTGGCTATAGAACCCCTGGTTACAATTATCTAGGGTGATGCTCAGGGCTGGGGGTGGCAGTGGGGGGAGGGCACGAAGGACAAAATAGCCCTAAACGCTGACGATGTGCTCCTCTTCCTGACTCAACAACAGTTGTCAGGCCCTGGGGTCTTCAACATTTTGGGGGTGTTTGAGGAAGCCTCTGGTCTCCATGCAAATTGTTGAAAGTCTCTTTTGGTCCTGCTGAGGGGGTGATATGATAATAGTGATCTTGATGAGCGCAACCCCGGTCCAGCGTTTAAGTTTTAAATATTTGGAGGTCCATATATGACTCCTTCCCGACCTGGCTCAAACGCTTAACTTGACCCCTCTGGTCACTGACATTCTCTGGTCTCCCGCTGATTGCTTTGGTTAGGATGGCCTTATTCAAAATGTTCTTACTCCACAAATACCTCAACGCCCTGCAGAACATCCCATTCCCAATCCACAACACTTAGTATAAACAGCTTAATGCATCACATGGGCTAAGTGATGTGGCTCAGCATTTGATGGGAGGATGGGGTTGGCCAATGTCAAGCTCCAGTTGACTGGATGACTGGGTTTGGAGTGACTCCACCTATATTGCAGAACTGGCTCCATTGGATCTAGATAGGGCCCTAGGATGTCTGTTTGGATGCCCCATTCCCATCACCATGCTGGCACCCACAAAAGTGGTGCTATTCATCTGAAGTGCGGCTCTCCTCTTAATGAACTGTGATCATACTCTCACGCAGCAGACCCCTCTAGGGAGTGGACAGTGGCATGTCATACAGCCCAGCTTAAGGGGTTTGGTCAGTGGGATAAAATAGGCATAAAGACCCTAGATACATATGGTGCAGTTGTCCACCTGAGGCCTTTTGCTGAGTTGCAGACCCACTTTCACCTTCGACATGTGCATTCTCACAAAGATCTTCAGGTCTGATTCACACTGGCTGCTCACTGCTCTAACCTTACAGATCTCCCCAAATACAGCCTGCTTGAGGTGTGCTTACTGATGAGCATCATCGTCCAGGATGGTGTGTCTAAGATATAATGTTCCTTGATACGTAACACCCCAGACACGCTTGTGCCCCTGAAGCAGAAATGGGCGAGCTGGGTTGGGGAGTTTGATGAAGCCGACTGGTATGACTCACTTATGGCCCTTAGAAAGACTGTCATACCATTCAGGCTGCAACTTATTCAATACATTTCTTACACATAACCTACCAAACCCCCCCTGCCTCTGACGGGTGGGGAGACTGTTCATGCCCTAATGTGTCCACTATACCCACTCTGATGCAGTTTTTTTCATGTGCACTGGCAATGCCCAGACATTTTACCATTTGGGAGCACATAGACAGAACACTCACAGGAGTGCTGGGGAGGCAAGTTAATCTCACAATCACGGTGGGTGTCTTGGGGTTCCTGGCAGATAAAGGAGGAAAAAAGGGTGAATGGAAAATGGTGTGCATTGCATTGGCCTTGGCCTTGGCCAAACATGACATCATGCAGAGATGGAGGTATTCAACCCCACCCACAAGTGCTGAATGGTGAATAGAGATGGAATAGTGTTCCAAACTGGAGGCGTCCATCTACAGAGCACGGGGTGGTCTACAGAAACATGACTGGCTGTGGGGCAAGTGGTGGGACTACTATGGACTGAGAGGCGGTGCCCGTTCGGTGAACAGACTTGGGTCTTTCTGCAGATTCTGCTGTACTAACATGCACTGGTGGGTGGAGAGCAAGGGAGAGAGTGTGAGTTGTGCATTGTTGTATTGTTTGAATTGCCAATAAAACATTGTTTATGAAAATAGCTTGCTATTTAGTCTTCCATTTCTGGGAATTTGCCCCAGCAGAATTCACATATTGTATTTTTCCTCAAAATGTGAGGCTCCTTTCCTCATAACAGATGCACAGTGTTTAATTTAGTATATTAGGAGGTGTATCTTAATTTCTATGAGATCCTGGTAAGGCCACCTAAGTCCCTCATCACTGGTGGCTTTTGCTTGTCATTCTTTATTGTGAAGATGTAGTGTCTGTTCTTGTTTGTAGCCTCTGTATATCGGTTTCCTATTAAGTTGTACTTCTTGGAAAATCTACCTTTTTAGGGCATATAGGGGGTCATTCTGACCCCGGCGGTAAAAGGCGCTTACCGCCGGTCAGAAGACCGCCATAACACCGCCGCGGAAAGCCGCCACAGTCATTCTGACCCACAACGGCCAAACCTCCAAAAATCCGACCTCCACTGCAGGCCGCCACATCAGCGGGCAGCGATAAACTGGAGATGACCAAACCTCCACCGTCACGGCAACAGAAATACGCCCATGCCATTTCGACCCACGAATCAACGCGGCGGGCTTTCCAACGCGGTATTCCATTGGCGGTACACACCGCCGCGGTCAAAATACACACACAGCACCAAAACACAGGCACATTGGACAATTACAAATACACACACCTGATACACATACACAACCCACTCCCACACAATCAATCAACTATAAAACACACCCACACATCACCCACAAACCCCTACGACCACAATTACTGAGAGAAGGAGAGAGAGACACAGCAGACAATCCATAGCAATACACACTGAGGCACACTACACCATCACACACACCACATAGTAGCACAAAGCACCACACACCAACATACTCATCATCACATACACCACCCCACACCTCACCCACACCACCCCATGGCACCCCAAAGGCACCCACGCTTTTCGGACCAAGAACTCCGGGTGATGGTGGAGGAAATCCTAAGAGTGGAACCCCAGCTCTTCGGCTCACAGGTGCAGCACACCAGTATAGCTAGGAAGGCGGAGCTATGGCAGCGGTTCGTGGACAGGGTCAACGCGGTGGGACAGCATCCCAGGAATAGGGAGGACATCCGCAAACGATGGAACGACCTACGGGGGAAGGTCCGATCGATGGTCTCCAGGCACAACATCGCGGTCCAGAAGACTGGCGGCGGACCCCCACCCACCCCTCCCGAATTTACATCATGGGAGCAAGAGGTCTTCAACATCCTGCATCCTCAGGGCCTCGCAGGAGTAGCCGGAGGAATGGACTCTGGTAAGTCCAATCTCAACTACTATATCCCCCCCACCCCACCAGCATGCCAACCCACACCCCCACCCTCACTCCCAAACCCCCAGCACACATCCTCCCTGACAATGTCTCACCAGCACAACCCACCCATCCCAACACCAACTCCTGCATGCCAACACAATCCATGGACACCCATCACCCAAGCATGACCACTGCACTTACCCCCCCCCCCCCCCACTAACTACCCTCACAACACCTCTCTCAAGGGAATGCCTGCACTGGGGGACGAGGGCACCCATAACACGCACCCCATTGCACACACAGAAACAATAACCAAACTCTCTTACCCCATGCAGGACCCGAACGCCAACACACCAGCCAGGAGGGTCCAGAAATGTCCATCCCACCCCCGGAACAGGCCCACAGTGAGGACAGCAGCTCTGTCGACACTGAACCTGATGACCAGCCCGGACCATCAGGGACCTCTGGGCAGTCGGTTCCCCTCAGGCAGCCACAGGCCACACCAGACCCGACCCCCTCTGCCAACACCAGCACAGCTCCCACCCAGCGGGCCCATGCCTCTGTCTCTAGGACACGTCAATCAGCGGTGTGTCTGCCACTACAGGGCACCCAGGCTAACCCAACACCCCAACAACAACAGGGACCTGGGGGCAGTGGGAGCGGGCACACCGTCCAGGAGACAGAGGCCGGGGGAAACCGGGCAGCTCGGAGGGCTGCTGTGCGACAGGGGGGGAGGAGAGGCCCAGGGAACCCACTCTCCAAGAGGCCCTCACCACCATCATGGGGGCCTACCACCACTCCCAAGAGACGATGGCGACGGTACTGGCCAGGGTCACGGAGATCCAGGCACAGCAGGAGGAACGCTACATGGGGTTCAGGGAGGAGCTGAGAATCATCGGGACCGCAATGGGGACCATCGTCCTGGCTCTCAACAGGATAGAAGACGCGTTGCGGGACCATGTGGCACCACACAGGGCCCCTGTCACTAGCCCGGACCAGGAACAGCCTACCACCTCCGCCGGCGCAAGTGGACAGGAGGCCCCAACACCACGACAGGCCACCAGAACCCCACCTCCTGCTGAAGAACAACCACCCCGTAAGAGGAGCCTGAGATCCAAAAAAAAGACAGAGTAGGATGTCAAGACCCCCGCCAGCAGGACATACCCCCTGAACTCTTCCCACTGTCCCACATTGCCACCCTGTCCAACCATGAACTGCCTCTGCTCCATCCTTCCACAGGCAAAAGGACAATGCACCTGTGAGTCTGAGAACTGGACTCTGCCATGGACATTACTCCACCCCCACCCATCACCCTTATAATCACATGTACCAATATCTAGCACTGTAAATAAATCACATATTGCACACAAATCAGTTTGGAGTCATGCTGTATTATTAGCAAATGTTTTACATATTACTGATCAATATCTGTTCTGTCAATTAGTGATGACAACATACCAATGTCAATACGCTGTAGTTCATGGGCAAACCAAGCAGAAGTCAGGCACTGAGTCATACAGCACTGAGAAGGGAAGGGAAAAATAAAAATTACCCAAAAAGATCTGGTGGGAACTACAGAAAGTACAGATGCAGGAGGCTATAAGCAATTGTGAAATGGCGTGGGTGATTCTTACCTGGGTGTTACTGGAAATACTGTTGTATCACTCTGTCCCTATTGTCTGTGTCGTCCTCTGAGTCTTCCTCCTCTTCACTCTCCACAGGCTCCACGGCTTCTACAACACCACCATCTGGACCATCCTCCTGCAGGAAAGGCACCTGGCGTCGCAAAGCCAGGTTGTGAAGCATACAGCACGCCACGATGATATGGCACACCTTCTTTGGTGAGTACATTAGGGATCCACCGGTCATATGCAGGCACCTAAACCTGGCCTTCAGGAGGCCAAAGGTTCGCTCAATCACCCTCCTAGTACGCCCATGGGCCTCATTGTAGCGTTCCTCTGCCCTTGTCCGGGGATTCCTCACTGGGGTCAGTAGCCACGGCAGGTTGGGGTAACCAGAGGCACCTATTAGCCACACACGTTGTCTCTGTAGCTGCTCCATCACATAGGGGATGCTGCTATTTCGCATCACATACGCGTCATGCACTGACCCTGGGAACTTGGCATTTACATGGGAGATGTACTGGTCAGCCAAAAAGACCACCTGGACATTCATCGAATGATAACTTTTTCTGTTTCGGTACACCTGCTCATCGTCTTTTGGGGGTACCAAAGCCACATGGGTCCCATCAATGGCACCAATGATGTTGGGGATATGTCCAAGGGCATAGAAATCACCCTTCACTGTAGGCAAGTCACCCTCCTCTGGGAAAATGATGTAGCTCCGCATGAGTTTCATCAGGGCAGACAACACTCTGCTCAAAATCTTAGAAAACATAGGCTGAGACATTCCAGATGACATGGCCACTGTGGTCTGGAATGACCCACTTGCCAAAAAATGGAGGACTGACAAAACCTGCACCAGAGGGGGAATCCCTGTGGGTTGGCGGATGGGGGACATCAGGTCTGGCTCCAGCTGGGCACACAGTTCATGGATAGTGGCACGGTCAAGTCTGTATCGAAGTATTATATTGCGTTCTTCCATTGTCGACAGGTCCACCAGCGGTCGGTACACGCGAGGATTCCTCCTTCTCATCCCAAGTCCCAGCGGACGGTGCCTAGGAAGGACAACATGGAGCACAGAGTCAGCCAAACCACAGGTACGTACAGACTGCTTGCACAGTTAAAGAATGGCAATGGGTTGCAAGGCGTGTATGTGTGGCAATGCAAGGCCTAGGCCTGTGTGTCGCAGTCAAAATTAAGCCATGTAGGCCCTTGAAATGGCGGCTGCCTGACCTGTGAAGTGGGACAATGGGATGTGAGGTCAATGCGCTGGCAGGGCACACCGTGGCGGTAGGCGGTCGAAGACCGCGGCGCAAAGCCGCATTGGTTAACATTGAAGCCTATGGGTTTCAGGAGCCAATGACGAAGTGCGCCGGCGGTCGCGGTACGCACCGCCGCGGTACGCACCGCCGCGGTACGCACCGCCGCGGGCGTGACCGCCATTTTCTATCTGCTTAATCACTCGAGACCTGATCATCCACAGGAGAGGACCTATACTGCAAGTGCTGCTGTGACCTCGGTCTGGAAGATACAATGGCTGCTGCGACTGGGGAAAGGGCCCCTGCCTTCACGTCTGAAGAGTTGGAGAAGCTCGTGGATGGGGTCCTCCCCCAGTATGCGCTACTCTACGGTCCTCCAGACCAACAAGTGAGTACACCGGGTGCACATGGAATGGGCTATGCCTGTGTGGATTGGGGTGGATGTAAGTTGGTGGGGTGGGGGGCGAATGAGGAGTGCAACGCCCGACAGATGAGAGCATGTGCCATATGGCAAAGTTGGAGGGGGGGGGCCAATCACATCTAACATGCAGGTCATTGATGATTTCCTCCTTTCCACCCTGTACATGTCAAATAGGTCAGCGCCCATCAGAAGATCGAGATTTGGCGTGCCATCGCCAAGGAAGTCCGGAACTTGGGGGTCCACAACAGACGGGGCACCCACTGCCGCAAGAGGTGGGAGGACATCCGCCGCGGAACAAGGAAGACCGCAGAAACACTGCTGGGGATGGCCTCCCAACCTAGGAGGGGTGCCAGTCGCACCATGACCCCCCTGATGTCCCGGATCCTGGCGGTGGCCTACCCTGAATTGGATGGGCGCTTTAAGACATCACAGCAGACACAAGGGGGTGAGTATCAGCACATTCTCCTATCTTTCTGCGCAGTGGAGGCATATGGGTGGGGGAGGAGGGCTGTGGGTGACATTAGGCCAGGGCGCTTTCTGTAGTGTAGTACTCTCCCTTAGGCATGGCCCTGTGCCCCCGGCCCCCACCTCGGTAGGGTGACAAGTACAGCCATTGAAGGTCCAGCATCTCCCATGTGCGCGTTTGACGTCTCTTGGCCTGTTGTCTTAGTCAGTAGTACTGAGTAGTGTACCCCGAATGCGCGGCTTAGTGCATTAGGCACCTGTGTCTGTCCTCTCCGCCAACGGTGTTGACATTGCATGCACTCAACCTGGTCTTCTTTTTTCTCCCCCCACCCTTTCTCTTCATCTTCTTGTGCATGTGTGCATTAGCATCATCAGGCGGAGGAGATTTGGCATCGGAGCACGAGGGAGCTGCAGGACACAAGGCCCCGGTGGGCCCAGGAACAGACACCGAGGGCACCAGTGATCCGGAGGGCGAGGGGAGCACCACGACGGGGACCGCTGGTGAGAGCAGCGAAAGCGACACGTCCTCGGATGGGAGCTCCCTAGGGGTGGCGGCAACATCCGTGCCCCCCGCCTCTACAGGTACAGCCGCCACCCAGCGCACCAGCCCCGCCCTCCCAGCAGCCCCTCAGTCTTCGCTCCGTGCCTGTTCGCCCAGGAAGGCGCGCGTCTCCTTCGCCCCAGGCACCTCAGCCCCTGCCCCTGTTGCCCCTGCTGCCCTCAGTGCGGAGCTCATTGACCTGGTAAGGACGCTCATTGTTGGGCAGACGACCCTTTTGAATGCCATCCAGGGTGTGCAAAGGGAGGTGCAACAGAGCAATGCGTACCTTGAGGGCATTCATTCGGGTCAGGCTGCCCATCAACGAGCGTTCACTGCTCTGGCCTCAGCACTGACGGCAGCCATTGTCCCTGTTTCCAGCCTCCCTCTTCTTACTGCCTCCAGCCTTTCTCTGTCTCCTGTCCCTCAGCCTATCCCATCCACACCATCAGACCAGCCTGCACACACCTCAACACCCAAGAGCAGCTCATCCAAACACAAGCACCACAGATCCCACAAACACTCACCCAAGCAACACCCAGATGCAGACATGCCAACAGCCACTGCCACCCCTGTGTCCCCCTCCTCCTCGTCTCCCTCCTCCCTCCCTGTGACGTCTACACTCACACCTGCATGCACCCCAACATCAGCCAGTGCTTCCATCACCACCTCACCCTCCAGTACAGTCCACACTCGTGCAGTCACCACCCCCACTGCCATTTACACGTCCCCTGTGTCCTCTCCCACTGTGTCTGTCACCCCCTCTCCCAAGACACACAAACGCAGGCAGCCACCCACCTGACAGCCATCCACCTCACGACAGCCTACAGCACCAGCACCTTCACCCAATGACAGCACACCTGACTCTCCTACAACCACCTCCTCTACCTCCACTTCCATCTCCACTTCTCCTACCCTTTACCTTGGCCCTAAGAAACTTTTCATGGCTAACCTTGACCTCTTTCCCCCCGATGAGCTCCCCCATCCATCTTCAAAGAGTCCCAAGAGCACCGCAGCCACCACCAGCCCAGCTTCGGGTGTCACTGTTGTGCATGGGTTCTGGAGCCCACCCTTTGCCAGCAGTGACACATCGATCAGCAGCAAGGACACGTCCAGCCCCCCCCCCCGGCAAGAGGACCCGCAAAAACAAGGGCCGCCGTGCGAGGACCGACAGGGCTGCCCCCAAGGAGCAATGTGCGGCCACTTCACCACCCACACCATCTAGGGGAGGCAAGGGCCGAGAGCCCCATCAAAGGAGCGGAAGGGCAGCAGGAGCGCGGAGAAGGTGGACCCCACATGCCACATCCCAGCTGGGAAGGAGGACACTAAGGAGGCCAGGAGTCCGTCCCCGAAGGGTCCAGAAACGTCACGGTCCGAGGGCGACTGAGCAGGGAGTCCAGGCCAGGTCTGGCTCCCTTGACCTGCTGGATGAGCACCGCTGAATCGGACCCGCCGTGGAGAAGAGCACCGCTGAACAGGGCCCGCGGTGAAGAAGAGCACCGCTGAACAGGGCCCGCCGTGGAGAAGAGCACCGCTGAACAGGGCCCGCCGTGGAGAAGAGCACCGCTGAACAGGGCCCGCCGTGGAGAAGAGCACCGCTGAACAGGGCCCGCGGTGGAGAAGAGCACCGCTGAACAGGGCCCGCGGTGAAGAAGAGCACCGCTGAACAGGGCCCGCCGTGGAGAAGAGCACCGCTGAACAGGGCCCGCGGTGAAGAAGAGCACCGCTGAACAGAGCCCGCGGTGAAGAAGAGCACCGCTGAACAGGGCCCGCCGTGGAGAAGATCACCGCTGAACAGGGCCCGCGGTGAAGAAGAGCACCGCTGAACAGGGCCCGCGGTGAAGAAGAGCACCGCTGAATAGGGCCCGCGGTGAAGAGGAGCACCGCTGAACAGGGCCCGCCGTGGAGAAGAGCACTGCTGAACAGGGCCCGCCGTGGAGAAGAGCACCGCTGAACAGGGCCCGCCGTGGAGAAGAGCACCGCTGAACAGGGCCCGCGGTGAAGAAGAGCACCGCTGAACAGGGCCCGCCGTGGAGAAGAGCACCGCTGAACAGGGCCCGCCGTGGAGAAGAGCACCGCTGAACAGGGCCCGCGGTGAAGAAGAGCACCGCTGAACAGGGCCCGCCGTGGAGAAGAGCACCGCTGAACAGGGCCCGCCGTGGAGAAGAGCACCGCTGAACCGGGCCCGCCGTGGAGAAGAGCACCGCTGAACAGGGCCCGCGGTGAAGAAGAGCACCGCTGAACAGGGCCCGCCGTGGAGAAGAGCACCGCTGAACAGGGCCCTTCTTCTCAAGCACCGCTCCGCTGGGCCCTTCTTCTCAAGCACCGCTCCGCTGGGCCCTTCCTCTCAAGCACTGCTCCGCTGGGCCCTTCTTCTCAAGCACCGCTCCGCTGGGCCCTTCTTCTCAAGCACCGCTCCGCTGGGCCCTTCCTCTCAAGCACCGCTCCGCTGGGCCCTTCTTCTCAAGCACCGCTCCGCTGGGCCCTTCTTCTCAAGCACCGCTCCGCTGGGCCCTTCTTCTCAAGCACCGCTCCGCTGGGCACCGCCATCTCAAGCACCGCTCCGCTGGGCCCTTCTTCTCAAGCACCGCTCCGCTGGGCCCTTCCTCTCAAGCACCGCTCCGCTGGGCCCTTCTTCTCAAGCACCGCTCTGCTGGGCCCTTCATCTCAAGCACCGCTCCGCTGGGCACCGCCGTCTCAAGCACCGCTCCGCTGGGCCCTTCATCTCAAGCACTGCTCCGCTGGGCACCGCCGTCTCAATCACTGTTTATGGTTCACTGTGCCCACCATGCCTCCTCCTTGACCAGTGGAGACTGTCATCTACCTGATGGACTGTGGCTTTGCACTCCCCAGGATGGTCCAGTGGGCAGCCCACCCACTGTAGAGACATTGAGAGACTGTGGCTTTGCACTCCCCAGGATGGTACAGTGGGCAGCCCACCCACTGTAGAGACATTGAGAGACTGTGGCTTTGCACTCCCCAGGATGGTACAGTGGGCAGCCCACCCACTGTAGAGACATTGAGAGACTGTGGCTTTGCACTCCCCAGGATGGTCCAGTGGGCAGCCCACCCACTGTAGAGACATTGAGAGACTGTGGCTTTGCACTCCCCAGGATGGTACAGTGGGCAGCCCACCCACTGTAGAGACATTGAGAGACTGTGGCTTTGCACTCCCCAGGATGGTACAGTGGGCATGGTGGCTCCTCGTGGATCTGGCGTCGTGGACTCATGTGGCTGTGGTGCCCCCCCCTTCCCTTCCCCCTGAGGTGCCTGTAGTGTTTACATCTGATGCCCCTGCAGTGTTCTCTCCAAAGGACTCAGGTCTCCTGTGTGGGCTTTGCCCTTGTTTCTCAAAACTTTGGCCCACGGACATGATGAATTCATAGGATTTGCACTTGTTACTTCAGTTATACACTGATGTGTATGTCATTTGTTTTCTTGTGAATATCTTTCATGGTTGTACGATATTTTTCAGGACCTTTTTGGTACATAAATATTTATTCCAAATTTGATTATGTCCTAGCATTTTCTGGGGTGTTTGGGTGGTGTCACTGTGACTTGTTGCTCTGCATTAGTGTGTACATAGTTGGGGGGGGGGGGGTCGCATATGTGTGTGCCCGTAACCTTTCGTCCTCCCCCCTCCCGTGTGTCGTAGGTGCAGTACTCACCGTTGTCGTCTGCGCCGGACTTCGTACTAGTGGTAGATGAGAAGGTAGACGAGAGCAGGTAGGATGTTTAATTCGGGTTCCATGCTGTCCTCCTTCCTCCTGGAGTGCGTAGTGGTGAGCGTTTTCCCGTTTGTAGTCTGTTTCCGCCGTGTTTTTATCGGCGGTGCTCCCGCCCCGGAAAAGGTGGCGGATTGGTGAGTTGTGATAGGGTGGGCGGTACATTGTCTGCCGCCTGGCTGTTGGCAGTTGGCAGTGACCGCCGCGCTGTTTGTTTGTACCGCCGTGGCGGGCGGAGTGTTAAAGTGGCTGTCTGTGTTGGCGGTTCCCGCCAGGGTCAGAATTTCATATTTTTTACCGCCAGCCTGTTGGCGGGTTGGCCGCCGCTTTAACACCGACCGCCAGGGTTAGAATCACCCCCATATTTTCTTATTTTTTACTATTTTGATAAACTATGAGTGAAGGTACAGGTACAAATAAAAAGCATATTTCCTCATGATGTCTCTGTTAGAAATGGGGTCTCTGGTTGGCAGTCACCCTGCACTTTGTCCAAGTAGGGACTCTTTCTCCAGTCACGGTTATGGAGATACACACTTAGGATTACCTCTATTCACCCCCTTGGTAGCTTGGCACAAGCGGTCAAGCTTTTCTCAATGTGTAAAGTACTTTTACCAAAAGACTCTGTAATACAGTCAAAACACTACAAAATAGACACACACCAGCTTAGAAGAATAGCCAATATTTATCTAAATCAAACAATACCAAAATGACAAAGATCCAACATACACAAGTAAAGGTATCAATTTTTAAATAAAAATGTTAAAATAGAAAACAATGAATGTGTTGATAGTACAGAAAGTACCTGGTTTGCACCAAAAATAAAGCCGCACGAGCGAGCGTGCATCGAAAAAGTCAGCGATGTGTCACTTCCTTACTCGCGAGTGAGGTCGTGCATCATTTCTTCTCTGGTCGGGTACGCAATGTGTCATTTTTTTCTCCCGCAAGAGAGCGATGCATCAATTTCCAGACGAGCACCTCCAGTCTGTGCAGTTTCATGTCGATTTTGACGCTTAGCGATGATAGGTGCAAAATCCAGCCGCACGGTGATGAGGAACTGCGCTGGGTGGGGATTGCATAGTTTCCAGCAGTCACAGGGGGAGTTGCATCATTTCTCCAGCAGAGATGCAGGTGGTGTGTCTATTTCCTGGCCGTGATGCAGGTGGTGTGTCAATTTATCAGCCTCGATGCGGGTGGTGCGTCGTTTTTACAGCTGCATTGCAGTTGGTGCATCAAATTTATCCCCACACGGCTCCTGTGTGTGAATAACCACCTTGGTTCCACCAGCTTCACCTTTCAAGGGCTTAGGGGCACGAGTGGGCACCACTTGGCAGGATAGGAGTCTCAGCAGGGAGTCCAGGTGCTGGCAGAAGAAGTCTTTGATGGCCATGAGACTTCAAAGCACGAAGCAAGTTCAGTCCAAGCCCGTGGAGACACTTCACAAGCAGGAATATACCACAAAAAGTCCAGTCTTTGTCCTCTTTTAGGCAGAAGCAGCAACTGCAGGACAACCCTGCAAAGCACAGTCACAAGCAAATGGGCAGGACTTCTCCTCCAGCTCTTCAGCTCTACTCCTTGGCAGAGGTTCCTCCTGAGTTTAGAAGTACATCTGGGGTTTAGGGTCCACTACTTATACCCTTTTCTGCCTTTGATGTAGGCAAACTTCAAAGGAAAGTCTCTGCTGTTCACAAGGTCCTGCCTCGCCCAGGCCTGGCTCCAGACACACACCAGAGGGTTTGAGACGCATTGTGTGAGGGCAGGCAGAGCTCATTCAGGTGTGTCAGCTCCTCCCTCCACTCTAGCTCAGATGACCCATCAGGATATCTTAAAGAGCGGATTGTGGCTGTATAACACCCCATAAGGGATCGCTCTTATTTGTGAGGAGGGATGGGCACTGGTGGCATGCAAGATGGAGTTAGTCGCTGTGGGTTTTCTATACAGTTTTGTGTAGATTTTATCCTTCTTGGTATAGATGGTCAGGTCTAGGAAATCTATATTGTCTGTACTTGAACAGCTTGTGAATTGGATGTTAAAGTCATTAGTGTTAAGGTGACTGATAAAGAGATCCAGTGTTTCATGATCCCCAGACCAGAACAGAAGAACAGCATTGATGTATCGTCCCCAATACATGATATGTTGCGTAAGTTCTGATGCACAGTTGCGCCAGATATGTTGTTGTTCATAGTAACCCATGTATAGGTTAGCGAATGAGGGTGAAAACTTAGCCCCCATCGCAACTCCCTGCGTCTGTTGGTACCATGTGCCTTCATGTAGGAAGACATTGTTGTTCATGACTAGATGTTTGAGATCGAGTAGCATATCCGAGTGTCGGAGACATGTGGCATCCCTCTTGTCTAAAAAATGTCTTATGGCCGTCAGGCCAGACTTTTTGGGTATGCATGCGTAGAGTGATGCAACGTCCAGAGTGGCTAGAATGTGTCCCTCTGTCCATTGGTAGACTGATATCAAACAAAGAAGGTGTTTCCTGTCCCTGATATATGATGGAAGATTTTGTACAATTGGTTGTAAGTACAGGTCAATGTATTCCGAGAGTCTCTCGGTCGGGTAATTAATCTCTGAAATGATGGGTCTTCCAGGAGGGTAGGTAGCTGTTTTGTGTATCTTTGGGAGTGTTTAAATACATGGGAAACTAGGTGTTGGGTTGAACAGATATTTGAACTCTAGGTCTATCAGGAGACCCATATCCCTCCATGTGGTAAGTTTGGTCTCTATGTCCCTAATGATCCTGGCTATGGGATTGCCGGCTAGTTTGCAGTATGCCACATTGTCCTGTAGTTGTCTATTGATCTCTGTGACGTAATCCTCCCGATTCATGACTACAATGTTGCCCCCTTTATCCGCTTTCTTTATTACAATGTCTTTATCCTTGTCGCGTGGGCTCTCATTATTCTAAATGAGACTACTGGATTTCTAGGTAGCAGGATCAATAACGGTGTGGGGGACTGAGTCTGACCCACGTGTAAAGAACTCTGTCACCCTAAATCCGGTTTTTGCTCCGGCTAACTAGCAGTGCCTCATTTCTCCCATGTGGAAGGAATGATTTGGCAGCCGAGCGCATGACATCTTTGGAACTTCTCAGGGAAGTCGTGGTTACTCAGATCCAAACCAACTCTCTTATTTCCAATATGATCTCATATACAAATGACAAAGACAGTATAAGTTTTATATAATGTTTTAATAAAACAACTGTATTTTAGATATTAAGGCGTGAGCCGCAATAACCAGAACGATACAACACAGTAGGATTGTAATAGTTACCAGGAGAGTAAAACATAAAAACAAAGCTATCATATTGTCAAACAGTTTCTACTCTCCCTCTGCTTGTTCTATCTAGAGCACAGCATGTTAAGCTTCTAGCTTGCCTATTAGAATCACTGTGGAGATATCAGCCCTCATACCTGAGCAAAGACCTGTGATCTTGGTTCAGCATCTGCAACGAGGCAGTCAGCATCAAGTTGTGGTTCCCTTGTCGGAATCTCCCTCTTGCGTGTATTGGGACAAGATAGTGATTTTATAACTAACATGTCATTGTGATCACAAAATGTCCCTACGCAGGAATGCCGAGTCTAAACTCTTACCACGTCTATCGGCAATGTACCAGACTGTATCCTTGACTGAAGCACAGAGTAAATATGTTATAGAGAACTCCAGTGCTGAAGTAGGCAAAACAGTGTGATATGAATAAAAAACAACACCGTAGAACTGGCTATTTGAAAAATAACAGTACGAAGCCTAATAAAAAAGCATGTAGAGCAAAGGCTCTAAGCTGTCAGCAAATGAATAAAACATATTCAGGGCAAAGTGCACAAAGGCCTAAAGCCTGAAGCTAAAGCGCAGTGAATACGTAAAACAAACCACACTACACCCTCCCCTTGTCGGTAGCATGTGGTTCCAATAATATAAAAGGATGCCCTAAATATAAACAATACCCAAAAAACTTATTTCGACAAGGTAAGAAGACAACAAAGTCATAAATTTAGGTAACATGCGACCATAAAGCCAAATTCAATATAGTGTCAATTTCGTAAAAAATCCAATCGTTAGATAGAAGCAATAGAACGCAGGAGTTCCTCCACTTCGATATATGTCAATATCGGAAGATCCACGCCACAAAGTACCATGGAGCAGGTGTGATCCAAAGCCCCAAAACCATTCAGGGCGGCACCCCGTGCAGGGCCTATGAAAGAGACAATACCATCTTCCTCCAGGAAGGGAATCTCATAAACCGCCTCACAAAGCAAACGCATCCGTAGTGCACAAGTCTGGGAATGAGCCCTAATCGGGAACATCAACAGATCAGTATCGACCATTGGAGGGTGCTGCAATGAGAGACAGAGAGCCAGTGCATGTTCAAACGAGCACCAAAGGCATCGAAACACGGGCTGCACACAATCCAAAACTGGTCTGAATGACAGAGACCAGTCGCACTCCAAATGTCCCAGGAGTGTCGCTCCAAAATGCTGCATCATGCGTTCACGACACAGCTGCGCTGATGGGAGCAGCAATACAGGATCTCGTCGTGACGGGATAGCCATTGCGAAAAAATAGCAACAACAGCAAGACTCCAGCCAATAAAGCCAAAGTAATCGGGAAACCCCCCAAAATGCTTCCGAAAATAGAATGTATAGTCGAAGGTATCAAACCGAATATGGAAGAAAAGGTATGAGCAAAACCAATACCAACGACTTTGAAAAAATGTGCAATACCAGCAGTGCTGGATGCATTAAATATACGTCCCACAAGTTCACCGAAGTGATTTGGAAAGTTTGTAGTCAAAAGGGACTGTATCTCCGCCGATGACCTCGCCACCTGAAGTGCGTAGGTTTCGCTAGCAGATGTAAGGGCCACATGCTTCTGAAACAATAAAGCTTTTAGCCGACTCAACTTGTCGAAATCAACCTTGGAAGTAGCAATATGAGGCCAGATGTCCGCTACCTCCCTAAATTGAGTGGGGGGAAACAACACATTCCCGCAGCACGTAACGGCATTGTTGACAACGACGATGTAAACTATTCCGGCACGCATGCCACAGCAGCGTTCGCTGTTAAGAACAATGTAACTGCCGTTAGAAAGCACCTGGAAAGTGTTTTTAATAACCAGGACTGGAACTCCCTTCAGATAACAAGCTAAGTTAGCAATCGAAGCGTTACACGCCCCGTGCAAGGACAGCTGTTTACAAACCATTGAATTGCTGACAGAAGCTTCGCATTCGCTGCCGCTAAGAAAAACCTCCTTCAAACCATTAACACATCTGTACTAAAAGGGAAGGTCCCACACCTCGTGTATGTAACTGTCTCCCAATAGTTCATATCTACCCACCGGAATGTGCTTCAAACACGAAGTAAATTGCAAAGTAGAGATAGGCAAATTAATAACCCCATGGATCAACCATTCAGCTGACGGAATCTCAGCTACCGTGAAAGGCAGTTTCTCTAATTTCTCAATATTTAACATAAGATATGTCGCTTTCTTTTTAGCCATCAGTTGTTGTGGACGAGTCAAATTAAAAGAGATAAAGATCTCTCTGGCACGAACGTGCTGCCATGGAACGCGACCCGCCTTCAAGGTCTGAAGAGTCCAACCCAGCTGCATGATGGACCGCGTCTGACTCTGCCCATGATATAAAGAAGACATGTCCGATTTAATAATGTCAATGGCAGAGGAAATAATACTGTCAATCGTGTAAACACGTTCAGAAAGGGTATGCATGCCATTATCAACAACAGACAAAGTCTGCATCAGATTTTCTTGATCAATCTGCCGCAACCGGGCTGCAGCCTCTTGTTGTGAAAGCTTCCAAATCTCATTATAAACCTCGTATAAGAACCTTTTCTTCCGTGGTACTTTGGGACCTGACAAAAAATCTTGTAAATCAGTATTATTAGACAGTAACATGAGATGTGACTTAACTGCATCCAGCGTGGATGACTTCAACCATTGCTGACAAAGCTTCCCCACACTGTATGTAGTTATAATATCAGCATGTTCTGGTGAAACGTAACGAGGGTCTGCCCTACTAGTCCTGAACCCCCCTGAAGAGGTGACAAAACGTTGATGACACATATTAGTGTCTACAGGCCACAATAACCACCCGCCTGAATGTAACGATGAAGTGTTAAGCGTACCATTCTGGACCCAATGTGTAAAGTCACTGAAAGTAGCATTTACATAGTGCTGCCAATTTTTTAATTTAGAAGGGACAGGTATACTAGGCAAAGTCAACTCCCTAATCGTCGCTAAGCCCAAACAGCTAGTCTGTTGTACTGTGTCATTGAGGAAAATCATCTGCACAGGGATAATACATGCTCTAAATAACGTCTCCCTGCCTTGCATCTGCCAATTTTTCGTACCCCAAACACTTTTCAAGTCAACAGTTTTGAACCAGTATTCATATCCCTCGACCGACAGTTTAGATACAAACAAATTGGAATACAGTAATTTAGTATCGGTCAATAACATTTGCTTATTAGAATACGGTGTAACTTTAAAATAGTAGGACCTAGCATTACGTGGATCATGCCCAGCAAAATATGCAAATTTTTCATAATACGTTTTTGAACTCCCTTGTGGAGGAGTCGAGCAATGTTCCCATTGCACATAATTAAACATGGGCTTAGGGCTACTAGCTTTATTAATAAAGTGGTGTCCATAATAGTTGTAACAAAACATGTCACCATGATTATCTCTAAACTGGTAAGCATCTTCATCGTCATAGACAGTATAATATTGCAAATCCGTTAGCATAGAATCTACTGTCTTCACATCCCAATCATCAGAAACAATGCCAGGTATAACAATATCATTCATTGATAATTTGAGGACATACGGTATTTGAATCAATTCAGTGGGACCATATATATCAAACATTACTTTATCCCACACAATTCCATCCGGAACTGGTATAGCAGAAATGTTCACTGTGGACAAGTCTCTTCGAACCATATGAGACGAAAAATGTGGTTTTAACACAGTCTCCACATGTTCAATGTCAGATCGATCAGGAAGAAAATGACCATGTATTATCAGAAAAAAAGTAACCACAAATCCCAACCATAATAAAATAGTCATCACGGCCAAAAACAGCCAAAAATAGTTCCAAGGAAAAACAAAATATGTTTGTTTAAGCCATCCCAGCAGCCGTCGTGGACCGTGGACAGAAGACATCGAGGACGAGGAGCCAGACCCATCATTATCAGCGTCGTTGAAGCAGCCAGAAGCAGTTCTAGCAAAAGGTGCAACTGTGAACGAAGAAGCAGATGGAGGCTCTCGCCATGGCACGCTATAAACCACATGTTCAGAAACGTCTGTAGAATGTACAGCAATTTGATCACAAAATTCCATATTAATCGTCGTCGGTGGAACAATCGCAAGATCATCATCCACCCTCCCCAAGTTCGGAGAGGAAACAGTGTCGGTAAAAATCACCTGCAGCGGGACTTCTTCCCCAGTAGTGAGAGGGATTCCGGAACTACTGGGTGTCCCTCTTGGTCTGCTGTGCAGAATCGGCCACATGTTGTAACTTGACATTATCAATGGAAACAAAGTGATTTCCTTTGGCCCCTCGCAGCGGCGGTAAAATCACAGTTCTCGTGCCGCTCACCCCTAACACAGGGACAGGTTCTCGATAAGAAGGACCAAATTCTTTTTTAACTGCGACCTTTTCACGCACTAGATCCCCAATCCTGGGTATCCAACCAGTAGGTGTTACTGGCTCATCCTTAATTCCTGAGGAGGCAGCACTGGCAGAAGAGTTATCTTCACGGAATTGTTGTAAATCCTGCAAAACAGTGACACAATCATTTATGTCAAAGGGCGTATCTGCCGCCTCCACTCCAGGACCATCTAGATCAGGAACATACATTTGTGTTCCAAACAGGCACTCATATGAAGTACGACCCCCCAGTGACCTTCTAGGCAAGTTATTAAGTGCTCTCTGTACTCCATATAGGTGGGCTAGCCAACCACGACCCGTACCTATAACTCTGGCCGTTAAGGACTGCTTTAAATCACGATTTAAACGCTCCACGACCGAATTTCCCTCGGGATGAAATGGAGACGAGAATTGGAGCTGGACCCCCAACGAAGCCATGGTGTCCCTGAATGCCTTAGAGGCAAAAGCAGGGCCCTGGTCCGAATGAAAAGCCGCAACTGCAAATATATCGACAAAGATGCGCAAATCTTTAATAACAGTTCAAGCGTCAGCCGAGCGTTGTGGCCATACCCATACAAATCTGGAGCACGTTCTATTGCTTCTATCTAACGATTGGATTTTTTACGAAATTTACATTATAGTGAATTTGGCTTTATGGTCGCATGTTACCTAAATTTATGACTTTGTTGTCTTCTTACCTTGTCGAAATAAGTTTTTTGGGTATTGTTTATATTTAGGGCATCCTTTTATATTATTGGAACCACATGCTACCGACAAGGGGAGGGTGTAGTGTGGTTAGTTTTACGTATTCACTGCACTTTAGCTTCAGGCTTTAGGCCTTTGTGCACTTTGCCCTGAATATGTTTTATTCATTTGCTGACAGCTTAGAGCCTTTTCTCTACATGCTTTTTATCAGGCTTCGTACTGTTATTTTTCAAATAGCCAGTTCTACGGTGTTGTTTTTTATTCATATCACACTGTTTTGCCTACTTCAGCACTGGAGTTCTCTATAACATATTTACTCTGTGCTTCAGTCAAGGATACAGTCTGGTACATTGCCGATAGACGTGGTAAGAGTTTAGACTCGGCATTCCTGCGTAGGGACATTTTGTGATCACGATGATATGTTAGTTATAAAATCACTTCCTTGTCCCAATACACGCAAGAGGGAGATTCCGACCAGGGAACCACAACTTGATGCTGACTATCTCGTTGCAGATGCTGAACCAAGATCACAGGTCTTTGCTCAGGTATGAGGGCTGATATCTCCACAGGGATTCTAATAGGCAAGCTAGAAGCTTAACATGCTGTGCTCTAGATAGAACAAGCAGAGGGAGAGTAGAAACTGTTTGACAATATGATAGCTTTGTTTTTATGTTTTACTCTCCTGGTAACTATTACCATCCTACTCTGTTGTATCGTTCTGGTTATTGCGGCTCACGCCTTAATATCTAAAATACAGTCGTTTTATTAAAACATTATATAAAACTTATACTTATACTTATACTGAGTCTGACCCACGTGTAAAGAACTCTGTCACCCTAAATCCGGTTTTTGCTCCGGCTAACTAGCAGTGCCTCATTTCTCCCATGTGGAAGGAATGATTTGGCAGCCGAGCGCATGACATCTTTGGAACTTCTCAGGGAAGTCGTGGTTACTCAGATCCAAACCAACTCTCTTATTTCCAATATGATCTCATATACAAATGACAAAGACAGTATAAGTTTTATATAATGTTTTAATAAAACGACTGTATTTTAGATATTAAGGCGTGAGCCGCAATAACCAGAACGATACAACACAGTAGGATTGCAATAGTTACCAGGAGAGTAAAACATAAAAACAAAGCTATCATATTGTCAAACAGTTTCTACTCTCCCTCTGCTTGTTCTATCTAGAGCACAGCATGTTAAGCTTCTAGCTTGCCTATTAGAATCACTGTGGAGATATCAGCCCTCATACCTGAGCAAAGACCTGTGATCTTGGTTCAGCATCTGCAACGAGGCAGTCAGCATCAAGTTGTGGTTCCCTGGTCAGAAGTGATAGGGTTCTAAGTGCAGCGCGCTCATTAGCAGTGATGTTCTGTGGAATAGTTCTAAATCTATTCTTGTGTCGTGATTCCAACTGATACAAATCTTTAGTTACCCGTTTGTAAAACAGATCTATGATGTTGTCTGTCGGTAAAGTGGGAACAAAACGTGATGTGGGTTTTAATCCACTATGACATGTATCTGTGGTCCCCCAAACAAGATCTAGTAAGATCTCATCATATATGGGTGCATCATTGATGTCCCCTGTGTCTTCTAAGGACAATAGTTTGTGTATGTCTTTTATGTCCCTGATGAGAAATGGACAAGATATCGAATCGTCGACAGCTAAATTAGTCATACTTTGTTTGTAAAGTACTTGAAGAGTTTACATTTTCATACAAACTTAAATAGGTTAATGTGTAACTCCGTGTAGTCAGGTGTAGATGTCGGTACGAAACTCAGTCCTTTATTAAGAATACTCAATTGGTGTGTGTCCAAGATTTTATTAGACAGATTCGTCACACAGAGATTACTTGAAACAGATGTCACCTCCTGGACATAATGGTCTACTTGTTGATATTGCGTGTGGTTGATCTCGTAATGACTCCTGCCTTTGTTTTGTTTGATTCCAAAACTTTGCCTTTTGCCTCTTCTAGTTCTCTTTAGTACATATCTGGCCCTGTTCTGGTAATTTTTTGTCCCCTGCGGAATCTCTCCAGTTCTAATAAAAAAGGCGACTTAGTGTTACTTGTGTTTGTGTTACCTCGTAGGGAACCATTGGTGTCCTCACTGTTTATGCTGGAGCAGCTAGATAAATCCGTATCGCTAGTTCTAATATTGGAAAGTGTGGGAGACTGCGTTCTGGTGCTTAAGCTGGCCTGTCTTTCTAAGTTGGTGTTATCAAACTTGGGTGAATAAGTAAAGACTCCCTGTCGCATAATCTATCGCATCTCTTTTGAGTTTGCACATTTTTTCTCTCTCACATACTCTTGGTGTCCCTGAAGGACTTCTTTTAGAATGCCTTAGTTTTTAGTAATTGCTTCCGACAAATTAGTGTCTTGAATCTCTTTCTCTAACTCACTAATTTCTACAAGTAGCCTATCCCTTTTCTCATCTGCATCTCTGATGAGGATGTCCATAATACCATAGGAAGATGTAATAAGCAGTTGTTCCCACTCTTGTAGGAGTGTCGGATTCAAGTCGCCAAAGGAAGGAAAGAGCAGTACTCTCAAACCTCTCGGTATTTGTTTGTTTTGCAAATATTTTTGTTAGATGGTGGAGTCCCACCATCTAGATAGCTCTTGTTTTTTTAGTCTTTCCAGTTTGATAAACTTTGTTTTAAGCCCTTCTTTTTTCGCATTGACGTTGGTGCTGGTAATGTTAGAAACACTCGCACCTGTATTTGTGCTGAAGAGTTCCTCTAATAATTTTTCCCTATTATCATCAAATCTAGACATACAGTATTGGAACAGAAAAGAAGATAAGATTTCTTACAACACTATGTATAAGATTAGATTCCAATAAACATTCAAAAAAAGGAGTGCGTCTCCGTACACAAATTGTAACTTAAAGAGCGGATCGTGGCTGTGTAACACACTGGTGCGCACTTCCTAGATTAATGTTTATATTGTGAATATGAAACAACAGTCACTCATGTTGGAACTTGAAACATATAGATTTCAGGAGTGCCAAGGTAGTTCCACACCCAGCCACAGGGTGTGTAGGCTGTGAGCCGAATGGTCCACAGTGGATAAATAGAGCAGAAGGAACCACGGCACATCCAAATGTTCAGAATAGTGTCCTTTATTCTTCTATTTAGTTTATCCGTTGTAACATCAGCCAAAGTGTTCAATAAGAAGACAGCCGACACGTGTTTCGTCGTAACAACTTTTTCAAGGCTGTGGAACAATGTTCAAATACAATAGTAAACTAGCTAGTAGTTCCAACTGTCTAGTGTAAAGTCTAAAATGACACCCGAAATGTGATATGCCAGATTATTTGGCTGTGTGAATTGCCGAAGAATTCTTCATGCGTTTAACTATATTTACCACAGTATGTGGTGAATAAGAAATAAGCTAATTAGTGCTCCCCAAAATGTTAGATATAATTAGTGTTCATACACTATATGAGTCTCCGCTTTGAATGCTATATTATGGACATAAATGGTACATTTTGAGTACCACATACTATATCAGCAAGGTATGTCCTTTAAGGCTAATCTTGATCTCCTATGCACTACTCTCATTGGGATCACGTAAATATATAGTTGCGCACCTTTAGATGTAAACTATACTTTCAAACATTCACCTATCTCTATCATTATGGTCTTTCACTAATTATATCTAACATTTTGGGGAGCAGTAATTAGCTTATTTCTTATTCACCAAAAAATTACCAGAACAGGGCCAGCTATGTACCAAAGAGAACTAGAAGAGGCAAAAGGCAAAGCTTTGGAATCAAACAAAACAAAGGCAGGAGTCATTACGAGATCGACCACATGCAATATAAAAAACTAGACCATAATGTCCAGGAGGAGACATCTGTTTCAAGTAATCTCTGTGTGACGAATCTGTCTTATAAAATCTTGGACACACACCAATTGAGTATTCTTGATAAAGGACTGAGTTTCGTACCGAAATCTACACCTGACTACACGGAGTTACACATTAACCTATTTAAGTTTGTACGAAAATGTAAACTCTTCAAGTACTTTAGTGACAAACAAAGTATGACTAATTTAGCTGTCGACGATTCGATATCTTGTCCATTTCTCATCAAGGACATAAAAGACATACACACACTATTGTCCTTAGAAAACACAGGGGACACCAATGATGCACCCACATATGATGAGATCTTACTAGATCTTGGTTGGGGACCACAGATACATGTCATAGTGGATTAAAAAACCCACATCACGTTTTGTTCCCACTTTACCGACAGACAACATCATAGATCTGTTTTACAAACGGGTAACTAAAGATTTGCATCAGTTGGAATCACGACACAAGAATAGATTTAGAACTATTCCACAGAACATCACTGCTAATGAGCGCGCTGCACTTAGAACCCTATCACAGGATAAAGACATTGTAATAAAGGAAGCGGATAAAGGGGGCAACATTGTAGTCATGAATCGGGAGGATTACGTCACAGAGATCAGTAGACAACTGCAGGACAATGTGGCATACTGCAAACTAGCCGGCAATCCCATAGCCAGGATCATTAGGGACATAGAGACCAAACTTACCACATGGAGGGATATGGGTCTCCTGACAGACCTAGAGTTCAAATATCTGTTCAACCCAACACCTAGTTTCTCATGTATTTACACACTCCCAAAGATACACAAAGCAGCTACCTTCCCTCCTGGAAGACCCATCATTGCAGGGATTAATTCCCCGACCGAGAGACTCTCGGAATACATTGACCTGTACTTACAACCAGTTGTACAAAATCTTCCATCATATATCAGGGACACGAAACACCTTCTTTGTTTGATATCAGACTACCAATGGACAGAGGGACACATTCTAGCCACTCTGGACGTTGCATCACTCTACACATGCATACCCAAAAAGGCTGGCCTGACGGCCATAAGACGTTTTTTAGACAAGAGGGATGCCACATGTCTCCGACACTCGGATATGCTACTCGATCTCATACATCTAGTCATGAACAACAATGTCTTCCTACATGAAGGCACATGGTACCAACAGACGCAGGGAGTTGCGATGGGGGCTAAGTTTTCACCCTCATTCGCTAACCTATACATGGGTTACTATGAACAACAACATATCTGGCGCAACTGTGCATCAGAACTTACGCAACATATCATGTATTGGGGACGATACATTGATGCTGTTCTTCTGTTCTGGTCTGGGGATCATGAAACACTGGATCTCTTTATCAGTCACCTTAACACTAATGACTTTAACATCCAATTCACTAGCTGTTCAAGTACAGACAATATAGATTTCCTAGACCTGACCATCTATAACAAGAAGGATAAAATCTACACAAAACTGTATAGAAAACCCACAGCGACTAACTCCATCTTGCATGCCACCAGTGCCCATCCCTCCTCACAAATAAGAGCGATCCCTTATGGGGAAGCTATAAGAGTGAGACTTAACTGCTGTGAGGAGGAAGAATTCACTAACCAACTCGGCATACTGAAACAACGATTTCTCGACAGAGGATACTCAGGACAATTGTGGGACAAAACACACAAAAGAATCCGCACAATTAATAGAACATCGCTACTAACCAATACCACACCTAAGAAGACCACTAAGGAGAAAAAGGGACTTAGCTTAATCACACCATATAACACTATCAGTTCAGATGTCTTCAAAGTCCTAAAGAAAAACTGGCCCATCTTATTGTCTGATGACACCTTAAAAAGGAGTCTCGAGGATAGACCAAATGTTATCTACAGCAGGGGTCGCACACTGAGAGAGAAGTTATGCCACAGCTTTGTACCCAGTCTCACCAAGAGCAACTGGATCCCACAACCACCACATGGTTTCTACAAATGCGGTCGCTGCAACATTTGTGGGTACACCATGGCTAAAATCAAATCCTTTTGTTACAACACCGGTGTCACACATCACATCAAACACTTTATAAATTGCAATACCAGATTTGGGGTGTATTGTCTCATTTGCATCTGCAAACACATATATATAGGGAGTACAATCAGACCCTACAAAGAGAGATTACAAGAACATATTCGAGCAATCAAAAATAACAATAAAGAATACCCATTTGCCGTACATTTTAACTCTACACATACTCAACGGGATATACACAATATCAAGACACATGGCATTGCCACCGTGGGCAGATGTCCAAGAGGTGGCAACAGGATATTACTACTTAGACAACTAGAAAGTAGGTGGATAATTAAATTACGAGCAGTAGAGGAGGGTCTCAATAAAGAAAAAGATCTACATGTCTTCCTATAATTACACAGCTCAGGCTTTTATTTTATGTACATGTGCACACAGTTATTGCTAATTGCTTGCTATCATCTTGACATTGCCTGTAGGATATATACAGTTTATCTTCCTGATGGATCAAAAATAAGGAGTCTGTATAAGATGTCAATAATGTTTATGTATATATGTATTATGTACTGACACCGATGGCTATGACTGACTGCATATGGAGGATGTGTTTTATGCCTGTAAGAACTTGGCTTGATCAACCAAGGTGACACATATGTATACTATGTATTGATGGATATCAATAATGGGTATTCCAGTGTTCTGCCATTGAACTCCATTCTTATTGGTCTATACAACCATGCTGGTAAACATTAGATTATCACTTCACCTTTAAAATCATAGTACACTATAGGTCACAAACGGTGTAATTTTCTGGGTGTCTTCTATCATTCTACTTCTATACCTGACAAACCTTACTGAGGATTTGACGTTTGAACTATCTGGGTTCTATTCCTTTTTACGTTTATTCATTACAAGATGGCAGCCACTGTATAAGTGGAGCACGTAATTTTGTCCCTTTTCTATCTCCACCACGCTGGCTAAGTATAAAACGCCAGTTGAAACAGCACTAGAGTAGAACACACATGCTGTGAGCCATACGGGTGCTTGAACCACTTTACGGGTAAGGTTTTATTTCCGCATATGTTTTCCCAAAGTTCTGTCCTGCCCAATTTATAGTTCGGACGAACCTCGAGGCAGGTTCATGTGTCCTTATACTTGTATCTCCTTCCACTAATGGGCAAGCCAGGCATAACGGATTGCGGCATGTTTTCATACACAAATAGGCAGCGTCTTGAAAAAGACGTATTGTATAATCACTAGTTTATGGGCTGGACACGTTGCGGTTGTTTTCACAGCGCGAGAGCGCGGAGCCTCTTATTTATTAATACAACGCATGCTGGATATATACGATCCTGGCATATATGTTTTACAGTGACATTACGTAACAATACGCTAGTCTCTTGTTTCAAATATAACACATTTCGGCATCTCACATATCGATAGTCAACATCCTGCATATAAAATATGGAATATGTATGTCCTTTACGGTTATGGGTATATGTGCGTCTTCCATATAGCGTGAGAGCGCTTTACCACACACCTTAGACATACATGGCTTAGGCTCATGTTGTATTCTTTTCACAATGCAAGTTAGTACGCTTAGGCACATATTTTAGGAATAACGATTTCCGGTTACTTAGGGCATAACCTAGCTGTCACCGAACAAAATTTATTCGGGACTTCCACAATATGGAAGCAAGTGGTTCGGCCACGGTTCCTTACGTTGTTGGTACTCTCCAACTGATATCTCCCAAACATTTTTCTGATTTTATGAAGTAAGACGCTGCGTACAGAAAGTATGCCTGTTATTTACTCTCTTATTTACTTCAAACACTGGGCTAATGCCATTGATGACGTCTTTTCTCGCTCCTTTTTTCCTACGCATAGACTTACTATGGTCCAGGTACAATCATTGATATAATTCTACAACGCACCGGTGAACTCAACATGGAGTACCTTCATACACTATATGAGTCTTTGCTTTGAATGCTATATTATAGACATAAATGGTACATTTTGAGTACCACATACTATATCAGCAAGGCATGTCCTTTAAGGCTAATCTTGATCTCCTATGCACTACTCTCATTGGAATCACGTAAATATATAGTTGCGCACCTTTGGAGATGTAAACTATACTTTCAAACATTCACCTATCTCTATCATTATGGTCTTTCACTAATTATATCTAACAGTTTGGGGAGCACTAATTAGCTTATTTCTTATTCACCACATACTGTGGTAAATATAGTTAAATGCATGAAGAATTCTTCGGCAATTCACACAGCCAAATAATCTGGCATATCACATTTCGGGTGTCATTTTAGACTTTACACTAGACAATTGGAACTACTAGCTAGTTTACTATTGTATTTAAACATTGTTCCACAGCCTGGAAAAAGTTGTTGTTACGACGAAACACGTGTCGGCTGTCTTCTCATTGAACACTTTGGCTGATGTTACAACGGATAAACCCATCAGGATATGAAGGGTACACCCCAGCTCCCTTAGTGTCACTGTCTAGTGGAGATTCAAAAACAGCCAAACTGTCAGTCTGACCCAGACAGGAAATACACAAGCAGTCACAGAATGGTTTAAGCAAGAAAATGCCCAGTGTCTAAAAGTGTCATTTTCAAACTGGAAATCTAAAAACCAACCTTACTAAAAGATGTATTTTTAAATTGTGATTCAGAGACCTCAAACTCCTCATCTCTATCTGCTCCCAAAGGAAAACTGCACCTAAAATATATTTAAAAGCAGCCCCCATGTTAACCCATGAGAGAGATAGGCCTTGCAACAGTGAAAACTGAATTTAAAAGTATTCAGGACATGTGAAACACAAAAGTACATGTCCTACCTTTAACATACACTGCACCCTGCCCAGGGGGCTACCTAGGGCCTACCTCAAGGGTGCCTTACACGTATTAAAAAGGGAAGGGTTGGTCCTGGTAAGTGGGTGCACTTGCTAGGTCGAATTGGCAGTTTACAACTGCACACACAGACACTGCAGTGGCAGGTCTGAGCCATGTATACAGGGCTACGCATGTGGGTTGCACAATCAGTGCTTCAGGCCACTAGTATCATTTGATTCACAAGCACTGGACACCTTTAGTGCACTTTGCTAGGGACTTACTAGTACATCAAATATGCCAATCATGGAAAAGCCAATTACACCTACAATTTACACATGGAGCACTTGCACTTTAGCGCTGGTCAACAGTGGTAAAATGCCCAGAGCACCAAAACCACCAAAAACAAAGTCAAGCACACAGTCAAAATATGGGAAGCAGAGGCAAAAAAGACAGGGGAGACCACGCCAAGGATCCCAGGTCTAAAGACTCCGACAAAGACATTTCAATGTATAAGAACGTATACATATAGGATCATACCAAGCACATAATAATATCACCAGTTGCTAGTATTTAATTTAAAATTTCTCTGTAAGGTATTATTGTAAGACACTATAGGAGAATTAGAGACAAAGAGAAGCAGGCATACAGACTGACAAACAGGACCTATATGATTTTGATGCACAAAAATGACTGGAAGTTCTCAGTATTTACTAATCATTTTGGGTATATAATTCATTGAAATCACCTCAAATTACATAATGATAGTCTGGATGCATGTTATCATGACAAAACCACTTTCCTTCATTCATTAAATTGTGCATTTCTACTACACATTTGAAAACAATTGACTAGCGTTTTCCAGGAATTTGATGATAGGGCTTGGGGGGGGGTCAGGACTCACTCTCATAGAGACCAACAGAGGGGACCAAGTTAGGACCAGTTGGGTCTGGCCAGCTGGAAAAGAGGAAAGGCCTCTGGAAAATTGCTATGTTCTTATAGCTCAAACAGGAGGTCAGCCATCTGATCCTTAAAGTCACATGGAGTGTGCTACCTTTGTTTGCATTTGACTGTTCATTTGTCCATTTAGTTGTTTGTACATTGCAGCTAGTTAATGTAAATGTATTTCCTATGCAGTTGGAATTGTATGTGCTTCCACATTTGTAACTTCCAATAGCCTGGAGAAGGTGACATGGAAATATTTATGTCACTCTGGAAGCAGCTCTAGAATGCACAATTCACCAAGTGATATTTGTCCCAGTAGACTGATGGAGATATTAATGTAGCTCAGGTAGGCCACACTCTGAGTGCATCAGTAGATGTCATTAGTCCCTAGGATGTTGGAAAGGCCCAGAGATGTGCAAGTACTTGTTGAATTCCCTCAACATATTTCCCAATTGGTTGTCTCCATTAAGGTCATGCAGACCCAGATGCCTGTCTGTGGATGAATGGTTGCACCCAAACACATGTGATTTCAACAAAACTGCAATTCACTCCACAATGCTGTCCAACGGTCAGGTCACAAACCTTACCCATTACACATGTTCAGTGCACTTTTCCAAATGATACCACATCAAGGGCATATATTTTCGCACTGTGGTTCAAAACTCTAGACCTACTTGTCATGTCCCTCATTGCAACTGAAGTTGTACATGCCAAATGACATGCTGTGAAGCATGAAGCTAGTAAACAATGGTGACCTACTGCTGTCTGTGGCACAACATGAAATGTACCCCATTGTAAATGTCCTATTCCAAACACAGTTTGCCATGCACATATATGTGAGGGATACAAACATCATCCCATCAACATACATAGACCATGCATGAACCAGCAGCTTGCAAATGTTTTTTTTTTATGCGAAATGGATACTTGCTGACATGTAAGCACAAGGAATGTTGTAAATTGTGATGGCACATAAATTATGTCAATGGACATTCCCCATGTATCAAGGGAAAATATTGATCTATAGCTGCATCCAAAGTACAATGTAGGCTCTGTCACATGTGTTATGGACATTTTCACATTACAGACTGCAGTGAGGCATCAGAACCCATCATACGCTGAATACAACTATCCTCTGGGTGGCAAATACCAATGTACTCATTTACCTAGAGACATGGCTGAGGACAATGATCCATCACTTACATATCCTTGGCCTACAACATTGAGGGGTAGTGGTCTGTTGCAGAGACTTTACACACACTACAAACACAGTACTTGATTGATCACTTTACACAGCCATATGTTGTCCTGGAGAGTGAGTGGTTTGTGGATTGTACATCCCTAGGCCAATAGGTAAGGCACATCAGTATACAACACATGACATGTCTACCCACACAGTCACATATCTGCTGTGTTACACATGGCTCATCCCTAATTGTCAGGAGGAGCTGTCAGAACACATTCACTTGACAATTTGACAGGCAGGAATATACCCTGTACTCACCACTTTGTGGCTGCTGTATTGCCCTCAAATGGCCATCAAGCTCTGAATAGGCCACTGCCAGAATGCAGGCCAATAGGGTGATCATCGTCTGGTGGGCACCCCACCCACGATGGGAGGACATCCCCAGCTGGACCTCAGTGATCTTCTGGGCCCAGCGTCTCATGTCCTCCCAACATTTCCTGCAGTGGTCGCTCTGCCGGCTATGAACCCACAGGGTCCACACCGTCTGGGTGATGGCTCTCCATAAAGTCTTCCTTTGGTGGGTGTTGACCTGAATGGATGTAAAAGACAAATCAGGTCCATTACAAATGGTTGAGTCACATACATGTCAGTAACATCAAGCTAGGACTTTACTATTTGTCAATGCTCCCGAAGTGTGACACACAAGCCAATAAGTACAGGTACATGACTACACCTATATATATTTCCATCTGCAGACTAACCCACTACCCTGCTCATGGCCTACAATGAATAAGCAGGCTTACTGACATCAGGTAGCCTATGCTCTAGCAACCTGGATTGTGATGTGAGCCACTATGAAACACTACACAGCTATGTGGTTTCTGAAGGATAAACTCCTTAGGCATGAATGGACCAACACATTCACATTCTGTGAGAATGACTTACTGCACGCAGTTCCTACAGGCAACTGCCAGAGTACAAACTCCAACATTATATATGAGTAACAATCAAGAGGCTGGCATGGTGGGAACAGAAAGTGTATTCCCTGTCCATGTAGGGGCATGTTCAATAACAAATGCAGACTCATGTACTTCACGGGGTGGGTTCTGAGTTATGTACCTGTACCACAGAACACTCCTTTGGACAGATGTGTCCATCCTACAGAGAGTGCTTCCAAATAACAAAGGCATGCAGTGTACAGTTTCTGCTGTTACCAAGCTACTGAATCACATATTATGGCCTCCCAGGAATCAACACACTGTCTGCACTGTGGGACTGTCATTTATGCAATAAGCCTGCGCAGGACAAATATGACCTGTGGTAAGGTGACAACAGAGCTGTGGAAGTAAGGAGGGCTGTCATGAGTGTAAGACTCACACTGACAGTGATGCTAAGTGCACCTATGGACTAGATTAATGAAATTCCTTCATCCCCATTCCTAATATAGTCAAAGGTATGAGGCATTCATGGAAGGTTTTGCACCAGAGCCTCATCTTGGCCACATGACAGGATCTGGTGGGTTACAGGGAGTGGGCACAGTGCCACAGTTGCATAGTGACAGTGACTCTCCCACAGCCTGGATCAGGTCCCATACTGAGAGATACATGTGACAAGCCCTGGGCTCTGCAGGCTGAGCAAAGGGAACCTACATGACTTTCCATTCCTATCATTTCAATGCATGACAGTACATCATGTAGCCAACAGCAATTTGGCATTTGATGTGTGTGGCAACCTGAAGGGCTCAGTGAGCCATGATATGCCTTCCAAACAATAGTTTAGCAACAGCAGATGTGGATTGAAAGATCTGTGACACTGTACACATTGCCCACATGACTCTCAACTGACTCATACAATATGCATACAAAGCTCATGGTCTGACATTTACAACAATCATAAGGAAAGAGATGACAGTGGATGGCTGCAATGTCTCCTCACCTAGTTATGTGCATCCAACACAAGAAGAATCTAGGACCCCAAAACCCTCACACAACACTATGGGCCATATTTATACTTTTTGACGCACAACTGCGCCAACGCAGTTGTGCGTCAAAAAATCTAACGCCGGCTAACGCCATTCTGAAGCGCCATGTGGGCGCCATATTTATGCAATGACGTTAGCCGGCGTTAGCCGGCAGAGCTGCCTGGTGTGCGTGAAAAAAAATTACGTACACCAGGCAGCGCCGGCGTAGGGGAATATGGAGCTTGGGCGCCAAAAAATGGGGCAAGTCAGCCTGAGGCAAAATTTTCACCTCAACCCGATTTGCGCCATTTTTTTAAACTCCCAACCCCCATTGAAATGACTCCTGTCGTAGCAAAGACAGGAGTCATGCCCCCTTGCCCAATGGCCATGCCCAGGGGACTTCTGTCCCCTGGGCATGGTCATTGGGCATAGTGGCATGTAGGGAGGCACAAATCAGGCCCCCCTATGCCACAAAAAAAAAAAAAAAAAATTACTTACCTGAACTTACCTTATGTTCCCTGGGATGGTTCCCTCCATCCTTAGGCGTCCTCCTGGGGTGGGCAAGGGTGACAGGGGGGGTCCCTGGGGGCATGGGAGGGCACCTCTGGGCTCCTTCCGAGCCCACAGGTCCCTTAACGCCTGCCCTGACCAGGCGCTAAAAAATGACGCAAAAGCGGCTGGACGTCATTTTTTTTGACCCGCCCACTCCCGGGTGTGATTTTTGCCTGGGAGTGTAAATACGGCGCACATGCCTCGGAGTCAATTTTTTAGACGTGAACGCCTACCTTGCATATCATTAACGCAAAGTAGGTGTCCACGCTAAAAAGTGACGCAAACTCCATGGACTTTGGCGCTAGACGCGTCTAACGCCAGAGTATAAATATGGAGTTAGTTTTGCGTCGAATTTGCGTAAAAAAAAACAACGCAAATCCGGCGCAAACGGAGTATAAATATGCCCCTTTGTGACTGAACTTAACATATGGCATTGGCCAACAATAACTGCACATTGTCCACCCCATTGATGCCATACAGAATGCAGCAACAGGTTCATCAGTAGTCAATTTGGCACACCTGGGTACATTAAAGCCTGTGAGGAGGTACAAGATGGTGAAGTACAGAAGCAATGTTGCAATTGAGATACTTACCTGCTCCTCTGGTGAGCCACAGAGTTGTTCATACAAGGGTATGACCTCAGTCAATAGCATCTCCATCTCCTCTGGAAGGAAAGCAGGGTCCTTATCACCTGCTGGACATGGCATGATTGCTCCCAGAGGCGGCACACAATTGGTCATTTTGGTGGTAGGCATACATAGTCATATTTCGATGGGCAGTTGCACATCTCTGATTTTGGTCTATGTAAATGTGGTGATCACATGTGTGTTATATGCACCTCTGATGTGTACTGGTTGACATGTCTATCCATTCAGAAATGCCTTGTAACATGATATCATTGACATGCATAATGTATGTTACTGTGGAGACACTGACTAATGTTAGCAATCATGTCTTGTCATACATCGGTACCCAGGGAGAGGGAGAGTGTGACAACCTCCTGCCTACCGTCCACTGCCAGACCTTCAGACCATGGAAGAACGACACATCATACTCCTATATCGTCTGAATAGGCAAACAATAGTTGGAGTCAGAGCTGATGCCAGCTATTAGTTTTCTAACCAGCATACCACCCATTTACAAGTCAAGTCAGTATTGCACTTCCTGGCCACAGGGTCCTTCCAACTTTCAGTGGACCTATCAGCTGGCATATTCCAACCTATGTTCAGTCTGTTGTTGAAGGATGTCCTCTCAGCAATGTTGAAACACCTGGACAGCTATATTTAGTTTCCCTGATGGGAGGATTTAGCCCATGTGAAGACTGGCTTTTATTGTTTTGCACACATTCCACATGTGGTGGGGCCATTGATGGCGCACATGTAGGCTTGGTCCAACCGCACGTTAATGAACAAGTATACCACAACAGAAATAACTTCCGTTCCATCAATGTGCAAGTTGTATGTTTGGCAGATCTCTATTTCACAGGTGTTGGAAAATGGGTTATTGGTAGGGCAGGTAGGTACCTACACCTAGCAACAAGCCACAAACCTCCACAAAAGTACAGTTAGGTCTCAGTAAATTAATCCCAGCTCTACCCTTGGTAGCTTGGCATCGAGCGTCAAGGCTTAACTTAGGAGACAAAGTGTAAAGCATTCAAATATCACAAAACAGTAATTAAATAAAACACAGGAAACAGTTTAAAAATCCAAAACCAATTTATAAAAATAGCTTATATTTTTATCTTTAAAATGACACAAAAACGATTAAAATCGGTTCAGGGGAACCGGAGATATGAATTTTTAAAGTATTATTATTTTCTAGCGCATAGAAACAAAAAGCGCCAATCGGGTCATCTGGTTGCACCAGGACCGGGACAAAGTCAAACTTTCAGGCCGACCGCGATGGAGCCCTGCTCGGATACAGGTCGCGGGAAGCCTCGGTTAAAAAGTTACCTTCTGACTTAGTCTTTATTTTGAAGTTTTTCTTCACCGGGACGAACCTGCCAGTTGGATCCGACCTCCTGGAGCCCTTGTCCGGATACGCGAAGTCGGTTTCCTCGGTGGTGATTTCTACCTTCGGACTTAGTCGTTTTTTCGAGATGAAAATCCTTCGACCGGGGTAAACCTGGATCTTGATCCGACGTCCGTGGAGCCCTTCTCGGATACGATGGCTGGAAGGTCCCGGTCAACTTTTTACGTTCGGACTTAGTCTTTTTTTCGGATGTTTTTCTTGACCGGGACGAACCACGAAGTCAGGCCGGGTCGCGGTTGAGGCAAGCCGGCTAGAATTTCCGCGTCGAGTCGGTCACTTTATGGAGCTTTTTTCTAAAATTTCTCCAATCTTTTCCAAACTTCTGGGGCTTCACCCAGATGTTCTTTTAAGGTTCTTTTGGGGTCCACAGCTCACCCCAAGGGTCCAGAAGTTCTGTGATGGTCCTTGGGAAGTGCGGACTTCAACTCCCAGAATGCACCTGGCGCAAACTCCTTTTTGGCCACTGGACAGTGGTCAGCTGGTCACTTTTTCAGGAGTTGGTGCAGGGGACTCTGGTTAGCAATTTTTCACCTGCAGCAAACAGGGAGTCCCTCCTTGAACCAGTGGAAGCCAGGCAAAGTCCTTCTTGTGGTGAAGCCCAAGTGTGCAGCTGGTGCAGTCTTTCTGAGTGCAGGGTCCAGGTGCAGGCCAGGGGTCCAGCAGGGCAGTCCTTCTTCTCCTTGTAGTTCTTTCTTCTTGAAATTTGGTGGGGATCTGAGGCGTGGGTGCAGGTCTGCCAGTTTTATCCTTGCTCCTGGGTGAAAAGCAGGGGGGCCCTGGTCCTCCAATCAGGGACAGGGTCGTCCCCCTGTGATGACCACTTCCTGGGAAGTGTGGCAAAAATCCATCCCAGAAGGCAACAGTCTCTAAAAATTCAAAATGGATGAATCTGATTTTTAGAGGAGAGATCTGGCTGAGCCCACCCACTGGTGTGCTTAAAAATCATAAACACACCCCTCTCCTGCCCTCTCCTAATCTAATCAAGGGGGCACCTAGCTGTCTGGGGTTGCAGGATGTGGGGGTGTTGCTGGGTGCTCCAGATGTCCTTCTCTGCCTTTGAAGACCAGTTTGGCAGCCCTCCCCCTTCCTGCTTCCCCATCTGCTGAGGGGAGATTCTCTCCCCCAAGCACATTCCTTTGTGTGAAGTCAGGCCACTTCACACCTCATTAAAGTAGCCTGGCAGAAGCTGCTGCAGGCTGGCCAATCAGAGCACAGCAGCAAAAACAATGCAGAGCTGAAATTGGCAACTTTTTAGGTAAAGTCTAAACTTTTTACCTGCACTAGTTATATTAAATCCAACAACTGGAAGTTGTGGGATTTATTATAACAATCAATTTGATACCAAATTCTTGGTATGTAACATTTAAGGAGACTTTAAAATTTAAAATAAAGTCTGCCCATTCTAGCCTATGAAGGCCATTTACTTCAATGAGGGAAAAACAAATTTGGCTGTTTTTACCTCACCAGGGCTTATAAATCTATTTTTATAAAGTCCCTGCTTATAGTTACATGGCACCCAGCCCTAGGGGCACATAGGGCACACCTTAGGGGTGACTTATATGTAAAAATAAGGTAGTTTAAAACTTTGGAAGTACCTTTAATTCCAAAGTCGAATTTGCATATAACTTTAATTTAAAAGCAGCCAGCAAGGCAGGCTTGCTTTTAAAATGACACTGGGCACCTCAGCAATGCACCTAGGTGTGCACCACCTATGCTGTGGTCCCTAAACCTACATGCCCTACCATATACTAGGGACTTATAGGTAGGTTAACTTAGCCAATTATAATTAGCCTAATTTGCATATCCATTTTACACAGAGCACAGGCCCTGGGACTGGTTAGCAGTACCCAGGGCACCATCAGAGTCAGGAAAACACCAGCATAAAGTGGAAAATGGGGGCAAAAAGTTAGGGGGCCTCTGCAATCAGCCCCAGTTTCTCACACAACCCCCCCCCAGCCCACACGCCCAGGAGACTCAGCCCAACCCTGGGAGAGTCTTCCTGGCTTGTTAGGCGAGGAAGACAGTGCAGAAAACTGGCTGTCCCTTTGCAGGGCCTACTCTGCCTTATATCCTCCTGTCAGGGTCACTCCCTCTGGGTAGTGAAGCCATCCCAACAGTAAAAGGACCCAACTCAAACTGAAACTTCCCTCTAGGGGGGTCTTCCTCCTCTCTCTCTGTCAACTTGGGTAGTGAGGTGCCCACCTCCCCTACTCCTAACTTTGCTAGGGCAACACCTAGCTTACCCAAAGAGGTCACCCAACACTTGAGCAACCCCACCATGACCAACAGGGTCAGGGGGCCTACTTTGCTATTGGCCTTGGGGTCTGCCTCCCAGGCCAAGTACAGTGCTGCCAGGAAGGCTAGCACCCAGCAGAGGCTACTGACAGCTGTCAGTACCCAGAACCACACCCTAAGCTCTCCACTGACAGGTGGCTGAGCTGCTTTAGGGGCATCTTTGGGGTCCTGGCACCCCTCTTGCTGTCTAGAGTGGGGGGCTACCACCTCCTGTGGCAGACACCCTCCTTCCACTCTCCCTTCTGTCAGTGCAGGGGCAACACCTTGCATCTGGACAGCTGCCTGACTACTCAGGACTTCCTTGGGGTCAGGTTAGGCCTCACTAGTGCCAACTCTGGGCTCCCCCCCTACTGGGGCAGAAGGCCTTTGGCTCCCTGGAACTCTCTTTAAGAGTGGCCTACCCTTCCTTTTCTTCTTTCCTTTTCTTGGGGACCCCTGTCTCCTAACTGTAGGGACTGACTCCCCAGGACTTTGGGTTGGGGGGGCACCCTGGGCGACCACCCCATCTGTGACCAGACTCACCTCTGGGAGGTCATTGCCCAGGATACAATCTAGGGGAAGGTCAGCACTGACTACCACCCTAATCCAGTCAAGGATACCCTCCCTCTCTAGGGGCACTATGGCTACAGGTTTGGAGGTGACCTCCCCTGTGGCTATCCTGACTTTCTTTGTCTTTCCTGGGACATACATGTCTGGGGTCACTAACCGGTCACTCACTACAGTGTGACTGGCACAGGTGTCTCTCAGGCCAGTGGTAGGGATCCCATTCACTTGAATGTGGTGGAAGTGCCTACTCCCACCCTCAGGGATCACCAGCTTACCATCTGGTCCTGTCTCCCAGCACAATGCTAGGAGGACTTCATCATCTGAGGAATCCTCCTCTATGGCTACACTGGACAGCCCAGTGCTAACCACTTTCTTTGGACAGGCTGCATCTCCTCTGAAGTGACCTGTCTGCTGACAGTCAAAGCAAGCCCTACTGTCCAAGAGCTTTTTTAACCCTGGGTCTCCCTGTCTCTGCATGTCAGATTGGGAGTGGGATTTACTCTCCTCCTTCTTAGGGTTCTGGGGTACAGAGGGAGTCTCTGTGGTGGGCTTACCACCTCCCTCCTTAGGTTTTTGGGGACCTGTCCCCCCCTTCTTGGAGTCTCCCCCCTGGGACTTGACAACCACCCTGGTTCTCAACCACTCATCAGCTGCCTCCCCTAGCTCTCTAGGGTTGGTCTGCTTAGAGTCCACTAGATGCTGGCGTAACCTTTCTTGGATACAATTGGTCAAGATGTGCTCTCTCATGATCAGATTGTATAACCCCTCATAAGTATTTACTTTGTTGCCAATAATCCAGCCCTCTAGTGCCTTTAGTGAGGTGTCCACAAAGTCAACCCAAGACTGGGTACTGACCTTCTGGGTGTCCCTGAACTTCATTCTATATTGCTCTGGGGTCAGACCAAACTTCTTGACTAAGCACCTTTTCATACTAGGGTATGAATCTGCCTCCTCCCCCCTTAAGGTCAGAAGCCTATCCCTCCCTGAGTTGGGGACCAACTCCCACAAAAGGGAACCCCAGTATTGAGGCTTAACCCTTCTCATTTGGAGTGCCCTCTCAAAGGCCCCTAGCCACTTATCTATGTCATCCCCCTCTACATAAGCAGGAACCACCCCCTTGGGTAATCTGGGGCAAACTCCCCCACCCATGGACACCTCAGCTTCTTTATCGCTGCTTCCATCTCTTTTCTCTTTGTATGCCCACTTTTTCTTTTCTAGGGCCAGCTTCTCTGCTTCCAAAGCTATGTAGGCTAGCTGGGCTTCCAGCTCTCTTTCCCTGATGGATGGGTTCTCTCCTCCTGAAAGGACCCTCTTCCTACCACTAGCTTTGGGTCTGCCCCTAGTGACTGTGTCCAGTGAGGACCGTTCCTCCTCTTCCTCACTTGGGGTCTGATGCCTTTCCTCCCCTGAGTGGTTAGAGTTAGCATCATCCTCTTTTGGTTCCTCCTCTGGAGCTTCCTCTGTCTCTACCTCTTGGGCCTCAGCCCATGCTGTCAGGGATTTAATCAGGATTTCCTTCCTGAGATTAGTGGTTGCAGGCAACCCCCTCTCAATACACAACCCCCTAAGCTGGACTACTGTCAGTGTGGGTAGGCTAGCCAGATCAAGCTCCATGGTTCCCTAGTTTTGTGTCAACAAAAACTTTTTGCAAAAATTGGAAACAAGAATTTAGAAAAATTACAAAAATTCAATAATTGAAATTAATCCAAATTAATTTTTTTAAAAAAATTAAAAATTAAAAATTAAAAACAATTTTTGCACTAGGACAATTTAAAGGATTTTTAATTTGTTTTATCTAAAACTGTAACGTGATATTGAACACAAGTACAGGATCCCGTCGCTGCTTCCAATTATGTTGGAAAATGGGTTATTGGTAGGGCAGGTAGGTACCTACACCTAGCAACAAGCCACAAACCTCCACAAAAGTACAGTTAGGTCTCAGTAAATTAATCCCAGCTCTACCCTTGGTAGCTTGGCATCGAGCGTCAAGGCTTAACTTAGGAGACAAAGTGTAAAGCATTCAAATATCACAAAACAGTAATTAAATAAAACACAGGAAACAGTTTAAAAATCCAAAACCAATTTATAAAAATAGCTTATATTTTTATCTTTAAAATGACACAAAAACGATTAAAATCGGTTCAGGGGAACCGGAGATATGAATTTTTAAAGTATTATTATTTTCTAGCGCATAGAAACAAAAAGCGCCAATCGGGTCATCTGGTTGCACCAGGACCGGGACAAAGTCAAACTTTCAGGCCGACCGCGATGGAGCCCTGCTCGGATACAGGTCGCGGGAAGCCTCGGTTAAAAAGTTACCTTCTGACTTAGTCTTTATTTTGAAGTTTTTCTTCACCGGGACGAACCTGCCAGTTGGATCCGACCTCCTGGAGCCCTTGTCCGGATACGCGAAGTCGGTTTCCTCGGTGGTGATTTCTACCTTCGGACTTAGTCATTTTTTCGAGATGAAAATCCTTCGACCGGGGTAAACCTGGATCTTGATCCGACGTCCGTGGAGCCCTTCTCGGATACGATGGCTGGAAGGTCCCGGTCAACTTTTTACGTTCGGACTTAGTCTTTTTTTCGGATGTTTTTCTTGACCGGGACGAACCACGAAGTCAGGCCGGGTCGCGGTTGAGGCAAGCCGGCTAGAATTTCCGCGTCGAGTCGGTCACTTTATGGAGCTTTTTTCTAAAATTTCTCCAATCTTTTCCAAACTTCTGGGGCTTCACCCAGATGTTCTTTTAAGGTTCTTTTGGGGTCCACAGCTCACCCCAAGGGTCCAGAAGTTCTGTGATGGTCCTTGGGAAGTGCGGACTTCAACTCCCAGAATGCACCTGGCGCAAACTCCTTTTTGGCCACTGGACAGTGGTCAGCTGGTCACTTTTTCAGGAGTTGGTGCAGGGGACTCTGGTTAGCAATTTTTCACCTGTAGCAAACAGGGAGTCCCTCCTTGAACCAGTGGAAGCCAGGCAAAGTCCTTCTTGTGGTGAAGCCCAAGTGTGCAGCTGGTGCAGTCTTTCTGAGTGCAGGGTCCAGGTGCAGGCCAGGGGTCCAGCAGGGCAGTCCTTCTTCTCCTTGTAGTTCTTTCTTCTTGAAATTTGGTGGGGATCTGAGGCGTGGGTGCAGGTCTGCCAGTTTTATCCTTGCTCCTGGGTGAAAAGCAGGGGGGCCCTGGTCCTCCAATCAGGGACAGGGTCGTCCCCCTGTGATGACCACTTCCTGGGAAGTGTGGCAAAAATCCATCCCAGAAGGCAACAGTCTCTAAAAATTCAAAATGGATGAATCTGATTTTTAGAGGAGAGATCTGGCTGAGCCCACCCACTGGTGTGCTTAAAAATCATAAACACACCCCTCTCCTGCCCTCTCCTAATCTAATCAAGGGGGCACCTAGCTGTCTGGGGTTGCAGGATGTGGGGGTGTTGCTGGGTGCTCCAGATGTCCTTCTCTGCCTTTGAAGACCAGTTTGGCAGCCCTCCCCCTTCCTGCTTCCCCATCTGCTGAGGGGAGATTCTCTCCCCCAAGCACATTCCTTTGTGTGAAGTCAGGCCACTTCACACCTCATTAAAGTAGCCTGGCAGAAGCTGCTGCAGGCTGGCCAATCAGAGCACAGCAGCAAAAACAATGCAGAGCTGAAATTGGCAACTTTTTAGGTAAAGTCTAAACTTTTTACCTGCACTAGTTATATTAAATCCAACAACTGGAAGTTGTGGGATTTATTATAACAATCAATTTGATACCAAATTCTTGGTATGTAACATTTAAGGAGACTTTAAAATTTAAAATAAAGTCTGCCCATTCTAGCCTATGAAGGCCATTTACTTCAATGAGGGAAAAACGAATTTGGCTGTTTTTACCTCACCAGGGCTTATAAATCTATTTTTATAAAGTCCCTGCTTATAGTTACATGGCACCCAGCCCTAGGGGCACATAGGGCACACCTTAGGGGTGACTTATATGTAAAAATAAGGTAATTTAAGACTTTGGAAGTACCTTTAATTCCAAAGTCGAATTTGCATATAACTTTAATTTAAAAGCAGCCAGCAAGGCAGGCTTGCTTTTAAAATGACACTGGGCACCTCAGCAATGCACCTAGGTGTGCACCACCTATGCTGTGGTCCCTAAACCTACATGCCCTACCATATACTAGGGACTTATAGGTAGGTTAACTTAGCCAATTATAATTAGCCTAATTTGCATATCCATTTTACACAGAGCACAGGCCCTGGGACTGGTTAGCAGTACCCAGGGCACCATCAGAGTCAGGAAAACACCAGCATAAAGTGGAAAATGGGGGCAAAAAGTTAGGGGGCCTCTGCAATCAGCCCCAGTTTCTCACAACAGGTCTGTGCCCGTTCTTTGGGTTCAGCCCACGGTTCCTTCATAATGTCGAACAGCACCATACACTAGCTAATGTCACAACTGTACCCAGAGAAGACCGGGCTGGTTGATAAGTCACATTTGTCCTGATTGTGTGCGTGCAATGTCTGATGAAACAATCATGACATGATTGATTCATTGTTGCTCATATGTCCCTTGCCATAACAGGAGACTCTGCGTATCCAAACCGTCCTTGGTTGTTGACGCTAATAAGGAATCCAACTATGCCAGGGGAAGTCTGCTTCAATGAGGCAAATGGAAGAACAAGGCAGGTAGTGGAGCGGGCTTTTGGGCTCCTGAAGGCCAGATTCTGCTGTCTTGACCGGACTGCTGGAGCCCTCCCCTACTCACACATAAAACTGTGTTAGATCACTGTGGCATGCTGCATGCTCCACAACATCGCCCTGATGAGTAATATCCCATACATCCCAATGGAGGAGGAGCCTGTAGTGCCACTGGGTGAAAATCATGAAAAGCCAAGTGACGATGACGGTGAAGAGGAAGGAGCTGACTTGCAGGAAGCTCTCCTCAACAGCTACTTTTCATGAGTTTAAGTATGTCATGTGATGTCATGTCTCTGACTGTACAGTGTACTGTAGGTCTGCGAATGTGTGGAGTTGAGTGTTTTGGCAACAACTAGGGAGTTGATACTCTGCAATATTCAGCCAAAGGGTGCTTGATGAATTAGCCTTTGTCATATCCCCTGTTCTGTGCAAGCCACTCACCGAAGTTCCTGGTGTTTAATGGGGCAATGACAATTCCTCAATCCCAGTGAGGATTAATGTAACCACGATGAAGAGTACATTGCCCTTGTGAAAGTCCTCAAGGGGAAGGGGGTTTTTAGAAGAGAAAAAGAGAAATACCAGCCTCTGCTTCGTGGACTGCAGAATCGGACTCCTAGAACCTGAACTGTGTGTTGTGTTGAACATCAGGACTTCTAATTTTTCAAATACAGGGTTCTTGCTTTTTAGGATTCTGGGCTGCAAAATAATTACTTCATTAACACATTGAATTTGCATAAACTATTGCAAAATATCAGTTATTATTCACACATTGTGCATTCATTTCTATAATGTTGAACAAGTCTCTTCCTCTATTTACAGTACTTTCAGAGTCTCTGAAGCAATATACAAACTCAGAAACAATCAACTTGACTAAAGTGCTTCTTTGTGTTCTGAGGTAATCTCTTGCCATTAATAGCTTTGATAAACTTGCTCTATTTCCGATCTAATATTTCTCAGGGGAGAGCTTGCTACAGGAAATATGTCTTTCCTTACTATCTGTTTAGCGGTATCTTGGATTCTCATCCAAATGATAAATCAGGCTAGTTCTTATTGTCATAAATTATTTAAAAGACAGAGCTCTGTTTTGTTTAATTTAAGCAATTAATCTTGCTTTACCTTGAAAATTGCAGAAGAATCCAAACTGGGTTTTTTCATCTTTCTTATCTTCTCTCTACAGGACCTATGGGATTGTTGGCAGAAGACGGAAGAGGAGACCCAGGACTCCTCTGGAAGCCAACTGAAGGGTGAGGATCGCCGGAACTTGACTGGAGGCTGTCCGGAGGATCAGAAAGGCTGGAACCTGACGGAAGCTGATTGAAGAATGAGGAATACTGGAACTCGACTGGTGGTGAGGAAATTCGATTTTTAATACGATCGTATCGACCCGCCATTTTGTGGCCCGCCGCCATTTTATGTTGCCTTCACTCAGGCAGCACAGCGAACGAAGTCCATTCTGCCTTTTCTGCTTATTCTGCAACATGGTGTTCAAAACAGCCTTCTGCCTCTATCTTTACAAGGCTGGTATTAAGGTCTGACCGAGTACACTAATCCCTGTCTGGTTTTCTAATCCTTGTTTCAACTATCTGTAGGCTCACACTATTCTCCGCCGATCTTATCTTATCGTCTGGCCTTCGCTGTCCTTTGCTAGTATTCTCTCATTTCACAACTGTCCTCCAAACGCACACAAACTTATCACACCACATGCAACTTCGTTGTGGATCGGTTAATGAATTAGTTCAAGGGAGGGGTGACAAACACAGCTGGAGGGGAGGCAACCTTAAGTCACTTGATACTTTGTTTTCCAATTCCTTCTATTGGTGCTGTCTTGTTTTCCGACATTTCTATTGGCTCTGTTCTATCTTTACATTATTCTTACTGGCTCCTTTCTATGTGTTCTGGGAGTGTATGTAGTTAATAAATGGTTTTTATACGGTATATAAGATTGTGCGCCACAAAGTAAAGTGGCAGTCTCCTGAGAACATACCTTGTGTACTTCTTGGACAACTGTACTAGCTGCAGCTAATAAAATCCGATCTTTTACGCCTGACAGAGTGTCCCGTGTCTCTGTTAGTTGAGGCAGGTGAATCCAAGGAGATTTCAGGCGTACCCTGCGCCGCCAGGCCCATAAGGTTCTGGTTCTTCAACTGGCGCCCAACGTGGGGCGGCTTCAGCGGTACCGGTTCTGCCTGAAGGTCGTGAGGAGCCCCGCAAGAAAATTCTGGAGGAATCGCGAGCCACGTCAAGCGACCCCTGTATGTCGAAGTGGTCCGAAGGTCTTTTTCAGCGCGGTTACTCCTTCCTGACGGCTACTGACGACTGCTGCCCTGACTGCCGCCCTGCCTTGGCCCTTTCTTTGATGATGTATGGTAAAGCGAGACGATAGACGGGCCTCTGTTGGTGTAAGAAGACATCCTTAGTTAAGTATTTGGTGGGTCGCGCCCACAAATTTTGGTCTTTGTTTTGTCCTTAGGTCCTTAGATTTGGCCATTGCAGTGGCCAAAGCCGAGGGGTAAGTGCATTTGTGCTGTGTAAACTGAAAGTTTTACCCCCTTGATGTTTGTGAACAGCCAGTAAAAATCGTGAGATGTCTGGTCTGACTAAGTTTGGAAAACTTTGTTGCTTTGGTTGTAATAGGGACTCCCAGCTTGAGGACTCCTGTCCGATTCCTTCGGTTGGAACTCCCACATATGAGCTCTATTCTAAACATGGTGTTGGTCCTATTGCCTTTAATAAGACATGGACCCGATATACAAAGAAAGATGGTGTTTTAAAATGGCCAGAAAATGGTAGTTTCGAAACTGATGTGCTAGATAATTTAGAAGCAACGTTATTTAAAAGAAAAGCCCGGCCGGCAATGTTTGACTCTTTTCGCCTTTGGCGTAAGGAAGCCAAACAGAGAGAAATTAAACAAGCGAAACGAGATAGGAAAACACAGGGAATGACGATTATACAGGCTGCTCAGCAATTCAAAGATGATGAAATAGATAATGCAATGGAAATTTCAGACAGACAGCATCGAATGGCAATAGATAAATGCTATCCGACGTTGCCTATCTCTTCCCTTGATAAGAGAAAAGATTTTGAGGAAGATTCCTTAATGTCCCACTTATTGAAATTGCCTCCGCCCTATGTACAAGGTGCTAATGCACCCCCGATGTTACAGCCTGTTCAGCCGCCAGTTGTGCTTCCGCCTGCTCCAGCTTTTCCACATTTGCCTCCTCAAGTATTGCCTATGCCAGCTTTGCCTTTAACTCCTTTGCCTTCTGCTCCTTTGGCAATTCCTAATGCTCCTTTAGTTAATTCACCTAATACCTTGTCCCCTATCCTTATGTCAAATTCTCCATCTATGCGTAAGCGATTTGCAGATACTGTCTCTGGTCTCTTATCACCTTTCTTTGAAGCTTTAAACGTGTCTCCAGCTTTTTCTCGAAGACAGTCTCGTAGTCAATTCCCAGACTCCGAAGAGCGAGAAAAATTGGACTCACTTGCTTGTAGATGGATCAAGAAGGGTCCCCAATATAGTACGTCTGATATTATGTCCACCTTTCTGCAATGGAATGCACCTACGCAGAGATATGTTTTTAAAGTTATGTGCGATACTCTCGCTAAAGAATGGGAGGATATGAATTTGGGTTCGGTCCCACAGGATCTGTTAGATGTTCAGGCTGACTTTGACAAAGGACTTATTGTGGGTCCTAAGGTTGAAAACGCTGTCAGAACACTTATTTCTTTCAGATCCCTATTGTTCTCACAGACTTTTCCTGATTCTGATCCTTCAGTTAGGACAGCACTGAAAAACTATCCCATGAGAGAGGTTTCTCCAATATGGAAGGAAGAAGTTGCAGCAGCAGGTGCTAATCCAGCTATTCCTGCGCATTTTCAGCGCATATGGATACATGTCCCCTGGAAAAGGTCTGAAGTTTTAGCACTTAAACAGTCACTACCAGATCCACGCAAAAATCCTGCTGGTTACTATAAAGAGTTGTCGCAAACAGTTGATGCATGTACTATGAATCTAGCAGATATTGACATGTTGATGGGAAATGTAGTTCCACAGACAATATGGGCTAAAATTCGTAGAGAGGATCACGCTCAAGAATTAGGCGGCGATTGGAACGCTATTATTGCCGCAGATAGAGGTCAAGTAGGTGGTGCAAAGCCCGACGCTTTGATCTCAGAACTCCCTGGTAGGATTATTACATTAATGAAAACAATGATGCCTGCTTTGAGAGTTAATTGGGATAAGCTAGCAGCATGTAAACAAAAGAAAGATGAAAGTGTTTCCGATTTCTTTACCCGATTCGAGGAGACATTCATTGATCACAGTGGTCAAGATATGGCTACAGAAGGGGGACAGCGATTATTTGTGGATAAGTTCGTATATAACTTGCTTCCTGAACTATCACACAAGCTAAAAGACTCTGAGAGTTCATGGGCAGTTTCTTCTTCCGCCCAGATATTGGCTACTGCACAATATTATGAAAATAGAGACAAAGAAGAAAGGGAAAAACAAGAGAAAAAGACGAAAGAATTAAAAACTAAAGTTCTCTTGCAACAGGCTTATCCTCCTCGTTATGTTCAGCCTCAGTTTCAACAGCCTCCGCAGTTTCAGAGGTTGTATCAAAAGCCTGAACCATTCATTCCAAGACCTTTGCTAGGTCCCAATCAATGTGCTTATTGTAGGGAGGAAGGTCATTTTAAGAACAGTTGTCCGGCATTGTTGCAGCGTAATGGAGCAACATCTGCTTCACGAGGTCGTGGTGGTCCTCAGTCAGCAAATAGAGGTAGAGGTCGAGGTGTGTTAACCCAAGGGCAGCGTTCTTTTGTTCCTCCAAATTCCGGAAATTACTTTGACCAGCAAAATGTTAGGTCTACACAGTATTACAGTGAGGATCAGTATATTGAAGGAGGGAATGAAAGTCTTCATTTTGAATAGGACAGCCATGGACAAAGTAAGGGGGTTACGTCAATTCCAGTGGATCAGAATGGACCTTATGTTAATGTCACTACAATGGGTGTTTCAGAGCCATTTCTTTTAGATACTGGTGCCATGAGAAGCTCTATCATTCATTCTAAACTCCCTGGCGCACCTTTGTCTGGCTTAACGAATGTATCTGTAGGATTTTCTGGCGCCCCTGTTCGCAATCCAGTTTCTTGCCCTTTGCCTGTTTCAATAGGCCCTTATGATTTAGAAGCTCCGCTTCTTCTGACGAATGGTTGTGGTGAAAATCTGTTGGGTTTAGATCTATTAAAAAGAATGCATGCTACGATATATTGTTCACCTTCTGGTGTATACCTCACTCTAGGACAGAAAATGACTAGTCCAATGTACTTATCAAAAGATCAATTCCCACCTGAATTGCTTTCTCTTCCCGAAACGCTTTGGGCTACGGGTCCGAATGACGTTGGTTGTCTTGAGATCCCACCTTATGTTGTTACTCTTAAGCCCAATGCTGAAATGCCACGTATTCCGCAATACAGAATCTCTACTGAAGGTGAGAAAGCACTGCTGGAAATTGTCCATGATTTGATTCAGAAGGGTGTGGTTGAGGAAACGAGAGGAAATACATGTAACAGTCCTGTTCTTCCGGTTCTTAAACGCACTGATCCTTCTCAGCCTCCTGTTTATCGTTTTGTAATTGATCTTCGGGAGGTAAACAAGATTGTCGTACCGCAGTTTCCTGTAGTCCCAGATATCACTGCTCTGTTGACGATGATACCTTCTACAGCGACTTGGTTTTCAGTTATTGATCTAAAGAATGCTTTCTTTAGTATTCCCATCGCCGGAGAGAGTAGAGATATTTTTGGTTTTTCCCTCGGAGGCCGAAGCTTCCGGTTTAAACGCGCACCTCAAGGTTATTGTGAAAGTCCCTCTATTTACAGTCAAGCTCTAAAATGTCATCTTGATGCCTTTTCCTTACCGTCCGGTGCCGCTCTCATTCAGTACATGGATGACTTATTAGTTGCCGCTGATTCAGAGGAGATTTGCAAAAACGTGACCGTTGCACTGTTGCGTCATTTGTTTGATCTGAATCACAAGGTTTCTCCTTCTAAATTACAATATGTCTGTCGCGAGGTGACTTATTTGGGTCATCTCTTGTCAAAGGAGGGACGACGATTGACCCCCGAACGAATTCAGGCAATTGCACAAATGTCAGTGCCATCCACACAAAGAGAGGTACGTGCCTTTTTGGGCATTACTTCTTATTGTAGACAGTGGATTCCGAGTTTCTCTTTATTGGCTAAACCGCTGTTGGCGCTAACCTTAAAAGATACGCCTCAGCCTCTTCCGTGGACTGACGAGTGTCAGAAGAGTTTTACTGATTTGCGTATTGCTTTGTGTTCTGCTCCTGTATTGGGTACTCCTGATTACAGTAAGCCCTTTACGCTCTATGTCCACGAAAGAGAGGGTTGTGCATTGTCAGTCTTAACGCAGCGTTTTGGAGATCAACAGCGACCATGCGCATATTTCTCAGCTACGTTAGATCCAGTAGCTAAAGCATTGCCTAGTTGTCTTAAGGCGACAGCGGCAGCAGCAATTTCTATTCGACAGTCTGCTGGAGTAGTGCTAGATAATACTCTCATTGTTATGGTGCCACATGCAGTGGATACTTTACTAAATAGGACAAAAACGCAGCATCTTACGAGTGCTCGGTTGTCCGGATATGAGCTGACGCTTTTGGCTAGTCACATACACATCAAACGATGTAATACCCTGAATCCAGCTACTTTGTTGCCTCTTCCAGAAGAGAGAGATGTTTCTGAACAGCATGATTGTTTTCTCCGTACTGAAGAAGAGACTAAGGGTAGAATTGACCTAAAAGACACGCCATTAGTGAATCCAGATGGAACACTATGGGTAGATGGTTCTTGTTTCAAGCTCCCGAATGGAGATACAGTTTCAGCCTACGCTATTACTACTTTGCATACGATTGTGGAGACAGCACGCATTAGACATAATTCAGCTCAGGCAGCTGAATTGATAGCCTTAACTAGAGCGTGTGTGTTATCCAAAGGAAAAAGAGTAAACGTGTACACTGATAGCCAATACGCTTTTGGTGTAGCGTTTAACTTTGGGCGTTTATGGAAGGAAAGAGGATTCTTTACTTCCCATGGTACTAAGATACAACATGGTCCATTAGTGACTGAACTTCTTGAGTCACTTACAATGCCTACTCAGATAGCGATCGTGAAGTGTAGTGCACACAAAAAGATTGTGGACGATGTTGGTCGAGGAAATGCATTTGCAGATGAGGTAGCGAAAAAGACAGCCAGAGACAACACAAGTCGAATGTATGTTGCAGGTCCCGCAAACTGTGTAAGAGAAAAGGGAATGTGTGAAGATACAGTAGAGAGTGTGAAATCAATTCAAGGAGAGGCTACGGAGAATGAGTTGAGAAAGTGGAAGGAAAGTACAGGAATGTTAGATGAGATGGGATGTTGGGTTGAATTATCAGAACATCAACGTTGGCTGTTACCAGATGCTTATGTACTACCTGTAGTTACTATGGCACATGGTCCAGCTCACCTAAGTGCAAAAGGAATATGTAAACTTCTGGCTCCAGTGTGGCAAAATGAGGGGATCCCAAAGTGTGCAAATAATGTAGTAAAACATTGTATTGTTTGCTTGATGTACAATCCGGGAAAGGGAACCCCAACTCCAGCAGGTCATTTTGCTCCTCCAACATATCCATTTGAGGTGTTGCAGATCGATTATATTCACATGGAACGATGCAACAACCTCAAATATGTTCTGGTGGTAGTATGTGCTTTTTCTAGATGGGTAGAAGCCTACCCTCTGAAGGACAATACTGCTTTATCAACTGCCAAAATACTTTTGAAAGAATTCTTCCCTAGGTTTGGTTTGCCGCGCATTGTCTGGAGTGACAATGGGAGCGAATTTGTGGGTCAAGTCATGCAAAAAGTTTGTGCAGGTCTTGGCATAAAACAGAAGTTCCACGCGGCGAATCACCCACAGTCGGCTGGTTTAGTAGAATGCTACAATGGAACCTTGAAGCTTAAAATTGCTAAGGTGCAAGCTAGCACAGGACTTAATTGGCCTGATGCTTTACCATTGGCTCTTCTGTCCACCAGAACAGCAGTACACTCTCGTTTGGGGCTTAGCCCTTACGAAGTGATATTTGGTCGCCCAGCTAATGTATGGGGAGTTCCTCGCCCTAAGAAATACTCAGACTTGCCATACCCGATGTTGATTGACTACTTGCATGACCTTACAACTAAATTGCGTGTTCTTCATCAACAGGTTCAGAGTGCTCTACCAGAGGCTTCCACAGACCCAGGTCATTCCATCCGACCAGGTGACTGGTTCTGCACGAAAAATTTCCAACGACAGAGAAATTTGGAGCCCAGATGGAGAGAGCCACGCCTGGTTCTTTTGACCACAAGAACAGCAGTTAAAGTCGAAGGAAAGAAAAACTGGGTGCATGCCGTGCACTGCAAGAAAGTGCCTTTGCCCTTGCCTTTCGATCAGTGGGTCCGTAGAGGCATCAGTGACTCTGAAAGTGAGAAAGTTCCGCAATTTGTACCATTCAGTGATGCGCGTCTAATTGGAACACTTTCTGAGAAAGAGGACGACGACATCCTTCAAGAAGCAATACCATCGCATCGTCGCTTGAACACGACAAATCCAGGAACATTGTTTCAAAACCAGACTGCCTCTGGACAGGAACGCTATAATTTGAGACCAAGACCAAAGAACTTGTAAATTTCTCTCCTATGTAGTACTCTATCCCGGTTGCAGGGTCACGGTAGGAGTCTTAGTTACGACCTGAGTAAGTGGCAATAGGCCTGCAGGACCTCACAGTGTCATAGGACGGTAGATAATCGTGACTACAGTGATTGAGGAAGATTGCCGTGAGCATCCACTTAGAAAGATGGAGGCTACATTAGATAAAAGAGAAAGTAAAAATGTAAAGAATAATTGTAAAGAAATATATAGTCGTTGTAGTATTGCTCTATGCGTCATTATATTGTCGTGTATTCTTTTGGCATCTGTAAACTGAATTATTATTACTCTGCAGCAAAAAGTTGTCTCTTCTCCTACCTCTACATCTTCTTCTACTATCTCTCCGCACCTATTTCACACTCTTCCCCACCATGAACTCATCAGAAGAACTGAATACTTTAACAATTCCTTCGTCCAGTTGTTACATCAACATCAGTTAGTGATCAATACAACTGACTGTTGGGTGTGTGGACTCATACCACATACGGTAGAAAAAGGAATGCCATATTTAGTTCTTCCATTCTCCTATGAAGGTTCCGCTTGGGCTTATTTTGTCATTTTCAATAATGCATATCAAAGTAAAATTAAACAACCTGTCAGTTCACATAGTGTTGGTTCAGATTTCAGTCATAGTTTATTGATAAAGGGAATGGTAGCTATGGCTAAAATCATGGAAAAAAGTGAAGCTTCCATAGATGAAAGAAAAGCATATACCAATTGGAACATAACTAATTACATTTCCAGCCTCAATGATAAGGTTGAGCAAGGAAAATCTCCTCCGATACGGGTCATACCCCAACAAGGAAATTTCTGTCTGCAAATAAATGGTAGAACTCCAAACACCGGACAAAGAGAAAGTTTATGTTCCCATACATATGTTTATTCAGCCCTGAATTCACTGCCGTTAGTACCATCTCAAGGTACATACTTCGTTTGCCACGATAGGGCTTATACATGGTTGCCAGCTGATTTCTCTGGTACTTGTTATATAGCCTTTCTTCTTCCCCCTACATACACCGCTCCTGCGAACCATCATAAAAAAAGATATGGCAGAGGGATTGTGGATTCGAAAGACACAGCAGGACAAGAGGGAGGAGATTTCCTCAAAGGATTTCTTCCCTTCTGGGGTCCAATGGCCAACAGCAGAAATATAAGGCAATTGGTTCGTGTCGTAGAAACCACCATAGACATCACTGTAGGAGCTTTAAGTAACATTACAGCTGAACTACAGGCTGATCGTCTTATGACCTTGCAGAACCGTGTTGCCTTAGACTTTGTTCTTGCGGACCGTGGTGGAGTATGCAAATTGATCGGATCAAGTTGCTGTATTTTCATACCTAATGACGCTCCGACAGTATACCAAGCTATCTCTAAGTTACACATAATCTCCGAGTCGATTCATCAGGACGAAGGAGATTGGTCCTTTTCAGAGTGGTTTTGGGGATTACTGTCCAAATGGGGTTGGAAGGTATTGACATTCCTTGGAGTAATTTTAGCTTTTATATTCTCTTGTTGTCTTTGTATGCACTGCGGTCCTGCCATCTGCAACCTATGTGCTACTGCATGTATTCCCAAACCCAAGTCACAAAGAGCAGAGAATATCAAAATGATGGTACAGCAACAGCTTGATGACCTCATGGCCATAGACATCGACTCAGATTAACATGAGTTTGTGTATCTTGCCTGAGTTCTGGCAAAAGGAGGGTCTGAGGAAATTCGATTTTTAATACGATCGTATCGACCCGCCATTTTGTGGCCCGCCGCCATTTTATGTTGCCTTCACTCAGGCAGCACAGCGAACGAAGTCCATTCTGCCTTTTCTGCTTATTCTGTAACATGGTGTTCAAAACAGCCTTCTGCCTCTATCTTTACAAGGCTGGTATTAAGGTCTGACCGAGTACACTAATCCCTGTCTGGTTTTCTAATCCTTGTTTCAACTATCTGTAGGCTCACACTATTCTCCGCCGATCTTATCTTATCGTCTGGCCTTCGCTGTCCTTTGCTAGTATTCTCTCATTTCACAACTGTCCTCCAAACGCACACAAACTTATCACACCACATGCAACTTCGTTGTGGATCGGTTAATGAATTAGTTCAAGGGAGGGGTGACAAACACAGCTGGAGGGGAGGCAACCTTAAGTCACTTGATACTTTGTTTTCCAATTCCTTCTATTGGTGCTGTCTTGTTTTCCGACATTTCTATTGGCTCTGTTCTATCTTTACATTATTCTTACTGGCTCCTTTCTATGTGTTCTGGGAGTGTATGTAGTTAATAAATGTTTTTTATACGGTATATAAGATTGTGCGCCACAAAGTAAAGTGGCAGTCTCCTGAGAACATACCTTGTGTACTTCTTGGACAACTGTACTAGCTGCAGCTAATAAAATCCGATCTTTTACGCCTGACAGAGTGTCCCGTGTCTCTGTTAGTTGAGGCAGGTGAATCCAAGGAGATTTCAGGCGTACCCTGCGCCGCCAGGCCCATAAGGTTCTGGTTCTTCAGTGGCAGGCTGGAGAAACATGATGTGCACTGCTATTCCACTGCAAACAGGCTTGAGGACAAGGAACCTGACTTGAGTGGAAACAGGTGAGTAGAACAATAGGTATGAAGCCAAGCACGTCCTCAGACTAACAAGTATCCTTAAATGAGCAAATGTGCACATGTGCTTTTTTGGCAGTTGATTTCTTGTTACCGAAATGATCAATTATCCTCCTGATTGTGGCACATGTTCAATACAGATCACATTGTAAAGAGCAAATGTTTGGCAGTTACAGTTGGAGCAGGTGGAGTGGCAGTTGGTTGCTTGTTAAGGAAATAAACAGTTATCCTTCCGATTGTGGCACATGTTCAATATAGATCTCACTGTGAAGACCACTTTTTGGCAGTTACAGTTGGCACAAGTTTAGCAGGTGGAATACTATGTGTATAATCAACAAGCATTGGTTATAATAAATGAGACATTTAACAAGCATTGGTTATTGCAAACTTGATATTCAAGGATGTAAGGAATATACCCAAACAAGTCTGAATGTTGCAAGCAACAGCACCTTACTGTAATGGAGCTCTTGGATGTGTTTGTGTACCCACAACATCTCTACCTTGATGAAGATGATTTGTTTATAACAGTCTCATTGCAATGTTATTCCATATCCCAATGCTTGCTATGTGATTTGTGTAATAGGTATGTTTTCAAGTCTATACTCCTTGTTATGACTTTGTACGGGTACTTTCACCATGAAATTCGCAAGTGGGCATTTCAGACTTGTGACATTGGCAGGTATCTGATGCTGTTCTGACATGGGAAGTAGACATAGATTGTCCCAGGTAATGTAGGTCCAAGATTTGGGGTTTATGACACCTGTGCCAAGGCAGCCTGAACAGTGTTTGGGTGGAAGGTCTGAAGTGAACATTGTACTTATTTAGTGTGCTCTGTTGGGCCAACTGCTTCATGTGTGCCATTGTGTGGACATGAAATCTGTAGTCATCAATTGCAAGCAAGTCATTCACCCTTCACATTGGCTTAACACTCTTCTTGTATGACCTGTATGTAGCTGTAGATGTGTTTCGTCATTGCAGGTCACAGTGACTGTGCCACAACACTGACATATGTTTGTGTCATACCACCAGATGCATGGTCATTGGATAATGATGGGCTGGTGGTCATAGAATGTTGTAATGCCCTTTGCCTGTACTTTGGTTTATGTGATGGTGGATTACTCTGGTGAGGTATGTGGTAAGGCTCAAGTTGGAGACACCATCCACTTTTCTGTTTGCTTATTCTACAATAAAAAAAGTAACAGTGCCTGCTGGAAGTTGTAGTCCTGTCAGTCCTTGTACTACACACGCTATACAAATGTTCTCCCCCCAGGTAAGTACACTTCAATTGGTAGTTCAGAAACCGGGTCTTTGGACAAGTGAGCACTGGACTGGTGAGTGGAGTAACAGTAAAAGTGGCAAGAGGTGAGCTCCACTCCCACAGGTATTCCCATCAAGCCCTCGGTTGCAGGATGGCAAGACCTTCTCCTCTCAGGGAAAGAGATGTAATGGGCCCAGATGTAATGGGTGGCCCTCCCAGTGGAGGGCCACCGCCAGTCTTCTTGGCCTGCAGCTGGTGCTTGGAGATCAGGGAATACATCTTGCCCCTTAGGTTGTACCACCTCTTTCTGATGTACTTCCTTGGGTGCAAGGTGGTGTCTACAGCATTCGTCTGTCGACGATCCTGTCCCACATTTCTATTTTCGTACTGAGAGGAGTGTGCTAGACCTTTGCTCCAAACATTTGTGGCTATACTCTCATGCTTCATCCAACATGACTCTCAACTAATCCTCGGAAAACAGGGATTTTTTTAATGTGACATAGTGGAAAAAAGGGGTGCCTAATTTATGGGGTTGTGGACTAGTAGATGCCCCCAGCCTTGCTGTGAAAATTCAGAGGATTGGGGTGTGCGAAGGGGTGTGTTTTATAGTGTCCTTTACAGGTATGTCAAGTGTGGCAGTGTGTGTTAGCTATGCTGTTTTCAAATCCATCTAATGTGCTATTGTGTATTTTTTGGTGACCGTGAACCGCAGTGGTTTGGACCACCATGGGTGTCCTCCATGGCGACTTTGTGCTTGTAATACGGTGAGTGGTTGGTCACTGTGCTCTTGGCGCTGGAGGCCGGACTGCCGATTTCCAGGCCTCTGTGCTGCTGGAGGTCTGCCTTTTTTGGTTGGCTGTCTGTGGTTCGGCTGTATAACTCATATTAGGGCGGTCTGAAGGACCGCCAACATGGCAGTCTTTTTGGGACCGCCAACAAGGCTGTTTGGCAGTCCAACCACCAAACCCTTAATGAGATTTATCTAGAAGGTGTACACTATTTTCCCTACTATTTGTGAGCATCTATTTCAGCTTCTGTGGTGTCTTATCTTGGTGTGTTTTTTTTGTAAGGCTTAGAAGAGGGAGATGGTATTTTATATTTTCACACAGCATCTCGAATTTTGCAGTTTGTTCCTTTACAGTGCTAGAAAAGGGTATTCCCTAGTCCTACTTAAAAGTTATTTTTGAGGGTATTTAAAAACAAAGGGGTATATTTTCTAGAATTTTGAGTCAGCGTCTTTATGGTACAAAGTGACACGAAGCATTGCATATATTTATACTTTGTAAATTACTAACAAGAACTAGGCCTATAATAATGGTGGACATGAAATTATTAAAGGATGAGGCAGGTTTTGCTCTCTATGAGAAACATCTATAGATCACTAAGCGTAACCCGCAAGAAGATAGCTAGCCATGAGAACAATCTGACTCCTAGTTTTGCAGTGTTTGTAATTTGGTGTATTTACATAAAAAAGAGCCAGATTCAGTGAACTTCCGTTAGTTTCTGGTTACCCATCTACAAAGGTTAGATTTTGCAGAAGTACCATTTTCTCATAATTCCTCCTCTAAAGAATCAGTGCCAATTTTTCTCAAGACTTATAAATGCCCACACTTTGTTCTAAGAATATGATGGTAGTACTTATCTGCCTTTTTCAGATGTCCTTATCCTTCTTTTGGAAGTTCACATTGTTTTTCGCTATGTTAAAGTATTTCAAAGAAAGTTTTAAGATTGAGGACCTCATTATAAGTGGACCAGTAGAACTGTTTTCAGACAAAACTCTTGTTTGACTGAAACTGGATTACAAGTACCGAGGGGCATATTTATACTCCGTTTGCGCCGAATTTGCGTCGTTTTTTTCGACGCAAATTTGACGCAAAACTAACTCCATATTTATACTTTGGCGTTAGACGCGTCTAGCGCCAAAGTTCATGGAGTTAGCGTCATTTTTTTGCGTGAACACCTTCCTTGCGTTAATGATATGCAAGGTAGGCGTTCCCGTCTTAAAAAATGACTCCCAGGCATGTGCGTGGTATTTATACTCCCGGGCAAAAATCACACCCGGGAGTGGGCGGGGCAAAAAAACCCGCATTTGCGCCTCTTTTTAACGCCTGGGTCAGGGCAGGCGTTAAGGGACCTGTAGGCTCAGAATGAGCCCAGAGGTGCCCTCTCCTGCCCCCAGGGACACCCCCTGCCACCCTTGCCCACCCCAGGAGGACACCCAAGGATGGAGGGACCCATCCCAGGGAAGAAAAGGTAAGTTGTGGTAAGTATTTTTTTTTAAAAAAATTTGTGGCATAGGGGGGCCTGATTTGTGCCCCCCTACATGCCACTATGCCCAATGACCATGCCCAGGGGACATAAGTCATCTGGGCATGGCCATTGGGCAAGGGGGCATGACTCCTGTCTTTGCTAAGACAGGAGTCATGTTAATGGCGTCTGGGCGCCCCAAAAAAATGGCGCAAATCGGGTTAAGACGATTTTTTTGCCTCAGCCTGACTTGCCCCATTTTGGGACGCCCAAACGCCATTTTTCCCTACGCCGGCGCTGCCTGGTGTACGTCGTTTTTTTTCACGCACACCTGGCAGTGCCGGTCGGCTAACGCCGGCTAACGCCATTCAATAAATACGGCGCCCGTATGGCGCTTCAGAATGGCGTTAGCCGGCGCTAATTTTTTGGGCGCAAAACTGCGTTAGCGCAGTTTTGCGTCAAAAAGTATAAATATGGCCCGAGTACTTCTGGACACACGTCTACCTGAAAAACCAGATGGAATAATGCCTTTAAAAGATGCTGGAATTTGGGGTAAACAAACAATACTGAGTGCAGCTGAAAATAGTTCGGCATGTTTTGCCCATTCCAGATGCCAACACCTGCAATGGCCCAGTAACGGTGCACTAATACTACCAATACCATCCAGTATTGTAAATACTCTGTATAGCCCTTACTTGGTCACTTGTGATGGGTTCGCAGTCTGAAGAAGTACAGTCGATGAACTGCTGTATAAACTTCTTATTGCAGTTTCTCTTTACACTGTTTATGTTTTTGTTTATTTTCAAGCTCCATATGTTACAATAGTATTGCCATGCGGTGTGGTTTCTCTTTCTTTCTTTTCTCGTTCTCACTCACTTTTTCTCTGTCTTGCTTGTTCTCTCCTTATCAGTCTTTCCCTTTCCTTTTCGGTGTGTACTCCCTAATCCCTTATTCGTTACTGCTTTTTCCTTTGTTCCTTCCCTCCCCCTTTGTGTTTATCTTTCTCACTCATCCCTCTCTCTTCTATCTCTTTCTTCCTCTCACTCTCTCCCCTCTCTTACCGCCCCTCCCACTGTTTACTCTATTCCTATATTTCTCCTAAAGAAAGTGATAAATGTGACAAATTACATTTTATAGTCAACTCACTAGAGTTTCTCTGACATTGTTTCACTGCTACTTATGCAACATGCCCCAATATATGTTATACCGATGGTGTTGGTGAAACATCATTGTGCACTGTTACACCTACTTCTCAGGCACCTCTACTGTTTTCCAACAGCTTTTAGTTATATATTCTTTTTGAAACATATGGAGCACAGATTAGCCAATGAGACGTGCCTTGTTTGCTTGAATGCCGAATGCTTTACTGAAAAATATTCAGAAAGCGCACTTGGTTAAACATTATCATAATTAGTAGCACACACAATGTGAACACTACATTGCTCAAAACGTATACAATTCAAGGCCCTTGTAACCAGGCCATTGATTGCTTTGTTGCAAATCAAAACGGCTTGATCTACTGTTTTACTTTATTTTGAGTGAAATGCTGTGTGTATATGAATAAAATGGTGTGTTTTTCTTTTGGCTTAAATGCATTTCATGCGAGTTTGAAAAGCTAACTCTACACAATTACAGATATGTAATTTAATACTGAATCATAAAAACAAGACTCATCTCACATTTAACAATGCACACATTCTAAGACATATCATAAACTGCATGCCCCAACGACGAACACATACACTGCACCATGATAACTGTTCAACCGTAGCTGGCGACAAAGGCTCCACAGCGTCTTGGAGCACAAAGGAAAAAGTATAAAGCACACTGTGCAGGTTCCATTTATCCTGCAAATTGTGGTGATTCTATTTTTCATTTACCTCGTGTAACACCTGTTTCCTTATTTTTTACTACATATTTGTTGGACCTGGCCCTTTTTGCAGGGTCATCCCCAAACTTTTTGCCTCCTTTCTCCTGTTTTTGTTGGCTTTAGGACTCTGGGCATTTTACCACTGCTAACCAGTGCTAACGTGCATATACTCTCTGTGTAAATTGTATTGGTCATTGGTTTATCCACGATTGGAATATCTGATTTACTAGTAAGTCCCTAGTAAAGTGCAATAGAGGTGTCCAGGGCCTGTAAATAAAATGCCACTAGTGGGCCTGCAGCACTGATTGTGCCATCCACACAAGTAACCCTGTAAACTTGGCTGAGACCTGCCACTGCAGTGTCTGCAGTTTTAAACTGCCAATTCGACCTGGCAAGTGTACTTACTTGCCAAGCCTAAACTTTCCCTTTTTATACATGTGAGGCACCCCTAATGTAGGCCCTAGGTAGCCCCATGCACAGGGTGCAGTATATGCTAAAAGTAGGCTATGTTTTTACATGTCCTGACAGAGAAATGCTGCCAAATTCGGTTTTCACTGTTGCAAGGCCTATCTTTCTCATAGGTTAACATGGTGACAGCCTTTTAACTTCGGATTCCCTTTGGGAGCAGATAGAGATCTGGAGTTTGGGGTCTCTGAACTGAATATAAAAATACGTCTTTTGGTGAAGTTGTTTTTTGGAGTGTCAGTTTGAAAATGCCACTTTTAGAAAGTGGCCATTTTCTTTCTCAAACCATTCTGTGACTCTGCCTGCTTGTGTATTCCCTGTCTGGGTGAGACTGACAGTCGGACTGTTAGTGAATCTCCACTAAACAGTGACACAAAGGGTCATGAGGTGTAGCCTGCATATCCTGATGGGCCATCTGGGCTAGAGTGAAGGGAGGAATGGTCACTTACACCGAAATGGGCTGTGCCTGCTCTCATACAAAGCAGTCTCAAACCCCCTGGTGTGCGACAGGGGCAAGGTAGGATCTTGTAAGCAACAGGGACTTTTTTACTGCTGAAGGTGGGGGGTGCAGGGCCCAGAAGGAGGGGCAAGGGGAAGGCTGCCTCACCCTGACCCCTGCCCAGTGTAAGGGTGCAGACCCTGGGAAGGGGGAACAGTGCCTGGGAGCCATCCCTGCACTGCTGAGAGAATTGTGGAGGGCTGCTTCCTCAAGCACCCTGATGATTTAGGATTCTGGGGGCACTCTTAGTGGGGGGGGTGCAGGACCACAGAAGAAGGGGTAGGGGGAGGGAAGTCTCGCCCCTGACCCCAGTCCATCCTGAGGGTGCAGTTTGGAAGACCAGTTGCAGGTTTACATCCCTGCACTTGTGGGAGAATTGTGCAGGACTGCTTCTACCAGCACCCTGACAATTCTGGACTCTAGGGTACCGCTCCTAGGGAGAGGGTACAGAGCCCGAAGGGGAGGACCAGTATCAGGCTGCCATCCCTGATTTGGTGGAAGGGAGAGTGGACACACGGTGCCAGGCACCTGGGGCTACTGCCCCCCACTCTCCAAAGTCACAGTGGTTGGAGAGCTCTGGAAGGCTTGGGACCTAAATCTCATACCTGACCGCTGTCAGTGGCCACTGTGGCTTGCTGTCCTGGTGGACAGAGTTGTCCCTGGGGAGGGGCAGGAGTCACACCCCAGGGGTGGAGTGGACCACACCACTGTGTTAGCCATGGCTGTATTGTCTGCCTACTGGGATGCATCTGTGAACAAAGTATGGTTAGGTGCAGCACATATGGTATCTGCAGGCGAGGTGTCTCCCCTGGGTTAGCTTATTGGGCTCTGAGAGTGTGGACAGAGGGATCCAACTGGATTTAGGAAGGCGTAGAACTGGAACATGCCCCTGCTGTTGCGGGCCAGGGTCCATGTTCTGTTGCCCCAGTCAGGGAAGTCCATCAAGGTATTGATTGGTCTCCCCTGGCTTTAGGCTGGTGGGGGGTTGTGTTGGACCTGGCCCTTTTTGCAGTGTCATCCCCAAATGCTTTGTCTCCTTCCTCCTATTTTGTATGACCAGTTTTTGTTGGCTTTAGCACTCTGGGAACTTTACCACTGGTAACCAGTGCTAAAGTGCATATGCAATCTGTGTAAATTGTATTGGGGATTGGTTATCCACGATTGGCATATTTTATTTACTAGTAAATCCCTAGTAAAGTGCACTAAAGGTGCCTAGGGCCTGTAAATCTAGTGCCGGTAGTCAGCCTGCAGCACTGATAGTACCACCAACATGAGTAGCCCTGTAAACATGGCTCAGACCTGCCACTGCAGTGTCTGTGTGTGAAGTTTTAAACCGCCAATTCACACACTTGCCAGGCCTAAACTTTCCTTTTTTATTCATGTAAGGCACCCCTAAGGTAGGCCCTAAGTAGCCTCAGGGGCAGGGTGCAGTGTATGCTAAAGGTATTACATGTGCTGCTGTGTTTATGTCGTGACTGTGAAATACTGTCAAATACAGTTTTCACTGTTGCAAGTCCTATCTCTCTCACAGGTTAACATGAGGACTGCCTTTTAATATCTTTTAAGTACCGTTTCCCATTGGGAGCAGATAGAGAAAAGTAGTTTGGGGTCTCCGAACTCACAATTTTAAAATAAATCTTTTGGTGAAGTTGGTTTTTGGATTGTCAGTTAGAAAATGCTACTTTTAGAAAGTGGACATTTTCTTGCTTAAACCATTCTGTGACGCTGCCTGCATCTGTATTCCCTGTCTGGGTCAGACTGACAGTTTTGCTGTTTGTGAATCTCCACTAGACACCGACACAAAGGCAGCTGAGGTATCGCCTGCATATCCTGATGGGCCATCTGGGCTAGAGTGGAGGGAGGAGTGGTCACTTACACCTGAATGAGCTATGCCTGCCCTCACACAAAGCAGTCTCCAACCCCCTTGGTGTGCGTCCGGTGCCAGGCCTTTGCAAGACAGGATCTTGTAAACAACAGGGACTTTTTTTTAAAGTTGGGCAACTTCAAAGGCAGAAAGGAGTATAAATATTGGGCCCACAATCCCAGACTGTAGATTACTTCTGGAACCAAGTGGAACCTCTGCAAAGGAGAAGAGCTGAAGAGCTGGAGGAGGAGTACCACCCCTTTGCCTATGATTGTGCTTTGCTGGGTTGGCCTGCAGTTGCTGCTTGTGCCTCAAAGAGGACAAAGACTGGACTTTGTGGTATATTCCTGCTTGTGAAGAATCTCTAAGGGCTTGGACTGAGCTTGCCTCCTGTTTTGAAGTCTCAGGGCCATCAAAGACTTTGCCTGCCAGCATCCGGACTCTCTGCTGAGACTCCAATCCTGCCAAGTGGTGCCCCATACAGTTCCTAGGCCCTTGGAAGGTGAAGCTGGTAGAAAAAGGCTGAAACCCACGCAAAGGACACAGTGCAACAAAACCTTTGACACACCATCTGCAACATGGTAGTAAAAACGACGCAACCTCTTGCAGCGTGGTTTTCCCATCACTGTGTGGCCAGATTTCACACGCACGTCACTGGCAGTCAAAATCATTGTGAATCTGTGCGGATCCAAGGTGCCCCGTCTGTAAATAAGCACACCGCTCTCTTGCTGGAGAGAAAAACGATGCATCGCCTAACGGACCAGAGAAGAAACAACACACGGCCTCACTTGCGTGTAAGGAATTGATGCATCACTGATTTTTCAGATGCAAGCTCACCCGTGTGGCTTTATATTTTATGCAAAGCAGGTACTTTGTGTAAAAACAATATTTTCATTGTTTTCTATGGAGTAAGACTCTTTTTATTTTAAAAATTAATATCTTGACTTGTGTATGTTGGATTTTTGTGGTTTGGTCTTGTTTGATTTAGATCAACATTGGCTATTTTTCTAAACTGGTGTGGTGTCCATTTTGTAGTGTTTTCACTTTATTACTGTGTGTGTGTTGGTAGAAATACTTTACACATTGCCTTTGAGATAAGCCTGACTGCTTGTGCCAAGCTACCAAGGGGGTGAGCAGGGTGATCTTAAATGAGTACCTCCCTTGTCCTGACTAGAGTGAGGGTCCCTGCTTGGACAAAGTATAAACTGACTGCCAACCTTAGACATAATTTCTAACAACATTTATATATGGTATGGGGATATTGCCACTTGGGATATGTAAAACTACACTGGATGGATGTATACTTTAAATACATTCCTAAATTCATTAGTAATACTTTAAGTCTCATATGCAAAATTCCTTCATGTAAGGCACAGAGACATGCACTAAGCACTTCCCTGCATCTGAACTTGCTGATTTGCATTTGTCAGAGATTTATACCTTGGAGTAGATGTATGTCTTTGTGCCTGCAATTTTCTGGTAATCAATTTTGTGAATTGGGCCCACTGTATCTTTTCACATTATGTGAAAAAAGCAATTTTGATTCATGGTCAAGTGAAAAGATGCAGTGGATATATTTCTAGCTATGAAACAAGACAGGATAAAAAGGAAAATAATTCAATCAAAAAACATTTATTGCATCATTAAAAGTCATTGAAAACACAGACTTTCTGCCAATGACTCTATTAAAATTACAGAATCTAAAAAGATGATGAGGCAAGGTGTGGTCTTTAAAAAGAAAGAAATCACAATAATTACTTTAAACAAATATGAGATAGTAAATTAATTAACAAGATTGAAATGTGTAGATAATCTAAAATAAGATGAAGTGTAGAAGCAGCTATTCATAGTGATATAACGTTTGCTTCCCTATCCCACCTAAACACTACTGAGAGATTGTTCCTCACACTAGGTAGAATGGTGGGAATGTCAATGCGACTTCAGCCAATAATTTCTGTTGTGCTCAAACTGTTTGCAAATGCAGATAGCATGCAAAAACGTTTTGTTGAGAGTTAAAAACAATTTGCGTTTCATTAAAGCCATGAGGACATCTTCCAAATTCCAATAATGAAATCTGATGAAAATATAACTAAATATTGTTATGTCTCATTCAACTACCTAATGACTCCCTCAGATAATCATGTTGCATTCTTATCTCATATGTAACAGTTGATCTGATAAAAGTTTCCTCAAACAAGGCACTGAGTGCAGGTTAATTTAAGTGCCTTGAGTCTCTAGCTGAGCTAAGACCTTCGCCTAACTATATGGACTGTGGATTAAAATTAGGCCTAGACAGAATTTCAGTTACACTGGAGTAACCAGAGTAATATTGGTAATTCTGCATTACTCTCTGATGCAGAATTACTGATAATTACGCAATTACTCCTCCTTGCGCAATATGGGGGTAAAATCCTACCTCAAGAACACATTCATTTTTGCTATTTGTGTTTTTCTGAATTTAGAGCTATTTCTTAGTGTAAAATGCATCCTTGCATCCATTTGTGGATGCAAGAGAGCATTTGAAGCTAATAAAATAGTGATAAATAATGGAATTAAGTTCGGGGAAAAGTTTACCTCAAGAGCACATTTAGTGAGAGTGAACAGCTGCTTGCTATTTCTCTTCTGTTACATTTAGTTCTACTTCTTACCACAATATGTATCCTCAAATCTATTTTGGATGTGAGGTGGTATTTCTGCGATAAGAAATAGCTGTAAATGTGAATTCCAGCATAATTTTGCATAATCTGACAGAATTCCTCTGTATTTCCGGGTGATTACACTACACGGACTTGCATGAGTTACAGCCACCCCTAATTAAAATAGGTACCATCTGTTCACAATACGGGGTTGAACACTAGGGGGGTCATTCCGACCCCGGCGGGCGGTGGGTGCCGCCCGCTGGGCGGAAACCGCCCAAACACCGCACTGCAGTCAAATGACCGCGGCGGTGATCACAACTTTCCCGCTGGGCCGGCGGGCGATCTCAAGCAGATCGCCCGCCGGCCCAGCGGGAAAGCCCCAGCAAAGATGAAGCCGGCTCCGAATGGAGCCGGCGGATTTGCTGGGGTGCGACGGGTGCAGTGGCACCCGTCGCGATTTTCAGTGTCTGCTTTGCAGACACTGAAAATCTTAATGGGGCCCTGTTAGGGGGCCCCTGCAGTGCCCATGCCAGTGGCATGGGCACAGCAGGGGCCCCCAGGGGCCCCACGACACCCGTTCCCGCCAGCCTCTTCCTCTGGCGGGAAGGGGGTCGGAATCCCCATGGCGGCGCTGCATGCAGCGCCGCCATGGAGGATTCCCTGGGGCAGGGGAAAACCGGTGGGAAACCGCCGGTTCCCCTTTTCTGACCGCGGCGGTCAGAATTGCCCCGGAAGCACCGCCAGCCTGTTGGCGGTGCTTCCTCTGCCCTCCTCCCTGGCGGTTACAAACCGCCAGGGTCAGAATGAGGGCCTAGATGCTTAAGTACCATTGGTACACCAATCTAATATACTATCAGAAATGATTGTAGGAAGCCATACCTGTTTAAAAAGCCTTGTCTTCTTAAACCAAATTTTTTTCTCAATTGAGATTAGCACATTAATGACATCATCACTCACTTAACAGTAAGGTGTTTTAGTACTGATTTAATTATGGGTTTTAGAAAAGATATGATTTAAATTATGCAGGTCACACAGAAGGAGGGAAACACCTTCCTGCTCAAGAACAAACATTCCCGTAATGCAGGCATCCTTGCACCATGATGCAAAGTGCCTGTTTTGGGGCATGGCAGCAATCTGTGCACTAGCACAGGGGACAAGGAAATAAATGTGGCATATATTGTATATAAGTTGCATTCCTGACTTTTTGTTTTGACACAGGGCAGTATAGCAAAAATGCTGGCGATGCTGCCCTTCACCGAAACTTTGTAAATGAGGCTCATAAAATCTAGGGTATGGCCTTTGCAGTGAGTAGACTTTTCTTCCAATAGGTTTGTGCAATTATTAACATCTCAGATGGGTCTTTCAGACAGAGGTTGAAGTCCCTAAGTAATATTTTTGAGGCATATTTGAAAAATAAGAATTCCACTGTTTCTGCTAAGTTATGTCATGTTTCTGAATTTTGACCAGAACCATTTGAAAAGGATGGCAGTACCATACAAGGGGCATTACTGCCTGCTTTGGAAACAATGCTAAAGCCAACACAAATAGTTAACAGTCAAGATCAAAGTTAGTTACTGCTTCGGTTGAAGGAGACTGGACATTTTCAAATAAAATGCTCTGTCATCAATCTAGAGTAATTAATCATGTATGCAATCTAGTCCAGATATATGATAAATAGGTCTCTTGTATCTGTGATCTTAGTGCTTCTCTCTTATTTCACTTATCTTGATGTAGTCACTATCGCAAATATTGTCTCTGGGATTTATAGAAGAAAGAGGCTTTGGGTGTCTGAAGGAGGATTGAGGATCTCAAAGGGCAGGATGTGGTTTTCTGAGGGCCTTTAGGAGGTGTCTGATAGTAATAAAAGATTTTATGACGGACATCAGTTTGTGTGTAATGACTAAGTAGTGTTAGAAGATACAAAAAGGACTGGTTGAAATTCAAGACCTTATGGTGGCTTCTGCAGGCGAGCTGATATTTAGGATCTCTGAAGATGTGCTTGGATCTCTGAGACCTGATCTGGAGTGCCAGAGGGTGGGTATGAAATGGCTGAGTTAACCAGGGTGTTTTGATGCACACCAAGGGCCTCCACATTGTGGCTCAGGGTCTTCTGAAGGCCTATTGGGTGTGCTAGAGAGTGTGCTATGGATCTGTCAGCACTAGGGCCATGGATTTGAGTAAGACCAGCAGAATATTTGTGCATGACAGCAAAAAGTCTCTGATGGCAAGATGATAGTCTCTGAGAGTACCTTCAGGTTACTGAGAGTCAGTTGGGGATCACTGAACCTCTGACAAGAGAATGTGTGGGTGCTTAAGTATGGTTGAATTCAGGGGCCAGCTTGGGATGTCTGACACAGAGCTGCGGTAGGGAGTTGGCAGTTAAGTCATTTTACTTAGGTTCCACGTTTGTGATGGTTCCAGGTTTCTAATAATTCTTTAGATGTAGAAGGTCACCAAGAGCTTTCAAAACCTAAAACTAAGACTGTGAAAAAAATAATGCTCCCTGAAAAAACAAGTATTGCTTGACTTTTATCTCTGAATTGGGTTCTGCTGGAGACTAAGCTCTTTCAGCTTCACTTACATCTGCACTAGTGTGTGGAAGTCTTTTTGACAAAAACAATTCAACTTTTCACACATGTGATTTGCTTATGATGTTCTGTATCTTATAAAACTCCTTTACTTTGTTTGATAATCATACTGTATGTCCTTTCGATCTTTAGTTAAAGAATATTTTAGCTGTATCACAATGTGTGCATCTGGAAAATAAATGTGTTTTAAAATTACATTTTATGTTCGATTTTCAATGTCTACAGAACATTCCATTACTTTTGATTTTTAGACTCTGAGGGGCATATTTATACTCCGTTTGCGCCGAATTAGCGTCGTTTTTTTCGACGCAAATTCGTCGCAAAACTAACGCCATATTTATACTTTGGCGTTAGACGCGTCTAGTGCCAAAGTATGAGGAAAGAGTGTCATTTTTTTGCGTGAACGCCTTCCTTGCGTTAATGAGATGCAAGGTAGGCGTTCCCGTCCAAAAAAATGACTGCGACACAAATGCGTCGTATTTATACTCCTGGGCAAAAATCACGCCCGGGAGTAGTCGGGGCAAAAAAACCCGCATTTGCGCCTCTTTTTAACGCCTGGGTCAGGGCAGGCGTTAAGGGACCTGTGGGCTCAAAATGAGCCCACAGCTGCCCTCCTATGCCCCCAGGGACCCCCCCGCCACCCTTGCCCACCCCAGGAGGACACCCAAGGATGGAGGGACCCATCCCAGGGACACTCAGGTAAGTTCAGGTAAGTATACATTTTTATTTTTTTTATATTTTTTTTTGGCATAGGGGGGCCTGATTTGTGCCCCCCTACATGCCTCAATGCCCAATGACCATGCCCAGGGGACATAAGTCCCCTGGGCATGGCCATTGGGCAAGGGGGCATGACTCCTGTCTTTACTAAGACAGGAGTCATGTAAATGGCGTCTGGGCGTCGTTAAAAATGGCGCAAATCGGGTGGAGGCGATTTTTTAGCGTCAACCTGACTTGCACCATTTTTAAGACGCCCTAACGCCATTTTCCCCAACGCCGGCGCTGCCTGGTGTACGTGTTTTTTTTCCACGCACACCAGGCAGCGCCGGTCTGCTAGCGCCGGCTAACGGCATTCAATAAATACGGCGCCCGCATGGCGCTTCAGAATGGCGTTAGCAGGCGCTAAACTTTTTGACGCTAAACTGCGTTAGCGCAGTTTAGCGTCAAAAAGTATAAATACGGGCCTGAGTATGTCTATTCTCTTTTCATTGCTTTTACTGCTGTGCAGTTGAATATGGTTTATGCATGCCAACAATGTAAAAAAAGTTGCATTACTTTAGCTTTCTACCTGTTAAAACCTCTTCAAAAACAATGAAGATTAGTGGCAAAATAAATTCCCCTATTGCATTTGTTAAATATCCCATTTATATGTTCTCAAATGATACATGCAAGTGCAAACTTTAGTTGTGTGGTTATGATCTGGCCTGATTTGATATAGGTCCAGCACCTCTTGTTCTATGTAAAGTCACACGCATTAAAAAACCTTTGAGGCACAATCTTACTTGCCATTTGGTCACAAGACATGGGGGGCACCTTACGCCACTCCTGGTCTTTTTAGTGGATAGCACATTACTTTATGGGCTTTTTATGATCATGCTTGCAGTGGTAAATTGAGCTCTGATTGTATTGTGTATGTATCCTGTGCATATGAGCTACCCTACTTGCAAGCCTCAAGTTCTGTGTTTACAATTGCAATAACTCAGTTTGTCCTGGAAGCAATAAAAGATTTGAAAATAATTGAGTGTCTGTTGGGATCTCTGAAGATAAGATAAAAAAGGGAAAGAAGATGGCAGTATTTCTGTGGAACCAACAGTCAGTTTCTTCACATTTATAATTGATAAAAGAAAAGGGATTATTAGCCATATACTTCCCCTTTTTATACACCTGTATGTGTAACTTTATATTTTAGATTTCTGTGTATGTTTGACTATTGCAAGTTTGACATAGGGTAAAAGGTGCAGCCGCCTTGTCCTAAAAGTCCACTGAGAAGTGTGTTACTCTCCATTACTAGTACAGATTAGTGATTTGCCAAGACATTTTAGGAAGACAGTATTTAACATGTACCTATTTTTCTCTTTTCTTAGTCCTCTTCCTTGTCACGTATCCTCTGGTTGCCTCTTCCCCTCTCTCTCCTTCTCTCTCTCTTTCTTCCTCTACATTCCTTCCTCTTCCTCTTTGAGAGTAACTGCACCACCAAAATAAAATGAAACCGGGGTATTTAAAGATGCTAATGATTCTAGGTAAACAAATACAATTTTTACTATAGTGGTGTGAGGAATCTCATGCATCTCAAAAAGATCAAAGTGCTGTACACACACTCAATATAAAATGAGTCCCACTTCCCTTGTGTCAGGTGGTTGACTTCTCCATCACAAAAGGGCTGAGTCTACATCATCGTTTTTGGAATATAGATTTTCTACACGCTGTCGAAAGAGGCTGAGTAATACAAAATCCCTGTTTCTGAAAACAATAGAAGGGTACATTCTGTTGCATAATTCTGACGTCTGTACTCTGAAGGATGAGACTTCTGAATGTAGCCCTATTTCATTTAAGAGAACAATATTGTTTTATGTAGTTCACTCCCATGTGCAGCAACCCCACTATAAGTGCTTTAGGGATAATGGAAACCCCAAGTTAAGTGGTATCATTATCCATTTTTCCTGATTTATTCTCTTAGGCCCTCATTCTGACCCTGGCGGTCGGCGGAGAGGCGGCGGTCGGACCGCGAACAGACCGGCGGTATTAAAAATGGCATTCTGACCCTGGCGGGAACCGCCAACACAGCCCGCCAACTTAACACTCCGACCGCCACAGCGGTACAAACAAACAGCGCGGCGGTTCCCGCCAACAGCCCGGCGGCAGACAAAGTACCGCCCACCCTATTACGACCCACCAATCTGCCACCTTTTCCGGGGCGGGAGCACCGCCGATAAGAACACGGCGGAAACAGACTACGAACAGGAAAACGCTCACCTCTACGCACTCCACGGGAGATTCCGGCAGTATGGAGCCAGAGTTGCAGGTCATCCCCGCACTCCTATTCCTCCTCATATACCAGGAGCACGCCCGGCGGCGCGGAAGACATCGGTGAGTACTGCACCTACGACACAGGGGAGGGAAAAGATTACCGGCACACACCCACCCACCCACACCCACTACAACACACACATCAATGCATTCCCACAGATCACTGTCACAACCCACAAACCACCCCCCTCCGAAATAATGCAAAGACCAAAAGAAGAGATCATAAACGGCCAGATATATTGAAATAAACTATGTACAAAATATATACAGCTACTAAATGTAGTCCAACCACTGTCCGTGGATCACAGGGGTCCTGTGCAAAGGGGCAAGGCCCAGTCCCACGACAAGAACTCCACGGAGAGAACACTGCAGGGGCATCAGAAAGAAAATAGGACAGGCACCTCAGGGGGAAGGGAAGGGGGGGCACCTCAGCCACTTGAGTACACGACGCCAGATCCACGAGGGGACTCCATGACCACTGGGCCATCCTGGGGAGAGCAAAGCCACAGTCCATACAGTCCATACAGTGGGTGGCCTGCCCACTGGGCCATCCTGGGGAGAGCAAAGCCACAGTCCATACAGTCCATACAGTGGGTGGCCTGCCCACTGGGCCATCCTGGGGAGAGCAAAGCCACAGTCCATACAGTCCATACAGTGGGTGGCCTGCCCACTGGGCCATCCTGGGGAGAGCAAAGCCACAGTCCATACAGTCCATACAGTGGGTGGCCTGCCCACTGGGCCATCCTGGGGAGAGCAAAGCCACAGTCCATACAGTCCATACAGTGGGTGGCCTGCCCACTGGGCCATCCTGGGGAGAGCAAAGCCACAGTCCATACAGTCCATACAGTGGGTGGCCTGCCCACTGGGCCATCCTGGGGAGAGCAAAGCCACAGTCCAAACAGTCCATACAGTGGGTGGCCTGCCCACTGGGCCATCCTGGGGAGAGCAAAGCCACAGTCCATACAGTCCATACAGTGGGTGGCCTGCCCACTGGGCCATCCTGGGGAGAGCAAAGCCACAGTCCAAACAGTCCATACAGTGGGTGGCCTGCCCACTGGGCCATCCTGGGGAGAGCAAAGCCACAGTCCATACAGTCCATACAGTGGGTGGCCTGCCCACTGGGCCATCCTGGGGAGAGCAAAGCCACAGTCCATACAGTCCATACAGTGGCTGGCCTGCCCACTGGGCCATCCTGGGGAGAGCAAAGCCACAGTCCAAACAGTCCATACAGTGGGTGGCCTGCCCACTGGGCCATCCTGGGGAGAGCAAAGCCACAGTCCATACAGTCCATACAGTGGGTGGCCTGCCCACTGGGCCATCCTGGGGAGAGCAAAGCCACAGTCCATACAGTCCATACAGTGGGTGGCCTGCCCACTGGGCCATCCTGGGGAGAGCAAAGCCACAGTCCATACAGTCCATACAGTGGGTGGCCTGCCCACTGGGCCATCCTGGGGAGAGCAAAGCCACAGTCCAAACAGTCCATAACAGACCCCACTGCCACTGGAGGAGGCAAGTTGGCCAGAGGACATCCTGCAGCCCTGCGCGAGATAGATCCTGCCCTGCCACGTCTGCCAAAGGGCCAGCGGTTCTTGCCTTGAAGGGCCCAGTTCAGCGGTTCTTGAGACGGCGGGGCCCAGTTCAGCGGTTCTTGAGACGGCGGGGCCCAGTTCAGCGGTTCTTGAGACGGCGGGGCCCAGTTCAGCGGTTCTTGCCTTGAAGGGCCCAGTCCAGCGGTTCTTGAGACGGCGGGGCCCAGTTCAGCGGTTCTTGCCTTGAAGGGCCCAGTTCAGCGGTTCTTGAGACGGCGGGGCCCAGTTCAGCGGTTCTTGCCTTGAAGGGCCCAGTCCAGCGGTTCTTGAGACGGCGGGGCCCAGTTCAGCGGTTCTTGCCTTGAAGGGCCCAGTCCAGCGGTTCTTGAGACGGCGGGGCCCAGTTCAGCGGTTCTTGAGACGGCGGGGCCCAGTTCAGCGGTTCTTGAGACGGCGGGGCCCAGTTCAGCGGTTCTTGCCTTGAAGGGCCCAGGTCAGCGGTCTTGAGACGGCGGGGCCCAGTTCAGCGGTTCTTGAGACGGCGGACGGTCTATGGCCAACTGCTAATTGCATGGTGGTGCCCTCCTGGGCAGCGGGGATGGTGCTCCTTCACTGCCCACCTGGGCTGTGGGTGGTGGGGCCCTCCTGGCCAGCTGGGCTGGGTCCTCCCTGGGCAGCGGCTATGGGGGTGGTGGGCTCTCCCGGGGCAGCGGCTATGGGGGTTGTGGGCTCCTCCTGGGCAGCAGGCCTGCTGCCTGACCTCTCCAACTTGCTGCCCTTGCCCTCCTTAGTCGTCGGCCTGTGGCCCTTGCCTCCCTTTGGAGCTGTGGCTGGTGACTGTCTCTGGGTGGTGTCCGGGGGGGATGTAGAAGGCGGGCTCCTGCGGCGCCCCTTCCGCCTTCTGCTCCTCTTCCCAGGGGGTGGGCTGCTGGGTGAAGATCCAGACATGCGGGCTGGCGGGCTCCAATACCCCTGCACCCTTGTCAAGGGGGCTGCAGGGCTGGTGGTGGCTGAGGTGCTCTTCTTACCCCGACGAGAAGGAGGGGGGGGCTCAGGGTCAGGAAAGAAGTTAGTAGTGGCGAGGAAGAGCTTCTTGGGACAATGGAGAGTGGTAGGTACAGTGGGAATGGGAGTGGAGGGAGAGGATGTGGTTGTAGGTGAGTCACGTTTGCTGTCTTTGGGTGCAGGTGCAGGAGGGATAGGCTGTCGTGAGGTGGATGGCTGTTGGGTGGGTGGGTGGCTGCGTTTGTGTGGTGTGGAAGAGGGGGTGACAGACACAGTGGGAGAGGACACAGGGGACGTGTAAATGGCAGTGGGGGTGGTGACTGCACGTGTGCGGACTGGAGTGGAGGGTGTGCTGGTGATGGAAACACTGGCTGATGGTGAGTTGAATGGAGGTGTGAGTGTAGACGTCACAGGGAGGGAGGAGGGAGACGAGGAGGTGGGGGTCACAGAGGTGGTAGTGACTGTTGGCATGTCTGCATCGGAATGTTGCGTGTGTGAATGTCTGGGTGATCTGTGGTGCTTATGTTTGGATGAGCTTCTCTTGGGTGTTGAGGTGTGTGCAGGCTGGTCTGATGGTGTGGGTGGGACAGGCAGAGGAACAGGAGACTGGGAGGAGGGAGTTAGTAGAGGCAGGCAGGAGACAGGGACAATGGCTGCCGTCAGTGCTGAGGCCAGAGCCTGGAACGATCGCTGATGGGCAGCCTGACCCGAATGAATGCCCTCCAGGTACGCATTGCTGCGATGAACCTCCCTCTCCACCCCCTGGATGGCATTCAAAAGGGTAGTCTGCCCAACAATGAGCGTTCGGAGGAGGTCAATGACCTCCTCACTGAGGGCAGCGGGGGTAACAGGGGCAGGGCCTGAGGTGCCTGGGGCGAAGGAGATGCCCGGCTTCCTGGCAGAGCGGGCACGGGGCGAACGCGGAGGGGCTGCTGGGAGGGCGGAGATGGTGCGCTGGGTGGCGGCTGTACCTGTAATGGCGGGGGGCACGGATGGTGCCACCCCCGCAAGGGAGCCCCCTTCCGAGGACGTGTCCGTGTCGCTGCAGGCTCCAGTCGTCCCCGTCGTGGAGCTCCCCTCGCCCTCCGTCTCACTGGTCCAGTCTGACTCTGTGGCATGGCCCTCCTGGGCCATGTGAGATGCAGCTCCCTCCTGCCCCGATGCCACTTCTCCTCCGCCTGATGATGCTGATGCACACAAGCACAGAAAGACAAACAAAAAGGGGGGGGGAGAGAGAAATAAAGGGATATTGAGTACATGGATCTCCGGTACAGTTAGCGGACATGACAGACACAGATGCCCCCTGCACTAAGTTGCGCACTTGGGGTCCGCTAAGCATTCCGTGGAACATGCCCTACACGCCTAGAGTTGTCAACTGCACCCATGGATGACACGGCCCAGGGATGGCTGTACTGACACACTACTGAGGGTGGTGGCTGGGGACACAGGGGCTTACGGGGGTGCCCAGCCTACAGATATCGCCCTGGCCTAGGGGGACCCACAGCCCTCCTCCCCCACCCAGACACCTCCACTGCACGACAACAGAGTAGATGATGCTTCTACTCACCCCCTTGTGTCTGCTGTGCTGCCCTCACGCGCCCATCCAAATCAGGGTAGGCCACCGCCAGGATCCGGAACATCAGGGGGCTCAGTTGACGGCAGGCACCCCGCCTACGTTGGGAGGCCATCCCCAGCAGAGACTCGGCGGTCTTCTTGGTCCCGCGGCGGATGTCCTCCCACCTCTTGCGGCAGTGGGTGCCCCGTCGATGGTGGACCCCCAGGCCCCGGACTTCCTTGGCGATGGCACGCCAAATCCCAATCTTCTCATGGGCGCGGACCTATGTGACACGTACAGGGAGGGAGAAATACCACGTTCAAGTTACTCAGCATTTTCCTTTCCAGTGGCCCAACGCCCCCCATCCCCGCCAGGCCCCCCGCCAGCCCCAACATGCCCCCCATCCCCGCCAGGCCCCCGCCAGGCCCCCCGCCATGCCCAACATGCACCCCATCCCCGCCAGGCCCCCCGCCAGGCCCCCCGCCATGCCCAACATGCCCCCCATCCCCGCCTGGCCCCCCGCCAGGCCCCCCGCCATGCCCAACATGCCCCCCATCCCCGCCAGGCCCCCCGCCATGCCCAACATGCACCCCATCCCCGCCAGGCCCCCCGCCAGGCCCCCCGCCATGCCCAACATGCCCCCCATCCCCGCCAGGCCCCCCGCCAGGCCCCCCGCCATGCCCAACATGCACCCCATCCCCGCCAGGCCCCCCGCCAGGCCCCCCGCCATGCCCAACATGCCCCCCATCCCCGCCAGGCCCCCCGCCAGCCCCAACATGCCCCCCATCCCCGCCAGGCCCCCGCCAGGCCCCCCGCCATGCCCAACATGCACCCCATCCCCGCCAGGCCCCCCGCCAGGCCCCCCGCCATGCCCAACATGCCCCCCATCCCCGCCAGGCCCCCCGCCAGGCCCCCCGCCATGCCCAACATGCCCCCCATCCCCGCCAGGCCCCCCGCCAGGCCCCCCGCCATGCCCAACATGCCCCCCATCCCCGCCAGGCCCCCCGCCAGGCCCCCCGCCATGCCCAACATGCACCCCATCCCCGCCAGGCCCCCCGCCAGGCCCCCCGCCATGCCCAACATGCCCCCCATCCCCGCCAGGCCCCCCGCCAGCCCCAACATGCCCCCCATCCCCGCCAGGCCCCCGCCAGGCCCCCCGCCATGCCCAACATGCACCCCATCCCCGCCAGGCCCCCCGCCAGGCCCCCCGCCATGCCCAACATGCCCCCCATCCCCGCCAGGCCCCCCGCCAGCCCCAACATGCCCCCCATCCCCACCAGGCCCCCGCCAGGCCCCCCGCCATGCCCAACATGCACCCCATCCCCGCCAGGCCCCCCGCCAGGCCCCCCGCCATGCCCAACATGCCCCCCATCCCCGCCAGGCCCCCCGCCAGGCCCCCCGCCATGCCCAACATGCCCCCCATCCCCGCCAGGCCCCCCGCCATGCCCAACATGCACCCCATCCCCGCCAGGCCCCCCGCCAGGCCCCCCGCCATGCCCAACATGCCCCCCATCCCCGCCAGGCCCCCCGCCAGGCCCCCCGCCATGCCCAACATGCCCCCCATCCCCGCCAGGCCCCCCCGCCAGGCCCCCCGCCATGCCCAACATGCCCCCCATCCCCGCCAGGCCCCCCGCCATGCCCAACATGCACCCCATCCCCGCCAGGCCCCCCGCCAGGCCCCCCGCCATGCCCAACATGCCCCCCATCCCCGCCAGGCCCCCCGCCAGGCCCCCCGCCATGCCCAACATGCCCCCCATCCCCGCCAGGCCCCCCGCCATGCCCAACATGCACCCCATCCCCGCCAGGCCCCCCGCCAGGCCCCCGCCATGCCCAACATGCCCCCCATCCCCGCCAGGCCCCCCGCCAGCCCCAACATGCCCCCCATCCCCGCCAGGCCCCCGCCAGGCCCCCCGCCATGCCCAACATGCACCCCATCCCCGCCAGGCCCCCCGCCAGGCCCCCCGCCATGCCCAACATGCCCCCCATCCCCGCCAGGCCCCCCGCCAGCCCCAACATGCCCCCCATCCCCGCCAGGCCCCCGCCAGGCCCCCCGCCATGCCCAACATGCACCCCATCCCCGCCAGGCCCCCCGCCAGGCCCCCCGCCATGCCCAACATGCCCCCCATCCCCGCCAGGCCCCCCGCCAGGCCCCCCGCCATGCCCAACATGCCCCCCATCCCCGCCAGGCCCCCCGCCATGCCCAACATGCACCCCATCCCCGCCAGGCCCCCCGCCAGGCCCCCCGCCATGCCCAACATGCCCCCCATCCCCGCCAGGCCCCCGCCAGGCCCCCCGCCATGCCCAACATGCACCCCATCCCCGCCAGGCCCCCCGCCAGGCCCCCCGCCATGCCCAACATGCCCCCCATCCCCGCCAGGCCCCCCCGCCATGCCCAACATGCACCCCATCCCCGCCAGGCCCCCCGCCAGGCCCCCCGCCATGCCCAACATGCCCCCCATCCCCGCCAGGCCCCCGCCAGGCCCCCCGCCATGCCCAACATGCACCCCATCCCCGCCAGGCCCCCCGCCAGGCCCCCCGCCATGCCCAACATGCCCCCCATCCCCGCCAGGCCCCCGCCAGGCCCCCCGCCAGCCCCAACATGCACCCCATCCCCGCCAGGCCCCCCGCCAGCCCCAACATGCCCCCCATCCCCGCCAGGCCCCCCTCCAGCCCCAACATGCACCCCATCCCCGCCAGGCCCCCCGCCAGCCCCAACATGCACCCCATCCCCGCCAGGCCCCCAAGCCAGCCAGTGGCCCCAAATCCAGATAGAATTAAACTCACTTGTTGGTCTGGAGGACCGTAGAGTTGCGCATACTGGGGGAGGACCCCATCCACAAGTTTCTCCAACTCCTCTCCAGTGAAGGCAGGGGCCCTTTCCCCAGTCGCAGCAGCCATTGTCCCTTCCAGACCGAGGTCACAGCAACACTTGCAGTATAGGTCCTCTCCTGTGAAAGTTCAAGTCGCAAGTGGATAAGTAGATAGAAAATGGCGGTCACGTCCGCGGCGGTGCGTACCGCGGCGGTGCGTCCCGCCACCGCCGGCGCCCTTCGCCATTGGCTCCTGAAACCCATAGGCTTCAATGTTAACCAATGCGGCTTCGCGCCGCGGTCTTGGCCCGCCGCCCGCCGCGGTGTGCCACGCCAGCGCATTGACCTCACATCCCATTGTCACACTTCACAGGTCAGGCAGCCGCCATTTCCAGGACCCACATGGCTCAATTTCAACTGCGTCACACAGGCCTAGGCCTTGCATAGCCACTCATACACGCCATTCACTGCATAGAGAATCGTATACTGTGCTAGCTGTGAGTACGTACCTGTGGGTTGCCTGACTGTGTGCTCCATGTTGTCCTTCCTAGGCACCGTCCGCTGGGTTGGGCGAGGAGACGGATGAATCCTCCCGTGTACCGACCGCTGGTGGACCTGTCGACAATGGAAGAACGCCACATTATCCTGACCTACCGTCTTAACCGTGCCACTATCCATGAACTGTGTGCCCGGCTGGAGCCCGACCTGATGTCCCCCATCCGCCAACCCACAGGGATTCCCCCTCTGGTGCAGGTCATGTCAGTACTCCATTTCTTGGCAAGTGGGTCATTTCAGACAACAGTGGGAATTGCTTCTGGGATGTCTCAGCCCATGTTTTCAAAGGTGTTATCCAGAGTGTTGTCTGCCCTGATGAAATCCGTGAGGAACTACATCATTTTCCCTGAGGTGGGCGAACTGGCTACAGTGAAGGGTGATTTCTACGCCCTTGGACATATTCCCAACGTAATTGGTGCCATTGATGGGACCCATGTGGCTTTGGTTCCCCCAAGAGACAGGGAGCAGGTGTACAGGAACAGAAAAAGTTACCATTCAATGAACATCCAGGTGGTGTGTTTGGCTGACCAGTACATCTCGCATGTAAATGCCAAATTCCCAGGGTCAGTGCATGACGCCTACATCATGCGGAATAGCAGCATCCCTTACGTGATGGAACAGCTACAGAGACACCGTGTATGGCTAGTGGGGGACTCTGGGTACCCCAACCTGTCGTGGCTACTGACCCCAGTAAGGAATCCCCGGACCAGGGCAGAGGAACGGTACAATGAGGCCCATGGGCGTACTAGGAGGGTGATCGAACGCACCTTTGGCCTCCTAAAGGCCAGGTTTTGCTGCCTGCATATGACCGGGGGATCCCTAATGTACTCACCTAAGAAGGTGTGTCACATCATCGTGGCCTGCTGCATGCTTCACAACCTGGCTTTGCGCCGCCAGGTGCCTTTCCTGCAGGAGGATGGTCGAGACGGTGGTGTTGTGGCAGCGGTGGAACCTGAGGAGAGTGACGAGGAGGAAGACGACGGGGCTGAAACAGACAACAGGGACAGAATCATTGAACAGTACTTCCAATAGGACACAGGTAACATTTCAAAGATAATTTAGTAAAAGTTAACTACTCTGCAGCATCTCTGCTGCCTGTCTATTTGCCCCAGTGTATGATGACTGAGTTTTGGCTTTTCCCTCCCTATTTCAGATCTGGGGTCCCCACTACGAGTCCTGTGCTTCGTTTCCCCATGGACTACAGCTTTGTGGCAGCTGTTTGTTGACTTCACCATGTACAAGGACATATTTGCACTGTCATGTCAATTACAATCTATTGAAATCACAGCCAGACTCCTGATATTTTGGTGCAAAATAGGTGTTTATTGAAGTGCTCAAAATGGGATGGGTGGTTTCAAGTGGGTGGGGGCTATGGTGAAGGAATGTCCATGGCAGAGTCCAGAGTAACAGTCACACAGGTGCATTGTCCAGAGGCCTGTGGAGAGATGGAGCATGGGCAGTTCGAGGATGGACAGGGTGACAATGTGGGACAGTGGGATGACATCAGGTGGTATCCATTGCTGGCGGGGGTCTTGACATCCTACTCTGTCTTGCGAGATCTCAGGGCCCTCTTGCGGGGTGGTTCTTCTCCTGCAGGAGGTGGGGGTCTGGTGGGCTGCTGCTGTGCGGGGGCCTCCTGTCCACTAGCGCCGGCGGAGGTGGATGGCTGTTCTTGGTCCCGGCTAGTGGCAGGGGCCCTTGGGTGTTGTTCAGTGTCCGCCCTGCTGTTTACGAGGTCCTGCAGCAGCCCTACCATGGTAACCAGGGTGGTGTTGATGGCTCGGATGTCCTCCCTGTACCCCCGATAGTGTTCCTCCTGCAGCACCTGGATCTCCTGGAACCGGGCCAGTACCGTCGCCATCGTCTCCTGGGAGCGGTTGTATGCTCCCATGATGGTGGTGAGGACCTCGTGGAGAGTGGGTTCCCTGGGCCTCTCCTCCCCCCCCTGTCGCACAGCTGCCCGCCGAGTTGCCCTGTTTCCCTGGGCCTCTGCCCCCTGGCCGGTGTGCCCACTACCACTGCCCCCAGGTCCCTGTTGTTGTTGGGGTGGTGGGTTATCCTGGGTGCCCTGTAGTGGTAGACACACCGCAGATTGACGCGCCCTGGAGACAGAGGCATGGGCCCGCTGGGTGGGAGCTGTGCTGGTGTTCCCAGAGGGGTTAGGGTCTATAGTGGCCTGTGCCTGTGTGAGGGGAACCGACTGTCCAGAGGTCCCCGATGGTCCGGGCTGGTCATCGGTGTCCAGATCGACAGAGCTGCTGTCATCGCTGACGGCCTCTTGGGTGGGGGGTGTGGATAATTCTGGCCCCTCCGCCGCGGTGTGTTGACGGTCGGGTCCTGCAGGGGTATAGAGGTATGGTTATAGTTTCAATGTGTGGCATATGGGTGTATCTGTGGGTTCCCGTGTCCCCAAGTGCTGGCATTCGTGTGTGGGGGCTTTGGTGAGGGTGGCTTGTGGGGGGGATGTGTATATGCATTGGGCATGCTTTGGTGATGGGTGTCCATGCTTAGTGGACGCATGCAGGCCTAGGTTTTGGGATGTGTGGGTTGTGATGGTGAGACATTGGCGGGGAATAGGTGTGCTGGGGGTGGGGGTGAGGATGGTGGTGGGGGTGAGGATGGTGGTGGGGGTGAGGGTGGGGGTGAGGATGGTGGTGGGGGTGAGGGTGGGGGTGAGGATGGGGGTGTGGGTGAGGGTGGGGTTCGAGGATGGGGGTGAGGGTTGGGGTCTGATTTGGCATGCAGGTGGGGGGGAAGCAGTATTGAAGCTTCAACTTACCAGTATCCATTCCTCCGCCGACTCCTGCGAGGCCGTCAGGATGCAGGATGTTCAAGACTTCCTCCTCCCATGATGTGAATTGTGGGGGTTGAGGTGGGGGTCCTCCGCCAGTCTTCTGCACGGCGATGTTGTGCCTGGATACCATGGAACGCACCTTCCCCCGTAGGTCGTTCCATCGCTTCCTGATGTCTTCCCGATTTCTGGGGTGCTGTCCCACTGCGTTCACCCTGTCGACAATCCTCTGCCATAGCTCCGTCCTCCGGGCAATGCTGGTGTATTGGACCTGTGTGCCGAACAGCTGAGGCTCTACACGAACGATTTCCTCCACCATAACCCTGAGTTCTTCGTCTGTGAAGCGGGGTTGTCTTTGGGGTGCCATGGGGTGGTGTGTATGATGTGTGGGGTGGAGTATGTGTATTTAAGTGAGTTGAGTGTGGTGGTGTGTGTTGTTTTGTGTGTGGATAGTGTGTGGGTGATGGTGTTGAGTGGCTGTGGCTGTTATGTTTTCGATGCTGGTGTCTCTCTCTTGCCTTCTTTACGATTTTGTAAGCGTAGGGGTTTGTGGGTGATGTGGGTGGGTGTTTTATATTGTATTGTGTGTGTGGGAGTGGTGTGTGTATGTGTATCAGGTGTGTGGGATTCAAATCGTCCAATGTGGGTGAGTTTTGTTCGTTGGTGGGTATTCTGACCGCGCCGGTGTGTCCCGCCAATGGAATACCGCGTTTGAATGACCGCCGCGTGGATTCGTGGGTCGTAATGGGATGGGCGTATTTCTGTTGGCGTGGCGGTGGAGGTTTGGTCACCTCCACCTTTCCGCCGACCGCTGGTCTGGCGGTCTGTTGTGGCGGTCGGATTTTCGGAGGTTTGCCTTCTGCGGGTCAGAATGACCGTGGCGGGTTTCCGCGACCGCGGCGGGATTATGGAGGATTTCTGACCGGCGGTAGGCGCCTTTTACCGCCGAGGTCAGAATGACCCCCTTAGTCTGATACTCTCACCTAATAGAGGCAGGATATTATATGTAATTTACCACCACGTCCTCCCCTCCAATACTCTGATGTTTTAATGGCTCTCTGCAAACTTTGCAGTGTTTTTGCACATTTCCTGTCTAGTGTTTCAGGGAGACAGGAGAGCTTTTAAGCATTTGATAGTTGATTTAGGGCTAAAACTGCAAAATCATTTGCTAAATTGACAACATCCTCTTTCTGTTGATTAAACATTGTGTTTTAACGCCTATTTGCAAATTGTTATGGATGAAAAGAAAAACAAAATAGATGTTGGTATAACCAATAAATTGCAATGTGGACGCTAGCTGCTAATCTCAGAAGAAGAATGACAAACAGCCTAGTTACAAAATGTGAGAGTAACATTTCGTATTTGTTCCACATTCTTCACTTTTGTTTCTGGTTTATTACAGTAGCTGTCTGCAACACACTGGTGTCTGTTTTTATAAGTAGAATGGGCTTGTTTTCTATGCCTTTGGCTGTTTTTTGTATCTTCCACATCCTATGGAGTATTTGCATTAAATACATGAAGAACAATTTTATGTCTAAAAATACACCCATCCATCACAAATTAAATTCTTTATTTCGTACATTTACTTTATACAATAGACTGGCAATAGACTTTGTTTAAATGTTTTGACAGGGGTCACGTTTGAGCCATTTTGATCACCATGTTGAATACTAACACCGTTACCACCACCTTTAAAGGCTACTGCCCTTAACACCATTGTTGGAAATTAGCCTTTTCTGCAGGGTCACCCTGAATATTTTGCCTTTTTGCTGAACCCTATTTTAGCTCATTATAAAACTCTTTGCACTTTACCCATGTTAACCAGTGATACAGTCCTGTCCCTGAGCTCCTCCTTTCATCAAGTTGAAATGTGTATAGACCTGATTGGACTCTTAATATGAAAAGATATCTGTGATGTGATAGGGGATTACATAATAGGACAATCCCTGATCAGGAGTACAAACAGCTGTTGTGTTCACTTTTATCAGTTAGGGAGGATGTATGTTGGTCTACACCTCTCAATCACATGATAGGAGCCTTAATCATCTGATATTCCTCCCAAATTAACTACAAGGACACTCAAAGTTCTTTATTCACTAACCATGGTGATCATACATGACATCTTATGTGTGGTGGGTGGTATAATGATTGAATCTTTGGCTGTTCATGTGGGGGGAAATAGGGGACAGAGGAAGATGGAGATAACAACATTGTACATGACAATTGCAAATGATGGCAGGAGGTGCACCCAACTTTCAATGTGTGGTTGCAGAACTATAGGGCTGTAGGAAAATGTCCCTCCCTGTGTGGTCACCCATATTTTTTGCTAGATTGTATGGCTGGGTTTTGACTCTGTGCCCCGTGAGTATGATAACTAGGCCACAGTTCAGGTGCTATGACCTCTAAAAACACATTGAATTGATATACATCAAATTAGCATATTTAACTTACCTATGAGTCACTATCATATGGAACAAAGTGTATCCAAGGCCTGTAAGTTATATGTTACTAGTTGGCTGCAGCACATGTTGTGCCACCATTAAATTAACAATGCAAAACATAACTGCAGGCCTGTCACCTGCTGTGCAGATTTCAGCTGCTAGATTTGACTTGTCAAAATAACACTTTTTGACAGACCTCAACCTTCTTTTTGAATATTAATATGTTACCCCTAAGTAGGCCTTGAATATTCAATAGGACATGGTGTATGATATTTAAAAAAGGTCATAAAAAATAATATATAATATTTCCTTACATTAGTAATGCCTAAAGCTATTTTCACTGTGGCAAGGTTAGATGCTCCACATAAAAGCATAGAGCTACCTCTAATAACGTTAATTAAGCTATCTCTGTCTAGGAAAGAGATACAAATTTACTTCTTGGACTTTTTAAGATATTTATTACAAAGCCAATTAATTGGTAAAGTCAAATTTGTCACACATATTTTATGAAAGGTATGTATAAAACATCTATAACGTGCCTAAAGCCAATTTCCCTGAGCTTCCCCTATCAGGATGGCCTGGGTTTGTGTCCAGCTCCTCGCATATCTTCAAAGTAGGCAACACTGCCACATTCAAATACAGCTAACACCTGTGCCTGCACCTTCTGTTGTCCTTCCAGTCATCCATGCATCAATACTAGTGGGAGAAAAGTTGCCTTTCAAACTGGTTTTGAGTGACCATAAAAGAGAGGTTGCTCATTTCCCTGGCAACACCTCTAGGATGGTTACAGGAGCTCTGTGCAAGGGAAAAAAGGCTCTGCCATGTTGGTGGTAGGCAGAAAGGGGTGATGTGACATTATTTGCACTAGGGAACACAGGAACTGCTAAAAAAATAGGGATGGTTATGGTTACACCTGGAAACCTTATCCCTCTTGTACAGTGAGGAGACAGGAGTCACCCCCACTCACAGGCTAATGGCAGTCATAAATGTGGCATCCCTGGGCACCCACTTCAGAATGATACTTGGCCTATGGAAGACAGAAGGAGGGCTGCAGCTCTCACTATGTTCTTCTCTTGATGCCAGAATCTATCAACACCAATCCCTCTTTGATTTCAAAACACAGCTTTGTTGATGCCACCATTGAAGGAGAACTGATTGATGCAAGAGACATCTGGGGTGCAAAAATGTGAACCTTTTCTGCCAGAACTTTTCCCGGCTACAGCCAATGGTTTTGCCAAGGATCCATGCTGACACCAGAATCATTTGATGTCGATAACCATATCTGTATGGCAGTACTATTGCCAGCTTCACTGAAGGCGGTCGACATTGGGAGAAAACGTTTTCATGGAAATAAGCCTGGTCCCTGTATCTGACCAGTGCTTCATTGTGGTTGCCTTTAACTTGCATTTAGGTACCAGTCAAGCACAACCAAATGACTGCTATTGGCACATAATGTTCTTGATGCTATTTGTATTGAAAAGTTTAAAAATTAATATCTCTGGTTCCCCTCATAGGATGTTTGTTCTTTCAATTTAAATTTTGTTCATTAATATATTGTCTATTTGTGTAAATTGAAGTGAGATTTCTATTATGTTGTGTTTATGACTTTTTAACTGTTTTGGTAAGTCTGAATGTTTTACACATTTTGTTAAGTTAAGCCTGTCAACTCTGAGCCATAGCTACCAGGGATTCAGCTCAGATTTAAAAGACTGAAACCTGTACTGGGCCTAACAAGATTAGTGAAATTATTACTTGTTGTCTACGTTAGAACCCATAGTCTTAGGGTGGTCTACCCTCTAACTTTTTGCCTGCCTCCCTCCATTTTCTGACCTTGATTTTGCTGGCTTTAGGGCTCTGTGCAATATATCACTGCCAGCCAGTGCTAAAGTGCTTGTGCTCTCACCCCTAAATCAGGGTATCATTGGCTTAACCCCAACTGGCAGATTTAATTTACTTATAGGTCCCTAGTAAAGTAGACTACATGTGCCCAAGTCCTGCATATTAAATACTACTAGAGGGCCTCAAGCACTTAGTGTGCCACCCACCTATGTAGCCCTCTAACCATGACTCAGGCCTGCCACTGCAGAGCCTGTCGGTTCAGTTTACACTGCTACTTTGACCTGACAAGATAAACCTCTTGCCAGGCCAAAACCTTCCCTTATTGTACATATAAGTCATCCTTAAGATATGCCCTATATGACCCACAGGGCAGGGTGCAATGTATTTAAATGGCCGGGCATGTACTTTTAGGTCTTACATTCCCTGGTAGTGAAAAACTCTTAAATTTGTGTTTACTATTGCAAGGCCTACTCTCCCATAGCATACCTTTGCTGTTACTTTAAAAACAAATTAATTGTGATTCCCAACTGAAAAGAGATAGACATTTCAAGTTTGGTGTCTCTGGACTGACAATTTAAAATTGCAAAACATGGCAAAGTTGGTTTTTAAATTGAAGTTCTGAAAATGCCACTTTCAGAAAGTTGAAATGTTCTTATTTTAGCCATTTGGTGCCTACTGCCTGTCTCCAATAAATATCTGGGGTGGGGTGACAGCTGGGCATGTGCATTCCCTCTAGTCCGCCACACACAAGGGAAGCTTAGGTGTGACTGATGGGAAATCCTGGGCAGGATGGGGGTGGGGGGGAACTGGCATTTACACCTGAATGGGCAGTGTCCTGTCCCACACAAAAGGCTGCATACCCCCGTGTAGTGAGTCTGGAGCCAGGGTAGGAAGGAAGGACCTCTGTGCACTTCAAAGACATTTCTGTGATGTCTCCACCACTTCAAAGGTACAAATGGGTGTAAGTACTGGACCTCCGACAACACCAACTCAGTACACCTCTAGACCTGTGAATACTCTGCCGGAAAGAAAGACTGCTGTGTTGCTACAAGGACTGCCACTCTGCCAAGCTTCTACTTTGCTGAACTCCTGCTTTGCTGCACTGACCTGATGCCCTCTTGCTGGGGTAGGAGAACTTGACCTACAACCTCCATCTTGAACACAGGACCCCTTAGTGACTTCAAGGGCTAGCCTACTAGGCTCCTGATCTGAGCAAAAGGGACAAGACAGGCTCTCCACTGCTCATGTACCCTTCTTTAACAAGCTTCTGACCCCCAGCAGGTGCCTCCCAGGTCCTTCCCCCTTCAAAGTGTTTTTTGGCTCCTTAAATCAAGCTTTTGGGCTCTTCGTGATCATGAATGGACCCACTCACACAGTGCAGCTTGCCCAAAGAATCCGCACAAGCTGCTATAGGTTTGTCTCTTTGCACAGCAAGTATCACCACTCAGAACCGCAAGGCTCCGTCTGCCTGTCCAAAATGCCAAGTCGAATCTCCACATCTGTGGACCACAGTCACCAACGCTCTCCTTGCTCCTGGCAAACTTCTTCCCATGAATTGGACTCTTGGCCCAATTCTTTAGAAGGTACAACTTCAATGGGAATTATCTGGGGCAGAATACGATGCACACTTCATTGCGGTTGACCTGAGCTTTTGGATTTAACCTGATCTATTACACCCAGATATACCCACTTGGCACTTGATACTTTTAAGCACTATAATGAATTTTAATCATTAAATATTTGTAACTCAAATTCTACTTATTGTATTTTTGCTATTTTGGTCTGGTCTTGTTTTGCTCATAAAATCAGTTCTTCTAACTAGGTGTAGATTATTTTTGTGTGGTGTAGTGTTGCACAAATACTTTAGTCATTTCCTCTTAAGTAAAGCCTGAGTGCTCTGTACGAGGAGGAGCACAGGCTAACCTAAGGTGTGTTTGTGACTTACCCTGACTAGGATTGTGGTTCCTGCTTGGACAGGGTACATACCTCTGCCAAGCAGAAACCCTATTTCGACCAGTCTACTGCAATCCACCTCAATTATTAATCTTCTTTCTCACAGTGGCAATAAAAGTATTGATGATATGACAAAGTTCTGCTGCCATGTTATGTTTATCAGTTTGTTAACTATAACTATAAACTCTGCTTTAGCTAAATTATGATGATGGTAAGTAAAGCTGTACTATATTTAATGATTGTTAGCTATACTGAATTACATACTTTGTACTTGAAATAATAACAAGAAATAATGAGCTATTTAAAAAACAGACTGGATAGCTAAAATGCACTCCATTGCACCTATAGACTAGTGATGATACATTGGTTGAAAAAAATGCCATCATCAACCTGTACATGAATCCACGTAGAATTATGTAAATGCTGAATAGCATATAACAGAAAACAATTGATTTGAGAAGCATGAGAAGCATTAATCTTAGTCCACAATTTATCCCTAACAACTCTATCAAACATGATCAAAAGAAATAAAACAACTTTATATATCACCCTTTCTTTTGCAAAAGTCCTTCTAGATTAGTGTAATAAGGGCCGTTAAACAGTCATAGGTTCTGTGCTTAGGACTCACTCCCTATAAATAATTAAATGCAAGAATGTTGTTTTGGACCTCTTTCTTCAATACTAAAGGCCTGATTTAGGTCTTGTGCAGGGAATATTCCATCACAAACATGACCGCTATCCCATCCTCCTTACTACAATCCCATAATATCCTATAGAGATTGTAATAAAGCAGATTGGATATTCGCCTTGTTTGTGATGGAGTATTCCTTCTGCCAAGACCTAAATCAGGGCCTTAATCACCTCAGGATCACAGATAACAGTTTATTGTAAAATGGCCATTGGAACAACAAAAGGTAACAGGAGGAATGCTTGTGAAAATCGCAACCAATAGTAATCCCATGGACCACATTCCAGTCCATTGTTTTTTTGCCACATCCATAAATCCAGAAAAGGAGCACATACATGTAAATCAATCTTGTTACTGATAATGTTTGAGCAGTGAGCCAATTGTAATTATTTTAAGCCACATTCCAGTCCATTACTTTTTCTTTAGAGTACCATTTTGGACAGTGAACAACCTTAGGGTAATACATAATTTTGGTTGCACCGTCATATGTTACAGAAGTGACATAATAATGTAATCAACAATAAATATATTGTGTGCTTTAAAGTTACTAATTTAAAGTGTAGCATCTCACTTGTATTACTGAAGGTGCATTCAGAGTAGAGGATTAGAGATTCATATATATGTGTGTTCTAATATTTGATTGTAACATGCTGAAATGTAGTAAATGGGCACATTCGTATATGTGTACTCTGATTATGATATCATGGTGAAACTGCATATTACCATGTTTCATTTATAATTCTTGTTTCCATTTCTAAATGCAAGAAGCACATTTAATCATGTATTTCGAATGTGCATTCAAGGACCTTTAGATTAGCATAAACAAAGACATGAAAAATGTGGTTTCTTGTATTTAACCTTCAACGTGGAGTTTTGCTTGTGATGCAATATTCCTTCACTGCAGGTGCATCCGTTCGAGTCTATAGTTAATGAAAGCCATGTAGGTGCATTGAAGTTAGTGGGGTACAAGAGTATACTTTGGCAAGTACAAAAGAGTGTTAACAAACTGAGTAGAAAGAGCTCCTGTTTGTGTACCAAACAGCAAGAGACTCTCAAAGCCATCCTGATGTCCAATTTGTGGGATGTGAGGTTTGATGCCAGTTGCCAATTTTAACTGTGCATGGAAGGTGAGAAACTACTTGTGTGGATGACATAGCTTTCTCAAAGGTTCTGTAGGTTTAAGTGGTACTTACCTAGTTAGAGAGGGGCAGATTTCCTTGAGACTTGGAGGGATACAGACCTCTCTACTCTCTATTCCTTTGTGTGACATTATGCTATTCATCACCTTTCTATCAGAACTTCAACTGAGGTTTCTTTCCTATAATCCCTGAGACTAAATTAGGTTATTCTTTTAGCTTAGTTTAGGGTAATTAGATTAATTTTGATTCGTGAATAATTAGGCAAGAGGACAGCAACTTATATACAGATCATCAGATTCTGTTTCTCATCTTTTGTATTGCCTTAACCGTAATTCTCATATGCCTTATGCTTATACGATTTAACCTCATTCAATGCTTTGCTGAACCTTTGGTGATATTGTACTTATATTACATGTTCATGAGATTCATTTATATCAGTTTGGCTCTTAATTTGGAATAACCTTTTGAACTTTATCCTCTGCCTCCTGGATTTAATGTGTGACCAAATCAGGTACACTGTCAATTTAATTGAAAGTTTGATTTGAACTTTCCTTTACTTCTTCATCATCCTAAAAAGGCCTGTCGGAAGAAGAAAAATAAAATTATGGGCCTGAGCATCATCACTTAAATAAATCTGCTTCTGTCCACTTCCAATAGACACAGTCCAGGCCGATAGGCCATGCCTCTACCTTCATATTGACAAAACTAGCAACTCCAGGTTGGATTCATATTTACTGGCCACATCAGTGAGATTCAGATGTAAGTATAGTGAACTATTAGCGGAGTAAATGGGTGACTTTAGAACATGCAGTCCGTTCCAGCTGTTATATGGTTATCTGGGCAAACGCTGCTACTCTAGTTTGTATGACAATATTCCTACCTATGCGAGTATTAATAAGTACATCAGGTATCATTTGAACAAGGATTTACTGTATACTAAAGATCAGTGTTGAAATGTTAAAGAGTATAATTTGCAGAAAATCTGACACTGTTGTCAAAGCTGCACAGAACAAAAGAACAAGCACAGAGACACCCTATTGTGCAGACATTTGCAACGTTATCTTGTCGCATAAATATAAAATTACATTTCTCATCAACCTAACAATGAAACATGTAGAGAAAGTACCTTACAAGCTATTACATTAGAAACCTACTAATACAAGATAAACAAAATATTTGATTTAACCTTTTTAAAATAGAATGCTAAATGATGAACCATTGTAATTTCTTGAGTTTTTGACATTGGAAGAAATAAAAACTGGTCTTTCGTAAAAGCACAGCAAATATGTGTCATGCTAAAGAGCACCTTAGTTTATCCCTTATTTTTTTCTGTGGCCAAGAGCTTTTTTGCTGTTGAAAATTGTAAGTAATTCATTCTTAGGCTGCTTTGTCCCAGCACACTGAAGCCCACAGTGACAGTGCAGATTTTCATATCTTTCTTTGAGCTAATACACAACCTTTATCCTGCAAACAAACATCACAACACCTTAAAGGAACGGTTGAAATTTAGACTTTGATAGCATCCAGTCATGAACAAATAATGCACACTTTTATCAAGCAGAGGAGAACCATGAAATGCTGAAGTCGGTAATTCTTGAACCTGACTTCCATGTTCTAAAACCAAAGTGAAAACTACATTTCTTTTGGTGAAATGTCTCTTAAGAACTTTCTAGATGTCAAATAAAAGTCAAGACAATTTTAACCTGGTCCCAAGGACTCTCAAAATCTAGTACTTGTGGTTTATAACAATACCTTTCTTAGCAGTGCTCCTAGAAGACCTGTCCACATCTCTTCTAATTTCCATCACGTTTCAGCACCCTTTTCATATTCTTCACCTGGTCAATATCTCAATGAAATGGGCCACTTCGCTACCCAATTTATGGACAGAAAAAAAGACCATCCCTCGAATGATCTCTCAATGCCCACAATTAGCAGCTTCTACCTACTAAGCCAACTGCATTAAGTGGCCAGTGATTAATTTGATCTAGTGGTTGCAGGCTGGCCCCATCGGCACTTATTTTTTCTAATTAGACTTCCACCCAGACCAAGAGAGACAAAAACAAAAAAAGGGGGAAAGATTGATGAAGAGAAAGTCAAAGAGTAACAAAGAAAAAAACAAGGGAGGCAGGACTTGCCAACAATGGAAGATGGCCAACTTCTAATTTGCTCCATGCGGACCACCTCAGGAGATGTTTGCGGAAAAACCTTAAGCCTTTTAATCAATGCAGGATTAAGCTAATGTTGTCCAATCAGGCAGGAGAAGTCTAGGGGACTTTAATGCACCATTGACAATCTCGGCTCAACTGGCCTGCAACCATGTCCATTACTACTACGGCCTGAACCAATAGTGGATCAAGGACAGATCAAAACTTTCCAATGGATACCAACGCTTTTTTTGCATTTTGGGAAGATATGAACTTTGGGCCCTATCACTCACTCATAATACTCCAAACCAAAAGTTAGAAAGGTCACGTTACCAATCTGGGCTCCATGCGGAGCCTACACAGAAGAGTAAAATGAAGTGTCATGACGGGGACAAAAAAACTGCTGTTATCTTTACACATGGTAGCGCACCTCACAAAATGCCCCACATTTGTTTTTGCTTAGTATATGTTAATACTAACGGTTAACTACCTGCCAATCATTCTACAGACATTGAGGCCATCAGGTCATGGACATACAAGCAGCTTTATCCAGAATTCATTAACGCAGGCCAGAGCACCGTGGCCATGACAAAGCCATATACCAAAGAAGAGCGCTGGCTTTCAGAACCTGACATAATTATCAATAAATCATTTGATCTCTCCAGCCCTGCACCATAGACAATACCTACCCAAGATCAATAACATATGGAGAAGGCCAGTTCTCTGAGCAATTACACCATCACTACCATGTTCACTTATGCAAACCTAAGTCCGCAACAAGCAGCACAAATCAATAGCGTGTATACATCTACAGCTCTTTCAACTTCACCCCCACATCAGGACAAAACATCTCAATCCATATTAAACCTGACAGCCTTACCCTATGCTTCTGACAGGTACAAGCCTGTTAGATCATAAAATGCAGCACAAAAATGTACAATAGCCACTTAAAAGTACAGTACATCCGGAAGATGGCATGGTTTTACATCCCAAAACATTTTTTCTATAGAGAGATAACAGAATTACACAGTGAAACACAAACTATAGAAATCGCAACTCTCCAGCACCACAAGTGATTTCAGCATCCATCCCAGTCCTCTCAGCATCCAAACTCCAATAGGACGTTGCTCTATTTCCACACATATGGACGATGGCTCCTAACTACAATAAAAATCTGGAAGACACAGGAGCATAATATCAAATGACACTTCCTCTCATAAAGTGCCTGCAACATTAATGTTCAGTGACATGCTGGAATATGAAAACAATATGGCTTCCACAGCCATGAAGGAAAAAAACTAGAGGAAGGTATATAGTTTGCCCTTAAGAATAGTAGAACACAGGCATAGGCACAAGGATGGGCCTCCTTGCACTTGTAAGTGGTGCACAGTAGAGTAACTGTTACTCTGTCTGCCTCATACAGACCAGTCCATCATCTCCATCAACATGTCACACATATGAAGAACAGTTGTAATGGCAGGTAGAGGAGAATGGTATGTGTCAGTAAAGAGCATACTCACAATACCATTGTCAGAAACCTATCTTTTTGCAATTCTCAAACATCCAAAAGTAATTGGGGACGTCGAGGACTAGGGAGTGGAGAATTCTCATCCAGTGACTTTAGAAGAGAGAGCTGGGAGGGTATTGCCTGTAGGTATGAGTACTTATGATGTCATGGGGAAGAGGCACACTAACAAAAAGGCCAATGTAGATGTGCAGATATTCCAAGATCTCATAGGTCTAATGGCAGATGTGAGATGTCCAGATGCTACGCATATCAGATTTAGCAGTAGGAGGAACGTGGATTTTACTCCGTTTTGCTACACACTTCTTTCAGTGTGCAGCTTAACTCTGCTAATGCAGTCTGTCCAGGAAGGGGGGGTCCGATTCTCAAAATAGTCATTAAGGAAAACTATATGCACAATTTTATTAACAAACCATCATTATTCTTATCAAATTACCGTATTTTTGAAATAATCATTTTGTGAATTCAAAGCAACAAGTGTAAACAATTTACACCTTCAAATATATTAAAAACACTAATTTTAAGCAAACAACTGTGGTTTATAAGTAATAGTATGTGTTTGTGTGTCTGTGGTTGTCCTGATAATGCTACAACTAGGAAGCAAGAACTCTACAAATCATTAGTAGCCTTCAGGTAATCAAAAAAAGTCAAAATACTTCTTATATGTTGGGTATGGTAAAATGTCATCCTGTAATAGATCTATATAAAGAAATAGAAATGAACACTGTTGGAAAGTGGATTATTGGTAAGGGCAGGTAAGTACCCACACTTAGCAATAGGCCACAAATCCCATAGTTTGGCAACGAGCAGGTAGACTTAACTTAGGAGAAAGGTGTGTAAAGCATTTAAAAATCACAAAACAGTAAATAAGTAAAACACAATAAAATTCCAACACCAATTTATAAGTAAAAAATTATATTTTTATCTTTAACATGACACTAAAACAACCAAAATCCAATAAATGGAACCAAAGATATGAATTTTTAAAGAACAAATGTTTCTAGCGCATAGAAACTAAAAGGGCCAATCTGGACATCTGGTTGCACTCGAAAATTGGAGGCCAACCGCTATGGAGCCCTGCTCGGCTACAGTGGGCGGGATGCCTCGGTTAAAGCTTTACCTTCCGACTTAGTCTTTTTTTTAAAGATTTTTGTCTCCGGGACGAAGTCGCAAGTTAGATCTGACCTCCTTGGAGACCTCTTCGGATACACGTCACAGGAGACCTCAGTGAAGGATTCTACGTTCGGACTTAGTTGATTTTTTTTATGGAAATCTTTGTCCGGGACCAACTTGAAATTGAAGCCGACCTCCCTGGAGCCCTCCTCGGATACACAGCATGGGAAGCCTCGGTCAACTTTTTATGTTCGGACTTAGAACGTTTTTTGGAGCTTTTTCCCTCCAACGTCAGACGACCCTCGACAGCAAGCTGATTTTAGGTCAACATCGTTAGATTACCTTTTCACGTGCCCTCTGTGAAATCCTGGAAGTCTGGGGCTCTAGAGCTTTTCAGCAGGACAAATTTGCAAGTCAGGCCAAGTCGCGGTCGACGTAAGCTTGCTTGACTCCTGATGTTGGGTCGGTCCACTTATGGAGCTTTTTTCCAAACTTGCTCCAAACTTCTGGATCTTCTCCCAGAAGGTCTTTGAAGGTCTTTTAGGAGTCCACAACTCACCCCAACGTTCCAGAAGCTCTGAGTTGCTCCTTGAGGTTTAGGACTCCAACTCCCAGAAAGCACCTGGCTCAAATCCAAAAATGACCATTGGTCACTGGTCAGCAGGTCATTTTTTCAGGACGTGACCCAGGAGACTCTATTCAGCTATTTTCTACCTGTAGAAAACAGGGAGTTGCTTCTTGAAGCAGTAGAAGACAGGTAAAGTCCTTTTAGTGTTGAAGCCCAAGTATGCAGCTGGTGCAGTTCTCCAGAGTGCAGTGTCCAGGTGCAGGTCAGGGGTCCAGTGGGACAGTCCTTCTTCTTCTTGTCTTGTTCCTCATAGGGATCTGAGGTGGGGTACATCTCTGACTGTTTTATCCTTGCTCCTGGGGGTGGAAAGCAGGAGGGCTCTGTCCAATCACATGCAGGCCTCCACCCTCTTGAGTGACCACTTCCTGGGAAGTGTGGCAAAAATCAATCCCAGGGAACAACATTCTCCAAAACTCCAAGATGGCAAAAATTCTATCTTAGAGGTTAGGTCTGGCTGACCTCACCCACTGGTGTAGCTAGGATTCCCTTGGCACACTCCTTTCCAGCCCTCTCTTAATCTAAACAGTGGGAACCTGGCTGGCTGCGTTGCAGGAAATGGGGGCGGTGCAGCTGCTGTCCCAAATGTCTTTCCCTCCTTTGAAGACCAGTTTGGCTGCTGTCTCCCCATCCTGTTTCACCATCTGCCCGAGGCAGATCTCCTCCCACCAGATGTTTCCTTAGTGTCATACAAGGCCACTTCACACCTCATCAAGGCAGCCTGGCCAGGCTGCAAGAGGCTGGCCAATCAGAGAGGGGCACTACAGAGCTGAAACTGGTAACTTTTAGGTTCTAAATTCTTTCTAGGTGCAAGTTATATTCACTTCAACATTGGCAAGTTGTTGAATTTATTATAACTTTTAATTTGATACTAAACATGCCATATTTTGCTCCTTGTTATAGAAAATAAGACTTTATTATTTTAAAATAAACTCTCTCTTGTTAGCCTATGGTGCCCATTCACTACAATGGGGGAAACAGATTTAGCTATTTTTCCCTCACCAGGACTTATAAAACATTGGTGGTCATTACAACCCTGGCGGTCGGTGTTAAAGCGGCGGTAAGACCGCCAACAGGCCGGCAGTAAAAAATTTGCAATTATGACCGTGGCGGAAACCGCCAACAAAGACAGCCACTTTAACACTCCGACCACCACGGCGGTACAAACAAACAGCGCGGCGGTCACCGCCAACAGACAGGCGGGAGACAATGTACCGCCCACACTATTATGACAGGCCAATCCACCACCTTTTCCGGGGCGGATTCACCGCGGATAAAAACACGGTGGAAACAGGAATCCCGAAGGAAAAATATGCTCACTTCTACACACCCCACGAGGAATGAGGACGCCATGGACCCGGAACTCCAAATTCTACCTGCAATAGTCTTCCTGCTCCTCTACCAGGAGCACGAACGCCGACGGCGAAGACCACGGTGTGTACTGCACCTACGACACAGGGGAGGGGGGAGGCAAAAAACAGGGACACACACACGCAACACCCCCACCCTCACCCACTACAACATACACACTAATGCATATCAATACATCACAGTTAGACCCCCCAAACCCCCAGAAGAATGCAAAGATAATAAAAAATGAGTGTAACCATTGTAATATATTAAAAGCAAGTAGGCAGAAAAATATATATACACCATGTACATAATATATACCAAGCATAGTAGTCCAGGTAGTGCTCTAAGAAAGTCTGTGGAACACTGGGACCACACGGTATGGGCGAGGCCCACACAAGATCCCCGACCATGATGGAGAGAACACTGCAGGGGCATCAGAGAGCAACTAAACAGGCACCTCAGGGGGAGGGAAAGGGGGGGCACCTCAGCCGCTTGAGTGCACAATGCCAAATCCACGAGGGGGCCACATGTCCACTGTTCAATCATGGGGAGTGCAAAGCCACAGTCTCTCAAGTCTCTATAGTGGGTGGGTTGCCCACTGTTCAATTCCTGGGGAGTGCAAAGCCACAGTCTCTCAAGTCTCTACAGTGGGTGGGTTGCCCACTGTTCAATCCTGGGGAGTGCAAAGCCACAGTCTCACAAGTGGATAACAGTCTCCACTGGTTCTGGAGGGGGCATGGTGCCCAGAGTGCTTCATCCTGCTAAGGACAGAGGTTGTGGATGACAGTCTCCACTGGTTCTGGAGGGGGTATGGTGCCCAGAGTGCTTCATCCTGTTAAGGACAGAGGTAGTGGATGACAGTCTCCACTGGTTCTGGAGGGGGCATGGTGCCCAGAGTGCTTCATCCTGCTAAGGACAGAGGTTGTGGATGACAGTCTCCACTGGTTCTGGAGGGGGCATGGTGACCAGAGTGCATCATTCAACCCGTGACGGTCAGTGCCCTTGCCGCTCATGGGCCAGCGGTGCTTGAGATGGCGGTGCCCTGTTCAGCGGTGCTTGAGATGGCGGTGCCCTGTACAGTGGTGCTTGAGTTGGCGGTGCCCTGTGCAGCGGTGCTTGAGTTGGTGGTGCCCTGTGCAGCGGTGCTTGAGTTGGCGGTTCCCTGTTCAGCGGTGCTTGACATGGCGGTGCCCTGTTCAGCGGTGCTTGAGTTGGCGGTGCCCTGTTCAGTGGTGCTTGAGACGGCGGTCTCCATTGCAGGGTCTCAGCTGCTGGCGGTCCTTTATGACCCAGCGGGGCTTTTGCTGGCGGTCCTTCATGGCCCCGTGGGGCTTTTGCTTGCGGTCCTTCATGGCCCAGCGGGGCTTGTGCTGGCGGTCCTTCATGGCCCAGCGGGGCTTTTGCTGGCGGTCATTCATGGCCCAGCGGGGCTTGTGCTGGCAGTCCTTCATGGCCCAGCGAGGCTTTTGCTGGCGGTCCTTCATGGCCCAGCGGGGCTTTTGCTGGCGGTCCTTCATTGCCCAGCGGGGCTTTTGCTGGCGGTCCTTCATGGCCCAGAGGGGCTTGTGCTGGCGGTTCTTCATGGCCCAGCGGGGCTTGTGCTGGCGGTCCTTCATGGCCCAGCAGGGCTTGTGCTGGCAGTCCTTCATGGCCCAGCGGGGCTTTTGGTGGCAGTCCTTCATGGCCCAGCGGGGCTAGTGCTGGCGGTGGCCTCCTGGGCAGGTGGGCTGGTGCTGGCCTCCTGGGCAGGTGGGCTAGTGCTGGCGGTCCTGTCCTGGGCAGCTGGGCTTGTGCTGGAGGTGGGCTCCGGGGCATCGGGGATGATGGCGGTCTTCTCCTCCCTGCTGCTCTTCCCCGACTTGCCGGGTTTCTTGTGGCCCTTCCCCACCTTGGAAGCTGTCACAGCTGGCTCCACACATCCAACGGGACCCCTGGGAGGGGCTTTGGTTGCTGGAGTCTTCCCCCTCTCCCGCCGGGCACTGGCCAACTTCTGATGCTTCACAGGTGGGGGACTGTCTGTGCTGTGGCTCCGTGCCACACTGCCTGCCCTGGTGGCCGGTGCACTCCAGATTCCGGTGACTACAGGTACCACTGGTCCCGGAGATGTTGTGGCTGAGGAGCTAGTTCGGGACCTAGGAGACGGACGGGGTGGGGGAGGTGTGGGAAAGAGGTCAAGGGTGGACAGGAAAAGTTTTTTGGACACACTGGGATGGGTAGCTGGAGGGGGTTTGGGAGTGGAGGAAGAGTTGGTGGTTGTAGGAGGTGTACGTTTGGTGACTTTGGGTGAAGGTGCATGCACTGGAGGCTGTTGTGAGGTGGATGGCTGTTGGGTGGGTGTGTGCCTGCGTTTGTGTATCTTGGGAAGGGGCGTCACAGACACACTGGGAGAGGACACAGGGGATGTGTGAATGGTAGTGGGGGTGGTGACTGCACGTGAGCGGGGTGTGGTGGTGGGTGTGCTGGAGAGGGACGTAGTGGCTGTAGAGGTAGTGCATGCAGGTGTGAGTGTAGACGAGACTGGGAGGGAGGAGGAAGACGAGGAGGAGGGGGACACCGTGGAGGCAGTGGATGTTGGTATTTCTGCATGTGTGTGATGCTTGCGTGAGTGCCTGTGGGATGTGTGGTGCTTATGTTTGCCAGAGCTTCCTTTGTGTGTTGACGTGTGTGCATGCTGGTCTGTAGGTGTGCTTGGGATAGGCTGAGGTACAGGGGATTGGGTCTGGGTGGAGGAAGTTGGAGGGGGGAGGCTAGAGACGGGGACAATGGCTGCCATCAGTGCTGAGGCCAGAGTCGGAAAAGCTCGCTGAAGAGCCGCCTGACCAGAATGAATGCCCTCCAGGAATGCATTTGTTTGTTGCAACTGCCTCTCTTCACCCTGGATGGCATTCAAAATGGTAGACTGTTCAACAGTGAGGGACCTGAGGAGGTCAATGGCCTCCTCACTGAGGGCAGCAGGGGTGACTGGGGCAGGGCCTTAGGTGCCTGGGGCGAAGGTGATGCCCACCCTCCTGAGTGAGCGGGCATGGGGCAAAGGCTGAGGGGCTGCTAGAAGGGCGGTTCTGGTAGGGGGGGTGGCGGATGTACCTGTAGATGCGCGGGGCACAGATGTTGCCCCCACCACAAGGGGGCTCCCATCAGAGGACGAGTCTGTGTCACTGGTGTCAGCTCCTATCCCCGCTGTGAAGCTCCCCACGCCCTCCGTCCCACTGGTGAACTCCGAGTCCGTAGTCTCGCCCTCCAGGGCCATCTGGGATGCAGCTCCCTCTTGCTTCGGTGCCACTGCTCCTCCGCCTGATGATGCTAATGCACACAAGAACAGGGAGACCACAGAAACGGGGGGGAAGACAGAAGAAAGACATGTTGAGTGCATGCATTACCGCTACCATTGGCGGACACAACAGACACAGAAGCCCCCTGCACTACGCAGCGCTCTTGGGGTCCACTGTTCAATTCCTGGGAAATGGCCTACAAGGATATGGACAACATCTGCACACATAGATGACACAGGGCATGACTAGGTGTACTTGGCACTCCACAGAGGTGGGGTGGGGTGCCACATGGCCTGCCTTACGGAGGGGCCTTGCCTACGGAACTCGCCCTGGCCTAGGGAAACCCACTGTCCACCCAGACACCTCCACTGCGTGCAAAGTCAGCAGAATGAGAATGTACTCACCCCCTTGTGGCTGCTGTGATGCCCTCAAGCGCCCATCCAACTCCGGGTAGGCCACCGCCAGGATCCTGAACATCAGGGTGGTCATGGTGCGACGGGCACCCATCCCACATTGGGAGGCCATCCCCAGCTGAGCCTCCGCCGTCTTCTTGCTCCAGCGGCGAATGTCCTCCCATCTTTTCCGGCAGTGGGTGCTCCGTCTCTGGTAGACCCCCAGGGTCCGGACGTCCTTGGTGATGGCACGCCAAATATCTTTTTTCTGGTGGGCGCTGACCTACATGAAATGTACAGGGGGAAAAAGAGAAGTTATTACCAACTGCACCGTCAAACTGATTGGCCCCCATCCCTACCCTTGCCATGTGGCACATGCATTCACCGTCTTTCATGCACGCAGCACTCTCCCCCCCTTCCTTCTTACATCCAGCCCTCTCCACACAGGCATAGCCCATACAACATGCTCCCTCTGTACTTACCTGTTTGTCTGGAGGACCCCAGAGTAGCGTGTACTGGGGGAGGACCCCATCCACGAGCTTCTCCAACTCCTCCGATGTGAAGGCAGGGGCCCTTTCCCCAGACACTCGAGCCATTGTCTCTTCCAGACCGAGGTCACAGCAGCACTTGCAGTGCAGGTCCTCTCCTGTCGAAGATCAGGTATCGAGTGATTGAACAGATAGAAAATGGCAGTCACGTCCACGGCGGTGCGTACCGTCACCGCCGGCGTACATCGTCATTGGCTCCTGGGACCCATAGGGTCCAATGTTAACCAATGCAGCATTGCGCCGCGGTCTTCGACCGCCTACCGCGACAGTGTACAACGCCAGCGCAGTTACCTCACATCCCATTGTCCCACTTTACAGGTCAGGCAGCCGCCATTTCAGGGGCCCACATGGCTTCATTTTCAACTGCGTCACACATACCTAGGCCTAGACTCTACACACATACAGGACATCTTTTGTGTATGAATGGTGTTCTGTGTAAACTGTGGGTACGTACTTCTGATTTGTTTGACTCTGTGCTCGCTGTTGTCCTTCATAGGCACCGTCCGCTGGGACATGTGAGGAGATGGCGGCATCCTCCGGTGTACCGACCGTTGGTGGACCTGTCGACAATGGAGGAGCGACATGTGATAATCACATACAGGCTTGACCGTGCCATAATCCAGGAACTGTGTACCCAGTTGGAGCCAGACCTGATGTCAGCAATCCGCCATCCCACAGGAATCCCCCCTCAAGTGCAGGTGCTGTCAGGGCTCCATTTCCTTGCAAGTGGTTCTTTTCAAACAACAGTGGCCATAGCATCAGGGATGTCCCCGCCTATGTTTTCCAACGTATTGTCCAGAGTGTTGTCTGCCCTTCTGAAACACATGCGGAACTACATCGTTTTTACTCAGGTGGAGGATTTGCCTACAGTGAAAGGTGATTTCTATGCCCTGGGACACATCCCCAACATCATAGGTGCCATTGATGGGACCCATGTGGCTTTGCCCCCCCCCACAGGAGTGAACAGGTGTACAGAAACCGGAAGAGTTATCATTCGATTAATGTACAGATGGTATGTTTGGCAGACCAGTACATCTCCCATGTGAATGCCATGTTCCCTGGCTCAGTGCATGATGCCTACATCCTGCGGAATAGCAGCATCCCTTATATGATGGGTCAACTCCAGAGGCACAGTGTGTGGCTATTAGGTGAGCACCTGGAAGCAATTCAGTGGGAATGGTTGTCTGGGTCTGGGGATATCCCTCCAGGTTAGTGTGTGTCCAACAGTTGTCCCTCACCGTTTGCAGGGGACTCTGGTTACCCCAACCTGTCATGGCTACTGACCCCAGTGAGGAATCCCAGGACAAGGGCAGAGGAATGCTACAATGAGGCCCATGGGCGAACTAGGAGGGTGATCGAGCCGACCTTTGGCCTCCTGAAGGCCAGGTTTAGGTGCCTCAATATGACAGGTGTATCCCTATTCTACTCACCAAAGAAGGTGTGCCAGATCATCGTGGCCTGCTGTATGCTTCACAACTTGGCTTTGCGATGACAGGTGCCTTTTCTGCAGGAGGATGGTCCAGATGGCGGTGTTGTGGCAGCTGTGGAGCCTGTGGACAGTGAAGACGAGGAAGCAGAGGATGAAGACATGAACAACAGGGACTCAGTGATCCAGCAATATTTCCAGTGAGACACAGGTAAGAGTACAGACCTGCCTACTACATGTACTTTAAAACTAATACCTCTCTACTGTCTGTTGTTTTCACCCAGTGTATGGTCACTGAGTTGTCACTTTCCCTTACGATTTCACAGATGTGGGTCCCACTGTGTGACATCTGCTTAGATTCCTCATGGACTAGAGCTGTGTGACACAGGTATGTTGACATTACAATTGAAAGGGCATTTTGTCACTGTAATTGCTTATACACTATTTCGAAATCACAGATAGACTCCAGATTGTTTTGTGCTTCAAGGGTGTTTATTTAAGTGCTCAATATTGGAGGTGGTAGTGAAATGGTGAGGGGTGATGGTAGAGGAACGTCCATGGCAGAGTCCAGTCTATTAGTCTCACAGGTACCTTGCCCATATGGGCATTGGTAGTGGAGCTGGGGCAGTTTAAGTATGGACAGGGTGACAAAGTGGGACTGTAGGATGACAATCAGGGTGGTCTCATTTCTTGGCGGGGGTCTTGGCATCATGCTCTGTCTTTGTCCTGGATCTCAGGGACCGTTTGCGGGGTGGTTCTCCCTCTGCAGGGGGTGGGGTGCTGGTGTGGTGGTCCTGTGGTGGGGCGTCCTGTCCACTAGCGCCGGCAGAGGTGGTGGGCAGTTCATCGTCCATGCTAGTGTCAGGGGCCCCTTGTAGTGCCACAGTGTCCCTCCTGGTGTTGAGTACTTCCTTCAGCACCCCTACGATGGTGCCCAGGGTGGAGCTGATGGTTCTGAGTTCTTCCCTGAAGCCCATATACTGTTCCTTCTGCAGGCGCTGGGTCTCCTGAAACTTGGCCAGTACCGTTGCCATCGTCTCCGGGGAGTGGTGGTAGGCTCCCATGATGGAGGAGAGGGTCTCGTGGAGAGTGGGTTCCCTTGGCCTGTCCGCCCCCTGTCGCACAGCAGCCCTCCCAGTTCCCCTGTGTTCCTGGGCCTCCGTCCCCTGGACCATGTGATCACTGCCACTGCCCCCAGGTCCCTGTTGTTGCTGGGGTGGTGGGTTATCCTGGGTTTCCTGTAGTGGTGGACACACAGCTGATTGACGTGTCCTGGGGACGAAGGTATGGGCCCGCTGGGTGGGTGCTGTGCTGGTGTTTCCAGAGGGGGGAAGGTCTGTGGTGGCCTGTGACTGGGTGAGGGGTACCGACTGTCCCGAGGTCCCCGATGGGCCGGGCTGGTCATCTAGATCCAGTTGGACAGGGCTGCTGTCATCACTGTGGGCCTCTTCTGTTGGTGGTGTGGACATGTGTGGACCCTCCTGTCCGGTGACGTTGGGTAGGGGTCCTGCAGGGGTATAAAAGGATGGTTATTACATCTGTGTGTGTCATGGTGTGCAATGGGTGGGTGACCGTGTACCCCAGTGCTTGCATTCCTGTGTGGGACCTTGTGTGATGATGGTTTAGGGGGTTGTATGGGTATGTGCAGTGGGCATGCTTTAGTGATGGGTGTCCATGCTTTGTTGTTGCATGCAGGGCTTGGTGTTGGGATGGGTGGTTTGTGATGTTGGGACATATGTGAGGAGTTGGGGTGCTGGGGGTGAGAGTGAGGGTGGGGGTATGTGCTGGCATGCAGGTAGGGTGGGGGATGTGATAATTAAGATTTGTCTTACCAGAGTCCATTCATCCAGCTACTCCTGCGAGGCCCTCAGGATGCAGAATCGCCAAGACCTGCTCCTCCCAAGTTGTTAGTTGTGGGGGAGGAGGTGGGGGTCCACCGCCAGTCCGCCGAACCGCCAGGTGGTGTCTTGAGACCACGGAACACACCTTCCCCCGTAGGTTGTTCCACCTCTTCCTGATGTCCTCCCGATTTCTTGGGCGCTGTCCCACTGCGTTGACCCTGTCCACTATTCTTCGCCATAGCTCCATCTTCCTTGCTATTGAGGTGTGCTGCACCTTTGATCCGAATAGCTGTGGCTCTACCCGGACAATTTCCTCCACCATGACCCTGAGCTCCTCCTCCGAGAACCTGGGGTGTCTTTGCCGTGCCATGGGGTGGTGTAGGTGATGTGTGGGGTGGAGTGTGTGGTGATAAGTGTGCTGATATGTAGTGGTGTGTTGTGTGAGGTGCGTGGAAGTTCTGTGGGTGATAGTGTTGTGTGCCTGTGGATGCTGTTGTTCTTGCTGGTGCTGTCTCTCTCTGGCCTTCTTTTGGAATTTTTTGTCGTATGGGTTTGTGGGTGTGTGTCTTATATTGTAATGGGTGTGTGGGAGTGGTGTGTGTATGTGTATCAGGTGTGTGTATTTCGAATTGTCAAATGTGGCTGTGTTTTGTCAGAGTGTGTGTATTTTGAGCGCAGCGGTGTGTACCGCCAATGGAATATCGCGGTTGAAAGACCTCTGCGTGGATTCGTGTGTCGTGATAGTGTATTTCTGTTGGCCTGACGGTGGAGGTTTTGTTTTTGCCAGTTTATCACTGACCTTTGGTGTGGCGGACTTGTGTGGGTGTCTGAATTTTGGCGGATTCCGAAATGTGGGTCATAATAGCTGTGGGGGAATTCCGCGACCGCGGTGGTGTGTTGGCGGTCTTCTGCACGGCGGTAAGCGGCTTTTACTGCCAATGTTGTAATGAGGGCCATTGTTTTTAAAGTCCTTGTTTACAGTTACACTGCACCCAACCCTGCGGCACCTAGGACACACCTCAGGGGGGACTTATATGTAGAAATGAGGTAGCATAAGACTTTGGAGGTACTTGTTATTCCAAAGTTTAATTTGGGGTTTACTCTAACTTAGAAGCAGTCAGCAAGGCAGGCCTACCTTCAAAATTACAATGAGCACCACAGCAGTGCACCTACAGGTGCCCTACCTATGCTGGGTTCCCTAAACCTACATGCCGTACCATATACTAGGGACCTATAGGTAGGTTGATACAGCCCATTATGATTAGACTCATTTGCATAGACCATTTTACACAGAGTACTGGCCCCGGGACTGGTTAGCAGTACCCAGGGCACAGTCAAGAGTCAGTAACCACCTGTATATGTCAAGAAAGTTTGGGGTTGACCAGAGCAAAAAGGAAGACTTTCCTACAAACACACACTCTAAACAGTATTTAAAAATGCAACGATTATCTCCATTCTGGAAACATGAGAGACGAAAAACGATTTAAGTAAACAAATTAATTTTCGTTCTTTGTGAACTATTGAAAAACAGGGAATGCATGACTCTTGCGTAAAATATACTTTTTACACAATCAGTGGGTACAATAGCACTAGCTTTGCAAATATTGTAGGTCACGCTGTTTGAACAACTGTTTACTTTAAATAAAATGCAGAAATGTGATTTACAAAGGGTACTCCTTTTTCACAGATACTAACAATGTACAATGCTACATTCACATGCATTTGCAAATATGCCAGGTAGGATATTGACTACACCTAGCCTCCTTAAAGTGGCACTTTGTTACTTAATTCCATGAGCAACTATCAAAAAGTTAATTGCAATGCTTTGAATGATTTTAAATACCAAACGTAGAATAACAGGACATTAATTTTAAATGGCCTGCAAATTAATCTCATCTCACCTACAGCAAAATCAGCATTGCCATTCTTTTTCCATTTCCTTTCAAATCTAGTGTTTGTGTCTCTTCAACAACTAAGGCAGTGCTCTACTGTCCGCACTGTATATATAGGCTTGTTCAATTGAAAATTCTCATTAAGGCGCTATAGTAAAATGTCTTGGTATGCAGATGTTGAAAAATGTCTTCTTTCATTTATAACATTTTATAAAGAAACAAAATACAGAGTTGTACTGAAAACAATCTTGTGTGCACTGTATGTGACACTGGAGCAAATAATCAATTATGTAATGCTAGAAGAAAAACAATTCTTGCAATGTCGTTAACAAGATCCCTCATGAAGAATCCAAAGAAACACTGAGGTAATAAAACATTTTTGATAATTATCATAACTCAGCTATAAGACACAAATACAATATATGCCCAGGATACAAAATGCACTTTTGAAACCTTTCTTTAGTTTTCTTTTTAATAATTTACAGCATATTCAATCCAGTTTAAGGTTAGCTGCAGCTTTAAACTGTCACTGCTAGATGTAGCTAACCTCTGGAACTGCCCTATCTTTTGTCTCTCTTGCCACTCATGCCCCAATCCCAGTGGAAGAGTCGCTTCATCATAGCTGTTTCTGAGTGACCACAGAGGATGGGTTGCTTATTTCCATGTCCACACCTCTGGGAATGGTACAGGAGCTCTGCAGAGGGATAAAAAGGTTCTGCCATCTTAGTTTTAGGTAGCTAGGCATATTGCCAGGAGAACCAGTGAGAGACTAGTACCAATCTGACAGCCAATCCACAAAGGGTGCATTGCTGGAGGACCTGACTTCACCATAGGCATTACTATGTTCTCTGCTGTATATGGAGAGGCTGCTTTGACTTCATCCCACAGCTCCCTCAATGCTGCTATTGACGAGGGCCAGATCAAAGGTGAAGACTGCCAGGGAACGAAAACATGAACTTTCCAGCTGGAGATTTTCCCTCCTAAACCCACAGTTTCACCAAGGCTCCTTTTGACACCAGAGTCTGTCAATGATTAATCCCTTCTCTTGCCACCAGTACACTGCCTGCTTTCTCAGTAGGCTGCTCAGACTGACCCCAAATGGGTTATTGCTAGTGTCCCTTCCATCCAGTATAATACACTTGGTGCTAGGAACCTTTGAAATTTTAAGCAAAGGGCTACTAATCTCTGAATATGGTCTTTTAGTGGTCCGGGTGGTGCATCATATTAAAAACATGACAATGTACATCACAAATGATGGAGTCATTAGTAGCATTTTCATGATGAGCATACTGCAAGTCCAGAGAGTGAGTAAAGCTTCTTCAAAGTATGGCAAAATAATCTAGATTTTATAACAGACACAGAGATTAACATTATACATTTAGGCCCATATTTATACTTTTTTAGCGCCGCATGTGCGTAATTTTTTGATGCAAAAGTGGCGCAAACTTACAAAATACAATTGTATTTTGTAAGTTTGCGCCGCTTTTGTGTCAAAAAGCGGCGCAAATGCAGAGCTAAAAAAGTATAAATATGGGCCTTAATCCTTTAGTGCCACACATTAAATCCTTTAGTGACACACCTAAGCAGCTTTATAGGCTAAACTACATTGATGCACCAAAATTAGCAAGAACTAGAAAATCTAGATTTTCCTAGTCTCATGACGGAAAGTCTTAATTTTATTAAAGACACGGAGGCGAGTATTATGCGTTTCTTTTCTTACTTTAATAAATAGCAGCAGTCAAGAAACATACTACGATTCCCAGAAGGCAAAGGAACAACAGCCAATGGGAATAGAAATGTAGTCCAAACAGTGTACACCAATCACATGTATGCAGAGGCATTATGACATCACTTGACTGCGAACAGCCCTCTTTTCTTGCAAGAGAGTCAATGGAAGTTAAACAATGGAACGATAGAAAACAGAATAAGAATTGCCATAATAAAAGATAACACATCGGAACAAAAGTTCACAATCCAAGGTAGCCAGGATGGGTTCCGGTAGATAGTTCCAGCAGAAAGAGCAGTTTGAAGAGTAGACAACCAAGCTGAAGTCCGAGCCTTAAGTGGAAGCTTGAGTGATGGCCAGCGGTGCTGAAAGAAGGGAGGGAAAAATAAAACAAAGTTACTAGAAGAGGAGGGACAATACTCGCCTCCGTGTCTTTAATAAAATTAAGACTTTCCGTCATGAGACTAGGAAAATCTAGATTTTATGACAAGACCGGAGGCTCCTATTATGCGAGTTTAAAGCATATTAATTACATCCAGAGACACATTATTAATAGGTTTACAATAAAATACTCTAAATACATTGTCATTAGACCAGTCTGCAGATTTAGGAATATCTTCTCATCGGGAGCCCGCCCAGAATGCCTTAGAAGCCATAGCTCCTCTGGAAGAATGTGCTCCAAACATAGAAGTATCTATCCCCGCTAGCGACATTAACCATTTGACCCACCTGGCTAGGGTAGCCGCTGAAACAGGAGAGTGGGGTTTTCTGAATGAAATTAATAATTGGGAATGAGAAGAGGATCTTAAACCTGCAGTCTTTAGTTCATACACTTTTAGACATTGTCCAACGCATAGTTTAGGATGATCAGGAAAATATGGATAAAAAACAGAAGATAAATTGGTCTTGGTTCGTCGAAACACTTTAAACAACACTCCCGAAGGTGTAAATTGTCTATTCAAAATATCTAATGCTTTAACATCTGAGATACGTTTTATAGACACTAGGCATAATAACATGGTCAGTTTTGCAGAAAGCATTTTCAACGAGAGCATGGAATTATCAGGCCATGACAGAATAAATTTCAAAACAATGTTAACATCCCATAAATGACTGTATTTAGGTAAAGGAGGATTGGAAAATTTTACTCCCTTTAATAAGCGGCAAATCAATGGGTGTTCTCCCACCGGTTTCCCATTGACCGGTACGTGGTTGGCCGAAATAGCTGATCGATATAGGTTGACTGTACAAAAAGCTTTACCTTTACCGGCCTCGGCCGCTAAAAAATTGATGATATAAATCAAATCTGCTGAAAAGGGATCGATGTGTTTTCCCGAACACCAGCTGTGCCAAATAGACCAGGCTGATGTATAGGCCTTTTTTGTGCCTGGGGCCCAGGACCGTGAAATGTATTGGGAAGCCTCTGTCGAAATGCTCGGGAAAGATTGAGGTTGCCCGAAACTTTCCATGCTGACAGGGTTAATAAATTGTCCCGTATGAGAGGATGCGATCGGCCTAGAGGATCCAACAGAAGATCCGGGAAGGAGGAAATCAAAATCGGGAAATCTATTGAGAGTTCCAGAAGGGCTGGGAACCAAGTTTGAGATTGCCAAAAGAGGGCTATGAGAACTAGAGAGGCCTGTTGACGTCTGACATGGGCTAGGACCCTGCTGATCATGAGGAAAGGGGGAAAGGCGTAATTGAGAGAGCGGGACCAGTCCTGTAAAAAGGCATCTGATGCCAAGGCCAATGGATCTGGATGCCAACTGTAAAATTGAGGAAGGTGGGCATTGAGGCGAGAGGCAAAAAGGTCGATTTGTAAAGGGCCCCATTTGTTGTGAATGATGTGGAAGACTGAAGAGTGCAATTTCCAGTCGCTTGAGTCCCGACGGTGATGGGAATGCCAATCTGCCACTAGATTTTGAGACCCCGGAAGGTATTCTGCATGAACCGAAATGTGGTTTGAAAGGCAAAATTCCCAAAACCCCTTGGCTAATTCTGTCAGAGGTTTGGATCTTGTGCCCCCCAGATGATTTATATATCGTACTGCAGATATGTTGTCCATTCTGAGGAGAATGGCACAACAAACTCGGTTTTTTGCAAGGCTTCTGATCGCAAAGGAGCCGGAAAACATCTCTAAACAATTGATATGCATTTTGGACTCCTCTAGCGACCATGTGCCTCCAGTCGAGATTGGTCCACACCGGGCCCCCCATCCGGAACGGCTTGCATCTGATTCTAATACTAGATCTGGGGCTGATGCAAAGATAGTCCTTCCGTTCCAGGCTTCTAAATGGTCTATCCACCACTGAAGTTCTGTGCGAGAGTCGACGTCTAATGGAATCATATCTGCGTAAGAGAGGCCCTTTCTTAAGTGACGGATTTTCAGTCTTTGAAGGGCTCTGTAGTGGAGAGGGCCAGGGAAAATGGCTTGAATGGAGGAGGAAAGGAGACCTACAATTCACGCTAGCGTTCTGAGAGAGATCTGAGAGCTGCGCAGGACTTGAAGTATTTCTGATTTTATTGTCTTGATCTTTGCAGATGGAAGCAAAAGGGTGGCCGAAATTAAGTTTATTTGAAAACCTAAGAATTCTATAATTTGCGAGGGGGTCAAGATAGATTTTTCTCTGTTTATGATAAACCCCAAGTCTGAAAGGAGTGAGCATGTGAGGGATAGGTGAGATAGAAGGGATTGGGGCGACTGGCTCATTATTAGGATATCGTCGAGGTAGATAACGAGACGGACACCTTGAGCTCTGAGAAAGGTTACCACTGGTTTCATGAGTTTGGTGAAACACCATGGGGCGGAAGAGAGAACGAAGGGTAGAGAGGTAAAATGAAAGTACTGATCTGCCCATTGGAATTGAAGAAATTTCCTGAAATGGGGGTTGATTGGAACCACTAGGTAGGCGTCTTGGAGGTCCAATCGCACCATCCAATCCTGTTGAAGAAGGGTATCTCTGAGATGGAAGATGGTTTCCATCTTGAAATGATGATAAACTACAAACTGATTGAAACCCTTTAGGTTTATCACAGGCCGCATTTTTTTGTTTTTCTTGAGAACTAAGAAAATAGAACTTGTAAAGCCCGTTGGATCGGGGAGGGCAAGAGCGATGGCTTGCTTTTGCAATAGTGATTGTACTTCTGAAGAAATGAGGGAAGCCATCTCTGTGGAAAAACGAGGAAGGGGGGTAATTGGGTCTGAATAGGAGTTGCAGAAAGTTCTATGGAATAACCTTGAATGGTGTGTAGAATCCACGGATCTGCCGTGATCTCCAACCACTTTGGTAGGAAAAAACGGAGACGTCCTCCCACAGGTATAGAAGAAGGAATAAGACTTACTTGGTTGAGGAGAGACTCTCGCATTCCTGAAGCGTCTGGAACGGAAACCTCTTGATCGCTGGGGGTAGAATTGCGGCCTATACTCTTGGTAGGGCGCGTTGTGGTATCCTCTGGAACCTTGGTAGTAATACGAACGGCCGGCAAAGCGGTTCCTACCTCTGCCAGCCCTTGCAAAAACCCGCTGGGCAAACATCTTCTTTAGAGATTGCTGAGGTTTATCCAGCGATGTGAAGGTTGAGACATACTTACTCAAGTCTTTGATAAAAGACTCCCCAAATAGAGCACCGTCTGTGCGAGCATTAGGCTGAATGGTTGCCAGATTAACCAGTTTAGGGTCGAGTTTTAGAAGTAGACCCTTACGTCTCTCATGTGTAAGAGCAGAATTTGCGTTTCCTAGCAGACAAAAGGAACGTTGAATCCACAGTGTAAGCTCTTCGGGATCAATGAAGGAGCTGTCAATTCTAGCTGCTTCAGCAATATCAAAATTCGAGTTATGGGACCCATAATGCCAAGCAGCTTGTCCTGGCAAGAGGCCCACGCCTTGTCCACACCCTTGCGTGGATCCTTGCCTAATTTTGTGAAAAAGGTCAACAGGGGTTGATCAATAGAGGGAGTAAAGGAGAGATTACCGGAGAGGGAGGGGCGAGGGCACTCAGATTTTAGCTTTGCCCTAGTTTGTTTGTCCAGAGGACAATTAATTTTAGCAGAGACAAATTGGGCGACATGATCTGCAGGGAACCCATTCCGTAGAGTTGGGGTGAAGGATATTGGAAGGGTCAAACATCGGGAAACCTTCAGGGTCTAGGATATTGGAAGATTGAAGGGAAGATGCTTTAGATTTTGTAGGAGGGGGGGGGGACATGAACCGTCATCTCCAGTAGAGGACACATCGGAGTCAGAATCAGGGTCGGGAAGGTCGTCATCCGTATCAGGGATAGACGAAATTATCAGAGGAGCAGTAACATTCTTTTGCTTGGATTTATGTTTTAAGTTTAACTTTGAAGTTGGTTTCCCAATGTCCAAATGTTTATACTCCTTGGAGGGAGCCTTTTGAGGAACCGCGTCCTCTGCCACATGTGAGGAAGACTCACTTTTCTTTTGCGCCAGTTTTTTAGATTTTTTGGGATTTTTTATGGGAGAAAGGCGCTGACTGCATTCCCCCGCAGCCTGGGCCGACATGGACCTGGATATTAAGTCAGAGGAAGAAAGAATTAAATTCTTAGACATTTTTTGCATCGAGGAAGAAACCGCTTGTTGAACAGAAGTTTTAATAAAGGCAGACAACTCATGTCTGATATCCTCAACTTCCAAAGATGGGGAGTTATCTGAATCCATAATAAAGCTAAGGAGAACAGGGACGTGAAGGGTTAAGAAAACAGGAAAAATGTAAAGCTCCGCCTGTGGGCGTCGCTAATTCTGCCAGACACGAGGGAACACAGGAGGAGGAGACCTGGGGCTCCTGTGTGAAGGCAGTTGGTAAGGGAAAGAAACAAGATTTTTGGCCGCTTTATAAAGGTAGACGTTCAAGCCAATGGCAGGGATAAATCGAGCGCTCAACCCGAGCGCTGGAGAAAAGGTTATTTATGTGCAGAAGCTGCGGCCAGGAGACGCGCTGTATTCAGACACCGGGTTTCCTCAACGTGAGAAAATAATTGACGCCGAGGAAACCCGGTGGAATGCGGGGAGCTCGCGCTGAAGTGCGCAGAAGGAATTCGGAGGCAGTTGGAAAAGCGCGAGCGCGCTACAAAGAATGCGGCAACATGCCGACTGAGAAAAGGAAAAATATGAGGAAATAGCGCGTCTGTTAAGCGCGAGCACAGCAAATATAAACAACTGCAATTATAGTCAAAATAGCAACAATGAAATATTTTACAACGGAGACAAGGTAAAATGGTACTTAGCTTGACTGCGAGCAGCAAGAAAAGAGGGCTGTTCGCAGTCAAGTGATGTCATAATGCCTCTGCATACATGTGATTGGTGTACACTGTTTGGACTACATTTCTATTCCCATTGGCTGTTGTTCCTTTGCCTTCTGGGAATCGTAGTATGTTTCTTGACTGCTGCTATTTATTAAAGTAAGAAAAGAAATGCATAATAGGAGCCTCCGGTCTTGTCATAAAATCTGCTGCTCTTTACAGCACTCTTTTTCAGCCCAAGGGCTTTGATACCCAAAATGCTATCATCCCCATTCTCTTCTGTATACTTCTGTCTCCCTAATATTCTCCTCTTTATCTTATTTTCAGTTCAGCATCCTTACTACATACTCAGAAAACTAAATAACCAACTATAACATGTTTGCAAATGTTCTGGAACTACTTAGATTATCCATAAGTATAATCATCTACCTCTTAGTTTTCCTGTATATTTTTTAAAAATATCTCTTTTCCTTCACTCTTTCTCGTCATAGGGTGTGGAAGATGAATTCATGCTAACTCAATTTCATTAAAGAAAATCTAGATTTTCTTGTCATACTTTGGAGACTCATCATTGTATGGCAAGAGTGGAGGCTATTATTATGCATGTTCAAAGCCTCTTAAGGTCACATTAGAAACATGCTCACCTATTTTCTCATAGTATTTTGCATACACTTCAGCATACAATGAATCAACAATCCGTAAAACTCCCCTAATTTTCAATCAAAATGCACAATACTTCCCATGACACTTCATGCTGAATGTGAACCAAACTTTGACATATCCAAATCTTACTGTCCTATAACATTCACCCATTTTGCTTTTATTATTGCCGTAAGATCTGTCACATACAAAAATCAACAGCTGTTCTTCCCCAACGGGTCAACAGTGCAACATTCTCCTATCATACTCTTGCATACAGCTTATTACAAACCACCTGGGTTGACATTCGAGGTGCAGATTAAAAATCCATTGTCTAATTATTTTGGGCTCCTCAATCCCTCCAAAAAACTCCATCAGGTACCTAAAGCCTTCTAAAATAAGCCTGGATGAAAGTTTAATTATGTCCGGAGTAATCAGAGTAAATCTAGTAATTTTGTGGTAGTCTTGTGATGAGAAATTTAGGGTAAAAATGCCTACCCAAAGAGCACAGGAACAGAGCATGAGTGGCCACTCCTGTTCATGTTCTTTTGCATTTAGCGCTATTTTCTTAGTACAAAATGAATTAATTGGTCCATTTTGGACTCAAAAGCACATTCTGAGATAAGGGAATAGAGCTAAATGCTGTGTTACTGTCCTTGCATAATTCTGAGTTATCTAGGATAATTTTCTATAATTTCACATGCTTACACAGCAGCACATTAAACAGGTTAGGCCCACCCCTGTTAGATACTTATTTTCTAGTCAAACCTGAATAAAAATATTCTGTATATCGCACAATGAATTATACTTTCCCTTGGAAGTCTCTGAGTACTGATCCCTTTTATTATCTTTCACAAGCACTGTCCTCTTTAAATACATACTGTGCTAAAACAAACAGACTGAAGAAATTGATAGCTGTGTTCCTCAAAATCTTGAAAATATATACAATAGTATCCATGGGATCCACATTTGTGCCTTGCACCAACAAACTAATAAATTCCTGGCATACCATGCCTTCTCCTTTTTCATGGAGTTGAAGAATGCTTGAGAAGTCCTGAAACCTACTGCAAAACTCTCTTGAGTTTATTAGATTTTCCTGCTATCCTCCAAACAAGATAGCTGGGATTACCCTTGCCACCAAAGCCTACTCCTTTCTTACAGCCCAAACAAAGTGGATCTTGCTGCTCAAAAGAGATTAAATCATTAACACTTTTCATGCCAAACAATGGGTCAGATGTACTAAGCATTTAAATGGTCTCAAACACTGCAATTTATCATTTACAAATGCAAAAATTATTTTGCTTATTTACCAATCTCATTTTAGGAGTCAGAAAAAGTTTTCTGATTCCTAAAATGGGTTTCTGACTGGATATCATTTCAGTGCCTGGAAGGGACATATTGTATAAGTTCCATCCAAATACCGACTATATATCTAATATATCAGTGTTTTGCAGCCAAATTTGGTAGCAAATTTGTGTTTTTTGCTGACTCCTCAAAGTAGGTAGGAACCTATTCAGAAGAGGTCTTTTGCCTCCCCTTCTTCTTCATAAATGTAAAAAAGAAAGTTTGTTTCACAGGAGAAAGTGATCCAGGGCACAACTGCCTCCTCTTAAACTCATTTTAAAAAACACATTCTCCTTTTGAATACAGTTATTTTTTTGCTTCAAGTTAAATGGGCTGCACTTGGAATTTTTTTTGCTATATAACAAAGCAATCACAGACATAGTGGCCTGCTTGCCCTAGCAGGCCACCACCTCAGTGAAGTCCTTTACACATAGTGAGTCAGAATCTGCTATCATTAATCTGTATGAGGTAAGTCTGATTCTGACCCACTACCATTCAAAATGTTGGGAACTGACCTATTAGTACTTGGGTCGGTTCTAAAAATTCTTTACTGGCTGCAAAAATACTGGTCACAAATTGCGACCACTTTTTTGCAACCAGTAAGTAGTTCAATATTAATGTTTCTTTTTTGTCAATTCCTACACTCACCTCCATCTGCTGTTCCCATGAACTGGAAACTCACCTTCCATGATACCATCTTCTAAGACCATCACAGAGACAAATTGTGTAACATAGTAGTCACCTTTTAAAAACACTGTCACAATAACTATAATCTTATTCAACAATCAACCTCTCTTTATTCCTTCCATAACTCCTTTGGTGCACAATACACAAACACCCTCCCTGAAGCTCTGAAAAGGATAGCTGTATGATTCTCTTAATGTGTGAGTTCATACTGTATGTATAAGTGGTTCTGTCATTGACTTAGTAAGAGAATGAATGTCTGTACATCATTAGTTTTATCTATGTGTGAAGAAATATGTCAGTAGTTGTGTGTGTGTTGACATAGAAGAGTTTCTATGTGTGAATGAGTGGATGTGTCAGTGCATGGATGATGTCATCAGTGATGTATTTGAGATGTCATCACTGATGTCATCAGTGATGTCACTGACCATGTTATAAGTTATGTAATCTGTGAGGTCATAAGCAGTGCATTAGCGGGATGCAAGATATAGTTAGCTAAGGTAACTATACCTACTGATTTTCTATGGTTTTGTACGCTTAAAATGTGAACCTAACTATAACGTTCCTCTAACCTTTGTTTTTTTCAGAGAATTTATATGTTTTTTCAAATCTATTTTCTAACTATAATGAACCTGTAACATTTGCTTTTTTTCAGTGAATTTCTATGGTATTTTTAGCATATAGTAATTTTAATTACTATACATTAAACCAACCTGGCCATAGTCCAGCCCCCTAAAAGCACCTAACCATGCACAGCCTTCACCTGTGCACAAGGGAGGTTGCCCACAAGATCTGACATGCAGCCAGACCCTGTGGCCAACACCTTCTAACCCAAAACCACAATGTGCACAGCGCTATGGCCGGGCATGGCCAGACTTGGACGCAGCTTCTCTGGGTGTGAGAAGGTGCATATGAGGGTGAGAGTGGCTGTCAGATTGTCTGTCTGGGTGTGAAAATGCATACATCAGTGCTTTAAAGGGTGTGTCAATGTGTGTGCGAGTCTGTGCGAGGTGCATCAGGGTGTTAGTGGGTCTGTGAGTGGATGTGTGACATCTGAGTGGGTGTGTGATTGGGTGCATAACTGTCTGAGTCGGTCTACGTGGGTGTGTGAGGGTCTGACTGGGGCTGTGGGTGAATGTATGAGGGTCTGAGTGAGCCTGTGAGGGGGTGCGTGAGTGTCTGAGTGGGTCTGTGAGTGGGTGCGAGTGTCTGAGTGGGTTCGTAAGTGTTTGAGTTGGTGTGTGAGTGGGAGAATTGATTGAAAGAGAGACATAAAGAAAGAAACTGAGAGGGAGAGACAGAGAGTTTTTTAGGCTTTGATGTCCGATATACTTAGAATGAGATATTTGTGTCAAATAAAAAATAAAAAATGGATTTGTTTTTTTAAATATATTTTTTTATTTAAAAACAGAATGGTAATGAGTCTAGCTGAACTCAAACCTCCACAGCTCAGAGTGAAAGTCTGCGACCTTCACATTGAGCTACAGATTTGTTTTATTTTTTTTAACCTTTAGCCCTTTATGAGCCACCTGGGTCCGTGGGGGAGCCCTTAAGGGCTCCCCCACAGCCCCTTTTTATTTATTCATTTATTTTTTAATTAAAAAAATTAATTGATTAATAAAATCCCCTTATAAGCTATCAGGGACCTCGAGGGAGCCCTTAAGGGCTCATCTGCGGTCCCTCCTTATATATATATTTAATAAAAAAAATAATTGATAAAATGCTCTTTACAGGCTACCTGGCACTGCGGGGGAAGCATTAAGGCTTCCCCAGCAGTATCATTGCTTCAACAAGCACGGAGCTGCTGTGACTCCAGCTTCGTGCTCGTTGAAGCATTTTGTCTTCGTCTCTTTGCGGGGGACAGAGATGAAAACTCTGCTGTTTGACAACAGAATCTGCTTTAAAGGTCCTGCTGTCAAACAGCAATGTTTGCTGTGGCTTGGTTGCAGCTGCAGTGCTGCAGCCAAGCCACCTCAAATAGCTATGTCCTGGGGGTGGGCACCCCGGGACGTAGCAGGAGCCGGCCCTGGGGGTCGCAGCCTCCAGGGCCATCTTTGGCTCCACAAGGAGGCCGCCGCGTCACCCTTCAATGCTGTACTTGTCCCAAGGTGGTGGCCCCCGGGGGTCCACAAAGGACCCCCTTCAGTATTGTGTTTGGCCCCCGCATTCTATTCAATGTTTGCCCCAGGGAGGTGGCGGTCTATGGGGCTGCAGGGGGTCCCATGGCCACCCTGCATTTCATTCAATGTTTGCCCCACTGAGGTGGCAGTCTCCGTGGCTGCAGGGGCATGTGTGCCCCCGCATTTCATGAGCCCCCTTGCCAACGTGAAGATAGCCCCTGGTGGTGGTGGTCCCCGGGACTAATGGGGGGTCCCATAGGGATCCCTTTCTTTTTTTAAATATTTGCCCCGGGGGATGGTGGTCCCTGGGGCAGTGGAGGGGCCACACAACCACCCTGCAAATACATTTAATTTTGCCCCAGGGGTGGTGGTCCTGGGGTGCGGGAGACCCATAGGGACTCCCTTTATTTTATTAAACATTTTCCCCAGAGGGCGGTGGTCCCCGGGGCAGCTGGGGGGCCAGGAGGTCCCCCCGCTTTAAAAAAAAAAAAAAGTCCCCAGCACTTGGCCCACCCAGAGGCATTAAACTAACCACAGATGGGAGACCGCACTTCATTTTTTAAAAAACTTTACGAGCAGATTCGCACATCCACCACGCCTCGACTCGTAAAACCCCCCAAAAAAAGCTGGGAGCTAAGGTGTCAGGGTGTTCGTATCCTGGCCCCTTTTGTTTTTTTAACTTTTATTTTGGGACTTGGCTGAAGCAGAGTCCCAAGATGGCTGCCAACACTTCAACAGCTTCTGTTGTTGAAATGTTATCAGCCAATCAGATCCCAGCACAATATTGTTAGGGGCCACAAATCCTCCTCGTCCCTAAATATACACATTTGTTTTCCCTTTAATTTCTCAAAAACTACCCAACAGAATTACACCAAAACAAAAAATAACACTCTTTCTGGACCAGGACCAACTTTCCTGCCAAATTTGGTGTAATTCGGTCCAGTAGTCTTTGTGCCATCACTGATCAAAATCCCTATGGAAAAATACATGGGGAAAATGTGTTTTGGGACCCCCCTTTTTTCTCTGCACCCCCGGACGGATCATTCTGAAACTTTCCAGGCAGCAGCTGACAGAACTAGCAAATGGTTTTGGACATTTTCATGAAGAATCGTCAAGCAATATATATATATATATATATACATATACACATACATACATAGATACATAGCGAGAAAGATGGGGGGTCCCAAAATGTGTTTTCCCCTTGCAGTTTCTCTTTGGGATTTTAGACATGACTACACCCCAATCCGCTGGACAGAATTACCCCAAGGTTGGCAGAAAAATAGATCTTGGTCCAGAAAAAGTGCTTTTAGCAATTTGGTGTAAATCCGTTCAGTACTTTTGGAGTTATTTGAGTAAAAAGAAATATAGATATCTATGGGTGCTGATCCTCTATGAATCCACTCACGGGGGATCCACAGCTCTCAGCGAAAAGTAAGTCCCTGTTTGGCTCGCTGCAACCTTAGAGGAACGTTGTGGCCACCATTTAGTTTCTTGCATTGACCCAGGAGTGGGGGGATCCTGACCCCATAGGACATATGAAGGGGTCTCTGAGAAAATTGCGTAAATATTGTTTTTTTTTGGCTCAGTGCCACCCCCCTATGTAAATCTGTCAAGGATTTGGGGATCCAAAATCCATTGGAAAAAAATACACCCACTCTCACACCAAATCCCGCTGTTCATGGCCAAAGGCTGTGCATGAGGGGTAGTGGTTGTTTTAACGTACAGTTAGAATATATTACTTCAAGTTAAAAAAATCATACCAATTCACTGAAAAAGCCAAAGGTTAAAGAGTCGTTATAGTGAGGTTGAACCTTTACCAATACAAAACCATGAAAATTTAGCAGCTTTAGCTAAACTTATAGTTATACGTATATGAAGAAACTTTGACTTGTGCCGTTAAGTAACTTTAGGCCACAAGTTATAGTTTCTTAACATAAGTGTAACTATAAGTATAACTTAAACTGCTGAATTTCTGTGGTTTTGTACGGGTAAAACACCAACCTAACTATATTGTCCCCGTAACCTTTGTTTTTTCAGTGAATATAGATAGAAGGATGGATAGATAGACAGACATTTACCATGGTTGCATCTCAAAATAATGAAGCCATACTGTACAAAAGCGCTGCAAGAAGCATCATAATTTGCCTTTTCATGCTGCATAATTTAACCCACCCTGTTGCAAAATGTGGTGCTCTTGTGCTGCATAATTCAATTGTCCCTAGTGATAGTACTGAGAGTTTCACAAGAAGCATGCCTCCCTGTTCCATTGGAGGAGCTACCATGTCATTGTGTGCTTCTAGAAATCAAAGGTAGATTTGTAATTTTGGGGAATTACTTGTATACTGGTAGACTAGTAAATGTCCAGCAGCACACCAAACAAAATAAATTTGTGTAAGCAATTTAAAAATTATGCTGTGCTATTGGGTATGTGGCACAGCAAATTAATACTGTGTCTTTTTAGTCTTTTTAGTGTCTTTAGAGAAGCTGCAGATTATGGAAAGAAGATAATGTAAGTTGACTTAGTCTTTATTTTCTGTTGCACACAACTCACACTTACACCGTTTTAGAACAAGTCTGCCTTCTGCATAGGACAGTGTTTTAGAAGGACATTTATAGTCATGTAGTAGAGATTTCATCTCAGTGGATGACTGCTGCCCAGGCCCTAACTCGGGTTATGGATAGAGACAGCAGATACTGAGACAGCATCTGAGGGAGTGGAAAGTGGAGCAGAATCTGGAAGTGAATTTTCAGTTTGTTGAGTTCCATCCAATGACTCATCTTCAGGCGATTCTGATTCTGACGGACACTATGAAGGCAGTTGTGCTGTCCATTCACAAGTGCAGTTTGTGCAGCAGGGTGACAGCAGCAGGTTAGACCAACCCAAACAGCAGGCAGGGGCAAGCATAGACAGGGTGCTCTCTTGACAGCCCCCCAATTTGGTTCAGCCCCTAATTCCACCTTTCACTAGCGACACTGGATGTAAATTTGATGTGGCCAATTTTTTGCCAACTGACTTTATCCATCTGTTTTTGGATGTTGAATTCCTTGAGGAAGTTGTGCAGCAAACAGATTTGTTAGCCAAAGAGTTTCTGAGGGAGCATGCAGGCACTCTAGCAATTTAGTCTAGGGCACACCTATGGAACCCCACTTTGCTTGAGGTGTTGAAGATATTGTTGGGCTTTGCACTCAAAGTGGGGTTATTGCAGAAACCAACTTTTCAGACCTACTGGTCGACTGGCACAGTTTGGGTAACTTCTATCTTTGTATAGTACATGAGCAGAGATAATTTTTTGCTATTGCAGCCTATGCTGCATTTCAGTGACACCTCTTCTGCATTGCCTCGAGACCATCTAGACTTTGACTTTGAAATTCAGCCTGTTGTGGAACATTTTCGGACAGGTTTCCAGAGATTTATACTCCTGTAAAGAATATGGCCATCAATGAGTTCTTGATCCTTTACAAAGGGTGGCCGCTGTTAAAGCAGTACATTATGAGCAAAAGATCTTGCATCAATTTGTACATGCTGGGTGAGGGCTCTACTGGCTATGTGTACAGCTTGAAAGTGTATACTGGGAAGAACTCCACTCTAATCCCTGTAGGTTGCCCTCCCATGCTATAAATCATGGGGAAGATTGTATGGTAGCTTTTCCAGCCACTCCTTCACAAAGCTTATAACCATTATGTGGACAACGTCCATATGGGAGCAGAGTTCTTCAGTGAGTTGTACAAAGCTGTCACTGTGGCATGCAGTACAGTTCATTGTCACAGTAAAGGATTCCTACAGGATTCCCACAGGAGTTTATTTACAAGAGGCACCGGAAATCCCAGAGCACTGCATTGCATTCCAATAAACTACTCGTGGTCAGGTTCTCTGATAGGTGTGATGAGTACGTCCTCATTACAATTCATGATGGGAACACTTCCTCCATCATAGTTTGGGGTCAGATGATAAATTTTACAAAATGTTTATACCATTGCAGTGCACACTGCAGCCAACTCTACACATATGGTAAAATGTGTGTCCAGCTTGCCATGTTCATTCACCTTCAGAACTTAGTAGATGTTCAGTTTGCTGTATGATAAATACATTACAGTCACAGCACTGCACATAGTGGTGAATGGGCTATATGCTACATTGTCACAGACTACCCATCTGTTAAAACTATTCTTCATAGTTTATGACGTACTCTTTAGAGAACCACAGCAGTGTTCCCAAGCATGTTTTCGTTCGTTTTATAGATAGACATGCTCACTCATTTTGAAGAATGGTGCCTCAGAGGCATACTCAGACATGCCTAACTTGCATTCACAAACTAGCAGGAATTGGATGTACCACAGTGTGTGCACTAAACATGCCTCATGTGGCTGTCATGGGAGCCCATAGCAAAGATTCACAAGGCATGCATTCAATGATGTTCAGATTGAAGGCGGTTACTTGACAGGTGGTAAAATGTAGTCAAACTGATTCTGTCCTGTGGCATATGAATGTGATTAGCCCTTGCATAGCAGTGGCATCTTGATGTGAGTGCACTGACCTATTGGGTTGAGCCCATGATTAGCGGTATGAAAGTGTTGTGTGTGGTGTTTGAATGGCACATGGATGACCCATAAAGTGGTTGGTGCCTTGATGTGGCTTTATGGTTCACCTTCAGAAGTCATGGTTTCAATATTCAGATACTTTGATAAGTATTGTGCTTTGAAGCTAGCATTTCTGAGATCCTGAAAACACATAGGTAAAGTGGTGGTTTAGCTTGAAAACATTAGTACCAGATTTATGTCTGTAGCAGTGAGGATACTTAGTCGTAATGGCAACAGAGTATCCTTACTGTGAAGATAATGGTCTGGCTGCCTGATAAATATGTGGACGGAGCACTGGCATGACTGAGATAAATACTACTCGATCTGTGGCATGGTTGCATCCCTCCCATGTCCCAACTGAGTAAGGGCCATCTGCGGCTGTCCTCTGTCTGCGCACCTAATTTAGATGTGCAGACATACAGGTCAGTTTTTACTGCCTGTCAACACCTGGAAAACCATGGTGGTAAGGGGCAGTGATAACTCTCTAGTAACCCTGCCATGGGAGATAGCTCCCATGGTGAGAGGGACATTTTTTTCAAAAAGAAAACCTGACTTCTGGGATTTTTTTTTTAAAATAAAAAAAAATTAACTGATTGCTTCATCATGTTGATGGAGTAGTTCATTAAACGTAAAAAGGCACTTACAGGAACCACCATTTTGGTGGCTCCTGTCAATGTTTTTAAACTGACCACCAGCCTGCTGGTTATTTCTGAATTTGGAAGGTGTAGTCTTTGCATGGCAGACGTTAAGTCCTCCACTAGAGTGACAGAGCCTACCTTATCAGCCAAAATGTAAAGATGGCCCTTAATAACAACTCATTGTTTTTTTCCATTGTGGCTAGCTGATTTTGTGGCCTAGCTTAGCTGACATCTTGGCAAACCTGCACATTCTTTGAAACTAGACAACCAGGGGAGTCCAGCAGTACATGGCTTGACTGGCTTTCAACAGGTATTATTACCCAGAAACCATTGTAAACTTCAAACTTTGGTCAGAAACACACATTTTCATCAATTTTCGGTGATGGAAAGATGTGGAATCTGTGGGAAGCCACGGATTTACTACCACCATGAGTTCTGACGCATCTCCTGATAAGAATGGTACCCTACTTGTGTGTGTGACACAAAAGAAAATGACACAAAAGGTCCTAAATCTCTATTTTATGAGGTAAGCAATAATGGTAGGTGGTGTATTTAAGGCCATGCTGTGGCACTACCCATGCAAACCTTCGAGTCACAGAAATTGTTGAAATTTAGACAATCAAAGTATTCTGGGTTGGCGTGCCTTGCATGGTTCCCATGATGTTTTATTACCCACAATGATCTCAAAACCTCAAACTCTGACTGAAATCATACATTTTCCTTCCATTTCTGTGATGTAACCTTCTTGAATCCACAGAAATACACAGAATTTCTACCACTCTGCACGACCCCACTTGTGCTGATAAAAACTTGGGTGGCTGGGCCAAGTGCCCGCTACATGAACTGCTCAAAAGAAGGTCACCGGGAGCTCTCTCCAGGATACTCCCATTGAGCTTGGTGTGATCCATTTCTGTCGTGGCACTAGACCTACTCACATAAGTGAGGCACCATTTTTATCGGAAGACTTGAAGGAATGCTGGGGTGAAGGATGTTTGTGGCTCCCTGCAGATTCCAGTGCTTTCCTTCACAGAAACATGAGGAAAATGTGTTTTTGTAGTCAAAGTTTGAGGTTTGCAAGTGTTTTTGGGTCAAAATACTTGGTGGAAACCATGCAAGTCATCCCACTCTGGATACCTCTAGCTGTCTAGTTTTTAAAAAAGTACAAGTTTGCTACGTTTCCCAAGGGGCCGGCTGAGCTGGGGTCCAACACCTACAGCTACCAACATTGGAAAAAAGGATCTGTTTTCAGTGGAAAAATGTGATGCATCCATGTTACATTTTGGGCTGTTTCCTGTTGCAGGCACTAGGCCTACCCACAAAGTGAGGTACCACTTTAATCAGGAGTCTTAGGGAATGGTGGGTGAATGGAAGTTTGTGGCTCCTCACAGACCTCTCTATCACAGAAATGTGAGTAAAATGTGTTTTTTTAGTCAAAGTTCGAGGTTTTCAAGGGATTTCAGGTCCAGAAACCTAGTGAGACTCATGCAAGCCAGCTACCCTGGATACCCCCAGGCATCTCTTTTTTTTAAATGTACAGGTTTATTAGGTTTCCATAGATGCTAATTAAGCTAGGGTCCAAATCTAGAGCTATCCACACTGGCAAAAAAGGGTCAGTTTATGGAGAAAAAATTAGATGCATCCATGGAGTTTTTTTGGGCCATTTCCTGTCACAAAAACTAGCCCTACCCAAACAAGTGAGGTACCATTGTTATCAGAAGCTTTGGGGAAGTACCAGGTGGACAGATGTTTGTGGCTCTCAGCAGATTCCAGATCTATCCATCACAGAAATGTGAGGAAAATGTGTTTTTTAGTCAAAGTTTGAAGTTTACAAGTGATTCTGGGGACACAAAAACTAGTGAGAGCCATGCAAGTCTGTTCGCCTTGGATACCACTGTGTGTCTAGTTTTAAAAAATGTACAGGCTGCCTAGGTTTCCCTAAGTGCCGGCTGAGCTAGGGTCTAAAGTCTAGAGCTACCCTTATGGAAAAAGGTCAGTTTTCGTTGGAAAAATGTGATGCATCTACTTGCAAATGCCCAAACTGTGGTACAAAATTAGTTTTTTTTTATTCGGATCTGCATGTTCCGCATGTTCCTGAACACTAAGGAGATGTTGACTTTGATACAGCAAACTGTTCAATGATGCAATATTTAGGAAAAAAATCGGCTTTTTTTATCTGGAGCACTTTTTCCCTATTTTTTTTTTAAAAACTCAAAATGTAGATATATTTTGTTTATTTTCTCAGTCCCCTCCAGGGAAATCCATAATCGCTGGGCACCGATAGAATTACCATGATGTTGGAAAAAAGGACACAAATGTGGTGTGCATATCTAACATGGAAAAAAGTTATGGAGCCCTAAGCTCCAACTATGATAAATAGCCAAAAAAGAGCTCAGCACTTGGGAGGGCAGTAGCTAAAGGTGTTAACTTGAAAGTACAAGCAAGTTAATACTGAGGAGCAGCATTCTAAAGGGGAAGAACTTTGCAAGTCAGGAGAGTTAAGGGTGACAGTCAATCTAGATCTAGATTCTAATGTTAGTGCCTCAATGTTTGTTATACTTTGATGCTCCTCTACAACAGCATTACAATTTTAAATGCATAACGCCTTGTTTCTTGCATGAAATGTCATTAAACGCACTTAATACAGGAGTTTGAATATAAGCAAAGAAGATAAAAAGGGGACGGGCTTTCTTACAAGTCATTTGTTATCCCTGTTTGTTATGAATTTGGACTCTACATGGAGATTCAAAAAGGATTGCGATGGCATTGGGTACTGTACTTTATGTGTAGATGACTGATGGACCAGCAGAAAATTGGATGCAAAAAGGTGAAAGCAGTGATAAAGGCTACCACAGTGTCTTACTGCAGAGATATGACAACTGTCAGCATAGCAAGGGCACTTGATAATTAGAGAACACATCTAGATGCTCCTTTTACTGCATACTGACATTATGAGGCTAAAGGCTGTCAAAGTTTTAATTATATTTTTAATAATACTGGAGAAGGCATTTACATATCTAGCTCATACCCAGAAAAATGTAATGTGCAGTTAAGTGCCACAAATGGTTCTCATTCTGAGATGTGTGAAAGAGACATTAGAGATCTGGGTAGGTGGTGGTCTAGTTGACATTTACAGAGTTGGCAAACAGTCCCAGTCTGCGCTGCCACATACCCTTAAATGAGTCAGTCTGTTGCAGGCCAGAAAACTGCACTTCATTACAGAAAAAGGAACCGTATCCACATGCAAACTCCCACAGTTCATACGATGTGTGTGTGTCATTGAAAGATTAAGTTGCTGTTGGAAACCATTGCTCTGAGGTTTACTGCCGGTAGCCTAGTACTAACAGAGGGGAGGAATTTCCTCCAGTGGTGCGTGCAGTTTGCGACTTCTCCCACCTGCAGAGATGCTTCAGGGTCCCTAAGATCCCCATGCTCTGCATTCCAAGACTTGCTTTGGATGTGAACTAACTAATTGCCACATCATAGGTGGCACACAATCAGTGCACCTTCCAATGGCGTGTGTGTGCCTGTGTGCCCAAATTTATAGTATGGTGCAGACACAAGGGCAAAGCCATTCCTGTATTGAAATGATGAAGAATCCTCTTGTAGAGTGCTGTCACATTTTGCAAAAGGTCAAGACATAAAAAGGGCCACAACAACATATGTGTCCCCTTCTGAAATACCAATGTATTCCACCATTGCAAAAGGGTATTCAAATGCCTTTTGAGTCATCAAGTCACTTTACAATATAGCTTCACATTGGTATTCTGTTTGATGTAAAAGAAAAAGGGGACCAGCAATTGTTACATACTTAAGATTTGTTCTTCTCTGGAGTAAATACAGGAGAGAGCAGACTAGAGAATGTGTGGTTATGTAACACTTGATTGTAACGTCATCTTGTGTTATGGTGTGGAAGCCGATTTAATGAGCCCGTGTGGGCATATTTCATTTGTTTGGTGATTGAAATATTTTGATGAGGGAGGAAATCACTGGATAGTAATTATTAATGATAGTTACCAAGCTGGTGCACCACAAAGTCTCAATGAACCTAGTGATTAAGTACCTGGGTGAGAAAAAACTTAATTCAGGAATTGGTCCTAGGTTTATTTATGCTGGTGAGGGACTTCAAGGAAATACTGTGAAGGTGTTTGAAAATGTTATTGATAAGGATGGCATTTTTGTTTGAAAGAGAGCGGGGATTCAACAAAAAAAGGCAGGCCTGGACTGATGCAGCCCTCTGCATGCTCACACCCAAACATTTTGTCTTCACCCTTCCTGTTTTGCTGAATTTGTTTTTGTTTGTTTTATAACTCTGTGCACTTTACCACTGCTAACCACTGGTAAAGTGCTTGCACTCTGTCCCTAAAACATGGTGTTACAATTGGCTTACATCTAATTGGCATATATAATTTACTTGTAAGTCCCCAGTAAAGTTGTATACCATATATCCAAGGACTGTAAATTAAATCCTATTAGTGGGCATACAGCATTTATTGAGTAGCCTTTTATACACGACAACCTGTTTTCTTACTTCCTTTCATTACGCAGCATGAATTTGTTACGGCTTATCATGACAGTGTCCACCCGTTATACTTATTAACCTTTCAGGATTTGACAAACACAACCCACTATTCTTGCTTTTTCTCGATGTTTTGAACCTCACATAATTTCTGCGACATTATACTTACTGTACATAAACTTGTGCATTGAGAAAGTCTTGTTGACTAAACATGTGTCGGCTGATGTTTCATTGGATTCATGTTGCACTGGATGAATACAACTTCTACTGTACACATATGTGCATTTTGAACTTTGATTGATACAGTAAACTAAGAAATTTACCTAAAGGACTACTGAGGTATGCCTTGGTAAAACCGTATTGAATAGCCTTTTAAACATGTCCTATTTGCAGCCTGCACTGCAGTTTAAACCAACAATTTGCCTTGGCAAATTAACCCCCTTGCCAAGCCTAAAACCTCTTTTTTAATACATATGTCACCCCAAGGGTAGGGCCTAAACAGTCCATAGGGTAGGGTGCATTAAGTCTTACATGTCCTGGTAGGGTAAAAATCCTAAATAAGTTTTTCATTACTGTGAGGCCTATATCTCCCATAAGATAACATCTGGTTACTTTATTACATTCAGTAAATAAGAACTTTTGATTTTAAACAGGCTGAAATGTCATGTTTACGCTCAAATGAATACATGAATTGTAATTTAAAACCTTCTTTAATGATAAACTCAGTGTATAAGTCACAATTATAAAAAATGCAATTTTTATAAAGTTGGAACTTTCTTTTTATAACCATTTGGTGCCTGCAGCCTGTTCCTGGACCACATGACTAGGTACTCCAAGCAGTTGACATTTGTGAATTCCTCATGGAGAGTATCACAAAAGGAAGTCTTGGTGTTGGCAGATGGCATTTAGAGAGCGGCGGGTTTGTCCCCTAAAACAATTGTCCTGTACAGGAGCTGCTTCAGTCCGCACACAAAGAACTTCACTAGCCTTTTGTGAACCTGACCCAGTGGAGCCAGGGCATGGAGGCAGGAAATTCCAGACACTTCTGTCATGGGGAAACTCCAGTAGTTTCTTCCACTTCAAAGCGGGCACCAGGTATAGAGCTATGACTGTCAGGCCCAATCCTCAGTACACTCCTGGGCCTGTGGTAACTACAGAAGAAGGACTGCCCTGCTCCCAGAGGACTTCCCTGCTGCTTGAGGTTTGCCCTGCTGTCTGAGGGGAAGGCTGGACCTGCTCCGTTCATCCTAGGCTACCTGAGTGACTCAATGGCTAGTTAGCTGGCCTACAGTGACCCAATGGCTAGTCAGAGGCCTCTCTGCAACTGCCCAGCTGACCTACTGCACTGGACCACCCTGGACCTGAAAGTGGACCTGCCTGAACCTGGCTGTCCTCTGCTTGACTGAATTCCTGATACCCAAACAGTGCTTCCAAAGTCCTGGACCCTGGGCTGGCATCAGTTGAGCTCCTCCTGGAAACAAAGGATTAATCCTAAGGTTTTGGACTCATTGTGCCTGCTAAAATGCCTGTTCATGCCAAGTTCTTGCCAGCTGCACCGACCGTCAATGCAAACGTAAAGTGAATCTGACTCTTCATGCTACAGTGAATGGCAGTGACAATTGCTAATAGTGAGATCTCCACTTCATGCTACAGCAACAACAGCCCACGATGACTGCCAATGCGCAGCTCATGCAAAGACCATCTGCAACACCTGACAGGATCTTTGCGCAACAGCCATGACCATCCATGATGCCCAGCCTGCTCTTCGTGCTAAAGCGACGACCATCTGCAATGCTCTCCTTGTGTCCTCCTCCAAAGCGAACTGTACTCTTCCCACCTCTCTTTGATAAGATCATATTCAGAGGGACTAACCTGATTCCTGAGGCTGGCTCATGCTCTATCATGGTCAGCCTCAATTTCTGATTTTAACCTGGACACCCACAACCAGATAACAGTGAGAGGTGCCTTGTGCTTTTAGGCGCTATTCTTACCTTAAAACTTTGACGTTGCATACTTCTGGTTCTACTGACTAGATTTTTGTCATTTTGGTGTTAAACAATTTATTATATTTTACTCTATTTGTTCTAACTTGGTGTGGGATTTTTCTTGTGCTGTGCTTTCACTTTATTATTGTTGCATTGCTGCATAAATTCTTTACACATTGCCTCAAATTTAAGCCTGACCACTTTTTTGCAAAGCTACCAGAGAGTTAAGCACAGGTTAATTTGGTGACTTTTGTGGTTCACACTGCCAAGGATTGTAGCTGTTGCTTGAGAAGGGCTCACAGCCCCCTCAACAAAAAAACAATTTTTCATGTTTCTTTTAAAATTTGTCGTTATGGAGGAAGTTATGAAAGAGCAGTCCATCTTTAAGGTAAACTGGATCATGTTTGGCCCTTTGGATAAGAATGAGGTCTGTCAGGACAAATTATTAGAAGGTAGCTATGAAGCCTGCTTGGGACCAAGATGCTGGGTGAGGATGATATGTGTCTGAGTATTACCAGAAATTCAAGGGAATGGAGCATTGATACCAAAAAGGATGCATTCATTTGTTTCTACGTCAAAACTTGTATAGGGCATAACATTTATCAGTTTGCTGTTTACAACGTGTCTAGTTTGTAAAGTAATCTGGCTGAAGTAATGCAAGTTTTGCCTTTCCTTAATTACATGCTAAGTTTTATGGAAAGACCATCCCAGACTATCACACCACCTGGATAGCACTGCTTGCTTCATGGCTCTGATGACATTTCCTTGCCATTGTGACAAATCACCTAGACTTGTGTATAGACAATCTCTGATGCCATATATTGCACTCTGACTATTGCAGCATCATCAGAGAAACACCTGCAGCTTAGCAGATTTCTTATATCCTACAAGGTTACGAATCTCCTCACCCCCTCAACAATCCAAACAACTTAGACCAGTTGACAGATGTGCAAACTTGTTTGAATACCTACCTAGTCCTGACAATTGTATACTGAGTGATCAGCTGAGACATAGCAATAGGAACATTTCACATTTTCACGGAATCTTTTTAGGAGTGGTAAGGAGAACCAAAACAATACTTTCAATCAATTTACAGTGTACCCCATTCAGGCCCACATTGAATCTCAGAGGCGGAAATTTAGGTTCAAAGGTTTTATTGCAAATTTAAGGATAGACCTATGTAAATGAGCTCAGAAACCTACTGTACAAGTACAGAATCATCCAAGGCAAATCAAAGCGTCTAATTAGGTGAAATTGTACAAGAATAAGACATACCAATGTTTCAGTCGCAGTAATCTGAAAGATAAAGAAAAGTAACTGATAACCAGAGTCCAAATTGTGATCCTTCTGTCTAATCATTGAAAACTAATTAAATCTAAATATGGTAATTGAACTAAGGGAAAACCTAAACAATTCACTAGAAAGGTAGTGAATAGGATTAGAATCAAAATAGTCAGCATAACAGAAACCTCAGTTGAAGTTCTGCAAGAGAGAGATGTGCATAGCATATAGCCACTTTAGCCAAAGTAAAGTAGAAAGATCTGTACCCCTCTCAATCTTTAGGCATCCGCTCTAGTCAAAGGGTAAAGAAGGTCTGCCTTACCGAACTAACTAAACACCACTTTAGACCCTTGCAGAACATTCAAGAGTTTACTCATTATTGCCAGTAGTTTTCCACCTTCCACACACAGTTTGGAATTTGTAACTCCCATTAGACTTTCTTTCCATGAACCAAACATCTGGACTACCTTGGAAGCTTAGGGGGGAGTTCACCTTTATCTACTCTAGTTAGCAATTCTCCTCCTTGCTAACATACTCTCCCATAGCCCTTAATCTCAAACCATCACCAGGCCTTTCTTTAACTGCAGACTTGTACAGACGTGCATGGCAAATAAAGAAAATGCAAAGCGAACAAAACAAAACATTGAAGACTAAACATAGGAAAACATTTCACGCTTTCTTAAGTACATTTAACATAGAATTCAATATATATTCAAACATATAGTCAAACGTACAATTTTCTTCATAAGTACAATAAATGTATAACTGTAAAGCTATAATGTTTAACTATTTTACCATAATCTCAATACACTGAATATAAATGCATACATGTGTTATTTTCCATTTGATGTGTCATTATTAAATACTCATACAACTTTTCTACATCTCCACTTATAAGTGCACCATGGAAATATAACTTTTCAATGCACCAAGTTAATATGAATACATTTGAACACACATTATATATGTCATTGATTACATTTCCATGTCAGCTCTGGAACTCATAATGGCACAGCCAAGTTATTCTCTCCCAAGTATGATGGGAAATTGCTGCCCAGTGTATTTGTCCTTATCAGGAATTATCTCGATAGGACCTGATGTTAAAGTCAAAAACAGAACATAAACATAATTGATGTTTATCCTAGAAACCGTTTGGCCCAAACACCATTGATTGTTTCACATAATAAATTAAACCCAAGATGTTTCCAACAAAGGGCTATTGCATCGAGTGAGGAATTATTATTATAACTCAATGATAGCTGTAGTAAAGATGGGCTTTAAATCTAATGCGAAAAGGCACCAGACAAAATTAATATTGCATTATAATATACTTTGCCTTTCTGGTGAGTAGCTTAGCTTGATTTATTCGTGTAGATAATTACGTGCAGCAATATTGGTAATTCAGAGCTAAATTGAATTGCAGAATGCGCAAATAAATTGAAACTGCTTTGATATGTCTAGAAAGAAAGGGAGATGGATGGCTGTAAGTTCTAAATGTACAACGTGAGTTAAATTCCCCAGACAGCAATATGCTAAAACAGCTTTAGATATTTTACAAAGGCTATATTAGGTTCCAGCCATTGGATGGCAGTAACATTCTACATCAATCAATTTTCATCGCGAACCGGGACAAAATAATGGCATTTTTTCCTTGTATTATTTACACGGATAGCTATGAAAGCCAATTCTCTCAGTTGTCTGTAAAAACTGAAGGAAGAGTTTTTTTCCTTTAGGTAATGCGATCGGATAGGTGCATGTTTGCGTATGTTTGTGTATTTGTCCATGTCTAGGTGTTTGCGTTTCGTGTGGAAATCTGTGATAGTCATGTGGCAGACACGATATATGTCTTCCTAACACATCTGTTTTTATGCGCTGGTGTGTATGTGTCTGCCTGTGTTTGTGTTTCTGCGAAAATAGAAACTGTAATTCTTTTATTTGAAAGCACTGGGCCAAACTAATTCATTACACATAGGAAACAAAATATATTTTATGCGACATCGGACCGCGCATTAAATAAGAGCAGAATGAAGACTTAAACCACACCAAAAGCGAAAAACAGAATGATTTCAATAAAAATTATAAAAACGCAGCTCAGAAAGACAAATGTCCCTCCTGGAGATATGGAAACTAAGGCCCTGATTTATACTTTTTGACACAAACCTGCGCTAACGCAGGTTTGGGTCAAAAACTATAGCGCCTGCTTAAGCCATTCCAGGACGCCAGACGGGGCGCCATATTTATAGAATGGCACAATCCGGCGCAAAGGGTGGGCTAGCGTAAAAAAAAAAATGACGTTAGCTGGGTAGGAGTAGCAGATTGGGAGATGGGTGTTTAGCACCAAAAAATGACGCTAAGCTGGTTAGAGTAAAAAAAGCTAAGTAAGCTTAGCACCATTCTTTAGGCCTGCCTCCCTCCCATGCACAATTTTTGCATGGGAGGAAGAAAAAGGCACAAGGGCTTTAGAGTCATTTTTTGCCCGGGAACGTCTGCCTTGCATCTCATTGACGCAAGGTAGTTTTTTGCATTAAAAAAATGACTTTAACTCCAATATTGTGATGCAAGAAGGGTCTAGCGTCAAAATATAAATATGGAGTTAAGTTTGCGATGAAATAGCGTAAAAGAAAAATGACGCTATTTCAGTGCAAACAGAGTATAAATATGCCCCTAAAGGTCAGAGGACAAACTAAAGACAAGGCAAAATATATCTGGATTTCGAGTTCCCATTTTACAAGCTCTTGGTTTCTTGCACACCCTACAGGCTGATTTGCTTAAAAGGGCAACTGACATTATAACATGGTAGCGCCCTGGCATTAGAACCGTGTACTTCTTTCACATCTCTGCTCCAGCGTGTTGTACAGGCCTGTGTAAAACACTTTTTTGTTCTTATATGTTATATACTTTTTACTTTTAACACTGGACATTGCTCCTGCCTGTTCACTGCAGAGTGGTTGTCCTTTAACAACAAAGAAGTGGTTGTAACTGGATTGCTTCCATGAAACCTGGCTGCATCACATTGGAGCTTCTGGTCAGTTTAGAAACGATTGTCGTAATGTGCATAGAAACAACACCTATCACCTGTCGCTCCGAGAAAAAGGGCATGCTTTTCAGCGTCTTTTCAGGTAAAACTTCAAGGCTTATATGTACAAAGGTTTTGCTTCGGTTTTGCGTTACCTATTTTTAAAGCAGAACGAACGGAAAATCCTTTTTGGTATTTACAAGCCAACGCAAATTGGTATCAATGCAAACCAGTTCAAAACACTCTTTGGCTGTTGTGGTGACGTAATAGGTGTAATCTTGTAAAGTTAAGGGAAGTCAAAATGTAGAATGTTAGAATGTCATTAATCAGAATGTGTATATAACTAAAGGGAATGGAATGTTGGGGGTTCTGAGGGAGTTTACAAGCTGTGATGTATAAATCTTCTGGTATTACTTCCAGGACTGACTAAAACTTGGGCCCATATTTATACTCAGTTTGCACTGAATTAGTGTGATATTTCTTTTGCTATTTCGCGCAAACCTAACTCCATATTTATACTTTGGCGCTAGACACGTCTAGCGCCAAAGTTATGGAGTTTACGTCATTTTCTGGATGTGGAAACCTACCTTGCGTCAATGAAATGCAAGGTAGGCATTCCTGTGCAGAAAAAGACGGTATGGCCCTTGTGCCATATTTATCCCCGGTGCTAAAATTTAGCACGGTGGGATGGGGGCCTTAAATAATGGCGCTAAGCTTGCTATGTGCCATTATTTAATGCCTGGGTCAGGGCAGGTGCTAGGGGACCTGTGGGCTTTTTTCCATGGTCAGAGACCATGGAAAAAGCCCACAGGTGCCCTTTCTTGGCCCCAGGGAAACCCTCATAGAGGGTGAAATTCTTTCTATCTTTTCTCTGCTGATGAAGGGATTAACCCAGAAACACGAGTCCAGAGATGAATTAACAACAAAAGACATGGAATAATGAAAATGCTTAAACAATTCACTGTGAGTTGCTGGTTTGCTATTTTTCTGATTACAAAACCTGTTGGGAGTGCGCTTTCACAGAGGACAAACTTCTTTTGCAATAAATTACAGGCCTATCCAGTTGGGAAAGCAGCACCACTGCACATAGGAGCAGGTCTGTGTGACTAAAATGGATTGTCACATTTTGAGCATCAGGTTGGGACATTTATAACTAATCCGACAATTTTACTTTGAATTTGCCTACATAGGTCATGCACTTTGTTTTCATTATTTCGTCTGGCTCCAGCAACCCACTTGGGGTAATATGATATAATGTGCAGGACTACCATAACAGCGTGCACTTTGTAACTCACTTCAGAGGCCCACTGGGGCAAGGCTGGTACTTAAACAGACTAATCAGGTGCCTGCAATTAAACCAGTTGAAGAGCCATCCATTCTGTCTTTTCACAAGGAAAGAGATATCTGGAACACCTCCAGCAATGGCTGCACCTACCAGGGTGAAATACGTTTTATCTTTTCTCTGCTGATGAAAGGATTAACCCAGAAACACTGTCCAGAGATTAATTAAAAACACAAGGCCTGGAATAATGAAAATGCTTAAAGAATTCACTGTGAGTTGCTGGCTTTGCTATTTTCCCAATTACATAACCTGTTGAAGGTGCGCTATACATACACACATATATATACCCATTTTAGCCTATGGAGCCATTTGACTACAATGAGGAGAAAACAGATTTAGCTATTTTACCTCACCAGGGTTTATGAAACCATTTTTATAAGGTCCCTGCTTATAGTTACATAGCACCCAGCCCTAAGGCACTTAGGGCACAGCTTAGGGGTGACCTATATGTAAAAATAAGGTAGTTTAAGACTTTGGAAGTACTTTTAATTCCAAAGCCGAATTTGTGTATATCTTTAGTTTAAAAGCAGCCACCAAGGCTGGACTGATTTTAAAATGTCACTTGGCATCTCAGCAGTGCACCTATGGGGGCACTACCTATGCTTGGGTGCCTAAATCTACATGCCCTACAACATACTAAGGATATATAGGTAGGTTGATACTGCTAATTTTAATTAGCCACGTTGCATGCTCATTTTAATCAGACCACAGGCTCTGGGACTAATTAGCAGTACTCAGGGCACCATCAGAGTCAGGAAAACACCACCTAAAAGTGAAAAATGGGGCAAAAAGTTAGGGGTCTTCTGCAGTCAGCCCAGTTTTCTCACATTCTGGGAAATTTGAGACAAATTATCAGTAATTGACAGTATTTTAATTAGAGGTAATAAAGTGGTTCCACCAAGTATGTTGAGTAAGGGCATTATATGTTTGCATCATGAAGGTAATCTGGGAATTGTGAAAAGTAAGAAGAGAGTTAAGGAGTATTATTGGTGGCCAGCTATGGATATTGAAATTGAGAGCGTGGTGAGAGAATGTTTGGATTGTAATGATGCAGATGTTAGACTTTTCATCCTTGGCGTGGTCTCCCTTAACTTTTTGCCTCTGTTTCCCAGGTTATTGATGTCTGGGAACTTTACCACTGCTAACCAGTACCAACGTGCAAGTACTCCTTTACAAAATGTGTATGTAATTGACTTATCCATGATTGGCATATTTGATTTACTAGTAAGTCCCTAGTAAAGTGCACAAGAGGTGCCCAGGGCCTATAAATCAAATGCTACTAGTGGGCTTGCAGCACTCGTTGTGCCAACCACATGAGTAGCTCTGTAATCATGTCTCAGGCCTGTCACTGAGGTGTCTGTGTGTGCAGTTTTAACTGTAAATTTGACTTGACAAGTGTACCCACTTGCCAGGCCTAAACCTTCCCTTTCCTTACATGTAAGACATCCATAAGGTAGGCCCTAGGTAGCCCCAAGGGCAGGGTGCAGTGTATGGTTAAGGTAGGACATACAGTAATGTTTTTATATGTCTTGACAGTGAAATATTGCTAAATTCATTTTTCACTGTTGCAAGGCCTTTCCCTCTTATAGGTTAACATGGGAGCTACCTTTAAATCTGATTAAAGTGAAGATTCCCTTTTGGAGCTGATGGGCACATGGTGTTTGGGGTCTCTGAGCTCACAATTTAAAAATACATCTTTTAGTAAAGTTGATTTTAAGATTGTGTGATTGAAACTGTCACTTTTAGAAAGTGAGCATTTTCTTGCTTAAACCATTTCTGTAACTCTGCATGTTTGTGGATTCCCTGTCTGAGTCAGGTTGACAGTTGGGCTGGTTGCACCTCACACTAGACAGTGGCACAAAGGGAGCTGGGGTGTGGTCTGCATTTCCTCATGATCCATCTGTGGTAGGAGGGAGGGGAGGAGTGGCCACTCACACCTGAAAGGGCTGTGCCTGCCCTCACACAATGCAGTCTCCAACCCCCTGGTGAGTATCTGGGGCCTTGCCTGGGCAAGGCAGGATTTCACAATCAAGAGATACTTTGCTTTGAAGTAAGCCTACTTCAAAGGGGAAAATGTGAATAAGAAGGGCAACCAAAACCACAGACTTTAGAACACTTCTGGAAACCAAGAGGAACCTCTGCCTGGAGAAGAGCTGAAGAGCTGAGGAAGAAGAGCTGCCCTGCCTGTGCTTAGTGGAGCTATCCTGCAGTTGCTGCTTCTGTCAGAGTAAGAGGGCAAAGACTGGACTTTGTGTGCCTTCCATCTTGTGAAGATCTCCAAGGGCTTGATTTAGAGCTTGCCTCCTGTTGTTTGAAGTCTCAGGGACAGCGAAGACTTCTCTCTGCCAGCACCTGGAGTCTCTGGAGAGACTCCTACTCTGCCAAGTTGTGCCCATCCAGTTCCTGGGACCCTAAAAGGAGAAGTTGAGAGCCTAAGAGGAAGAAATCCACGCACTGACTGCTGTGCTGGGAAAAGATCAATGCGACCCAAAGATCGATGCCCGGGGTGGGAGAAATGACGCACAGCATCGCTTACGGACGTTGGGGAGATCGCAACCCCTGCTGCGTGGTTTTCAGATCATCGTGCGGCTGGATTTCTGATGCAAGTACTCCTGGGCGTGTAAAAACAATGCAAGGCCTGCCCGGATCCGAGAGTGCTGACCAGATCGACGCATCGCTCTCCTGCGGAGAGAAGAAACAATGCGCCCGACCCGACGAAAGGAGAAACAATGCAATGTCTCGCTCGTGAGTGAAATCGACATATCGCGAGCCCTTTTTGACGCACACTCGCCCGTGCAGGGTTATTTTTGACGCACCCAAGGTACATTTTCACGCTAACAGTGTTAGTGTGTGTTTAAAATTACATGAAGGATCTTTTTGCATTTTATTGATAGCTTGACTTGTGTATTGTAGATTTTTGTCATTTTGGTATTGTTTTGTTTAGATAAATATTCTCTATTTTTCTAAACCTGTGTTGTGTCGTTTTGTAGTGTTTTCATTGTGTGTGTTGGTGCAAATACTTTACACCTAGCACTCTGAAGTTAAGCCTACTTCTCATGCCAAGCTACCAAGGGGGTAAGAAGGGGTTAGCTGGGGTTAGCTGAGGGTGATTCTCTTTTACCCTGACTAGAGTGAGTGTCCTTGCTTGGACAGGGGTAACCTGACTGCCAACCAAAGACCCCATTTCTAACAGCGAACAAGTCACAGGTGTTGTTTAAACCACCATTGGTTCCTATTTCTCTTCCAGTGATGGCTTAGGAAGATGTTGGAATGGATATTATGGGACTTATCACAAATGATGATGGATTATTTTCCCAAATGGCTCAAGGTTAAATTTGTTAAAGAAGCAAATATGCAGGCTGTGGGGAAATCCATGGATGAAGTGTTTAGAATAGAAAGACTAGCTAGAAAGATAATCACAGATAATGGTATGCAGTTCAAGGCTGAAAATATGAAGGAATGTTTGACTAGGAATGGTGTGAAACATAAAACAACTTCTTTGTGTCAGCCCGAAGGTAATGGAGAGATTTAACGATTTAACGGAATAATAAAAGGTACCTTACAATCAGCAAAGTCTTTGAAAAAGATTGGAAGACGGAAATAGAAAAAATGATTTGGAAGTATAGGGTAACACCCACTGTGACTTGTTACAGTACTATTATTATTATGAGAGTAAGGATACCTTTTTGCACAGACAATCGTGCTTGTCACTGTAAATCCGTGTTGCAAAACTGGTCGCCTGAAGTTGTTAAAGAAAATATTGCTAAAGCTCAAAATGTTTGTAAGAAAATGTTTTAAAAAATCATGGTTCTAAGAAAGTGAAATTGGAATTTGGACAAATAGTGAGGGTAAAAAGACCGGGTCATAACGAAAAAGACGAAAGTCATTTTCTATCTTATTGAAAATTAGCCTTTTTTTAATTCTGTCAGTCTTAGTGATGGCATGTTAATAGAGTTTCCAAAGTTAAGAATAGACTTTTGTTGAATGATCAAAGGGAGGAGGATGCTCATAAAATAAATTGCTTTTGGGTGGATGAGGAGGTGTCACAAAGAAGTGAACACTGAAACATTTGTCGGGGGAAAATCTGAATGGACAGTATGACGTTCAGGAAGAAGACAGGAGAAGAGTTGAAAAAAGTAACATGAGTGGAAGTGGTTGTGGAGTCAGACGACCAAATTATCTTAAGGATTTTATTTCCTAAATACATTATTGTTATTAATTTATTGTTAACTATACTCTTGTAGAATTTTAGTATTACGTTAATATCTAATTTAGTAAATGAGTTAGTTTGTATTAGTTGAAATAAATTTGTTCATGTAATATTGAATGGGGAAGAAATGTTGTGTTGATGTAATAGATGTAAACTTGTAAAGTTAAGGGAAGTCAGAAAGCAAGCCATTAATCAGAATGTGTTTATAACTGAAGGGAATGGAATGTTGGGGGTTCAAAGAGACTTTACCAGCTGTGATGTACAAATCTTTTGGCGTTACTTCCAAGACTCAATAAAACTTGGTTTTAACTAAATACAACTTGTGAGTGAATCACCACATTGGCATTACTCTATGCAACTACGTATGGTGGGCTATTTATGAGAATGTGATGGAGAACAGCACAGCAACTCATCTTGCTGCAGTGTGTCATAGTTAAAGGGAAGGAAGGTGCCATATTTATGGCAATATGGCCCATTCCTGTCCATACTCCTCTGCTGGTGCGCAATGGGCTGCCTAGCACCAACGCAGGCACCTTTGCACCATGGTGCAAGAGTGCGTGCGTTGCATGCAAGATTGTTTGTGCAGGAAGGGAGCCCTTCCTTCACAAAAACAATCTTGAGTGTCATATTTCACTCTTTCTATGTGTGCTGCAGAAAAAAAACAGCTGAGCAGAATTACTCTAAATTTTTCAAAAAGCTAGATATTTATCCAGAAAGAATTTGTTGTGATTTGGTGTAACTCTGTTCAGCAGTTTTTGAAAAATAAAGGTTTAAAAAATAGTGATGTCTGTTTCTGAGACCAGGTTTCTGAGTCTTGTAATGCCAGCCTCAACATCTTTCTTTATGTTGCAAATGCAATCTCATTTCTGGGTTGAACAAATGGACAAGGTACAACTTTTAAAAAATGTGTATAATTCTTCTCCATCTTCTACTCACTGATTTTCTTATTTAGGTTACCACACCAAATGCAGATTTTACATGCTATATAATACAGATTATAAACCCTCAGATGTAGGTTCAACTTTTTCGATTCACAGCTCAACATCTCCTCCAGCAAGTTTGCAAGAGTCCACTCTCTTCCATCTCTGCTTTGTTCTCCTCCTGCTGGGACCTCAAGTACTAATTCTCATGCTTAGGCCAGAGTGTCCTTGCATGGCTGATGCACCAAATGAGTAGGATCCCCTGTGGATCTGGATGATCATTTGTTCACAGATCTTGAAGGTTGCTGTCAGGCTTTCAGCTTCTTTCCCAAGATAGAATGTTGAAGAGTTGTGCTAGACCTGGCATCTTTGGCATGGTTTCCCCAAACTTTTTTATTTCAGGCCTCCTGTTTTTGCTTACTTCATTTTTTGCTGGTCTTAGGACTCTGCATACTCACCTCTGCTACTCAGTGCGAAAGTGCTTGTGCTCTTTCTTTAAAACATAGTAAAAATGGTTTATGCACAATTGGCATATTTGATTTACTTGTAAGTCCCTAGTGAAGTGGCACTACAGCTGCCCAGGGCCTGCAAATTAATTGCTATGTGTGGGTCTGCAACACTGGTATTGCCACCCAATTAAGAAGGCCCAAACCTTCCTTTTTAATACATACAGTATACGTCACTGCAAGGGTAGGCTCTAGATACCGGATGGCAGACTGCAATGTATTTAAAAAGTGGGACATGTACTTTTAAGTTTTACATGCCCTGGTAGTGAAAAATTGTCACATTCATTTTTCACTACTGCAAGGACTATATATCCTATAGGATAACATTGGTGTTGCCTTATTACATTTTATAAGTGTAATTTGCAAAGGGGAAGAGACAACTAACTCACATTTGGGGTCTCTGGAATCATAATTAAAACTTTTAACTTATGGTGAACTCAGATTTTAAATTACAATTCTGAAAATGTTACTTTTAGAAAGTTGCCAGTTTCTTGTCTTATCTGTTTGGTGCCTCCAGGCTGTCTTTGTCTGTCACATGACTGAGTGTAGTTGGCAGTTCGACTTTTTGTATTCTTCCTAGAAGACCACACACAATGGGAGCTTAGGTGTGACTGAATGATCCATCACTGGCAGGATGAGAGGGAGGAGCAGGGTGCAGCCCCTCTTACACTTGACTAGGCTGTGTCCTGCCTCCACACAAAGAGCTGCATACCCCATCTAGTAAGCCTGGAGCAATGGATGGGAAGACAGGGCATCTGTGTACCTCAGTGTCATGCCTCTAGAAGCTTCTCCCCACTTCAAAGGCACAACTGTGTATAAAGGAAGGCCCTCAGACACTAACTCTACATTACACATCTAGACCCGTGGATATTCTGCCAGGAAGCTGTGCTGCTACAAGGAATGCCACTCTGTTGTGCTGCTGCTCTAAAGGAACTGCTGTTCTGCTGTGCTGACCTACTGCTTGCTGCCCTCTTGCCTGGGGAAGAAGAAATGGACCTGCAACTTCATCTTGAGCACAGGCCCCCAGAGCAACTCAAAGGGCTATCTGCTGATCTCCCGATCTGAGTCTCAGGGACATAAGAGGCTCCTCAGCCAGCTCATGGTCCCAGCTGCAGTGCTTTGCTTAGTCCCACATGGTGTCTTTCAGGCCCGGACCCTCGGTGTGGCTCATGGGCTCCTAAAATCAAGCATTTGGTGTTCTTTGTGAATGGGCCCGTTTGCACCGGAACTGCACTGAGCCGACATGTATTGACCATTTATCTGTCCTAGAGCCATGCATCTTACACTAATTCGGATTGAATGAACTGTAATATAAATTATGAAAATTAAAATTTTAAGACCGCATTAACAGCTGCAATGTGAATGCTTTCGTAGACTATCAAGAGTAAAACAAAAAATCTGCATCCTGGGGCACAGTGAAACATTTTCAAACAGAAAATCAATTAATGTACACAATTGTGAAGAGATAAGTTTACAAGGTGAGCTGTACTTTTGGTTTATCATCATTCCTCTCCCATGGCTTCTATTGCTTTCTACCAAGTTAACATCCTCTGCAGAATCTTCATAAGAGGTTTCTCCCTATCTATCTATCTATCTATCTATCTATCTATCTATCTATCTATCTATCTATCTATCTATCTATTGTGCTTTTTGTGATGATGTGTAAATACATACAGTAGTTTTGGTGATATGCAAGGATAAAAAATCCAGATATCTAGGGACGTGTATCCTCTGCGGATCCAACCTCAACATCATCTCACATGCCGACGACACCCAGCTGATCCTCTCCCTCACCAAGGACTCCGCCAAGACCTACCTCCACAAAGGAATGAAGGCCATCGCCGAATGGATGAAGAGCAGCTGCCTCAAACTCAATTCCAACAAGACAGACGTCCTCATCTTAGGCCCCACCCCATCCACATGGGATGACTCCTGGTGGCCTGCCACTCTTGGAACCGCTCCGACTCCCACCGACCACGCACACAACCTAGGATTCATCTTGGACCCCTCACTATTCATGACCCAGCAAGTCAACGCCATCTCCTCCTCCTGCGTCAACACCTTCCGCATTCTCTGAAAGATCTACAAATGGATACCCACCAAAACCAGAAGAACAGTTACCCAAGCCCTCGAAAGCAGCAAGCTGGACTAAGGCAATGCCCTTGACGCAGGAACCACGGTCAACTCCAGAAGAGGCTGCAACACATCCAGAACGCCTCTGCACACCTCATCCTGGACATCCTCCGCCTCTGCCATATCACAGACCACCTGAAAAACCTGTACTGGCTCTCAGTCAACAATAGAATCACCTTCAAACTCCTCACCCACGCTCACAAAGCACTGCACAACACCGGACCAGAATACCTCAACAGATGACTCTCCTTCTACACTCCAACCCGGCATCCCTGCTCCGCCGACCTCGCACTCCCAACCGTCCCACGCGTCTGCAGAACTACAACCGGCGCTAGATCATTCTCACACCTCGCCACCAAAACGTGGAACACTCTTCCCACCCACCTGCGCAAGACCAAAGACTTCCTTACCTTCAGGAAACTTCTCAAGACCTGGCTGTGCGAGCAGCACCTCTCCCCTCCTTAGCGCCTTGAGACCCTCATGGGTGAGTAGTGCGCTTTACAAATCGCTGATTGATTGATTGATTGAACTGTCTCCGTGCTGATATCTGATTGGCTTCCATCACTTCAGCAAGGTTGGCAGCCATTTTGGGACTCTAATCCTCTAGCCTTGGTCTCGGGGACTCTCACAATGCTGCTAAGGCTAAAAAGCATTTTTTTGAAATGTCGGGAAAATCCACGGATCCTGATCCGTGAGTTTTCCCAGTATATGTATATATTTAAAAGAGACTGTCTCTGTCCTTTTCCTTTATTTTCCCTCTTGGAGGGCGAGGTTCTGGGGGCATTGTGGGCTTTAAAAAGGAGGTGCACAAAGGCCCCCTTCTATTGGCTTGTATTAGCCCTGGGGACCGCCACCTCCCCGGGCCTATCTTTCAATTATATACTGGGGCCACGCAACCCCACCCAGCCCTGAGGCACCCATCTTCCAGAACAAAAATTAAATTAAATGCAGGGGGTGTGTGACTCCCCTGCAGCCCAAGTGAACACCACCTTCCCTGGGCAAACATTGAATGAAATGCTGGGGTGGCCATGGGACCCTCTGCAGCTCCATGGGGCAAACATTGAATGAAATGTGGGGGCATTGGCCCCCCTACAGTGCCATGGACCCCCATCTCCTGGGGCTAAAACAAAAGGATGAAGGGGTCCTTTGTGGACCCCGGCCCAGGGACCACCACCCTGGGGCAACTCCAGCATTGGAGGAGGGCCTCATAGCCCCCTCATGGAGGCATACACAGCCCTGGGGACTCCCAGGGCCAGCTCCTGCTATGTCCCGGGGTGTTCAACCCTGGGACATAGTTGTTTGCTTTTGCTTGGTGGGAGCTGACAGCTTCCACCAAGGAAAAGCAAAGATAACTCTGCTTTCTGCAAGTTGGATATGGCAAACAGCTCCTGCTTGTAGAAAGCATTTTCCTCTGTTTCTCTGCACACAAATATGGGTGGAGGGAAACAGATGAAAACATTGCTCCTGCAAGTAAGGAGCTGCTATTTAAAGCAGCTGCCTGCTTTTTGGAGCAATGCTGGCTCCCACAGGATGTGGGTAGCCGGCTCAGACCGCGGGCCTTTAGGCTCCCTTTGGCAGCCACTTGTATGCCACTTTGAAGTTTTTCCATGGAAAGACTATTGCAATAACAATAGCCTCTCCATAGAATGACTTCAGAGCGGTACACAAGCAAGATGTTTGCTTGCAAACGTTATAGTTATGTTTTGAAGCTCAGCAAAAGAGAGTCTCTTATGGCCTTCTTGTAAGTCGGGGAATGTCATGCAGTGTGTCTGTTTATTTACTAGTGTTTTAAATGTTAAACATTCTTAATGATGTAATATTTAAGTCTTTTTCACCAACAAAATCTTTGGCTTGAATGTCAAAGTTATGTCCGGACGCTATACACTAAGGAGTCATCTATGGTTAAGGGTCTCTCACCCTTACACTGAAGGTTGAGATTTCAGTCTTAGTGTGTCTCTGGTTGTTTGCCTAATTTAATTTCTTGTCAACTTCAAACCTTCAAGGTATATAATAAAAGATGATCTCACTCTTTTCACTTGACAATTACATTTTTCATTTCAATTTGTCTTAAAATATATAATTTTAACTATGTAATTTATTAAAGTTTAGAAAAAGTCTCTAGGTAGTTACAGGGAATGGCCGCAAGGCCTGGTTACAGGCCAGGCCTTGTGGCCAACCCCTGCCACGCACAGCCGAAGGCCGTGGGCAGGGAGGTTTGGGTAGTTATAAGGCTTGGCCGCCGGGCCTGGCCAAAGGTCGTTTGCAGCATGGAGTTGAGTAGTTATAGGGGCATGGCTGTCGGCCTTGCAATCAACCTCTGATGCATACAGTGGAAGTCGAAATTCACTGAAAAAAAACCACAGGTTACAGGGACATTATAGTTAGGAAATAGAATTAAATACAACCTTAGAAATGCACTTAAAAAAACAAAGGTTGCAAGGACGTTATTAGTTAGGTTCTAAGTTTACTCACATAAAAGCACAGAAATTCAGCTATTGGAGTTATTTCAAGTAAATATAACTCACACCCTATGGTAACTATAACTGGCACCTTCTCCATGCACTGCGATTTACCCCACAAATTACAGCACCCATGACAACTTTGATAACATCATTGATAATGTCACTGTAACATCTGCAGTAAAACACCAACTGGCCGGGGCAAAGCATGAAATAAATGTGGGGGGGCCCACACTGCCCCTCAGCACCTCCAGAAACCACAACCTCCCTGGGGCAATTCATTCAAAATAAGGGGGGGGGGTCACTCAGCTCTCCACAGCCCCATGGCCTGCCACCACTCCGGGGCTAAAATAAAATAATGATGGGGTCTGTTGCAGACCCCTGGGACCACCACCTCCCTGGGGCCAAATTAAATGTTTGAGGGGGCCATGCAGCCCCACTCATGGAGCCATAGATTCTCCGGGGACCGCCCTCCCTGCCCTCAAGCAAAATCAAACATAACTATGGTTTCTGAAAGCGGGAGCTTTCCAGTGGCTCCAGCTTGCAGAAAGCAGAGTTTTGATCTCTTTCCCTGCACAGATATATCTGTGCAGGGAAACAGATGAAGCGATTGCTCCAGTAAGCAGGGAAATTGTATTTAAAGCAGCTCCCTACTTGTGGTAGCAATGGCAGCTCTAGCAGATGTGCAGAGCCAACAAGGACCTTGGGCCCTGAGGCTACCACCAGAGTCCTGTCAGCAAATATCATGCTTGTGTACGGTTCTGAAGTCATAGAATGACTTCAAAGCAGCACACAAGCAAAATGTTTGATTTGTTGCTTCTGGCCTACTGGTGAAGCTCATGAACTGTTACTCAGTAAGTTAAAGGTTCAAATCTTGGTGCCTCATGAAAGTGAGTCTGTTAATTTACTAGTGTTAATGGAAAAACATTAGGTTGAATGTCATAGTACTGTCTGCACACCGCATAATCAGGAATAACCTGTGGTGTCATAGTTAAGGATTTAGACATTCATACTGAAGGTTCGAGGTTCTAGTAGAGATGTGTCTCTGGCCATTCCCCTGCTTGAATTTCTTTTCAACTCCAAATGTTGAAGGTACATACTGGAAGGTGATCTCACTCTTTTCAATTGCATTTTCTTTTTCAATTTGTCCTAAAATATCTCATTTTAAATATATTACTCATCAAAGTCTAGGAAAACTCTAATCCACGCTGAGTAAGTCCAAAGTCTATAAATGACAAGGGGTTGGGTGGGTATAGGGGCTTGGAAGCAGGGACTGGCTGCAGGCCAGGACTTGCATCCAACTCCCACTGCACACGCCCAAAGGCCGTGTGCAGCGGTGGTTGGGTTAACGTATAGTAATTAAAATTGTTATATGTTAAAAAAAAACAAAGGTTACAGGGACGCTACAGTTAGGCTCTGAATTTACTCACACAAAACCATAGAAATTCAGCAGGTATAGGTAGAGTTATTTCAAGTAACTTGTCCTTAGGTAAATATAACTTGTGCCCTCACCATACACTGCTAACTATCACAGATATTACAGCACTCATAACAACTTCTGTAATGTCATTAAAATATAAATGAAACATTAGCAGTTTTATTTATATATATATATGACACTCACTTCATCCAAGATTTTGGGTTGATCCATCAAGCAGGGGCAGAAAAAAAGGGAGTCCCAAAGCACTTTTTCCCCATGAATTTTTCCATAGGTATTTTGAACAGGAATAGCGGCTGAACCACTGGACAGATTTATACCACATTTGACAGAAAGCTAGCTCCTGGTCCAGAAAGCAACCTTTTTGTGTTTTGATGTGAATCTGTTCAGTGTTTTCTAGTTATTAAGTGTAAAACAAATTTGTATTTGTAGGGACGTGGATTTATCACAGCTTCTGCGTGGACCGTCATGGCTCCTCTAGCAGAAGCAGTGATTGAACGGCCATGACCTGTTCAGAAATTTGTGGCTGCCATATTTTTAACCTGGGCATGGTCTCGAGGGATGAAAATAGAGGCTAAAAAGTATACAGAGGGTCAAGTAGAGGTACACTAATCCCATGGTGCATTTAATGGTTGTCTGAGGGCCCCTTATTAGATTAAAAAAGTTGAAACCCCTTTTTTTTGCCACGAGTGTGGAGTCACAACTCTGTCCCGTCACTGGCCCTTACATGCAACGTCCCAATGGAGTTGCGAATCCTGCTGATAATAAAAAAAAATAGACATTCACACACTAATGCATGCACTCTCAGACCCACTGAAACACTCACACACCCAATCACAACACCACCTCAGACACTCATACACCGACTCACAGACCCACTGACACTCATACATCCACTCAGAGGCCCACTCAAACACAAACACACCCACTTACAGACCCACTCACACGCTCATGCAGCCACTCACAGACCCACTGAGAAACTCTTATTCACTCACAGGCCCCATTAGACTTCCACTGAGGTATTCAGAAATGTTTTGGGACATGGAGAGTGAAACAGGGACATATACAAAAATGGTGGGTGCTGTGCATTGGATGTGTGCTTTTTGTTGTGTATCCATGACTGAGTTGCGACTCCAAAATGTTTGTTAAAAAAGAGAAAAAAGATTTTGTTTTAAATTTAAAGTGTTTGGTAAATAAGGTGGTTTTAAGACCCTTTGGGGCATATTTACAAGCCCCTACCACCGCCTTGTGCTGTCCTAGAATCATTTTTTTTTTACACTAAGGCATTGTTAAGGAGACCATTCCCCACGTCATATTTACAAAGTGGGCAGTGCATGCATTGTGCCATTTTGTAACCCCTTGCACCAGTCATAATGTATGCAAGATGCGCGTTCCCCACAGATCGGCCCGAAAAATGGTGCAGTGAAATTTACAAGATTTCATTGAACCATTTTTTCTGTCAATTTTAACACCTGTCCAAAGCAGGCATTAAAGTGACACTTATGTACTCGTCTGTGGGCCTCCCTGTGCTTTGCTGCACTAGGGCCATAATCTTTGGTGCTAGTGCAGCAAAGCACCAAATATTTTGACGCTGTTGTGATAACGACTGCCATGGTGCACCGTATTTTAAATAGGAGTTAGCTGGTGCAGGGGGGCACAGGGGGATGCAAGAAAAGTGGTGCATCGAGACAGATGTGCCACTTTCTTGTAAATATGCCTATTTGTCTTTTATGTGTGTATATGATTAGTATACATAAGAGCTGAGTTTGAAGATGCTCAGAAACAACCTGTTGCTTTCATCTGTGAAGTGAGCACCATCTCTTCTATATAAAGTGCAGAATATTTTTGTAGATAGAACAGATGTTATGGTCTCTGAAGACTGCTGAAACAGTTTTATTAAAATGTTTTCTGGCTTTGTCTATCTGTGGCCAGAGTTCAGAGGACCACTTCCGTTTCTGCTTCTGACATATGTTAGAGAACACAAAGGCAGTGTGAGGGAAAAGTTTCATTAATTGAACAAAGGCATCCTTCATTAGGATTTCCACTCCTACACCAGTCAGTGTGCCTAGGTCATTACCACCACAGTGCACACTCATGAGGTGAGGTGGTTTCCAATCCATAATGTTTTCAACCAATGGAGGCTATTGCTGCCACTTTAACCCACTGTGGGCAATCCAAATAATATCCACATTAGGCAAACCCAGGTCCCTGTCAATGCCACTTTTTCTAGCAACTCACTAGCACAAAAAACACAGCTACGACCTACAATCCACATTCTAACCATTTTGAAGGGAAGGGGCAGTAGCACACAGGAGAAGGCTGCAGCTGAATGCTGCAGTCTTTAAAATGTGAGGTGGTCAAAATGGTGATGCTATTGAGGTATTTCAAATGCAACAAGCAAAAGGATTTCCCATTAGTTGTTGAGAAAAAAGTTTAGATGCTTCCTGTTTTCCCTAGTTGTTTCTCACTGGAGTAGCCACTATGATGACCAGCCCAGGTGCAAACCAGCAACCGAATACAACCAACTCAATTATTTTCAGAGGATACAAGATTTGGAGAGTGTTTCCCATACGTATTTCACTTTCTACATGAGAGTATTTTGTCTGGGCTTTCGTATGCAGTAATTCACATTCTAATGACAGGAGTTAATCTTCAAAATCTGGCTGCAAGAGATTTTGTTGACAAAGTTCATAAAAAGGATGAAAATAAAGAATAAAACTTGATCATTTTGATGGCGTGACAAATAGGCACCAACAAATATTGGTACCATCGTTATTGAGAACTGGAATGTATGCTGAGAAACCTGGGTACACCAACCTGGTTTCTGACACTCAGTTGCACTGAGTATGCATGGGATGACCTGCTTCAATTCTTGAGAGAGGTAAACTCACACCTAAAAGACATCAATAATAACACAGCTGGAGAACGTTTCTCATTAAATCCTGCTATTGTTTGTGGATATTTCAACAGGTTCCAAGCTACGCTGGCTTTTATCTGCAACAAAAGCAATTCTCCTCTTGGAAAAGTAACTGATTTATTTTGGAGGAAAGAGTACCAGGCAGAAAGTGCTCCTCATTTTCACATGCTGCTATGGAAAAAAAGACACACCCAAATTTGGAGCAGACTCTAATTACTTGTATTGTCTTTCATAGAAAAGTAGGTGGCACGTACCATACCAAAACACACTGGTGAAAGAGGTCTCAGAGAACAGGTTTTGTGTTTCATAACACATAGATGTGGAAGTACTTCCATTGTAAATACAGAGCCAAAGGAAAGTTTTACACAATATGTTGAGTTGCATTTAAATGACCTCTCATTCCAAAAGGAAGAGTGAACAGCCTTTTTTTCAGTCAAACATACACTGACATGGAAATCACTAAAGATCGCATGCAAGATAAGAAAAACAGAGTCTTCCAAGTATATTAAAGACTTTAGTCCTGTGATTTAAAAAATGTGAAATGCTAATATGGACATACAAGTTGCTGCAGACAACTCCATCGCTTTGTCTTGGAATGTCACATCATGCATTACAAAATCTCAAAATACAGAGATGAGGGAGATGTGGGAAATTTCTGCAGGGAAGACACTTAGCAAGAAGTTGCATTCCTTCAACTTGAAAATGCTTTCCCATAGGGAAATGGAATCCTATGAAGCCTGTGACAGGTTGAGTTTGGCAGATTTGTTCTCAAAATCAAAGGGAATAGTTTGGGCAAGTCTTGGTCTAGCTAGTACATTTAACAGAGTATTAAAGTCTTTCCCAGAAATTTAGTACCTATCAGAGTTTGACCCACAAAGTATAGATATAGTGAAATCAAATATATTGGATACATAATACCCAAGGAGGAGTCCTCATCTAGAAGACAAGTGCCTTTATGACATTTTTCAAAACTACAGATATAGAAGCAATGTAAGTGAAAACATAGAAGAAGGGAAATATGCAGTGCATGAGTGTGACAGTTTTTTAGTCAAACATGCAAAACAAAATCAAATTAATCACTGAAAACATAGCTGCCAAATTTAGCTCTTCTTCAACTGTTCAAGCCTTGGCATAGCAAATTGGAATTATTTGAAGACTATGGGCCTCATTATGAGGCTGGCGGTTCTAGGTCACGGTGGCACCTCTTCAACTGTGTCAGTCTGACCGCCACATTATAACGCTGGTGGGCAGACCTGCCAGGAGACCGCTGTTCCTGCCAGGAACATTGTTCCTGATGGGAGGATGGTAACAAACAGGGCGGTGCTGAACTCTGCGCCACCGGGCTGATTAAAACTCCACTTTCCGCCAGTCTTTTCATGGCAGGGACCCAATCATAAAAAGGCTGGCAGAAAGCCAGTGCCAATACCATCAGAATGCGCACTGCCTGCTGTGCTGACAGTACGCATTTTAATGGTGCTGGAGTGCTAGGATATTTGCCTCGGCTCCCTTAGAGGATTCCAGGACAATATCCTAGCAGTTTTCCCACCAGTCAGCCGTGCGGGAACGTGTATTACAATGTTCCAAATCGTCAGTCCAGTGGGAACATTATAATATGCTCAGCGGGATGCCACTGGTATGATGGTGGTGTCCTCCCCAAGGCTTTGGCGGTCCACTTTTAGGACCGCCAAAGTTGTAGTGAGGCCCTATGACTGCTATGAAGACTCTTTTAATGTTGTCAAAGATACTATTCAGTCTTCTGTTTTCACAAACTATTTACAAATGTTAAATAATGAGACAGCAAGAAGAAGTGATTGCTGCTGAGGTAGCTTAAGATAGTTCTCAAAGCAGCCAAAGTTCAGCACCAGTAAGTCAGGATCCTCTTGGATGACCTATTATTGAAATCGAAGCTGCAATAGCTATGAATGAAGTGGAAACCGCAATGAAACAAGTAAGACAGGAATCTGTAGATCAACAAAAGCCAATCACACAACTCAACAATAAACAGAAAACATTTATATTCAAGTGAAAGATAAAACAGGACATGTATTTGTTCATGAGAAGAAAGAATGCAATTGGTCATCATTCAAGCCAATACTTAAATGTCAGTGGCCATGCTGGTATCAGGAAGAGCTTTTTAATTAAAGTTCTCTCCATTTACCTATACAAGACTACAGAATCAAATTTATTGTGTGCAGTAACAAAATCCGCTGGATTAGCTGCATACAGTATCAAAGGAAGATCTTTACATAGATTACTTTTGCTACATGTAGAACATTTTAATAAACTGGAATACCAGAAGTTATTTTGTGAAGCTTGTCATGAGGTAGCAAGAGTTTTGAAGAAATTTAAGCTTTTAATCATTGATGAGGTAAGTATGGTTTAAAATCTAATGGTTGCCTTTGTTCACCTGAGAATGAAACAGATTTTAAAAACTGAGTACAACATCCTATCTGGAGGAAAATATGTAATTGTTTGTTGTTTTGGTGACCTACTAAAACTCACCCCTGTAAAAGGACAGCCTGTTTTCAAAACTCTTTTGCATGAAGAAACTCAGAACTCATTGTGAAGCAGTGGCAATGCAAACATTTGGCAATATTTAAAATACAAGGAACTTGTGAAAAATACGTGTCAAGCCTATGATATGGAAGACAGAAACATTCTAAAGGTCTCTAAAGTAGGAGTTCTGACAAAGGACAGATTTTTACTATAAGAACATGGCAGCAGAGCCAATGTATAATTTTTGTAAGGAAGGGAAATCCATAGTTTCTTTAATGACTACACTTCATTCAAGGGTGTGCTGAATTTAATGAAACAATTACTAAAACTAGAGAATGAAGACATTTTGGAGATTACTGCTAACAACAAAATGGAACACCAAGGAGTACCCGTGCTACTCAGTGGAAAATTACAAGAAAAATTGAACTTTTTGGAGAAATCTGTGTCCGGGACTGCTAGACTATGAAAGTGTTAACGTGTCTGCAAAAACTGTAGAGTAATCTTACAATGTAATTTAAGTGTTGTAGAAGGATTAGTAAATGGTGCTCCGGGTAAAGCTATTGATTTAATTAAATTCCCTAACCATGATGAGGTTGAATTCTATAATGTTTGATCAGGTTGATGGCGATAAGCAAATTGGGCACTTTTTGCTTGTAAAAGATTTATATCTCTGTTGAACACAGTTTTCACTCTGTCTTGCTTACACTGTAACTGTCAACGAGTCTCAAGATGTAAGTGTTGATGCAGCATTTATTAATATTGGAAGTATGATATTTAAAGAAGGCATTTTGTATGTAGCATTGTCACAAGTTCGAACGTTGGTATGTTTCTGGTTGATTTTAATGAGAAGAAGCTTAACGCAGATGCAATTTGTGTGAGAGAGTACAACAGATTAAGAAGTAAATATGCTCCTCATTTAGGACAGAGTCCTATTTATGAAAAATGGGGATCAGTGACATGAGGAGGTGGAGATGAGGCAGCACAGGACCTGCGGAACAGGAGTGGAGCGAAGAGGTCGAAGCATGGAGGTGGCTCCTGTTCAGTGTTTGACGGAGTCAGAACTGGGCAGTGGGAACAGAAGTTGGAGAATCAGAACCAGAGGAGAGAGAGCAGAGGGCAGAGCAGGAACCAGGAAGGTCCAGCGGGCCTGGGGCAGAAGTGGTCCGCAGCAGAGGGCACAGCAGCAGGGCCGCTTACCTCACTGCATGCCTCACCCACTCCACACCCCATGTCTACTCATCCCACTTGCTCGTCTGCTCACTCTCCCACCTACCTGCCTGCCCCTTTGCCTGTTCGCCAGCCGGATCACTAGGCCTGTCTGTTCACCAATTAAGGGGCTAGCCTGGTTGGACTGAAGTTTCACCTCCCGCCTTGAATCCAGCCTCAATTTTGGCCCATCGGCCTCAGCCTTAAAAGACTTAACGGAAACCTTGGGACCCAGTACTGGTACCAGCTCCGGCAGAAACCAGCCAGTAGAAACTGGCAGAAAGAGGTTAAAAAGCAGTGGGAAGGCTCTAGACAGCTGAGGCACCTTGCGGTTCACAGAAGTGGCCGACACTAGGCTGATGCGGTTTGTGTCTGATGAAGTACCCTCGCTCCCAACCGCTCCCAACCAAGTCCTAACAACTGTACCAATATACTAACACTCCAACAGACCAGAAAACCACCAAGTCAAAGGGAGGCTGATGACTCATTATTAGGGAATAACTCAACTTAAACCCAATACTTTTGCTACAACATGAAACTACGACAATTGATGCAACGAGGCTGTGAGGAAGTGAACTGCTCCTAACCATAAGCGACCCAGCAACCCAGTGTGCTCATGCCTCCCCACTCCCCAAACCATGGTAGCAACATACCTTGGTGGAAAATACACCTGGGTGGGTGAGTGGTACTGCTGATCAAGACGCTCAAAGGTACTGAATGGTACTCCCAGCGACCCTGTATTCTCTTGCCCCCCAGAACCTTGGTGGGAAACGTGCCTGGGTGGGGGAGTGGTGGTGCAGGATAAGATGCTGGTTAAGATGCTTCAAGCTACAATGGACGAGACCTTGGACATTTGGGGACATCAAAACAAGGACATCCCCTGACCGACAGCACCAGAGACTCATTGTAAGGTCATGAAGCCTCCTTTAAACCTGCTTGTCCACCCCTCAAACTGCCTCCCACCAGCTCCCCTAGCCAAACAGTGGCCCATCTCGCAAGGAGAATCAAAGCAGGATAGCTCAGGAAGCAGCCTGGACAGGATGATCGTACTACAATGAGGTCAGAGAGAGAGATAGACAAGCAGGACCAACGCTAGCAAACTAAAGGAAAAGGAAAAGGACCTGCAAAGGGGCAATAGAAGCAAATAAAAAAGGACACTAACAATGGAAAGTTCTCTGGCCCCACTCCCCTACCCAGCTCTGTTAGCTATAGTATCTACCACAAGAGCCACAACAATGGGGTTCCAGCCAAGATTTAGGTATCAAGCCAGAAACAATGATGGACGATAATGAAGGCAACAAAACCAAGGCAATTGGCAAACTGGATGATGGTGGCTACTTAGGGGCAAATGCACCAATAGGTCAACGAACAAACACAAATATGACTTTGGAAAACAGAAGCGAGCTTGCTCTCAACCCCCCTGCATTGGAACCTGTTACAGAAGCACAAGCTATGCAGAGAAATGACTACACCTGCACCACATTCCTATAAAGGAGGGGGATCACAAAGGCCCCGCTTGAACCAACAATCATTTTCTTATCAAACTCAAATACCATTAGCCAATCTCCACCAAACCACTGTGCATACTCGGTAACTCCGGCAGGGACGGAGATCTACTCATATCAAAGAACAAACCATTGTGGAGGCCCATCAAAAGAAATCACTGTTACCCATAACATGCACCACCTCACAACTACAGGAAGCAAAAGGATTCTGAGGTGGAAGCAACTCGAATGACATGGGCACCACAATTCACCCACCTTTAAGCAAAGGCCCACTGAGCACCAACAAATTAAATTCACTCCATTGCAAGTCAAGCAATAGAAGCATATACAGTGAACCCCACTCGGCCAAGCTTTCACCCACAAAGCTTGCTCTAATTAGAGCTGCTGATAACGGTTTCACCCCAGCGGGGTCAAAGAGACCTGATATCAAGACAGCAGACGGCAACACTCCCAACACATCATATCTCACAACATAAGAGTGGGAAGAATTGGTAACTTCATACACACCTGAACTATCGCCGGAAAAGGGCAGCATAATGCCTCTAAGCATGCACTCTGAGGAGAAGCGGAACGGGACAGACAATATATGCATATCATTACTAAACATTATGCAATTGTCAGTCACCTTGACAAAATGGATATACAACTATCTCTTCCAAATTCCCTGGCCAGACATGTCTCAATTATCGACATCAAACTATCTGATATAAAAAACCTGATCAAAAGAGCTCAGGCTGGAACAGAATTAATTCAATCATGCTGCACTTGAATCACAATAGTTGACAAGCTATAAATGCTACCAGCTGCGATGGGGGAGTGCCTGTCTGACATAAAAGAGGTAACCCAAACCTCAAAGGCAGCATCCCAGGCTGCCCCCCCCCCCCCACCATGATAACTGAACAAATGGCTGAGACAGGCCAGGGGGGACAAACCAGCAAGGAACACACTCAAATTCAGTTCCAAAATGATGATTCACAAATAATTGTGTACATTAAAAACCAAATGAATGGTGAGCAACCATTCATGCTCATCAGGGAGCCAGCTATCAAGAACTCCCCTCAGATAGGGCAGCTTAAGAAGGATGAGGCCTGCCACAAAGCAATGCCGGAACAGAGGAGGAAGGGCATTAAAAGAAAGACCAATATAATGGGATATGTCAACACTTCCTGTGTCATCCCAGTGGCAAGATCTACCATACAGGAGGTAAACAGTGTGCCAACAACAATGAATACGCAAACTAATTTATATCAGCCTGACATTAGCATCAAGGCACCCAAAGAATCTGAAAGGGGCAGGAGCAGCATTAGTCATGAAGACTTAGCAACCAGTGTAACACAGAGTTAGACACCAGCTTCAAATGTGGAACTTTTACCTCTAACTGCAAGTACTGAATGTTCCCTGAAATCAGCACAGACGGTGGTGACAATTCCTCCTAAACTGGGAGAATGGGCATACCAAGACAACTCTCTAAAAGACATGCGGTGCAGCTAGAAACCTTCATCATTCTGTTCATCCCGGATTACAAGTCCAGTGGCTGGGACGATATCCTCAAAAGATCCTTTGACTGTTTACATCATTCAGAAGTCTGGAGGACCTAAGATCCTGTGACCTCAAATCAATCATGTTTAAAGTGTATACAAACATCTCAGTGCATGAGGTGACAAAAGAAACCTTTAGAACACTGATAACAGCAAAGAGGATTATGGGTCAACAAGCACATTTGAAATACTGGGGGAATAAACTGATGCCCTACCAAAAAAATGGTTATTCTTATTACCAAAATGCAATGAACAACCAGACCTTCACCCAGTGTGCACAATGGTGAAGACTCAATCTATTCTAAAAGAGCACAGAGCTCAGACCCAGATAGCAAGGAGTATACTGAAGGTTGGGGGGCTAGGCAAGCTAATACAGATGCCTCAGCATCAGACAAGTGGCACTGGCTAGCTAGAACAATAAATATCCAGTGCAACATCTCCTGACTTGGATCAAGTTCACCATCACCAGACAGCAGCCGTTTATGACTGTGTTCTTGGAACACAAACTGCTTGGGAAACAAAACAATGTATACTCTGGTGCTGTTACATCTTCAAATCTTTGACCTAATCTTTCTACAAGAAACCTGTTTAGAACAACTTCTCCACTTACAAGGATTCAAAAAGCACAATCTCCTTGCATTAAAAAGCACCACATTTGGTCATCCAAAAGGAGGGAATGCAATATATACCTCCATAAAGAGCAGTAGCGCATCCATGTTGCTGGACACTAAGTCCACATCAACAAACGCCACACAAGCACTCAGAGTGGACATAAGAAGTGGCAACAATGAAGCACAGTTGGTGTACCTGCACCCACAAGATAAGGTCAATGGAGTGAAAGGGAGGGGAACTAGCAAGGCTACCAAAGGAGGAGCCTATGCCAAACTTCGTACTAATGAGTGACTTCAACATGCACCTGCTGAGCCCGCCGGAAGAGCATCACTTACTGGAGGAACACCTGTCAGCATGAACATTCCAGAGCAAGAAGGCAACAAGTGGGGAAGACAAACCAGGACAACAAAAGACCTATTAAGGGACATGGAACACCTAAGTCTCTGTGCACTGAATGGCCTCTTTTCGGGACATCAGCCTCCTGTAGCATCCTTTCATAATGTGTCAGCTAGCACCACAATAGACTATAGATTATACTTTTGTATTACTCCCCCTGATCTGGAAAATAGTAGACTTCTGTTGAGGAGTAATGGATTACAGTGACTACCTCCCATAAGAAATAATAGGGAGAGCGCAGGGTGCGAATCCAAACCAGCCAGAGGAGGACTCTAACTCCATACACAGTAAATAAGAAACGGATCAAATGTAAGACTCACCACCCAGAATGACTGCTGGCCTCGGCAAAGGAGCTCTGGGAGGAAAAACAGACAGCAGGCCGAAAAATAACAACTAGCTGGGAAAACTTCAACAAAGCATTAGGAGACTCACCTAGCAATAGATGGCCCACGACCAATGATAAGAGCGAAGTCTCAATGCAAGAATACACTCATACTGCAAAACATGCCAGGCAATTGCCTCATCACCTCACAAAATAGGCAAATTCAATGTCTTAATGAAGCTGTAATTAAATCAATGTGGAGGCTTCACCTACTCGGCCCAGACATTAACAACCTAAATGAGTTGCAATTAAAAGCTACCAAGAATAGGATAGTTTGCAGCTGAAAAGAGAATCAGAAGAGTCACTTTGGGACAAATTATTTTTGACACAAAAAGTAATAACAGCGCAAGATTCTGGTGCATGGTAAACAGATTGCAGAATACTTCAGACTATGGGGTCAACTCCTATCTGAAGAGGATGTCTGGGCAGGCTTTCTTAGGAATCACTTCAACATGGAATCCCCAAGCAGTACAAGGGAAGAGGAGGCAGCAGGTTATACAGAAGCAGGAAAATCTCATGATCCAAAAAGTGACCAGGCAACATCCTCTATCACTATCTTGCCAAACAGATCAAAAATAGGATAGCCAAAGGCATGAGGGAGGGAGGGCCAAGTCCAAACAGGATCCCCCGGTCCTGTTTAAACTAGAGATAGACTGCTGGGCGGAAACACTCAAACTAGTTTTCAAGTAGATTCTTCACACAGAAACTATTCCAGCATCTCAAAGGGGGTCAATAATCTTCCCAATCTATAAGAAAGGCAACAAGAGCGAGGTAAAAAACTACCCGCTGGTCGCTTTAATAGACAACAACGCCAAATACTCGGCTGGCCTTGTTCTAGAAGAGCTCTTAGACTGGGCAACAGAACACACAGTCATCCCCCTTAAACAAACAGGCTCCAGTAGGCATATGAGGACAACCACAAATATACTAGTTTTCTCCCTCCCGATAGATGCTGCAAAAGATGCAAACTTACCATTATTTGTCTGCTTCATGGACTGCCCCTCAGCTTATGACCATATAGACAGGAAAAAGCTGCGGGGAAAGCTTACTAAAAGAAATACTCCATCGGGGCTCCTGAATCAGCTAATTCTTCTACGCACTGACATTTGGGTCCCAGTGAAGCTAGGAGCAGACAACCATCCCACAAAGGGGCTGAAACAAGGCTGCGTATTAGCCCAAATCTTATTCAATCTCTTCATGTCGGACCTGCCATCTAAATGGAACAACTGTAACTCTCACGCCCCTAGGATGGGCAGACTCGCCCTCTCAAAGGTACTATACCATTATGACCTTGTGCTACTAGATTCTACTCAAAGAGTATTTTATCAAAAATGAGCTGAGCATACACTTAGACGAATCCAAGGTTATGCAGTTGAATCTAAAAAGGGTTACATGAAAATATCACTAGCACTTGGCAGGAGTACAGCTAGAAACAGTCAATGAATATAAACATCGGGGTCACAATAGATAGCAAATATTCATTTATGGCACTGAAAGAGGCATTAAAAATAAGAGGAACCCCAACAGCAGTAGCATTAAAAAATCTTAAGAACCAAACTGCCAGACCAAGCCTAACTCTGCTGATCCAGGTAATACGGGCAAAACTCATTCCTAGTATTACCTATGGGAGTGAATGTATGAGAGGTGGGGATACCAGCACACTTAACAGCATTGTAACAGGAGCAATGAGATAGATTTTTAACTTACCAAAATACACCTCTCCGGCACAAATAAGGCTGGAATTCGGTATGCAGTTGCAACAACGTGCACACAGAGGGGCCTATATTGAAAGCTGGTTCAAGATCAAGAGATCTGGATCCGGCTCCTTAAATGCTCACCTTTAAAACAAACTGCAGTAAAAAAAAAAAACAGTGCAGCTAAGGCCTACCTGCAAGTGTCAATAGATCAACCAGGCCTACATGATCCCTGGGAGGAGTCAGAACCATACAATAGCTTTAAACAGCTTCTCAACAAAACATTTAAAATGTTCTCCTTGGCAGAGGACAAAGCACTGCTGTCAGGGAGGGTGCATGGATGGTTTAATCTGCACAGCTACCCTGGGCGGTTCCCCAAACTTATCTAGGTGCTGGGTTTTCCAAAGCAACTAAAGAAAAAATCTTACAGTATCAACTCAGAATCCTCTCATCCCTGCTTCACTTACCACCATGGAAACAGCCACAGTCAGAACTCAACTGCTGCCTTTGTTGGGCAGGGAAAGAAGATATAATACACCTGCTGGGCATATATGACAAACTTACACATGAGCTTAGATCATTATTAAAGCCCCTCTTTAATGCCATGGGAATATTATTATACAGGCAGGCAGAAAAAGCATGTTTTGCAGGCTGTGAAGTTCAGCTAGCCTGCCGCTTGTCATGATTCTTAAATGCTGCTGAAAAGAAACTAAAACATTGGGAACAATTCCCAGTTGAATAGATCAGTGATTGACAGACACTGATGAATCTTGGCCAAACATTGGAACCAAGGACCTCATAGAAACCAGGGAAACATAATGACTTACAGAATGGAGGAACTGTTTAATTAACTGCTAACTTTCACACTTAACCAGAACTTAAATACTGTGCAATGGGCGCTTCCACCTGTATTAAGAGCTTAAACGCTAACTTTGCACCTTTGCTTTTGCAGTCTACACTGAAACGCATAACCTTATGGCCTCCTGACCCCCCAAAAAATAATTTTCATTGTTATTTTCAGGTTTTATTTTGATAAATCATCTTTTACTGGCTCTGCTCTTGCTGTCTGCAGAAAGATTTTAAAAGTCGCTGACTTTGCACATAGTTTCTTGCTGCTTAAATTTAATTTTATGGCCTCACAGGCTTTTATGATACCATAGCAGTATTTTAAATTTCGTAAAAGATCAATATAAATGTCAGATTTTGAAGATTGTTGTAACTTAGAGTTATATGCTTTTACTATTGCAATGGTTTTAATTAATCCCACAAATAAATAAAGATATAATAACTACTTAAAAAGATATATTTATAAGGAATGGGCATTATGTCCTAAGTAAAAACTGACTAAAGAATCAGTGAACATTACAGAAAAGACAGCAAGAAAGGATAAACAAAAAGGTGTCAAGAAAAGACTATTGGAAAATGATGGAGATATTGTAGGTTACCAGTTGAATAACACTATTTTTGTACACTGCTAAGCCAATGTTGTTCTCAATGTTTTCTTCCATTTACCACATATTGTAAATGCAATTCAAGAAAAACCAGAGAATACATTGTATACAGCACTCTTTCACTGCCCTCAATGCTCATCTCATGATGGAAATGTAATATATTCTGTTTCAGGCAATTGGCAACTAGTAGACAACTATAGTGGCTCTGTAGTATTACCTCTAAATGCTCAGCAAGGTGCACAGTAGTTTATGATGGTGATCCTTGGAGATTTAGAAGAAGAAGATGTAAATATTGATGACATATTTGGACTGACTTATACAAGGAACCATGAGTTTGAAGATTGTTCTTTTCCATCTACCACTGAAATCTAATCTGAGCGATTTTCCCTACTTGCCAGATTCCAAAAGTGTGTCTTTTAATAAGCTAATAAAAAAGAGTGACCTTTCCAAGTTGTAAATCAAATGTATTGTCTACATTGCTTATACAGAGAAGTGGTAAATATGTTATTATAGCAATGTTTCAATGATGCAGAGCAGATGGCTCAAACTTAGGCACCGAGTTTACAAACTTTAAGGCTGGACAAATGTCAGTTTCTGGGAGAACATACTGTACTTTGGCTATCATTTTCCATAAAGGCCTTGATATTACATCTGTACATCATACTGTATATATAAAGACTCAAACTGGATGGACGGAGTGCAATGACAACAGTCTGCAATTCAAACAAAAAGTACCTTTCAAACTTCCTAGTCCTTACCTACTATTTCTTCAGCCACAATTCTAAGGAGGATTTGTGGAAACAATATGGAATACAATCTTCTGTCTATGTAGATCATTACTGCTTAAGATATCATTCAGCCAACCAGGGGAAAGTTCTTCAAAAAGATGTCAAAAAATGAAGTGTGGATGAAGTGTGTTGAAAATATTCTGGTAAAGAACAAATATATGGTTTTCTTGCCAAACGGATCATCATAAGATATCATGCGGCCTATCAGGGTGATGTGAACAATAGGATTTCCAAAAATGAAGTGTGGATGAAATATCTTCATAGGGTTTTCGTAAGAAAATGACCATATGATCTCCTCTCTACATGGATAAACACTTTTTAAAACATAATTCAGCCCATCAGGGGTGAGGTCAACAAAAGGATATCCAAAATTGAAGTGTGGATTAAGGGCCATATTTATACTTTTTGACGCAAAACTGCGCTAACGCAGTTTTGCGTCCAAAAAATTAGCGCCGGTTAACGCCATTCTGAAGCGCCATGCGGGCGCCGTATTTAATCAATGACGTTAGCCGGCATTAGCCGCCGGCGCTGCCTGGTGTGCGTGAAAAAAAACGACGTACACCAGGCAGCGCCGGCGTAGGGGGATATGGAGCTTGGGCGTCAAAAAATGGGGCAAGTCAGGCTGAGGCAAATTTTTCACCTCAACCCGATTTGCGCCATTTTTTTCGACTCCCAACCCCCATAGAAATGACTCCTGTCTTAGCAAAGACAGGAGTCATGCCCCCTTGCCCAATGGCCATGCCCAGGGGACTTATGTCATGTAGGGGGGCACAAATCAGGCCCCCCTATGCCACAAAAAAAAAAAAAATTACTTACCGGAACTTACCTTATCGTCCCTGGGATGGGTCCCTCCAGCCTTGGGTGTCCTCCTGGGGTGGGCAAGGGTGACAGGGGGTGTCCCTGGGGGCATGTGGGGGCACCTCTGGGCTCCTTCCGAGCCCACAGGTCCCTTAACGCCTGCCTTTTCCAGGCGCTAAAAAACGGCGCAAAAGCGGCCGTACATCATTTTTTTTGACCCGCCCACTCCCGGGAGTGAATTTTGCCCGGGAGTGTAAATACGGCGCACATGCCTCGGAGTCAATTTTTTAGACGGGAACGCCTACCTTGCATCTCATTAACGCAAAGTAGGTGTCCACGCAAAAAAATGACGCAAACTCCATGGACTTTGGCGCTAGACGCGTCTAACGCCAAAGTATAAATATGGAGTTAGTTTTGCGCCGGAATTGCATCAAAAAAAACGATGCAATTCCGGCGCAAACAGAGTATAAATATGCCCCTAAATATCTTCATAGGATTTCTGGAACAAAATAACTATATGTTCTTCTCACTGTGTGGATCCTCATTGTTTAAGACATCATTCTGCCTATTGGGGTTGATGTGTACAAAATGATGTGGAAAATTCAAGTGAGGATATTTGTTTGTAGTTTTGTACCAGGTATAATAATAACCAAAATGATTTTAACATACGGTATTTTGATTAGTGTGGCTTAATTCAATCTTTTTCAAGTGCAATTCACAGTATCATTAATTTGTTGTGAAATTCTATGGCGTTATGTTTTTTCTACAATGTAAATGATTGTTTTTCCCTATTGTTCAATGATGATCATACAGTACTCTCTTTATATGTGCTAGTGTAAAGGCTGAGGAGGGAAAGTAAAATGTTTTACAAGGATTTCCTATACAGCATACATATCTTGTATACCCCTTTGTGTAAGATCAATTTGTAAGCATAATACTAACTTATATTTAAGTACTTTGTTTCATCAGTCTGGAGACATATGTCATCTAATTTGTGAAGATATTAGTAGTGGCAGAGAAATATTTCTTCCAGATATGTCTGAAGACAGTCTTCGTACATAGGCAGTATTTTATATGCATTGCAACTAGTTTGTTTTCTTGTCACTGACCCATATAGTACCTGACACACATACTCAGTCACTTGCATATGTAAGCACTCAAACAACTGTACATACACCACTTATACATTCACCCACTCATTCACACAGTTATGCTCTTACTCACTGACACATACAACACTCATAAACCCACTCACTCATCCATACAGCTACTCATGCACCCTATCACTCACAATACAGCCACTCATGCATGTAGTCACTCACCCATACTGCTACTCATGCACCCTATCACTCACTCATACAGCTACTCATTCACTCCGTCACTCACCAATCCAGCCACTTATACTCTTACTCACCCATATATACACTCGGCCGGTCACATATATAGTACTCATGCAGTAACTCACTCACCCATACATCACTCATGCACTCACTCACACACCCATACACCCACTCAAACACTCATTGACTCACCCATATAAACACTCATACTCCCTCTCACTCACCTATACAGCCATGTATGCCCCACTTAATGACCCATACAGCTACACACACACCTATCACTCACCCATACAGCTAGTCATGCACCTAGTCACTCACCATACAGCCACTCATGCACTCACTCACCCATATACTCACCCTTGCACCCAGTGACTCATCTCTTTAAGCACTCATGTACTCTGTCATTCACCCATAGAGCCACTCATGTATCCACTCTGTCACCCATGTACCCAGTAACTCACCTGTACAACCATTTACCCAGCCACTCATGGTCCCTGTCAGTCACCCAAGAACCCACTCACACACCTAAACACTCACCCATACAGCTACTCATGCACTCTGTCACTAACCCCTATAGCTAGATATGCACCCATTCACTCACCCATCCAGCCACTCGTACACTTACTCATACATACACCCACTCATCTGCTCACTGACACACCCATATAACCACACACTCAACCTTTCACTCACTCATTCAACCACTCACACACCTTGTATTACAAACATAAAGTATTTTTTTTTCAAACTGGAAGATGTGGTTCTAAAGAGAACCGTTTTACCATGTTTTTGTGATTTTATCAGATTTTTGAAAGTTTTGTGGTGTTTACTTTTGTTATTTAAGAAAATGGAACATTGTTCAGAACAGCAAGCACACAAAAACACGAAATGTGCTACAACGCCAAAAAAAGTTAACAAGTATGTGAATTAATAGCTTGCCCCAGAGTAAGAACAGCTTGTTCATCTACACTAAGGACTTTGTTACATTTTGGACAAAAATTACCAATTTTCCCAAACTCTGGAATGGTAGTTGGAACTCCTGAAACTTGTCCTCCTGCAGATGATGTTTCTGGTTCTTGATTCATTACACTACAACTTCATTGCTGGGTTTTCAGCCTCTGCATCTCAGCTCCAGCTAGACGGGTTGGATGAATGGTACACAAAAGTTAATACATGCTAGATGTACCACATGAATATTTTCTCTCACTGCCACATGTCAATACCTTCTTTCAGATTGTGCACATAACTCTGCATGCACTAACCTTTTTTCCCCCTTCCAGTATGGAAATAAGGCTCACAAATAATACTCTCTTTCTCATCCTATAAGCTGGTTCCTCTTCCTCCAAAATATTCTCTTCTTTCCTCTCCAGGTATTCTGATGCACAGGCCAAGGTCAGCAGATGTGCAACAAAGGAAACACCAAACCAAAATTCAAAATGTTGATTTGGGAAAGAGAAGTGTGAAAACTTTCAGCCTCTCCCAATCCAACGAAGATTTAGTGGCACCTTTCTGTATGGAAGATAGAACGCTGCTTAACCAATCAGATCCTTTTTTCCCGATGTCACATGGGGTGAGCAGCGTCCCCACGGCTTCATTGTGACGGAAATCTGATGCCGTAAAATGCATTGAAATCATATTCAAAATGTAATTAATTCTGCTCTAGTTATATTATCTTCATTAGTCTAATAGTTTAATTTACACATCGAAAGTTTCTATATATGTTTTTACTACTCTTGAAAAAACATTGAAGTTTATCCCCTGCGCGTCTCCGGAAATACATGCGGCATGTACTGATGTCATGACTCCCTAAAAACTAATAAAGAAACAATTATATTTATCCTCTATTGCTCTAGTACTTACTTAACAGTACCACTAAACCAGTTACCTTAAACTAAATATTTATATTTTATATATATATATGTATTTTTTTTTACCATAGGGCACATGTTAAAGTTACTTGAAATAACTCTCACTATAATGTGTGAGTTTCTATGGTTTTGTACATTTAAAATGTGAGCCTAATTATAATGTCCCTGTAACCTTTAGCATTTTAAGTGAATTTCTATGATTTTATTTTTATTCTATTTCCTACTATAACGTCCTTGTTACCATTGGTGTCTTCAACAATAGATAGATAGATAGATAGATAGATAGATAGATAGATAGATAGATAGATAGATAGATAAATAGAAAATATGTGAAATTGTGTGAAGCATCGGTATGATCATTGCAACAAATTATTTCCTGAGAACCTGTTTACAGTGTCTTAGGAATAGACTTCCCATGTGTTCTCTCGGACACCAGAGTAGTATTTCTTTCCATACATACAGGATCCATGTCCAGAGTATGGTCCTTAAAAAATGTGGGATCACATTAAGTAGAAATATATATGTGTTAGGTTGATGAAGCCATCAAATTCTGGTTGATTCAAAGTCAAATCTAGCAGTTCAGGTGATTAAAGAGTGATGCGAGAGAAAGTCTGATGGGAAAATAAATTATTCAGTGCTCCATCAAATTTGAACCTGTCTTGCTGTTGTCCCAAAATTGGGGCCAGGACTTCCAAGACATGAGGTTTTGTCTGATATGTTATCCTTATCATAACCTAGGCAGATCATGATATGTATATCAATAGCATACATTTGAAATGCAATCTTTATTTTGTTGATAACATTAAGCAGAGGAAATAAGTATGTGTTATAGCACTAAGGAGATGGTAAACATTCATAACAACCTTTGCTTGTTACTCCTTATGCAAACAAAGTAATCTGACCCACACTCACTTGCCAGCATGATTTGAATGCATAATGTGATCCATGCTAGGGCACGCCCATTACACCCAACTAATCTATAAGGTGGCTGAGGTGGAAGTTGTGATTGAAAATGTCATAAGGTGTTATGATTCTCTTAAGTATTAAAGCTAAAAATTGGTTCTCATCAATATCTCTCATTATCACCTTTTATTTGTCAAAGAGTTTCTCTAGCTAGTCGAAATCCTGATGACTGTCAAGCTGGTAGTATAGTTCTTTGCTATGTAGTTGCAGTTGTTCCATCATTCCCTTTCCTAGAATATCTGGACAGGTCTCTTGTGTTCACAATCCATTTTTTAATGAAGAAGGCAAATGGTGTGTTTTCATCTGGTCAAAAACTACCTGCGATACATTACAGATATAGGTTAGAATCAGGGATAGGTGGTAATTTCTTAAATGATGCAAAATGCTGAGCATGACTATAAGCGTACCAATGTGAATGATGATTCATGTGAAACAAGGGAGCAAGTTCAAAAAGATGGTGTGTTGAAAAGTTAAACTTCTGTTATGCAAAGGTCTGCTGTGGTTGGGATATAACTTATGTTTGATCACTTTCAATTTTCTTACAAAAAACAATAGAATGTTGTTGAGCAGCTATTGTGATGTGATGATTGCATTGTTTGAATGGGTAGGTATAGTGATGCGTTTGTAAAAATAATGTAGCTATTATTTGTTACTTAAGTGTGCCTCTTGTTATAGTACACATTCTTTTGCCTAGCCCTGTTTTCCAGTATCCTTCAAGTGTTTTTCCACATTGTGTTTTCCTTCTTCAAACCAGATTCAGGCTATTGTTAGACCTGTCAGCCTTAGGGTGCCCTTCATCCAAACATTTTACTTTCCTCCTCATTTTTGCTGATATAGGTCTTGCTGGCCTTGGGAGTCTGCACACTTTACCTCTGCTAACAAAGGCTAAAGTGCTTGTGCTCACTCCTTAAAACTTGGTAACTCTATCTTATGTGAACTGACATATTGAATGTTCTTAAAAGTCCCTTGTAAAATGGTACTCCATGTGCCTAAGTCTAGTATAATAAATGGTACTAGTAAGCATGCAGTATTGATTGTGCCACCTACTTATTCAAGCATGTCTCTGGCCTGCCATTGCAGCCTGAATGTAGTTTTAAACTGCCATTATGACCTCACAAAATAAACCTTTTGCCAGTCCCATAACTTCCTTTTTAACACATATAAGTCATCAATAGGGTTGACCCTAAATAGCATAAAGGGTGGAGTGCAATGTATTTAAAAAGTAGGACTTGTAATTTTAAGTTTTAGATGTCTTGGTTCTAAAAACTCTTAACTTCACTGTTCACCACTGCAAGGCTTACCTCTCCTGTAGGCTAACATTGGAGTTACCTTATTACATTTAATAAATTGTAACTTCTAACGGGAACAAACAAGCAATTTATGTTTGGTGTCTATGGAATTGCACTGAAAAATCCTTTCTCATGGTAAAGCCAGATTTTAAATTACAGTTTTGAAAATGCCACTTTTAGAAAATTGCCATTTTCCTGCCTTAAACACTTAGGCCCTCATTCTGACCTTGGCGGGCGGCGGAGGCCGCCCGCCAAAGTCCCGCCGTCAGGTTACCGTTCCGCGGTCGAAAGACCGCGGCGGTAATTCTGACTTTCCCGCTGGGCTGGCGGGCGGCCTGCCCGCCAGCCCAGCGGGAAAGAGGCTTCCACGATGAAGCCGGCTCGGAATCGAGCCGGCGGAGTGGAAGCTGTGCGACGGGTGCAGTTGCACCCGTCGCGTATTTCACTGTCTGCGCAGCAGACAGTGAAATACATTTAGGGGCCCTCTTACGGGGGCCCCTGCAATGCCCATGCCAGTGGGCCCCGCGACCCCCCCTACCGCCATCCGGATCCCGGCGGTCGGACCGCCGGGATCTGGATGGCGGTAGGGGGGGTCGGAATCCCCTCGGCGGCGCAGCAAGCTGCGCCGCCTTGGAGGATTCAATGGGGCGGCGGTACACTGGCGGGAGCCCGCCAGTGGTGCCGGTCCGACCGCGGCTTTACCGCCGCGGTCGGAATCCCCATTGGAGCACCGCCGGCCTGTCGGCGGTGCTCCCGCGGTCCTCCGCCCTGGCGGTCAAAGACCGCCAGGGTCAGAATGACCGCCTTAGTGCCTGTTGACTGTCCCTAGGCCACATGACTGGATGTAATCAACATTTGGGCTTTGTAAGCCAAGTCCTGTGGAGTTCAAAGGGAAAATCTCTAGAAGCTTCTCCCATTTCAAAGGCAGAACTCAATATAAATATGGGACCTCAGATTCCAAATCTTCAGTACACTTCTGAACCTTGGATACTCTGCCAGAAAGAAGGACTGCCATGCTGCTCAAAGGTCTTCCATTCTGCTGGATGGCTACTCTAGTGGACTGTCTTACATTGCTTACAAATGCTGCCCATTTTCCTGGGTGAGAAGGACTGGATCTGCATCTGTTGAACTCAGGACCCCAGAGTGACTCCAAAGGCTAGTGAGATGGTCTCTGGACTTGTGCCTTGGGACAGAAAGCTTTGAAAACCTGAACCCTGCACCTGGACTCTGTCATTTGATGAGTTCCCCCATGCCAAGTGGCGACACCACAGTCCTGGTGACTTGGAAGTGGGCCTAAAGGTGCTGTGGCAACCCATCTGTGGATCCAGCAGAACCACCACATCACTACTGCTGTGTGGTGCAATCCTGAACACCGCTGATGCATTGCCTCTGCTGAGCTGGTTGTCCCAGTGCGGGGACTCTGCATCAACCTCTCAGCCCACATCAGAACGGCCACTGTGCGAAGCTTCACTGATGCAGGTCCTCGCATTGCAAATCTCTTGTCATCAGCACCTTCTATGATGATGCAGGTCCACACATCGCAGCCTCACAGCTCTTCAGAACCGATGCAATGCCTCGAGTGCAGGACGCATCCTCAAAAGCCTGACTTTGCATCGCAAGCCCTAGTCAACAGGGTTCTCATCAACACCACAGGACCTAGCATTGCTGTTTTGCAGCACCTCGGAACTGATACATCTCCTTGGCTACACAAGGAAGAATTGGCACAGGACCTCCAAATGCTTCACAACTCAGATTTACTGTACTATTGTGGGACCCAACCTCTACGCCCAACTTCACATCACAAGCCCTCATCTTTGGAATTCTCATTGACAGCACAGAACATAGCATTGCTACTTTGCAGCACCTTGGAACTGACACATCTTCTGGGCAGCACAAGGCAGAATCAGCACAGGACCTCGCAACACTTCACAACCCAGATTTAAGGTAGTGCTCCTCAGTGGGCCTAACTGTGTCCCGGTAACGGACCTGAGCTTCATTTTAGCCAGCCTGAACTTGTGACTTTTTTTTTTCTGGTCTGGACCAACCAGATATCCACAGTTGGCACTAGGTGCTTCTTAGTGCTATTTTCACTGAAATCTTTAAACCTGCTCTCTGTGACACTACTGATTTTTTTTTTTTGTTCTGGTCTTGTTTTAGTCATTAACATTTACTCTACAACTGGCGTGGGATCTTCTTGTGGTGTGCTTTCGTATTACTGTTTGAAGTGTTGCACAAATATTTTACATATTCACTCTGAGGTAAGCCTGCTTATTCTGTGCCAAGCTATCTGAGGGTTAAGCACAAGTTAATTTGAGGTTTGCTTGTGAGTTCATCCTGACAAAGATTGTGGTTCCTCCTTTAGTAGGGATTCACCCCCTTAACCAATAGCCCAATTTCCTGCACCAATGTTTTCCTATGTCTACTGTTTCTCTTCAGGTGAGCCAGTGCTCTTTTGCACCAATTATTCATAGTATTGATATCAAATTTAAGTACTCTTTTCCTTACATGGACTTTCACATCAGTAATTGTTCTGCATCATTTCCTTTTAGAAGCTGTTCAAAAACTGAAATGGGTGAAGCATATGCTCCTCATTTTAAACATGCTTGTGAATTTTGGATAAAATTATATATAATTGTTCGTGAATTTTTCAATATTGTTTCAGTATATGGGTGGTGTGCTTTAGAGTCTCATTTAATAGACAGTGCATGCTCCGGCTGCTACAAAATGTATTTTCAGCTTACAGTGGGCTTAGAGCCTGGCAATTGCTTATTATTGCTTGCCTCCATTGTCATTCTTATTTGCTTGCTTCTTAGCTTGTGTGTGCTTTACTACCTTATTGGGCATTTGTAATTTAACTCTGCTTTTCAGGTTCTTATTTTCTCTTTTTATTTATGCACTCCACTAGAGAGCATGTATTTTACATCTGTCTCCCTCATATACATTGCCCTCCGCCATACTCATATTGCTCTTTCTCTCCCTGTGTGCTTCTTTTTGTGTCCTCACGATGTGCTAATTCCTGTGCTTCTTCCTCCATGATACTATCTCACCTGTTTACTTCCCTCCTCCAACTCCATTGTGCTTTTTCTGGTGTCTATTTGATTCCCCCTGCCTAATGTTCCTCTCTGTTTTCTTCCCTCCCTGCACGTCACTTTTTCTTCTGTCCACCCCATGTTGGTTCAGGCTGTCCCCTATTGCTTTCCCCACCCTCCTTTTGCTTTCCCACTCACGTCCCCTGTGATTCTACACTTTGAAACTGTATCACTTCCTCCTATCTGCATTACTTCCATCTACCTACACGCTCTATTTTTTTTCCTTTTGTTTACCAATCCTCCTTTGATGAGTAAAAAAAAAGAAAAAAAGGCGCTCACATCATTTTGAATGCGTGAGCATGCTTGGTTCCCATGCCTACAAAATGGCATGACAATCCACATTATACATTTTTTTCCTTTTATAGCCTTCTACAGAACATCAAGAATGCTGTAAGGCATGGCTAAAACCAATGGCAATAGGTCTCAGAGGTGAGACCTATTGGCTTTGTCAACACTTGTTTTCTGCTTCTACCCCTATTTGTTCGAACTGGCTGATTATAAAGGAGTGGCCATATCATTACTTAGTGATAGTGGCCATTCGCTTCATCTCTAGTAATATATGGCTTAACAATAAAGAGTATTTCCCGATAATTTTGCAAGTCTTGAGTGGAGTTGTTTCCGGTAGGTCTTCAGTCTATAAAACAAATTGTCCTGATATTTGCATTCTGATACACATTAAGAATAAATAGGGGATGAAGTTTAAGAATTCATCTAGGGATTTGTAATCCTAGCCTTTAAGTCAATACACCACTATCAGGCTTGTATTTCATGGTGAGTGACTCCAACATCGTTAGCTTTTCTATATTGATATGAGACCGGGATAAGCTTTTTTATAGAAATCGTATTTTTTTTTTTAACCAGTTTTCTAGGGAAACCTTAAGCTCTCTTGGAGCATGACATTCAGTGGAGGAATATAGTTGTCAGCAAACCAGGTATCAGGAGCGTTAGCTCAAAGTTGTGGTCCTTGATGGTCTTAAAATGTAGACTTTATTTTTCACCAGCAAGCAGGCTCTAATGGTTCCCTTTTTAAATCTCATGAAAAAGTGCATTATTCCAGGGATAATCAACAATGACAATTTATTCTTTTTTAGAATGTGTTTCATTTCAAACTAGTAATAGTATGAATTTTCATTAGTTAGGCTTTCGCTGTGCCCAGGAGAAGTCAGAAGAGGGTGACTTCTAATTTGGTGATGTTGTACTTTCATTTAAAAACTAGTGATCAGTGTTGGGTATTTTGAAGTTGATGATGGAATTCTCTGTTGGGTTATTTCCATCTGCTGTAGTTGTTATTAGAGCTATCTTGAAGATTTGAGATTGTGAAAAATGAGGGTGTGATTGTCCTCAGACTCATGTCAGGTTTGTCTCAAAGTGGTTTGAGTGAAGGTATATTTCCACTGAGTGTTCTCTTATGGGATCTGAAATGTTTGCTCTTCACCTGTTTATCAGTCCTAGGTATGTTTTAATTCCTTTAATCAGGTAACAGATGTTACAAAACTGGAGGCGATCGTGGGTCTCCAATCCCTCTCAGGACAATGCAAGATCCAGGGATGGAAGTCCTAGATGCCACACCATCCTGAAGGGGAAGGGACAAAGTAGGTAAAAAGGCACTTGTTGTATGGGATCTGCTCAGTGACAGTACCACACTGCTTAACAAGATACGTCGCTCCTGAGACCTTCTGGGTATGTTAAGGGCGATGTTTATGGGACCAGCACCTCTGATTTTGTGAAAACCTAATACACTGGGAACAACAAGAAGAGGCAATAACCATTGATACACTAGCAAGCCTCTACACAACAAACAATGCATTGCTTCAGTAACCAACAGATTACATAAAGATCACGACATGAGAGCTGAATAACTACTTCTTGGATAAGAATCTCTGGGACTCTCGAGGAAGAACTTGAAACACTCATGGAAGCCTCTGGCAATCTCAGGGTAAACTCAGAACATAGATTGGAGTTACTAGCTCTCTCAAGGTTACACTCGATGCATAGGTTGGAGTTTAAGACACTCTCAAGTTATGCTAGGAACACGGTTACACTCAGTACATGGGGTGGAGTTACTGGCACTCCCAAGGTTGTACTCAAAACAGGGGTTGGAGTTACTGGTACTCCCAAGGTTACTCCTAATACATAGGTTGGAGTTAATGACACTCCCAAGGTTACACTCGGTACATAGGTTGGAGTAAATTACACTTGTAAGGTATACTAGAAACACAGACTGAAGATTACAAGTGTCATACAAATCTCCATTGATTATAAAAGAACATTCTATTTGATGCTACTGGTCAATGAGGGAGCACAGAATTAAGGGCCTGATTTAAATCATGATGGTGTTACCACTAAACTGTGTTGGCCGTGAGCCCAAAAACTCTGTCAAGTTGACGGTGGTCCACCTGCCATATTTAGATGTATTGCAGCAAAGCCAAAGACCGCCATGAAGAGGTCCACGCCATTGAGCAAGTTGCATCCCACAACCGATATGGTGGACTCCATTGCTGACGAGTAGGCCCTTCATCTTTGACTTGATGGCAGGATCCGGCAGAGCCTATTTAGTTCACAAAGTCGCAATATTGTTGTCTTTGCAGCAGGCCTGTGATGACAGGAGTTCATTGTTGGACCCATTTAGTATAGAACAATGGCTGTGGCCATTGGTTGGATGCTAGTTGCCCACACCATTTGTAATATTGGACAACTGTGAACATCTGCAAAACATACTATAAAACACACTCTATTTCAGACTATGATCCTTTGCCATCACACTGAAGAAACTGGGGTGGCTTGATGAGCAAAATAACTGATGGATTAAACCCAGATCTGTGACTGGGCATGAATGCTTGATTGGTTCTGCATTCCATCTGTCATTTGTGTTTGTTTGCTTTTGATGACCTAAGTGCACTGGGAATGTCCAGACATGGGTCCCGGGCTCACTATGCCACTGGATTCAAGCTAGCCTGGCTGATGAAGGGTGACACCCTGAAACCAGTTCCAGGATACTTGTTTCCAGTCCAGGGAGGACCTGGCCTGGCATTTCAGATGGGTCCAACCTGGGGTGGCATGGTGAGCAAAACAATTGATGGATAAAACCCAGATCTGTGACTGGGAGTGAATGTTTGATTGGTTCCGCATTCCATTTGTGTTTCTTTGCTTTTATCACACTGAAGAAGACCAGACAGACCGTCCAATTCACAACACAGGAGGCAGTATTTTTCTGTGTTCCTCTACCGCTGTGTTTTTTGTTAATTTTACTTTCTAACCTTATCCTTCATTTTTTTGGCACTAGATTTGTTTAGAAAAAAATCACAATGGCAGGGAGGAGAAATCCCCATTTCACAGAGGCAGAGCTGTCTCTTATGAAGGATTAAATCATTAGAGTAGAGCCACAATTGTTTGAAGCACAAGTACAAAATACAAATGTGTCTCAGAAAAGTCAAATGTGGTCCAGAATAGTTGACAGAGTGAAGACTGCATCAAACAATCTCAGCACACAGGAGGTGATTGGGAAGAGGTGGAATGACTTGCAGGAGAGAGTGTAGTCCCAGACCTCCAAGCAGCACCTGGAGGCCCAGAGGACAGGTTGTGGTTCTCCCAGTCCCTCATTACATTTCTCTCCCTGGGAGGAAAAGGTCTTGCAGATCCTACATCCTGAAAGCTTGACTGGAATCCCTGGTGGGGTGGAGATTGGTAAGTTGCACTTAGCAATGTCTTAACAATCACAAATGGAGTCCTTCCCTTAAGTTAGATGTTTAGAATGGTTCATCACTCTAAACAAAACAGATATATCTAAACTTGACTCCACAAAATATCTTGTTTCATGCCAATTACTAGCATCATGGTTTTATCTCTCATTTTAACAATGTGCAATAGGTTTAGTCAGATTGTGTGTTGTTCTCCATGGATCTTACTGTGCATTTGCTCAGTCCCATGCTTTCTAGCACTACAAGTTGTTCTCCCATAAACAGGTCTAAAACCTATTCACATCATACCCATATGTGTGTGTGTACATGTTGAAAATGTGTGTTCATCTCCGCTGTAGTCATTAAAATGGATATGTGTAACTTACCTTTGAAACAAGTATTGGCTATGATGTCAACAGAGGACTACTAGCACCACAATACTTTGTTTTTGTATCTGCAAACAATAGTGCGATGTAATGTCACTCCACTTTCCTTTTCTTCCATGTGTGCCCCCATATCAAAAACATGTGCATTTGACAGTGATCATGTCATGCTGTGGATTAAACCTCACTTGTTTTCTATCTCAAGCATGTTGACACTGTCTCATAGCTACATTGAAGTGATGTCAATGCTCACATAATTCGTAGTCTTTTGAATCCAAGATTTCCTACAATGTGATATGGCATGCTGAATAGTAGTAGTAGCCACACACAATTTACTGTGCACTTTCCATATGATGGCCAGCAACAGTTTCAATATTAAGTTGAGCCACAATTTGTCTTATGTTTTGTAACCTGCTATGCCTTAGAATGGTCCAGTGCTCTAATCTACTCACTACTGTATTGGATTGAATATCTTCTACATGTGAGGTATAATTCAGAAATAACTCTTTTCCATTTCAAGAGATCTCTACAACATCATCTCTGAAGTTGGCTTCTGTGTAAATCAGCCTGCATGTGTAGAAGAATGAAAATCACACAAACGCCTAATCAGTCTGAATTTCCCATTTTAGCTTGTCCCATTTGAAGATCAAGAAACATATGATGCACAAAGTAGATATTAATTACATATTCTCTACGTTCTTCTCAGGTCGAACCCCCGGGCTAGTGGACCACCGTCTGCCACCGACACCTCCACCCTAGACCAGGAGCAAGCCTTCAGTGAGGACTCCACTCCTACAAGTCTAGATGATCGGGAGTTAGCTGGTCAATCTGATCTGTCTAGCCACATAGCTCCAGTGAGTACCACTTCCTGTTAATTGAAGAGCTACACACCAAACCTCTGCCCCCAGTTCTGGCTGCTGATGGGAGAACACCAACACCGCCTCCAGTTATGCCAGGATCCAGTGGGAGGGGCACACTGCTTAAAAGGCACAGGGTTGTGGAAGTAGGGTTCGTGGGAGGGAATCTGTGGGCCTGCCACATTAGCCTACTGGGTCCATTGACCGAGTCTAGGGAGTAGCACAACAGTCCCAAGGTGAGATGGACCAGGTTGTAACTGTGTTCTGATAGATCAAGGAGGTGCAGAAGGATCTCATGTCGGAAATATGCAACCATAATGATATATGAGCTCCCTGACTTGGGTGCTTTACGATATCTACTACGAGGTGAGCAGAGCTTTTCCCTTTCCATCTGCCCTTGTCTGAGTACCCTCTACATGTGGCCCAAGTACACCACTGCCAGCCACAGACAGAGTGGCTCTGCACATAGGGAGCCTGCTTCTCCCTCCCACCCCAGTCCTGCATCTGCAATATTTAGAAAATTATTTTTGCAAAGAAAAGTTAGAAATGACAAAGAGGTAACGTGTGACCCATTTCAGTGAAACAAAACAAAACACATTCCCAATGTCTTAGTAACACACATATCTAAGTAACAAATTCATGAAGAAATCAAAGCTGAGTTGTACAAACCATGCATAACCCCAGTCGTCAGTTCCAGTTAGAGGTGGATTCACCACAGCCTTGACACCATGGAAGAAAGGAAATATTGCATAGAATCAAAATAAACAGGCAAACTATCATTGATGCATGACTTCAGTCCCCCACAATAGGAGTCCTACATCAATAATACCAATAGTCTACATCATAACGGTATAACAATTGGAGCCCACTGACCATTACAGGGCACTCTGGTACTATCTGGTGCAAAGTTACAACATTCATGGTGTGCTAGAAAAAGGTCTTTCAACTATGAGGAGACACATTATCAAATACCTCCATTGAACACAAAATGTTGCCAATGTGAAGGAAGAACAGTGTGCTATAGCTTGACATACACATGTGATTTGAGCAGGTTAAGTGGCACATATTGCCTTGATGGCAACAACACACAGAAAACAGGCCTGGTACAATCAGTGGAACTTGCATGGATTCACAGTGCAAGTCTTCTCTGTACAAGGTCATTCCACATAATACATTTAACTGACTCAAATAACAAGTTAAGACGAAACATATACTTAGCACAAGTAAAGTTCATCTACAGCAACAAACACAGTAGTCATTGTAGGGAAACTCTTATCCATTAACATCTTAGACTTGGAATTTCCTGAACTGATTAATCCTTCCAAATTACTATTGCAGGCTGATATGTTCCCTATGTCAAACGTTATACTGATAGTGGAGATTACTATATGTAAAGGTACCTTTACACTCAGATGAAGACGTGGTCAATGACATCTTGACGTAGGTAAATTCCTTTTTCTTCACTTCTGTCATCTTCACTGGCATTTCAACATTCTTACCTGGTGGCTCTATGTGGTCATTGTCCTCTGCGATTATTGGAATGTTTCTTCGCAGGGCGATGTTGTGGAGCATGCAGCAGGCAACTTCGATTTTGCACACTTTATTTGATGAAGAGCTAAAACTGGCGTTGAAGACACCAAAACCCTGTTCCACTGGCCTCCATGTTCTTCCATGGGCCTCAAAGAAGCTGACGTCCCTTGGCGTTGTTGGATTCCTCAGGAATGCCAGCAACCATGGTTGATTAGTATATGTTGAGTCTCCTACATTGAAGCAACGTATCAACAGATTAATATCATAGATAGCCATTATCCCTTCCTAAACTAGGATTCAGGCAAAAGATCCTCAAGTCATATTGTACTCAGCAACAAACCAGGCCCTCTCAGGTCCAAGTTGTGACATTTGCAGAGGCATGGTGCTGTTCCCTAGTACAAGGGAATCATGTGTTGACCCAGGCAAGCAGGCACACACACTTGAGATGTACAGCTCCGGTAAGCAGACAACTTGCACATTGATGGAATAGAAGGTATTCTGATTGAGGTAGAACAGTTCCCTTGTGTGGTGGCACCAAGGCGATATGCATGCCCTCTATTGCTCCAACCAGATGTGGTAGTCCACCCAAAACATAGAATTCTCCCTTCACAGTGGCCAAATCCTGTTGTTGTGGGAACTGGTGGTGCCCTCCACAACTGACCCTACCATAGGCTAACGTGTGGTTATGCATGAAAGCCAATGGCTGTGTCCGTTTCCATCACAGATTGCGTCCACCTGGTACTTGTACTTGGCAAATTGAAAATAAATCTCACTTGCCTTCTTACACTGCTCCCAACAAGACTTCCTCATTTTTAGATGGTGTTACCGACCTCTGGGAGCCAGGATGATGGACAAAGCAGGTGACAGGGCCCCTGCCTTCAGTATGGAGGCACTGGCTCACCTTGCCTGGGAGGTCTTGTCCCTGTGCAGCCAGCTCAATGGGCCCCCAGAGGAACAGGTACATGTCTGATTGGAAAATGTTTGACTAATTAACTGTTTTTTTTTTTGTTCAGAGGCTACTTTGTGCATTTGTATTCATGGGTGAGGTATTGTGAGTGGAGTGCAGTGACCTGAATGATTTAGCTAGGAACAGAATAGTGTATGCCACTGTTAGAAAGGTCTGTGCATGCAAACATAAAGCCACCTGAAGGAGAAGCTCTCATTTCTGTCCATAAAACTCACAATTCCAGTTTCAACAGACAAACTGCAGGCTATTTACTACCAGTGACCAGTAGACATTGTGCCTGTATGAGTGAAAACATACTGCCAATATCAAAATGATAGTGATATTAAGTGCAAGAAAATGTCAAGCTATGCAGCTGTCTGATGCTATCCTGTCAAGTGGGAACACAGCTCATATTGTGGACTAGGATGCTCTATATGGTTTTATACATATCATAGTGCCACATATAGGGCAAGTTATTTCATGGGCTGCAAGTTCAAATGCCATAGCCTTTCAGTCATCCACACAAGAATGTCCCATTACCACTCACACTTGTTCATACATCCCCAAAATACTGCTCTCACTCACATGTAGCTGCCCTTCCATACTGCTCTTATTCACTGTATGTGATGCAACCCATGGGTTCTGACTCTTAGGAGTTCAGACATGAAGCCAAGGTAGCTGTGCGTATGGTTATAAGCAATGATTGTACAGGCTGTTTAGCCTTTAGTAGCTCACAGTGATTGTGAGTAATCAGGAGTGGATCTCACAACAGAAAATGTTTCATAGCCCTCGCCTAGATGATGTTTTGGGTCTGAATTTTTAACATGAAGAGATCGAAAATGTTTACGGTGCTCAAACAATCACTGCAATTCAGTATTTCCTAGGAATCTCTAAATGTTTTAGGAACAGATGAAGTTTCTGTTTGGTGAATGCATGTGACTGGTGCAACAAAATTGTGTCACAGACAAACCAAATTACTCAAAACTTCTCTTCTTGTTTTTTTTTCTATTATCCATACGGGTCAACACCCATCAAAAGCGACAAACTGTAAGGTCATTACTAAGGAGGTGCGGACTCTGGAGGCCTGCATCGTCGGAAGAGGAGAGAAGATCTGCAACACTCGACGCATAAGTCTGCAGAAGGCCAGCTCGAGCAGTCCTCCCAAAGATCCAAGCAGTTGTGCTACACCCTGAGCCCCCTAATGGCCTACATACTTGCGGTGGCCTAACCAGAGCTTGATGAACAATTGAGGGCCCAACAGCACCATCAAGGGGGTAAGTTATTGTTGGTAGCTATTTTTGTTGTTTAACCTATTTTAATTTCCAGCAATGTTGTATGGCATCATCATGACAGTTGACACACATCCAACCCACATGAGGATTTCTGGAGGTGTGAGTTAATTAGACAGGGTCTGATGCTGTGTCTGGTGTGTTGCTTTGTGCTAAAGGTTGCCACTAGATTACTCATCACAAGCCAGGTACTACTTTAAGCAGACATATAGCTGCATGCGAACAAAGGGGTTCCTGCATTTTCTCTGTGTCATGAGGGACAGTTGAACCAAAATATGCCCCATATTATGATTGGGTCAGGTGGGATGCTTCATCACAAATATAAGTAGGTAATGTAGGTCCTATTAATGATGACATGGCAAACTGCACACATATGATGCAATTGATGTATCCGACTTTACATTGGTAAATTGGTGCTATGACACTATGATAATGAGCATCTGCTCCAAAAGTATTGGAAACGTGTACAGTGTCATCATTCCTTATCTGGAACATGTTTGAAACCTGTTTGTGCAATAAATGTCTAGTCAGTTTATGTGGACAGTAGTAGGTTGGCATGACACCTTAGTTCTTCACAAATGTGCATGTAAGCCAGTCTGCGTGAAACAACATATTATTTTACAGACAGGAATGTGAGAGAGTTACATGTCCCCCGAAGAACATTTTGGTGTCCTTAGTTCTATCCAGATGAGAAATCAATGATGGTGAGAAATGTGATACTTAAAGAGACATTTGCAAATGGAAGGTTACATCACATAGATGTAGTGGTGTCCCATCTTGAGAAGACAATTTCCTGCCCAACACATTTCTCTTTTGCAAATATGAATATATTTTAGCTCTGTACTACAGTGGGGTAGAACATTCTCAAGGCCTATGTGTTTACTCGTGCTGTCGAAAGCCCTTTGTCACGGCGGGGATTACAAGAGGATAAATGACAAATGTGATATAGGAGCTACCAATGGGAATTATGCTCTGTAACCAAAGTTCATGTCTGATTGTATTTGACAGATGCCCTCAAACAGTTGCATCTATCTTTCAACATTGTCTGGGCAAGGTGAAGATGACAGCCACCATGTTGGTGGGGAGGAAGCTGACCACTGTGGATCGGGTTTGAAGACCATGAGGCATCCAATGAAGACCAGTCCCTAGTAGTGACGGACCCTGGAGTGACTGTTACACCTGCATCATCATGTGCCACCCACATTTTTATCTCCAGCCTCCCTCTTGCACCCCTAGTTGGCCGTAGCCATCCCCCTAAAAGGAGTGGTGTCACCTTTGCTGCAGCCAACTCTACCCTTGCCCCGGTCTCTCAGGCTGTGCTCAATTAGGAGGCTGTCGATCTTTTAAGGACAATCACTGGAGGCCAGACTGCATTACTGAATGCAATCCAGGGGCTGGCTGGCCATAATACCCGGATGTTGGCTTACCTGGATGGAATTCAAGGTGCTGAGTCTGGCCTACACCAGTCGTTCCAGGGTATGGCCTCCTCTTTGAGTGCAGCCTCCCATCCACCCCAACTTTGTGCCCAGTTTCCCACCCTTTCCTCATCCAAAATTCCTTGACCAAGCCCTATCCCAAGTACAATCAAACATTTGCACACACCCACTACAATGACCACAAGCAGCACATCCTTACACCAACATACCAAAAAACAGAGACACACACATGCAGACACCACACACCCTACCACCACAACCACCAAAGCATACCCACAAGTGCCACACCCACCATGACACAAACACCAAGCACACCAGCAGACACCACATCCACAACAACACAGACTTCTTCACCACTAGCACACCAGCAAACACCACACCTACCACTATAACAACACCCACACACACCACCAGAACCCCAACAGCCCCACAACCACCAGTACACCAACACCCATACACAGCACCAGCACACCCACAGATACCACACAACACAAACCACCTCCACAACAGACATATCCACACACACACATGCGCAGAGAACACAAACACCCACACTCACCCATCCAACAGACACCTAGAAAGAAACACAAAGCGAAATATACAACACACACGCCAGACCCTCAGGCACCCACATCTTTAACAGACACATGCACATCAGAAACTTCCACTCCCTCTACCTTCCAACCCAAACTTCCTGCCAACCACACTACCCATTTTCCCAAGGAAGGCCTTCTTTTTCCCAACCCACCCCTTCCAAATCCAAGGTACACCCGAGTTACATCATTGAGGTGCCTGCTCTCTGTCCCATAGATGCCCTTTCCAGAGGAGGTTTATTCTGGCAGTGACATTAGAAGGCAAGTTGTGGGTATGGACTGATGGCCTAGTGCCTTGGTTTGTTTCTTTGGTGTATTCCTGACTTTCCATATGAAAGACTAATCTCATTTCTATGAATAATTTTTTCGTTTTAGAAAACCTTTGTCCTGGCCTTATTTAATGATTGTTGCTAATTGTTTGCTGCTAATGTGTATAGCATGCACATGTTCTCATTTGTGACAGTGACCAACAAAGGTTGCAGCTTTTAGTTATGTTTTATTTTAAATGCATATATTAGTGTTGTACATTTGTGATGAACATTTTATTTGGTTCACGCATTCGTGTTGTTACTGGACACTTATACTGAAATATATGTGTTTCTCTTCTTGTGACTTCAGAATGCATGTGTGTTCATGTTGACATGATGTGTCAATGATATGCACATACGCATTACACAGGGAACCTGGCACTTTAAAGTTTAGTGACATTGAATGTTTGTCATGTATTGCAGACACAAAAGATACACATGACCTTCATATATCTATGCCATGTTTGCAGTTTAGAGGTAAGATTGGTAGTACATTCTATGTACACCCACTTGCAGCATGTTGTAGTGGAATTGCTACATTATCATAGGGTTGAGTAGTTCCTATTAGGTATACCGTTTCTGTTAATGATTTCAATTTGATTGGGAAATTAATGCACACACCTGTGTGGACACATTTCTATTTGTGATTGCTGTGATTTCTTTGTGTAGGTGTCCATTGCCATGAATACCGTTTGAACAAGATTGGTGGGTGCAACTAATTTCTTGAGGTGTGTTATGATACATTTTCTAAGTACAACATTACACACATAAGCATTGTACATCATTATGGTGTTGTTTGCAAAAATAGTTTCACACATGCATGAGTCCAGTGCTGCTGTACAACAGCAATTCTAAGGATGACAGGTATGGACCGTGACTTACCTTCTGTTCCAGCGACGATGGGGTTGATTTCCATCTTGGTCCAGGAGCAGCAGCAATGGGAGGGCAGGTATAACCAAGCTCATGTTGGCATGAAATAGGAAAAGTGTAGAGAAGCTGGGTTTTGTTCTCTTATCCTTCCCATACCCCAACTCAGGTATAGAGGTTTAGCCTCCACAGTTGCGTCAGCGGGAATGCACATTGTGCTTGGCTTGGTAGTAAAATGGGCTGGGGTCATGCTGCCAGTCACTATAGCCTATGGCACCGTCAATGTGGATGGAGTTTCTTTGCAGTGATGGTGGACCTTTGGCGGTCTTTTGTTTATGCTCCTCTTAACAGTTAAATACGGCGGTTGGACCATGATTGCGGTGCATGGGTTTTTAGACGGAAACGAGACGTAGGGACCATTACCACCAACACCTAAATCATGCCCTAACTAGTACATGAGCAAAAACATTTCAAAAGCTGAGGTTAGAGGAAGGCTCCGAAATGGGAACAAACTAGCTCTGGAGGAAACTGTGGGAAAGGAACAGTAGACAAGTCTATAGTCATGAATAGGCTGAAAGTCAGGCCTGCTTACTACTATGAAAGGATTAGTGCGCATTAACCTGATGGAAAGTACTTCACGGTTTGGTACTTTAACTGGCATCCAAAAACAGCAAGAGGTTCCGTGCAAGTAGCTCAAGAGGAGGCAGAATTGTAGCTCACAAAGGAAGACACTAGAAGTGTTGCAGAAGCCAGGGTCACAGGATCATCATGAAGGCTTGGAAGACTAGAGCGCTAGAAGTTCCGGGTGAATCAGGAGATGAGTCCAGAAATGAAGCTTGCACAGGACTGGAATACTAGAATATCTAGGCAACTCAGAAGGTGGGTGCAGGGTTGATGTTTATGCAGGACAGGGGTGAGGCCAAGCCCGGATACAGGTTTTGAGGGGATATTTATACAGGATGCAAAAGAGTGTTCCAGGCATGTGTCCCGTGTGGAAGCATGGAATATGCCAATGAACCTTGAAAAATCCCTTTACAAACAACAGATACGAGGCCTGGCAAATGGCAGGTGCAAATGGTAATTGGCAACAATAAACAAGTACAACGGACCCCAGTGCATGATGGTAGAATTCAATGGTTCACAAAGGAAACATAACTATCCTGCATAGACATGTTATATCTGCAGGTGCAAAATAGACAATAGCAACAGAACAGGAGTGTCAATGCTTCAGGCTTCCAGGGAGGGAAATCATAGAGTGCTAGAGACTGGAAGGTGCCAGAAAGAAAGCATGACTTGCAGGACGAGGGGAAGGGAGGCATCATAAGGGAAGTGTGACACGAGCCTAGTGAGTAAAACCCACCACACATAGGGTACAAGATGGATTAGTGATCCTATATGTTCTTTTGATGGTAAGATAATTAGGCATCTACTCCTGGCTGTTGGTTAGGTATTCTAAGTGTTTAGTCTGCAAGAATATTTGCTGCTGTTAGCATGGGAATATGGGTTTAGTGTTTGATGGCCTTTCAGACCTATTTAAAAAGCTGGAGGTTCAGTCATTAACTCAAATCATGATTGTACTAATGACATATTTGGGATATGGGGAACTTTTGTTCTTACTATATTCAACCTTATTTGAAGAAATTAATCAAAATGAAGCATATTGGCAATTTCTATTATTGGTAAGCACATCGGCATAATGCTAGAAAGGAAATTTCAACAAATATTTAACATAAACCAAAAAATCAACCCAAAGGACCCCAAAGATATTATACAGGAAATGACAACAGGAAATAAACAGCAGAAAGTTCAATATAGGAAGTTGTTGGCAGCCATTTTATGGTCACTCTGAGCCATCCTCCCCTTTAAGCAAGTTCTCGTCCATCCTGCTGCTCTGTTTACCTAACATAGGATGGCTAAGGGGCTTGAGGACAAGTCAACACCTTTCAGTGAGACTGAAATGAAAATTCTACCTGACGGGGTGCTTGATTAGTACACTCAGCTTTATGGGGGCCCAGCGGAAAAGCTGAGTATTACAGCTCTCAACAGTTTCTGGCAAGACATCACAATGTGTTGCAGTGCAGCGGGAGTTTACCTTCAGCAGGTCTTGAGGTGTCACGAGTGCTGGGAGGACCTGCTACGCTGGGTCCAAATTAAGGACCAGGACTGTTTGGTCCTCTACTCCCAGCCCCACCTATAGAGGCCTCCCTTAACCCACTGTACAGGAAGGTTCTGAGGACAGCCTATACGATTATCCATAATCAGTTGGGGGAATTGGAGCAGCAGAGACCCGTTAAGCACATGAACTGCATTATGTGTCTGGGAGTATGATGTGAGTGGTGAAAGATATTTAACATCATGTTTCTTTTGTCACCTTTCACTCTATCTGCGTAAGGGCTACAGTACTTCTGTGTCTCCTAAGAGCAATTGGAATGCTGGTTTATGAGGGCAGTCTTGGACTTGTAGTGTCCTAAACACAACTAGGCTACATTTCCCTCACAATTGTGTTTTAATGATTAGATGCACTTACAACATCATGAATAGTCAATTAAGGGCCTTATAACTGTTGTATCAATTGGTGAAGGAATTTCTTCCACAATGTCTAGTATTGGTATGTAAGGGTTTTGGGTGGTAGATGCTGTATCAAGTATGCATTTTGTATGTCTTTTATCACCTTCACCTTATCTGCATAATGCCTGTAGTACTTATCAGGTCTGTCTCCTTGGAACAACTGGAATGCTGCTTTCTGGGAGTATTCTGGGACTTGTCGTGTTCTAAAGACTTCTGGTATAAATTTCCCTTACAGTTGCTTTTTAATGATTAAATGCACTTACAACATCATGCCTAGTCAACTAAGAGCCTTAATATACTGTATCCAATGGTGAAGGCATGGCTTTCACAATGTTTAGTGCTGATATGTGAGGGGTTTGGGTGGTGGATGATGTATCATGCATGCTTTTTATTGAACTTCTTTACTGGTAGAAAATTGTATTTTTTCAGCATTAAGTAAAGTCAGACTTTGTGATACTTGTCTCACTTAAAATGATACAAACATATCCAAGGAGTTACAAAATACACACATCTTCTCAAGAGTGGCACACATCTTGTTTCTAATATCTAGGTAGGTGTACTAACTATGCACATGTGATTACTAGTGTAGAGCACAAACTGAGCATTCTTGACATGCCAAATGTGGCATTTGCCATGTATAGTGTCTGATGTTCTCAAGGGATAGCCACCCACATTTTTTGATTTAGGTCTCTGCAAAGGTCACATCCAAGGCCTTATTTGTATATGTGTCCACCCAATTTTACATGCATGATGTGTTTCAGTATGTTACACAACAGATGACATTTGATAGTAAGTGTAAGACTGTTGAGGCTGCACATTACAGGACAACCCTGATACCACTTTTAGGTGTGGTTATATATCGATACATATTGTGTCCCATCTCCACTGGTAAACTTACGCTGGAAGGTAACTATGTTTCAGTGCCAGGAAACTCACATTGCGGCTAATACTGAAGGTGAGGTTTAGTAAATACTGAAGAGTGTACTGACCAAAATTGAGAAAGATGTTATTGTATGAGTAATTTCAGGGCATTACAGTGATAATACACATACTTTTGGGTTCAACAACATGTAATTGGTTAGTGAGATTCAAGTAATACAAAGTCAGCACTTGTGTCATGTTGTCTTGAGCTTTGTAACAAATTGCATACCAACTACTTGATTGTTTGCCTTCTATTTCAGTGGACCCAGATGACCATGGAACACCTGGACAGGACCTGGGGCAGACCAGTGGAACCTCAGCTCATCTCTGGGCCCATCCTCTATATAGTACCAGCAGGGAGGAGGAAGAAGATAAATAAGCAGACTGTGAAAGTGAACCCTCCCGGACCGAGCCATCATCATCAACATCATCAGCCCAGAATGAGTTGAGGACACTGAAGGAGGGGCCTTGAGAGGGACACCACCAGCTAGGGGGGTAAAGAATGTGAGACTCCCCCTGTGCCACAACACCTGGAATTGAATGTAGTCTCCTTAGGGCAGACCACATATCCATCTTTGCCTGCACCGACCCCTCCCTATCTCATGAGGCTCCCATTCCATCGAGTTCTCCATGTTCACTCCTTGAGACTACTCCCCCTCCAAGTGCCTCCTCAGAAGGGCTGTAGGAGTCATCTGCCCCTGACACCCCACACCCCTCAGTTCATTCCAAACTCCTCCATGTATTCTTACTCCTGTGCAAGCATCCCAGGAAGTGATGGTAGCATCTGCAGTTGAACAGAATGTGTCCTCTCAGATCTTACAGGAACTCAGGGATTAATTCTGCATAATCCGAGAGGCACATTTGAGAGTAATTGCCAACCTCACTGCCTCCATCACTTCCTTGGGTGCAGCTATATTGTCTGCATTGGCACAACGACTCATCCGAACCACTGTGTAGTGTCTCCCTGTATGTCTTCCCTCTCTGTTTCTTCTGCTACCCATCATGTTTCCTGCTCCCATTCGATGTCTGGTCCTGCATCAGCCAGCTAGAGTGAGTCCACAGGAGTAAAGGACTTGAACACTACTGGCAAGAGGATAGTAGGGATGGCCAGTGACTGGACATTGTATGGACCGGAGCCTTTTGCTTTACCCCTTGTATATAGACTGGTCCCCTGATCATCCTGACATGTTATAGATATTTTACCTTCCCTCCAAGTCCCCTTGTCCAATCTGTCATAAGTTTTATTTGATTTCCTTTCTCCCTTTCCAAAGGATTGTTTTTTCATTTAATTTTATTATTTATTATTAACATATATATTATTATATCTACATATATTTCTGAAACATCTCTGTCTTGTGTTTTTCATTATATATGCTTGATTCAAAGTATGGAAGTCTACATCGGTGTCTGTTTAGCTGTGCTTTCAACATGATACCATGGTGCACAGATGGTCCTGCAGATCAACATGTCTTAACCATGCATATTTATCATCACATAGATGGCCTACAGCAACAGTAACCAATTGGCCAATCTCAACTTTTATTTACAAATAATTGTAGGAAATATATTTTACAATGATCATGGGGGATCTTTCTTGTGACGTCACAATAGTGGTGGTATATGGGGTGAGGGTGCCTGTACAGCTGGGGAGGTACCTGTACAGGGGAAGGGTGGATGTGACTGTGCAGGGGGGTATGTACAGTGTGGTGGTGCCTGTATACCTGGGGGTGGGTGTTTCTTCAGTTTGTGGTACAGGTGGCTGGGTGGGGTATGGTGCAGATAGGTGTGTTGAGTCCCCCCATGGGTTGATCAAGAAGAAAGACTTTGAAACAATTTTAACATGCCCTCCATCTTCTTCATGGTGAAGGTATGATGTCCCACACTATCTTCCCTATCAATTGCCATGATGTAATTTTGCCTCCTTGACATGTCTTGCAAGATTTATCAATCTTGTCCAAGACACCGGTCTGTCTATCAGTAATCTGAGGAACTTCCTTTAGTGAGTCTAAAATGTCAGGCAAATTAGCCCCTATCCAAGGGATTTTCTGCAGGGAGTCTGAAAATCTCAGACAGAGTGACCCCTATTGCACAAATGCCCTACATCACATCAGCCTGTTGTTGGAAAAATTCACTCTCCCACTGGCCACACTGACCATCTGTCAGCCCCCTAAGCGTGGGACAGTCTTTGAAATGACCATCGGGTCCACCATTATGGGGGGATGGCAAGTGTGGAGGAGAGTGTGGCTAGGGGGTACTTGCTCCTCACCAGTGGTGTTAGGTACCTCAGATGTTTGAGAAAAGGCCAAGGAGGCATTGTGATGGGAGGAGTGTGTAGGAGAACCAATGTGTGTTTCTTGGGTGTGAGGGCTATGAAGAGATGATGGTAGTGAATGCTATGGCTGGCTGACTGACTGCTGGGAATGGGCAATCCTTAGAGGTGAAGTAGGAGCCACAATGCAAGCCAGACCTGATATTGCCTTCAGTATATTGCCCAGTGGGCCAACAATGACCTCCGGATAATCCAGGTCATCCTCCACCACAAGCACATCATCATCTTCTTGCTCCTCGTCCTCCTATTCTTGGGCATTGCTGGACGCATTGCTGCTTGGAAGAGGATTGGATTCTCTCCTCTTATTGGCCGCCACCCTCCACTGGTGGATGGTTCAGCTTCATCAAGTGACTGATTGTCATCAGTACCTGAATGACAAAGGTTGCAGCATAATAAGTACTTTCCATTGTATATCGTGCTACAACACAAGGGTTGGGTCCAATATTCTTTGCGTCTAACTGATATTCCACAAGTGACCTGGTTTGTAAAAACATACACATGCCAGCTCACCCTGTAGTAATAAGGTGTTCAATGCAGATGTGCAATGTACAATCAAACTCACCAGCATCAGCCACAGCTCTTTGTGGTATTGAGACCCCCCATGCTGTCTGGTGCTGAACCTGGCACCTTGAGTGTGTGGCGCAAGAGATGGTCCTTGATCCAACAGTTTCAGAAGAAAGTGAGATTGTAATTAATGTTCTGTGTAAAATATATATGAGCATGCACAAGTAACACAGACATCACAGTTTATGCTAGGAAGATATCACACCCACATCGGATGCTTCACAAAAGTGGTAATGTCTGCTAATATCTTTTCACAAGTTATTGGTTATTCTGCACTATTGGGGGATCAATAGTTTACAACAACCATCAACCACTGACACCACAGACACACCGCCCCCCCCCCCCAGCCACACCAACCTCCTGCTGTCCTGGGCCCATGTCAACGATGACTACACCATCAAAATCATGAACACCATCCACTCCAGCTCACCATCTGACCTCTTCCCTTAATACATCTTCAACAATGCAAGCTCAGTCTTCACACCCCAACTCCAGAAGATCATCAACAGCACCTTCGAGACCGCCACCTTCATGGAGAGCTGGAAACACGCCAAGGTCAACACCCTCCTCAAGCAACCCATGGCGGACCAAGAGGACCTCAATAACTTCCGGCCCATCTTGCTGCTCCCCTTCCTGGCAAATATCATTGATAAAATTGTCAACAAACAACTGATCCGCTTCCTTGAGGAGAACAAAACTCTGGACTAATTCCAATCCAGATTCCGCAGCAACCACAGCACCGAAACTGCCCTAATTGCCACCACCGATGACATCAGAACCCTACTTGACAAGGGTGAAACCGCAGCCCTCATCCTCCTGGACCTCTCAGCCACCTTCGACACTGTCTGCCACTGCACCGTATGCACACGCCTCAACGACGCAGGGATCCGCAACAGAGCCCTGGACTGGATCACCTCCTTCGTCATCGGCAGAACCCCGAGAGTCCGCATCCCTCCATTCCGCTCTGAAGCCACCAAGATCATCTTCGGCATACCCCAGGGGTCATCCCTCAGCCGGACCCTCTTTAACGTTTACGTGGCTCTGCTCGCAAACATTGTCTGATCAGACAACCTCAACATCGTCTCATACACCGATGACACCCAGCTGATCCTCTCCCTCACCAAGGACCCCGCCATAGCAAAAACTAACCTCCACAATGGAATGAAGGCCATCGCCGGAATGGGTGAAGGACAGCTGCCTGAAACTGAATTCTGACAAAACTGAGGTCCTCATCCTCGGCTCCACCCCCTCCGCCTGGGAGGACTCTTGATGGCCTGCCACACTGGGACCTGCACCAACACCCACCGACCACACACGCAGCCTGGGGTTCATCCTGGACTCATCGCTATCAATGACCCAGCAAGTCGACAACGTCTCTTCCTCCTGCTTCAACACCCTCTGCATGCTTTGAAAGATCGGCAAATGGATCCCCACTGGAACCAGAAGGACGGTCACCCAAGCCCTCGTAAGCAGCAGACTGGACTACGGCAATGCCCTTGAAGCAGCAACCACGGCCAGGCTCCAGAAAAGACTGCAGCGCATACAGAACGCCTCTGCACTCCTCATCCTGGACATCCCCTGCCTGAGAGACCTGCACTGGCTTCCCGTCAACAAGAGAATCACGTTCAAACTCCTCACCCACACTCACAAAGCACTGCACAACACCAGACCAGAATACTTCAACAGACGACTCTCCTTCTACACCCCGACCTGCCAGCTTCGCTCCACTGACCGTGCCCTCACCACGTTCCACACATTCACAGAACGACCGTCGGTGGCAGATCGTTCTCCCACCTCGCTGCCAAGACATAGAACACTCTTCCTATCCACCTGTGACAGACACAGAACCTGCTAACCCTCAGGAGACACCTCAAGACCTGGCTGTTCGAGCAGTAGCAGCACCCACCTGCCCCCTCAGTACCTTGAGACCCTCACAGGTGAGTAATGCGCTTTACAAATGCTATGATTGATTGAACACTATGTGGAACATTTACCTGGTGGATGGATGGTAGTGGGTCTGACTGCTGCAGCCAGAATGTCTTCAAATCCCCGGATTAGGTACTTTGAATGCATGAGGATGTCCTGACAGCAGCTATAATGTACCATACCTATTCATATTTCAATACAAACTATGGTGTGAATTAGTTTTCATGTATATGTCATAGCTACAGACTTTCAACCCATTTGTGGATCAATATAAGCAATTTGGTACATACTGTAAATGTTACAAGTAAATGTAGAGTCATCCTTTCATTAGCCAACATGTTAAAAAGTAGTATTCACTTATGAGCCATGTATGAGCATATGAAGATTAGTGACAACAGGGATGCTAGACACACACCATATATTGTTGACATATCATTTATTATTTAAGACTGTGAGCCATTATTAAAGTCATTTTTAAGTGTATTTACCAGGGTCTAACATCCACCAAGTGTGTGGTACCTGACCATTGTCACCTCCATACGTGGAGCGTAGATCACTGTAGTAGGTGCTTTTTCTGGACAACATCACAGGGCCTAAATGATATGAGTGTATTTAGATTACATTCTAGTTGACATGCATTGAACAACATACCCTTGTTCAGTTCCCATGTTTGAGGCTGTTGACAGATTCTATGTAAAGAATCTATGGGTTGCCTGATCACAGTGTAGTAAATGGGACCCTCTTCTGGCTATATTGACATACCAGGTTGTGCAGGAGGTATGGATTGATGTGCCCCATGCCATTGCCTCCCTGCAAGTTCAGGGACTTCTGCTTCAGTGGGTGAATCTTTTCAGGCTATCTGTGACAATAAAAAGAAGTCAACAGACAATACCTATTCATGATAATTATGTATGACTTTTCTCATATTTACTCAATTGAATTTGCAAGACAACTGTGATGGTAACTAAATTAAGCACATTTTCTAGTGCCACACACCAGTGTAAAATGAAATTGCCAGCAGTGATGGCCCTTTCTTTGTGAACGAGGAGCTGGAAGTTAACATATCTATTACAATTGATGATAGGGCTTGTAGTGCAATAGGCAAAATGAAACAAATTGAGATTTCAAAGTTAACAGTTCCATCACAAAGGATTCTGGGACTTGTATAGCAATAGACAAAATGTGGGACTATATTACAATGAATTTTGCACAACCTTTAAGTGGCTTGCATGGTCACATTTACAGCGTACTGTACACATTTATCACTTTAATTAATTGTTTAAATCATGGCATATTTCCTAGCACCACATTAGGGTCACCATTAACAGGCAGCCCGTGCAGCACCTGGGTGTTGCATGATGGAGAGGACATCCTTCTCAAGTGGGGTGAGATGGGGACTGGTTCCAGTTTGTCCCCCATGGAGTGCTCTGGCCATCTATACACTGCTGAACTTATACTTTACCTGTCTCATCTCATCCTGCCACATCTTTTTGATGTCTGTGACAGACTGGGCATCCTCCCCTAATGCACTGACTGCAGAATCCAACTGCTGCCTTAAGACTGCCTTCCGTGTTGTAGACCATACAGATTTGGTATTTTCTCAATACAAAGGTCACAATCATAGTGGTCTCCGCTTGGTGTAGTTTTTCTTCCTCCTCACAGGTAGCGTGGTGATTGCAAGGTGCAGTACAGGCAGGTGACCTGTAGGTGTGGAAAAGTCAGAACCTTATATGTGTGCGCCGTTTATGTGATTTGCAGTGCATAGTTGCAGATGACATTAATTGTCTGCAGGTGCATGAAATTACACTCACTCTGCCCTGAGTGCAGAGATGCCACCCTGAGTGCAGAGATTCTGCCCCAAGTGCAGAGATTCTGCCCTGAGTGCAGAGATTCCGCCTGAGTGTTGAATTGCCACAGTCGCAAAGATACGACTCGTAAGTCCCCTTGTGAATACCAAACGTCATAAATTTAGAAGTTTGGTCTAACTTTACCTTTGTAAATCGGCCCTTGAGAGTTCTGCAGCCATAATGTGGTTGCAAAATATTCATACATACCACTGTGATTCAGTAGTGGGAAGGGACTCCTTGGACACGCCCCATCCAAATACCAATTCACAAAACCAAATTGCAATTTAGTAACAAGTTACCAAATCACAATTTGGCTTTTTTTCTTTTTAAAAACCCTCTTTGTGGTCAGAAGGGGCCCAGTTCTGTAAATCAGGTAGTTAGTGACCTCAAAAAAGGTTTTCTACATAGGGGCTTCTATACTCTATTCCACAAGCTCTAAGAGTTGAGACAAAGTATTGTTTTTTTACCTTGTTTTTGCATTTCACTTCTTCAGCTAAAGAAATGAAATACTGTTTCCATGTTAACCAATCTTACTTTAGCAACTTGGAAAAAACTTGAAACACAGCTTCATCAAAACTTAAACTATAAGTAAAGAGGTAACCAACTACTCACCTGAGAAAGAAAACAATTGGCTGAACCGTTTTCCAATGGCTTTGATGCTGTACATGTATTTTACTGGGAATTTGTCAATCATGAGTAAAAGAAAAAAATATAATATATTTGATTATAGTTATGTAGAACAAATTTGAAATGCAGGAGCGTAAATCAAACATGCCTATCAATAACAGAAACATTGCTGTTCAAAGGGATGTGTCCAGTTGTTTCCTGAACTAAGAGCCCGATGACTAAGAATGGAGTTGGTAAACGTGTTAACAAAGTAAACACATTTGATGAATCCATTCTGTGTTTTGCAAACCAACCTGTGTGCTAGTAGGTCAGTTCTCAAAAAAGCCAATTTGTTTTAGGCTGCACTTTAACCTACCCCATGACTATTAATGAGCTAGGTAGCTAATAGCTACCCACTGTTAATTGCAGCCATCACAGAAATGGTGACCTGCTGAGGTCAGCACTCCACCATGTCTGTGATTGCTTTAGATAAATATATTTATTTCAGTATTCTCAAAGGTGAAAGAGTCCAACTGCGACATCTTGCTTACTACTACATTTCAGCAGTCAGTAAAGCATTTATACCTTGTGGCTAGATTATGGTTATAAAACTTTAATATATAGCATTACAAATCAGCATTTTTTATGGGACACCCTAAACATTCTCCTTCCAAACACACAACATTTCACTGAATCACAATTTTGGTCTCATACATACCAAAAAGCATTTTTGATATTGCAAACGGCCTGATTCAGTGAATCTGACCTTTTGGGATTGCATAAAGGCTTTGTACATCTGGCCCAAAAGCTGGACGGTAAGAAGGTAAATTGTTGAATTGGAATAAATCATCATTACTTATTGCATGCAAATGTTTCTTTTCAGTACGTTTGAGAATCGAAAGACAACACTTTGTTGATGGCTTGAAATAGGCATTGGTGAAGACAAGAAGAATTAGAGAAGAAAATACAAAACCTCATCGCATTTTATGGCATGGTTTTGTTCATAAAGCTCCTGGATACCCTCATGGGTAATTAGCCACACACTACAATTCAACATAACATAACATAACACAACATAACTTAACATATAATTGGTTATCTTTATGTATGTGTTCTTTAAAATAAAAAGGTATTTTTGGTATCACTTTCAATGGTATAATATATGTAGTATATTGGAAAGTTGGTGTTGTGTTAATAAGTAATATTACAAGTATCTAATGAGGTGCATATGCCTCCAATTGAATGGACACATAATACATTTCCTTGCAGTAAAATAATTTTTCAGGAATCATGCCCTTGGTGGTGTCTTTGTACTAGGGCTCAAATTGTGTAATATTCCTAGACTCGTTGCAACCACTGCTATGTAATGCATACTGTTGACTGCCATTTTATATAATGAGTTGAGTGTTAAGAATCTGCCATGACTTCCAGTGTGTGCAATCATGCCCCCAAGCCTGTGCACAACATGTAGCATTATTTTTATTCCTTGTTCCAAACAGTTAGGCAATTGATGATATGAGATTTCTCAAGCCTATGCAGCAGCTCCACAACCATTGTGGTTAAGTAAGTCATGGTTAGATACTAAGCACAAAAATTCATATAATACCTGCCTACTGACGTGGCAAAAGATGTCTAGAACAAACTGCTGCCTGATTTGCTAATTGTATCATACAATACGATTAAGAAATTGAGAAACACTCACCGAACAAAGAAAACGATTATTTGCATATGGTAGTGTTAAGCAATGCTAAGTTTGTTGGGCATGTTTTACCTTTGGTGACAATGAAAAGCACAGATTTCCAGGCCTACTACTGGAAATGTAATGTGATATCTGACACAGGCTACTAGTCCACCTGTTTTTTAAATCCATATGGCATAGACTTCAGCCTGGGGAATGGAGCCTGCTGTACAAATGCACATTTTTTGTGGTTAAAGGCCTGCCTTTGAACCCCAACGTTTTACTTTTACCCTCCATTTTTTTGGCTTAGTTCATTTTTGTTGACCTTGGGACTCTGTACAATTTACTCCTGCTAACCAGTGCTAAAGTGCGTATGCGCTCCACCCTAAACATGGCCAAATTGTGTTACACCTGATTGGCATATTTAATTTACTTATACATCCCTTACAGATTAAAGAAGGGTGTATCGTATACCAATGGCCTGTAAATTCAATGCTACTAGTGGGCCTGAATCACTGTTTGTGCCACCCACCTTATTAGCCCCTTAAAGCATGTCCTAAGCCTGCCATTGCGACCTGAATTCCGTTTAAAACTGACATTTCAACCTGACAATATAACCTCTTACCAAGGCTTAAACTCCCTTTTTTATTGCACATAAATCCCCCTTCCCCCAGGTGGGTTCTAGGTAACCCATAGGGCAGGGTGTCTAGTAATTAAAAGGTTTGACATGTACTTTTACGTTTTACATGTCCTGGTACTGAAGAAAACATTATTTGTTTAACTACTGTGCTACTGTGAGGCCTACCTGTCTTCTATGATAATATTGGGTTGCATTATTACATTTAGTAAGTGCTGACATTTGATTGGGAACAAGCAAGCATTCTGTGCTTGGTATATATTAAATTATAAATAAAATCCTCTTTAATGGTAAAGTTGGATTTTTTATTACAATTTTGAAAATTCCACTTTTACAAAGTTAAAATTTTCCTGCCCTTGAGATTTGATGCCTGCAGCCTGTCCTAGGTCACATGGCTGTGTGTTGTTGGCAGTTGGACTTTGGATTTTTTCCCGGGCAACCACGCAATAGAGGAATTAGGAGTGTTAGAATGGGCCATCCACTGGCAGGATGGGGAGGCGGAGCTGGGCACAGCCCCACATGGTACTGAATTGTCTATGCTCTGCCTTCATCCAAAGGAATTGTCACCACTGCATTGCCCTTGCAGCCAGCTTCAAGTAAGGCAGGGGAGTCAGGAAATTTAAAGCGCTTCAAAGGGATTTCTCTAGGAACGTCTCCTTCCAGGAAGGTGCTATATATAAAAAGGAGACCCTCAGACCAACTCTTTGGTTCACTTTCTGGAACTGCAGAATGACCCTCATAGGGCTGCCTGCTGCTGTGAACTGCTGTGTACTCCATAAGACTGCCTTTCTGCACCTGGAAGGATTGCTTTGCTGCCTGGATCATGTCGTAAACCTTCAGGGGCCTGGCCTGCTGCTTGAGCCCTGCTTCATCACTTGAACTCAGGACTACCAGAGTGATTCCAAAGGCTTGTTGTATAGACATTCACATAAAAGGAGTCCTATAGCAAATGTTCACTTCATAAAGCACACTCATTCCACATTCGTGCTAATTCACATATGCACAGTGAACGTGCACCCACCATTCCTGTACCACATTGACTTTGTGAACAATTGGGTTGAATGAACACCAGACCTTTTAACAATAGAAGCCTGTACATATTCCTCCCTTGAAGATCAAAAGGGCATTTCCTCTTCCAATATAATCAATGCTGCCACCAATTCCTATTCCTGTCTCTCTTACTTCAATTCCTGTCATAGACATAGTCCATGGCATACATTTGTTCTTCTCTGTGGGATGGGTTGAAATGATCTATGTTACTTTTGGAGTTCTAATAGATTAGTGTCCTGCAGCAATGGGTTTTCTCTAAACCTCAAAAACTGAATATATTAATTAATCAAACCCCACTTACAGACACTATGGGGGTCATTCTGACCTCGGCGGTAAAAGGCCCTTACCGCCGGTCAGAAGTCCGCCATACTACCGCCACGGCCGCGGTCGACCGCCACGGTCATTCTGACCACCAACTGTGAAACCGCCAAAAATCCGACACCCAAGGAAGGCCGCCACATCAGCGGGCCGCGGAAAACTGGAGACGACCAAACCTCCACCGTCACGCCAACACAAACACGCCCATGCCATTCTGACCCACGAATCCACGTGGCGGTCTTTCAACCGCGGTATTCCATTGGCGGTACACACCGCCGCGCTCAAAATACACACACAGCTCCTAAACACTGCCACATTGGACAATTTGAAATACGCACACCTGACACACATACAAACAACGCTCCCACACATCCAATCAACTATAAAACACACACCCACATCACCCACAAACCCCCACTAGTTGGAAATCGGAGCGAAGGCGAGAGCGAGAGATAGCGATAGCGAGCACAGCATTAGAAAACCCCAACACACACAGGAACACAACTTCATCACCCACACCACATCTACGCACACATCACCACATATCACCACGCACATCACCACAAACACCACCCCACACCTCATCCACACCACCCCATGGCACCCCAAAGACACCCAAGGTTTTCGGACCAAGAACGCCGGGTCATGGTTGAGGAAATCATGAGGGTTGAGCCCCAGCTCTTCGGCACACAGGTGCAGCACACCACCATACCAAGGAAGGCTGAACTATGGCAAAGGATCGTAGACAGGGTCAACGCTGTGGGACAGCATCCCAGAAATCGGGAAGATATAAGAAAGCGATGGAACGACCTACGGGGGAAGGTGCGCTCGATGATCTCCAGGCACAACATCGCTGTGCAGAAGACTGGCGGCGGACCCCCACCCACCCCACCCCAATTCACAGCATGGGAGCAAGAGGTGGTAAACATCCTGCATCCTGATGGCCTCGCTGGAGTACAAGGAGGGATGGACTCTGGTAAGTAGAATCTCAACCACTTCACCCCCCCCCAAACACCAGCATGCCAACCCCCCCCCTCACGCCCAATCTCACCTCCCAGCACATAACCTCCCTGCCAATGTCTCACCAGCACAACCCACCCTAAACAACACCAACCCCTGAATGCCAACACAAACCATAGACAGCCACCACCAAAGCATGACCATTGCACATACCCATACACCCCCCCCAAACCCTCACAACACCTTCCACAAGGGAATCCCAGCACTGGGGGACAAGGGCACCCAAACTGCACGCCATGGCACACACAGAAACAATAACCATACTCCTTTACCCCTGCAGGGCCCGAACGACAACACACCGCCACGGAGGGTCCAGAGATGTCCATCCCACCCCCAGAACAGGCCCCCAGCAAGGACAGCAGCTCTGTCGACCTAGAACCTGACGACCAGCCCGGACCATCGGGGACCTCTGGACAGTCGGTTCCCCACACACAGGCCACAGCAGACCCAAACCCCCCTGGGAACACCAGCACAGCTCCCACCCAGCGGGCCCATGCCTCTGTCCCGCGGACGCGTCAATCAGCGGTGTGTCCGCCACTACAGGGCACCCAGGCTGACCCAACACCCCAACAACAACAGGGACCTGGGGGCAGTGGTAGTGGGCACACCGTCCAGGGGACAGAGGCCCGGGGAAACAGGGCAACTGGGAGGGCTGCTGTGCGACAGGGGGGGGAGGACAGGCCCAGGGAACCGACTCTCCAAGAGGCCCTCACCACCATCATGGGAGCGTATCATCACTACCAGGAGACGATGGCGACGGTACTGGCCAGGTTCACCGAGATCCAGGCACAGCGGGAGGAACGGAACATGGGGTTCAGCAATGAACTCCGGGCCATCGCTACCGCAATGGGGACCATAGTCCAGGCCCTAAACCGCATTGAAACCACATTGCGGGACCATGTGGCACCGCAAAGGGCCCCTGTCACTAGCCAGGAACAGCCTACCACCTCCACCGGCGCTAGTGGTCAGGAGGCCCCCACAGAACGACGGGCCACCAGAACCCCACCTCCTGCTGAAGAACAACCACCCCGCAAGAGGAACCTGAGATCTCAAAGGAAGACAGAGTAGGATGCCAGGACCCCCGCCAGTCTAATATCCCCCCGGATGTCATTCCACTGTCCCACAGTGTCACCCTGTCCAACCTTGAACTGCCCCTGCTCCATCCTTCCACTGCCATATGAACAATGCACCTGTGCGACCGAGAAATGGACTCTGCCATGGACATAACTCCACCCTCACCCTTCACCGTTTAATATCATGTACCAAAATATAGCACTAAAAATAAATCACTCATTGCACATAAATCATTCTGGAGTCAGCCTGTATTATTTACAAATGTATAACACATTACTTATCAATAATGTTCTGTTACATATGTGTGGTCAACATACCGATGTCAATAAGCATTAGTCCATGGGCTAACCAGGCAGAAGTCACGCAGTGGGTCATACAGCACTGAAAAGGGAAGGGAAAAGTAAACTTCAGGTTAAAAGAACTGGGGGGCAATACACAAAGTAAAGATGCAGGGGGCATTCACTAAATGGTAAATGGCGTGGGAGATTCCTACCTGTGTGCTACTGAAAATACTGTAGGATAACTCTGTCCCTGTTGTCTGGGTCGTCCTCTTCGTCTTCCTCCTCTTCACTCTCCGCAGGCTCCACAGCTGCTTCAACACCACCATCTGGACCATCCTCCTGCAGGAAGGGCACCTGACGTCGCAATGCCAGATTGTGAAGCATACAGCAGGCCACGATGATCTGGCACACCTTCTTTGGTGAGTACATCAGGGATCCCCCTGTCATATGTAGGCACCTAAACCTGGCCTTCAGGAGGCCAAAGGTTCTTTCAATGACCCTCCTAGTTCGCCCATGGGCCTCATTGTACCGTTCCTCTGCCCTGGTCCGGGGATTCCTCACTGGGGTCAATAGCCAAGGCAGGTTGGGGTAACCAGAGTCACCAATTAGCCACACACGTTGTCTCTGTAGCTGTTCCATCACATAAGGGATGCTGCTATTTCGCATCACATACGCGTCATGCACTGACCCAGGGAACATGGCATTCACATGGGAGATGTACTGGTCAGCCAAACAGACCACCTGGACGTTCATCGAATGGTAACTTTTCCTGTTTCTGTACACCTGCTCATCGTCTTTTGGGGGTACTAAAGCCACATGGGTCCCATCAATGGCACCAATTATGTTGGGGATATGTCCAAGGGCATAAAAATCACCCTTCACAGTGGCCAAATCAACCTCCTCAGGGAATACAATGTAGCGCCGCATGTGTTTCGTCAGGGCAGACAACACTCTAGACAAGATTTTTGAAAACATAGGCTGAGACATTCCAGATGACATGGCCACTGTTGTCTGGAATGAGCCACTTGCCAAAAAATGGAGGACTGACAGAACCTGCACTAGAGGGGGAATTCCTGTGGGTTGGCGGATGGGGGACATCAGGGCTGGCTCCAGCTGGGCACACAGTTCATGTATAGTGGCTCGGTCAAGTCGGTATCGTAGTATGATGTGGCGTTCTTCCATTGTCGACAGGTCCACCAGCGGGCGGTACACGCGAGGATTCATCCTTCTCCTCGCAAGTCCCAGCGGACGGTGCCTAGGAAGGACAACATGGAGCACAGAGTCAAGCAAGTCACAGGTACGTTCACCACTGCATGCACAGTACACGATAAGGTATGGATGGCTATGTTTGGATGTGTGGCAATGCAAGGCCTAGGCCTGTGTGACGCAGTTGAAATTAAGCCATGTGGGCCCTTGAAATGGCGGCTGCCTGACCGGTGAAGTGGGACAATGGGATGTGAGGTCAATGCGCTGGCGTGGCACACCGTGGCGGTAGGCGGTCGAAGACCGCTATACGAACCCGCATTGGTTAACATTGAACCCTATGGGATTCAGGAGCCAATGACGATGTGCGCCGGCGGTCGCGGTACGCACCGCCGCGGTGCGCACCGCCGCGGCTGTGACCGTCATTTTCTATCTGCCTAATCACTCGATACCTGATCATCCACAGGAGAGGACCTATACTGCAAGTGCTGCTGTGACCTCGGTCTGGAAGTGACAATGGCTGCTGCGACTGGGGAAAGGGCCCCTGCCTTCACGTCTGAAGAGTTGGAGAAACTAGTGGATGGGGTCCTCCCCCAGTATGCGCTACTCTACGGTCCTCCAGACCAACAGGTGAGTACACTGAGTGCAAATTGAATGGGTTATGGCTGTGTGGAGTAGGGTGGATGTAAGTTGTTGGGGTGGGGAGAGAATGAGGACTGCAACGCACGACAGATGAGAGAATGGGCCACATGGCAAGGTTGGGGAGGGGGGGGCATGTACTCCAAACATGCCGAAAATTCACGTTTTCTCTTTCCCACCCTGTACATGTCTAACAGGTGAGCGCCCATCAGAAAATCGACATTTGGCGTGCCATCGCCAAGGAAGTCCGGGCCCTGGGGGTCTACACCAGACGGGGCACCCACTGCCGCAAGAGGTGGGAGGACATCTGCCGCGGAACCCGAAAGACCGCCGAGTCACTGCTGGGGATGGCCTCCCGACCTAGGAGGGGTGCCAGTCGTACCCTGACCCCCCTGATGTCCCGGATCCTGGCGGTGGCCTACCCTGATTTGGATGGGCGCTTGAGGACATCACAGCAGACACAAGGGGGTGAGTACCTGCACATTCTGCTATCCTTAAGCGCAGTTGAGGCGTCTGGGTGGGGGAGGAGGGCCGTGGGTGACACTAGGCCAGGGCGCTTTCTGTAGTGTAGTCCCCTCCCTTAGACATGGCCCTGTGCCCCCGCCCCCCACCTCTGTAGGGTGCCAAGTACAGCTATCCATGGTCCTGCATCACCCATGTGCGCGTCTGTTGTCCCTAGACCTGTTGGCCTAGTCAGAAGTACTGAGTAGTGTACCCCAATTTCGCGGCTTAGTGCATGAGGCACCTGTGTCTGTCCTCTCCGCCAACGGTATTGACAAGGCATACACTCAACTTTGTATTATTTCTCCCCCCACCCTTATTCTTTGTCTTCTTGTGCATCAGCATCATCAGGCGGAGGAGAATTGGCGTCGGAGCACGAGGGAGCTGCAAGTCACAATGCCCCGGTGGGCACTGGAACAGACACCGAGGGCACCAGTGATCCGGAGGGCGAGGGGAGCACCACAACGGGGACCGGTGAAGACACCAGCGACACGGACACGTCCTCGTTTGGGAGCTCCCTAGCGGGGGGGCAACATCCGGGCCCCCCGCCTCCACAGGTACAGCCACCACCCAGCACTCCAGCTCCGCCCTCCCAGCAGCCCCTCAGCCTTCTCTCCGTGCCCGCTCGCCCAGGAAGGCGGGCGTCTCCTTCGCCCCAGGCACCTCAGCCCCTGCCCCAGTTACCCCTGCTGCCCTCAGTGCAGAGCTCATTGACCTCGTGAGGACGCTCATTGTTGGGCAGACTACCCTTTTGAATGCCATCCAGGGGGTGGAAAGGGAGGTGCATCGGAGCAATGCCTACCTGGAGGGCATTCATTCGGGTCAGGCTGCCCATCAACGATCGTTCACTGCTCTGGCCTCAGCACTGACGGCAGCCATTGTCCCTGTCTCCAGCCTCCCTCTTCTAACTGCCTCCACCCTTTCTCTGTCTCCTGTCCCTCAGCCTATCCCATCCACACCATCAGACCAGCCTGCACACACCTCAACACCCAAGGCCAGATCATCCAGACACAAGCACCACAGGACACACAAGCATTCACCCCAGTAACACCCAGATGCAGACATTCCAACAGTCACTACCACCTCTGTGTCCCCCTCCTCCTCGTCTCCCTCCTCCCTCCCTGTGACGTCTACACTCACACCTGCATGCACACCACCATCAGCCAGTGCTTCCATCACCAGCACACCCTCCACTACAGTCCTCACACGTGCAGTCACCACCCCCACTGCCATCTACACGTCCCCTGTGTCCTCTCCCACTGTGTCTGTCACCCCCTCTTCCAAGACACATAAACGCAGGCAGACACCCAAACAACAGCCAACCACCTCACGACAGCCTACGCCTCAGTCACCTGCACCCAAAGACAGCACACCTGACTCTCCTACAACCACATCCTCTTCCTCCACTTCCATCACCACTACTCCTACCCTTTACCTTGGTCCTAAGAAATGTTACCTCTCTAATCTTAACATCTTTCCCTCCCCTGACCCACCCCCTCCATCGGTTAAGAGTCCCAAGAGCACCTCAGCCCCCACCAGCCCAGCTTCGAGGGTCCAAGTGGTGCATGGCTTCTGGAGTCCACCCTTTGGCGGCAGTGACACTTCACTGAGCAGCAAGGGGACATCCAGCCCACCCCAGGCAAGATGACACGTAAAGTGAAGGGCCGCCGTGAGAGGACTGAGACGGCTGCCCCCAAGGAGCCAACAACGGCCACTTCACCTGCCACAACAGCCAGGGGAGGCAAGGGCCCCAGAGCCCCATCTAAGGAGCGAAAGGGCAGCAGGGCGGAGAGGTCATCCATCAGGAGCGCGGAGCTGGAGGGCCCCGCAAGCCCCATCCCGCCTGCAAGGGACGACAGCAAAGGGCCCAGGACTCCGTCCCCGAAGGGGCCTGCCACTGCACATTCGGAGGGCGAGTGATCAGGGTGTCCAGCCCAGGTCTGGCTCCCTAGACTTCCTGGAAGAGGACCGCTGAAGAGGGCCCCGCCGTGCAGAAGAGCACCGCTGAACAGGGCCCCGCCGTGAAGACAGGCACCGCTGAAGAGGGCCCCGCCGTGAAGACAGGCACTGCTGAAGAGGGCCCCGCCGTGCAGAAGAGCACCGCTGAACAGGGCCCCGCCGTGAAGACAGGCACCGCTGAAGAGGGCCCCGCCGTGAAGACAGGCACTGCTGAAGAGGGCCCCGCCGTGCAGTAGAGCACCGCTGAACAGGGCCCCGCCGTGAAGACAGGCACCGCTGAACAGGGCCCCGCCGTGAAGACAGGCACCGCTGAAGAGGGCCCCGCCGTGAAGACAGGCACCGCTGAAGAGGGCCCCGCCGTGCAGAAGAGCACCGCTGAACAGGGCCCCGCCGTGAAGACAGGCACTGCTGAAGAGGGCCCCGCCGTGAAGACATGCACCGCTGAAGAGGGCCCCGCCGTGCAGAAGAGCACCGCTGAACAGGGCCCCGCCGTGAAGACAGGCACCGCTGAACAGGGCCCCGCCGTGAAGACAGGCACCTCTGAAGAGGGCCCCGCCGTGAAGACAGGCACCGCTGAAGAGGGCCCCGTCGTGCAGAAGAGCACCGCTGAACAGGGCCCCGCCGTGAAGACAGGCACCGCTGAAGAGGGCCCCGCCGTGAAGACAGGCACCGCTGAAGAGGGCCCCGCCGTGCAGAAGAGCACCGCTGAACAGGGCCCCGCCGTGAAGACAGGCACCGCTGAACAGGGCCCCGCCGTGAAGACAGGCACCGCTGAAGAGGGCCCCGCCGTGCAGAACAGCACCGCTGAACAGGGCCCCGCCGTGAAGACAGGCACCACTGAAGAGGGCCCCGCCGTGAAGACAGGCACCGCTGAAGAGGGCCCCGCCGTGCAGAAGAGCACCGCTGAACAGGGCCCCGCCGTGAAGACAGGCACCGCTGAACAGGGCCCCGCCGTGAAGACAGGCACCGCTGAAGAGGGCCCCGCCGTGAAGACAGGCACCGCTGAAGAGGGCCCCGCCGTGCAGAAGAGCACTGCTGAACAGGGCCCCGCCGTGAAGACAGGCACCGCTGAAGAGGGCCCCGCCGTGCAGAAGAGCACCGCTGAACAGGGCCCGCCGTGAAGACAGGCACCGCTGAACAGGGCCCCGCCGTGCAGAAGAGCACCGCTCCGCTGGGCCCTTCCTGTCAAGCACCACTCTGCTGGGCCCCTCCTGTCAAGCACCGCTCCGCTGGGCCCCGCCGTCTCAAGCCCCGCTCCGCTGGGCCCCGCCGTCTCAAGCACCGCTCCGCTGGGCCCCGCCGTCTTAAGCACCGCTCCGCTGGGCCCCTCCTGTCAAGCACCGCTCCGCTGGGCCCTTCCTGTCAAGCACCGCTCCGCTGGGCCCCTCCTGTCAAGCACCGCTCCGCTGGGCCCCGCCGTCTCAAGCACCGCTCCGCTGGGCCCTTCCTGTCAAGCACCGCTCCGCTGGGTCCCGCCGTCTCAAGCACCGCTCCGCTGGGCCCCTCCTGTCAAGCACCGCTCCGCTGGGCCCTTCCTGTCAAGCACAGCTCCGCTGGGCCCCGCCGTCTCAAGCACCACTCCGCTGGGCCCGCCGTCTCAAGCACCGCTCCGCTGGGCCCCGCCGTCTCGAGCACCGCTCCGCTGGGCCCCTCCTGTCAAGCACCGCTCCGCTGGGCCCCGCCGTCTCATGCACCGCTCCGCTGGGCCCTTCCTGTCAAGCACCGCTCCGCTGGGCCCCGCCGTCTCAAGCACCGCTCCGCTGGGCCCCGCCGTCTCAAGCACCGCTCCGCTGGGCCCCGCCGTCTCGAGCACCGCTCCGCTGGGCCCCTCCTGTCAAGCACCGCTCTGCTGGGCCCTTCATCTCAAGCACCGCTCCGCTGGGCCCTTCTTGTCAAGCACCGCTCCGCTGGGCCCCTCCTGTCAAGCACCGCTCCGCTGGGCCCCGCCGTCTCAAGCACCGCTCCGCTGGGCCCCGCCGTCTCAAGCACCGCTCCGCTGGGCCCCGCCGTCTCAAGCACCGCTCCGCTGGGCCCCGCCGTCTCAAGCACCGCTCCGCTGGGCCCCTCCTGTCAAGCACCGCTCCGCTGGGCCCTTCATCTCAAGCACCGCTCCGCTGGGCCCCGCCGTCTCAAGCACCGCTCCGCTGGGCCCCGCGGTCTCAAGCTCCGCTCCGCTGGGCCCCTCCTGTCAAGCACCGCTCCGCTGGGCCCTTCCTGTCAAGCACCGATCCGCTGGGCCCCTCCTGTCAAGCACCGCTCCGCTGGGCCCCGCCGTCTCAAGCACCGCTCTGCTGGGCCCCGCCGTCTCAAGCACCGCTCCGCTGGGCCCCACCGTCTCAAGCACCGCTCCGCTGGGCCCTTCCTGTCAAGCACTCCCCAGGATATGGCAGTGGGCATGGTGGCCCCTTCGTGGGTCTTGCGTCGTGGACTCATGTGGCTGAGGTGCCCCCCCTTCCTTTCCCCCTGAGGTGCCTGTAGTTTTGTCATCAGATGCCCCTGCAGTGTTCTCTCCAAAGGACTCAGGTCTCGTGTGTGGGCTTTGACCTTGTGTTGCTACACTTTGGCCCACGGACAAATCGTTACTACGTAAAATGTGCAGGACTGATTTCTGCAGTTGTCCACTGCTGTGTATATTGACTTTATAAATGTAAATATTCTGGCTAGTTGACCAATACTTATCGGAGGCTATTTTGGACATAAATATTTATTGACAATTTTGATATGTCATTGCATTTTTTCCGGGGGTTTGGTTGGTGTCACTGTGACTTGTTGCTCTGCATTGGTGTGTACATATTGGGGGGGGGGTTGCATATGTGTGTGCCCGTAACCTTTCGTCCTCCCCCCTCCCGTGTGTCGTAGGTGCTGTACTCACTGTTGACGTCTGCGCCGGAGTTCGTACTCGTGGTAGATGAGCAGGTAGACGAGAGCAGGTATGATGTTCAATTCGGGTTCCATGCTGTCCTCCGTACTCGTGGAGTGCGTAGAGGTGAGCATTTTCACATTCGTAGTCTGTTTCCGCCGTGTTTTTATCGGCGGGGCTCCCGCCCCGGAAAAGGTGGCGGATTGGTGGGTCATGATAGTGTGGGCGGTACATTGTCTGCCGCCTGGCTGTTGGCGGTGACCGCCGCGCTGTTTGTCGGTCCCGCCGTGGCGGTCGGAGTGTTAAAGTGGCGGGCTGTGTTGGCGGTTCCCGCCAGGGTCAGAATTCCATTTTTTGGACCGCCGGCCTGTTGGTGGTTTGGCCGCCGCTTTATCACCGACCGCCAGGGTTAGAATCACCCCCTATGTATCTTTGATGTGGACAGAAAAAAAAGGAGCTGTGGTCAACAAAAGGGCATTATCAAATATTATCTTTTAGTTCAATCAATAAAGAGAATCAATGTGAATTACAGGGTTTTATTTTCAGATCTTTCAGCCACTCACCTTTTATTAAAGTATTAGTTTCCAATTTAAATCATTAAAAGTTAATATAATCTTCAATCAATATTTGACAATAATGCAAATCAATATATTAGTCAATAACGCAGTCAATACAATAATAATGCAAAACATGTGTTCCATAAAGAACACATGTGTTCCTTATGTTTATGTGTATTTTCTCACGTGGTATAACACTGTCAGTTATGCTAACCTTAGGACAACATTTCTTTTCAGTTTTACAGGCCTAAAACGTTTAAATGGTTACCTATTACACATTTTGCATTTATCACACCTCATTTTTAAAATGTAAGCTTTGCACAAAATTGTAATAAAGCATTATGTCAGCCACCAAAATTCACTGCAGCAGTGTGTCATGTCCAATTAATCCTCTGACATGGTTTGCAGTCACATTGCTGTGGAATGTGTACAAGTTATTAGTCTTGTTGCTGTTTTTTGTTTACATGCACTTTTACAAAGGTTTCTGGGTTAGAGTTGTCAAAAACAGCCAACTTTTCTACTGCTCGTGGTACTGTGTCTGGTATGACAATTACTTGAATATTGCATTGTGGATGCTTCATTTTAGTGCGTGGACAAAAAAATCGGGACGGTGCACTCCTATTTATGTTGTCTCTGTTTTCTTGTGTATTATATTTGTTGCAAATAAATGCTTTTGTGGTTCTGTGACTCAAGTTGTATTGCATCTTGGGATATGATTTGGCTTTATTTATGATTGTCCAATTAAGGTTCATTTGTTGGAGGAGGGGCAGTCATGCTAATGTCTGGGTATACGCGAAACTGGAACTCCCATTGGATGGATGAAGATGATCTAATCAGCAGAGATCTGCTACAGGTGTGTTTCACTTTAAGTTGTCTTTTTCTGATATGCCCACTCAATAGCTGTTATTTTTGTCAATTTCCTTTGGCCCATTTAGACATTATTGTTCTTTATTAGCAGAATAGCCCTTGATTAGCTTGCCAAATTAACATGTTCATAAATGTATTTTTCACACTTGGGGCCAGATGTATCATCACGGCCCTTTGCGATTCGGAAATAGCGATTTTTAAGAAATCGCTATTTCCAACTCACAAAGTGCCATGTATCACATTTGCGAATCGGTAATAGCGATTTCTTAAAAATGGCAAATGCTATTATCAAATCGTAAATTGCGATACTGGCCCCATTCGCAGCTAAGGGCCTGTTGGCCCATATCTGCGAATTTTTTGCATTTCCAAAATTGCGATTTCTGAACCAGAAATTGCAATTTTGGAAATGCAAAACCCCAGGGTGCTGGGGGGCTAAGGCACACTTTGCTGCACCCCAAAAGTTTTTTGGGGAACATGTAAAGTGCACACATGCCAAAAGGGCATGTGTGCTTTACATGTACAATTTAAAAATGTATTTTAAATGCATTTTTAAATTTTGCACACGGTTACCACCAAGTTCAACTTGGTGGTAATTAGCGATTCCTAAATGCCAAAATCGCATTTAGGAATGGCTTCATACATGTGCTAAGAAATCGCAAATAAGGAATCCTTATTTGCAATTTCTAATTTAGAGAGTCGCAATCTGCGACTCTCTAAACAGGGTCGCAATTTTAAGGAATCGCTATTTTAGTGATTCCTTAAAATTGCGTTCAGAATGTATTTCATACATTCTGAAATGGCATTTTGCATTCGCAAACGGGCATTCGCACCGTTTGCAAATGCAAAATGCTTTCATACATCTGGCCCTTAGTCCTTGCTTAAAATGGCCTTGTAAATTCTAGCACCCATGCAAGCCCCTGTTTGCACAGGTGTCGAATTATGAGTCCTGGGAACTTTACACAATGACTGTTTTTTTACTAAATTTAATTTCATTAGATGAAACCTGCAAATGTTGCTTTTGTTCGGGTAAGACCCAAAATACGCATGCTGTGTCCTATTTTTACAGGGAATCCCTTGATTGGCGCTGTAGATCCGGGGCGGATCCTCTGCTATGGCGCAGAAGCTGCAAACCTTTCCCAAAAAAGGGATAATAACTATTTTTATTATCCTTTTGTTGTTAAAGGGGCTCGGCCATGTGGGATGATGAAGATGAGGGAGTGCACTGTGCACTCCCCTCAGTGCGAATGTACTGTATGTTTGGTCTGCTGCCTCGGGCTGACCAAACACACATGCGCAGTAGGCTCTCTCCAGCCCGGCACTGTGTTGCCGGGCTGGAGAGAGCAGTCACAGGCTCACACTCTGCTTGGGAGTCTCAGGATTGGCAGCAGGGCAGGCTGGGAGCCTGTGCTTGCTGAAGGGACGGAGGAGCAGAGCAGAGCGTCGGCAACGGAGCAGGTAAGTTTTAATTTACTTTTTTATTCAATGTTCCTCCCACCCCACTCCCCACTCCCCTCGCACGCTACACCCACCCTGCCCCTTCAGAGCACAGCGAGCTGCGACTGTTTAGATCACACCAATTATTCAGGGCTCATAATGGAGGCCTATGTAGGAAGCTTAGGGCCAGATGTAGGTAGGAAAAATTTAGCGAGTCGGAAATTGCGAGTCGTTGCGACTCGCAATTTCCGACTCGCTAAATGGTATCCAAGAAGAAAACGCGACTTCAATTTGCGACTCACAAATGAAGTCGCACCGCAGATTGCGAGTCCACTGTTTGCGAGGTCGCTGTTTGCGACTGCGCTAAAAACAAACACGCAAATTGAATGCAGGTGCTGCAGAACACTCTGGAAAACACTTCCTGGCTCATGATGATGACATCACAGCCAGAAAGTTTACAAATACACCTCGGAGGAGGGAGGACCACACCCATTTTAACAGCAGAACTGCAAACAGAGAGAACAGCAGCTACCATGACTGAGACACCAAGGAAGCGCAAACTTAAATTTGCAGAGAAAGAGCTGGAGGTGCTGACAGAGGAGTGCTGCCAGCACCATGACCAACGTTTTGGGAGGGCAGCCCTCACCATGCCAGAGGTGGAGAAGAGAAGAATCTGGACGGAAATCCAAGACAAAGTGAACTCCCTGGGTGTCAGCCACCGGAGCATCGATGAGTTAAAAAAACGGTGGTATGACCTGCGCCCCCCGGACCAAGGAGAGGGTGGCAGAGCGGCTCCGGGAGATGAGGGGCACTGGAGGGGGACCGTCCACAATACCACCACCCACACCCCTGGAGGAAAGAGTTGAGGAGACCCTTGAGCCAGAGGCAGTGTGCGGGATGGGAGAGCTGGATACATCAGAGCCAGGACCATCAACCGGTGAGTACCATGAGACATGCATGTACCCTCAATTATGCCATACCCCCACCCACCTTGTACACAGTAGCATGCACAACCAAAATAGCTCCATTTCAGAATAGCAACCACCTGCATGGTGCATTATGGGCAATGTAGTCAAGTAGGCAGTTGATAGGCAACAGTTTATTAGGAAGTTGATAACAGATAGTAGATACTGACAGTGTGTTCCCTATGTCCCACAGGTCTCCCACAAGACACCCCCACCAGCCAAAGCATCCAGGGGCCACTGGTCAGCCACCAGCCAACAGATGAATCAGGACCAGCCACCACTGAGACCTGCACCACCAACACTCAGTCCCTTAATGATACACCAGTTGCCATACTGGTGTGTGATCCAGCACCTGGTCCCAGCCACAGTGCCACTGTAGAAGACACGGAGCCTCCACTGCATCGCAGGCGACGTGTAAATGTACCACCAGAGCCGCAGGCAGAGTCAGGGGACGCCTCCATGTCGCCAGCTGAGGCCGCACTCCTACGGGGTCAGCGCCTGCAAACACAGGAGATTAGGAGAATTTCAGGGGCAATGCGGCACATGGAGCGAAACCAAAGCAGTAGTATGCAGCTTGTACACACGGAGTTGCAACAACTGAACACACATGTGGGCGACCTTGCACTCTCCATGAGACAACTTGTGGCCGAACTCATAACTGAGAGAGAGGGTGCAAGGCGTCGTGACAGGCAGCTACTTAACCGGCTGGACCGCATGTCTGCCTCCATAGTCAGGCTGGCTGTGAACACTACTGGCCTTTCTAGGCGCACGGTCAGCCTCCAAGTTGACATGGGCCACTTGCCAGTGATGTGGCACGTGGACTGGGCCGTCTCAGCCACGCTGTTGATATAATGGAGGCACGGCAGGTGGTCAGGGGCGCGGCTGACACGCCGCAAGACAGCGAGGAGGGCTCCACCATCAGCAGTGTCTCTGCCAGTGACACCAGGGTGTTGCGCAGTGGAAGCGCAAGGCAGGGCACTGCTGACACCCCTGGTACCAGCCAAGCTGGCCGAGGCCGGCGTAGGATATGAGCTCCACACTGTCCTGGGGTTGGGGCACATGAGGTCAATGTGTCCTCATGCCAGATGGACTGTTACAGCCCCTGAACTGTTGTCAATGTATATAGTTTTTTTGGTTGCACAAATTAAATCACTTGTTAGTTCCACTTCACACCTGGACTCTTTGTGTGTGACATTAGTGAGTGTGGTGACAGTTAGCACGTACCTTCCAAAGTATTGGTTTGCAATGTGTTCCCGTCTCAGTCTGCCTTGATTTGCGATGCTTCTATCCCCATGATGGCGATGTGGTAGCTCTTGTTCTTCATCCTCCGAATCAGGGTCTTCAGGGGTGAGAGGTAGCCCACGTCTGGTGGCAATGTTGTGCAGTATAGCGCATGCTACAACAATCTTGAAAGCTGTTAGTGGGGTATACTGGAGGGCACCTCCACTTCTGTGGAGGCATCTGAATCTTGCTTTCAGCAGTCCAAAGGTCCGTTCTATGATATTTCTGGTCCTCCTATATGCACTGTTGTCTCGCCTCTCTGTCTCATTGCTGGGTGTTAAGTACGGGGTAAGTATCCATGGTCGAAGTGCATATGCACTGTCACCTGTGTGGCACAAAATGTACAATGTTAGCTGGGCATAGATGGGTTCCACATTGACCTGTGTGTATGTCTGCAAGGTGTATACAGCTATACCTAGGAGGTATCCGTCTCCAAACTCCCCACGTTCTAGGCGTTGGTGTATCCCACTGTGCCTGAAAATGTAGGAGTCATGTGTACTCCCTGGAAATTTGGCAACCATGTCAGTGATAACATAATGGGCGTCACATACCACCTGGATGTTCAGTGAGTGGGTACACTTCCGATTGCGGAACAGATATTCCAGGTTTGCAGGAGGGCATATTTGTATATGTGTCCCGTCTACACACCCTATGACATGGGGGAAGTTGGCAATCCTGTAGAATTCCAACTTGGTGCTGTTGATTTCTGCCTCATTCCTGGGTAGGTATATGTATCTAGACATGTGTGTGAGTAAGGCATCTAGGAATGCCCTGAAGAACCGTGAGAGTGAAATTTGGGAGACCCCACCTGCCACGGCAATGACCCCCTGATAGCTACCCGAGGCCAAGAGGTGCAGTGAGCAAAGCACTTGCACATGCGTAGGGATGGCGCAGCCGCACACAGTCTGAAGTTGAGTAATTCTATTAAATCTAGTATTGCTGCACTGCTGAGTCTATATTTCTCATAAATCTCCTCCTCAGTTTGTTGGAAAAGTGTCTGCCTGGTTCTGTATATCTTCTCCTGTCTCTGGCTCCTCCTCCTCCTCTGCTGGGCGGCGTGGGCTCTCCTCCTCATTCCTATCACAAATATCTCCGCCATCTTGAGTAACCCAGGTGCCTTCTGGGTCTCCTTTTATACTTTGGTTCTGGTTACCACCTGCTCTGAGTTAGTGGTAAATTGGAAGTGCAAAATGGGCTTTTTGCGACTAGTCGCAATTTGCGAGTGGCTATTGCATTTGTGTTGCGACTTGCAAATTGCGACTTCCTATTAGCGGGTCGCAAAATGGGGTAGCTATTTTTGCAAGTCGGTAATGGCTCGCGTCGCATTTTGCGAGTCGGAAATTGGATTTTTGCATCCCATTTCCGATTTTGCTGGGTCGCAAATTGCGATTCGGGCCATTTGCGACTCGCAAAAGTTTCCTACATCTGGCCCTTAGTCTCAGCCCCATTTAATTAGTGTTTGGACAGCACTGTAAACCAACCTGGTTCAATAATGTTATCATGATATCCTTGGGACATGATAGCCACAAATGTATTGCAAGAGTCTAGAATGTGTGTGGCAAGAAATCTAGGGGCAGTTTTACAAGTCCCTAGCTCCGACATAGCGTAATCTTTTTTTACACTAAGGCGGCGCTAAGGTGGCTTTCCCCCCACCATAGTTACAAAGTGGTGCAATGCTTGTATTGCGCAACTTTGGAAACCCTATCACCACATTATACCTGTGTCAGGCATAATGTATGCAAGGGGGGCGTTCCAACGCAGGGAGGTCTGAAAAAATGGAGCAATGAAATTTACAACATTTCACTGTGTCATTTTTTCCGTCATTTGTAACACCTGCTTATAGCAGGCATTAAAATGAAGCGCTCATTTTAATAGATGAGCCTCCCTGTGCTTTGCTGCACTAGCATCAAAACTTTTGATGCTATTGAAGCAAAGCATCACAATAGCATTAAAAGAAATTGATGCTATTGTCCTAATGACTGCCAAGGTAGTGCGTGTTGTAAATATGGCACAACAATGTAGTTAGGTGGAGCAGGAGTGACGCAAGAAAAGTGGCGCATCGGGACCGATTCGACACTTTCTTCTAAATATGCCCCCAAGTTTTCAGGAAAGAGGGTGCATTGCGGTCATGGTTAACATGAAAAAGACAAGTCTTCCTCTGCCTGGCATAGATGTGTGATGGTAGAAATCAAGGTTGGTTAAGAAACTGCACTAAATGTGTTGCTAAATCTGATGTCTCATAAAAACTAATATATCGCAGCTATTCAATGGTGTTAACAAAGAAGGATCTGCCATAGTGCAGCTAATATCTTGACAACTGTCACAAGCTGGTGCTTAACAAAACAAACCGATCACACTCCCCATCGTTTTCTCAAACTTTGAATGTATGCAACTATTAATCTCCACCTTTTTTGTATCCTTCCCTCGCCTCAGTTCCCCTGGTGCAGAACGTGGTCGTCCAGCCACTTTCCTCCAACTACTATGCTATGCTTCTGTTTTGGGAAGGCATAAGGTGGTGAGAAGGAAAGGCAGGTGGTTGTCAATGTGACTCTACTTTGGTCAGAAGGCACCTAGGTGACTTGCCAGTGCAAAGTGGTGTTTATGCCTAAAAAGGATTGCCGGTGCAGACAAATCAGCAGTAAAATATTGGTAGGTTCGTTTATGGTCTGGACGCCATATTGGGTTACAAAACCCAGGTAGAAAACATAAAAATGTTCTGACAAAAAAAACTGCCATGTTTGCAAAGTTATTCATGATTGATTAAGCAAGATGTTAAGCAGCAATGAGTAACAAAGTAAATGCTCACAAATGGATCCGATTTTCTATACTTTCTACCAAGTAATGTATTGTCTCTGAGGCATTCAAGCCAATAATTCTTAGCACCCAACAAATAGATCAATTAGACTCCAGACTTAAAACAGGTGAGAAAGAATTCAGATAAGCACGAATTCGTTTAAATGATCTGAAATCAAAATAATTATGAAAAGACTAAAATAAACGTGGAATAAGAACATTGCAGCACAATACGAATACTGAACACACCGTGCACAGGAGCAGCATTGAGGACAACGAGCACATTGGATTAACATCACCAGACATGCTTGAAAATAGTTGATAAAGTTAGAAAACAATAAACGTGCCCTTTGAATGGAAACCTGAAGCCACACAAATTGACTGCAAGGATGCGCTCACAGATCTTCCCTGTAAAGGCCGATGTAAATCATACAAAGAAAAAGAAATGCACGTAACCTCATTTACCAGCATCACGACGGTCTAAAATGTATGATAATGTAAAGGTGCACAAACGATGTGTGGCGTAAGATAAACAAGAGTTTAAACTTCAGCCTCATTATGGCAGCAGTAAACATACATCTGCTTTAACGTTCATCAGTCCTGCTAAGTAGCAGATACGATTTAATGTCAGAAAAACCATCTCTCGTGTTTCAGAGCTCTGAACGCTACACAACCAGATGAGCTGCTCACATAGCAGTAAGAGCAACGTTATCAAATCCAGATAACATGACCAGGCACACGTCTGAAAAGGGACGATAAGATGAGGCCTTTCATGATTAATATCGTTAGATTGTAGAAAGTGACAAATACCGTGATTGGTAAATGAAAATGCGGAACTCTAAGTGGTCTGGCATGGCTTTTCTGTATGAATCTATATATTTTACATAAGGAGGTTGACGACAGAGGAGGTAGCAGAAGCGGCGAACTCCTTTACAAAGAAACACTAGCGAAGCCGACAGTCCTGGCCTTAACAGGTTGCATTTGATTTACATTGTTTGTAAACGTATTTAAAATGCATAACAACAATGGCTAACATAAAAATAAATGAGGTATCCTGCACTTCAGCTACACAAGCCTAGGCACCGAAGTGTATTCCCTTTCTGGACACACTGCACAAATGATCAGGAAAGTGCGTTGCTCACTTTGCAAGAAGACCCACAGATGTAGCGACCAACACACTGCTGCATGCTGTATGGTGTAGTCAGTGGAAGCAAACTGTAAATGACAATTAAACAGACCAATGGATGAAGAAGACTGGCGGAGAATTCCTCATTGTATGTAGGTTTCCATTTTTAGGGTCAAGCGCACAAGCGCTCTGTCTCTGTTGTAATCTCTTTGTCACTTTTAAGCACGCCCATGTCACACCCATCGTTGGTTCGTGGGCCAGCCTTTTAAAATTTGCTTGATTTCATTAGTGAAAGGCATGCATACGTTATGCCTTTTCCGGTGTTTAGCCCTCCGCGAGAGCAGCGGCCAACTACTAAAAACACATGAGGCTCCATGCTTTCCGCATGGTTTCTGGACTACTTTTTCTCTTTATTTCCTAGGCAGAGCGATCTCCCTGTGGAGTAATCAAGCACTTTTCATGACTATGCAAAAACCAAACCGGACCTGTATTTTTGTTCTGATTAGTCACCTTCATGCTTATGACTTGGTGCTTTAAATCGGCTCTCTTATGTGAAATTGCATTACTTTTCATTTTCAGTTTATGAGGCTAGAAAAATCCAGTTAGGAGTTTACAATGCTAATAGCTCTAACTCGAGCAAACGTGAGACCCATTGCATTGCAAATGCTTGTTTAAGAATGTTTTGAAAACCATAGGCTCCTTTTGAAGCTATCTCTAGGCCAGGCCAAATTAAGCAATGTTGATACAGGAGTATTAAAGAGATAGTCACATCACAAAGCGAGTACTGTTAGCTTTGGGTGCATTTTAAAAGAAAAGAACATTTCCATGTGATGATGACTCTGTGTGCCGATGCATCTGTATGCCGTGTTATTCCATCTGTTATTGTATCACTCTTTTGGAATGACCTTGAAAAATACTTGCTCTACCTTCCAGGGAACATTGTGAGCGTGGGGCAGGGGTATGGATTATCCAGCGGATACAGCAACCAGTAGACATGCTGCATCTATTTTTATGTCACTACAACACAATGCTTATTAAATAAAGGAACACTTAACATGGCTTGGAAAGTTCATAATCCCAGCATGAAAAAATCACACACTTAAATTAAACTGCTCTAATGCACCACAAAGAGTCCTAACCGATCTGTTGTTGTATAACTTCTCAGCCGAGAAATGAAGGCTATTTTTGTTTTCGATAATAAACAGTGAGTTTGTTACTGGAAAACAACCAAAGAAGACATCAACTTTTATACTGATATTTCTAAGAAAGTTTAATGCATAATAATAGGGCTAGCAAATCAATAAAAAAGGGTATTGATGGAGCCTGGAGCCCTATTATTTCACCTGGGGTCCGATGAATCTTATCTCCTCTGTCCCGAGGGGTGAAGAGATAATTTTACCCAATCATTCAGATCAATTAAGGTGCAACTCAGTATGCACACATTAAACCTCTGAGTCCAATTAAAGTTTAAATAGGCTGTGTCACAGACTTGAATCCAAAGTTACATATGTGACTCTCAAAACTATAGATTAAAGAAACAAAATCACCAATGGAGAGTTAAGACATTGCACAATAGTTAATCGAAGCAACATACAAAAGATCAAGCAATAGCACCAATGCAGAAACTCAAAAAAGTACTTGCTGCCTGGATTTTAAGATTAAGGGCTATATGTACAAACACATTTTCCCATAGACACAGAATGGGTAAAACCCTTTGCTACATCTGGCCCTAAGTTCTTTAGCCTGGCCATTCGATCCAGCTCCTAAATTAGTCTAATACTAGAGGAATATCTGAGATAGGTTGGCAAACAGAGTTTCTTTAGAATATTCTGTTTAAGAGGCGTTCAGTGGCATAAAGCCACATAGAATGTATGAGGCCTGTACCTCAAATTTCCGCTCTGAGCAAGGGGCAGAGAGAGTCTGTATCCCTCGCCAGCTAAACTGTTCTTAAACCTTGATTTTTCCAGGTGTGATGACATCGTGACAAAAACTCTTATTTTAAAAACAAAACTGTAAGGGAGTTATAATTATTTAACAATTCAGTCTTCCAAAGACTTCCACTTCAACCTTGTTACACCCTTGCATTAAGGAATCTCAAAAGCTATAGCTGCCAGTGCTGGATACTCCTTTCATCCAGCAGCATTCATGCAGGCCTTGTTATCTCTTGTGTACAACAAGCTCCTTGTTAACTTCAGCATCTGCAGCTTTGGAAAAACAAGCTTTCACGTTGAAGGTTAGAACTTACAAAAAGAATGCGGCCTTCACTCCGAACAACTAAAATGAACACAAATATACTTTTAATTCAAATATATTTAATTGTCTAACCTGTTGAATATAAAATGGGTTTAAAGAATAACATATCGGAAATATTAAAACACTGACATTCTTGCATCTCTCATCATGCACTTTTACTAATATATTTCAGTGCACCACGTTTAACAGTTCTTTTATGTTACAAAAGGAAAAACAACCACCCTTTCTTCAAATTTTATGAAGCCTAATGGTGCAGCCAGGTTATGCTCCTTCAGTCTTTACATATGTTTTGAGATACATTAAACCAAATTGATACAACGTCTCTTGAACTGCAAACTCATAAAGTGGCAAATGTTACAGTGATGTTATTAATGATGTTATAAAAGATGTCATGAGTGCTGTAACATCTGGGGTAATTAGCAGTGCATGGAGATGGCGCAAGTTATAGTTAGCAGTAAAAACACATGCATAATGTTGGTACATTACACCCAATGCATGTGGGAAAACTTGTTCAACTGTGATGTCTTTGATGCTATTTAACCTATATAGAGATCATGCGTTGCATGGTAAAACAACAACACCGAACAGTGCACTGTGGGAGCTGCATTTTTGATTATTCAGTCATGTGAGATATGATTTTAAAAGACTGGTAGGAAACATACCTGCATTTATTTACCACACACAATGCATTACATGCTGAACCGCATTGGGATTTACAAGCCTGCTGCCCTGTGGTGTAAATAAAATTGCTTGGACTTCAATATTGGATTGGTGCCACAGCTTTTCTTTGTTTGGTTTTACATGCCATTAGGATCCTTCCCCTTGGCAACCGCAGCCGCCCTAAAGGGTCTGTGGCCCCATACGCAGAAATTAAGTAGGATTGTAATGTGAGGAGGCCTCACCCGTTCACCTTTATGCAGAAGATGGCGTTTATCCATGAGTGTTATGGAGGTATGCAAGGGATGGGAGGGAGGTATTTTACCTCTCTTCTAGATTCCTTGCATTTGCCGTTATTATACGTGAGCAACAGTAAAGGCATGTGAATAATGTTGGTGCATTACACCCAATGTATATAAATATATTATGTAATTTATAATTTATTCACCACCTTCAAATTACTATAAGTCATGCACCTCCAAATACAGTCTTGTCACCCCACTCACCACACTGCATTAGCTATAACTAATGCCTTTTCTATGCACTGTTTATACACTTGCATAAAACATCTTTTATAGCATGTGAAATCATAGCATTCATAACAACAGTTATAACTTCTCAAATGGAATAATTTGCCACAACCCAGTGCATGGTATAGTGGTGAGTTATAGTTAGTGTTGTCTGGTTAGCGTGCTGAGAAAAATGCGTAATGAAATCTGCTACTCATAATGATTTTAAGGTGGTGGATAAACTGTAAATGAAAATTATAAATATAACTGCAATTGTTTGACTTTGTGTAGTTTAAGCTTGGTTTGTATAGGGAACATAAGATCACCTAACTATAACTAAGTTTTAGCATTTGTTTTTGTATTTAATATATACATCTGTCACTGGAGCATAGAGTTGTAAAATGGAATGGCTTGTCGAACAGTGTTATAGGGTATCGTAGACCGTCATAAAGTGGAGTAGAGTATGTTAGAGTAGGGTAAAGTAGGGTGTCACAGACTGGAGGTTTGTCAAGTGGAGTATCCTAGTATACAGAGGAGGAGACTGTCATAGAGTGGAGTGCTGTGTCATATAGCAGAGTGGCGTATGGTAGAGAGAAGTTGAGTTGCATGTCATTGAGTGTCACAGAGTGTAGTACAGTGACAAAGAGTGGATGAACATACAGTAAAGTGTCATACAGTGGCATAGAGTGTAATACAGTGTGTTAGAGTGGAATTGAATACAGTGGTGCTGAGTGCTGGACAGTGGAGCAGCGTAGAGTGGAATATAGTACATTGGGGTAGAGTGGGATAAAGTGTAGTAGAGTGGAGTATAGCAGAGTGGACTAAACTATAGTGAGGGAGTGTAGAGTGGAGTAAAGTGTCATAGATTTGGGTGGTGTGTTGCACACTACAGTGGCATGGAGTGCAAACGAGTGGGGGGGCTTAGCATACAGTTAAGTAAAGTGACATAAATTGAAATACTGTTTTGTACAGTGGAGTGTAGAGGGTGTCGTACAGTATTGGAAAGTGATATATACTACAAAAGAGTGGCGTGGGATACAGTCTAGTTGGTTTCTGTAGAGTGGAGTGGTGTACACTACAGTACAGTATTGGAAAGTGTATACAGTGGATTGGCATACACTGTTAGAGTACAATGCCATTGAGTGGTGTAGAGTGGAGTGGCATACAGTGGAGTAGTGGATTAGAGTGGAGCACTGTGACAGAGTAGATTGGGGTGCAGCGGCATACAAAGAGTTGCGTACAGTGTTGTACAGTGGTAATACAGTATAGTTCAGTCTTATACACTGAAGTGAAGGTGTGCAGACAGGAGTAAAGTGTTGGAGAGTGGCTACAATATAGTAGAGTATTGTAGAGTGGTGTTATAGTACAGTAGAGCTGCATAGAGTGATTGTTACATAGTAGCGTAGAGTAAGGTAAATTTACAGTGGAGTAGACTCAAGTGGAGTGGTGTAGCATAGTGTGAAATAAAGTTCAATAGAGTGTATTGTATGTCGTAGAGTAGAGTGGCATGGAGTGGAGTGCACAGGCCTCGCCTGGGTCATAAACTTGTATAAATTAGAGTGGTGTGTCTCGTACAGTAGCGTTGAGTGTTGTGTTGTATAGAAGTGTAGTTAAATATTAGTAGAGCACTCAAGGACATATACAAAGAAACTGTACTTAATATAGTGTCCCTAAAGTTCTTACTTTTGCAATTCCATTGTCTTTGACGGACCATGATAATCGGGGAACTTTTGAAAATACTTTTTATTCAGCCAATGAGGAGGGGGCTCCTCCTCCCACAATCACTTCTAGGGATCCAGGGCTCTATTGTTTAGATACCTCATTAGATATGTTTTCATTGGGCCCAGCACTTTGTGAAGTGTACATCACACAGGACAACACAGATACAGTCAACTATATGTCAGTGGGGAATAGCACGATTCCCTGCTGTACTATCCCTAGTATGAAATATCCCCCAAAGGAAGCTAGACATATCAAATCCAATGATCTTGCCAAGGTTCTTAGTTGGAATATAGCAGGGCTGGAAAGTAAAATGCAAAATCCGGAGTGGGGTCAATTTATCGACGAACATCTACTATGTCTATTCCAAGAAACTTGGGCAACGGGTCCCAAACATAGATTAGGTTTTAGAAGCTATTGGGTTCCAGCTCGAAAGTCACCCTCTGGGAGACCTTAGGGAGGGCTACTTATATGGCTAAGTAGTTCTCTCAGAAGTAAAGCTGTAGCAATAGATACGGGCTGTCCTGACCTAGAGGCCCCATTGTTAACGATCCCCGAGGAGAAATCTTTACTAATAATCAATGTTTACAACAGGAGTGAGGGCACCCTTGTAGATCACGATGCTCTATTTTTATTGGATAGCTTACTTAAAAATAATATTTCTCATTTTATTTTGATTGGAGGGGACATTAATGTTACATTTGAGCCTAACCCCCTGGTTCAAGAGATATATCAAGAAGAGGCATATTGGGGAATTCCCCAGCTAGTCTCTAATAAAAGGCCGAGATTGAACAAAACAGCTCGTTTAGTGTCTGATATTATAATAACTTATGGCCTTCGAGCCTGTAATGGTCGCTCCTGCTCTGACACAAATCTGCATCCCACTTTCAAACAAGGAAGGTCTAGAAGCCAGATTGATTATATACTCCTCGATATTCGACTGTGGGGCCATATGGTTGATATGAGAGTAAAAGAGCATGAAGAGAGTGACCACGACCCATTGATTTTATCGACTAGAGGCCTATTCCCTTTACTTGAGACACCCCATTCTAATCTTTATACCCATCAGCTAGCTTTATCAAATAATAGTAGGAATATAAAATGGGAGTCTGTTACTACATCCCCGAGCATCTTTCATCAATATACAATCTACTAGCCAATCAAATGGAGTGTATGCTTCATTACAAAGAAGATGATGCGGGTGATAGGCTTTTAGCAGCCCACAGTATATTGTTCGATTCCCTAAAACACCTTTTCACAAAAGAGATCTCCAGTAATTCCAAGAAAAAGTGCCGGGCACGGTGGTTTAACAATTTATGTAGGGAAGCACAGCTCACTTTATTGAAAGCTCTAAAAACAGGCCAAGTTGAATCTATAAGAACAGCCAGAAAAGATTATAAGAACAAATGTACCAAGGCACGCAGAAGCTGGGAAGAGGCTAGATGGGTAGCTATCCTGGAAACCGCTAAATCAAAAGATACCTCCATGTTTTGGAAATTAATAGCAGAAAACTGTGGAGACTCTGCCTCTGTACCTGGCACATCAATTCTTCCTGCAACCTGGGTTGAGCATTTTGGCCAATTATATGCAGGTCCTCCCAAGGTATCCTCTAGGTCCCTCGATGTTCTAATATCCCAAGACACTACCCCGACCATATTTACTCTAGCTGAAACAAGTGCCGCTATAGATTCACTAAATTGGGGAAAGGTTCCATGTCCTGATAAGATTCCGGCCAATTTATATAAGACAAGACCTGACATATGGGCTCCTTATCTCAACTGAATCTGCAATGGAACGCAGCTGGAGCCCCTATCCCTCACTCATGGAAAGGGGCTGAGATAGTCCTCATCTTTAAAAAAGGTTGCCCCAATATTCCAGCTAAGCATCGTCCGATCAGTCTCCTAGACAATTTTCAAAAAATGTATGCTAAACACCTTTTGTGCCACCTTGATGAATGGATCTTGGAATCTAATGCCCTATCTAATCTACAAGCAGGGTTTAGACCTGCTGTGAGCACCATTGACCAAGTCCTGAGATTCCTGGCAATTAAATGGAAGAATGTGGACTTAGGGGGGGAAATCTGTATGTGGTCTTCATAGACCTGAGAGCTGCATTTGATTTGATCCCCAGGAACATGCTATGGTCAACACTCTCTAATATGGGGGCCCCTTCAGGTCTCCTGAGTCTTATCACCCGGCTTCATGACCACACCTATGCCCTAATTAAACGTGGCAAGGAGGGTGAGTTGACAGATCCTGTGGCTATTAATAGAGGTGTCCGACAGGGGTGCGTTCTGGCTCCTACCCTTTTTTTGCTCTATATTAATAACTGTATCTGTTATTTGGAGAATTGCATAAATGACTCGCCCAAATTAGCTGGGGCAAAAATCCCCTGTTTATTGTATGCGGACGATACAATTTTGCTAGCTAAATCTTCCATGGGGATCCAAAATTTGGTTAACCAATTTTGTGCTTTCTGTAGGGATTTTGGGCTTGACGTCAATGCTAAAAAAACGAAACTTATGATATACAGCTCTTTAAGGAAACGGCCACGTGTCAGAATTGAAATGAATTCAATACCGTTGGAGAAAGTGGAAGAGTTTGACTATCTGGGAATTAGATTATCGACCACAGGAAAATGGGAGGCAGCCATTGATAAAGGGGCACTTATCTTAAGACAAAGAGGTGGGGCCCTAGTGCGTAGGTCTAGAAAGGCTCTGAGTTCCCCTTTGATTATAATTGCCGAGATTTATAATGCCCAAATCCGTGCGGCGGCCCTGTATGGAGCGGAACTCTGGGGATTACATAGAAGATTGGATATTTTACAAACAAAAGAAAACAACTTCCTTAGACAGGTTTCCCGGTTAGGGGTAGGTACCCCAATGATTCCTCTCAGGCTCGATTTAGGATTAAACAGCATCAAAACCATAGCGGCCCCGAGATCGCTTTCCTATTGGATCCGCCTTTGGAAAACTCCCGAACTAGAACCATACAGGGCGGCGGTGAGGGAACTCATAGCTACTCCTCAGGGCCCGACCAAAATCCAATGGCTGCAGGAGATGAAATCTGCTTGGGTTAAAATAGGTCTCTCCCATTACTGGGAACATCCGGAACTGATTCCCAATAACGCGAGACAACTTGTTAAAAGAAGATACTGGGAAAAAGCCAACGAAGATATACTGCGCCAAAACGGGCTGGGTAGGCTAACAACAGAATTCCTCCAATTCAAACACGAACCTTGGCCTGGGACTTTTATGAACCTCCCCATGCCACCATATACTTGTGCCCTTTATCTACAGCTTAGATATGGATCCCTGCCTATTAATAATTATACAGCCCACTGGTCATCCAGCGCCCCTTCAACTGATAGATGTATATCTTGCCCTCATTATAAAGAAACAATCAAGCATATTCTGTTCTTCTGTCCCTCATACAAGAGCCCTAGAGGAAAGTGGATTATCCCCCTCTGTAAAAATCTATCACTGTTGGACAGAGCCAATGCTACCAGAATATGCAAATATGAAACATCCACACTGGTTGCCTCCTCAGTTACCAAATTTTTATCGGAGGCTTGGTGTATTCGTCGTAGGCTCATTTCTGTAAAGGGCCCCTAGAGCTCTAGGCTGAGCCTTTGTTTGTTTATAGAGGGAGATTTCAACAAGATCTATATTTCTTCATTCCTTTTTTTTATTTTCTAAAATATGCCATGCACCCTGTCATTATTTTGAATTTATTAACTTATATGCAACATCCTTTCCTGTATTTTAGCAAGAATTTGCGACCTTTGTAGGAGCAAACTGAGACCGCACAAGCTTACAGAGACGACTTTTAATGTCAAAACTTGTTAATTGTCGTATTTTAAGTCCGATTTTAATCTTAGTTGTAAGGATTTTACTGAAATATTTTATATGCTAGTTGATTATTAGATTTTTATAGTATCTTGAATGACTGTTATTATGAATTATGATGAGTTATTGCGATTCCAGTAGATTTTATATAACTATGTAAGACTGTGCTTTTCTTTTTTTTTTTTTTTAAATGGTCCAAACTTTCTGGACCGAATGCATTTAAATAAATAAATAAATATAGTGCCTAATATAATAATATGTGAAAATGTGATTCAGAACAGAGTATATAAAAGGAAACAACAGATTGCCCCAGATCTAAAACGAAACAACAATATAACATATAAACAGATATGGGTATCACCAATATAGTATCATCATTGAAAGTTTTAATATCACTGACAATGCCGTATGGAAAGAAAAACAACAAATTAGTATAGAGTACAAAAAAGATTAAGCAGTCCAAAAAATGAAAAGTTGTTCTCATGCACCAAACGCATGAAAAAAATAATATCCATTCATATGAGATTCCATTTGACAATAATATAATGAGTCCATTTACTGATAAGAAGTAAATAACATTTCTTATAATATGTATCGAATAATCCAATCTGTACTAGACTAATCCGTCGAAGATGGCAACTCTCAGCCCACATGATGCTTACAGCCACATCCATAGATACCCAGATCATCTCAGGTGACCATGTTACATCTTCTAATTTCGTGAGAACATATTTTGTGTCCTGTAAGTAAGATGGTAGGTTTTTAACTAAAGGTTGTAAATATCTGTCGATATACTCCAAAAGTCTTCCAGTGGGACCACTGATCCCTGATATGATAGGTCTACCCGGTGGCTGAGTGTTGTTTTTATGTATTTTAGGTAAGACATAAATGCACAGAGCTTTTGGATGTTGATTAAGAATATATTTGTACTCCAAATCAGTTATCAAACATTCGTCCTGCCATTTATGTAATAAAATCTCCAAAGTTTTGACAATTTTGTCCATGGGGTTTCCTTTTAGTTTCTCATATGCATCAGTGTCAGCTAGTTGTTGATCGATCTCTTTAATATAGTCACATCTGTTTAAAATGACTATATTACTGCCTTTATCAGCTTCTTTCACCACTAAGTTGAAATCTTCGCCTAACTCGTGTAAGGATGCTTTTTCTTTTTTGGTTATATTGTGTGATATATGTGATTTACCTGTTCTAATCCTTGTTTCTAGCCTATTGAGATCATTTTTGACTTATTTCCCGAAAGTGTCTGTGACATTATCGACAGGCAAAATAGGTACAAACTTGGATTTAGGTTTAAGATCACTATAAATCCTAAAATCCTGCTTGATTTGCAGATCATCCAACAATTGTCGTCTGTCTACATCTCCAAAGTCTGTATTATCAAGAGAGAGCAAAATTTGTATATCTTCTTAATCTTTTATTGCATGTTCACTAGGTGATGATTGAGTTTGTATTACTTGTCGTCTATTGGCGCTCTCACAAAAAAAAATATTTAATTACAATTGACACAAAAAATTGAAAATATCTATATGGACATGTGTCATATTGCAATACCTAGAAATACAAAAACCCAGTCCTTTGCTCAATGCATTTATTTGTACATCTGATAATCTCCTGAACAACGCACATGCGTGGTTAAGGCACAAACAAGGGAGTCGGCTGAGGAGGACGACACAACGAGGCGACGACTCATGTAAGTGGGGCGGGGTGGGGGGAGGGGTGGGTGGGCCATGGTATTTTCAGTTTTAGGGGCGTGGGTGGGGTGTCGGTGTTTTAGTTCTAGGGGCGGGGGTGGGGGTCGTGGTATTTTCAGTTTTAGGGGTGGGGTGGGGAGTTGGGGTTTTAGTTTTAGGGGCGGGGTGGGGGGTCGGGGTATTTTCAGTTTTAGGGGCAGGGTGGGGGTTCGGGGTTTTAGTTTTAGGGGCGGGGGGTCTGGGTATTTTCAGTTTTAGGGGCGGTGTGGGGGGTTGGGGTTTTAGTTTTAGGGGCGGGATGGGGGTCGGGGTATTTTCAGTTTTAGGGGCGGGGTGGGCGGTTGGGGTTTTAGTTTTAGGGGCGGGGTTGGGGGGGTCGGGGTATTTTCAGTTTTAGGGGCGGGTGGGGGGGTCGGGTTTTAGTTTTAGGGGCGGGGTGGGGGTCAGGGTATTTTCAGTTTTAGGGGCGGGGTGGGGAGTCGGGGTTTTAGTTTTAGGGGCGGGGTATTTTCAGTTTTAGGGGTGGGGGTGGGGGGTTTGGGGTTTTAGTTTTAGGGGCGGGGTGGGAGGTCGGGGTATTTTCAGTTTTAGGGGTGCGGGGGGGGGTTTGGGGTATTTAGTTTTAGGGGCGGGGTGGGGGTCGGGGTATTTTCAGTTTTGGGGTGGGGCTGGGGGCGGGGGTGGGGGGTTGGGGTATTTAGTTTTAGGGGCGGGGTGGGGGGCTCGGAGTAGTTTTAGGGGTGGGGGTTGGGGTACTTTAGGTTTAGAGGCGGGGTGGGTGGTCAGGGTATTTTTAGTTTTAGGGGCGGGGGTGGGGGGTTAGGGTTATAGTTTTAGGGGCGGGGTGGGGGGTCGGGGTATTATTAGTTTTAGGGGCGGGGTGGGGGTTGGGGTTGTTTTAGGGGTGGGGGATGGGGTGGTTTTAGGGGTGGGGGTTGGGGTAGTTTAGGTTTTGGGGATGGGGTGAGGGTTGGGGTTGCTTTAGGGGTGGAGGTTGGGGTGGTTTTAGGTTTTAGGGGTGGTTTGCGGGGTTGGTTAATTTTAGGGGCGGGGTGGGGGTTGGGGGAGTTTAGGTTTAGGGGCAGGGTGGGGGGCTCGGAGTAGTTTTAGGTGTGGGGGTTGGGGTACTTTAGGTTTCAGGGATGGGGTGGGGGTTGGGGTTGTTTTAGGTTTTGGGGGTAGGGTGGGGGTCGCGTTAATTTTAGGGAGGAGGTGGGGGTTTGGGGTAGTTTTAGGGGGTGGGAGGGTCACGGTAATTTTTAGGGGTGGGGGTGCGGGGCCGGGGGGGACGCATGCAGGAACAATGCATGCCTATCACTAATGCCTTTACCAGGAATGCCTTTACAACAAAATATCGTTGTTAAGGCATTCGTGGTAAAGGCATTGGTGGTAACAACGAGGTCGTTGTTCCGAACTCGTTGTTCAGGCAATCGTTGTTCCGGCAGGCATCGTTCCGACATACGTTTGTTTGCGCCAGATTTGCGTCAAACTTTTTGATGCAAATAAGGCACCAAATTTGGTAGAAAGGTAGATCCTGGTCCAGAAAGTGGCCTTTTTTCGTTTTTGGTGTAATTCCATTCAGTAGCTCTAGAGAAATTAAAGAAAATCAAAATTTATATATATATATAGGGACGTGAAGGTATTGCAACCCCTCCAGATCTCATGCAGAGATCTGTCTGGCTGATAACACTTCAACAACAGAAGTCGTTGAAGTGTTGTCAGCCATCTTGGGACTTGGCTAAATCTGAGTCTCAAACAAAAAGGAAAGGGACCAGGGTACAATCACCTTGACCCCATAGCTCTGGTGGTGGTTTCCCAAAGGGGCAACTCCATGGCTAAAAAAGCATTTCTTTGTATTGTCGTAGTTTGGATTCTTGCTCTGAGCAAGACTGCTGGTCTCAGGATGACAGTACTTTCGTTTGTAGGTGACTAAGGCGGTCATTCCAACCGCGGCGGGCGTCGGTAGCCGCCCGCCTGGTGGGAACCGCCGAATGACCGCACCGCGGTCAAAAGACCGCGGCGGTCATTCTGGCTTTCCCGCTGGGCCGGCGGGCGACCGCCAAAAGGCAGACACTGAAAATCATTATGGGGCCCTGTTAGGGGGCCCCTGCACTGCCCATGCCAGTGCAGGGGCCCCACAACACCTGTTCCCGCCATCCTGTTCCGGGATGGCGGTAAGGGGGACGGAATCCCCATGGCGGCGCTGCAAGCAGCGCCGCCATGGAGGATTCCCTGGGCCAGGGGAAAACCGGCGGGAAACCACAGGTTCCCCTTTTCTGACCGCGGCTTTACCGCTGCGGTCAGAATGGCCCAGGAAGCCCTGCCAGCCTGTTGGCGGTGCTTCCGCGGTCCCCGGCCCTGGCGGTCATGGACCGCCATGGTCGGAATGACCCCCTAAGTCTCTTCCTACAACTAGTTGTAACTGTTGTCCAAACCTTACCGGCTCACTAGCAGTACCTCACCAGAAACAAAATAGTAAAAGGTGATTTGTAGCAGTCGCTTACGCATGGACTCAAAGTAAGATATCTCAGGGTTGTCGTGGTTAAACGGAAATTACCCTTTTCTCACAGATGTATTATGTCTCATACAAACAAAGGCAATAACACAGATGCAGTGAAGTTATAATAGTTTTTATTTAACATAACTGCCATTTGCGATAAGTTGCATGAACTGCAATGGTTAGGATAATGAATATACCAAGCAACAGTATTGTGAAGAAGAGAGTCATGGTTATAAAGACCCCCACCATTTTTGCAATATATGAAAGAAATATATATATATATATGTACGAGATGGAATATGCTCTAATACCCTAATGAGAATAGGCCTAATCTCCTACCTAAAGGAGAGCTGGGTTTGCTAAACCTAATCTGCCAAAGCCATGTCCATGAGAGGAGCCCCCAACCCTTGTTACCTTGGAATGAGGTCTCTATCTCAGACTCCGTAGGGACACGAAGACTGGGTCAGCGTCAAGACGACTGCAGCATCGGTATCAGCGATGGTGGCGATGCCCTCTGGTCAGAATCCCTCTGATTATCTATCTGAAGTGTGATGTATTTATACAGATCTACAAGGTCCCCTGACGTAGGTGTATTCCAAAACAATAGATAGCAGGCATGCTTGGGACGGCAATTAATATCAACAATCCCTCGAAAGCATAGAGAGGGAAAATCCCTAAGTGTGAACACAGACTGTTTGTTTGTCTTTCATGCTTGATCTTGACGCCTTGGCGCAGTGACACTGATAAAAATACTCATAACAAGTGGCCTAACTATAAACAAGGCTGCCATTTTAAAGGAAATAAATAAATAAATGGACTAAGACAGAGCAAGCTAAGTAGGTTAAAAGTCACTAGGTGACAGGGGCACGAGTTTACAAGCCTATGGCTAAGCTAACTCCTGTTATCCCGTTAAAACAAACTAGGATTCACTACAGTATTTTACGAGCAGATTCACAGTGGGTCCATAGATCCACCGTAAAATTTAAAAAAATGAAGTGCGGCCTCCCGCGCTTGGTTATTATAATGCCCCGGGTGGGCCTAGTCCTGGGGGCTTATGTGTAAAAAAGCGGGGGGCCTCCTGGCCCCTTCCCGCTGCCACAGTTACGGCTACCTCTCCAGGGCTTATTAGTTTTATGCGGGGGCTGCGTGCACCCCCTGCAGCCCTTGGCACCGCCAACTTCCTAGGGCTGTTATCTAATGTGCAGTGGGCCACTTGGCCTCCTCCTGCTGGGGACCACCACCTCCCTGGGTGTTCAGGTAATAATAAGCTGGGGACCACCACTCCCTGGGCCAAAATGTAATTTATTTGCGGGCTCCCCTTGCGTAAAGTAATTTTAATTACTATAAATTAATCCAACTAATGCCACGCACAGCATTTGGCCGTGCGTGGCAAGGGTTTGCCACAGGGCCTGCAGCCAAGCCCTTATAACCACTCAACCCAACGCCACTCACAGCCTTTGGCTGTAGGCACCAGGGGTTGACCCCCAGGCCTGTCTCTCTCGGTGGATCTGTGAGTGGGTGTGTGAGTGGGTCTGAAAGTGGGTGTGGTCCCCCCTTGCTGCCCTGGGGACCACCAATCACCGCGGCAAATATTTGAAATAATTAATGGGGTCCCTTTAGGACCGCTTTGCCCTGGGGACCACCACCCCTGGGCTATGTCCAAGGTGGAGGGGGACTGCATGGCCCCCTTTTGGAGCAACAGATGGCCCTGGGGTGTGGCCACACCCCAGGGCCAGCTCTTGCTATGTCCTGGGGTGACCACCCCAAGGAAATAGCTTCCGTGGTTTGGCTGCAGCTCTGCAGCTGTTGCCAAGCCACAGCAAACACTTTGGGTTTTGACAGCGGGACCTGTCAAACAGGTCCTGCTGTCAAAATCAGAAGCTTTCATCTCTGTCCCCTGAAATGCTTCAGCAAGCAAGGATCTGCTGTCAAAGCAGCTCCATGCTTGCTTAAGCAATGCCACTGAGAGGGAAGTCTTCAGGATTCTCCTGTAGTGTCAGGTAGGCATTAACGGCTTTTTTATTCAAAACAAATATATATATGTATATATCATTATCCCAGAACACCTATAAAGGGCAAAAAGGAAATTTAAATTACAGAGCTCAGTGTGAAGGTCACAGATTTTCACACTGAGCTTTGGGGGTTCGAGTCCTACTGGACTCATTTCCCTCTTTTTTTTTTAATTAGAAAAATTATTGTTTTTCTATAATAATAAATACATTTTTTATTTTAAAACTAACACAAATATTTCATTCTAAGTATATGAGATATTAAAGCGTAAAAAAACTCTTATCTCTTCCACTTTCACTTTCTTTCTCTCTTTCAATCAATCTCTCCCACTCATACCCTCTGAGACATTTATGAACCCACTCACAGGCCCATTCACACACTCACACACCCACTCAAGGACCCACTACCACCCTCAGGCACCCTCTCAGAGACCTGCACACACACTGTTGCACCCACTAAAACACCGATGTATGCACTCCCACACCCAGACAATCTGATAGCCACTCTCACCCCCAGACACATCCTGCCACACCTATTCTCACACCCAGAGACTCCACTGACAACTCCTGCTGCGCGCCGCCAAAAGGGCTGTGCACAGCACATATTTGGGTGTTTAGGGGGTGTTGGCCAAATGGTCTGGCTGCAGGCCAGGTCTTGAGGGCAACTTCACCTTCTCATGGGTGAAGGCTGTGTATGGTGCAAGGTTGGGTGCTTATAGAGGGTAGGCCTCAGGGCTCACATTTTAAACATACTATAACTTGTGCCCTAAGGTAACCATAACTCGCGCCCTCGCCATGCTGATAATTACCCCTCAAATTACAGCATTCATGCCATCTCTCATAACATCATTGATATTGTCAATGTAATATTTGCATTACAATATTTGACGACACAACTGTGCATGGTAAGAGCGCTAGTTATAGGTAATTTAGGGAACAAGTTATAGCTACTTGAGTAAACTCTAACTATAACTGGTGAATTTCTATGGTTTTGTACGATTAAAATAAGAGCCTAACTATATCATCCCTGTAACCTTTGTTTTTTTCAGTGAATTTCTATAGGTTTTTTAAATCTATTTCCTGACTATGACGTCCCTGTAACCTTTGTTTTTTTCAATGATATATATATTTATACTATTTAAAACAACTTTGTCGGTTTCACAACCTTTTATATGTCTTATTTCTCTCCTATTGGATGAATAATGATATATATATATATATATATATATATATATATATATGTATAGATATATTCACTGAAAAAAAACAAAGGTTACAGGGACGCTATAGTTAGGAAATAGAATTTAAATAAACATAGAAATTTACTTAAAAAACAAAGGTAGCAGGGTTTTTCAGTGAATTTCTATGTTTGTTTAATGTATAGTAATTTTCATTACTATACGTTAATCCAACCACCACAGCAAATTAAAATTTCGCAAATTTGCGACAAAAAAACAAAAAAAATGCATTTTTTGTCCTGGCTGGTGGATCCGGATCCGTGGATTTTTCTTATTTTTTTTTAAAGTTTCCCACCCTTTTCTTTTCATTAGCCCCTTAGTGGGCAAGGTCCTTTGGCATTGGGGGTTTTAATAAAGGAGGGGGGGCGCAGGGCAACTTTACTGGGGATTCTATTAGCCCCTGGGACTGCTCCCTCCCCAGGGCAAGCAGAAAGAAAAATGCAAGCGGGCTGTGTGGCCCCCCCCATGCTCCAAGGACCACCACATTCGTGGGGCAGAAGAATACTTTGATATGGGAAGGCCTTATAGCCTTCCCCACAGCCCTGGAAACTGCCACCTTCGAGGGCTAAATCAAAGTTTGTGTGGGTGGGCCCCCCTACAGCCCCAGGGATTGTCACCTCTCCAGGGCAATTTACTTATATTATTGGGGGTTGCGCAGCCTCCGCACAGCCCTGGGGACCTACACCTCCCCAGAGTTGCAATAAAATATTGAAGAGGACCGTTGCAGTTCTGAGTTGTTCTGTGGAAGTTGAGACTACTGTTCCCAGAATGCACCTGGTCAGAATCCTCAAATGGTCACTGGACGCTGGTCAGCTGGGCTCTGCTTGCAGGACTTGATGCAGGGGACTCTGGGCAGCTCATTTGTACCTGTAGAAAACAGGGAGACCCTTCTTGAAGCAGTAGAAGACAGGCAAAGTTATTTTAGTAGTGAAGCCCAAGTATGTAGCTTGTGCAGTCCTTCGGAGTGCAGAATCCAGGTGCAGGTCAGGGGCCCAGCAGGGCAGTCCTTCTTCTTCTTGTCTTGTTCCTGTAAGGATATAAGGTGGGGTGCAGCTCGGCCAATTTTATCCTTGCTCCTGGAGTAGAGATCTCTTGGCCAGTCACGTGCAGGCCACCACCCTCTTGAGCGTCCCCTTCCTGGGAAGTGTGACAAAAATCAATCCCAGGAAGCAACATTCATCCAAAACCCAAGATGGCAAAAATTCAATCTCAGAGGTTAGGTCTGGCTGAACCCACCCACTGGTGTAGCTACGTTTCCCTTAACACACCCCTTCATTAATCTAATTAGGGGGCACCTGGCTGTCTGTGTTTTCAGGAAATGGAGGGGTACAGTTGCTGCCCCAAATGTCCTTACCTCCTTTGGCTGCTCTCCCCCATCCTGTTCCACCATCTGCTGAAGCAGATCTTCTCCAACCAGATGCTTCCTTTGTGTCAGCCCAAGCCACTTCACACCTCATCAAGGCAGCTGGCTCAGGCTCCTAGATGTTGACCAATCAGAGAAGGGCATTGCAGAGCTGAAACTGTTAACTTATAGGAAGAGTTCTAAAACACTTTCTAGTTACAAGGTATATTAAATTCAACAGTGGCAAGTTGTTGGATGTATTATAACCTTTAATTTGACACTAATTATACCATATTTAGTTCCTTCCTCTGGAAAATAAGACTTTATTATCCTTAAATAATGTCTCACCATGTTAGCCTATAGAGCCCATTCACTACAATTGGGGAAAATTAATGTAGCTACTTTTCCCTGACCAGGGCTTACAAAACATCTTTTATAAAGTCCCTGCTTATAGTTACACTGCATGCAACCCTGGGGACACTTAGGGCAGACCTTAGGGGTGACTTATATGTAAAAATAAGGTAGCTCAGGGCTTTGGTGGTACTTTTAATTTCAAAGGCAAATTTGGGGTTAACTATAACTTAAAAGCAGCCAGAAAGGCAGGCCTCCATTTAGAATGACACTGGGCACCACAGCAGTGCACCTATGAACATACTAGTAATGCTGGGGTGTCTAAACCTACATGCCCTACCATATGCTAGGTAAGTTGGTACAGCCAATTATAATTAGCCTAATTTTAATATCCATGTTAAACAGAACACAGGCCCTGGGACTGTTTAGCAGTGCCCAGGGCACCATCAGAGTCAGAAGAATCTAGCATAAGTGAAAAATGGGGCAAAACGTTAGGAGGCTTCTGCAATCAGCCCAGTTTTCCCACATGTGTGCATGGCAGTGGGCGCGTGTTATCATTACCTTAGGGCACAAGTTATAGTTACTTGAGATAACTCTAACTATAACTGGTGAATTTCTATGGTTTGGGATGTTTAAAATATGAGCCTAACTGTAATGTCTTTGTAACCTTTGATTTTGTTAAGGGAATAATTATATACATACATACACACACTCACACAAACACACACACACATATATGTGCATATATATATATATATATATATATATATATATATATATATATATATATATATATATATCAATTCACTGAAAAAACAAAGGTTAAAGGGATGTTATAGTTAGATGGAATTCGCTCGTAGAAAACCATAGAAATTCAGCAGTTATAGTTAGAGTTCTTTCAAGTAACTTAAACTTGCTCCCTAAGGTAACTATGACTCACGCCCTAGCCATCCACAGTTGTCTCATCAATAATTTTCTTGCAAATGTTGCTGTGAGAATACGAAAGATGGCATAGAATATGTCATCAATGATATAATATGTGGAGTAATCAGCTGTGCATGGTGAAGGTGCGGGATACTACGCTTTGTTTTTTAAAATTTTATGGCAGATCAGTGGTGGATCTGACCATAAAATAAAAATAAAAAAATGCTTTTTAGCCCTGGGGAGGTGGTCCTTGTGGGACCCCATTACCAGTGCTAAGGGGTCAGGGTGTTCGTACCCAGGCTTCTTTTGTATTTTTTATTATTTTTTTCTGGGACTTTGCTTTAGCCGAGCCCCAAAATGACTGACAACACTTCTGTTGTTGAAGTGTTATCCGCCAATCAGATCTCAGAACGAGATCGGGAGGGGTTGCAAATCCTTCACGTACCTACATATCCAAATTTGGATTTTCTTAAATTTCTCAAAAACGAATCAACGGATTTATACCATATAACAAAAAGGGCCCTTTCCGGACGAAGAATTACCTTCCTGCCAAATTTGGTGTAATTTCGTCTAGTGGTTTTTGCTCTATCGCTGTTCAATTTTTTCCTATGGGAATTAAGATTAGAAATGCTCTAAATTCACCCTCCCTTTATTTCAGCCCCCGCTTGACGGATCACCCCAAAACGTTCCAGACAGCATCTCACGGGAGATTTGTCAAGCGGCACCAAGGATGTAGGCTAGCATAAAACTGCTTTTTCTATGGAAACCAGGTCCTAACTATAACTACCTAGAGGTGACTGCCACTAGGTAATATATATATATATATATATATATATATATATACATATATATATATATATATATATATATATATATATATATATACAGAAACAATTAATATTACAGGGACATTACAGTTATGAAATAAAATTGAAAAAGGAACATAGAATTTCACTTAAAAAAACAAAGGTTACAAGGACGTTATAGTTAGGCCAAAGTTGCAGAGCCAAACAAGATCTAGGCAAATCTGTGAATGAAAGGGAAAGAGGATAGGACATTGCACACAACATACCTCAGATCTGAGAATTTAATACCAGAAGTGTAACTTAGCATCTGCTTCAACAATACATGTGAATGCAAACAAATCTGTCCTGTACACAATACAAACTTTAAGTCTATATTCACAACTCACTCATAGGCATTGGAGCTCATTACACCCCCACAGAAGAAGCAAGTAAGGAGGTGTGATGCCACCAATCTACATCTGGTTGTACACTTACATCAGAACAATACTTATACTTCACATACCTGTGTGTCAGTTGAAGTACTGATTGATGAGATCAGCCCTAGAGTCACCTGCTTCATTTTCCTCTGGCTCTTCATCACTTGGCATATCAGCATTACCAGCCACAGCTTCAGCTGCCACCCCTCATCTACTATCAATTTTATCTGACATCTCAGGGCTAGATTGTGGAGTAGTGCAGAAGGCAACTATTATCTGCCATACCTTGTTGGGCGAGTAGAGGTGGGCTCCTCCAGATAAGTCCAGGCACCTAAATCTTGCCTTCAGGAGCTCGAAAGTCCACTCAGCTACACGCCTTGTCCTCAAGAGGGCCTCATTGTAGCGGACTTCCCCTGGCATGGTTGGGTACCTCACTGGTGTCAACAGCCAAGGACGGTTTAGATAGACAGAGTCACCTGTGAACACATTGTGAAAACAGCACAAACATGTATGTGTGACATTCTATAATGTAATGGCAGGAGACATAAATCGCAAACACACAGTTCCATGGTAACTTACCTACCAGCCAGGCCCTCTCTTTGTAGAGGCGTGTCATTAGCAGTGCAACATTGCTGTTTCTCATGATGAAGGAATTATGCACAGATCTGAGATATGTGGCTGTGACTTGTGAGATGTACTAGTCTGCCATACACACCACCTGAACGTTGATTGAGTGGTAGTTTTTTTGTGTTCCTATACACCTTTTCATTTTCAATGGGAGGGACCAAGGCTCTTACCACTTGTGGAATGTGTATCAGCTCATAAAAGTCTGCTTTCCCATAGGCCAAATCTGCTAGGTGGGGAAACCTGATGTAGCTGTCCAGGTGTTTCAACAATACACACAGTACATCCTTCAAACCTAGACTGCACATGGGCTGGGACATCCCTGCTATAAGAGCCACTGTATTCTGGAAGGACTCTGTGGCCAAGAAGTGTAGAACTGACAAACCTTGAACGATGGGAGGTATGCTATAGGGATTGAGAATGGCATGCAGCAGATCTGGCTCCAATTGATCACACAGATCCATGATGGAATGATGTTTCAGAAGATATGTCTGAATTACATGCCTTTCCTCCATGGTGTGCAGGTCTACCAGTGGGTGGTACACTGGTGGTTGTCTTACTCTCTGCATGGCAAGATAACTATGAAAATAGTAACAAAGTATGGTAAATGCAGAACGCACACATCTATTTTGAGTATTTACATTCCTCACACCTAACACCAGTCGAGGACGGCTACAATATCTGACATAACGGTGCCGTACATAGCTATGTATCCTATTTGAGACTCTTGTTACACATTGCCAAATATAACAATGGTATATAACCTTTGTAACTACTGTAACTGTCAATGTGTGTAAGACTTAGGACTTATACATATATTTTACATATTGTTGGACTTATTTGGTTTTGTTCTGACAATTAGTAACCTCTGAGTAGCTGTGCAGAGCTATCACCACAAGTCCTCACACAACACAGCTTATATAGCACACATGCACAATATGTCACCCATACATGAGAGCGGTACGTACAGATGAACAGCACAAAAGGGGTTTAAGTATATGATTCTGATTTGGAAACACTACCATACATGAAATGTGCTCAAAATTGCAGGCATCTGACCTACTGTACTGGAGAGGTGGAAGTGACCTAAGTCCGCCAGCGGAAGTCATCATGGCAGTAGGGGGTCACAACAGCGGTGTTACCTGCCATTGGAAGACATTGTTGCCTTTGGCGGACTAGGGAAATGGTGATGTCCACCAGTGTTGGCGGTCATATACGTGCCACCCGTGACTGCCATTTTCTGCAGTATTGCTCACTTGACTCCTGACACTGCTGCCAGCAAGACCTCCACTACCTGAGCTGCTGTGTACTGCCTCTGGAAGCTACCATGCCACGCCCTACAGGTGATAGGGCCACAGCCTTTACCCCTAAAGAGGTTGAAAAGCTAGTGGAGAAGGTCCTACCCCTGTATAAGCAGCTATATGGAGCACCAGAGAAGCATTTGAGTCCAGTGTAATAGCAATGCATGATAGGTGTTATGTTAAACAGTTTACCGTTGATGTGAAATTGTCAAGGTGTTGACACATGCAGATGGTGTATTGTGGAAGTATGAGAGCAGAGAGGATGGGTATGTGTGCCAACTTGCTGTGACTAAAGTGTACTGTGCACTCCTATTGGTACGATGCATGTGGACATGACTTTCTCCTTTTGTCTGTTTCATCCATGCAGGTCAACGCCCATCAGAAGAAGGGGATTTGGTGTGCCATCGCCAAGCAAGTGTGGACCCTGTGGGCCCACAGCCAGCGGAGCACCCATTGTAGAAAGTGATGGGAGGACCTGAGACGCTTGGCCTAGAAGACCACTAAGGTCCAGCTGGGGATGTCCTCCCAATGAGGGACCCTGACCCCTCTAATGGCCCTCATTTTGGCGGTTGCCCAACCTGAGGTAGATGGACATTTGAGGGCAGCACAGCTGCCACAAGGTGGTAAGTACTTACTGAATCCATGTACTTTACTCTGATAGTTTGGTGTATGCTGCCGTAGTATAGCAGCAGTGACAATGTAGTAGGTGCTACAGGTATATTGACTACTGGGAATACATAGTGCTCCAGTTGCCATTATAAAATATGGTGATCTTGCTTTTGGGTTGTGCTTGGAACATGTTGCTCACCTGTGTCCAGCAATATGTATAACTGCATGTGGAGATGCACATGTGACTGAGCCACATGTGTTCCTCTACCCAGCCATATACATGTTTCTAAGGTGCTGTATCATCCTCCCCATCTAGTGTTCTCAGGTCCAATAATCCAATCAGTGTTTAATGTACCTCTAAGGTGTAATACCACTCCCATTACAATGCATCTGCTCTATGTGCAACATTGTGCCATATTGGTTACAGGGCCAAGTCATCCAGTGTCCTGAAACAGTTGTATTGTTCACATGAGGCAGGCAACTCATTCAGGCAATTGGCATGGCCAATACAGTGCAGTCCATATGTGATTTGAGGAGATGTCCCCATTGTCAACTCAAAATCAAACAATGGGGTATGTGAAGTTTGTAATGGATGGACATCCAACAATGAGAAACTTGTTGTGTATTAGCCCTTTAAATTTATTGGCATTGCATTGACATGTGGACATATAACTTGTGTCCCCATGCCTTTGTTGTGGGCAGTTTTACCCTTTGTGCTTTGTCAATGCTAGATATGCCAAATCCATACCTATAGGAGTGCTACATATGGTATAATCTGCCTACATCATGTCGCAAAGGATATTTGGTGGCTGACAAGGTAAAGTGGGCTATTCTTTGCTAAACCTACTTTAGCTGATGTGTGCTGTGTGGACAGGATTTGGTCTTGGCTCACCTCTATTGAGCATATTTAATAGTTTAGCTGTCCTTCCATTTCACATGCACCTGTTGTTGTTGTTGTGGGATATGTTGTCAGTGAAATAGCAATCATGTAGGTGCATGTGTCATTCATGTGTACATAGATTTTCAATGGGGTCGTTCCCCTGGGGGGCAAATTTATTTTAAGCCTTTTCTGCCCACCTTGGGGGCAGATCTGCCAATTTTTCTTAGGCCAATCTGCCCCCAAGAGGGGCAGAAACCACTAATCACCAGGGATTTTTTTTTGGTACCAATTTCACGCATGGGAAGCAACCCCTTAGGCAAGGGTCACACCCCTGGGGGCAAATTTATTTTAGCCCATTTCTGCCCTCATTGGGGGCAGATCGGCCTAATTTTGTAAGGCTCATCAGCCCTACAGGGGGGCAGAAACCCTACCAGACACCAGGGAAGAAGCTTTTTAAAAAAAAAGGGGTGGAGGTATAGCCATACCCCCACCCTAAATAAATGGGGATAAAGTTGTTCTACCAACCAGTATGGGCATGGTTATGCCTACACCCCAACTAAAGAGGCTAACAGTCTCTCAGTTCTTCCCCCGCTCACTAAAACATCTTATCCCAAGGCAAGCAAGAGGACATTTGATTATTTTGGGTTTTGGCTTCACATTTGGGCCATGAGAGCTTGCCTAACTCTCAAAACCGTCCCACTTGGAATGGTGAGGGCTGCACTTTTTGGACTTTAGGTTGCTGCCATGTAGAAAAGTCTACAAGACCGAGACACATCTGAAAACTAAACATCTGGGTGAGTCCAGGGTGGTGTGCTTCATATGCACCGCACACCATTTTCTTACCCACAATTCCCTGCAAACCTCCAACTTTTCTGGAAATCACATATTTTTCCCTCATTTATGTGATGGAACCTTCCAGAATCAGCAGGAATCCACACAATTCCTACCATCCATCATTTCTGCATCTGTACTGATAAAAATTCTGCCCCATTTGTCAGCCTAAAAACATTTTTTTTTCGAACTGCTCTTTTGGACCCGCTTTGGTTCCCCCTCATTTTCAACATGTTTTTGGCTCTTTCCTGTCACAGGCACTTGGCCCACCTACACAAGTGAGGCATCATTTTTACTGGGAGACTGAGTGGAACATTGGGTGGTAGGAAATTTGTGCCAGTACAGTGATCCTGCACAGGAATGTGGGAAAAAAGTGTTTTTTTAGCTAAATTTGAGATTTGCACAGGGGGGGATCCACCCAAGTCACACCTCTCTGGACTCCCTCAGGTGTCTAGTTTTCAGAAATGATTGGTTTTGGTAGGTTTCCCTATATGGCTGCTGAGCCCAGTACCAACAAAACGCAGGTGTCCCCCACAAAAACATGTAGTTTTGTATTTGATAACTTTGATATGTCCACATAGTGTTTTGGGGCATTTCCTTTTGCGGGCACTCGGCCTACCCACACAAGTGAGGTACCATTTTTATCAGGAGACTTGGGGGAATGCAGGGTGGAAGGAAATTTGTGGCTCCTCTCAGATTCCAGAACTTTCTGTCACCGAAATGTGAGGAAAAAATGTTTTTTGGGCCAAATTTTGAGGTTTGCTAAGGATTCTGGGTAACAGAACGTGTTGAGAGCCCCACAAGTCACCCCCATCTTGGATTCCCCTTGGTGTCTAGTTTTCAAAAATACACAGGTTTGATAGGTATCCCTAGGTGCCGGCTGAGCTGAAGGCCAAAATCCACAGATAGGCACTTTGCAAAAAACAGCTGTTTTCTTTGGGAAAATGTGATGTGTCCATGTTGTGTTTTGGGGCATTTCCGATCACGGGCACTATGCATACCCACACAAGTTAGGTACCATTTTTATCAGGAGACTTGGGGGGAATGCTGGGTGGAAGGAAATTTGTGGCTCCTCTCAGATTCTAGAACTTTCTGTCACCGAAATGTGAGGAAAAAGTGTTTTTTTGGCCAAATTGTGAGATTTGCAAAGGGTTCTGGTTTACAGAACCTGATGAGAGCCCCACAAGTCACCCCATCCAGGATTCACCTAGGTGTCTATTTTTAAAAAATGCACAGTTCTGCTAGGTTTCCATAGGTGTCGGCTGAGCTAGAGTTAAAAATCCAAAGCTAGGCACTTTGATAAAAACAGCTCTGTTTTCTTTTGGAAAATGTGATTTGTTCACGTTGTCTTGTGGGGAATTTCATGTTGCGAGCACTATGCATACCCACACAAGTGAGGTACAATTTTTATTGGGAGACTTGAAGGAAAGCTGGGTGGAAGGAACTTTGTGGCTCCTCTTAGATTCCAGGACTTTCTGTCACCGAAATATGAGGAAAAAGTGTGATTGGCCACATTTTGAGATATGCTAAGGATTCTGGATACCAGAACCTGGTGAGAGCCCCACAAGTCACCCCATCCTGGATTCCCCTAGGTGCCTAGTTTTCAAAAATGCACAGGTTTGGTAGGTTTCCCTAGGTTCCTTCTGAGCTAGAGGCCAAAATCCACAGCTAGGCACTGCAAAAAACACATCAGATTTCAATGTAAAAATGTGATGTGTCCATGTTGCGTTTCTTGTCGCGGGCATTAGGCCTACCTTTGCAAGTGAAGTACCATTTTTATCGGGAGACTTGGGGCTACACAGAATAGAAGAATAAGTGTTATTGCCCCTTTTCTTTCTCTACATTTGTGCCTTCCAAATGTTAGACAGTGTGTAAAAAAGACGTCTATTTGAGAAATGCACTGTAATTCACATGCTAGTATGGGGGCCTTGGAATTCAGAGATGTGCATATAACCACTGCTTCTTAACACCTTATCTTGTGCTCATTTTGGAAATACAAAGGTTTTCATTCTTTATATTTCCGCAAATGAATTGCTGTGTACCCGGTATAGAATGCAAACCTTTTGCAAGGTACAGCTCATTTATTGGCTCTGGGTACCTAGGGTTCTTGATGAACCCACAAGCCCTATATATCCTCGCAACCAGAAGAGTACAGTAGACATAACGGTATATTGCTTTAAAAAATCTGACATCGCAAGAAAAAGTTACAGAGTAAAACATGAAGAGAAATGGCAGTTTTTTTTACCTCAATTTCAATATTTTTTTATTTTAGCTGTTATTTTCTGTAGGAAAACCTTGTAGGATCTACGCAAATGACCCCATGCTGATTTCAGAATGTTGTCTACTTTTCAGAAATGTTTAGCTTTCCAGGATCCAGCAGTGGTTTCACACCCATTTCTGTCACTAACTGGAAGGAGGCTAAAAGCATAAACAAAGTAAAAATGGGGTATGTCCCAGTAAAATGCCAAAATTGTGTTCAAGTCTGCCTGTTCATGAAAGCTGGGAAGATGGTGATTTTAGAATCGCAAACTGTTTGTTGATGCCATTGTCAGGTGAAAAACCACAAGCCTTTTTCTGCAGCCCTTTTTTCCCATTTTTTTTTAAAACTGAAATTTTGCCTTATTTTGGCTAATTTCTTGGTCTCCTTCCGGGGAACCCACAAACTCTGGGTACCTCTAGAATCCCTAAGATGCTAAAAAATAGGCAAAAAAAGGCTCAGCACAGGAGGAGAAAAGACCTTGCAGCGAAGGGGTTAAGGAAGGCTACTGCAAAAACCTCTGAACTAAATTACACCAATTAGTCAGGAAGCTACCCTGTGCAGTCGTTTCAGTAGTTTTTGAGAAATTAAGGTGAAAAAAATATAGATATCTGGAGGGTTGGTTTTGAGGGACTCTCGTGGGAGTTCCCCAAACCCAATTTAAAAAAAAAGATGGTTCTAGCCACCATCCACAACATAGGAGGCTGAGGGGAGAGGTCCAGGTCCCCCGTTGCTCCAGTCAGCTCCCCACATGTTGCAGGAGCCAAAACTGCTCCCACCCGCAGTGAACAGCTACTTATGCTGCTACCTCTGTATGGGAGCAATATCCTGATTTATTTCCCTGCCCACATTAGTGTTTTCAGGGAAACAGATCAAAAGTCTGCTCCCAGCCAGTGGAAGCAGTTTCAAATCTCTAACCCGCTGCGAGTAGACTAAGGGCCTCATTACAAGGCTGGTGGTTTTAAGACCGCCAGCCTCGTGGTGGCAGTTAGGACCGCTGCAGCTGTGGTGGTCCGACAGCCACATTGAGACCATGGCAGCCAGACCGCCAGGGTTCAGCCATCTCCGCCGGGATCACTGATCCCGACGGGTTGACAGTGGGTAGAGGTTGCAACCCGCCAGGGCAGTGCTGTATGCAGTGCTGTCCTGCCGATTATGGCCTAGTTCTCTGCCACCCTTTGAAAAGTTCAGCATAGAATAGGTCCCCCTCCCAGCACCATTGCGATGTTCACTGTCTGCTGTTTAGACAGTGAGCATTGCCAGGGTGCTGGTGCACCCTGCAGTCAACAGCATTGCCACCAGCTTAATTTTGAGCTGAAGACAATGCTGCTGCCTGTTTCCTGCAAGGCTGACAGGTAGAAACCAATGTTTTTGCCCGTCAGCCTAGTGGGAAACACCTAATAGGTCCGGTGGGGTGGTTGCCACTAGGACAGCAGCCACCATGTCGGGAGTTTGGCGGATGAGCTATGCCGATTGCCCGATACCTCTAAGTTAGGCCCTTTGTGTTTTTTCCCATGTGGTGGGAGATTCATAAATTTTCCTGCCAGCTAAAAGCAAACACAAGTTTCCCTGGCCGAACCGGTTCAGGCAGCAATACTACTGTATTCTGGGGGTGTGTTGCCCAGGACAAAGCATGTGAGGTGTCCTCAGAAGATAGGGTTCCTGGGACCGTGCAGTCCCTTCCCTTTTAAGAAGTTTAGTGGCTCTGGTGGAAGGGGACCCCAGGTCTTTAGTGGCTCAGGGAGGGGAGTCAGATGGCCCCACTTCCCTTACAAAATAAAGTGAGCCCCGAGGAATGGGGTGCCTGGGGCGAAAATTGACCTGAAAAGGGGGCTGTGTGCCCTCTACACCTGAAAAATTGTTGAAGTCCCTGTGGCTGAAAATGGCCTGAGGAAGGGGCAGCGTGATCCCTCCACTTATGAAATGCCATCCCATGGCAGGGCTCCCCAGAACCTATAATGGCTGAAGAAGGGGGTGGCCAAGTGTCCCCTTAAGTAATCAATGCAGCCCCCACAACCGCTTTTTTAAAAATCCTGCAGGAGTTTTCCCCATTAGCGCAGTAAAAAATGCTCCTTTATTTTATAAATTTAACTATTATTTATCATTTGTAAATTAAAAATTTAGTTAGATTTTATATATGAAAATTGCTGAATGCATATAGATTTTCATTTTATTTGAGTTGTGGGATGCTAGATTTGTAGCGGTCTAAAATTAGAAGTTAATTGAGTAACAATGAATTAACAATTAATTATTCATTTAACTTATTTTTAATACATAAGTTACGGAATCATTTTTTTATTTATATTTTAGGTGGGAGCTGCAGAGTGGGAAATTAATAAATAATTATACAACAATTATTTATGAATTGATAATTAGCTTTATTGAATTGTAATTATGTAAAATGATTTATTGTTTTTAGTTTAATACAAAGATATATTTATCTTAATTTGTTTTTTCAGCATTTTATTATTTTTCTACATTCATTCGGCCACTCAAAAAGGAAATGTGTTTAAAGTGAATTATTTTCACTTTTGTTGCTTAGACTGCAGTAGGAATAGTAAAATTAACCTCTTCACAATTCAGCACTTTCTCTACTGTTTCAATGACTGGAGTGATATACTAAATGTCACTACTCCACAAACCAACACTTTCTCTACTGTTGCAGAGACTGGAGTTGGAAAAGCAAATGTTACTCTTCAAAAGTCCAACACTTTCCTTACTGTTTCTCTGTTTGGCATGGTAATAGTAGGTTTCACCACTATGAAAACCAATGCTTTCCCTACTCTTGCAATGACTGGAGTGGAAATAGTCAATTTTAGACTTCCAAAGTCCAGCACTTTCCCAACTTTTGCACAGACTGGAGCGGGGATAGTAAAATTTACCCCTCTGAAATCCAACGCTTTCCCTACTGTTGTACAAACTGGACGAGGAATAGTAAATTTCACCTCTCCAAAATCCCAAACTTTCCCTACTATTGCCCTATTTAGACTGCAAATAGTAAATTCTACCCTCCTGAAACCCTGTGCTTTCCCTACTCTTGCCCTATGTAGAATAAGAATATTATATTTAACCCCTCTGAAGGTCAACACTTTCCCTAGAGTTGTTTTGTTTAGATTGGCAATAGTGGCAATCGTTATCACCCATCCAAAGTCCAAAACTTTCCCTGCTGTTGACAGACAAGAATGGAAATAGTAAATTTAGTAGGTGTGCTGAGTTTGACCAGATGTGGGTCCTAGGCTCACTGTGCCACTGGAACCAAGCTATACCTGGCTGAAGAGCCCTAACTAGGTAAGAAACAGTCCTAGGTTGCTTGTGTTACAGATCAGGGAGGATCTGGCCTGGCAGTTCAGACGCAACTGTTCCCATGAGAAGCAGGGTCAAGGTGGACTTGCATATGGCTGGGCCCACACTGAGGTGGCGTAGTGGTAAAAAAACAATGGATTGGGATCCATCCCAAGCAATTGGCAGTGGCTGAGGTTAATTCAAGCATTCCATCCACCACCTTGTTGTTTTTGCAATAGTACATTTTGCTGCTTTGCACTGTTTGGAGTGGGAATAGCAAATTTTACCCTTCTGAAATCCAACACTCTCCCTACTGTTGAACTGTTTGGAGTGGGAATAGTATATGTAACCCCTCAAAGTCAAACATTTTACCTACTGTTCTTTAGACTGGAGTAAGAATAGTAAATGTCACCCCGCCAAAGTCCAACATATTTCCTACTGTTGCTTAGAACGGAGTAGAAATAGTAAATTTTACCTATCCAAAGTCCAACACCTTCTCTACTGTTACACTCAGTGAAATAAGAATAGTAAATCCAATGCCCGCTAACTGGAGCAGGTAGAGTAATTTGAACCCCTCTGAAGTCCAACACTTTCCCTAATCTTGCATAAACCAGAGTGGAAGAAATAGTATATTCAAAAATCTTAGACTTGAATAATTTTCATAATATTGGTTAAATATATTTTATAGCGTTATTTTTTATATGTTTTTTATTTACAAAAATATTTTAACGTTTATACTGTGTTTAGTAAATGTGTTTTTAGATTTTTCAATGTACAATATTTTATTTATTGTTTACATTTATATTTTGTTTCTTATTGTATATATATACATCTTCAACAATGGGAGTTATCTATAACTCGTGCCCCCACTAATTTTATTGGAAAAGTTGAATTTATTGTTTGAAAGTGGATTATTGGTGAGGGCCGGTAAGTACCTACACTTAGCAGCAGGCCACTAACCTCCACTTAGGTCCAGTTAGGTCTCAACAAATTAAACCCAGCCCAACCCTTGGTAGCTTGGCAATGAGCGACAAGGCTTAACTTAGGAGACAAGTGTGTAAAGCATTTACAAAACAGTAAATAAGTAAAACACAAAACACAATAAAAATCCAATACCAATTTATAAAAATAGATTATATGTTTATCTTTAAGGTGACACCAAAATGATTAACATCGGGTAAGGGGATCCAGAGATATGAATTTTTAAAGAATTAATGTTTTCTAGCACATAGAAACATCTAGCACTCAAAGGGTTAAAAAAAAAGGTGACACTGGACAGGAACAAAGTCCAGAATCCAGGCCACCCACGAGGTAACACTTTTGCACATACTTTCAGAAGTGCTTCTTGATTCAGGAAAGTGGTCTACCGCTCCAGGCAAGGGTTCAGAGGCTCTGGTTTGCATCTTGGGGGATGGGACTACGACTCCCCGAGTGAATCTCTTCAACTTATAGAGTTGCTCTAAACATCTCCACATTTCTGGATCTTTTTGGGTCCTTGAAGTGTCCACAACTTGATCCAAGGTTCCAGAAGTTTTGAGTTGCTCCTTGGGAGGTCGGACTACAATGCCCAGAATGTACCTGGTCAGAATCCTCAAAAGGTGACTGAATGCTGGTCAGCTGGGCTGTTCTTGCAGGACTAGATGCAGGTGCAGGGGACACTGGGCAGCTCCTTTGTACCTGTAGCAAACAGGGAGTCCCTCCTTGAAGCAGTAGAAGACAGGCAAGATCCTTTTAGTGTTGAAGCCCAAGTGTACAGCTGGTACAGTCCTTCAGAGTGCAGTGTCCAGGTGGAGGCCAGGGGGTCCGGCAGGGCAGTCCTTCTTCTTCTTTGCTTTGTTCATTGTAGGGATCAGAGTGCGAATCAATCCCGGAAAGCAACATTCTTCAAAAATGATTTTGGGCGGTTAGATCTGGCTGAGCCTACCCACTGGTGTGGCTAAAAATCCTAAACACACCCCTCTCCTGCCCTCTCCTAATCTGATCAAGAGGGCACCTACTTGTCTGGGGTTACAGGATTTGAGGGATGTCCTGAGCTGCTCCAAATGTCCTTCCCTGCCTTTGAAAAACAGTTTGGCCTCTCTTCCCCCATCCTGCTTCACCACCTGCTGAGGCATACCTCCTCCCCAGGCACATCCTTTGTGTTCAGCCCAGGCCACTTCACATCTCATCAAGGCATTCTGGCCAGGCTGCCAGAGGCTAGCCATTCATGGAAGGGCACTACAGAGCTTAATTTGGCAACTTTCAGGTAGAGTTTTAAAACTCTTTAAATGAACTAGTTATATTAAATCCCAAAATTGCAAGTTGTGGGATTTATTATAACAATCAATTTGATACCAAACACAAACTATCTGGCACTTAAGGGGACTTTGTTAATTAAAATAAAGCCTCCCAATTTTAGCCTATGGAGGCCATTCACTACAGTGACGAAAAAACAAATTTGGCTATTTTACCTCACCAGGGCCTATAAATATTTTTTTATAAGGTCCCTGCTTATAGTTACATGGCACCCAACCCTAGGGGCACATTGGGCACACCTTAGGGTGTGACCTATATGTAAAAATAAGGTAGTTTAAGACTTTGGAAGTACTTTTAATACCAAAGTCGAATTTGCATATAACTTTAGTTTAAAAGCAGCCAGCAAGGCAGGCCTGCCTTTAAAATTGCACTGGGCACATCGGTAGTGCACCTATGGGTGCACTACCTATGCTGCGGTCCCTAAACCTACATGCCCTACCATATACTAGGAACTTATGGGTAGGTTGAGATAGCCAATTATAATTAACCTATTTTGCATACTCATTTTACACAGAGCACAGGCCCTGGGACTAGTTAGCAGTACCCAGGGCACCATCAAAGTCGGGAAAACACCAGCAAAAAGTGAGAAATGGGGGTAAAAAGTTAGGGGGCCTCTGCAACAGCCCTGTTTTCTCACAGTTATATTATGAATAATGTTATTACTGATGTAATAAGCAGGGTAAGTAGCAACATATTGCAGGGGCATTGTGGAAAAGCTTGGCGGTACAAAGGACTCTGGGTCGTATATATGGGGAAATAAAAAGGGTTTTTATTGGTTTTATGAAGACGAAGTGGAAGAGAATGTTCGTGTAAGGTAACAACAAAAATTGTCTGAGAGGAACAGTTCCACTTGGGTTCTTCTTCTCTTAATGTCTCTGTCTTTTCTTCTCCTTTAGGTGTCTTGCCGGTTATTGGGTCGCGTAACTTCCCCCGTGGAACCGGAAAAACAAAAAAACACAGGAGCAAACAAAAGGTAAGTGGCTTTGTGGGGCACTGGCGCTGTATTAGTAGGAGGAACGTGAAGGGGGAAGGAAAAGGGAGTGGTGTGTTAGGGTTGAACAGATATAGAAGTATACCGGGTAGTGAGGGGGTAGTGTTTTTTTTTTTCTGAGGTACTTGTGCCAATCTGCTTTTAGTGCTCAGCCCACCATCTCACCCGTTTTGATTACATCCCCTGTGGCCCCCTCTGTCTCAACCCCCACCCTCTCATCTTTTCTACTATCCCCCCCTTCTCAGTATTATTGACAGTGTGCCGCCGCCCTCGTAACAAGGACCGTACCTTGTACAGCCACAACCCTCCGGGGTTGTGGCGGAGAGTGCTTTCGTCCGTATCCTGGCTTCCTGATTCATCGTCTCTCTGGCGTACCGTCTTCACCTCTGATCCGGACCCGGCTTCTTCCTCTCGCGGAGTCCCTCCTTCGTCCGGCGTTCGATTTCTCTTCCCAGGGGACTCTTCCCCTTCCTTGAAGTCCGTCCTCAATTTTAATTCTGTAATGCGGAAATCCGGTTTCGACGGCTCCGACGGCGTTCGTACATCCCCATGTGAAAGCGCGAGGGCTCCGGGTGAGGCGCGCGAAAGGCGCCAGTCTGCAGAGTCGTAAGACGCGGTCGACGAGACCCGTCTACAGGCATGAGATTAAATTACCTTAAGGCACAAGTTATAGCTTCCTCAGATATATATAATTGTAACTGTTGAATTTCTATGGTTTTGTGCATTTAAAATTTGAACCTAACTATAACTCCCATGTAACCTTTGCTTTTTTCCTAGAATTCTTTTTCAATTTTAAGTAATATTTAATTAATCCAACCCCCTCTGCACAAGGCCTTTCCTGTGTGCTGAGGGTGTTGGCCACATAGGCACCCAACCATGTACCATGCATGGTCTTTGGCCGCGCAGGGTCGGGATTTGGCCAGAGGGCCTGGCCTATGGCCAGGCTCTGTAAACACCCCCCATAGTCATGACACCACCATGAATAGGCTGGTGGAAAGGAAAGACGTTATCAGCAGGGTGGTGCTGAACACTGCACCACTGTGGCTGACCTGGACTTTCACCATTGCCAGCTTGTCAGGATCTCTGATTCTGGCGGTAGCAGTGATGTACTGGCGGTCTGGCTGCCAGCTTCTTAATGTGGTGGTGAGACCGCCAAGGTTGCGGCGGTTTGACCGCCACTGCGAGTATGGCGGTCCATGGGCCGCCATACTCATAATGAGGCCCTCTGTTTCTATGTTTGTCTTATGTTGTATCAGTGATCCCTCTAAAAGGTCCCTTCTAAAGTCAGAATCTGGATCCCTTAGGGAGCTGACAACGAGCAGGATATCTTGGGAGGTGATGAGGCAGAGAAATAAATAAAAAATATCTCTGCTCTTCATGCCTTCAAGCTGTTAGCACTGAACCTGACATGATACCCCTGCCTTACCAGTGATGATGGGTTCCCCATTCTGTGAGCAGACCAGACAGGGTAAGGCAGATAGGTTGACCACAGATGGTCTCACACTTGAAAAGTGGCCTCACCTATTGGGCATGTCCCAAACTAGCCAGAGAATACCATTAGTTTTTCCAAAAAGAGCAATATAAAGCTTGTGAAATATGCTCACTAGGTGATATGAAAAACAGCAAAGTGAACAGGCTGGGGCATTGCAGAAATAGCAAGTGTTTAATAATGGACCTTGTTCAATTGGCAAAGTGTGTTTACTGATGATGGCATTGTGAAAAATTACAAAGTGAACTGAAAAATAGCAAAAGGTACTAACTAGGCATTGCAAACATGACATTATGTGCTATCTGGACAAATATGGAAATTACAAGGTGTGCAAAGTGGGGCATAATGGAATCTGTTACTTGATTTGGTTCTCTCAAAGCACCTCCTGCTACAGTGGTACTAGTCTGACTGCCTATCAGGTTTTTATTTGAAGAATGGAGAATAATTCTGTTTTAATATCTTGCATATTTTAATGCAACAGTAGATGTGCAATCCACCAAGCTTGCTGCTAATGGAATGGTGGAGCAGGATATTTTTCCACAATTATAAATGTATTTCATGAAGACTACGCATGTACCCTTAATCCTGTCAGCAATGCCCATGACTCATAAAGATGAACATAGTTTTCTTCTCAATGTGGAACTCAGAAATAGTATTTCCCTACCTCACTGATATGAAATTAGAAGAGTCTCCTTAGATGAGTCATTGTGAAAGCTTGCTGAGCAGAATGTAGTAAATTATCCTTCATAGTAAGTGTGATATCAGGGGCATTATGGAAAATTGCAAAGTATGCAAAGACCCCAGATCCTGTTGGTTTTACAGCCTACCTACCAAATAGCATCCTTGGAGAACCAAGTGGTCCTTATATCCTAAAATATTTTAACGAAGGTTAACAGACTCTTTTCATCTACATTTACTAAAAGATCCCATGGGGAGAACGCCCCAACCACTCCAAGGTAAATGATTTCTGTCCTACTTAGGTTTCACCAATGTGGCTGGCATAAAACTCCAGCAACTCAAAGGCCTCGAATAGCAATGGCATAGTGCCAGATGTGATGACTATGACACCAGAAAAACTCTGATATAGTTGTGTTTGAAATTTATTGGGTTTAATAATTATCTTCAATTCCAAGTTGTGCTATCAATAATGGGAAATAAGACGCAGTTCTTCCGGAATGGATCTTTTTCAATTGACCTTCAGAAATTTATGGGATGATGCAGATTATATCACTGTGGGAAATGATAGGGTGCGATCAAATCCACATAACTCATAATTACTGAATGTGCAATAATATGACTAACTGCTTATATCGGAATTTACCAAGGCACTCATAATAAAGCCCTATATGTCTGAAAGGTTCATAGTAGGAAAGTGTTCAAACCTCCTTGTTAAGAGTACTTAAGTTCCAATACGTATCCACTAATGTTACTGCCCTAATGCACTGCACGATAAACCCTTTTTACTAATGTTCCAAGGTCTCTACGATAGAGCAGCCAGAATCCTTGCAGAGTAGTCTGTAAAGTATGCCAGTGTTGACCAGTTTTTCTGTCACAATGTTATTTGAGATTGCGATTTTTCCGTAATTCTGTCAACTATACCTTGAGTTAACCCCACAACCTTGATAAATTAGGTTTTAGATCCATTTTAATTTGGTAACAATCACTGAATAATTTATTATTTTTAAAATGCCATTATGTGTCCCTCCAGAATACTGTTGCTTAGTGCAAATATAGATATGTTATTTATGCTTCATATGTTCATTGTTGTACTATTTCATGCTTTAGGCCCATATTTATACTTTTTGACGCTAAACTGCGCTAACGCAGTTTAGCGTCAAAAAGTTTTGCGCCGGCTAACGCCATTCTGAAGCGCCATGCGGGCGCCGTATTTATTGAATGGCGTTAGCCGGCGCAAGCAGACCGGCGCTGCCTGGTGTGCGCGAGAAAAACCACGTACACCAGGCAGCGCCGGCGTAGGGGGAAAATGGCGCATGGGCGTCTTAAAATGGGGCAAGTCAGGTTACGTCGAAAAAATCATCGTAACCCGACTTGCGCCATTTATTTTCGACGCCCATCCCCCATCAACATGACTCCTATCATTGTAAAGATAGGAGTCATGCCCCCTTGCCCAATGGCCATGCCCAGGGGACTTCTGTCCCCTGGGCATGGTCATTGGGCATAGTGGCATGTAGGGGGGCACAAATCAGGCCCCCCTATGCCAAAAAAAATTATTAAAAAAACAAAAAAAAAATACTTACCTGAACTTACCTGAATGTCCCTGGGGTGGGTCCCTCCAGCCTTGGGTGTCCTCCTGGGGTGGGCAAGGGTGGCAGGGCGGGTCCCTGGGGGCAGGGGAGGGCACTCTGGGCTCATTTTGAGCCCACTTGTCCCTTAACGCCATGCCTGACCCAGGCGTTAAAAAGCGGCGCAAATGCGCCGTTTTTAGCCACGCCCACTCCCGGGCGTCTCTTTTGCCCGGGAGTATAAATACCACGTAAAGGCCTGGGAGTCATTTTTTAGACGGGAACGCCTCCCTTGCATATCATTAACGCAAGGAAGGGGTTCACGCTAAAAAATGACGCACATTCCGGGAACTTTGGCGCTATACGCCTCTAACGCCATAGTATAAATATGGCGTTAGTTGGCGTTAGTTTAGCGTCGAATTTGCGTCGAAAAAAACGACGCAAATTCGGCGCAAACGGAGTATAAATACGGCCCTTAATGTTTTCATAGCAATCAATGCAGATATGTTACATTGTGATTTAGATGTTGCTTTGCATTTGGATTAGCACTCAAATGTTGCTTATTGGACAGAAAAAGCTAGTGGCCCCGTGGTTAAGTTCAGACTTTTAAAGTTGCCAGGCAGGGGTTGGTAGGAATATCTGGTGGAAAATAAAATTCAGATTCTCGTGATAATGCCCAAAAAGATTGTTTCTTACAACATTGTTGTTTACACGTAGAAAGCTGCGGGAGAAGGGATTGAGCATTTCTTGATCACCATTGTCCTCCAGAGATTTTCAATTTCTCCTTTAAATACCAGAAAGTAGACATGTGAACTGTATTATCAGTAGAGCAGCCCATTTTAAATTGTGCTCTTGACTTAATGCATGCCAGTGAAGAGTTGTTAGTATTCGGGTCATGTGGTAAGATTTCTTACAACCAGAGATCAAAAGAGTATAAGCATGCAGTGTTGCTCCTGAGGTGCGTAGATGAACTTTAGAAAGGGTAGTGAGGAGGGAATTTCTGTATTTCAGTTTGGAAATTACAAGTGTCTGTACTAAAGTCTTAAAATCCTGGTCAGGAATATACTGTCTGATAACCCAAAGCAGTTTGAGTTGATAGTTTGCACTTTTAGCGATTGCCGAAATTTGAGTTTTGTATGTTAATCTTGTTGCTGAGGTTGATCTGCAGTAATTTTGCATTCTTCACATTAGCTGGTGTGCAATCAAGACTAGCACAGGGCTCAATACAGGACTGTAAATGAAGGCTAGGCTTTTTGGGTGAGATCAACAGAAGCTCACTTTTAGAGGGCTTACATTGTAGTTAATGACTATTAGAACATTGGAATGCTGGGGGGCTCCATTGAAAACAATGGAGTGCTGCGGGCTTTTACAGGCCGGTAAAAGCCCGCAGCGCCAACATTCCAATGTTCGCTTTGTTCACAGCAACAGCTGTGAACAAAGCCTCACGGAGCCCGAGGGGATTTTAATCCCCTCGGGCTCCGTGAACATTTTTTTTTTTAATAGAACATTCTGCCCTGTGTGACAGAATGTTCTAATAGCCTTAGAACCCGCCGTAGCGGGCTCTACCGGCTATTAAAGTCCCTCTCCCTTGTTAAGCGCCCTCGCCTTCGGCTCGGGCATTTAACGCAGGGAGCGGGCCTTTAATAGCCGGTAGAGCCCGCTACGGCGGGTTCTAAGGCTATAGTGGTGAGCCTAAGAGCCAGATTACGAGGCTGGTGGTCTGAAGACAGCCAGCTTGGTGGTGGCTGTCAGATTGCCACTGATGTGGCGGTCCGACCACCACATTACAAAGTTAGCAGGCAGACCTGCCAACCTCCTGCCATCCCCACCAGGATCTCACCATCCCCACCATGATCTCAGATCCCGGCGGGCTTATGGCAGTGCAGCTTGCAATCATCCAGGGCGGTGCTGAACTCCGCGCCGCCCTGCTGATTACAAACTTTTTCCTCGCCACCCTATATATGGCGGTTTAACCGCCATGAAAATATTGGCAGAGAACAAGTGCAGGTGGCCATGGGGGCCTAGCACTGCCCGTGACTCAGGCATGGGCAGTGCAGGGGTCCCACTGCCCAGCAGCAGTGCGCATTTCAAGGGTGTTGGTTCATCCTGGGTGCGGACGCATTGTCGCCACCTCTATTTTGAGCCAGCGATAATGCTGCCGCCCCCAGTGGGAAAGTCGTAATGGGGCTGGTGAGGAAGTCAACCACATGGCGGAGACAACCCCTTTGAGAGTTTGACAGACAGATGTTTATGTCCCCAAACTCTTAATCAGCCCCTAACACATAGGGCCTGATTACGACCTTGGCGGATGGGATGCTCTGTCACAGACATGATGGATATCCCGCCTGCCGTATTACAAGCTACATTATATCCCATGGAACTTGTAAAATGGTGGGCGGGACATCCGTCACGTTTGTGATGGAGTATCCAATCCGCCAAGGTCGTAATCAGGCCCTTAATTTTGTGGAGCGCAATCTTGTGGAATTACCTAATTACTCTTGAATTATGTCTCAAGAATAATTCTGCATTTAGCACTATTTCTTAGTGCAAATGACCACTTGTGTCCAAAATCGGCATGAGGATGCATTTTGCACTAAGAAATAGTGCTATATGGAGCAGAACATGAATAATGAGCAAGATCACAGCTCATGCTTTTTAAATGTTGTCTTGGTGTAGAATTGTCCTCAACATACTACTGGCATTTAGTGCTATTTTCTCAGAGCAAATTGCCCCTCAGTTTCAAACTGGATGTGAGGATGCACTCTATTCTAAGAAACAGCAATAAATGCAGCAGAACATGACTAGCAAGCATGAGCCGGTGCTTGTGCTTGCTAAATGTGCTCTTGTGGAAGGGGAGAGGAGAGGAAAGGAAAGGAAAGGAGAGGAGAGGAGAGGAGAGGAGAGGAGAGGAGAGGAGAGGAGAGGAGAGGAGAGGAGAGGAGAGGAGAGGAGAGGAGAGGAGAGGAGAGGAGAGGAGAGGAGAGGAGGAGATAGAGATAGAGATAGAGAATGACAAATGAGATGGATTAGAATTAGCAGTATGACTACCTGGGTAAAAATAAATTTATGCATGAAGGGTATTAGCATGAGGAAAAAGGAACATATCAGGATGAACTGTTAGAACTAGAATAATAATTAGTATTAGAAGAGTTTGAGCTAAGGAGAAGAGGCAATCAAGCATTGCACAATGTTCATCCTTCAATTGGACATTGATCTTACAGTTGTTAGAGATAGGGATGGGGAGATTGGCATTGAAACATGGTGAATGATAGTCTGTGTCAATAAGGTACGCTGACAGGAGGAGAGATGTTCAAAGGCTCATGAAGCAAATTAACATACCAGGCCATGTTTTGGGGAAGAATAGGAGCTACGTTTTGAGGTTGCACTTCCAGGCACAGTGAGACTGGTCTGTAAAAAGGAACTTCCCTTAGGATCATATGTTTCAAGTTTTTTAATTAATATTTACATAAATTAGATGGGTTCTTGAGTTGATGAGTTGTTTGAATAGTGATTAAAAAAATTAGGAGAGTCATCACTGAAACAGAGGGCAGTGGGTGTGTAAAGGATTGAGGGGTTAGTTTGAATGAAAAATGGGATCTGGGATATGATAATGCAAATAATGATACTGAAAGAAAGCACAAAATATATAAAGCACATTTGTAAACTGAGTGGTCCTCAATAAAGAGCTGGTCCAGAACAAGAAGCAAGAAGCTTTTGGGATATTATGGTATGTGGCAAGATAGTAAAGCAGATCTATTAAGGTTGAGAAAGGATCACATCAGGTCAGTTCTAGTAGGTCTAAAAGAGCAGAGTTACAAATGGTTGTGTATACGGTTGCTGTATGCCTGGAGTAGCATAAGGGAAATAATCTTGATTAGCTGAGAATCCAGTTGAAGCTAAATAATGTTGATCTAGTTTGTGAGGCGGGAACCAGAGCCATAAATTTGTATTTACAGTCAGTGATTAGCCATGGGTGTTACTTGACTTACTCTAGTACTTAGCTACAGTAGATATGAGCCTGTTTGTCAATAGTACTACTGGAGTAGATGTGGGTGTATCTTTGATGAATAGAAATTGTCTTATTTATTTGTGCTTTTATACTGGCATGTCTGTCCCTAAACCCTTCCAAACAATAGCAGATATTTCCCATTGTTTACCACTTACCCATGCCCTTTCACATTTACTCCTAAAAAGAAGACTTCCAAATTCGGAGTTCTCAGCAGTCATAGTGGAAAATGTTAAAGCTCAGTTTAATATGATTAAAAATAAATATAAAAATATGAAAAATAGTTATTCTTCATATGCATTGAAATATGTTTATACATTAAAAATGTAAACAATATGTACACAATTAAAAGTAAACATTAAAATGATAAATAATACTGCAAAATTACTTGCAGCTTAGCTTAGTGACAGTGAGCCGCTTTCTACAAACTGATGAGCACGATCCTTACAAAAAAGCACTGCAAAGAATATAGGCCCTGATTCTAACCCCGGCGGTCTTCGACCGCCGGGGCGAGGGTCGGCGGGAGCACCGCCAACAGACCGGCGGTGCCCCGCAGGGCATTCTGACCGCGGCGCTTTGGCCGCGGTCAGAAAGGGTAAACCGGCGGTCTCCCGCCAGTTTACCGCTGCCCTCAGAATCCCCCATGGCGGCGCAGCTTGCTGCGCCGCCATGGGGGATTCTGACCCCCCCTACCGCCATCCTGTTCATGGCGGGAAAGCCGCCATGAACAGGATGGCGGTAGGGGGGGTCGCGGGGCCCCTGGGGGCCCCTGCCGTGCCCATGCCATGGCATGGGCACTGCAGGGGCCCCCGTAAGAGGGCCCCGCAAGGTATTTCAGTGTCTGCCTTGCAGACACTGAAATACGCGACGGGTGCTACTGCACCCGTCGCACCTTCCCACTCCGCCAGCTCGATTACGAGCCGGCATCCTCGTGGGAAGGGAGTTTTTCCCTGGGCTGGCGGGCGGTCTTTTGGAGACCGCCCGCCAGCCCAGGGAAAAACTCATAATACCCTCCGCGGTCTTCGGACCGCGGAGCGGTATTATGGGGGCGGAATTCTGGCGGGCGGCCTCCGCCGCCCGCCAGAATTAGAATGACCCCCATAGTATCACACTCCAAAGCTTTAGGCCACAGATTTGTACATTTTTGCTAACAGGTATTAAGACATTAAATACACAGCTCAAAAACAGGGATAATTACCCAAAGACCATTTCCAAAGGGCACAGCACCCGCAACATAGCCACATTGAAACAATTGCCGCGCTCCATTGCATGAATTCTAAGGACATTAGCCACAGGGAAATTTGTGAAGAACACCCCGACATTTCAAATGGCTAACTGCTAAAAATAACAACTGTTTTTTACATTTCCATGTATTCATTACAGGGTATTACAGATTCCTAAATCCCCAACATTTGTACTTTGTAAATTACTTAAGAACAGCTCAGCATATTAGAAATCACTCATTTATTAACCCCATTTGTTGTTTCCAGCCACACAGAATCCCTTAACTTTGTTTAAACAACTCATAATTTTATACACAGACAGTTTTTATTCTGCACAATAAGCCATGCAGTTTTTTTGGGACAGTGTGTAACACTTTGGGATAATTTCAACATGAAGTGCTTATGCTGAGACATTGGGGAAAATCTTGCAAAAGATAAAAGACAACATTGTTTTACCTGTAGAAAGTCTGGTCCTGTGGCTATGGCTTCCTCACCAATGTACATCTCAACGCTTTTATCCATGTTGCTCGTGAACCCCTGCTGTAGGCAGACTTAAAATAAGTGGTGAGGGGGTCTGATTCTGGCTGGATTCTCCCATGGATGGCATTTTATACCTAGTAGAGGTTGCTAATTATGCACTGTTTCCCACACTTCCGAAGCCTGTGAATATGTCTAGATATTGTCAACAATTTAGTTGATAAAATCAAATGTTTTGTGATTTGTTCATGAGGGCAGTCCTACTTTGCGGTGGGGTCTAGGTCCCACCTCTGCATTTGTATGCCAATGTGTATCGTCTTGGTTTCTTTAGATGAATGTGTTTAGACGTCCTGCACAAAGAATATAGGCCATCATTATGACATTGGTGGTAAATACTGCTTACCACCACGCTGACGGCCACTAACATACTGCCACGATGGCGAATAGCTGTTCGCCATATTATGACACACACACACACCAATCCGACAGAATACTGCCACATACACAAATCCGCTAGCCCAAGGGTCAGTGTAAAAGTGGCTGTCCCAACACCCATACCATTACGCCAACAGAACAACGCCCACCACATTATGACCCACTAATCAACACGGCGGACATTCAACAGCGGTAAGTACATACCGCCGCGCTCAGAATGGACACTCACATACAAAACAACACCACATTGGCCAATACGAAAAACACACACCTGGCACCCAGACACACACACCCACCCACACCACTATAAAACACACACCCACATTACCCACAACCCTTTATGATTACAAATCATTGCCACCTGACTGACACCAAGACCACTTACTCAACTAGACAACACCACTTACACCCATATATCCCTCATGCACTCCACATTATAAACCCCACCACATTACTCAACACACTCTCACCAACACACAGCACACAACAACCATGTTCCCACAAAGGCACCCCCGTTTCACTGAGGAGGAGTTAAGGGTCATGGTGAAAGAAATTGTCAGGGTAGAGCCACAGCTGTTTGGACCACAGGTGCAACAAAAATCCATTGCAAGGAAGATGGAGCTATGACAGAGAATTGTGAGCAGGGTGAACACCGTGGGACAGCACCCAAGAACAAGGGATGACATCAGGAAGAGGTGGAACGATCTACAGGGGAAGGTACGTTCCATAGTTGCAAGGCACCAGCTCGTCATACAGAGGACTGGCGGTGGACCCCCACCTCCTTTCCCACAATTCACCGCATAGGAGGAGCAAGTCTTGGCAATACTGCATCCTGAGGGACTCACTGGAGTAGCCGGAGGACTGGATACTGGTAAGTCAATACTTAACACCTATCACCCCTGTACCTGCAAGCCATCTCACACCCTCACTCCCATCACTTCACTTCATCCCACACACTGTACCAATGCAGATGACTAACCCCAATGCCAAGCCCTGCATGCCATACCAATGCATGGACAGCATTCCCAGCCCTGCATGGACACCCATCACCAAAGCATGCACAGTATAGGGGAACTAACAATCCCACAATACGTCACCATACACAAGCAAAGGTGGCACGGCAATAGCAACCATAGAGGTGAGGATGGGGATGTACAATATGTCGCAGGCATGAAGCATAATACATCTCGTACATACTCACATGTGCCCCAGCCAATCTCAGTGGAGAGGAGGTGCCACGAATATCCAGTCCCCCAACAGAAGATGCCTCCAGTGATGACAGTAACTCTGGACTTCAGGATCTGGACCAACAACCTGGCCCATCAGGGACTACTGGACAGTTGGTCACCCCAGCCCACTCACAGACCACCATAGAGCCTCCTCCAATAGGATCCAACACCACAGCACCCACCCAGCGTACCCACACCTCTGTCCCCAGGACACGTCAATCAGCAGTGTGCCCACCTGTACAGGGACCCCAGGCCACAACTCGCCCCTAAGACAATCAGGGGTCAGTTGCCGTAGGCACACCATTCAGGGGACAGAGGCACAGGCCATATGGGACACTGGGAGGACTGCTGTGCGCCAGGGGGAAAACAGGACCAGGGAACCAACTCTCCAGGAGGCACTCTCCAAGTTCCTGGGGGCCTATGATGGGCCAGATCTTTGAGAACATGCAGGAGAACAGGCAGCTGCAGGAGGGACAATATCAGGGGATCAGGGAGGACTTGCAGGCCATTAACACCACCCTGATCTCCATAGCAGGGGTGCTGGCAGACATGGGCAACATCATGAGGGAGGCAACAGCACACCAGCGGGCCCCTACTACTAGCCAGTCCATTGACCAGCCCTCCACTTTCGCTGCCTCTAGTGGGCAGGAGGCCCCGCCACAGGACCCACAGGCCACCAGCACCCCTCCCCCTGCAGAAGGTGAACCACCCCGCAAACATTCCCTGCGACCCAGACAGAAGCCAGAGACACTTGCCAAGACCACCACCAGGAAATGAGACTCTCCTGATTGTCCCCCTTGTGTCCCACTCAGTCACCTTGTCCAACTTGAACTGCCATTGCGCCCCTTCCTATGGCCCCTTCGACACTGGACCAGTGCTACAAATAGACTGGAACAATACCCTGAACTTTCCTCCATCATCACCCCATTCCATTGCACCTTCACCTAAATGTCTTAGCACTACAATAAACACCCTTGAACACAACTCGACTACTTGTATGTCAAGGGTTGAAAATGTGTATTTATGGAAACAGTTACATCCATTGCAAATGAACTGTACATTGTGAGAGCATATAAATAATGACCTGTAGCTGGCTGTAGTCAGCACATCAGTACACAGTTATTATAGCACCAGCATCTGTAAAACTACTAACCATAGGTGACAGTAAGTAGAGGTAAAAATAAGTTAATGCCATCATGCCACACAGAATATACCAATAGTCATAGAAAAATGAAGTTGCACTGTCACACCTGTGAGTCATTGGAAGTACTAAAGGATAACTGATGTTCTGTTGTCCTCATCCTCAGCCTCTTCATCCTCACTGTCATCAGGGTCTACTGCTGCCAAAGGGGCATCTTCTGTCTCCTCCTCCTGCAGAAAGAGTACATGGTGTCTGAGGGCCAGGTTGTGCAACATGCAGCATGCCACTACTATCTGGCAGACCTTCCTGGGTGAATAGCACAGGGATCCACCTGTCAGATGGAGGCACCTGAACCTGGCCTTCAGGAGGCTGAAGGTCCTCTTGATGATCCTTATGGTTCGCCCATGTGCCTCATTATACCGTTCTTCAGCCTTTGTCCTGGCATTCCTCACAGGGGTCAGCAGCCACGATAGGTTTGGGTAGCCAGAGTCACCTGCAGGTTTTGAGGGACAACATTCAGCCATACACAATCCTATGGGGTCAACACCAGAGGCATACACTAACATACAGTGGGTGGGGACCAAGGCTCACCTATTAGCCTCACCCAGTACCTCTGCAGTTGGGCCATCACATTTGGGATGTTGCTATTCCTCAGGAGAAAGGCATCATGTACCGATCCAGGATACTTAGCATTGACATGGAAGATGTACTGGTCCGCTAGGCAAACCATTCGCACATTCAGTGAGTCGAAACTCTTACGATTCCTTTACACCTGTTCATTCTGGTGGGGGGGACAAACACAATATGTGTCCCGTCAATCACCCCAATAATATTGGGGATATGTCCCATTGCATAGAAACCGGCATTCACAGTGGCCAAATCTTCCACCTGGGGGAAAGTAATTTAGCTGCACATGTGTTTTATCAGGGCAGACAACACTCTTGCCAATACGATTGAGAACATTGGCTGTGACATTCCTGCTGCCAAGCCATCTGTCACTTGGAAAGAACCTGTTGCCAGGAAATGGAGCATTGATAGCACTTGCACAAGAGGGGGGATCCCAGTCGGATGACGGATAGATGAGATCAGGTCAGGCTCCAACTGGGCACTCAGTTCTGTGATTGTGGCCCTGTCCAGCCTATAGGTGAGTATAATGTGCCTGCCCTCCAGTGTAGCTAAGTCCACCATGGGTCTGTACACAGGGTTATGTCTCCACCTCCTATTCTTCTGCAGCGGTAGGTATCTAAGGGACACAAGAGTGAGTAGGCTGTGACAATTGGAACAACAAAACCACAACTGCAGTCCACATGGTGCACTTATGTATTGGGACAGTGTTAATGGCGAAGAATGTGCCAATCAAACAGTGATGCGGTAATTGTCGATATGCCTGTTTCCCCCCTGAAATGGCGACGACCTGTCCTGTATCTAGGGACAGGTGGAAGTGAGGTAACTCCGCAGACATTTGGTGTTGTGGCAGAAGGCAGTCTTGCACCACCATGCAATTCCTCATTGGATAATATGGGGCTCCGTGGAGTACAGTGGCCAATGGGGATCTACGCCGGCGGTGACAGTGTGCACCGCCGCGCATGTGACCTACACTTTCTATCCAATTCCTCACTTGTTTCCTGACCTTCAACAGGAGAACACCTACACTGCCTGTGCTGCTGTGACTTGTGTCTGGAACCTACCATGGCCCGTGTGACTGGGGAAAGGGCCCCAGCCTTCACTTCGGAGGAGTTGGAATGACTGGTGGATGGGGTCCTACCCGAGTACGGACAGCAGTATGGGCCTCCAGACCAACAGGTGAGTGCACTTTGGGCACAATGCATGTGGCAAGTATGCATGGAGATGTGTGTGCAAGAATCATGTCATCAGGGATGGGGACATGTCTTGCGGCAGTGTACATATTGTGCACTGGGCTATGTGTGTGCCAATGGTGATGGAAATGGGTATAGTATTGTGGGCCATTTGTTTGACAGGCTGGACTGTTTGTTTAATGGTGTTCTCTTGTATGTATTGCCTCTGCAGGTCAGCGCCCATCAAAAGAAGGAAATATGGCGTGCCATCGCCGAGGACATGCAGACCCTGGGGGTCTATGGCAGGCGGAGCACCCACTGTTGGGAACGGTGAGAGGACCTGAGACACTGGGCATGTAAGACCGCCGAGGCCCAACTAAGGATGGCCTCCCAACGAGGAAGGGGTGCCTATCGGACCCTGACCACCCCTGATGGCCTGCATACTGGCGGTGGCCTATCCTGAGCTGGATGGACACTTGAGGGAATCAAAGCAGCCACAAGGGATGAGTATAGTGGGTATAAATACATATTTTGGCTGGTGAGGTGGTATCCAGGTGGTGGATGTGTGTTAGTGGATGCCCCTAAGGCCAGTCCAGACATTGCAGCATGGGTCATCTGAAGGGAAATGGGTGTATGGCAAATACAGGTAACCTAGCTTGTTAGCAGTCCTTTTCAGCCAGGGCATCGTGGGTCCCAAGAGTGCTGTAGTTGGCGGTGTGTGGTCCTCATCTTGCCTTAGTGACTAGGCATATCACTGGATGTGCAATGCATAGTGCTTAGACCTGTTTCCTGTGTGTGACGGTGATGTATATGCCAATAATGGTGTTGGCGCAGTCATTGACCCAGTGTAACCTTTGTCTCCCTCCCCCCATTTTTGTCATACTGTCCTTGTGTGCATTAGCATCATCTGGTGGAGGAGGAGGGGCACCAGTGACAGAGGGAGTTGCACCCCACAGGACCCTGCAGGCAGGGTCCACTGACGCCTAGGGAACCAGTGCGATGGAGGGCGAGGGGAGCACCACGGCAGAGACTGGAGGAGACAACACAGACTCAGATACCTCCTCCGATGGAAGCTCCCTGGTGGTGGCGTGCACCTCTGTGACCACCCCAGCTGCAGGTACAGCCTCCACCCCCGTGCCAGCACCGCCCTCCGAGCAGCACCTCAGCTTGTTGCCCATGCCCGCTCACACAGGAGGGTGGTCATCTCCTTCGCCCCAGGAACCTTAAGCCCTGTTCAAGTCAAGGGAAGAAAAGCAAAACCAGGGCCCTCCAAAGTCAATAATAAGTCCATATAAGTCAAGTTGCCGGAGATATTTTATTCCTTTGCAAGCGGAAAACCGAAATAGTGTTCAAAAGGTATATACGTCCATAAATGAAACAACAGAAAACAGCCAAAACGTGTTTCGTCCTATCGGACTTTTTCAAGGCTGAAACAAAACAGATGGGAACTATTTGCAAGTAATATCACTACCTATCGGTAGGTGCAACAGGTAGTACAAGATCAAAATTACACAAAAGATAAAGGAAGACTGCAAATAATGCAAGTCCCTTATGTGTGCATACATGATTTACAACAGAGAAATATCCATTAGTAAATAATTAAACAATATAATCATGCCACCTTGTGCAGGAATGGTGGGTACACAAGAAAGGTAAGATAGAAATGAAAATGGTGGAGGGAAATATGCAAAGTCACCCCGTGAGCAATAGTTGCTAGTATTCAAGAAAGAACGAATAAAAGTATAGTACACATGCTGAGTACAAGGAGTGGGATACAATGGTGTCCATAGAAAAATCAATTTTACCTCAGAAAAATGGTGGAGGAAAAATGGTGTCAGAAAAATACGTCTGTTGAATTTCAAACCAAGTCGTCCTATATCCCAGAGAAAAATCCGCAGAGAAAAATGGAATGTAATATAAGACTCCTGAGATGGAAAAGTGGAACACCTAAGAAACAACTTAAAGAGCGAAAACGAGGCGGGAAAAAGGCTAAAGTAGACCTACCCAAAATAGAATATTGCAGTACGGAGGTTCGTAGTGTTATAGAAAACGGTGAGTTACCAAAATTGAAGAAAACTAGCGTTCAGTGTGTCCTCAGTATGGAGAAAGAAATATACTTTAGGTCTGAAACTGGACCAATATCTGTAGAGAATAAGAGACAAATGGGAAAAAAGGACACTCTGTAAGAACTCTCCACATGTAGAAAAAGAAAAAAAACAAAAAACAAAAACAATGCTCGATAACCGAGTAATATGCGATATCTTTGTATTAAACGTGGAAAGTGCAGCACCTAGTATGAGCTAAGGTGGGGCCAGTTTCCACCAGGTTTTTACTAAAAAAAACAGACAAACCTCAAGAGGAGAAAGCCTAGCTAACGTACTGCGACAGACATGTTGAGTAAAAATGAAGGCAGTAGCCTAAAGCGCAAAAATCCAAACGGCCAAAATGAGAGGTGTCGGAGGAAAAGATCAAGTCAGCCCTGCTGCCCTGAGTGAGGAGGCTATTGATCTCCTGAGATCCATCTCTGTAGGGCAGTCAACCATTGTGAATGCCATCCAGGGGCTGGGATCCCAGATGCAACAATGCAATGCATTTCTGGAGGGCATTCACGGTGGATTGGTGGCCTAACAGAGATCAATTCAGGCTCTGTATTCCTCTCTGATGGCAGCCATTGTCCCTGTTTCTACTGTCCCCCCCTCCAACTTCCACTTCCCAGTCCCATTCTCCTCAACCCCAACCCATCCCAGGCACACATACTGACGAGCATGTACACAAGATTGTCACAGGCAAACACAAGCACCACAATTCATCCCACAAGCACTCAGGCAAACACCATACAGTAGCAGACACGACAACATCCACTGTCACCCCCTCCTCCTCCTCCTCTACCTCCCTCCAGTCATGTCCACACTCACACCTGCATGCACTACATCAACATCCACCACCAGCATCAATACACCAAGCAGAACGCACACCTCACTGGCAGACACCTACACAACAGCCATGCATGCGTCCCCTCCTAAAGGACACAAACGCAAGCACTCACACACCCAACAGCCATCCACCTCACATCAGGATATAGCCCATGCACCTGCACCCAACTCCAGCAGACATACACCTACTACAACCACTCCCTCAACCTCTGCTCCCATTACTCCTCCCTCCTCCAGCCCCAATGTCCCTAAAAAGCTTTTCCTTTCCCAACTTGACCTCTTCCACCCCCTCCCCTCCATCCTGCCCGTATGAGCAGGGTACCAAAGACCCAGCCCAGCACCTCAGCCAAATAGTCCACAGGGACAGTGACAACACCACCTACTCGTGGTGGTAAGGATACCACACCTCCATCGAAGAAGGGGAAGGATTCTGTACCTACAGGAAAGAAGGGGAAGGAGTCTGCACCACCAGACAAGAAGAGGAAGGAGCCTACACCACCAGACAAGAATAGGAAGGAGCCTGCACCTCCTACCAGGAAGGGTAAGGGATCCACACCCCATGTACTGGAGGAGACGAAGCCCTCTACTCGAGCGGAGGCTGTCAGGGTGACACTTCCACCACCACCAACTGTCATGGGGCCCCCACCACCAGCTGATGAATTGTAGCCAACAGCAACTGCAGAGGCTGCCAAGGAGGTTTCTCCATCCACCACGACACTGCAGCCATCAGCAACTCCAGAGGCTGCCCAGGAGGCACCACCAACCACCACGACACTGCAGCCATCACCGGACGCCATGAAGGCCACCCTCCAGGGGCTGCTGTACAAGTTGCCCCCTCCAGAACCATTGGGAAAGTCACCCACTCCAGAGACTGTGGCCTTGCATTCCCCAGGACAGAGCAATGGGCATGGAGCCCTATCCATAACTAGTGGGCTTGTTCCCACATCCAGCTCTGGTGCCCCCTCCACTCCCCTCGAGGTGTCTACCCTTTTGCAAACTGATGACCCTGCAGAGTACTATCCGGATGAGGTCAGGATTCGAGTTGGGCCATAGACTGTGCCCTGTGGCCATGTGGGCCCTTTGAACATTGGACTGGGCAGTGTCCCTTTGTGTACATGTGTACATATCTGTTTCATTGACAAATCAAATAAGTTTTCAGATGTTGATTTGATTACAATCACTTTCATCCATTCCTGTTGCCCTTGCATTATTCTGCCATTTTTCGGGGACAAATTGTTTTTTGTGTGCAGCTGGTTGTGTGTATGGTGAGTGTGAGGATGGTATGTGTAGTTCGTGTGTGTGTCACTCTCCTTTTCCTCCCTCCCTCCCTTATGTGATAGGCAGCTGTACTCACCGCCTTCGTCTTCGTCAGCATTGGTGTTCCAGGTGGAGCATAACGTAGAAGATCATCTGGAAAACATCCAGTTCGGGTTCCATGGCGGCGTTGTCCTTCCCTGTGTTTCCGATGATGAGTCCTTTCTCTTTTGTGATGCGTTTCCACCAGGCTTTTGATGGCGTTGGTTCTGCTCCGGAAAAGGTGGTGGATTGCAGGGTCAAAATATGGTGGGCGTTACTTTGTCTTCTGCCTGGCTGTTGGCAGCGACAGCCGTGGTGAGTGTTGATTCCGCCCTGGTGGTTGGTGTGGTACATTAGCTGTCTATGGGAGTTATCACTGCCATGGTAATAATTTGTTGGTACTCACTGCCAGCCTGTTGGCGGTATTACCGCCACTTTATCACCCATCGCCAGGGTCACATTGAGGGCCATAATATAGTCAGAAAAAATCTGAATTCATGGTGAGGCGCCAGAGGATTCTTGTGCTACTAAGCTGCATGCCATGAACCCTTGGGTAGGGTATTAGGAAAGAGGCTCTGGCTTCTCTCCGTACCAGGCTCTACATTAGACAAACATGTTTTTTTAATGTTTCTTTCTCTCTCTCTCTCACTCTCATTTTCATGTCCCACACCTATCCTAACAACCCCTCTTTCTGAGGCTCTCTTTACACCTCTCTCCCCCAAAACTCCCTGCTCTGTTTCTCCCCAAATCCTGGGACAACCAATTACGGTGGATAATAGAATACAGCAATTTTCTCCTTATTTGACAAACCCCCGGCCCCTGCAAAAGCAGCATAATAAATGGGGGGTCTCGTACAAAAAAAATATGCCCGGGCCTGTTCTCACACCAGCTGCCTCGTGCCTGCAGCTGCCTTAAAAGACTTGGGCTTGTTTTGTTAGAGACTTCCAGGTTGTACGCACAGTACGCAATTTTGCCTGAGACAACATCCTAGACACATGGTTAGGGCCATGAGCACATGACTATCATGTTACTAAGGTGATGACACAACACACGTGACCCACCACAGTCACGTGACCCTCATGGAAGTGACACCATTTCCGAGGAGGGCCCCTGAGGGCCTGGAAGTCCCAGTGACAGAAGTGACATACCTTTCGCGGCGGGACAGCTGTCACTTTTTGCATGATGGCAAAAGGTATCCCTTTATTCTACTGACTCATCAGCTGAGCAGTTTCCAGCCCATGCACTACCTTGTAGAGTGAGTTGATTACTGCATGCTCTGGCATAGGCACATTGTGATTCTCAGTACCTCTATACAGGTGCAGTGCATGAGCATGATCCAGTCCCAGGAGCTGTATCATGAATAAGGTGTACAAGCAAAGAATAGAGCTAGGCATCTGTTTTGAATAAAATAGACTGTCACTATTCACATGGGCTCACTCAGTAACTGTGTGAGTTGGTGCATGAGCACATCTCAAACACTCTTGTGTTATTGAGAAGTACTGCCTACAGCTAATACACAAATCCGGGTTTCCAGGAGTTCAGAATTAGATCTTTAATACAAGCACATGAGGAAATCCAATAGGGAATTTGCCCACAGGTCAATATTGCAGGGTTTACTATTTCCCAATGCCTATTACACCCTGGATATTCTGCATTTTCGGCTCAAGCTCATTTTGCTCTTCAGATGTTTGCAATATTTTTTGCCTGTCAATATGTGCATAGGGAAAACATCAGCAGTGTGGCATGACGGATTCCTCCAGCTAATGAATGGTCAGAAAGGGAAAAGTATTGAGGTTAATATGCTTTTGTAGTTCTGTTTCCTCTTCAGTTCCTCAGTTATATATACAGTCTTGACTTAGCTTAAGAACAACTGGAAAAAAATCAATGAGAAATCCCTTGGGTTGGGGGCAATTTAGGCAGTTGTAAGTTCTCTGTTTTAAGTCAGAATGAAATCTAACATCACCATATTACAATTGTGCCAAATAATTGTGAACTTGTATTATTCAGAGAATAAGAATGATCCGCATTCACATTGGTATCAAATTTCTTCAATGGAAAAAAAAATTGATTTGGAACTCTCCACCTAAACTCTTTATGAATATTAATGCAATTAATTGTTGTATATTTTAATATATTAAAATCCCTGTTGTGTTACGATTGGCATCGTCTTTCCAAATATAATGTATTTTTCCCACTCCAAAGATATGATTAAGAGAATTACCAATGAATATATTACAGTGCTTATGTTGCAAGTAGCAAATCAAAGAAACTATTCATTTTTCTACCTGATTATTTTAGATGTGGCAGCAAGTTGTTTGCTATTGTTAACGGTGTCCAGGTCGACTCACTGCCAGTATAAATTAAATGACAGAAGTACTTACGTGAAAAGTAATGGGAAAATCTTTGCTATGTGTATCAGTTTTATAAATGTCTGCAGCTTGTTTAACACTTACGCATCTGAAGAAGAGTTGTGTTGTTTCAGAAGCAATTGGTTGTACCTTGTTTGTACTTTCGGCCTGATTTATTTCTTGGTAGATGAGGAACTCTGTCAAAACGGTCGATTTAAATTCACTCGAGCCATAGTTTGACAAAGGCGGCTACTACTTCATTTCCGCCTACTTTATCTGGTCACACACGTCTGACAGCCCAACAGAGTAAGAAGGTCTTGATATATATCTGCACAACTAGTTTAGATGAGTGGACATATTGGAATTTTTTTAATATCTATCACTGCCAGCAAAAACCTGGTGGTAAAGGGCACTGAAAAGTGCTCAATTGTCCCTTTGTGAATGGAGGAAACTCTTTTGGCGAGGGAGACCTTGCTTTTTTAATTTTCAAAAACAAAATTCCACTTTTGGATATTGAAATGAAAAAATAAATAACAGTGATGGAGCAGTCTGACAATGTTAAAATGCATTAGCAGGCACCACTGTGACAGTGGTTCCTATCAATGCTTGAAATGTATTCTGGTTCAGTGGAATTTCCATATTTTGACATGACGCACCTCAGTCAGGACGACAAAGTAAATTACTCCATTGTCCTGGCCCTCACTAACTAGCATGGCAAAATCAAAATTCCAGTGGATGTTAAGTGGAAAATCCACTGTAAGTTAGACTGCATGGCGCAAGGTGATAAAGATTGTTATCTGGGTAAACATGTTTCCTGTTTCCTTCCGTCTTTGAACTAATGTTTTAGTTTTGATGACAATTATTACAGTTGCAAATTGTATAGGCCTCTTCATGTCCTGTATCTTGTTTCCTTGAAAATATCATTGGCCGCCTCTAAAAAAAACTTTTTTTTAGATTAATGTTGTTATTGCTCACGGACAGACAAAACTTTCCCCCTAGCAGTATATTGCAATACACATATCCCTTATACATTGGATCGAAAGTCAAATATACACCACTGGATACAGGCTGAATAACTATTCACTGTTTTAATGCACACAAATGATGATTTTTGGTACTACAATGGTTGGATAACTGTACAGAAGGAATGGTTCTTTTGAGACATTTATGCAAATGCACTCATGGCGATCAGTAAGTGAATCAATCAAGTTCTCAACTAGCAAATAAATCAGGCATTGTTTGAAAACATTGAAAAGAAAACACACACATCCAAAATATAGTCTAAAAGGATTGTTTATGCAATCAAGCTCAGAAATCAAACAAGATATATCTTTTTCAAAATGATACACACATAGGCCCTCATTATGACTTTGGCGGGCGGCCTCAAACTCCGGCGTCGGGATGCTCGCATATGTGGTAGTCCCTCCCTAGTACCTACTAGGAGTTTCCTGGTGGGCCGGAGGGCAGAAACATTGCTTCCACCCATTGGCCAAGCGGGATACACACCAAACATTGATGCTGGTTCGTAATAGAGCTGGCGGCAAAATTACTGTGCATTGGGTGCAACAGCACTTGTCACGCTTTTCACTGCCCGTAGTTCAGCAGTGAAAAGCGCAACAGGGCTGTCCATAGGGGCTCCTGCACTGTCCTTGCCAAGTGCATGGGAGGTGCAGGGGCCCCCGTGGGGCCTGTCACCTTTTTCCAGCCAGTCTTTGCATGGCGGTGGGACCACCATGCAAAGGCTGAAGGAAACATGGGTCGTAATCCGGAGGGCAGTACTGCCCTGGCGGATTGAGACCACCAGCACCACCAGGCCCGCGGCTGGCGGCAACCTGGCAGTGCCGGCAGTCGGACCGCCACTGTCGGTCTGAGTTCCAACGCGAGTCTGTTGGTCCATGGACCGCCAGACTCGTATTGAGGCCAGTAGTGTGGGCAATTCTGTGAAAAATTGATGATGCTGTAAAAAATTGCCTAATGTTGCAAAATGGCTTCTGTCCATTTTGTACGCCCATATTATTTTTGGTTTTTGATCACCCAGTTTAGGTCTTTTTTTCGGTAGGTGTGTCTCTCTAAATGTGTCTCATTCATAGTAACTACATGGTAAATGGACTGCATGTGTTTACTACCAGTGTCTGCCTTTTAAGATAAGGCCACTGTGAGGAACCTTAGGCAAGGGGCAGTTAGCTAGTTACACATAATCAGGTGTGCACATGCGTGTGCATGTGTGTGCTGGCTGCACACGTGAGACTACTGTCATGCACAGTGCAGTAACTGTCCACAGGTAGCTGGCACAGTGGGGACTCTATAGAGTCAGATATTTACACAAAGTAGGACTTATAATATTAGTGAGCACTCATAGGTAAAGTCAGTATGGTTCACTGTTTTGTCAACAGTGACCCTTTATTATATACATAGGGCAAGATCTGCTTTAAAGTACAGTTTTGCTTCCCTTAGGCCAATGGAACCAGCCCCAGCAAGGTACACCACTTTTTAGGCCAGCATGCTAGCTGAAAATGCTCCTTGTGGCTAGAGGCCACCACCAAGAGTAAAAATGTGCCCAAGTGTGAAGAAATCGGCTCAGCGGGGCCGGAGACATAGGCCATTAAATCTGCTTGCGAACATAATGGAGCATTCAGGGATCTGCTGACTTTCTAAGGATTTTCCCCTATTGAAGGCCAAGCACCCGGTATACAAGCAAGTGTTTGGAGGAATATATGTCTGAGGTCCCTCCCATCATATTGGATTGCCCCTGGGGGCTCTCATCAACCCTTGCATATGGCACAGGATGGAGCCAAAATGTAAATAATTCTTCCAGGACCCCAACTTTGGGTCCGAGACAAGGGGAAAGGACTTGGGGAGTGCGGCAGAGCCCCCCAGGGCTGGCCATGAACTGCCTCCACCCTCATGGCTATGTCTAGGAAGAGGGGAGGACACTACCACATGTGTGAAATGATGCTGGCTCCAGTGCTGGCCCAGCTCTGTGTAAATAAAAGCTTACCTTGGGGTGTTCTGGGTGCGACCAGGGTACCCCCAAAATCCTTAAGGCATGCAGCTGGAAGCTGGAAGCCAAGGCCACGCTGCGTCAGAAGCCTCTATTGAAATGTTCATGCTTTCACTGGAGCACCCTAGAGTATAGCAGTCCCCCGACCCCAAAGAAATTAAGCACTGCCCCTACATTTGTGGGGTCCAAGAAATTATTACCTCATTAGGATTTTCATCATCGTTTCACTCACTTTTAAGAGTGGAGCTTCACGTTATGTTATTTTCACTGCTTTATGAACATTATCGCTTAATGTTCACAGTGATTTTGATCAATGTTACAAAAGTTTTATTAACATTGTTTCATTGACAATAATGATTGCATTTACCCATGTTTAATGACTATAATGAAAAGTTGATGATTTTTAACATGTATTTGGTTTCCCTAATTACTGGTGCACCTTTGATTAAGTCAATAGGCTTATCTATATATTTTGTGATGACCCTTTGACAAAACCGATGAGCATGTTTATTGAAAGTGATACTTCCTTATTTGTGTCGTCCTGCTTGGCATAGGTGGACATTACTATGATTTTGAGGGTCATGGTCCACATGGGTCAAATGTGAATTCATATTGTCATCCAAGGTATCAGCTGTATCTATGTATTCGTAAATGAATGCCTAGTATTTAGCAGTATGTGTATAATAAATGTACTTTTCCTTTTTTCAAAGAAAAAGCACTGGCTGGATAATCATTTATTGAGTGTTTTATTAGATGTTAGTGTATGGTGATTACTAGCCCGCTCCACCTCACCTGAGTAGGTATTAGACACTATTCTTCTCTACCCTGAGAGAGTCAAGCAGGATGATTGGGTGCCTGGTTTCCAGTAAGGGGAAATTGTGGACCTATTACCTTCACAGGCCTCACAGTTGCTCATCTAAAAGCCCTAATTTCCTACACTTGAGAAGAAAGCTATCAATGACCAAGACAGATTTCACATTTTCAGATGGGACTGGATGGAGCATTGGGGAAGAATATGTACACCAATGAAAGAAATCTATGAAGGAAATTGTATTTTTTGTTTTGTATGCCAAACACAAGCTTAGTAGCTCCATGCATTGATCCTTTCTTGATTGTAGTTTCATTGTGGGTTTTAAAGTTCACATTTCTTCAGTGGGTTGTTGCATCAATGGTATCTTGAGAATTTTCCACAGCATTATATTGGTTGTGAGTCTTTGGGAAGTGGCAAAGCTCTAATACATCAATACAGGAAAACATAATGGTGATGCCTTGGTACAGTCAATGTCTTAGTAGCTAAGATTTTCCAGATTTCAGCTTTAGGCAACTCAATTTCATCCTATATGCCACATCAGTGAGACAGCCCTGGAACCTCTCTAGGGAGAAAAATTATCAATCTGCTGAAAAGAAAGCATTAATTTAGGGTCGTCTGGATTGGACGCTATATCAAAACCCCAGTGTACTACCACCTTGGTCAAAGGTACCAAATACATATTAAATAAGGCAGGACTGAATGCTGAGCTTTGAGGAATCCCCATGTTTTAGATCTTTATAGCTTGAAGTAAAGGGAGGGAGATTGACGGCCTGCAACCTATTCAACAGAAAGGATTAGAGCCATTGTTTGGCTCTGCCGACCACACCTGTTAGTTCCATAAATTCCAACAGAATACCTTGGAAAAAGGAATTGAGAGCCGCTGAGAAATTTAAAAGAATCACAATATCTTTCTTCCCCATGGCAAGATTACATTTTATAAACCCTGAGACCTTAAAAAATGCCACCTCAGTACTGAACCTGTGGTGAAGATGGATTCTGAAGTATGCAAAATCTTTTACTCTTGATAAACTGGGAAAGCTATTTGTTCACCAGTTTTCCCAACCGTGAGACAGCATTAGTTAATGCCTCATCAATCTTTGGCCCAGATATTAGGTGGATGATAAATTAGAGATCCTGAAAAAGAAAAAAGTATGTGACATTTTGACATTATTAGCCCCTCTGCCTCACCAAATCTCTCCAGTATCATTACTGTGCAGGTAAAGTATGATTGGTACATCACTGCCGCAACCCCTCCCTTTCTGTTTTCCCAATCTAGGTGAAGAAAGCGTAGCCATCCGGTATGGCTAGGGTAATGTCCAGATCGTAAGATGAACTTAATTATACATAAGTAAAAAATAGCATATTCTACTCATCAGTCATTTAAAAGTCCCTAAATGTTGAGGGCATGCTTAGCAAAGGATCTATTATTAGTCAGGCTGGCCTTTATCTGTGTTGTATCTAGTTATCAGGGTTATGCACCCTGTCCAGGCAGGAAACACAACATGACCAAAACAAGACCAAAATGACAAAAATCCAATAAGTAGAAGTAGAGATAAGAATTGTTAAAGAATACATTGAAATATAGTACTTAAAAGCATTAAGCACCTACCGGGGCTATCTAGTCGCACTGGAATGGGTCAGGCCCACTGCCATGGAGCATGGGTCAGATACAGTCCCAGACTTGTCCCGCTGAAGTTTTACCTTCTCAAGAATTGAGTCAAGAGTCCTGTTTGCAGGGAAGAAGTTCCGTGGGAGCAAGGAGAGCATCACTGGCGGTGGTCCACGGGCACGAAGTGTTGGCTGGGCATTGCAAATGGGCAGCGATGGTTGCTGTGTGAAGACACAAGCTTGGGATCGCTCACACTGAATCTCCAGAAGAGCAGCATTATTCTGGAGCGAACGTGCCAATTTGTGGTCATGAAGAGCCCAAGAACTTCCTTTCAGGACCCCAAGACCTAGAGGTGCACCTTGGGAGCCAGGAGCTTGTTGAAGGCAGGTCCAGGAGCTGTGGGTGATAGGTTAGAAGCCTTTTGTGTCCCTGAGACTTCAGAAGAGGAGGAAGCAAGCCAACAAGCCCTTGGAGTCACTATAGGTTCCTGTGTTAAAGATGCTTTTGGAAGTCCAGTTCTTTTTCCTCAGATCAGGAGGCAGCAGGTCAGCACAGCAGAAAAGCAGTCACTCCAGAGCAGAAGTTCAGCATAGTAGTAGTTCTTGTAGCAGCACAGCAGTCATTACTGACAGAGTATCCACAGGTCCAGAAGTGTACTGAGCTAGTGGTGTCTGAGGTCCAGTTCTTATACCCAGTGGTACCTTTGGAGTGGGGGAGAATTCAAAGAGAGCCCTTTGAAATGCACAGATTCCCTGACCTTCCTGCCCTAGCTCCAGACTCACTACCAGGGATTATGCAGCCCTTTGTGTGGGATCAGGACACAGCCCATTTAGGTGTAAGTGTTGGTTCCTTGCTACCATCCTGCCTAACATGGCCCATCAGGCTGTGGATGGCCCAGCAATCACTGCTAAACTAACACAAAGGTGTTGCCTCCGTTACACCTAAGCTCCCTTTGTGTGTGGCTGTCTGTAAGGAATGCACAAGTGTCCAACTGTCACCCGCCCATACGTGTACAGAGACAGACTGAAGGCACTAGATGGTTAAAGGGAGAAAATACAAACTTTCTAAAGGTGACATTTTCTGAATTACAATTTAAAGTCCGACTTCACCATAAGCTTTGATTTTAAATTGCGATCTCAGAGACACCATACTTGAGGGTCCCATCTCTTCACAATCAGAAATTACACTTATAAAATATAATCCCACTGTTATCCTATGGGATACATAGGCTTTGCAGTAGTGAAATATGTATTAAACAGTTTTTAACTACTGGGACTTGTAAAATTAAAAGTGCATGTCCTACTTTTTAAATACACTGCACCTGGCCCTTTGGCTGTCTAGGACCTACCTTAGGGGTGGCATATGTATTAAAAAGGAAGGTTTAGGCCTGGCAAGACGTTTAACTTGCAAGATCATAATGGCAGTTGAAAGCTGCACACACAAGCTATTCAATGGCAGAACTGGGACATAGTAAAGGGGCTATTTAAGTGGGTGGCACCATCAGTGCTGCAGGCCCACTATTAGCATGTAAGGTACAGATCCTGGGCACATGTAGTGCACCTTACTAGGGACTTATAAGTAAATACATTTTGGCAATTGTGGATAAGCCAATATTACCATGTTCTAAGCAGAAAGCACATGTGCTTTAGCAGTGGTTAGCAGTGGTAAAGAGTCCAGAGTCCTAAAGCCAATACAAATGAGGGAGGAGGAAGGCAAACATTTGGGGATGACCCTGCAGAAAGTGCCTGGTCCAACAAACCTCTCTACGACTCCTGCTACCCCAGGACTTTTGGTCCATTAATTTTTTTTAAATCCCTTACTCAGCTATATAGCCACTCGATTTTACATTGCTATATGTGGCATTTGACCATGCTAATGCTGTTGAGAGGACTGAGGGGATTTTTGACCCACTTTTCTTCCCCTAGGGCAAGTAGTCCCTCTCTACTAAAGACAATTCTCACCTTTTCTTTCCTAGGCTAGCAGGCAGTGCAGCTGGTACTAGCTGCAATCCAGATGCAGAAGGGTGCAAATGGGCTTCTATTTCATGACCTTTCTGAGTGCCATTAGGACATCCCCTGCAAGGCTATGTTGCAGAGTGTATTATATGGGTTTGATGCCTTGATTTTCTAGAAAGTTTTTCCAGTCACCAGAGAGCTAAAATTCAAACAACCCCTCTAGGTGGAACCCAAGGAATGACTAAAATGACTGTAGGCCAATCTGGCTGATTACAAATACATTTGTAACACCACTTTCAACAAATTACCAACCATTTTCCCCTTCAATCAAAGCCCTTCCATAATAAAAAGTATAAAATAAATATTAAAACTAAAATAGTACTATCACATACAAAAATCTCCTGCTGGCAACACATTCACAACGCAAGTGCCTTATATTGGGGAGTCACCTAAACTGCCTATTGGGTTAGTCTAGATGCTAGAGCACTAAAGTTCTAAATGGTGCTGCTAGGTGGGACTGAAGGAAAGAGTAAAATTGGCTGCCGGACAAACTGGCTGATGTAAAATGCATTTGTAACTCCACTTTCAACAAACATCCATGGATTTTTTCTCTGCTAAACAATGCCTCTCGATATGAACATCATAAAATAAGTATTACAACTAAAATAGTATAACCACATCAAAAATCTCCTGCTGCTACTTTTGTTCCCTCTGCTGAGTCAAGTTAATTAGTCTGCTGGCCAGCCAGATGATCAAAGTATTCCCCAGATAATAGGGCCCTTAGCCAGTGACTGAGCCTGTTCCTGCAAAAGGAAATTATGGGGATAAAATCTGCACTTTGGACGCTACATCTGGCCTGGGATGTTCACCCGACAGGAGGTAAAGAGGACAGCCATGCCTTCAGATCCAATTGCATGAGGGACATTTTGGAGGAAAGGATCCTGACAGCTGTGGCAGTTATTGGTAGTGCTTAAACACTCAGAGATGGTCTTTCGACAGATCACTTCAAGTCACCATTCTGAAATGTCCCAAGGTGCTGTGCAGGATGGTTGGAACTGGTGAAATGATGATGTTTCATCCCAGGATTAGGCAGAGGTTTCTACTTCCTGGAACTGTCGCCCTTACTTAAACACCTCTGTAGAGGGGAGAGAAAGGGAAGGTGGATTTCACAGGCCCCTGAAAACGAATGTGCACATGTGGGTGATGGAGCACCTTGGACTGAGTCTGGATGGGACTCTGTAGATTCACTTTATCCAGGACCAGTGTCTATGCCCCACTTCCACCCTCTGAGTGACAGTAGAGGAATGGACCTGCTGGGGGACCCTGTAGGAAAAAGATTCCTGGAACTTCTGAGGTCGTGGTCTGCAGAAGGTAGCCCTCATCAGAGGGTCACCCCCTTACTTCCATCATCACTCAGGTGCACTGCCAAAGGCCAAGGAGATTATGGCATCTGAAAACTTTGGGTATGGAGGGTATTCTTTCTTGAAGGCTGAAGTCTGCATCTGGAGGAGACCCAAGTCTGAAAAGAACACTAGGTGCTTGACAGTGTGTGGGTTCTAGGCCAGGAGTTAAGAGGCAGAAGGGACTGACTTCACTCTTCTCCTGGAAACCAATTGAGTTCAAAGGGCAGGAGGCCAAAAACCAAAAGTCATAATCTCTGGAACCTTCCAGCTGGACTAAAATGAGACCCTGCTATCATTTTTAATAATGTCCTGAAGGGCCCCCCTCTCACTGGAGATGAGGACAATGCAGAAACCAAGACATGAGCATGAGCACCATCTGGATCAAGGCTTCAGAGGCTCCCAGGAAGGGACAGAATGCCAGGAACATTGTCCACTGAGACCTGGGAGCCCCAGAACCATAGCGAGGTAGAGAGCTTCCCTAGGCTGCCTTAAACCACATGTGCTCCCCCGCAAGAATGGAAGAGACGAAACCACTGTAATAGAATGCTGCTAGATTTCACACTGGCACACAAAGAGCTGTGCTGGCCAGGTCAGAAGCTGGGTCCCTGCACAGCCTCAGGAGGTCCAAATTCTAGGTGCCCAAGTGAAGGCTGGAGCACCCAGGTGTGAAAGGAAGAAAAGATGCAGTGCATGGTTGCATTAAAAAAAAAAGAAAAAAACATTTCACAACATAAGGCTGCACAATAACACAAATATAGCTGCAGAGTATGGTCATTTTCCCAGAAACTGCTACGATTTCTAATGAGGTGGGGCTGAGAAGCACCCCATAAACTCATACAGGGACTTAAAACTTTAGATAATAATCTGACAATGACCACAGAGGGCAGTGCCACCACCAAACAAGTTTTTTTTTTATTATTATTTTTTTATTATGTAGTTATGACAACATATCCAATGTGTCACATCTGAGAGGTCAGCATTAATATCGCATGAGCTGATGAAAGCATAGTTAGCAACAGTATCTCGATAACAGGATTCAGGGCTTCACTAAAAACGGTACAATGCTGTCAAAATCCGAACTCTCCCGACGCGCACACCGAGGAGTGAGAGAACTTTACAACAACAGAAAGGCTCAACTCAGGAAGATAAAGAGTAGAGTAGAAAGGGAAATAAAGGGGGGTAAAGATAGAAGCGAAAGAGGAAAGATCAGAACAACAATGCAGCCGACAGTGCGTCAGTATTCCTGCAGGTCTTGAGGGATAGCACGGAAGGAAAAAAACCTTTTAACATTATCAATAGGAAGTGCAACAACAGCAGTCCTACCAGTCTCCTGTGAGCAGTGGGGATCCCCTCCACATAACCTAGAAGGGCAAGCTTAGGAGTATGCAACAGCTTGATATCAGTCATCTCCTCAATCATCCGCAACACCTCTGTCCAGTATTCACGCAGCGCATCACAGCTCCACGCAAGGTGTAAGAAGTCTGCATCAGTGACCCCACATCTCTTACATCGCGCATCAGCATGTAGACTCGTACTTCGCAATTCACAGGGGGTATGATACAAATGATATAAGAACTTAAAGTGAATAAGGCGCAGCCTATAGTTAGGGGACAGCTCTCTCATATGCACGCACCATCTTCGCCACACATCATCAGAGATGGCTTCACAGATGTCTGCCTCCAAGAGTACTTTAGCCTTGATCACAGTCTCAGGCGTCTCGCTCTGCATACAAGCATAAAGCTTGGTGATAAGCCTGCGCACGCTCCAGAGCACGGCACACCGGTGGCATTGCGGGGAACAGGGGTAGCGCGAGGTTAGCATAGCACCAATTCTAAGCACATATAGTCAGTTAAGGGCAGTATCACACCCATCACCAAGCGCCACCTCAGAGAAGATGGCCAAGAGCCCAAGGTGGTCAAGTTAGACTCACAGAGAAATTCATGATATAGGTCAGCTGCAAGGTAAGGCCACCAATGATAAAAACACCACCCAGGCACGCACTCCGGTTCTCCAGTCACATCACATCCAAGCTCGGAGTAGGGGACTGAGTGTCAGGCCCTAAAGCTGATCCTGCGTCTGGTACCACAACGCCAGTCACAGCCACATGAGCCAACCGCAGCAGCCCAAAACGACAATCCTGCTGCACCCCAGGGCCCCGCAGCTCGAGTCCCGCTGCCAAACAGGCCCCATCAGTCAGCCGTAGCCAGGTCCCAGTCCAGGCCAAGGCACCAGGCCACAGCACTCCAGGGAGCCACCAACTCGCAACAAGGGGGGGGGAGAGGGAGTCACACCTCCACAACCCTCAGGCAGCAGCAATCTCCAAACAGGTGCCCAAGTGCGAGAGAGGTAGCCTGGAGGGTCTGGCCCCCAGCACAATCAGGGGCCCCACATCCCCTCGGGTGCCCGAGGCCAGCCCCGGACACCGAGGTGGCCCCCAGGGGCAAGGAATCAGGCTGCCAAGCACACAGGCCAGGGGGGCTGCCCCCCAAGTTCCAGCTCCCAATATCGGGAGCGGAAAAGGAGTAAAAATCAGGGGGCTGCCCCCGCACAACTCAACAGCTCACTCCGGCTGCAGCTGGGCCCGCCTCCCCAGTCGAGGCCCAGGCTCAGCTTGAGCCCGGCCAGGCCCGTCTCGTGACACCAGGCCGGCCGGCACAATTTCCGCCGTCCGAGCAGCACTCCGCCGCCACTCACAGCCTCCCCGAGCCTCCCCACACTGCTCCCAATGCGACTCGGTAGTCAGGTGGCTGCTCGCAAGGACAAACAGGAGGATTAAGTCCCCCGCTGAGCAGAGCCTCACGGTGTGGCAGCCATCTTTCTGGTCGGCCAAGCCACCCCCCCCCCACCACCAAGCAAGTTAGAAGTGTGCTGTGGTTGTTGTTAAGAAAGCAACAGGCCACTGAGAGCTTGGGAGGGGTTGCGGCAGTGATGTACTTCTACAGACTTCACAACCATTTGAGGCACTTCTTGATCTAGGGTTTTTAGCATAATGACAGTATTGTGGAACGACTACTGCTAGTGGATTCTGGAGCTGCTTTGCACAAAGTTTGTTCAAATACTTTATTGACAATGACAATGGTAGCAGTGAATTATTCCATCTATTAACAGAGGTAATTAAAATGCTTTAATGACATCATAAGTTCACTGTGATACAATACATCTACTAATGAACGCTATTGTAAGATAGTGCCATCTTTTATGGCTTTAATACTGTTGCACTGATTTATTAAGAGATTTGTCTGTTTTGATCAATGTGGTAACACCCTGACAAAGCCAGTGGGGTTGCCTTTTGATAGCTACACCTCATTGTAATGTATCTAGTTTATGTTGGTGGTACCGTGGTTATAGGGTTCAGTGATTTAATTGCATTATTTGTTGTGCGCCGGTGTACTAGCCCACACCACTTTCTTGAGTAGGTGTTAGAGAGGTGTCTCACTACCCTGAGACAGTTAAGTGCTACAAGGAGATACTTGGGCCCATAGTTATACTATTTTAGCGCCACATTTGTGTCGTTTTTTTACACGAAATCGGCGCAAACTTGCAAAATACAATTGTATTATGTGAGTTTGCGCTGCTTTTGCGTCAAAAAATGATGCCAATGTGGCACTAAAAAGTATAAATATGGGCCTTGGTTCCCAGTAGACACAACATTGCAGACTTAATTGTGAACTCATAACCCACTTTCTTACAATTATGCTCTAAAATACTTTTAATTTCAGAATAACTGTGATTGATTTTTTTACTAGTGTTAGACCTGACAGCCGTAAGGTGGTCATCCCCCAGATTTTTGCCTGCCTCCCTCCCTCCACTTTTCTGACACTGTTTTTGCTGGTTTTAGGACTCTGAGCACTTTATCACTGCTAATCAGTGCTGAAGTGCATATGCTCTCTCTCTTAAATATGGTAACATTAGTTAATTCCCAATTGGCACATTTGATTTACTTGTAAATTCCTAATAAATTGCATTGCCTGTGCCCAAGGCCTATAAATTAAGTGCTACTAGTGGTTCTGCAGCACTGATTGTGCCACCCACCCACATAAGTAGCCCCTTAACCATGTCTCAGGCTTGCCATTGCAAGGCCTGTGTGTGCGGTTTCACTGCTGCTTCGACTTGGCATTTAAAAGTACTTGCCAAGCCTTCAACTCCCTTTTTTCTACATATAAATCACCCCTAAGGTAGGCCCTAGGCAACCCATGGCAGGATGCTCTGTAGGTAAAAGGCAGGATATATACCTGTGTGTTTTATATGTCCTGGTATTGGAAAACTCCTAAATTCATTTTTCACTACTGTGAGGCCTGCTCCTTTCATTGGCTAATATTAGGGCTACCCTCAGAAACTGTTTGAGTGGTAGATTCTGATCAGAAAGGGGTAAACCGGTCATGTTTAGTATGGCCAGAATGGTAATAGAAAAGCTTGCTTATTGGTGAAGTTGGATTCTATATTACTATTTTAGAAATGCGACTTTTAGAAAGTGAGAATTTCTTTACACTTAAAATCCATCTGTGCCTAACAGCCTGTCTCCAATCCACATCTGGGCTGGAGTGGTTGACAGCTTCCATGTGAATTTCCCAGACAACCACAAAAACAGGATGCTCAGTCACACCTGCACTCATCTGCATACTGAATGGGTCTTCCTGGGTGGAAGGGTGGAGGTGCCTGACACATTTCAAAGGCCAGTAGCCTGCGCTCACACAATGGGCTGTCAAAGCCCCTACTGGGACCCTGGCAGACAGACCTGTATTGAAAGGGGACCTTATGCGCTTCAAAACCACTCTTTGAAGTCTCACCCTCTTCAAAGGCATTTTTGGGTATGTAAACTGGATCCCTGACCCCACAAAATCAGACACTTCTGGACCATATCCTGCAACCTGTCAAGAGGAGCTGCCTGGCTGCCCAAAGGAAACACCTGGACTGCTTTGCTGTGAAGGACTGCTGCCTTGCTGTTGCCCTGCTGCCTTGCTGGCCTCTGACTTTGCTGAGAAGTGCTCTCTTAGGGCTTGTATTGAGCTTGCCTCCTGTTTCTGAAGTCTCAAGGCCTAAAACACTTCCTCTCTTCAAGGAAACTCCTTGTTTGCTGAAAATCAACGCACCGCCTGCCAGAAACGACGCACAGCCTGACCTGCGATGAGAAAATCGCCACATCGCTGAACTGGAACGACACAGTCCGACTTCGAGTGGAGATCGACGCAGCGCCTGGTTGCAACTGGAACTTCAACACACAGCCATACCAGATTGACACAGCCCAGCCAGAATGAAGCAGTCTGACTTCCTGTGTAAAGTATCGACACAGCTTCTGTCATGCAACAGAAACTCCGACGCGTAGCCCACTGGATTGGCGCAGCGCCTGTGACTTTGTTCCACATTCCCAGGAGTTTCACACATCATCCCTGGGAGTCAAAAGAATGTATTTCTGTGGTGTTTTCACTGTGTTTTGCATGATTTATTACACAAATACTTTACACATTGCCTTCTGAGTTAACTCTGACTGTTCAGTGCCAAGATACTAGAAGGTTGGCACAGGATAATTTGGATTGTGTGTGATTTACCCTGACTAGGATTGTGGTCCCTATTTGGATAAGGGTGTATACCTCTGCCAACTAGAGACCCCATTTCTAACAACTAGCAATGAAAATAGTAATGCATTTACGCAAACAATTTGTTTTCTTACATTTTTAACACATTTTGTTTTTTTCCAAATGTTGGGATTAGTTTGAAGAAATGATCAAGACATTGCTAATATGTTTCATAATTTAAAAATGGTTTGAGCTGTTTTGGAATTTTAAAAGGAATTCAATCGATTTGTCAAGCATCCTCGTTAAATGCCTTCCCCATCAAATGGAATGTCGTGCTCCCAGAGTTGCATTACTTATGCACTTAGAATGCTACTCATGGAATTAAGCCTTGACACGTTTTTCCTCTCCCTTCTTTAATGATCTCTCTTCTCTGCTTACTCACATTTACTGGTGTGAACAATTTCATGGTCTCATGCTGAATCATAGATCGTTGCTTCAATACTGAAAGGTAAAGTGAGTCATAGAGGGAAAGTAATGCAGTATTAGGGATGTCAGTGTATGAATGCAGTGTACAACTAGAGGACTGTGGTTGCTTTTCTCTTCGAGATGGACTGTACATAATATTGCTGCTTGAAGTCAAGTGAGATTTCAGCTTTCACTGCTAAACTAGTAACATGTGGGGGGTCCAGCCTGCACTCAGGTGAGCACTTGAGTTTGAAAATGCATAAAAGTTCTTGTTGGAGTGAAAACAAGACTGCTTTGTGTTTTGAATGCAGGTGCGAGATACATGATGTTACTTCCAGATGTAATGTTAACGTTCGTGTAATGTAAAAGCAAAACTCCACAGGAGGTGGAATGATATACCAAACAGGCAATACCAGGAGATGGACACAGTTTACACCTCTGAAGGTCACATTATGTATATGTTTTACAAGAGTAGTGTCAAAACCCCTTTCAGACATCTAAAGCAGTAAAAGTTAGATACAATTTTGCTCCCATTAATAAGCCAAAATACTACTCTTAAGAAGCAATTATCACCAAAATAACTCCTCTCTTCTAGGTCCTCTTTAAAGCCCACTCTGCTTTGTGCAGGAGTTAAAAGTAGCCACAAAAAATGATGCACTGGAATCTCTTAGATTCCAGTGTGCCATTTTAGCAGTCCCCCTAATGGGGGAACGCCCCCTTGAATACATTATGCCTGGCGCAGGCATAATGTAGAGCAAGGGGTTACAAAGTGGAGGGATGCATTCTTTGCGTCACTTTGTAAATATGGCGTGGCGATTTTGGCTTTGTTGGGCCACATTAGTTTAAAAAAATTACACTAATGTGGCTCTAGGCCCTCTTAAATCTGGACCTTAGTGCACCAGAGTAGATTTCTTATAGAAATATTTAAAAATATATAAATATTTTTTTATTTGATCCAAATCACTGCCTCTGCCTTATGATATAATTGATTTAAAACACATCCATCAATGTTATTATAAGTAAAAAAAAACAATATTTGCCATTAACCTCGATCAACAACAAAATATGCCATTCGTAGGTGTTATGGTGGTTTCTTTTTCACCTTATTTTGTTGAGCTAAATATTTCAGATTCTCTTTCAGAATATTTTCTGACAGGCTCCAACGATTATGTGACAAGTCTCTTCTACCTTAAAGGTTTTTCTCTGTACATAAAACGAAGGCAGCCAAGGCGGTTAAGCTCCAGGTAGGATGTAACAATTATTGAAGCGCATGTCACTACAGCATCTACATGATGAATTGCTCTTTCGGTAATAGAAATCCTGGCAGTGTATTATATAAAGGTGACTGATAAAAAAAAAAAAAAAAATACAGGAAATTACCAATTCAAACAATAATAGCCCTAAACCATGTGAAAGCTTTCTCCTTAAAAATATAGGTAGACTTGAAATAATTTGGATAGTTCACCTTTTTCTATTTTTTTAACCCACAGTGGCAATATATAATGTCCCCTTCCCCCCTCACGGACTCGACTCCTCCACCATTATTTTGTCGCTGAGCTCCTTTCAGCTACACTTAGACTGCCAGCCCCGTGGGGCAGAGACCTTTTAACCTTCAAACCTTACACATCATTGTAATGCCTTGTAATGGATGCTAAGTGTTTGTATTCATTCCCCTAGGTGGTTTTATACATTCGCGTCTTCCATACAATATTAAGCATGTTGACACTGTAAAAAAAACTATGGAATTGTAATAATTTCAATTAGTCTGTAATTTTTGAATCGATGCACATAGAAGTGCATTTCACATCCAGGACTTTCATTCTTTATTTTAACATGTATTGTTTATCTGAGGCATTTGCTTTTAAATGTTTTATTCACTAAAATGTGAAGCGCTGTTGTGTCTGAAAGGGACAATGAAAAGCAGTGCGCTATCTCCTATGACAGAGTGCTGTATTTCACTCGCCCAGCGCTGGTGTGCTTAGGCTGCCATGCTCCAAATGCACACACCCTTCACTATACGGCAAGTGTGTGCGCATTTCTATCAAGCAGGTTTTGTACTGGAGGGCAGTCTTTCCTACAAAAACTATGCTGCTAGGTGTTTACCTCTTTGTATGTGCGTTCTACAGTGCAGCACATGATCAGTTTGAAAAATAAGAAATTAAGACCCATATTTATACTTTTTTTGCGCCGCATTTGCACCGCTTTTTGATGCAAAAACGGCGCAAACTTACAAAATACAATTGTATTTTGCAAGTTTGCGACGTAAAAAAATGACACAAATATGGCGCTAAAAAAGTATAAATATGGGACTAAGGGTATAATTTAGATCTCAGTGGAGGGGTTACTCCCTCACAACGGTGACGGATATCCCTTCTGCCAAAATATAAATGCCATTGTTTTCTTATGTGTTTGGATTTCGGCGGATGGGGTATTCCTCACCGTTGCGGAGTAACCCCTTCACTGAGATCTAAATCAGGCGCTAAATAATTTCTCCTTGTTACCCCTGCCTTGCGGGGCTTAAGGTCTTGGCCCAAACCTCTTTCTATGGTTATCAGAGAAGGATTAGTGTCAAAACTCATGGGTGGTTATATGGGAATTCACCTATACCACCTCTGAACACCCCCTTAAAACACAGTAGCTCAAAGTAGCTCATAGTGCAACTTTGCGTTATTTTAGTAGGTTTGCGTTTGATAGAAAATCCCACCCAATGCTTTGTGCCATTAGTAAATATGGGCCTCGGTTTCGTAATGCACTAGAAGTGTCCTATTGGGTCAAAAGCTCACTATTTACCTCTCTTGGTCTTATTTAGTTCAAGAGTGGCCCTCATTTATTGAGTGCCTGAAATAAAAGCCTGAAATCACCCCAAATTGTGTGAAGTTTCAAGAACTTAGCTCTGCCACCATGCTGCATATAGATGAAGTCCACTGTGTAAAGTTGATTGATACGTTTTCACTAAAGATTCATTCTGTAATATTTCAAGCTCATGTTAAGGTTTTTTATTCAAATGGCCAATATAGGTTGATGATATGGCCAGGTAGGATTTAATGACAGGGTGAGGTAACCCAAACCTCATCAACTTCTGTCTAAAAAAATGAGCCTCTATATCTCCATGCCCCTACTGGTGCCTCCAGTCTTTCTTCCTTCAGCTCAGGCAGGGCTGAAGGAATGAAAGTACTTTACGTACAACCACTCACAAATAAACCTTGCCAACTTTGTCAACTAGGCGTCAACATCTAAAAGTGGAATTATTGAAGTAAGTTGTCCTGCTATTAGGGAGGACTGGGCCTGCAGAATATGTTTCTATACTACTCACCGCCCCCAGCTCCCACAAGCCGTACACTGGTTTGATTAAAACATCTGAGACAAAATATTGCTGCATGACACTTACCCACAGGACACGTTATGCGTAGCATTAATGATGGAAACATGATTTCAAAGGAGTGCCCAGACATAATTAAATAAGTGGCCAAGGTGTGGCTCGTGGTTGTGAAAATGGTTATCAGGAGATTCCAATAGACTGCAGACCTTCAGATCTGGATTTTACAATCCTGTAAGAATATCGGGAAGGACATGACAGTTCAAGAATGGATACAGGGGGATATGGGTTAGCAGGATATATGTGCAGCAATGAAAGTTTGTCACTTTCCAAGAATCTCAGGAATCGTTTGTAGCAGGGAGGGGTCAGTTTCTCAGTTCCTGCAGCATACTTAATTAAGCAAAAATACAAAGATGCCTGTGGCTAATGCTCCCGGAGGTGCGGGGGGAGGGGGGGGGCGGGTTGGTGCAAACTAACACGTGCATTACTATTGCCAATGGCTGGGAGAAATCTTATAACCAATATGCCAATATGTACAGGGAAATGCATGGTTATAAAAAGGTAGAGACTGGAAATGTGCAAAACAGGACATAACCAACAGTGAACGGAGAATACCTTGGGAACAAATTCGAATAATATGTACAAATGCTTCAAAGTTACGCAGTATTATTATGTGCACAGAACCTACCTTACACCTCAGAAGCTGGAAAAAATATATCCGGCTCTGATGTTTATTTGCGGCAACTGTGGAGAGCAGATTTCAACAACAAGGTTTGCAATTATTTGGAAAAAATGAATGTGTAGTAGATTTGCATCCAGATGCTGGCAGCGGGGCAACTCGCTCCTGCACCTGGGTATATTTTATTGATATTATGTGGGGAAACGTATGCCCTGTGAAGGATAGAAAATTGTATACATTTAAATCAGGAATTTCTGGATATAATTTTGGGGGTTGCTAGCAATCTCTTTCATTCTGTATCCTGCAATTTACGATTGAGATCTGTGTCCCATCTTTGACGGAGTGTTTGTAACGATATTCCTAAATGTGCTCTTAGGCCTCTATACAGCCATCGAATTAGGTGTGTACCCTGGCCCACCGTATGCAGGGGCATATTTATACTCCGTTTGCGCCGAATTTGCGTCGTTTTTTTCGACGCAAATTCGACGCAAAACTAACTCCATATTTATACTTTAGCGTTAGACGCATCTAGCGCCAAAGTTCATGGAGTTAGCGTCATTTTTTTGCATGAACACCTTCCTTGCGTTAATGATATGCAAGGTAGGCGTTCCCGTCTAAAAAAATTACTCCAATGCATATGCGTCGGATTTATACTCCCGGGCAAAAATGACGCCCGGGAGTGGGCAGGTCTTAAAAACCCGCATTAGCGCCGGATTTTAGCGCCTGGGTCAGGGCAGGCGTTAAGGGACCTGTGGGCTCAGAATGAGCCCAGAGGTGCCCTCCCCTGTCCCCAGGGACACCCCCTGCCACCCTTGCCCACCCCAGGAAGACACCCAAGGATGGAGGGACCCACCCCAGGGACATTAAGGTATGTCCAGGTATGTATTTTTTTAATTTTTTTTTTGTGGCATAGGGGGGCCTGATTTGTGCCCCCCTACATGCCACTATGCCCAATGACCATGCCCAGGGGACAGAAGTCCCCTGGGCATGGCCATTGGGCAAGGGGGCATGACTCCTGTCTTTGCTAAGACAGGAGTAATTCAAATGGGGGATGGGCGTCGTAAAAAAATGGCGCAAATCGGGTTGTGGCGATTTTTTTGCCTCAGCCTAACTTGCACCATTTGTGGACGCCCATACGCCATTTCCCCCCTACGCCGGCGCTGCCTGGTGTACGTCGTTTTTTTTAACGCACACCAGACAGCGCCGGCGGCTAACGCCGGCTAACGTCATTCAATAAATACGGCGCCCGCATGGCGCTTCAGATTGGCGTTAGCCGGCACTAATTTTTTTGACGCAAAACTGCGTTGTCGCAGTTTTGCGGCAAAAAGTATAAATATGGGCCGCAATGTATTGAGGAACTCAAATGTTGTAGGTTTCATACCATCTGGTGCCCAGAGCTGGCGGACATATCGAATTATGCCTGCATGGATTAAGAAGAGTGTGTCTGGTAATCCATGTGTCTGTAAAAAGTTAAAATGCGGCATCAGTGTTCCATTCGCGAATAGCTTGGAAACAGTCATGCTCTCTGATCACTCCCAAGGCTGTAACATCTGTGATGATAAGGTTCCCATTGCAAGTGGGATCCCTATTAATGGTATGTGCGGAGCATAAGGAGTTGCAGTCTGTGTATATCTTAGAGACATCCGCCAGTACGCCATGGCCACTCGCAGCAGAGTGGGGACCCAGCTCGATATGGCCGCATTAGGGCATAACAGCTTATGGAACTGCCCATTTGGTATCTGTGATGTTGTTTATCCCGTTTCGTGTAATTTGTAACCTGCTAACCAATATGTCATCCACTGCAATTGAGCTGCTGTGCAATACGCTTTGCGGTTTGGAGCACTCATTCCCCCTTCCAGCATTGGAAGTTGCAATTTTTTCAAACTTATTCTGCAACGCCTTGACCCCCACACCAACCCGATCAATAACACATTCCAAGCAGCAAACACTGTGGCCAGAACCACCATCGGCAAATTTGCGAAATAATTTAATCGTTTCGGGAGAAGGACCATTTTCACCAGTACCAGTCTACCCGCCACCGAAAGAGGCAATGTAATCCAGAAGGCTATTTGTGCTCTAATGTAGTTAATCGCTGTTGCAAATTACTGACTAGGAGATCCTGCAGATCTCTATATATATTGATCCCCAGATAACAAAACGTCTGGGCAGCCAACGGGATCCGGCCTTCTACCACCGCTATTGTCCCCTGCTATAAAAGTGGCTTAAACGCAAGAGCACATGATTTTGCAGCATTTATTTTCAGTCCTGACAGTCTGCTGAATGTACTCAGTTTGCCCGCTATTTTGGACATATAGGCACTCATTACAACCGTGGCGGTCGGTGTTAAAGTGGCGGTAATACCGCCAACAGGCAGGCGGTAGAAAAAATGGGATCACGACCATGGTGGAAACCGCCAACACAGACAGCCACTTTAACACTCCGCCCACCATGGCGGTAGCAACAAACACAGCGGCGGGAACCGCCAACAGACAGGGGGAAGACAATGTACCGCCCACACTATTACAAGGCACCAATCCGCCAGATTTTCTGGGGCGGTGCCAACGCCATCAAAAGCACGTCAGAAACAGTACACAGACGGGAAACCACTCACCTTTTGACACCCAAGGAAGAACTAGGACACCCTGGAGCCCGAATTGCAGATCCTACCCATGTTGCTGTATCTATTAATACACCACAAAGTGGAAAGAAGGCGGCGGCGACGACAACGGTGAGTACTGCACCTAGCACACAGGGGAAGGGAGGAGGGAAAAGAGAGTGACACACACACGCGACACGCAACACCCCCACCCCCTACCCACAACAACAGACACACACACATATCCAATAACATCACAGATACACCCCGTCACCAAACAAAATTAGTTTAACTAGATTAATATTGGAACAATCAGATAGATCAAGAGAACAGCAAATAATCAGTATACACAAATACACAAATATTTACAGCAAGTACACAAGTCCATACACTGTTCCATGATATGTCCGTGGACCAGTGGTCCCAAAAAGCATGGGCGAAGCCCACACATGACACCTGCCTCAAAACGAAGAGAACATTGCATGGGCCTCAGGTCGAAAAAAAACCAGGCACCTTAGAGGGAAGGGGAGTGGGGCACCTCAGCCGGATGATGGTACGACGCCACTGCTCCTCGAGGGGGCTCCATGCCCACTGCTTGGTCCTGGGGAGTGCAAAGCCACAGTCTCTCAAGTTTCTCAAGTGGGTTCATGCCCACTGCTTGGTCCTGGAGAGTGCAAAGCCACAGTCTCTCAAGTCTCTCAAGTGGGTTCACTGCCCACTGCTTGGTCCTGGGGAGTGCAAAGCCTCAGTCTCTCACGTGGGTGGTTTGCCCACATGCTCTGGAGGGGGCTTTGTGCCTAGAGTGCTTCATCCTGCCAAGGACTGGGTGAGTGGATGCATATCTCCACTGGTTCTGGAGGGGTCTTTGTGCCCAGTGTGCTTCATCCTGCCAAGGACTGGGTGAGTGGATGCATTTCTCCACTGGTTCTGAAGGGGGCTTTGTGCCCAGTGTGCTTCATCCTGCCAAGGACTGGGTGAGTGGATGCATTTCTCCACTGGTTCTGGAGGGGGCTTTGTGCCCAGTGTGCTTCATCCTGCCAAGGACTGGGTGAGTGGATGCATATCTCCACTGGTTCTGGAGGAGGCTTTGTGCCCAGTGATGCTGCACCCGGGGTGTGACAGTTGACATCCTCTCACCTGGGTGCCTTAGCCACGCAATGTACCTGGAACAGGTAGCATGATACTCCATGGAGGCAGAGCCACACTCCATCCTGCGGCGACTTAGGCTGCCAATTGCTGGTTCGTGTCAGTGCTGGAGGTGGTGTCTGAAGTAGCGTGTCCATGGTCCAGGACGTCACCTGCAGACTCTGACGGCTTCCCACTGGGGATGGGGCTGACGTCCGACAGAGTGGCATCGGCTGTGCACGTGGTGGTGCTGATGGTGGTGGCTGCGGCGGAGATGCTTCCAGTGCTGGCCATGGTGTGAGTGAGTGTTGTGGTGGATGGAGACACCATACCGTCTCCGGCAGCCTCGGATGGCTGATCCTTGGGGAGGATGCTGCAGACTGACATTGTGGCAGCAGCGGTGCAGGTGGCGTGCAGGTGGTGGTCGGAGCGGCGGTGGTGACTGTGGTGCAGGTCGCTGCCATCCCTGATGATATGGTGGTCACCAGCCCCTCAGCAGGAGACATCGTGCCCTGAGGTGACGTGCCCTTTGGCTTGTGGCCCTTCCCCATCTTGACAGTCGCTGCAGGGACCTTGGCACTGTCCACTCGGTGTTTGGGTGAGGCCTTGCTGGATAGGTGGTGTGACTGCCCCCTGCTGGAAGCAGGCCCATTTTTGACCTTTGCATGTGGTGGAATAGGGTGATCTTTCTTTTCTGTCGGTGGCACACTGTCATCTCTGACGGGTGCCCCCTTAGATCATACTGGACTAGCAGGGACCACAGCGGATGCAGATTTGGTGGCTGAGGTGCTGGGCTGGGATCTAGACATCCTGGCCCTAGGGGAAGGACGGGAGAAGGTATAGGGAAGAGGTTAATGTTAACTAGGAAAAGCTTTTTAGAAACACTGGGACGGGAAGATGGAGGGGGTGTGGGAGTGGAGGAAGAGGTAGTGGATGTAGGAGATGTACGTCTGCTGAGTTTGGGTGAAAGTGCATGGGCTGGAGGCCGTTGTGAGGTGGATGGCTGTTGAGTGGGTGTGTGCCTGCATTTGTGTACTTTGGGAGGAGGGCTCACAGACACACTGGGAGAGGACACAGTGGACCTGTGAATGGCAGTGGGGGTGGTGAGTGCACGTGAGCGGTGTGTAGTGATGGGCATGCTGGTGATGGAGGCAGTGGCTGATGATGTAGTGCATGCGGTGTGAGTGGAGACGAGACTGGGAGGGAGGTGGAGGACATGGAGCAGGGGGACACAGTGGAGGAAGTCGATGTTTTTATGTCTGTATGGGTATGGTGCTTTTGTGAGTGCCTGTGGGATGTGTGGTGCTTATGTTTTCCTGAGCCACTTTTGTGTGTTGATGTGTGTGCATGCTGGTCTGAAGGTGTGCTTGGGATAGGCTGAGGTAGAGGGGATTGGGTCTGGGTAGTGGAAGTTGGAGGGGGAGGCTAGACATAGGGACAATGGCTGCCATCAGTGCTAAGGCCAGAGCCTGAAATGCTCTCTGTTGGGCTGCCACGCCAGAATGAATGCCCTCCAGGTATGCATTTGTTTGCTGCAAATGCCTCTCGACACCCTGGATGGCATTCAGAATGGTTGACTGCCCAACAGTGAGGGATCTCAGGAGGTCAATAGCCCCCTCACTGAGGTCAGGAGGGCGGACTGGGGCAGGGCCTGAGGTGCCTGGGGCGAAGGAGATGCCCACCGTCCTGGGTGAGTGGGCACGGGAAACATGCTGAAGGGCTGCTAGGAGGGCAGTGCTGGTAGGGGGCTGGCGGCTGTACCTGTTGTTGGGGTGAGCACAGAGGTGTCCACCACCACCAGGGAGCTTCCATCAAAGGAGGAGTCGCTGTTGCTGGTATCCCCACCTGTCCCTGTTGTGGAGCTTCCCTCGCCCTCCGTCCCACTGGTGCCTTCACCCTCCGTGGATTCACCCTCCTGGGCCATGTGGGATGCAGCTCCCTCTGTCGCCGGTGCCTCTGTTCCTCCGCCAGATAATGCTAATGCACAGAAGGACAGGGTGACAAAACAAGAAGGGGGGAAAGACAGAGAACACACATTGTCGATGCCAGCAACACCACTACCGTTGGTGGCCCTGCCCTAAGGGAACCCACAGCCCACATCCCCCACCCAGACACTTTGTAAAGCACGCAGAGTCAGCTTTATGACACTGTACTCACCCTCTTGTGGCTGCTGTGATGGCCTCAAGCACCCATCCAAATCCGGGTAGGCCACCGCCAGGATGCGGAACATCAGGTGGGTCATGGTGCGACGGGCACTCCTTCCACGTTGGGAGGCCAGCCTCAGCTGGACCTCCACCGTCTTCTTGCTCCAGCGGCGCAGGTCCTCCCATCTCTTGCGGCAGTGGGTGCTCCGTCTGTGATAGACCCCCAGGGTCTGCACTTCCTTGGCGATGGCACCCCAAATACCCTTCTTCTGGTGGGCACTGACCTAGAGGAAAGGTACATGAGGAAAGGACATTACTCACCCGTCCGGACCATCAGACTAATTGCCCACCATTTCCCAACCATGCCCTGATGCACATACACTGACCATCCCCACATGCAGCCCTCAGCCCCCCACATGCATCTTCCATCCACACCACTCCAAACAGGAATTGCCCACGCATAATGCTCACAGTGTACTCACTTGTTTGTCTGGAGGACTGTAGAGTAGCGTGTACTGGGGGAGGACCCCATCCACCAGTTTGTCCAACTCCTCCACAGTGAAGGCAGGTGCCATTTCCCCATACACTCAAGCCATTGTCGCTTCCAGACTGAGGTCACAGCAGCACCTGCAGTGAAGGTCCTCTCCTGTTGAAGGTCAGGTATCAAGTGAGTGAACAGATAGAAAATGGCGGTCACTTCCGCTGCGGTGCGTACCGTCACCGCCGGCGTACATCACCATTAGCTACTGGAACCCATAGGGCCCAATGATAACCAATGCTGAATTACGCGGCGGTCTTTGACCGCCTACCGCGATGCTGCACAACACCAGCGCAGTTACCTCATTTCCCCTTGCCCCTCTTCACAAGTCAGGCAGCTGCCATTTCAGGGGGGCACATGGCATGGCACCTAACTGCGTCACAGCACAATTTGGCACATATTCGGACTAACTACACTACACACAGATTTACTCACATTACTGCAAACACACTTGTGCAACTTATGTGGTACATGACCCTCTGCTCACTGTTCTCCTCCATAGGCCACATCCGCTGGGGCAGATGATGAGATGGCGGCATCCTCCGGTGTACAGACCCCTGGTGGACCTGTCGACAATGGAGGACGGACACATCATAATCACCTACAGACTTGATCGTGGCACAATCCAAGACCTGTGTGCCCAATTGGAGCCGGACCTGATGTCAGCTATCCGCCATCCTACAGGAATCCCCCCCTCTAGTGCAGGTCCTGTCAGTGCTCCATTTCCTGGCAAGTGTCTCCTTTCAAACAACAGTGGCAATGGCATCAGGAATGTCTCAGCCAATGTTTTCTAACATGTTGACCAGAGTGTTGTCTTCCCTGCTGAAACACATGCGCAGCTACATCAAGTTCCCCCAGGTGGAGGATTTGCCCACAGTGAAGGCTGATTTTTATGCACTGGGACATATCCCCAACATCATTGGTGCCGTTAATGGTACACATGTGGCATTTGCACCCCACAGAAATGAACAAGTGTACAGAAATAGAAAAGGCTACCATTCGATGAATGTTCAGATGGTGTGTTTGGCGGACCAGTACATCTCCCATGTGAATGCCAAGTATCCTAGCTCTGTGCATGACGCCTATATTGAGGAATAGCAGTATCCCTTATGTGATGGGCCAACTCCAGAGGCACCGGGTGTGGCTAATAGGTGAACCCAAGGTCCCCACACCGTATGAGTAGGTGTCTGGCTATGGGGTAGTCCCTAAGGGTTAGTATGTGTCTAACAGTTATCCCTCGACATTTGCAGGTGACTCTGGTTACCCCAACCTCTCATGGCTACTGACCCCAGTGAGGAATGCCAGGACAAGGGCAGAGGACTGCTACAATGAGGCACATGGGCGAACTAGGCGTATTATTGAGAGGACGTTCGGCCTCCTGAAGGCCAGATTCCGGTGCCTCCATCTAACAGGTGGCTCCCTATACTACTCACCGAAAAAGGTGTGTCAGATAATCGTGGCATGCTGCATGTTGCACAACCTGGCGTTGTGACGCCAGGTGCCTTTTCTGCAGAAGGATGAGCCTGGTGATGGTCTTGTGGCAGCGGTGGAGCCTGTGGACAGTGACCAAGAGGAGGAAGAAGATATTGACAACCGAACGAACATCATCATGCAGTACTTCCAGTGACACACAGGTAAGAGACTGTAACTGCTCCTCACATTTCTGAATACTGTAGGACATTGTATAAGTCAGCCTCTTAACCTCTGTCTATGGACACTGACAGTTCACTTTGGATTTCAATTTTTCAGATCTGGGTACCTCATTCTGCCTTCTGCTATATGTACTGCTGCCCAACAACTGTCATACGTTGGTATGATCAAATAAACATTTACATTGCTATTTGTTGCTGATGTTGTAATAATACATTTGTGAAAGATCAGACTAACTCCAGATTGGTTTGTGATTAAAGGGTGTTTATTTAGGGGCTTATGAGTATAGGGGTATGTGGAAGGGCCTGGGGTGACGGTGGAGGAAGGTCCATAGTAGAGTCCATTCTCTTGTTATCACAGGTGCACTGTCCAATGGGGCATAGGAAGGGGAGTAATGCAAGTTAAAGGTGGACAGGGTAACAGAGTGGGACAGAAGGGTTACAATCAGGAGAGTCTTATTTCCTGGCAGGGGTCTTGGCAATGTTCTCTGTCTTCTGCCTGGATCACAGGGACCGTTTGCAGGGTTGTTCTCCTTCTGCAGGGGGTGGGGTGCTGGTGGCCTGTTGGTCCTGTGGCGGGGCCTCCAGTCCACTAGCGCCGGTGGAGGTGGAGTGCTGTTTCTCGATTTGGCTAGTGTCAGAGGCCCTTTGTTGTGCCACTGCCTCCCTCATGGTCTTGCTTATGTCAGCCAGCATCCCTGCTATGGTGACCAGGATGGTGTATATGTTTGTGAAGTCCTCCCTGATCCCCAAGTAGTGTCCCTCCTGCAGCCGCTGGGTCTCCTGAAACTTGACCAGTACCGTGCCCATGTTCTCCTGGAAATGGTGGTATGCTCCCATGATGTTTGATAGTGCCTCGTGGAGGGTCGGTTCCCTGGGCCTGTCCTCCCCTGTCACACAGCAGTCCTCCCGGCTTCCCTGTTGTCCAGTGCCTCTGTCCCCGGAACCGTGTGCCCACTTCCACTGACCCCATGTCCCTGATCATCCTGGGTTAGTGGGTTTGCCTAGGGTCCTTGTAGTGGTGGACACACTGCTGATTGATGTGTCCTGGGGACAGTGGCATGGACCCTCTGGGTGGGTGCTGTGGTGGTGTTTCCTGAGGGGGGAGGTTCTGTGGTGGCTTGGGACTGTGGCAGGGGTACCGACTGTCCAGAGGACCCTGATAGGGCAGGTTGGTCATCTTGATCCAGGCGTGCAGAGCTGCTGTCATCACTGTGGGCCTCTTCTGTGGGGGGACTGGATATGGCTGGCACCTCCTGTCCGATGACGTTAGGTAGGGGTCCTGTTGGGGTGTAAAAGTATTGTTATTTAATCTGTGTGTGCCATCTTGTGAAATGGGTGTGTTTCCCTCTATTGCTGTGCTTGCACTATCGCCTTGGCCTTTGTGTGAGTGGTGAGTGTGTGCCCTGGGTGAGTCTCTCTATTGGACATGCTCTGATGATGGGCGTCCATGCAGGTCTGTGATGGGGGTCCATGCATTGGTGTAGCATCCAGGGCTTGGTATTGGGATGTGTGGGTTGTGCCAGTGGGGTATATATGAGGTGTTGGAGTGAAGGGGGTGAGGGTAGGGGTAGGAGTTAGTGAAGGAATGCAGGTAGGGTGGGGGGGATACAGTAGTAAATATTTGACTTACCAGAGTACAGTCTTCCTGCTACTCCTGCGAGGCCCTCAGGATGCATGATCCCCAAGACTTGCTCCTTACCATGTTGTTAGTTGTGGGGGAGGTCTATACCAGCTCAACTCCAGTGGTAATTTATTTGGATTCAGTAAAGATGTAACCACTGCTTGCCGCGTTGCGGGAGGCAAGTGCCCACCTGTAGCAAATGATTATATAAGGTCAACAGCTGTGGAGCTAGTTTGTGTATATAAGTACTATAAAATTCAATGGCCAATCCATCAGATGCCGGTGACTTATTAAGTGACATATCGCGTACTGCACCCTTAATTTCTTCCACTGTAAAGGCAGCTCCCAACTCCTCGTGGACCTGTGGTGTTATCGGTGGTAGGCGAGCCCTATTCAGGTATTTTATCAGAAGTGTGTCATGAGAAGATGTGGGAGCTGTGTACAGGTCAGCATAAAAGTCTCAAAACACCGAATTTATGCCCAGTTCTGTACTTACCAGCCCTTGCGTTTCAGAATGAGTAGCAAGAATTGGGGTTGAGGAATGAGTGGGAGTATTAATCTCTCCAGCAGTGCATCTGATTTGTCCCCTTCTGTGTGTGTCCTTTGGATATATGCCCTGTAATCTAGTAATTGTATCCGCTCTAGGTGTTCCGTATGAGCCACCCTAGTCTCCTGTAACGTCACCGGTTCTGTCTCCCCCCTGGCCTCCACTCATTCAGCCTGAGCCAATGATGTTTCGACTTCTGTCAGGGCTCGTATTATTTCATTACGCACCCCTATTAAATTCCCAATAATGGCCCCCCGGATCACCACCTTAAAAGCTTCCCACTCATGTGTTAATGAGGTGGCCGTTCCTGTATTTTCTAAAAATATGTATTGCCTATTATAGTGTTTTCTGAAAGGGTGCATCTTCTAAATAAGTAGGTAGTAATCTCCAGGTGGGCATGGGCGTTGGGATTCTACCCCACTGCAATTTCAATTCTAGAGGGTTGTGGTCTGATAAGGTCATGGCAAGATCTGTGAAGTGAGTTATAAAAGGCAGAAGCTGCAGGGAGCACAGAAATCTGTCTGTTTGCATATGTAACTTTTGGGGATACGAGTAGAGTATTCTCATAGTCCTATATTTCTGCCGTGCCAGGCATCTATTGGGGATCAACTCGATGCCCACTGGTGCAGGGATGCCGCCTGTCGCAACCTTGCCATACCAGGCAGTGGAGGATCGATCCAGGGTCATATCCAGTACTGTATTAAAATCACCCCCCAGTAGCCATGGGCAATGTTCCCAGTCGCTAAGTATCGCTTAGGGCCTCGAAGGGAACGTAATCCAAATAGCAGCACCTCTATCATATCCTGAGTATGACATACTAAAGAACTGCCCCTCTATCTACTCTGCAATCTAAGCACCTCTAATGTAAGCAACTGAGTTTCTTGGAGGAATATTATCTGCACCTGTCTTCTATGTAATTGGGCTAGTACTCTATGCCTCTTATGTAATGTGCCCAGGCCTCTGACGTTCCAGGTCAGGATTGTGTAAGAAGCCATTTCTGCCTGCGCCATGTCGTGTGTGGCAACACAATGTTTTGAAACAATTTATACAATAGTACTTGCTGATATGTTGTGACAAGGAAACCTGCTACTTGCTGTAAACTTTGAAAAATTAAATACTTGGTCCAGTGCCATGTAGTTGTTCAACCAAACTTTTTAGGGAGCAAAAACATATCTACCCTAAACCCCATGTGCCTTCGCTTGTGTAGGTGACAGAAGCCATTAAATGTAGTTTAATTTGCTGCGAAGAGCAACCTAGACCCGGCCCCGGCCAATCTTATATATTTACTGTGTGGAAGTCTGTACTAGTAAATATTAAAATACAATAGCTGAACAATGATCCACCTGCTGTATATTACCCACAGCCCCAGCTACTCATAACACATGACGACCACTCTCATTGTTAGTAAATCTAAGCAGTTCCGTCACCCAAATAGATACAATTAAAGATCACATGCCAACTGTGGAGTCACAGAGGGAAACAAGGACATACTCCCCACTAAGTCTGAGTCAGAGCCACCCCCAGCGATGTATCTGCGCTATTCTGAGTCACACCATCCCACAGCTGCAAAGCTGATCGAAGCGCCTCCAGGCGGCCCATCAAAGCCTGTTGTGAGGCGGGCAGACATCTGCCTGCCCTCTCGGGAGCTCTAGCCTGTTGAGGCCGCAGCCGGTGTCTTCTCCTCTGGGATCTCAGATGCTCCCAGGCCTCTCCACTGGGTTTGTTGAAGTCCAGAAAGGTGGTATCGAGCCATGTACGCGCCATGTCTGGTGAGTCAAAAAAGATTACTTTCTTGTCATGCTGAATGCGTAGTCTGTCTTGGAACAGCAATGCATCAGTAACTCCGACCGTTCTCAAGTCCCCTTTGATGCCTTGGAAAATGGCTCGTCTCCTCTGTACTGCCGCTGTATAATCTGGAAACAATTACATTTTCTCATTATTGAACTGAAATCGTGCCTTTACTCAGGAGGCCCGAGCAGCCCATCTCGGTCACATTAATTTAAGATTTTTGTGACAATGGGTGGAGTCAATTTGTCCAGAAATATCTCATTCTAAGTATATCATATATCAAAGCCCTAAAAAACTCTGTATCCTTTTCCCTCTCACTCACTTACTCTCTTTCAATATTTCTCTTACTCACTCACCCACTCAGACACATACGCACCCACTCGCAGACCCACTCGGACTCTCACACACCCACTCACAGACCCACTGACACTCTTATGCACCCACTCACAGACCTGCACACACCTTAGGGCACAAGTTATAGTTACTTGAGGTAATTCTAAATATAACTGGTCAATTTCTATGGTTTTGTACGTTTAAAATGTGAGTTTAACTATAACATCTCTGTAACCTTTGGATTTGTAAATGACTATATATATATATATATCTTCACCAGAACAGTAGGTAATTATAGATAGGACTTAGTTTCCACAGGAAAATAGTTTTTTGTTTTGCTAATAACTTTGCAGTTAGATGAATCTTCATGAAATTTTCAAAACGGGTGTGCCAGTCACTTCAGCTGCTGTCTATAAAACTTTAGGGTGATTCATCATGCAGAGGCTGATAAAAAGGAGGGGTCTCAAAACACATTTCCCCCCATGCAATTTCTCATAGTGCTTTTAGACATGACTACAGCCTGAACTGCTGATTGGACTCAAGCCAAATTTGGCAGAAAGCTAGAGCTTGATCCAGAAGGATCTATTTTTGTAATCTGGTGTAAATCTGTCCTGTAGTTTTGGAGTTATTAAGGAAAAAAGATATATGTATATCTAGAGATGTGGATCCACAGTAGCAGAGCCACGAATCTACACACCAACAGCAATTCTGGCTGGCCGCAACTTGCGAGGAATGTTGCAGCTGCCATTTTGTCAATCTGGACATGGTTCCAGGGGAAGGGAATAAAGCTTGAAACTGATAAAATGGGTGAGAGGAGAGGTACCCTGACCCCATGGGACAGATAGAGGGGTCTCTTAGGGACCCTTCATGGGCAAGAAATGACCCCCAAAATATTTGTAGGATGCATGAGGATCTGCAGACCCACCGCTGCACTCAGCAACTGAATCTGAAGTGGATCTGTGGATCACAAAACCACTACCATGCCTAGTCACAGACCCACACATACACTCACACACCCTTTCACACATTTTCACACCCACACAACCACTTATACAGCCATTCACACACCCATAAAGCCATTCATGCACACACTCACAGACCCCCAAAACTACTACCACTCCCAGTCACAGGCCCACACAGCCACATAAACACCCACTCACATACCCACTCACTCACTAACACCACACTCACAGACCACACAACCACTCACACACCCACACAGCCACTCATATACCCACCCACACACCCACACATCCAATTACAGACCCAGGAAACCACTCAGACACCCACAAAACCACTCATACACACACTCATAGACCCACGCAACCACTCACACACCCACACAGCCTCTCATACACCCAGTCACATACCCACTTACAAACCCACACAATGACTCACACATCCACTCACACACTCTTACACCCACTTGCACACTCAGTCACTGACACACAAAACCAATTCTATGTCAGGACCGGAGGCTCCAATTATGCTTTCTCTTTCTTTACTGACATAAACAGCAGCCAATGAAATACAAGTAACAGAAAAAACTACAATACCCAGGACACCAAATATCCTGTCACATGGTCCAATCACCATCCATGTCCTTGCTATAAGTCCTTTGAACTATGAAGTCACTTCCTCTTTCTTTGCAGCAGATAAGTACATGATTCTTTTCTCTCCCGTATTTAATTGTTTTTAATTGTATTTACAAATGTTTTATAAATGTATAACTGTGTAAAAAAGCGTCGCGATTCAGCGCGCTTTCTTTAATTAGTGTAAGCGCCCTTGCGCGTAATAATTTTGGCATTTTTGCTGAATTTCAGCCAGTTTTTGGTGGAGTGGGAGCGGGAGCTCGACTGCCCTCGGGCAGTCTTTTTTCTATTTTTAACGCTCTTACACGCGTGCACGCATTATCGAGCTGATCTCTTTCCAAATTGGAAATCGATCGGCTCGTGTATGCTGCGTGTGTGTCAGTGACCTCCCTTTACTAAATATTGCTCCCTGACGCCCAGTAGTTGGTTAAAAACTATCTGGGTTGTAAAATAAAGAATAGGCTTCTGCCTAGAGTGCTCTTCAGGTCGCTCCCTCCACACTTTAATTAAGGGCTCCTTTTCTGGCCTGAACTTGGGGTTTTTGCGCTCCCCCAATTAAACTCTTGAGTTTTAATAGTTTTTCCTCCTCATTGTCTGACTATCCTTGAACCATGGCTCAATGGGATGAGCAAGAAACCGAGTACTATACTGAGGAGTTGAGTAATCAACTTGAGGTTGATCTGGTGGAAGCCCTTGATACCAGGGTCCAACAATCAGTTAATGATGCTCTCCTGAAAGCTCGGGCCCTTTTTCTGATTTGATCTCGCCCGATCCCAGGGCTGGTCGCAAGGACAACAAGAACCCAAAAAGGTTAAAGATAAAGCTAAGAATCTGGAGCCAGGAGCAGAGGTCAGTGCTATTCATGCTGACGCTTTTGAGAAACTGCAGAAAAAACGCAGTGGCGAACACAGTTACAGTTCGAGAAAAGGAACTCCCCTTTCTTCCTCTTCCTCTGATAAATCTTCTTCCTCGGATGACTCAGATGAGTCTGACGATCCGGTACCGAGCAAGAAAAGTAAGAAAACACCCCTCCCCCTTCAGGTCCTAGACTTTGATCCCACTGAAATTATTCATCCCAGATCCTCCAATTGGGTTCCACCTACCGAAGTAGCGCAATATGTGCAAGCCAATTTACAAAAAAGCTTCGATCAGGAAGTTAGATCACGCTTGAAGGCGGAATGTCCCAGACCTGATCTGGAAAGCAAGGTATCTGAAACTCCAGAGATAGACCCCACCATGGTCACTTTTATGAAGAAGTTCGCTAAAGATCCCAAAAAAGGTCTAGACCACTCATGGCGCAGCTGCCAAGACAAACTATGGGACCTTTCAGGACCCTTGACTAAGATCCAAGAGCTGGCATACGTAGCCAAAGAATCTGGTTCTCCGGTAGACACTGATGTTCTTATCGGGTGGGCACAAAGAGCTGTATGCCTTCTGGGTAACTCTAACTGTGCCATTTCTGCTGAGCGAAGGAAATCAGTGCTTATGAGAATCGACCCTAAATTATCAGATCTTGCGTCTTCAGAAGCAGGACCTTCGGCCGAAGACTGCTCTTTGGATCTTCATTCATTAAAGATCTAGCTAAGTTTTGCTCCACCTTTTCCTCGCTGGACAAAGCACAGATGTCACTTAAAAAGGTGTTCAAACAAGGCCTTTTTGGCAGGGCCGGTCGTTACGGGGGATGTATGTCCAGCCGCAGCTCCTTTTCCAGTCCCCAAAACTACTATCCAAGAGGCAGAGGTGGTTGGTACGGAGATTAAGACTCCACCTTCTACTCCACGCGACCCAAAGGGGGACGGCCCCGTTTCCGTAGGGGCGATCGCAGAGGACAACAAGGAGCCATTCAAGACTCAAGTTTCACAGGTGAGCATCATTCACTTTTCTCAGGTCAGACTTGGGGGCAGAATTGCATCTTGCTTAGCAAATTGGAAACGGATCTCAGGGGATCCATGGGTTCTACAAACAGTAGAGGGTTTTCGACTAGAGTTTGTCAGTACCCCCAAACAACTCTACCCCCCTGTACTAATGTGTTTTTCCCAAGCAAATCAAGATTTCATAGACAAAGAAGTGCAAGCTCTCTTAGACAAAGGAGCCGTGCAATTTACTTCCCCGCACCCTCTCGGTTTCCTCAGCCCTATTTTTGTAGTAGACAAGAAGGGAGGAGGTCACTGATTAGTCTTAAACCTAAAAGATTCCAACCAGTGGATTCTGTACAGGCATTTCAAGATGGAAGGTATCCACATGTTAAGAGACATTCTGCTAGAAGGAGATTGGATGGTACGTCTGGATCTAAAAGATGCCTATCTGTCGATTCCAATTTTCCCTCCCCACAGAAGATTTCTTCAATTTCAGTGGAAGGGTCAATGCCTGGAGTTCCTGGCACTCCCATTCGGTCTATCGTCAGCCCCTTGGTGCTTCACGAAGCTATTGAGACCAGTGATGGAATGTCTCAGAACCAAGGGTGTCAGATTGATTATATATCTGGACGATATTCTGCTGATGGATCAGTCCCCTCAAGTCCTAGTATCACACTTGGATTGGACCATCAGTCTCCTACAAGATTTAGGTTTCCTGATCAATGTACAGAAATCATTGTTGAAACCCTCACAGATAATAGAGTTTCTGGGCTTCCAGATAAATTCCACGTTATGTCAACTTCTCCTTCCATCTCAGAAGATACGCAACATCAAGAGAGAACTGAGATCGGTTTTAACCTGTCAGACAGTATCCTTGAGGAATATAGCCAGAATAGTGGGCTTGTTAGCCTCTTCTATTCAAGCGATATTCCCTGCTCCCCTGCATTACCGGGCACTTCAAAGGCTCAAGATCAGACACTTACAACAGGGTCTGAGCTATTCAGAACAAATCTCATTGACGACCGAAGTAAGATCGGAGATTCAATGGTGGCTTCATCATATGGAAGCTTGGAATGGCGGTGCGATTTTCGGTTCTCGACCGGAAGTAGTGATAGAATCAGATGCCAGCAGATGGGGATGGGGAGCTCGTTGCAACTCCCTAGTGACGGGGGGCAGATGGTCAGAATGGGAACAATCCCTTCACATCAATTGTCTGGAACTTCTAGCGGGTTCATTTGCCATAAAGAGTCTCTCCCCGCAGAAAACAGATTGTTGCATACTATTACAGATGGACAATATATCAGCTGTGAGGTATGTCAACAAACTGGGAGGCACGAAGTCCAGAATCCTGGCGGAGATTGCCAAGGACTTTTGGCATTATTGCCTGTCTCAGCGCCTAGTGGTCATAGCGGAATACCTACCTGGGGACCAGAATATCGTAGCAGACTGGAACTCCAGGTACCTATCAGACTCCAGCGATTGGAAGTTAGATCCTCTGATTTTCGCTCAGATAATCAGGGAATAGGGCAATTGTGAAGTGGACCTGTTTGCATCACGTCTCAATTGCCAAATTCAAAGATTTTACAGTTGGCGTCCAGACCCTTACGCATTGAAGACAGATGCATTTCTTCAGGACTGGTCCCAGTTTCGAGGTTATGCGTTTCCTCCTTTTTTTATGATTTCCAGAGTTCTGGCTCAAGTGCGGAGACAGAAAACAGAGATTGTTCTGGTGACTCCGTTTTGGAGAGCACAGCCTTGGTTCCCCAGTGCTCTTCATTTAGTCTGTGCTTCTCCTCTTCTGATTCTTCCTCGTCCGAATCTTCTTTTGAGTCCAGAGGGCCATCAACATCCTCTGATCTTGTTAGGGAAGTTAACACTTCTAGTCTGGTTAATTTCAGGTCGAGATGGCATACCCCAGATGTTTCGCAACAAGCTGCGGACTTCATTAAACAAGCCTGGGCCAGTAGTACCCATAAGAGATATGATTCAGTCTGGCACAGATGGTCTAGTTGGTGTGATGGAAGGGGTGCCAACCCAGTGGAAGCACATATTGGTTTGATTGTTAATTTTCTAGCAGAATTAGCCAGCTCAGGTTTGGCCTATCGGACGATCAATAATTTTAGATCTGCCATTTCAGCAGGTCATTCACTGTTAGAAGGCAAGCCCAGTGGTGAACATCCATTAATTTGCAAGCTTTTGAGGGGTATACGTCTTTCTAATCCACCTCAGGCAAAATATACTGTTTTATGGGATGTTAATATTATATAAAAATTCCTTGATTCTTGGCCTGCCAACAGTTTTTATCTCGCAAACAGCTTTCAGCTAAGTTAACCATGCTTTTGTGCCTTGTCTCTTGTAAAAGAGTATCTGACGTCAGAGCTTTGGATTTAGCAGGTAGAACTTTTTCACCAGAAGGAGTCTCCTTTTCGGTGACAAGAAGAACCAAAACGAATTGCAGGTCAGTATCATATCCGGTTTATACGGAAAATTCAAAATTATGTGTGGTTCAATGTTTGAAGGATTATGAAATTGTCACAGAAGAATTTCGACAGGATTCTAGAGGGCAATTATTAATTGCTTTGCAAAAACCTTTTAAACCAGTTTCCTCAGCTACTTTAGCTAGATGGATGAGATGGTTGATGAGTGAAGCAGGTATTGATACCTCTGTTTTTGGGGCCCATTCTGCTAGAGGGGCTATGGCTTCAAAATCATTTGGCTTAGGTTCTCAGTTAGAGGACATAATGAAAGCTGCAGATTGGTCTTCAGAAAATACTTTTCGTAAGTTTTATCATAAACCTGTATTAGATGTAGCCAGTGTGGTGATGGAACAGCTTTAATCTAGCATAATCGGAGCCTCTGGTCCTGACATAGAATTAAAAAAATTCTAGCTATTGCGTCAAGAATTTTCAATTCTATGAAGGACACGGAGGCGTGTCCTCCCTTATTATATTTATACAATATTTATTGTTATTTAATATCTATATCTGATGTGATATTGTCATTTAACCCTCCCATTATTTGCAATTAAAGTTTGTGATAACGTATATTTTTTGAGATATTACCTACATGTTTATTGTTACAGCTTCTGATCAGAAGAACGCCTGAAAGTCATAACTTCAAGGAAAGTTTGAGTTATATATTCTACCGGTTGTTTCTCCGGCATGGAGCCTCCAAGTTGCGGTTTCTTCAGTATGGAGAAGAAGTTTATGACTCCGGATTCGGGATGGCTTAAGAAGTTTGCGTTTTCAAATTGACATTATCTGTTTAAACAAAGAAAGAGGAAGTGACTTCATAGGTCAAAGGACTTATAGCATGGATGGTGATTGGACCATGTGACAGGATATTTGGTGTCCTGGGTATTGTAGTTTTTTCTGTTACTTGTATTTCATTGGCTGCTGTTTATGTCAGTAAAGAAAGAGAAAGCATAACCCTCGCCTCCGTGTCCTTAATAGAATTGATAATTCTTGATGCAATAGCTAGAATTTTTTTTCTTGCACACCAGATCACTGACCCACACAGCAACTCATAAACCCACTCACACACCGACTCAAATACCCACTTGTACACCCACACAACCAATCACATTCCTACTCACACACCCATACAGGCATTACCTCACACCCTTGACAGGCCCTGTTAATTATTCCACATATTACATCAGTCATGACATCTTCTGTGATATCATTGTTAATATAACTACAACATTTTCAGTACATTTATTGATGAGAAAACTGTGCATGGTGAGGGTGTGATTTATAGTTACCTTAGGACAGAAGTCATATTTACTTGAGAAAACTCCACTATAACTGCTGAATTTCAATGGTTTTATGTGTGTAAATTCTGAACCTAAGTATAAGGTCCCTGTAACCTTTGATTTTTTTGGGTGAATATCTATATATAAGTGTTATGGCTTTTAGAGAAAATAAATTCCAGAAGGCTACAGCAAGAGATGAGGAGATTATGAAACCAAAGTGGAGGAGGAGGTTCTGCACTTTTGTCTATTTTTTTCATATAAGAGTCATTTGTGCCGAAAATATCTTGGCAAGTCATGTGTTTTGGTTGATGGTTTCGCCTGCTGATATATTGCAAGACTTGTTTTTATTCAAAACGTGCATTAGGTTGAAAAAATTGTGTTAAAAGCTTGATTTTGTGAATGTTGATTGGAATTTCATGAATGTCCATTGGTTAAATAAGAATACACTTGAAGTGCAGATTCGTTGTGTCTGGAGCAACATAAAAGGATCCTACACATTGAATGTATGCTGTGAACATCAACACACATTAAAAGTATAAGAATTAGGAGAAATTAAACTATTTATATTTTTTTGTGCCTGCTTCAAGGAGGTGTTTATCTTTGACTCACAGGCCGGGCTGGCCCTCTTGGTAGATCATGCTTTGAATCTATAACTATAGTTATTTGTACTGTAATCCCCCAATGATGCCAGCATGATGCAAAGTCATTTTTTCAGTGTGAAATGGCATTTGCACTGGAAAACAAATACCAATGTGTTGCCTTGAGCCTCAATGTTGACTTTGTGTAACTTTGCACAGCACAGAGTATTAGTAAATCTGGACTTAGATGCCTTCTCTCCTGAGACATTCAGGGTCTCAGCTAAGACATCTTAGATATAGCAGAATGAGGTCGAGTGAAGAATAGACTCAGGAATTCCAAGTGGACTAGGTGATGAGACAGAGATTTGTGCTCAGTATGAGGCTGTACCTATAGATCAATGATCTGGGCCTGTCGGAAAGGAGTGTAACCATGGATTTACCAAGGTTTCACTGCTGTGTTAGTTCAATAATTACAAATTATACAGTCTTCATTTCACAAACCAATTGGGTCAGTGGACGTCTAAAGAGGAATTTGAGGCTTAATGTTAGCTCAAACACCTCAGGAGGAAATTCAAAGGTGGTAGCAAGTAACAAAGCACATAATTTGAAATGAGTATACATTGAAAAGAGTTTGGCTAGCCACATCAAGGGCCAGATGTAGGTACGTTTGGTTTTGTGACGCGCAAATTGCGAGTCAGAGCGACGCGCAATTTGCGAGTAGCAAAACCTTATGCACAACAGTGTCCCTGACACGGTTTGCGACTCGCATGGGGGTCGCAAATGCCCACCTCATGAATATTCATGAGGTGGGTTGCAATTTGCAACCCCCTTGAGACTCGCAACACTCACATGGATGGTGGCCTGCTGGAGACAGAAGACCACCATGTCTGTGACTGCTTTTAAATAAAGCATTTTTTTTTTTTGTAATGCATCCCGTTTTCCTTAAAGGAAAATGAGATACATTACAAAACTAAAAAATGAAATGTTTTTGTTGCATTTTTTCAGAGCAGGCAGTGGTCCGTAGGTCCACTGCCTGCTCTGGAAAAATGTTTTTAATGCCATTCACAAAGGGGAAGGAGTCCCATGGGGACCCCTTCCCTTTTGCAAATGGGTTAGCACCCATTTAAAATGGGTGCTAACTACGATTGGTTTGCGACCACGTTCGCGGTCACAAACCAATCCTGCATTGCACTGTGACTCACAATTAGGAAGGGGACACCCCTTCCTAATTGCGACCCGCAAACCCATTTTGCGATTCGGTAATCAGGTTACCGAATCGCAAAACTGGTTTTGTGCATTGCAAAGTGCAGTTTGCATGTTGCAAACAGGGAAATTAGTTGTTTGCGACGAGCAAACTGCTTTCTACATCGGGCCCAAAGACCTTTAAATACCTCAGTGGTAGTTGTACAGAAGAAAGAGGGTGTTGAAGAACACTAGCATGCAACAATGACATAGGTCATTCCATAAGAGAATATAGATATTGATAGAGCGTTTGTAAATCCAGCAGCTGAGTTGTATCAGGCGAAGGTAGCATGAGGTGAAACTTTGTGTGCATGCTCCATTAGGGAAGCTAAATTAATTTCACACAATGGCTTTATGCATTTGATTTGTGGATAGACATGGACAATCGACTACTGATAATAAAAAAGGAAGTATGGATGGGTCCTTTGTGGGAAAAAACAAGTTAAACCCTTACTGTAGTGGGTACTTTCATGGTCTAACTAGATTTGTGGTAATCATTTTGGTGTGAACAAAAACACAGAAAGATCATGATAGGAGATGTCTGGTATACATCTGGAAGGTGGTATTTAGTTTGCTCCATTTTGGAATGTTGAACTTGTGAAAGTCCTTCCAGAAGAATCTTACCAACTTTTGGATGAATGTGTACTGTGACATTGCAAGCTATACATGATTTTCAGTTCAAAGAGATCTGAAATGTGAATATTTATCAGGATTTTCACCTCACGCCCTTGCTCCCACAGTTGTGTATAACGTTGCAGTTGAGTCAACTGTTATTCGTCTCCTTGTTAGACCAATAGTGAGTCTAAAAGGAGTACCATTCACATCAATATGATAGAAGTATGATGGAAACATTGGTTTACTTTTTTTTGCCCACATAAGAGTAGCTTGAAGCAAGGATTTCTGAAGCTCTTATTACTAATATGTGGGTTTAGGAATAATGGAGGAAAGAGTCATTCATTATTTTATTGAATGATACACAAGCGATGATAATGCTGGCCCATATTCAGGGACAGAAGAGGGCCAGAAAGAGTATGGGATAAAATCTTATCGGGCATATGACCTTCAGACATCTTTATGCGGCTAGAATTATGTATTTTCAATTTAGAATCTCTTTTGGGTAAAAAAAGGAAAATAATAGTAGTCCTTTATCTCTTAGCTGGAATGGCTAACCAATGCATTTTTAGGACTAGAAGTAGCATGAATAATGGAGTCAAAAGAAATATATTTTATTAGTGTTTGGGTGCACTACAGATCTCATTATTATATTACTATTAGGCTTTGATTTTAAGTATCCTTTTAAATCTTTTGATTACTAATTGATACTGGTCATTCAAAAATACACACTCAACAGCACTTCATCACTGGTTGACATGACATTGGAAAACCCACCTTGGCAGCCTTCGAACACCACATCTATTATATTCTATCCTTACACATTAGTGTCATCCACAGCATGGTAGCACATGATGGAAGCCACTAGTAGAATGTGTGGAATGAAGGCCATTAGAGTAAAGATAAGGTATCACTCACTGGAGGATCCAGAGTATTAAGCTGAGTGGTGATAGTATCAGCAGAGGTGACTAGGAGCTCTGATAAAGTGATAATGTCGCATAGGGTCAGGGGCAGAAAGCAAGTCAAGTTAGAGGGCTTGTCTGGATATCTACAAATGTTGTTGACCAGAGGAAGTGCCAAGGATCTGTAATGAGTAATGGCCCATAGAAAGAGTGGTGGGCTGTAGGATTCCATTGATTGCTGTGTCACAATATTGATTACAAAAACATAGTGGTAGCAAAAGAATAGTGTAACCACCACAATAACAACAATCCAGAGAAGGGAACAGCAGATATGATTTTTTTAAATTTTAAATAGAAAAATAAGCACACCAATAATATTCAATGTGTGGCAGACTAGGATCAAGGTGCAATTTCAGACCAATCACGATAGAGCAGAGTTTGGAAATACCACGTGGACTGGTACCAGTGAAAGACCGGAAGTCAGAAAGTTCAAAGAAGGCTCTAAGACTACTGATCTCGAGGAAAGGTTTTCAAAACTTTCCACACTTTCTTTTTGGTACCAAAACAACCACAGAAGTACAATTATAAAGCCGCTAGGTACCTCATGGAAGGGACACACATATTGTCAAGCAGAGGCCAGCAGCAGGTTGCACCCCCCAGGGAAATGCTTCTTCTAGCTTGTTATTGTAGTCACACAGGAGAGCAGCATACTGACCTTGGAGTACAATTCTTTGTCTTGAGTATAAGAGGGAGCAGACCCAGCCCTCCTCACAGACAGTAGGTTCAGTCCTCTTCTGATGTTCTAAAGGTCCAGAAAGAGTCCTAAAGAGGGTGCCACAGGGTGCCAAATTTATACCTGGCGCAAGCAATTCCATATATGAGGATATTACAGTCAAGTTACATTTTAAATGCCCCAGTCATGAATAAGTCCGGTTAAAAAGGGAGCACATTTACATTACCGCTGGTTACCAGGGGTAAAGTGCACAGAACTAAAGAACTCTAAAGCCCGCAAAGAAAAGGTGTCCAGCAAAAGGCGAAAAATCCTGGTGACCATGCATAAAGGGCAGATTTCCTTCACATAGTATACAAAATCAGCTCTCATGGGCACCAGAACACCAGAAAAAGGGTTTCACGCCCCCCAATACAGACATCTAAGAGAAAATCCAGCAGTGTTACAGCATCAGAACATCGTCCGTACCCTGTGGGAATACATAAACATATAAAAAACAGATTAAAACACTGCTCCTGAAGCTCCCGAAGCATGAGAGCTGATGAGATAAAAGAGTTTTCTTTGTGATGGGGCATGGCTGGCCAGGACAAGATGGTGGGCTTATTCTGAATGGACTCCCACTAGAAGCACAGGATCTGCTAATTTTTTCATTTTTTGCTGACATCACCATCTGGGGAGCCTTCCTAACGGCTTCCATACCATCAAGAGGAGGTGTAATCCTATTTGGTGCCTTTTGACGGCCCCCTGTGGCTCGGGGGGTGGGCTGTACAAGACACCAGATCCTTGCAGGCCTGACTGTAGGGCCATGCAATGCAGAGGCCTGCCGAGGGCTCATCCCACAGGGTGGTTAACGGGACGGGTCGGTGCTGACAGCCGGCCCATGGACTGTTGAGCTGCATTGGCATGCAGTGGGTCTGCTTGGGCCTGTGACAAGCCGCAATGTGGAGTGCTGCCAAAGATGGGCTATGGGCTGGCAGAGGAGTGATGAAGACACCACATCAAGAGTCCTGCAGTGAGTGCCCTCATGCGAGTGAGGGAGGGCCACGCATTGCTGCTTGGGGGCTGCATCGTCAGAGACCCGGTTCTCCTGCCCCCTTTCAAATCCTCCCTTTTTTTTCTTCCCTCAATCAATCAATCAGGGGATTTGTAAAGCGCACTACTCACCCGTGAAGGTCTCAATGTGCTGAGGAGAGGAGGGGAGATAGAGGGGGGGAAGTGCTGCTACTGCTCGAACAGTCAGGTCTTGTGAAGTTTCCTGAAGGTAAGGAGGTGTTTGGTCTGGCGCAGGTGGGTGGGAAGAGTGTTCCACGTTTTGGCAGCAAGGTGTCAAAATGATCTACCGCCGGTTGTAGTTCTGCAGACGCGCAGGACAGTTGCGAGGGCGAGGTCAGTGGAGCGTAGATGCCGGGTCGGGGTGTAGAAGGAGAGTCGTTTGTTGAGGTATTCTGGTCCGGTGTTGTGCAGTGCTTTGTGAGCACGGGGGAGGAGTTTGAAGGTGATTCTCTTGTTGACTGGGAGCCAGTGCAGATCTTTCAGGTGGTCTGTGATGTGGCAGTGGCAGGGGATGTTCAGGATGAGGCGTGCAGAGGCATTCTGGATGCGTTGCAGCCTCTTCTGGAGTTTGGCCATGGTTCTTGCGTAGAGGGCATTACCGTAGTCCAGTTTGCTGCTTACGAGGGCTTGGGTGACAGTTCTGGTTTCAGTGGGTATCCATTTGTAGATCTTTCGGAGCATGCGGAAGGTGTTGAAGCAGGAGGAGGAGATGGTGTTAACTTGCTGGGTCATGGATAGCGGGGGGTCCAAGATGAATCCTAGGTTGCGTGCGTGGTCGGTGGGAGTTGGAGCAGTTCTGAGAGTGGCAGACCACCAGGAGTCATCCCATGCGAAGGGGGTGGAGCCAAAGATAAGAACTTCCGTCTTGTCCGAATTGAGTTTGAGGCAGCTGCTCTTCATCCATTTGGCGATGGCCTTCATTTCTTCATTTCTTCATGGAGGTAGGTCTTGGAGGAGTCCTTGGTGAGGGAGAGAATCATCTGGGTGTCATCGGAATATGAGATGATGTTGAGGTTGTGGGATCGGGAGTGGAGGAACTTGTTGTGACCGTGGTTCCTGAATTTATCCGCTGTTGAGGGGCATTATGTGGGCCATAAATGCATAGAATTGGATATCGTGATAGTGCATGGCATGCTTCTGCATTCGTCTCCCCATCACAACACATGTGCGCTGGAGAAGGGACAGAGGCAACAGGGCTACCGGTGGGACTGTTCATGTCCCCTACTTAGTGGAGGTAGGGGGAGGCAGGTTCTGGTCACTGCGCCCCAACCCCTCAGACCTTAAGCCAGTGGTGACCACAGCACACTTGGTTCCACATAGAGCTTTTCAGTACAAGCTGGCCTGTCACCGGCAGCTTGGCCAAAACGATGTTTATGATGACAATAAACATTGTTCTAAGCACAACTGCTCATGCTGCCCCATTGTAGGTTCTACGGGGAACTGGAGGTCTGGCAAGTCTGCACCATTGATTGCTGGAGTTGGGGATGGGGGTCCTCATTACCTGGAGAGGACTTCTGAATAATGGGGTACAAAGGAGGCACAGGTCCACCTCCACCAAGGCAGCGCAACACAGACAGCATGAGTCATCCGGAGCAGTCACTGCTGCCCTTAACTGTGGCACCATTAAGCCTAAGCTCGATAGAATCCTGAAGCCATAGCTGACACCAATCAAGATCTCAGTACCAGGGTTGATGCAGCAGTGGTTGAACTGGAGCTACTGTGAGCGGGCCAGCGGTCACAAATACAGATCATGAAATCATGGAAATCCATCCGACTGTCCAAGGTCTGAAAGAGCAGGTGCGTTAATTCACTAAACAAGGTCCGGGACCTGGAAGCCAGTGCTGAGGACTCTGAAGGGCAAACGGAATTCAATAATCTCCATTTTGTGTGTTACCTGGAGGGGGCAGAGGGATCTGACCCTGTGCAGTTCTTTGAGACCAGGCTGTTGCAGATAGCTGTGCCGAATCATTTATCCATCTCCTTTCTTCTGGCATGATGCCCACTAGAGGGAGCTCCTCCCAGGCCTGTGGTGGCTCAGTGATGAACTGTAGAGACAAAGAAGCCCTCCTGCAGGCTGGTTGGATGTTTATGCCACTGCACCTTGGTAATGCTAGAGTGTTCATATTCCCTGACTACACCTTATCAGTTCAGCACTGAAGAGCCTCATTCCTTGGAGTGAAATACATGCAGCCGCAAGTAAGCCTACGCTACTTGCTTCTCTTCCCGGAGAAGCTCAAGGTTATAGCTGGGAGTAGAAGCTATTTCTTCTCAGAACCGACGGATGCCTGGGACTGGGTGGAACAACACCATTATGAGGACTCAGCACCATCCTTGCTGTCCCGTCTGCTCAGTGAGGCATGGACTTCACACCGTAGGCAGCACAAAGTGTGTCAGCAGTGGCATGCAGCAATTCAAGGAGCGCCTACACCAGAAGGAGTGAAAGAGAATCAAGCCAAGGCTCTGACATTGGTGGTCACATTATCAGCAGAGCGATGATCACCACCTGCTTCTCCTCTGGACGACGGGATGTCAGATATTGCCTCCACTGTCACTACTAGCACTTTGGCATCAGAGACATTACCGGTGGTGACCCCACAGACAGCTGACAGCCTCCTGTGACAATGGTGCAAATGCCAAGCTTCATCTTCTAATGCGGAATACCACCGCAATGGCACATCTCCTACATTAGACAACAATGGTTTGTCCAGACGAAAGCAGTTACAATCACTGCAACAGACTGTTCCACTGCTGAGAGTGTTGAGCCCACGCTGGCTTCCCCCCTACCACCTGGCTACAGGGTGTGATCAGTGCACATCAGTGCACAACACAGAGCACCTCATTCATGGGACATTCCTTTGTTAGTTTGGGTGTCTGAATGTTCTCGAGGGACCCTGGATAGGGAGTTAGGGGTTTTGTTTAAACAGTTTGTTAGGTCATGTGATATGCTGCCCTTTTCCTTTCCAGGTCTGATGGCGCCTGTCATGTATAGCGTAATTGTCATAATACACAATGTGCACATTGATGCAAAGTATGTACCCTGCAAAACACTGAAATGGCAAGTATTAAAATGATGATGTTGAATGTCTGTGGTATGGGCACTTCATGCAAGAGACACGCTGTGCAGCAATATATAAGGAGACGGGGGCACATATAGCATTACAACAGTAGAAGCATGTCATGCATGGAGAAGACACTCACCTCCAGAGATGATGGAGAGGTCAGTTTTTTTCCACCACATACTCAGGTTCTGCCCTTGGGATACTTATCTCTGTCCGTTTAGGAGTTCCCTTCCACCTTTTGGCCTTAGGTAATGGCTCTGAGGGCAGATATGACATAGCAGAGGGCCAGCTAGATGGGCGAAGGGTTTTATTGGGCAGTATTTACTCCCCTAACATGGCCCAGCCAGCCTTTTTCTTGCAATTGTCCACAATCTAAAAGAAATGGGCCCGCATACCACGGATACTTGGTGGTGACTTTAATTGTGCGATTGACCCAAACTTAGGCTGATCACACCCACCCTTCCTAAGTTAATCGGAAGTAACCGCTGCTGCACACTTTTACGAATGGCTCCAACGTTTGTCTCTTTTGGATGTTGGATATCGCTATATCCATTAACCACAGGGGTCTCATATTACTCTCCCCCCACATAATTTATATGTCTACCTACATTGAATATTGTGTGACCCGGACACAAGATTTGTCAAAATAGATGCAGAATAATTTGGAAAGACTTTTTCAGATCATAAACCCTTACAGCTGAAGTTAGAGTGGGGAGCCCTGAGACCTGCTTCCCAAACATGGTGGCTCCATCCTGCCCTACTGGAAGGCCAGGCTTTTTGTGAGCAAATAGAGAAGACCCCTACTCACTGCCTATCTGACAACTGGACCACTTCAACATCCAAACTAATAGACTGGGAGGCTATGAAAGTTGTGCTCAGGGGGCATTGTATTCATGCAGCTGTGGGTGTGAAGGCAGCCCTACAAAGAGACTCGTCCCAACTTGAGACTTAATTGAGTGCTTTAGGGACTGTGGATAGAAGTGACTTATGACACATACAGCACTGACAGCAGCACTCACCAAACACACACAGCTGGTAGTGCAATTATACTGTTTAGATTTTCACACATTCCAGGCCAAAATGCATGCTGAAGGAGACAAGTCAGGGTGATTATTAGATTGGCTTTTGTGTAATGTAGACCCACCCATGGAAATCACTCCGATTAGGGTTTCCTCAACAGTCAGCACTCAGTACCAGATGGCTATAGATGTGGTCTTCACTGCACACTATTGCTTTTTTATATGACCCTCTTTTTGAGGACTGGCAAAACAACATCCGCCATTTCCTGACTTTAGTAGAACTCCTTATGCTCACACCCTAGAAAATGAGGACCTTAAAACAGCCCTGACAACAACGAAAATCCATAGGGCCATCAGATGAGCTCTGACTCAAGAAACACTGTGGATGGATGGGCTCCCCATAGAATTTTATAAAGCTTATGAGTTCCATAAAGCCCCCAGGCTATTGGAGCTATACCAAATAGTGCATGAGGAGGGCAGACTCCTGCCGTCCCTCTGAAAATCCTTTTTAATTCCACTTCTTAAGCTGGGGAAGGACCCCATGGAGCTCACCTTCTACTGACCATTATCTATCCTGGGTTTAGACTGATCGATTATGCGAACACATGACATGTCTGGTGCATCCTGACCAGAACAGGTTTAAATGTTGAATATACGTCGCCTTCGTAGGGTGATGGAGCTCTCTTCTGTTCAGTGTCTGTTCATTAAATGCCTGGTGTTTGACCTGGAGAAAGCATTTGATATAGTGTGCTGGGACTATTTATTCTTGAACCTGATCACTTTTAGCATCACAGTGCAACTACAGGAATTATTACGTCTTTCATACACTGAACCAACAGCTGGAGTAAAGATCGGCCAGTGCGTTTCCCCTCCTTTCTGGGCGAGCAGGCCTTAGCTATGGAGCGGGTAGCTCAATGGCTGCGACAAAATGGACAACAGTGGGGCATCCTGGTAGAATCCAGGAGAAATGCACACAGATTCACTTTATGTCAAGGACGTATGGGGTGGCATTGCACAAATCCAGGCTATTTTGCAGGAACTCAGAGCAGCGCCTGGTCTGGACATGAACTGGGATAAGTTGTGCCTGCACCCATTGAGCCTGAATTACCCTCAGCAATATTTTACTTTAGATGACCCACCGCTCCAATGGGAGCCCCACACCATTCAAAATCTTGGAATCAATATACAGTATATCATACCACTGAGGACTTGACTGATGGCAACCTCACTAATGCTATAGCATCATTGAAGCCTCAGATGTTTTTTTTGGAGTACACTGCCTCTCACGGTGCACGGTATGGTGTCCAGGTCTAAAATGGTAATGCTGCCTGGCTTACTTTAATATTTTACCAATCTGCCAGTATGTATCCAAGGTTGGCCTTTCATGCCTTGCATTCAGGTCTAGGGAGCTTCATCTGGAACAAGGGCAGTCACTGACGAGAATCTTGCAAACTACAGCTGCCCGCCAGTTAGGGAGGCCTGGGGACACCAAATTGTGAGCATTATTACTTGGAGGCATAATTAGAGTGGCCAGCACGCTAGCTAGCAGGGCGTCATAAGGTTGAACTGGGATTCTCTGCTGAGACCTGAGGATGGGGTGTGATTAACCAGCTCTTTATTCCGAAAACACAACTACAGAGAGGGATGGAGGGTTACTACGAATTGCTTATGAAAGCTTCCCCTGTAGCTTGTGGCTGATGCCACAACTTCCCCACTTGCTCGTCTGAAATCTCTTTAAACTCCATATCCTTGTTCAGTGGCATGTTGGGGGAGGCAGGGTTGAACACCTGGAAAGAGGCAGAGGTGGGCATGCTGAGCAAATTGTTTCAGTTATTTTATTTTTTAATCTGTTATGCTCTTCATATTTAGTATTGTGCATGAGAATCATTTTGGAATAATTTTGTGATGCTGTATTTGAAATGATTTCATCCTGTGCCTACTTAGGCTGTGGGTTGTTATAAAACAGTGACATGGGGGGTGATAATTTGTTTATGTTTGGCAGGAGTAGCCCCCTGGGGTCACTGGTAGTACACTACATGTTCTATTATCCTCAGGAGAGTCACTCTTGCCCACTTGAGCTGGATTTTCATTTTTACATGGAACTATATCACATTGAATGTTGATCAAGTACTAGCTGTCTGGAGACATTATTTCATGTTATGTGTTTGTGTGTGTTACTTTGAAATGGAGAATTAATGCATTATGATGTTGTTTGGACTAATTATTCACATAATTTGTTGATTAATATGTGGATTATGAATATGTGTTCTTTTAAATCGTTGCAGGATTAACAGAATGTTTCAAGATTGTAAAATAGGTTAAAATGGGCGCAGATCTTGCACTCTAGTTTACACAGTGTACACAGTGTAAGCCCACACCTATCATTTGTTTTCTCTGGGTGTCTGTTAACCCCTTCGGTGTGCATGATGGAACAGTTCTGTCATGTGCACTGGTGCTCGTGTGCTGAAGACAGAACCATTCTGTCCTCATCACAGAAGCAAATCCCTCTGCTGTAAGCAGCAGAGGGACTTGGTTTCTCTGAAAAAAGACTCAGGACCTGGGAAAGAGCTTTCCCAGCTCCCAAAGCTGTTTTTGGTTTTCAGTGAAATGATGGGAAGCACGCACAGGCGCTGATGTAACTTTCACTGCCTAGGTGCTCGGGGAGGCTATCTCAGCATGGCAGAGGTATCATTGGAAAGGGGAGATTACCCACCCTCCAATTGTACACTTGCCTAATGGATCCCTGCTTGGGGTTTTCTGCAGGAGGATGATCCCCAAGCAGGGATCCACCCACTAGGTACCAGGGAGGGGGGAACGACCCATTGGGCAAGGGCTTTTGCCCCCCCCATTTCCTGACCCATTCAGTCTTTCTATCTCCCCTGGGGGGTCAGAAAGCTCACTAGGCACCAGGAATTATTCTTTTTTATTACATAGGGTGGGGGCTGCCCAAAATGGGCATGCCAACTCTCCTACATCCTAAACATTAATAACAGTATTTCCACCGCACCCCCACCCCCCGGGAATATTACAATCTGTTCAATAGCACCCTTCCATTTAAAATACAACCTGTGAGATTAGGTCCTTTAAGCAATGATGGACTAATGAGGCTACCACTTGGCACGTATACACCACACTCCAATGCGCAGGCTATGCCAGTAGCTGAAGTACGCACATTTTATAATGAGCTAGTAGTAATATATGGACGAGTCATGCAATTCATGATGTGGACCTTGAACATTTTCCCAGCGAGGGCTGTTCCAGCTGCTCATCAACTGGCCGTTACGGTAATTAATCCACAAACAGTCCACTCAATTATGGGAAACGCACCCACGGTGCAGGAAAAGATTCTATTCTGGATTGCACAAAAAACAAATCAGCTGGAAGTAGTATTTCCCCATATGGGATCTACACTACCATACATGATAGCCTGACTCTTGCCAATTTACCAGAAGTGTTAAAACAAATTCAAAATGAACATGAGGCTGCCCCGGCCCTGAATTTGGGGATAAAATTGATGCACATTTTTGACACAGTGTCCTCAATTATTTTAAGTAACATCAAAGGAGAAGCAGCAGCGCTGGCCATTTGCCAATGGCTCCGGAAGGTCCCTCAACAGGAACAGGAGTGTGAGCTCACAAAGATTATTTCTGACACCTATACTAGTATAGGACAGAATAGTCTGGGGCCAGACCAACTAAACCACAAATGCAAAGTACTACTCCGAAGGAAGGTACCAAACAAGCACAAAAGGGTTTTAAAAGGTGCTTGGATAAACAAAAACCAAATAAAGTCAGAAGAAGTCAGAGAGGAGAATTTCCACAATCGGAGACCTCTGAAAAAACATATAGGCCCGTATTTATACTTTTTGACGCTAAACTGCGCTAACGCAGTTTAGCGGCAAAAATTTTTGCGCCGGCTAACGCCATTCTGAAGCACCATGCGGGCGCCGTATTTATTGAATGGCGTTAGCCGGCGCTAGCAGACCGGCGCTGCCTGGTGTGCGTGGAAAAAAACCACGTACACCAGGCAGCGCCGGCGTAGGGAAAAATGGCGTTAGGGCGTCTTAAAAATGGTGCAAGTCAGGTTGACGCAAAAAAATCGCCTCCACCCGATTTGTGCCATTTTTAACGACGCCCAGACGCCATTTACATGACTCCTGTTTTAGTAAAGACAGGAGTCATGCCCCCTTGCCCAATGGCCATGCCCAGGGGACTTATGTCCCCTGGGCATGGTCATTGGGCATTGTGGCATGTAGGGGGGCACAAATCAGGCCCCCTATGCCAAAAGAAAAATATTAAAAACATATATATATACTTACCTGAACTTACCTGAATGTCCCTGGGGTGGGTTCCTCCATCCTTGGGTGTCCTCCTGGGGTGGGCAAGGGTGGCAGGGGGGGTCCCTGGGGGCATGGGAGGGCAGCTGTGGGCTCATTTTGAGCCCACAGGTCCCTTAACGCCTGCCCTGACCCAGGCGTTAAAAAGAGGCGCAAATGCGAGGTTTTTTGCCCCGCCCACTCCCGGGTGTGATTTTTGCCCGGGAGTATAAATACGACGCATTTGCGTCGCTGTCATTTTTTGGGACGGGAACGCCTACCTTGCATCTCATTAACGCAAGGAAGGCGTTCACGCAAAAAAATGACGCTCTTTACTCATACTTTGGCGCTAGACGCGTCTAACGCCAAAGTATAAATATGGTGTTAGTTTTGCGCCGAATTTGCATTAAAAAAAACGACGCAAATTTGGCGCAAACGGAGTATAAATATGCCCCATAATATATATCCGAAATAGAGAAAATTTGAAAACTCCTGATAGATACTAATATACTATCCCTCAATTTCCTTTAAGGACACACCAGACAAACAGAGTGAGAGAGTGGGATGGTCTGAAAAGTGAAGTGACTACACAAAGAACTTGCAATGTTTCTCAGAAGCTTACGTTAAAAAAGAGGGCGAAACCCCTTAGCAGAAACCCCAATTTAAAAAGATAATGGTTGCTGTAATTAAGGTAAAAATGCCAGTCATGCTGAGAACACTGTTGAAGAACAGGACTTGGAGGTACGTGGCTCTCTGAGTTTCTTTTTCAAATAAATTGTTGTTTTATCTTTTTAGCTGCTTTTTAACTAATTAATGGTTTTGGTGTTTTTGGGATCACTTTTTCAGGGGCATAACAATTTTGGGGCAGTTTTCTTCTTTGTTTAGGAGCTGCCATTTCCCATTTCCAGTGATACGGCTGTCTCCATTTTTACTTCCCACTTTTGGTCTCAGAAGGCCATTTTCGGCTGCCATTTTGGTTAGCGGTCTAGCCGCTAGCGCACTCGGTCTCTGGCTTCCACTGATGTGGGATTTAAAGCCTGCTGTTCGCTGGCCGTGCAGCGGGCGCGCAACTGGCGCGCCAGAGAGGCAAGTCCGTCTGCGCCCGTCCACACCCAGATGAGCCCAGAGCCCAGAAATGCTGCTCCTCTGGAAATTGAGGCACCTACTCACCCCCTTATATCACCATCTGCACTAAAAGCTCCTATGACCGGTGAGTGTCCATCTAATGCCCTTGGCGCTTGTAATCTTTCAATATCCCCTATTTGCCCTGGGAAGCCCATTAATTCCCCTCCTCCCATGAACTCTTCTCAGCAATTGGGCAGAATGTTCCTGCTTAACTGTCGCTCTCTACCAGCCCACTCTTTACATATTCATACACTATTAGCAGATCTCCAACCTGACACACTTTTCCTTACCGAAACGTGGCTGACAGATTATTCACCTGTCAATATTTGTCGAACTTTACTATCTACTTATTCTATAATTCAGGTAGATAGACCACTCATAAGGGGGGGTGGTATTGCTATAATTTATAAGACGGCAATTAAATGTGTTGCTTCATCATTGAATATCGCAGGGTGTGAGAGCATGACTTTTACCTTATATTTATCGCCTACTTTCACTTTCTCGGGTATTCTTCTTTATCGTCCCCCAGGTTCTTGTGTCAATTTCTTAGAATCCTTACCTGATGCTGCAGCCAGTCTCATTTGTAAATCTCCCTATTTGACTATTCTCGGAGACTTCAACATTTACTCCGAGAATGCAGACTGTCCTGCTGCCAAATCCTACTAGCCTCTCTAACATCCTTGAATCTGGTACAATATTCTACTGCTCCCACTCACCTTAAAGGTCACACTATTGATCTTATTTTTAGTAACGCCCCTGATTTCAGGACTTTTACTCCTAAGCCCCTGACCTGGACAGATCATTATCTCATGTCTTTCTCTCTCTCACACAACCACACCTTGAATGCTTATACTAAGACTAAAACAGTGGGACGTATGTGGTCCAAGTTAGTCCCCACAGAGTGGCACAAAGCGCCCTGTACTTCCCCTCATTCATCGTTGATTACTGCAGAGTCATTTAACAATTGGATCTTTACTTCTTTAGACTCTGTTCTACCTATTAACACCAGACTAAAGAAGTCCACTCATAAATCTAACCCATGGTCCTCACCTTTTCTGCTACAACTTAAAAAAAATGGGAAAAAACTTGAACGAATCTGGAGAAAGAACTATAGTCTTTCTTCTAAAGAAGCCAATAGGCAGGCTATTAGATATTATCATCAGAATATTAAAACAGCTCAGGCAACATACTATAACACAAAAATAGAAGAATCTTCTAACTCCCATAAAGCAATTTTTCAGATTTTCAAGGAATTGACGCTGGCTCCCCAAACCGACGCCCCTATAGAGGCATTTATTAAACAGAGTAACTCATTTGCCACCCATTTTCGTGATAAAATTATCAAAATATATTCTTCATTCTCCTCTGCCTGTTCTTTAGAATCTATGGACCTCCAGTTAACTGATGTGTGGTCCCATGTACTATTTTAAGTGATTTCTGTTAGTTAACCTTCTTCGTACCATCAATTCTGGCTCCCCTCTTGATCCGACCCCTCCTTCCATCTTGCTATTGGCCTCAGATATTATTGTTCTTCCACTGATTTTTTTTTTAAATCACTCCTTATCCTCAGGCACTCTGCCTCTGTCTTTTAAACATGCCATTATTAAACCCCTCCTTAAAATACCCAAATTGGATCCCGTTTTGCTAGGTAACTATAGGCCAATTCCTCTCCTCCCCATTTTAGCAAAAATCCTGGAAAAACATGTCAACTGTCAACTGACAAGTTATCTGGAGAACCAGAAACTCTTGGACTCCTCTCAGATGGGTTTCGGAGCCCAGCACAGTTCTGAGTCTGCTCTTTTAGCAGTCACTGAATCTTCAAGGCAACTTCTGGATCAAGGTGGCCATGCAGATATTATATTACTTGATCTAAGTGCAGCATTTGATACTGTTGACCACAATCTCATCTCTTACAGACTCTCTAAGATGGGGATAGGAGGCACTGCTCTGTCGTGGTTTTCCTCACAGGAAGATCTTTTCAAGTCTTAGATCGCTCTTTTTTCTCCGACATTTACCCTCTAACCTGTGGAGTCCCTCAGGGTTCTTCTCTGAGTCCGACTCTATTTAATGTCTATTTATCCTCTTTGGCGAAGGTGGTCTCCCCCTATAATCTTTCTGTGGTTACCTATGCTGACAATACTCAGCTAGTGGTATCTCTCTCTAGTACTGGGCAGTCCTCCTCCGTCAGTTTTTCTGGCTGTTTGGCAGACATTGCTAACTGTATGAACTTATCCAAACTGAAATTTAATGATGGAAAAGCCGAAGTTATGATTGTAGGTAATGGCCCTTCCGCTTTTCCTCTAACTTCCTATTCAGAGGCTTTTAGTAGCCTCCCTCCTCCTAAGACTCACATCAAGAGGCTTGGTTTTTGGCTTACTCTGGAAATCCAGACGGAGCCCCGTCTTACTATGGAAATCCAGTCCAAAAAGCTCTCATCTATGTGCTTTGGCCTTTTGAGATATCTTAGGAAGATCTTGAATCTTCTGCCACCCAGAGCTAAAAGAATCCTTGTTCAGGCACTGATTATTTCTCGCTTTGATTATGGCAACTCTCTGTTCCTTAGTTCTCCAGACTAAATGATAAGGAAACTTCAAGTTGTGCAGAATGCCACAGCTAGACTGCTTACCAATCTATCTAGGCAACTGTCTGCTAAACCAGCGCTCGCAAAACTCCATTGGCTGCCTATCAAAACAACGTATCCAATTTAAATCCTTATGCCTTGTTCATAAAGCCCTACATGACAGGGCCCCTTTTTTCTCAGACATTCTTTCTCCATCTACACTCCTGCCAGACTTTTGCGTTCATCCACGTCCCGGCAAGTTCTCATAGCATGATTCAAGAAATCTTGGGGAGGTAACTCCTTTACTGTGAAAGCTGCTCAGCTATGGAACTCTCTTTCTCTAGAGCTTCGACACAAGTCTTCCGAGTGCTTATTTAGGAAGAAATAAAAAACTATCCTTTTTGCTGGCAATTCTTTGACTTAACTCTCCTTTTTTCTGCTCTTTCTTGGAGCCCTCACGTACCTCAGCACTGGGACACGCTAGGGTAGCTACGCGCTTTACAAACTCATAAACTCAAACTCAAACTTGGACAGTGACTCTGCTAGACAGCACAGCAGAAGTCACAATTTATCACCAGAATCTTATAGATCATCTGGATGTGACAGCAACTAACAACTTTCTCGACATAGAGACAAGGGACATGTGCGTTTCCCCACCCGACAGGGTTCATAAATTAAATTTCCAAAGAGAGGGAGAATTAGAGCGCACTACTGAAGTAATGTTCTGGGAAAATTAAAACAGTTTTTAAATTCTTTTTTAATTTTTTGGAAAAAAAATATAAGCAGCACATTGACTCCATCAAAGAAATAAAAATCACCAAATGGCAGAAATATCATAGACAATGGGAACCTCCTAATCACCGCTGAAAACCATCCCAGTTACATTTTTGCACTTGTGCCTATTTAATGCATAACCCAATTCATCCAGGGTACCAAGCTCCTGCGTCAATCCCAGAATGGCATCCAAATCTCCTTACCCTTCCTAAGCGCCCTATGGCCTCTCTTCTCATAAAAAGCTCTTTCAAGATTGAAATTAGCCAGGAGTCGGGAGAACCATTGCTGGAAGGTGGGGGGATCATTATTGAGCCAACTAGACGCTATACATAGGTGAGCCACAACCATGGCTATAAATATAAATCTATGTGCTTCAGCAGGTACCCTGTCATCACCAATTCCCAACAGAATAAGACATGGGGTCATATATAAATCAAGTTTAATTCACATGCAAGAACTTTGCAATCTCCCCCCAAAAATGTTTAAGGTCCCCACACTAACCAAACACGTGTGAGGTATCAGCCTTTAAATATTGACACCTGGGACAATAAATACCATCAGTCGTACCCCAAATGGCAATTTTCTGGGGAGTATGGTACAGATTGAAAATAGTCTTATAATGTTGTACCTGTAAATTTGCGGACATTAAGACCGAGCACCCAAGATCCAGTGAGTCAGAGAAAGCCTTTTCTGATGTCCCTAACACATCATGCCACAATATTTACCTTTGTCATCCGTCATGTAAGTACTCAGATATCCATAAAACTGGCTGATAGAGTAAGATCCCCCACTAACAAGATAATCTAGCAATTCACACTTCTGAAAACCACTGATCTCACCCACCTTTCGACTTAAGAAGTCCCTCAACTCTAAGCATTCACAAAAAATTCCTTACAAGGAATCCCAAAATTGTCCTGTAATGTTGAAAAAGAGACAATTCCATCAGGAGTTAAAAAGTCCCCCAGTCTCCCAATTCCAGCACCCGCCCAGTATGTTATTAGGTATCCCCTAAAAATCTATGGTAAAAGTGGATTGTTTCAGATTAGTATATAAAATGATAGCGTCCCAACCCCAGCTTCTTACAGATTAGAGCTCAAACATGGTAGACACTGTGTAATGTCTTAAACCAGACTTTCTTGTAATAACTGGGTCCCACCTGTCTCAACAGACTCCCTCTGGCCACATTCCCCAGCAGAAGCTTGTATATAAAGGGAATATATTGCGGCCGACTGACTCCTTAATAAGAGGCCTCATATACTGTAATGCTGCGGCCCAATAGTAATGTTTGAAATCTGGAACAGCCCAGCCACCTCGCTCCTTGGGTAAAGTGAAATAGATCAGCACTCATTAAGGCTTAGTATAGGCCCATATAAACTGAGTTGCCACTTTTCATAGCCTGGAACCAACAGTTTTTAAATTCGAGTGGGAGTGCTTGAAACAAGTAAAGTAGTTTGAGCAACAAGATCATCTTGATGATACTACACCACCCCATAATGGAAAAAAGCAGGTTGTTCAGCTTCTTTAAGTCACCACCTGCCTGTTTCGATAACGGAGCCAGATTCATTTCGAGCAACTTATCAAGGTCTGCTGTAATATTTGCACGGAGATAGGTTGCTTCCTTAGTTACCCTCCCGTAGTTCAATCTGATTGAATGATTACATACCACTTGGGTATTACTCTGATTCAATAAATAGCCCGAAAACTGTCTGAATGCCTGTGCCACTTCTTCTATCGGGACTAATGCTTCTGTTGGTCCAGGGTTAACCACATCGATGTCATCAGCATGAGCCAGAAATTTGGTATTCCAACTGTGGAACTGCATTGGGGCTATCTTTGGAGCTGCTATGATTTTTCGAATAAATCGATCAATATATATTGCGAATAGCGACAGGGAGCAGGGACAGCTCTGCCTAGTCCCTCTTTGAATTCGTATCATACTGGACTGTACCCCTTCAACAAGCACCCTGGCAACTGAGTTTTGGTATAAGGCCTGCAAGGCCCTGATATATCCAGCACCGATACCATACCACCCCATGGTATGCCACAAGTAGGCCAAGTGACCCTGTCAAAGGCCTTTTCTGCATCATGTAGAATTGAGGCCTTGGGGGATTCTGACACTGTCACTGCATCAAAAATGGTTATCACACAGTGGATATGATCTGTGGTATCCCTCCCTGGGATGAAGCCATGCTGTCACATCATCACTAACTTTCTGATGATAGAGCTCAGCGGCGTTTTGATCAGAGTTTGGTATCACTATTGATGAGCGTAACAGGACAGTATAACCAGGGATTATCTGGTGGCTTACCCTTCTTGGGAAAAACTATGATATTAGCAGAAACCCAAGAGTCCGGTGGGGCACAGCCATTCTGTATCTGACAGAAAGTAAACAATAACCCCGATTGTAAATCAGAGAGAAAAGTTTTATAGACTTCTAGCAGAATTTTATCTATCCCCACTGCCATTCCCGAAGGAAGTTCCTTAATAGCTGCCTGTAGCTCCTCCAATGAGATGGGCCCCTCCAGTGATTGCTAGTCTGCTTCCCCCCAGGATCTCAAAAGAAATTGATTCTAAAATGTCACTTAAATCTGTCACCGGAATTCTGCCCCTGCGTCATCCATATTATACAACCGCTCATAGAAGCCCCAAAACACCTCTCTAATGTCATCAGTAACCCTGTTCCCACTTGGATTCCACAATTCAAAAATCTCTGCATGAGAGGCCCTTTGCCTGGCACGAACAGCCAACTGGTTCCCCATGTGTTCTCCATACTCGTAGCTCGCTGTTCTCCAAACCAAAAATGTGGCTGCGGCAAGCTTGCTTCAAATATCCACAATTGCTGCCTTTGCCAACTGTGATATTTTATTGGCAGAAAAAGATTGGCCACCTGAATTTGTCTGTAAGCTCCCACATGGGGAAAATAAAATGTTGCCTTCTTTCTCTGTTCTGGTTCCAGGCGAGGTAAAGAAAGCCTATGGTGCCGATTGGGCTCTTGTGCAGGTTCCCGCATTGTACCGCAATCACGTGGGGTGGGATAAGGAATCACCCTACCATGTAATACCAATGAGATCTTCACCACAGCCTCAACCTCAGTATCCTATTAAACACAAGGCTAAAGCTACAGTGAGAGAGATTCTCACACAACTTGAATACCAGTGATTAACTGAATCCTTTGTCTCTGCAATGAACAACCTGTTATTACCCGTTGTCATACCAGATCATTCATATAGAATAGCCTTAGATTACAGACATTTAAACATTCACACACCCATCTATGCAATACAAAACATACACAACACAGCACTAATTAACAACATAGTGCACAGAAAATACCCAAAAACTTTGGATATTTCCAAAACATTTTCCTGCCAATATCTAGTGCCCTAAAGTCAGGATCTTAGCGCCTTTAGCTCATTAGGCTTGCAGCAGCATTTTTACCTCAAGGGTGTAAGAAAAGCCCTGGGTTGTTTTTAGTCCGAGTAACATCAATACTAGATGAGATTGATCCTGAGGCGATGCCTTATGTGGATGATATTTATCTCACAGATGATGACCTCAACATATATCTGTCCTGGGTGGATTGGATTGTGTTAGGATTTGTCACCCAGGGCTACATATTTAATTTGAAGAAAAATACAATTAACTTCATAAGTGGGATACAAACTATGAGATGAAGGCAGGATCCTGGCCCGCACTTTATAGAAAAATACGCTCAACTTCAGCCTACAAAATACCCTTAAGAAACTGCAGTCATGGCTGGGTTTTTAAACTTTGGCAGAAAACACATGCCTGATTATGCACTATGCATAAAACAACTCTATATTTTAATTTGTCCAGATTTAAAAAAAAAAAAGTCTTGACAATAGAATACACATGCATTCTCAGATAATTGCGGCAGGACATGCTAGAAGCCAACTTTTTACAAACACGTGACAACAAAACTTGCTAATCAGAATAATTGCTGGTGCCTTCAGCTCCACCTATGTCACATTCAATGAAGGTGACACAGTACCGATAGCAAACAAATCACATTTGAATTCAAATGCAGAACAACTTTTTGCACCAACAGAAAAAATACTGATGGCTGTTCAAATGGCCGTCATCAAGGAGAGGCCACTTGCTCAATTGAAACGCATTCGAGGCAGTCACCAAAGCCAGCATTCCAAATACAAAAGAATTACATCCATGTTGGATTCAATGGGCCACCTCCCCGACCTCCAATGATGTAGATTACATCTTTGACCGAAAAATTCAGACCCCAAAATTCCTCTAATATGAAAAGGAGTACTCATACTCATTAATATATTACATTAGACCAATACCAAACCCAGTGCAGCAGCGCTTTCTTTGCGCCACTTAGCGCCCACCCTTACCACCACCCTTGGGTGCACCATGTTTAAAATATGGCGCACCATGGCGCAAGGTAGGAGGCAATAGTGTCATTTTAGTTACGCTATTGATGTACTCTCCAGAAGTAGCGCCAAAATATGCACTTAGATTTCCTTGCAACATTTTTTCGGCCCCCCTAACAGGGGAACACCCTCCTTGCATATATTATGCCTGGCGCAGGCATAATGTGGGGCAAGGGTTTACAAAGTGGCGCAGTGCATGCAGTGCACTACTTTGTAAATATGGCGTGGCGAAAATGCCACTTTAGCGCTGCCTTAGTGTAAAAAAATATGCTATGGTGGAGCTAAGGTGGCGCTAAGGGCTCTTAAATCTGCCCTTAAACAAGAATGCTTAGCCGCATGTGCTGTTGTAAGTGGACTGATGAGGAATGGTAGATTCCACTCCCAAAATACCTACACGCAGACCCTTGGGGCTGCACTGCACACTTGGCAGAGTTTAAGGCTCTTGACCTGGCACTGAAACATAGGGATCCTGATCAACCAGCACTTATTGTGAAGGATTTGTATTATTGTGTCCAGTCCTATAATGACTACTTAAATCACTGGCATCTGAATGGCTTCAGAGATTCCAAAGGGAACACCATCAAACACAGAAACGTGTAGGGGAGGGTAGCTGACCTTTGAGACAGACTACCAAAATCTCATGTGGTACATACATTGGGCCATCAACATGTAGGAGTACACATTGTAGGAAACACATTGGCTGCTGATGCTGTCAAATCTGCTTTAGCTATGGCTTCTGTTGCAGCAATAACTCACTCAGAGATGAGGTTGAATAATGAGACACTGGCTGCTGTGAAAGCTTCCGGTAACCGAGAGCCTTTACCAAAAGCATTCCCTGCAAAATATTCCTACCATCTCAGTGCCCAGAACATTGAATTTGCAACCATTCCAAGGGTAGGCGATCACATGATCTCCAACAAAGACCAGAGAACAGATCTCATCAAAGCAGAGCATGATGGTGATGCTTCTGCTCAGGCAGTTGTGGCAGCTACAATATCACTTTTACAAAAACGCTTTTGGTGGCCAGGTATTAACAAGCAGACTAAACAATATGTCTGTTGCTGTGACACTTACCAGCAAATTAAAGGATCCACCATTAAACACCCACTGCACACATCCCTTCTAATTTCCAACATGCCACTACAATGTGTATACTTGGACCATTGTTGTCCCATACAAACTGATGGTGCATACAAATACATCTTAGTCACTGTTATTATTTTTTGTTCCAGACTCCTGTGCATATGGCCACAATGGTCGGCTGGTGCTCGGACTGTTATTAAAGATTTGCTAGTCTTTATCAGTACATATGCAGTTGCAACATTCCACTCAGACCAAGGCCCTGCCTTTGATTCTTGGGCATTCAGGGATACCATGGGCATGATGGGTGTTCAACTCCATTATTTCTCCCCCTATCATCCTGAGGGAAACAGTGTTGTGGAAAGGAAGTACCAAAACTTAAAACATTCCTTAACAGCAAGAGTTATATATGTTCTGGCAGCAGTTGGCTTCATTACCTATGTGGGGTCCAGAGAGCACTAAATAATCTGGCCAAAAGGTCCTTAGGACACCACACCTCATATGAGGTCCTTTTTGGGATACCTATATCTGTCCCTGATCTTGATGGTTCAGGCGCGGTGGTGTCAGACATATTGTTTGACATAAATGAATGTGTTGCTATTTTACAGTCACTACAGCAATTTCATGATGAGGATTCATCTGCCTGTGCCGCCACCTTGGGAATAAGTGATATGTTAGCAACATCTACAGGCCTGATTCCTAAAGTGGGGGATCTAGTACATGAAAAGATTGCTATGAAAAAAAGGTGTTTGGCCCAGCCTACAGAGCACCAACTCCATTCCTGGGAATACACAGTACCAGAACTGATACCATGCTGCTGCTGCCTGGTTTCAGAAAGAACAGATTTGTTTCTATTAACAACGTCAAATTGCACCATGTGGCTGATCTTGCACAGTAGACCAAGAGGATTCAGTCGCCTACAGTGTAGAGGTGCTGCCGCACCAAATCCAGTAGTCTTGTTGGTGTACGAGAGTCCACATGACACCATTTTCTTACTCGCAATGCCCTGCAAACCTCAAAAGTTGACAAAAAACATAGGTTTTTCCTCACATTTCTGTGATGGAAACTTCCAGAATCTGCAGGAATCTACAAAAGTCTTATCACCCAACATTGTCCCTCTTCTGCAGATAAAAATGCTGTGCCACTTGTGTGGTTGGGCCTAGTGTGAGCGACAGGAATGGATACAACCAATGTCAATAGTAGTCCCCACGCAGGGGCTCCCATTGTCCTTGGTTTGATAAGTTACTGTCACTGGCACTAGGCCCAGCTACACAAGTGGTGCAGCATTTTTATTGGCACAAGTGGGTCAGTGCTGGGTGGTAGGCATTTTGTGGATTCCATGGATTTCAGAAATTTCCATCAGAGAAATGTAAGGAAAAAGCTTTGATTTCAGGCAAAGTTCGAGGTTTGGAAGGGAACTGTGGGTAAAAAAAAAAAACACATGGGATCCATGCAAGTCACCCTTCCCCCGGATTTCTCTAGGTGTCTAGTTTTAAAACATGTACAGGTTTGCTAGTTTTCCCTTGGTGCTGGCTGAGCTAGGCCCTAAAAACTACAGTTACCCAGTTTGCCAAGAACGGGTCAATTTTGTGTGGAAAAGAATTGTGTATCCATGTTGCATTTTGGGCCTTTTCCTGTTGCAGTCACTAGGCCTACACACATAAGCGAGGTACCATTTTCATCTGAAGATGTAGGAGAATATTGAGTGGAAGGATGTTTCTACCTCTGTGCAGATTCCAGAACTGTCCTTCATAGAAATATGAGGATTTTTTTTGTTTTTTTTGTTAGAGTTTGAGGTTTGCAAGAGATTCTGTGTAAAACAACCTGGTGAGAGCTGCACAAGTCACCCCATCCTGGATTCCCCTAGGTGTCTAGTTTTGAGAAATGTACAGGTTTCCTAGGTTTCCTAGGTGCCAACTGAGGTAGGGCCCAAAAACCACAGCTACCCACTTTACAAAAAATTGATCCGATTTGTGTAGAAAGTTTTGTGTGTATCCATGTTGCGTTTTTTGCCATTTCCTGCTGCGGGCAGTAAGCCTAAACACACACAAGTGAGGTACCATTTTCATCAGAAGACGTAGGAGAATTCTGGGTGGAAGAATGTTTGTGACCCTATGCAGATTCCAGAACTTTCCATCACACAAATGTGAGGAAAATGTGTTTTTTAGTCAAAGTTTGAGGTCTGCAAGAGATTCTGTGTAAAACAACCTGGTGAGAGTTGCACAAGTCACCCCATCCTTGATTCCCCTAGGTGCCCAGTTTTTAAAAACATACAGGTTTGCTGGGTTTCCCTAGGTTCCTGCTGAGGTACTGCCCAAAAACCACAGCAAACCCACTTTGCAAAAAACGGGTCAGTTTTACATTGAAAAATCTGATGTATTCATGGTGTGTTTTTGGCCACCAGGCCTAACCACACGTGAGGTACCATTTAGATCAGAAGACTTAGGAGAATGCTAGGTGGAAGGAAATGTGTGGCTCTGTGCAGATTCCAGAACTTTCCATCACAGACATTTGAGAAAAATTTGTTTTTTTAGTTTGGGGTTTGCAAGGGATTCTGGGTATAACATACTGGTGAGAGCCGCACGCGTCACCCCACCCTAGATTCCTCTAGGTGTCTAGTTTTCAGAAATGCACAGACTTCTTAGGTTTCCCGACGTGCAAGCTGAGGTAGGGCCCAAAAACCACGGCAACACACTCTGCAAAAAACTGGTCAGTTTTGGGATGAAATATTTGATGTATCCATGTTGTGTTTGGGCCGTTTGCTGTCCTGGGCACCAGGCCTACCCACACAAGTGAGGTGCCACTTTTATTGGGATACTTGGGGGAACACAGAATAGTAGAACAAGGGTCATAACTAATTGTATTTTTCGGCATTTGCACCTTTCAAATTAAAGACAATGGGGGTTATTACAACTTTGGAGGTGGTGTTAATCCGTCCCAAAAGTGACGGTAAAGTGACGGATATACCACCAGCCGTATTACGAGTCCATTATATCCTATGGAACTCGTAATACGGCTGGTGGTATATCCGTCACTTTACCGTCACTTTTGGGACGGAATACACCTCCTCCAAAGTTGTAATAACCCCCAATGTGTAAAAAAGAAGTTATTTTGAGAAATATTCTCTAATTCACATTCTAGTGTGGGTACCCAAAATATCAGAGATGTGCAAATAACCTCTGATTCTAAACTCTATAGCTTGTGCCCATTTCGGAAATACATTGGTGTCCCTGAAACCTAGTTTTCACTATTTATATTTTACCATCTGAAGTACTGCATTCTTGGTACACAATAAAAGCCATTGCAAGGTGCAGCTCAGTTATTGGCTCTGGACTCCTCAGGTTCTTGGTGAACCGATAAGCCATATATATCCCTGCAATCAGTAGGCCCAGATGATGTAACAGTGTATTGTTTTTGGAAATCTGCCGTACTTAGTAAAAGTTACAGATGAAAACAGAAACAAATGGCTGTTTTTTTCATTTCACCTCAATTTCAATATTTTTTATTTCAACTCATACTTTCTATGGGAAAACTTTGAAGGAGCTAAACAAATTACCTCTTGACAAATTCAGAATTTCATCTGCTCTTCAGAAATGTACAGCTTTCCATGATCCAACAGTGGGTTCAAACCTATTTCACCCACTAACTGGAAGGAGGCTGAAAGCACAACAAATAGCAAAAATGGACTATGCCAAGTAAAATGCCAAAACTATGTTGAAAAATTAGTTTTTCTGATTCACGCCCTCCTGTTCCTGAAAGCTGGGAAGATGGTGATTTTAGCACCATAAACCCTTTGTTGCTACTTTGTGGGAAAAAACAGGCACTTTCTTCTGCAGCACTTTTTCCCATTTTCCCCCAAAACTCAAAACTTAGCTATATTTTGCCCATTTTCTCAACCCCCTCCAGGTGAATCCACAAACCCTGGGTATTTTTAGAATCCCCAGGATGTTGTCAAAAAAGGACACACATTTAGCATGGATAGCTTATGTGAACAAAAAGGTAAGGGGGCCTAAGAGAGAACTACCCCAAGTAGCCAAAAAAAGCCTAGCAGTGAAGGGGTTAATTTAGTGATTTAGATTTTGGCAGATGGGGTTACTCCATCACAAACCTGATGGATATGCCTCCCACCATATTATGGTCTCATTATATCCTATGGGAATCGTAATACGGTGGATGGAATGTCTGTCGCATTTCTGACGGAGTAACCCATCCAGCAAACTCTAAATCAGGGCCTTAGTCATTTAGGGCCTAATTATGAATTCGGCGAATGGGATGACCCATCTGCCAAACTTCAGATGAGGAGGTTGCCACAGTACTGGCAACATCCCCGCCGGGCCCATTAAAACTTTCCAGCTAGGCTGACAGTTGGAAGCCAAGGTTTCCACCCATCAGCCCAGTGGGAAAGTGGCAGCAGCATTGTCGCTGGCTCGTAATAGAGCCAGAAGCAATGCTGCCGCTAGCAGGTTGCACCAGCACCCTTGCAATGCTCACTGTATTCACAGCACACAGTGAGCATTGCAAGGATGATGGGCAGGGGAACACCTGCAATGCCCATGCCAAGTGCATAGGCAGGGCAGGGCCCCCTGCACATGTACTCTGCCAGCCTTTTCCTGGCGATGAAACTGCCATGAAAAGGCTGGCGGAGAACCAGGTCGTAATCAGTGGGGCGGGTCTGAGTTCAGTGCTGCCCTGGCTGATTCTGACCTATACTGCCGTCAGCCCATCGGGAACATTGTTTCCGGCAGAGACAGCGATGGTTTGGTGGTCTGATCGACAAACTCTTACTTTGGCAGTTGGACCACCAAACTGGCAGTGGTCTGGACCACCAACGCGAAGCTGGCGGTCTCAAGACCGCCAGCCTCGTAATGAGTCCCATAATATTTAGCAACTAAAATGCATGTATGAAGCTTTAAAATAGTGACTTAAAACAGATGGATTTCCTTGTTATCTTATGTCAAGAACATTTTTCACAGATGGGCGCTATTGAACTATTTAACAATGCTTAAATGTTTAATGCCTCTTCTGAATACTATATAAAGAAACCGTTTTTTTTATATTTTGAGAATGTTCTGGGTTATAGAGAATATCAAAAATCTTCTGTGAAAGTTAATTCAAATATATTGACATCAGTGATTATGGAATGCTAGCTCTATTCTGTAATTAAGTCACAAAATAGATTTTATAATACTCATTTTAGGTTCACTATTGTATATTTTTGATAGGTTTCCTCAAGTGTGTTTTTTGGTCTGCAGAACCTCTGTGTTGTCCTCCCAGAACGCACTTCATTTAATGTATTTTTGTAAATGTTTTAAATAGATTCTAGTAAACGGTTGTCATATCCAATAATAAGCTTTTTAACTATGAGACAATGTACACCTGGACTCTTCCATGTTCAACATCCCTCCTCTAATGCTGTGTGCCTGCCTTTATGAGGAATGATGTCAGAATGAGGAAAATGACATGCTGGTGGATTACCTGTTATCTGTTATACCTAGTGATTATGAACGGCTCACATTGTAAATATTTTGTACTATTAGAGGAAGAATTATACATTTACATTGTTGTAAATGTATGTGTCTTTTTTGTGGCCTAATTAGCTCAATAAAGTATTATGATGATGATAAAAAGATATATCAATTGTTACACCAAATGAAAATTATCAAAATAGTAAAATACATGTTGTTAAATGTATATATACAATTTAAAATCACATAATTAAGCTGTATTTATTTATTAAAAATAAAATTACCAACATATACAAACATAATTAATAACGCATTGCATATATATGTATATCAAATAATGTATTCAGTATGTATTGAAACACTGAAAATTATTTAGATAATACTTTCTTAAATATAAAAACATTTACAATTCTTTCATGAATAACATACACATTTCCAGAATAATAAAAAAGTTCAAACCATAACAAACAACTTAAAACAAAGTAAAATAAAATGCTATAGTGTACTAGGTATTAATTGAATTTCTATAATTATTAACGAAATACTCTATGGGAGATCAGATATAGTATTCTAACCCTTGCCTAGCAAAATTAAGTGAGATTTATTATTATAATTTGAAGCCAACAAACATTGGGAATTCACTTTAATATTAAGGGAGTCTGATTTACTATTCTTCTCCAGTTCCAGAAAAATTGTCAACAGTGTCAACATTGTCAAAGATTGTCAACTATTTTAACTCCAAACCTGTAGACACTGGGTAAATATATAATAAATAGGGGTGCTGAGATTATGTGCTGTAACCCTAGCACTATAAACTTCAATGTTACCGAAATTGGGAAAGGTACATAAATGAAAGGGCTGATATTTACTAGAGTAACAGTAGAAGAAAAATAGTGGTAAGCTCATAGATACCTTGGGTAATAATTACTATTATACTACAGTCACAAAAACACTGGGGGGGAGTGCATAAATTGGAGTGGACACATTTATGATTCTAACTCCATTCTAAATGAAATTGGGAACATTACATAAATTAAGGGGATATTCTAGTACCAGTACTATATAAAATGGAGAATATATATGAAGGAGAGTGAGATTGTAACTTCAGTATGACAAACTTTGAGTTAAATACATACAACAGAGGAGTGAGCTTTAGTATTCTATTTCACATCTAACTAAATTGGGGAAAATGCATAAATACAAAAATGGGGGATTGTGTGATTAACTATTCAAAAATGGAAAACGTGCATAAATGAAAGGGGTGAGATGTACAGTTCTCTAGTTCTACAAAAAAATAGAGAAAGTGTATTCATGTGTCCTGCTTAATTTATTATTCTAACTCCAATTCAAGTAGAATTAGGGAGAGTACTTAAATGAAAGGGTTGAAATTCTCTATTCAACTCTAGTCCTATACACGTTGGAGAAAGCATATCATAAACATAATAGAAATAAATCACAAAACACATGAACTCCAACATTAAAAATAATGTAAATTTAAAGGAATGCAATATTTGTCAAATAAAATCACTGCAAGTATTAAAATATAAAACATATATTTAAAAAATAGAAATAAAAAACTATCCATATAAATGTATCCACCTTCAAATATGGGTATTTTATTACATTGAAAAACAACAAATACTGTACATTATTTTGGACCTGCTTCCATAAAATCATAATATCATCATAAAAATTTAATACCATGTGCCAAATCCCACACAAACCCTAAAATTCATTATATAAAAATGATGTATTCTACACAGTAAGATACGTCACAAATGAGAGAGGGGGAGAATGTGGCAGCCAGCTGGTGGCAGATCGTGGAGTGCTGAGCACCATAGAAACATGTAGGAAGGGTTTTGAAATTACTACTTGCTGATAGGAAGAGAAGAGACCACTATGCACCAGGATTTACTTGCCAAAAGCAGTATTTTGACAAATGTCCCGTCACAGCGGCTGCCACTTCAGTGCCCGCATTGAAGAGCAACCACAGTGGATGTGGCAGCTCAAGAGCAGAACTCAGAGTTCTGGGTGAGGTCTGCACTTAAGTTATGAAGGGGGCAGAGAGCCTCAGCAAGGATTTTCTTCTACAGCAGAGGAAGCAGAAATAGCAGCCCAGCCCAGGCACCCATTATTGGCACAATGGAGCTCAGTTGTGTTACAGGACTGAGACAGGATGAAGCTGGTCCAGCTTTGGATTCAGATCCTGATCCCACACACGGACAGAGGAGGGTGGAGGATGGAAGATGAAAGGGTACGGAGGTGGAGGGTCACTAAGGGAGCTAAAGCAGAAAGTAAGAGGGTAAAAGTCATAAAGATAGTGGGAGAGTCCCTGGAAAGAAAGGCATATATATGCTAAGAAGCACTGGCAAGGGAGTCCCCAAAGTGCCAAAGAGAGAATCACAATTCGGAAAATTTGAAAAATAAATCACCAATATACCTAGTAGCAGTAACTGAGGAAAAGGGGGAGTCTGCCGCTGCCGGTAATAAAAGTGAGATCAAGGATAGAACTAACCTGGGAAAAGGCAGACCTTCCAAAGCTAAAGACGTTTTTATAAACCAGCAAAAAGTTAAAATCAACCCTTCTTTTCAAAGTCCTGTCTAGGACGCATAGAATCAGTGAGCCACAAAGAGAAACAGAGAGATGGTTTCCAGGGGGGTATAGCAGAACAGTTGCTGACCAGTGAGGACTCAATCCTGTATCTGAGTGTGGAAACCGCAGCAATTGGGGCAGAGAATGAATATGGCTAACCATAACATGTATCAAGTTTTAGAAGATAAGGAAGAGATGGAAAGGAGAAAGGTAAACGGCACAGACTATCAGGGTAAATTTTAGAGCAGCGAGCTCCCACCAGATACTAGTGGTGAAACACCTAAAGGGAAAATACAAGCTTGTATACAAGCTTCTACAGGATTTGTAGTTCTAATCATAACAGAGGAGATCTTGATTGCTGTAACAGAACGTATGCTATTGGCTTATGGAAATCAGAAGCCTGTTTGAGATTTCAGAAATAAATCAGAGAGAGATATAAGGGTATGTGATAACCTGGAAAATAAACTAACCTTTCTGGCAACTCGGACCTCTATTCTTGAGGACACAGTGAGGGAATTAAAAAAATCAGTAGAAAAAAAACTAAAAGGACATCGGCTTGTTAAAAGCAAGTGAAGGGGATTGTTATGAGAAACTAGAAACTTTGGAAAACAATCTCAGAAGAAACAATTTGAGAATACTAAATGTCCCAAAGGGAGTGAAAGGGGATGACCAGAAAACATATGTGATGAAGCTAATGAAAACAGGGAGTCAGACAGAGGAAATGCATCAATACATTTTCAGAAACATGCAAATGGTACATCAGGAAAAATCCAAACAGAACCAATCCCAGAAAGATTCTTGTAAACTTTCACACATATGTTATGAGACAGCAAATTGTATCTAACGCTTTGAAAGCAAAAACGGTGAAAGCGGATGTGGTCTTTTTTTAGATCAAATCAGACATCTCATGGGCCACTCTTAACAAACAGTGAGAGTTGGGTAAGAGGTTAGATCCTCTTAGTAAATTAGAAGCCACCACTAAATCAAAATGTCCTGCTACACTCAGAGTTATGCATGGCAACACAATGTATAATGTCAGAGGGCACAAAGATGCCTGTGATTTCATAGACACTATCATATTTATACTCTGTTTGCGCCAGATTTGCTTAATTTTTTTACACAAATCCAGTGCAAACTTAACTCCATATTTATATTTTGGCGCTAGACATGTCTAGCACCAAAATACTGGAGTTAAAGTCATTTTTTGCCTGTGGAAAACTACCTTGCATCATTGAGATGCAAGGTAGGTGTTCCCGGGCAAAAAATGACTCTAAGGCCCTAGTGCCTTATTTATCCTCTCATGCAAAAATCACGCACGGGGAGAGGAGGGGTAAATAAATGGTGCAAAGCTTGCTTTGCACAATTTTTTAATGCCTGGGTCAGGGCAGGCGTCACAGGACCTGTGGGCCTATTTCCATGGTGGAACACCATGGAATAAGCCCACAGGTGCCCTCCTCAGGCTCCAGGGACATCCCCACCCACACCAGAGGGACAGCGGAGGATGGGAGCCCCCATCCCAGGTAAGTATAGGTTAGTACAGGTAAGTATATATTTTCAAAGTGCCATTGGGGGCCCTGAAATGGGCCCACCTACATGGCACTGGGTGCACTGGCCATGCCGATTGGGTGGTGGGCATGGCTCCTGTCTTGGCTAAGACAGGAGCCATGTGGAATGCATGGTTTTGCGTCAGAAAATGACTCTAGGCAGATTACAGTCATTTTTTTCACTCTAACCTGCCTAATGTCATTTTTGGTGCAAAACCTCCTTCTTCCATACCGCCAGCCCAACCCGACTAACGTCTTTTTTTTTTACGCTAGCTTACCCTTTGCACTGGCTTGCACCATTCCATACATATGGTGCCCTGCTGGTGCACAGAAATGGTGCAAGCCAGTGCTAAACTTTTTGGAGCAAAACTGTGTTAGTGTGTTAGTGCGGTTTTGCATCAAAAAAGTATAAATCAGGGCCTATGTGTAAAAATACTGGTGCCAAAGAATACAGAGGGTGGATGAAAATCTAAGTAAACCTAAGTGAAAGTGGGCTAAACAATAATCTTAATGACTGTGGTCTGACTTTTGTTCACTTTTTTTCTTCTCCTTCTCAAAATAGAATTGTCTCCATTTTTACTGTAATTTTCTCCCATGAATCAACACTCCAGTGTGGAGCGCATCCAAAGGGCATTAGCCCCTGAGGAAGTTGGGGAGGGTTTTCCAAGTGTGGGGTGGGGTAGGGGGTAAGGGTAGAGAGGAGGGCACAGGTTGGGGAGAATGTAGGGGAAACATTTTTTAAAACGCCCTCAGATACCTCAGTTTATACCATGTATCACAGCTATTTGCAAAACTCCACTTCCACACAGACATGGAAGGTAGTGACGAGGTAGCCCATATAAAAATATTAGAATGGAACATGAATAGGCTGCGGGTGGAGGGGGGCAAGAAAGATTGCTGCAATATCTCAGAGATTCTGCTGCACAGATCATAATTTTAGAAGAAAATCACTTGACCATGGATGAGTATACAGATGTGTTAAAGTCTAGGAATTGGGTCTAGCAAATGGCCTGCACAAATAAGAGTGTTAGTTTCAAAGGGGTGCCATCTTGATAAAACAAAAACCTAAAAGTATTCATCAATGATAGCAAAACAAATTAGACAGGAAGGTAGATTATTATTAAATTAATTGTATATGATCAAAACTATACTTTAGTTGGTTAGTACGGTCCAAATATAGATGATACTGGCCCCCTAACTGCACAGTTCTCAAGCTTATTAGAATTCCCCTCCCCTGTTGTAATGGCTGGAAATTTAAACGTCATATTGGATAATATCCTAGACAGATCGCTAAAAGTCGGGCTACTGTATCCCCAAAAACACAAACACTAATTGAGAATATGATGAGAAAGATGGGGCTTTGTGATGTACTGAGGGAGAAGGCTGGCTCAAGAAGTAGTTATATTTTTCATTGCAAAAAATATGGATATGATTTGAGGATTGATCTTTTTATAATAGACCAGAGCTTAAGGGGGAGATCCAAGAGTTCAATCATGTGGGGGCACTTATGTCAGCTCATTCCACAACATCCCTAGAGTTTAAACCAGTCAGTAGAGAGGAACTGAGGAGATGGACTTTAGATCGAACAATCCTAATGGATAAAGAGATGGTGAGGATTTTTTCAAATTAACATGGGTACTGCCCTGATGAGCATAATTTGGGACTCTTTTAAGGCCTTTTTGAGAGGGGAAATCACAAGTATATTATCCTTTAAAAGGAAACATACAATAAGAAGATCTATGCACTGCCGTCAGAATTTAGGAGTACAGAAGGGAAATGGGCACATCATCTGTTAGGACCCAATGAAGTAAAAATATTTCAAGACAGGATACAAGAGTTTAGAGGCAAGCTAACTGGCATTGTGGAGGCTAGAGGCAGGGGGAGGTGGGAAGTGAGGAAGATAGTGCACTTCGAGTACAGGAGAAAACTGTGTAAAATTGCCTGTCTGAAATGTAAATCAGATCAAATAAGAAACTTAATTAAGGGCATAACTTGCAATAAGTCCGGAGAGTCCTTAAGTGGCAATAATGAGATTGAAAATGCTTTTAGTAGCTTCTTTGGAGGCTTCTATACAAAAACATTAGCTATAATGAAGGAAGGGGTAAAGTAGTGAGTAGTGGGACTGGAACTAGGCAGACTCAGCAAAGACAATAAGACTCAACTTAGTAGCAGCACTGAAACTGGTGAAAATAAACAGGCAATTAGATATAATAAGTCAGGAAAGGCAGCAGGTCCTGGTGGTCTGCCAGTGGAATTGTATAAAGTCCTATAAGATATTTCACATCTGGTAATGGCAAATCTGTTTAGTGAAATCTTTGAGGCAGGGTCAACCTTGCCCCCTTCTTTGGAATGAGGCAGTGGTCACCATAATTCTTAAGCCTGGGAAAAACCTTCGAGTTGTTAATTCTATAGACCTGTATCACTCCTAAACTATGATTATAAAACCTTTGTAAAGTGCAGTGAGGCTGAATGGAATGCAAGAAAGTCTCCTGCATGAGAATCAAAAGGACCTTTTAGGAGGCAGCACATTACATGAACTAACCCATTGCTTAATTGGTGAGATAGATTTGGCCACCACCCATAAAGTTCCTCTGGCAGTAATAACTTTGGATCTCACAAAAGCATCTGACAATGTGACTTGGACATACCTACAAACTATGTTCAAATATTATAATTTGAGAGATACATTTTGTGGAGCCTTGCACCAGACATATCAAAATTTATGAGCTAGAATATTGGTAAATGGTAACCCTCCTTCAGCTTTAGAGCTATCAAGGGGCACAATATAATGATGCCCGCTATCACCCCTATTATTCAATGTGTATATTGAACCGTTGGCTTCCAAGATAAGAAACAAGAGTGCCATTCCTTCATTTCCCTATAACAGCTGGGTAAAAAAGGTCTCCATATACAGAGATGATGTCATGGTTTATACATCAGACATACGGATTGTGCGACCCATAATTAAACAACTAACATTAGACTTTGGCGAGGTGAATACTTCTAAAGCTGAACTTATGGTTTCCAACTCACTGAAGAGCAATAGCTTGATTAAAGATGAAATGAAACATTTTGGGCTAAAAATCATGCAAGATCTTAATAATTGTCCGAGGTCAATTTTATACGAGTTCTTACAGAGACATGTAAACTGATGAAAGGTTGGTCATGGCTCCCGCTTACCATTTTCGGAAGCTAAAACCCAATTAAGATGATAACAATGACAAAATGTACTTTCAAGAAAATGTGGCTAAACAGATTACAAGGAAAGATTATTACCTTTTATCTGGACCTCAAAAAGTGTATGAATATCATGGAGGAAGCTGCTGAGAGGAATAGAAAAGATATGAAGTACTCCACATGGGTATTTCAATTAAAGAATGTCAAAATGCTGTTAAATAACCTGGACAGCTCTGAGATAGCACTATGTATAAGACCATGCTGAAATATATTAGTGTGGGGACATTCACTTTTTGTACAAATATGGAGATCCCAAGTACCACAAAAAGATCAAACTTAAAGTATTTCAAGCTATGATGGAGCTTTTGTATCAAATCAGCAAAGTAAGTGAACATATGTACTGTAATAAATGTGCACCTATTTGGGATTCACCGGGTTCACCAAAATGTGTAACTGACAAGCTAGCTCTCCTGTAAAAATAGCAGGTATTCAGGGGTGGGGAAAAATCATGGAAGATGGTTCTGTTTTAACATTGGATAAATGTCATGGGATGACGTAAGCAAACATTTCAAGATTTAAGCATTTACAATTAAAGAGTTGGTCTCAGTGCATGATGCCGGAGATACGAGAAACAAATGAATTGGAGAAATCCATAATGCAAGGAACACTAAAGAAGAAAGAAGCTTAAAGCTGGTACTAGTTATTGATAGATGTAACAGACGGAAAGTTTATTCTTCCAGACGAGCTGTGGGGAGGATACTTGCAGAAGATGCAGTTAAAAGAATCATGGCAAATACCTATGATCACTTTATACTGTACTGTCAAACCTGCTAATTTAAGGAGGAACCATCTCTTTTCCCTACACAGAGCATACTGCATGCTCTTCAGGTCATCGAAGATGGGTAAAGGGAGAGTGCCTAAATTTATGAAATGTGGATTAGAGGAAGCCGATGATGTTCACATGTTTATGAAATATACCAAGATCTATGACTTCTGGGAAAATGTGGGTACGGCCTTGGTGTATATTCTTGGAATCAACATTAAGGGAAGTCACCCCCTTATTAAATTTGGAATTTCAGAGGGCCTGGTAAAGCTTAGTAAAGATAAAAACAAAAGTATTATTGTACTTAACACTTTTAGCACACAGGGCAGTCTGTGAGAAATGGACAATAGGCTGTCCACTAAAGTGTACTGAATGGCATACCTCGCTGAAGCATATATTGATATTGGATGCTACCCATCTCACCGTTAGAAGACGTTTTGGTTATAATTATTGAGTTGGTTGGAACAAGGAAATATAGGTGGGTTAATGGCGTGAAATCTGGTGTTGTTTGACTCACATTATAAATCTTTGTCCTTGAATCCACTCTTCCTTGTCTCTGTCTCTCGATACTCGGTAATAGGCCGATGTACGCCGAGAGAGAAATCAAACTCCCTCTCAGGTATGGCTGCTTTGTAAAGTTAGGGGTGAAAGCCCAGAAATTTCCAAGTATGGACCAGAGGTAAATGAGGACAACAACAAAAAAAAAAGATATGTGATCCCCATTTTTTTTTAAATGCAACACATTTAAAAGTATTTGCTGTTTATGAAACAAAGTATTTGTCATTTTTTTTATAAACAATTCAGAAATAAATTAAGTACTGCTCACATACTCCAAAGAGTTCACACTCCAAAACATTAAACGCAATAATTAAAATAAAATATAACACAAAAATTACATATAACAAAACAATTAACATCAAAATTACAACATTACTATAACTATTTTAGTAAAAGACGTTTTAAACTTTTTTTTTTAGCAAAGAAGAAACAATATACGTATATTCGACTTTATGTACTGCTACCTTTTTGCTGTTATGAAATTCTGCCCATTATATTTTAGCCCAGCAATATGTAAAACGCAATGTAGTCTCAGTTGAGGCATTTCGAAAAAGTTATATAACGAACCTGCACATTTTTAGTCAAAAGCTGCAGTTTTGAATTCTTATGGTGCCAATGGTTTTGGTTTAGTAAGACTACTTTTTGGCTGATAGATTGTAAGGAAATCAGTCGTTCTTAGTAATAGATGTGGAAGTCCTAAAGCAGGCAGGATAGTATCATAAAAAGTAGCCATGAGAGGAGTTTTTTGAAGGTTGACCAATGACTCGTGATGAGGGAGAATAGATTTGACAGACTCGAGAAGGCACTGGCTCAAGGTATTAGGGACTGCTTTTCCGCCACACATGAAGATTTACTTTGAGAGATGTCTAAAATGGACAATAAAGAAATTGATCAAAGGATGGTGCATGGAAGCCAGAGAAGGATAGTATCAGCACACTTGACTTTAGTGGTGCAAAGATAAACTTGAGAGTGTAGTACGGCTGGCATGCTTTAAAGCTGATAATTTGGTTGACCAATAGTATTTAACGCTGAAAAATAACACTTCTGAATTGGGAATTTTAGTAATATTCATCATAACCGTGACGCCATCTTACCTCTTACAGTTTGTGCTTATCTAAGGGTGGTTGGGCTGATAAGGTCCATTAGTATGGACGTGGGAGGGGAAGCGTGCAGTGGAAGGGTCACTGATCATATAAAAAAATCAGTGGGACAGAGATAGTCTTTCTAATTCGGAATCAAAGATGCAATTGTCATGGAAACTGAGCTAGATCGTATGCCAAAAGGATAGCCATCAGGTTTATGATGGAATTACCCATCCGCTAAACATATAAATCAGAAAATGGGACATTAACCATCATCCAACTCCAATCTTTTTCTATGGTTGATTGATGAATTTCACAATGAAAGGTGTGAGTGAACTAAAGGGCTATTCCTATGTGCTTCTAGTGGAGATGAGACTATGTAAAGGAAATCCAAATTGGACCCAAGCTTTTGTTCTATGGTTTTTGAAGTGGGTTTTGTGGTAAAGAATAATATTAGGGTTTTGATATTTAATACACTTAGGGCCTGATTCTAACTTTGGAGGACGGTGTTAAACCGTCCCAAAAGTGGCGGATATACCACCTACCGTATTACGAGTTCCATAGGATATAATGGACTCGTAATACGGTAGGTGGTATATCCGCCACTTTTGGGACGGTTTAACACCGTCCTCCAAAGTTAGAATCAGGCCCTTAACCTCTTAAGTGCGGGCGTCGGCCACTGGCCGACGCCCACACACCCTCCCTGGTGCGGGTCACGACCAGTGGCCGACACCAGGAAGGGCACTAATAAATCATTTTTTTTTTTTTTTTTACTCACCCCACCCGCCCCTTTGTGACGTCAGCGCGCCGCGAGGCGTGCTGACGTTGCAAAGGTGTTTTCCCCATGAAAGCAGGAAGCAGCCTTGCGCCCGCTTCCTGCTTTCATGCGGAAAACGGCCTTTTACACGTTCGGGAAGGCCTCGTAAGAAAGGGGAGTGTCTCCCCTTTCTTACGAGGCCTTCCTGAAAGTGTTTCTTGGCCCCCGATCGCAGCTGTGCTGCGATCGGGGGCCAGGAAACACTTTCAGGTTTCCTGGCTCCCCCGATCGCAGCACAGCTGCGATCCGGGGGGTCAGGAAACATTTTGAAAAGGCCTCATAAGAAAGGGGAGACTCTCCCCTTTCTTACGAGGCCTTCTGAAACTGTTTCTGGCCCCCGATCGCAGCTGTGCTGCGATCGGGGGCCAGAAACAGTTTCAGAAGGCCTCGTAAGAAAGGGGAGAGTCTCCCCTTTCTTACGAGGCCTTCTGAAACGGTTTCCTGGCCCCCGATCGCAGCACAGCTGCGATCGGGGGCCAGGAAACCCCACTAGACACCAGGGATTTCACTTTTGGGGGGCGGCCCCCCCGGAAAACAGGCCACCCCCCCCCCGGCATAATTTGATCGCGCCCCCCCCAGGGGATTTTTTTTCTTAAAAAAAAATTAAAAAAATGAAATGACAGGGGGTCGCCCGTGGGCAGGGTGACCCCCTGTGGGGGCATTTTTTTTTTTAGATGTTGTAGGGTTTCCCTGGGGGCCATTTTGGCCCCCAAGGAAACCATACAGCAACTAAAAAAAAATATATGTATATATCTATATATATTTATCTATGTAGATAGATATATCTAGGTACATGGATATATCTATAGATATATCTATGTAGATATATATATATATATATATATATTCTTATATATATATATATATATATAGGTAGATCTGTATCAAAGAGATTTATAAAGCGCGCTACTCACCTGTGATGGTCTCAAGGCGCTGGGGGGGCGACGGGGGGAGGGAAAGGGGCTAGGAGGTTCACTGTTCAAAAAGCCAGGTTTTGAGGCCCTTCCTGAAAAGAAGTAGGTTTTGGGTCTTGCGAATGTGGGTTGTGAGTGCGTTCCATGTTTTGGGTGCAATGTAGGAGAAGGATCTGCCCCCGGTGGTGGTGTGTTTGATGCGGGGGACAGAGGCGAGAGAGAGGTCAGCTGAGCGGACGTTTCGTGTGGGGGTGTGGAAGGTGACTCTCGTTGAGGTAGGCAGGGCCTGTGTTGTGGAGTGATTTGTGTGCGAGGATGAGGATCTTGAAGGTGATCCTTTTGTCAATGGGGAGCCAGTGGAGGGATTTGAGGTGTGGAGAGATGTGTTCGTGTCGGCGGAGGTCGAGGATGAGTCGTGCTGCTGAGTTCTGGATGCGTGTAGTTTGCACTTGAGTTTTAGAGTGGTGCCGGCGTAGAGGGCGTTTCTGTAATCAAGCCTGCTGCTGATGAATGCGTGAGTGACAGTTCTTCTGGTCTCTGTGGGGATCCATTTGAATGTTTTTCAGTATACGGAGTTTGTTGAAGCATGAGGAGGTAAGAGCGTTGATTTGTTGGGTCATAGAGAGGGAGGAGTCTAGGATGATGCTGAGGTTGCGTGCGTAGTTGGCGGGGGTGGGTGCAGGGCCTAGCGTGGTGGGCCACCATGGGGGGTCCCAGGTTTTTTTGGTGAGGGCCAAAGAGGATTATTTCGGTTTTGCTTGAGTTGAGTTTCAGGTGGTTGGCTGTCATATATACATCACTTTTGTCAATATGTGTGTGGTTTCCCTGGGGGGAAAAGGGTCCGACTTGTCTAGTGGCAGTTTTAGTGCCATAAAGAAGCGCAGAAGGTTTATATGCCTACTGCAAAGAGCACATCTGTATTTTATGTAAATAGCTGAGTACATTAGTAAAGTCTATGGAGAGATGAAGGGCACTTTTGCTGGGTGGTAATGAGGGAATCCGAGGAGGAGGGAGTGGGAGCACCAATAATGATTGTTGGACTGGGCGCAGGAGGTGCTAAAGACTGTGACGAATGGTATGTGACAAGGTGTTTTTTGAGTGTCTTGAAAGTACGTGCTGATTGAGGGAAGAAGCGCAGGTAAGGTGGCCTCTACTGTTGCACGTATCTCACACACACCATCGATTTTGTGACTGTCTACGTAGGCTAGTGTTTTAGAGCAACAGTTTAGACAATAGCAGAGATGGCATCTTGATGGATGACTGCTGCCTGCACTCGGGTTATAGAGGACCGCTCTGACATAGGATCAGAGACTGAGACATCAGATACTGAGACAGCATCTGAGGGATAGGACAATGGCGCAGACTCTGGGAGTGATTTTTCAGTCAGAGGAGTCCCATTCGAAAACTCCTCTTCCAGTACATTATGAGGGAGGTGATGAGGACAGTCCTGCTGTCCCTTCGCAAGCTGTTCGTGCAACTGGGTAATAGTGGGTTAGGCCAACTCAGAGAGCAGGTGAATGCGGCGGCAAGCAGAGAGAGAGTGCTCTCTTGGGAGCTCACCAATTTAGTTCAGCCCCAAATTCCACCACCCAAATCATATTGTGGAGACATCAAAATTGTCTATGGCAAAACAAACTGGTTTTGTAAGGCAGGCACATGTGTTTTTGGTCCTGGATTCGGCGGCCATATAGAGAAACACACTAAACCCAAACATTTCTGGAAACTAGACATTCGGGGGAGTCCACAGAGGTGTGACTTGTGTCGATTCCCCAAAGTTTTCTTACCCAGAATACCCTGCAAAGCTGAAATGTTGAAAAAAACCTCTATTTTTCTCGCATTTCTGTCACACAAACTACAGGAATATGCTGGGATCCACAACATTCCTACCACCCAGTGACTCCTCACCTGTCCTGATAAAAACACTACCCCACTTGAGTGCCTACACCTAGTGCCTGTGTCAGGAATGGATCACCCCAGGGTCAACAGCTGCCTCACGTACGGACCAACATTGACCGTTGTGTGATCTATTCCTGTCGCAGGCACCAGGCCTAACCACACAAGTGAGGTATCATATTTATCGGGAGACTTGGGGGAACGCTGGGTGGAAGGAAATTTGTGGCTCCTCTCAGATTCCAGAACTTTCTGTCACCAAAATGTGAGGAAAACGTGGTATTTTAGCCACATTTTGAGGTTTGCAAAGGATTCTGGGTAACAGAACCTGGTCCGAGCCCCACAAGTAACCTCATCTTGGATTCCCCTGGGTTTCTAGTTTTCAAAAATGTGCTGGTTTGCTAGGTTTCCCCAGGTGCCGGCTGAGATAGAGGCCAAAATCCACAGATAGACACTGTTTTCTATGAAAAAATGTGATGTGTCCACGTTCTGTTTTGGGGCATTTCCTGTCGCGGGCGCTAGGCCTACCCACACAAGTGAGGTATCATTTTTATCGGGAGACTTAGGGGAACGCCGGGTGGAAGGAAATTTGTGGCTCCTCTCAGATTCCAGAACTTTCTGTCACCGAAATGTGAGGAAAACTTGTTTTTTTAGCCACTTTTTGAGGTTTGCAAAGGATTCTGGGTAACAGAACCTGGTCCGAGCCCCGCAAGTCACCCCTCCTTGGATTCCCCTAGGTCTCTAGTTTTCAGAAATGCACAGGTTTGGTAGATTTCCCTAGGTGCCGGCTGAGCTAGAGGCCAAAATCTACAGGTAGGCACTTCTCAAAAAACACCTCTGTTTTCTTCCAAAAATTTGGATGTGTCCACGTTGCGCTTTGGGGCGTTTCCTGTCGCGGGCGCTAGGCCTACCCACACAAGTGAGGTATCATTTTTATCGGGAGACTTAGGGGAACGCCGGGTGGAAGGAAATTTGTGGCTCCTCTCAGATTCCAGAACTTTTTGTCACCGAAATGTGAGGAAAACTTGTTTTTTTAGCCACTTTTTGAGGTTTGCAAAGGATTCTGGGTAACAGAACCTGGTCCGAGCCCCGCAAGTCACCCCTCCTTGGATTCCCCTAGGTATCTAGTTTTCAGAAATGCACAGGTTTGGTAGGTTTCCCTAGGTGCCGGCTGAGCTAGAGGCCAAAATCTACAGGTAGGCACTTCTCAAAAAACACCTCTGTTTCCTTCCAAAAATTTGGATGTGTCCACGTTGCGCTTTGGGGCGTTTCCTGTCGCGGGCGCTAGGCCTACCCACACAAGTGAGGTATCATTTGTATCGGGAGACTTGGGGGAACGCCGGGTGGAAGGAAATTTGTGGCTCCTCTCAGATTCCAGAACTTTCTGTCACCGAAATGTGAGGAAAACTTGTTTTTTTAGCCACTTTTTGAGGTTTGCAAAGGATTCTGGGTAACAGAACCTGGTCCGAGCCCCGCAAGTCACCCCTCCTTGGATTCCCCTAGGTCTCTAGTTTTCAGAAATGCACAGGTTTGGTAGGTTTCCCTAGGTGCCGGCTGAGCTAGAGGCCAAAATTTACAGGTAGGCACTTCTCAAAAAACACCTCTGTTTTCTTCCAAAAATTTGGATGTGTCCACGTTGCGCTTTGGGGCGTTTCCTGTCGCGGGCGCTAGGCCTACCCATACAAGTGAGGTATCATTTTTATCGGGAGACTTGGGGGAACGCCGGGTGGAAGAAAATTTGTGGCTCCTCTCAGATTCCAGAACTTTCTGCCACAGAAATGTGAGGAAAACTTGTTTTTTTAGCCACTTTTTGAGGTTTGCAAAGGATTCTGGGTAACAGAACCTGGTCCGAGCCCCGCAAGTCACCCCTCCTTGGATTCCCCTAGGTCTCTAGTTTTCAGAAATGCACAGGTTTGGTAGGTTTCCCTAGGTGCCGGCTGAGCTAGAGGCCAAAATCTACAGGTAGGCACTTCTCAAAAAACACCTCTGTTTTCTTCCAAAAATTTGGATGTGTCCACGTTGCGCTTTGGGGCGTTTCCTGTCGCGGGCGCTAGCCCTACCCACACAAGTGAGGTATCATTTTTATCGGGAGACTTGGGGGAACGCCGGGTGGAAGAAAATTTGTGGCTCCTCTCAGATTCCAGAACTTTCTGTCACCGAAATGTGAGGAAAACTTGTTTTTTTAGCCACTTTTTGAGGTTTGCAAAGGATTCTGGTTAACAGAACCTGATCCGAGCCCCGCGAGTCACCCCTCCTTGGATTCCCCTAGGTCTCTAGTTTTCAGAAATGCACAGGTTTGGTAGGTTTCCCTATGTGCCGGCTGAGCTAGAGGCCAAAATCTACAGGTAGGCACTTTGGAAAAAACAGCTGTGTTTTCTATAAAAAAAAATAGGATGTGTCCATGTTGTGTTTTGGGGCATTTCCTGTCGCGGGCACTAGGCCTACCCACACAAGTGAGGTATCATTTTTATCGGGAGACTTGGGGGAACACAGAATAGCAAAACAAGTGTTATTGCCCCTTATCTTTCTCTACATTTTTTCCTTCCAAATGTAAGAGAGTGTGTAAAAAAGACGTCTATTTGAGAAATGCCCTGCAATTCACATGCTAGTATGGGCACCTCGGAATTCTGCGATGTGCAAATAACCACTGCTCCTCAAAACCTTATCTTTATCCCATTTTGGAAATGCAAAGGTTTTCTTGATACCTCTTTTTCACTCTTCATATTTCAGCAAATGAATTGCTGTATACCCAGTATAGAATGAAAACCAAACTCATTTATTGGCTCTGGGTACCTAGGGTTCTTGATGAACCTACAAGCCCTTTATATCCCCGCAACCAGAAGAGTCCAGCAGACAAAACGGTATATTGCTTTCAGAAATCTGACATCGCAGGAAAAAGTTACAGAGTAAAACATAAAGAAAAATGGCTGTTGTTTTCAGCTCAATTTCAATATTTTTTTATTTCAGCTGTTACTTTCTGTAGGAAAACCTTGTAGGATCTACACAAATGACCCCTTGCTGAATTCAGAATTTTGTCTAGTTTTCAGAAATGTTTAGCATTCCGGGATCCAGCATTGGTTTCACACCCATTCCTGTCACTAACTGGAAGGAGGCTGAAAGCACCAAATATAGTAGAAATGGGGTATGTCCCAGTAAAATGCCAAATTTGTGTTGAAAAATTTGGTTTTCTGATTCAAGTCTGCCCGTTCCTGAAAGGTGAGAAGATAGTGATTTCAGCACCAGAAAGCCCTTCTTGATGGCATTTTCAGGGAAAAAACCACAAGCCTTCTTCGGCAGCCCTTTTTTCCCATTTTTTTGGAAAAAAATAAATTTTCACTGTATTTTGGCTATTTTCTTGGTCTCCTCCAGGGGAAACCACCAACTCTGGGTACCATTAGAATCCCTAGGATGTTGGAAAAAAAGGACGCAAATTTGGCGTGGTTAGCTTATTTGGACAAAAAGTTATGAAGCCCTAAGCGCGAACTACCCCAAATAGCCAAAAAAGGGCTCAGCACTGGGGGGGGGGAAAGGCCCAGCAGCTAAGGGGTTAACAAAGCCTTATATTTGCGTATGTTATTCAAAACATTAGCATTGCATCAGATAATCTTAACATTTGTCATTTGACCTATAAAATATCACTACATAAACTATATTAGTTTAATGACCCTGACTTTTGACTGTCATCTCAATATGATATAACCTAATGCCCAATCCAGGTAATCCTCTGAATGATACTGTGAGAGGCTTCATCCCCTTGCATCCATGAGCAGCTACTCCAATGTCCGTTGTTGGTACCAATGTATAGTAACAACTGCTTTCCAAGCCATTCCGAGACACACTGTCCCTGAAAGTAGGAACAAAACATCTGATTAAATATGCAGATTGTAAACAACAGTTTCATCAAGAAGGCTTTGGTAATTACGTGTGCACACAAAACTCTCCCGTATGCAAGACTTTAGATTTTGCCTGCTGAAAAATGGAGCCCCAAGCACCGGTGGATCTAAATTGAATGACTATGGTTAAACATTCATTGCATGTGCAGGCAATGTCCAATGTCATATCTAAGTACATATGAAAATCAAATACCTAATTTACAAAGAATGTTTAAAAGCTAAGGGGCATATTTATACTCTGTTTGTGCCAATTGTGCGTCCAAAAATTTGACGCACAATCAGCGCAAACGTTGCCCCATATTTAAACTCTGACGCCCGAGCCCGCGGACGACAAAATTCCGCCGTGTGCGTCATTTCTTGTATGCGGCAACCCGCCCTGCGTTAATGATATGCAGGGTAGGAGTTCCCGTCCAAAAAACAACGCAAACGGCTGTGTGTCGTATTTATGCTTCTGGGCAAAAATGACGCACGGCCGGGAGGCGGAGCCAGAAAATTACGCACAGCCCGATTTGCGTCAAAATTTAAAGCCTGGGTCAGGGCAGGCGTTAAAATGGGGCAAACACACCTGTATTTAATCAGAACACACAGAACAAACAGCAGAGCAGCAGAGCAGCAACAGGGAGACATGGAGGTGATTCTTATCCAGCGTGCACGCAGACACAGAGCCCAGCAACAACAACAGCAGCTACCACAACACCAACAGGGACCCCAAATGCAGCGCAGAAGGCAGGAGAGGATATTCCGTCCAAGAACAACCCTTCAGGGCCTCAGGGAACACGACATCATACAGAGGTCCCGGTTGAAATGGCAGGCCATCCAGCAGCTGCTGCGAAACATTGAACAGCAGTTGGCCCCCACTTTGGTGACACCCCGCACCATACCAACAGAAACAAAGCTGCTTGCCGTACTTCACAAGCTGGCAAGTGGCTCATTTCAAACAACTGGTGCGCTGGTTGGCGGAATATCACAACCATCATTCTCCGCATTTCTGCCAAAAGTACTGGATGCCATCATTCGCCTGACACCCCGCCACATCTGCTTCCCTAACACACTGCAGAAGCAGCAGGAAACTAATCAGGGGTTCTACGCAATCAGTGGCTTCCCACACGTCCTTGGTGCAATCGACTGCACACATGTACGCCTTGTGCCACCTGCTGCAACTGAGCACCTCTACCGCAACAGGAAGCACACACATTCAATCAACGTGCAGGCCATAGTCGATCACCAAGGAATGTTCACAAACCTCGTGGCTAAATCTCCTGGAAGTGTCCATGACTCATTCATCTTCCGTCACTCTACCATCAACCAACACTTCCAGGATGGATGGTATGGCAATGGACTACTTGTTGGTAAGTACTAAAACCTACTTATTCACACACTGCACAGCAACCCTCTAGGACACACAACACATATACCACAACAGCAACATCTAGACAGGAACACACTGAGGTCCTGACATCACTAGCCATGTTTCGTAAGTCACCATTGAAGCTGTCACACATTGGAATTTACTGTACAGCCTAATGTGAAGACGTCAATGAGGGTGATATCCGAAATGTCACCTTGCAAATTGTAAGTGTCACAATGACCTTTACATTAATACACTGCCTAAGTCTAAAGGTATGGGATGTCCAGGGTACTTTCATATGAACGTGCTAACAACACTTATAAATTAAACTCTACATTGAACTATCTACTCACCCCAAGTGAAGACACAAGGACGCCTGTATCACAAGTCACAATGTTAGGGAGGGCACACTGCACTGAAAATCACAAAACATACTGATGACAAACTGTTAGCAGACAAACACGTGCTCAGCCAAGGTAAAAACACAATGCAGATGGTATAGCCTACAAGTATAGGATGTCACATCAGTACACAAAAGAGTCACAGACAACACAAGACAACTACTGCCATGAACGGTCTTTTCAATAATGCAAGCTACATCAACATGATCCCATTTTATTTTTCTTTCAGCTGATCAGAGGTATGGCATCCAGCCATGGCTAATGACACCATTTGGGAACCCGAGTACTGCTGCAAAGCGGGCATACAACGACGCCCATAAGAGGACACGCAGCATTGTCGAGCGGACCTTCGGCATCCTCAAGTCAAGGTTCCGCTGCCTCGACATCACTGGTGGTAGCCTACTATATTCCCCCGAGATGGTCTGTAGGATCATACTCACATGTGCAATATTGCACAACATTTGTGTCAAAAGGAACATTCCCCTCCTAGAACCACACCCATACATGCCTGAAGACGAGGAAGAGGAGGATGCTGGCCTGCAACAGGAGGGGGAACAACCAAACACTGGTGCTGGAGTGCGTAGGTGCCAACAGATTGTAAATAATTTATTTTCATAATTATCACCATCACCACTTAATGCACTATTGTAAATAAACACTGATAACAAACACCACATCATGGTTTGGCCTATTCATTTCTACCCACCTTTAACTTTAAATATCAGAAGAAGAATGTTGTCTCATGGAGCAATAATGATATAACAATCAGGACACAGAAAAACACACAACAAATGTAATGCCCATCATACAATAGTCACATACACACACAATGTAAATGACTGACATCCTGTACAGTTCACCTTTGAAGGGCAATAGCTGAGGACCACACATATGACACACATACATGTAGGAAACATGGTTCATCGCAGTAGATGGCACACAACTAAAACACCATCACTCAACTAGGGGAAAACAGGCCTCATACATCAGGCAGTTCACATGCTTATGCTTCAGGAACAGGAATGTATTACCAGACTCTTGGCAGCAGTAATTCCAACTACTTACAATCTTTGCAATGACTATCTGTCACTAGAGTTACACATAAGCAGAACATACACAGCACAAGCGCCACACATATGACAAGCATTCAGCACATCACTAACCATCTACATGTCAGCCCTTTTCTAAAAACATTACACACACATGCGGCTGGTAACACCCCACCTGTCTGAAGAGGTTCCTGGAATGCTGATATGTGTACAATGAGATTCCCTCATCTACACACACACACTCACAAGAGTCATCCAGTGTGCCACACCCTTTCCTATGCCTACCATTGTCATAGTACCATCTCACTGCATGGAACTCAGCTCATATAATACACAGGCTTGGAGTTTTTAAGGCCTGGTATCACCTGTAGATTGATTCTTGTGTGAAAGGTACTGTAGGCTATTTTTCAGCAAATCTCATCTGACAGGACTAGTGAGACAATGATGGAGGCCACACCAGTGATCCCCTCCATGCACACCACCCAAATGTACATGCCCCGTCCCTGCTGATGCCTCCTACAGCATAGATGTTGGCATTTGGGCAATTACATCATTAAGCATTGCTACTAATGTTGCTGTGTAACACTTTATCAGGGTTCATGTGTCACCTTCAAAGCAACACAGGACATACACAGTGTGACATGTCAACTGTCTACTGCTCCCTCTGACCAGTCCTAGTCAGACCACTGATCATGTAATTTGTGAAAGAACTGGCTCCTGATTGACCCAGCTTCCTGTCAGCCTGACTGGCACCTGTCCGTGGGTCACCCTAAAGATACCTGGGGTCCACCTATGGACCACACGTGCTGTCCAAAACCTCTTGTACCTCAGAGACTAATTTGTCATTTGCCTCATCAATGTATACTCAAATACATAGTATTGTATCATCTGACTGTTATTTGTCTCATATTTGTGACAGTGTCCTTGAATAGCTAAATCATGGCCCTTCCGTTGTCTGGGCCTCATTAATGCCTAAACTACAAAGGGTGACAGTGTACCTGGACCATAGCGTTTGATGGTGTACGTGGCCTCCAGCCCAACCAGCAACCTCAGATAATGTCCATGAAAAGTCAACACATATGAGGACCCTGACAGTTCACACACTGAGTTACATTGTTCAAATAATAAAGATGAGTTGTGTGTGCTGAATACCAGCCATTTACTTCTGCACAGAGGCTATGATGTTTCCTGATACATTACCATCCACAGAGGCCAACTTGAGTACAAATGTTGCAATGACACATGCCAGATCCAGACACCTGAGACATTCTCTCACTCAGCACACCAAGGTTGCCCAGTTGAAAGTCTCATTACACGTCTTCAGTGACAGGGTGGGACCATCCACGTGTAGGTTACCATGTCCTCAATGATTTTTCTCACATTTAGCTACAAACGACACTCATTAGATACACGATTAGCTGCCACTAACTCATGAGGAGACGTGGACGTTACAGTGACAACATACACCTTAACAGTTGATACTGGATCAATATTGGACCACACACATGTACATGTACCATCCAATCAACAAAATGGTTGCAAGCAGCCTATCACAGTAGTGTCCCTGTTGTAACCTAGCAGGAAGAATGAAACATGCCACTAAACCAGGTAATGCATAAAGGGCCACATACATCGGCAACCTATTTGCTATCATGACATAAGGAACGTTGAGATTTTGATATGAAATCAATGCAAAATGGTATGTCAGAATTCTCCAAAGAATCAATAGGGCAAACGTCAAATGGGCAAATGGGATTACAGATTAGCAAACAGTGAATCATACCCAATTTGCTTCCATGGGCCTGCTGCCAACGGTTTTGCATTACTGAATTTGGGAAACCCTTGGATAAAGTTGCAAGTCTGGAACAGCAACCCCAGGGTGCTGGGGGCCTAAGTCCCCCTCTGCTGCACCCCAAATATACATTTTTTATGCACATGTGAAGCACACACATGCATAAGGCACATGTATGCCCTACATGTCAAAAGTGAAACACATTTTAGATAAATTAACTCGTAATTAGGACATGGTTACCCCCAAAAAATGTTTAGGCGACAATTGCACTACCTAATTGGCCTTTATGCAATTTTGAATAGCTTGATACATGTGGACACAATTTTGCTAAGGAATACATCCTGGTATCTCTTTCATATTTTGAAATTAGCAATCAGCAATTACCTACATATGTGTACAATTATGAGTAATATCCATTCTGGACAATCATTACTATTGCACTGTGAATACCTTCTATACATCCTATAAGGGACATTTGCTATAGCTAACCCTAAAGTGTATCACTTAGCACCGTTTGGTCATGCCAAGATTCATTTCTCATTTGGACAAATGAAATACATATTTGTCATAATGTGTCATATTTCCACACATACAGCTTGTGCGTCATAATTTTGACGCACAGGAGTGCAGATAATGCAGAGTAAAAAATATAATTCATAAATAGATATCATAATATCCTGCATAACATGGGTGCTGTTTTTTTCCATTAATCGTCATATTTCCACGCATACAGCTTGTGCGTCATAATTTTTGACGCACAGGAGTGCAGATAATGCTGAGTCATAAATATTTTTCATAAATAGATATCATAATTTGCTGCGGCTTAATTTTCACCTCTAGAACTGTAAAATATGCCTCAAACAAATATTATATCCCAATAATGACAACATTTTGGACTCTCCATTATTTGCACTCCTGTGCGTCAAAAATATGATGCACAAGCTGTATGCGTGAAAATATGACGCATAATGGAAAAAAACGGCAGCCATTTTATGCAGGATGTGATGTAATAGGATATCCTGTTTACAGAATCTGTAAAGTGGGTGTACTTTCACTTTCACTTTGCAGTCTCTGATTATTCTAGACTGTTTGGCTGTGTGCAAAGTGTTGTCCTGTGTATTAGTGCTTTTTTGTCCAGTGTGCCATCTCACTTGTTCTTTTGTCATCATTGTCTTGTTGTAGAATACTGTCTGAGTCTGTGTTGTATTAATTTGTCAAGTCCAGTGTTGTATATATTGTCTGTGGGAGTCTGTTGTGGGTACTGTGATATAGGGGATAGTTGGGCTCTTCTTCTTGTTAAGTTTTCTTTGTATTTAACCCACTCTACCTTTCCCCATTTCCCCCTTTTCCTTTTTTCTACTACTTTTCCCCCTTTTTCAGTGCTGAAATGTCTGGTAGGCCACGGCTTTCCAGGATGGGTGAGGAGGAATTGGGGGGGTTTATATGGCTTGTTTGCCATTTCCTCCCACTTATGCTGGAGGCTGGGGGTAGGGTGATACAGGGGTATCACACGGAGGCCCGTAAAGTCCGGTGGGGGAAGGTGCACCATCACTTGGTGCGTCTATATGGTAGCCAAAGGAATGACCATCAATTGAAGCACCGCTGGGCTGATCTGATCTCCAGGGAGCAAGATCTGATGGACCACCTGGGAATCAGGATTGGTGGCCATGTTGGTGAGTACAGATCATGTAAATGTGCACAATTTAATGCTGTGTTGTGACATGTGATGATTGTTACCCAATCTGCCAGATAAGTAGCTGACTGTGTGTAATGGTAGGGAAACATACAGGGTAATTGATGCACTATGTGAAGGATGACAAATGCTAGCAGTCAGGTAGCTCATGTTTTCAACACATACAGGTTGCTTGTAGCAGAATGTAATGTAGTGCCGCCTTTGTGTCAGACAAAGGACACAGTAATGACGCAATCAGGACTCTACAGGTCACAATAGCCAGTGAAATATGGATGTAGGAACATCATACCTACATATGTTGACGCTATAGCTAGACTGACATTTGTAAACCATACATGATGCTGAAAATGAGTGCTGCCTTCACTTCAATTGAAGTTAGCAATGTGGCCCACACATATGTCACATGTGAGTCTGGTTGGTGTGTAGTGAAAATGTTCATAGAAGTGCCATGCCTTGTCGTGATAAATGTGCTCCTTCACATTTAATTGTTACATGCCAGATCTGAGCATGAACCATATTTGTAAAGGACTCAGGTGCCCTCAGCTAACATATTAGAAAGGTATTTATTGTCACTTGTGCCCAAATCAGAATAGGGATGGCAGTCCAAAGGTATGGACTAGGGTACAAACATCTATGTTTGGTGCCAATCACCATTGTTTGGACACATCAATGTATGAAACTGTAACAACATGAGGTATTGCCAAAGTACCTGGCCCTCTGTACCATGTACCTATCAGTCACATATGTGTCATGACCACATAGGCTGTTTAACAGGTCAGGCAGTCCTCAAGTAACCAGCTTTTGGATGTCTCTCTTGGATACACATGATGAGATGATTGCACACCTATATTGTTGCTGCATACTAATGGAGGTGCATCTTTGGCACCACATGACAGTCCAGGCCACTGCATGTGTGTAGTAGTGTGTGTAACTGTAGCAGGAGACTCATCCGATGTAATATTTTGCGCATGAATAATTCCATGCAGTATGAGCATGTGTGAAAGTGTTTCATTACTCATGTCATATTATCACATTGTGTTTGTATTTGCAATCGTTTGTCAGTGCACGGATTCTGAGTATATTCTTCCTTCCATGCTTTACAGGTGGACCTGCACCGTACACAGTGGGAGAGGTGGCTCATTTTGAGGACCCCGACACCTACAGTGAGTGTTGCATGTGTGGTATTTTTTGTGTTTGCTGGTGATGCGTGATGGACTACTGTGTGTTGAACACATTGCAAGGTTTGATGCGCTGACCAATCTTTAATCTTGTTCCATTAGTGGGATTTCAGTTATCACTTCATTTTGAGTTGACCTATGCTTATCCATTTGTCTGATTTTGGGTCTGTAGGCCATTCCTGTAGGGCCCGCTATGGGAAATGGGGTGAGTCATGTGGAATACACTAGTTAATGTAAGAGTTGCTCTGGGACTCGTCTCGGACTGAGTCTACATGTCAGACTGACATTCTCCCAGATAGCTTCTGCAAATGGCTTGTCTGAAATCTACTGCTTCCCTAGTAACCGATGTACTGAGTACACTGTATGTTGGATCTTCCGGGGCCATGTACTTCCACAAGTTGTTCTAGAAGTGTGTATGACTAGAGTGCAACGGCCTAGGTGTACATGCTATTCATGATCATGGGTGTTCTTGCTCCTCTGTGTCTGTAGAAAAATATGCCTCACTGGAAGTATGTGATGTTGGCCTAGGTCAGTACATTTTGACATGTGTGGACCTCGGATAGGACAAGGTTTAGCTGACTCAAATTTGTTGATAGCCCTTCACTGGTGGTGTGTGTGTGGAGGCAAAAACATGTTGAGCTTTCTATACACTCCTCGGTGTGCATTGATTTTGGGATTGTTTGTTGTTCTTCCCACCCCCCCTCAAAGACAGGCATGTGTTTGGGAATAGGGTACCTAGGACTGAAGCAACCAGTATGTTACACATACTTGTGACCATTTGAAACTTTTTTTTTAACCTAGTGCACATGAGTTCTATACTAGCGAATCCCATTACAAATTGCAGATCTTGAGGTTTGTGATTGTTATCACATACACTGACATATGGAGTCTAGGCAATAGGCGGGGGAGGTGCAGCATGAATGTTGGCTGCATTTGTAATTGTTATGATGACATGTTATGGCTGATGTCACCCATCATGTAGATTATTGTATATGCTATGTGTGAGATGACCTTTGTATGCAGGCTTCCCATGTACTTCCTCTGAGACTTTTAATGATCTATATGGTGATATGAGCTGTTACAACTACAGTAAATGTATTTTCCGATTGACCACTTGTGCTATTCCACACAATGCATTTCCTATGGTAAATAGTTGCCCTTTCTCTTCACAGCTGCAAACATGAGTGCCGCACAGAGGCATGAATTTGAGAGGTGGGCCATGAGGTACCGACACATCCTGCAGGTGCAGTCGGGGTTCAGACGGATGGCCCGAAAATACCAGGCGGATCGGGCCTCCGGAGCATGGTGGGCTTCACCACATGGTGGCCCAACGTTGCCCACTACAGCCACCACCACCACAACCACCGGTTCTCCCCAAGTGGCCCCAGCAACGGCGGGGACAGTTGTCCCTGCCTCTGCAGCACAACCAGGACCCAGCATTATCACAGCTGCAGGACAGTCCAGTGGGCTAGGCTCAACACCCACACAGAGCACCTCTGCCGGGACCCAGACAGCAGCAGCACCTCCAATTGACCCTGCGGCATTCCAGGCTTTGGACCGCAAAATAGACAAGATCATAAGGAAGGTGGACAAGCTGAGCCAGGATGTGGCCTACATAAAGAAGCGTGTCAGGTCCATCAGGCGGACCCTCCGGAGGGCCAACCTCTAGGACTGATATGTTCTATTTACATTAATCCCTCCCCTCCCTCCTCTTTCCTTGTTATCATGATTAGTGGGCTTGGGGGATTAGTGTTAGGTTAGTATAGGTTGTTAGCTTAGTTAGTGTTAGGGAGGAGGGTGGGGGGTCCTTATTCTTTCTACTTTTCATTATTCAGTGTGTCGGTGGGTGGGTTGGGGTCAATGTTGGGGTTCCTGTGTGTTTAGAAAAAAAATAAAAAATAAAATAAAATAAAAACAATTTTTAAAAAAATATCAAAAAAAATATATGATTGTTTAGGATAGTATAGTATGTGTGTAGGTTAGTATGTGTTGTCCTGCATGTGTCCTGTCTCATAATGGTGGGTGGGGGGTTGATGTTTAGATCGATTCGTTATATGTGTAGAGTAAGTTTAGCTTAGGTTAGTTAGGGACAGTTGTGGGTAAGGAGTAGTCAGGTTAGATTAGTGTAGGTATGACGTTTCCCTTAGTTGCCTCTGGTGTGATTACTTATGAATAAATATATAGTTAACCCTTTGCATTATGTGTTAACTGCTACTTGATCATGGCCTTGCCATCAGTGTAGGTGATTGTTGTTCTATTACATTTGTGTCCTATGCTACAAACCAAAGAAAACAGAGATTTAAAATGGCAGCTACCCCTGTGCTAACTTAGTAAGTATCCACCATTTGATAGAACCACCATTTGGAGTTTACATGGATCACAAAGGATTTGTGTCGATGAGTATGTTTTCTACATCACAAAGTGTGCTTCCAGACTTGGTATTGTGGGGAAATTTTTAGGTCGGACTGCAGTGTGATGTTCAGGGACATCTTTGAAGATGAGGTGTTGTTAACACTCTTGTCTTCTTGTCTTCATTACTGACATAGATCATGTGTGCAAAAATATCAGCATGAGTACCTATTTGGAAGTTTACTCAGAAAGGTTGATTGATGCTGAGTTTAGTTGTGTTTGCTTAGATTAGACTGCATAATTCAATGTATTAGTATTGCATGGTGACAACATTTATCAGCCACCATTAGTTGACTTTGATTTCTATTGATGAAGCATTATTCTGTCCAACACAGTATGATTGTGTGTGGTTTCTCCCTTCATCAGTTATTCTCCTCAGGATGGGCAGGCTATGATGCAATTCTGGCCACTGCACAGATGTATCTGACTACATGATGTCAGGACAGTTGTATTGACAAGCTACATGGTTGTCACACAGGCACTTTTGTGTTATCTATTGCACAGTTGATGTGTCAAATTACACAGAGACATATTAGGTGTGCAAGTGCTATTTATTGATAGGTGCTGTAGTGCAATATGTACATTGTCCAGGTTTGCTGAGTCCGTTCTAGTGAAATCTTACATGGTGATCCTTCAGAAGGGGTGTGGATAATGCTCCTGACATGCTGGTGTGATGTTACCAACAGTGCAGAGGGACAGGATTTGCCAATTAGTAGGAGAGAGACATTCACTGGCAATGCTGACAAGTTATACAGTGGTTAGCAGAACAGTCATTGAGTATAGTTGTTGTGAGACTGGCATTTGACAATACGTAGGACCTTGGCCATAGTAGGCCATGGTGCAGGGACTAGTGCTTCCGGGTACTCTTCCTTGTGAATGTGATCTGTTCCATGTCTTCATCTTCTGATGTGTGTGTTGCCTGCTTCGTCCTTGTTGTTGTTGGTTGTGAAGGGGCAACACACACCTCAGTGTTAGAAGACGTGGAGTCAGACATCCCGGTCGCTGCTCCCTGTGAAGGTCTTAAGGGCAGTACTGCAGCAAGGAGGGCCTGCTGGTTTTTGAGAATAGCAGCTACATCACGATGGTAGGCAGCCAGGTCGGCCCTGAGGGAGTCATGATTGCATTCGTGCATGCAGTGGAAAGTTTGGGGTGCGAGGTGTTGTGGCAACTCCCTTACTGCAGTGGTGAATTCCTTGACAGTTTCATGTAGTCCTTGCAGTATGGATGTTAGGGCTTGCATAGCTGCTGCCTGATCTGCAGATGACATCATGCACGAGCGCACCCCCTCAAGGCTGGCTGCCATAGTTTGCATCCCCACCCGCACCTCATTGGCCAGCTCCCGCTGTACTCCAACTACAGTTCTTTCAAAGCTGGTGCCAGTGTCGTCAGAGTCCTCAGCTGTATAGGAGCTGGCAGGTCTTGCAATTGGGGTGCTGGGTGGTTCTTCTGTGATGGCTGCTTGTTCAGTGCTCCTCCTTGTGACTGAAGGTGGGGTCTGGAGGGTTTCAAGGACCTTTTGGATGGTCTCCTGGGGAATGTTTATGGGCTCGTCATCCATGTCATCAGGGAAATCTGGGACAGGCATATCGGCAGGAGATCCATCTTCCTCTGCAATGAAACAGGGTACAATTAGTGTGTCTGTGTTGTGACAATTTTGACGTAACATGCCTGCCTTTTGATGAATTCACTTTGAGATCTTGTTTGGTATTGGTATCTGCTGTCCTTCATATGGGCATTGTTATAGGCCTATGGCCCACCTGTGTGTCACATGTATGATATTGAGTTATCAGACTTGTCTGCCTACTTGCCTCTATGTGTTGCTTTATACTAAATAGAGAATAGCCACCTTTTTGTCCTACTCAACCCTCTGTGTATATCCATTCTCATGGTGAGACCTTTCACTGGCTGTGGGTGTTCTGATGGTCCTGGCAGCACTATTGCCTCTCAGGACCTGCCCCAATCCATGATTGTTCACATTGACTTAAATGTAATTGACATGTAGCATATCCTATGCATGGAAATGTTATGATGTGATATGGATGTTGATATTGTTAATGTGTCCTGCTGATGTTGGGTAATGTGTGTTACATTGGATTGCCCTGATAGTCGTATCAGTGTCCTATTTCGTCCTCTGACTGTGCAGGTGTATTTCAGTGACCAGTTCCATGTGTCCCCTCCTCAATGCTGTTGTCTGAGCAGTATGACTTTTGTGATGTTGCCTTGTTTGCCAGGCACAGGATGGACCCTGACATATGCAGCATGGGTGTGTCCTTAGTGCTGTGTCGCTCCTATTGCTGTTTACATTGGCTGATGTTTGTGACAACTATGGGCATTGACATTTGAGTGTACTAGGGCCTTTGTCTTGTTTCAGGGGATTGTTGCAGATGTCATCCTCACCCCCTAATTTAGGTATGTATGTTCCATGGGGAGGTTACTGCCATTGGCTACTATAGCTGCACAGAGATCAGAGGTGATAGTGTCATCTGTTGTTGCAGTTACATTGCAGTTGTTGTTTTGGCTAGAGGATTGCTGATAGGGCCCTAGTTAATGTAGGAGATATTTTGGCTGACGAGTGCCAGGATGTAAGTTTGACGTATTGGCCTTCCCTCCTGTCGAGGCTTTCCCTTTGCTCCATTGTTGGCATGACAGGATGCCCCCATGGGACTGTTGTTGGTGTAGTGTAATGTTGTGCCCCAGCTTCTGTTTGTGCAGGCCATGCCCCCCTGCAGTACCCCCTTACCCATGACACTCCATGTATATGATGACTTACATGCAATGTGTAGTACATATTTCCCACCCCTGCTCACAGTTGACATTATTGCATTTTAAATCCCCATGCGACTTACCCTGCATGTGCGTTGTCTCGTGGTAGTCTGCGCTGTCCTGTCCTTGAATCCCTGTGACGATCTCCTCGGGGATGACCGCTGCAACCATCTCCTCCATGTGGTCCAGGGCCTCCTGGTGTGCTGGACTCCCACCTCCAGTCTGCAGTGCTGCCTTCCTATTCCTGGCCATTTTTTCCTTTGTCCTACGTTTGCAGTCATGCCAGCGTTTCTTACACTCGGTGACTGTGCTGCGTACTTCAGCCACACTGTTGATCTTGTCAACAATTTGTTGCCATATGGCCTCTCTCCTACTGATTGGCAACTTAGAGGTGATAAACAGTTGGTGCTGGTGTTCCGTCACCTCTTTAACCAGGATTTCCTGCTCCTCTACACTGAAGCAACACTTTCTTTTTTTTCTATATATGTCCTGGTTCTTGTATGGATCGTCCTGGCTGGTTCCTGGTCTGTTGTCATCTTCCTGGGGTCTGTAGTGGCATCTGGGATCCATTTTGGCTCTCCTCTGCTGAAATGGCAGTGTTCGCGGGTATTTTTGACGATATTGCGTAAAAAAAAACGGCGCATATTTGGGTTGCGGTGTCATAAATCGACCCACAGTCATTTATGCCGCGTTAACGTCGTTTTCCTTTACGTCTTGACGCCGCGATGTGCGTAAAAAAAATGACTCCCACCTGTTGATTGCGCCGCCGTGCGTCAAAGTATACATTTGACGCCCGCATGGCGCTACGAAATGGCGTTAGCCGGCGGTAAAATTTTTGGCGCAAAACTGCAGTGGCACAGTTTTGCGTCAAAAAGTATAAATATGGCCCTAAGACTTTAGATACATATGCTCTGTAGTTCTGTGTGTAGCAAAACAGGCAAGTACCATTTTTAGATTTTTTAGTTAGAGGCTGTGTTGGAACTTTATGAACTTGCATGTTTGTTAGATCGTGGTAGAACCTCAAAAGAACGTAGGTGTTGATCAATTTATTCATGAAAGCCATTGCACCAGATGTGTCTTCCTTGTGGATATGTATGCCCTTAAATTGAAGGTTAGAGTGGCATAAGTGATCTAATTCCTCTGTTCGACTGTTGTGCTGAATCACATTCCTCTACACCTGTGCAGATTTGTCCTCGTAGCTTGGCTTGTGAATCCTCACAATCCGAGGAAGGCTGTCTCCACTCTCCAACTCTATTTGTGAATTCCAAAAATATTTATCAATTTGTTTAAACACTCTTTCATGTGTGTAGCTGTATCAGACTGCAGTTGTCTCACTTCCTTGATCCTAGTCAAAATGTTTACTGACATTACTGTACATTTGAGAATGTAGACACTGGGGCTCAGTTGATATTTCACTACTTGAGTGCATTTATCACATTATGCTCAGTGGAAGTTTCCAAAGTCTGTGATATAATCGTACTGCTGAAGAAATGTCGATCTATCAATTGCACCAGTTTTAGAAAATCATTCCAAGGAAAAGAATGCCGACTGAGCAATACTTGGATTGATCCTGACTCAGAAATGTACTGGATCGCAATTTCACTGAACTTTGGTTGTGCAGGGTGGTGTGTTTATCACAACAATTGTGCCAAAAACTGTATAACAAGGATCACATGTAGGTAAGTATTTGCGATTTTGAAATAGGGGACAAACTACACAGTTTGAAAGACTCAGTTAAGGAATATCATTGGAAAATGTCCCCAGTGATTTTGGCGCTTTATACTTTTTTTAACAGCTCTAGAAACAGAACATGTTGCCTGCAGAAACCGTTAACGTTAACCATTCATTTTCAGGATTTTCTTGTTTAATCCCATCTGTAGATATGACCGAGGAACTAATTTCAGAGTAATTTGGAGGGTAGGTTTTTCATTTTAAAGATTGAATAAGTTGTAGGGCTACAACTCTCTCAAACCATGTGGTTCTCTCCCATCATTTCATACTGCACCAGGTGCCCCCACTGATGGATCCCTCCGTTCAGATAGTGAGGGGTGGGTCTCTATCCATATGTCTTAATGGAGAATAAAACTGTCATGTCCCATTTAAATTAGCTCATAACTCTGACCACAGCTGAACCTGCAGCAAGTAGAACCTCTGGTGCAGCTCCAGTGAATGTGAATCAAACACAACTTGTTGAAGGCAAACCAACTGCTCTTAGAGCAAAGAAAAGTTTGATTTTGTCCAAACAACACTCACGGGGCAACACGGCTCCACACTCAGCTTAATGAGCGTGTAGCAGCACTCACTTCTAGGAAATGGTTGCCTTCCAACGAGATCAAGCTAGATTCCTACTGAGAATTGAGAAAAATCATCTGAGCGTTGTTGGAGTGTGAATATCAAAAGCAATATTAATATGAAGCTTGAAATATAATGTGTGATAAAGCTGCATAGAAATTGTGTTAACATAGAAAATAATGCGCACGTTCGAAATGTGCCCACGGGGATTGGCTACCAATGTATACGAAGACTAATGAAAAGGCTTAGAAATTATGAATTAATATGCAATAATGTTTTGAATTTGTTTTGAATTTGTATTAGTATACCATAATTAGGGTTGTGTGCTAAGGGTTGCTTCATTAAACAAAAGGCTGTAACTTAGTAAGGGCTAAGTCCTAGCTGCCTGGCCTCATATTGAATTGCATTTTCTAACGTGTAATGTGCTGTTTTTCCTAAAGAACACGAGGCTGTACTTTTCCAAGAGCTATATGTGTGTAGCCGTAGTAAATTCTTTCTCATGAGAACCGGTTTGCTCAAAGCGATGTTCTTGCTAGATGCAACAGTGTAATTCGTAACAGGTGCAAGGTTAACTGTACTGGGAGAAGACAATGAAGACACTGACTGGAGCGCAAAGTGTAACATTTTCTACCTGACATTCTAACCGTTGAAGACGTCAATAATATGGACCAATCCGTGACATGGGAACTCAGAACTGTGGAAAATTCCAGCAAGGTGCTTACCAAATTATTGGACAGAGATACGGATGCGCCAAATATTATCCAATGAGAAATTAGGGAATAGTTAGACAGTTTTGACTTAACCGTATGACCCAAGGCATTGCCATTCTAGATTTTCTTTCGGACACTTCTCAGTTACTAAATTTGAGTCATTCTGTTGCCTTGAAAACCATCCTCTGCCCAACCTTTGCTGGATATTATCTTCTCCTCCATATGAGGGAAGTAATGTTCCTTAGCTATGCTATCTTGAGACTTTGCCCAGTCCTAATTGGCCTGATGCTGATGAACTGATGTCCTGAGGAGAAGACTGACGCTGCTTGCTGATCTGTTGGATTGGTAACTATCCAATGCAAATTGTGATTGTCTGTCTGTCTTTCCTTTCTAGGTACCAACTGCTATTTTGATAGAGGCCTTAGTTTAGATGTTTTTTTAAAATCGTGCTCACTAAAATGTTTTGTATGAAGCCCAACATGCTAATGCTAATTTGAGGTTAGTTAAGGTGTTCACTAATACCTGATGCAAGTAGCCAAATGACTGAGTTCTTGACCTTGTTGATTCATGTACTAATGAGACTCTGCTAAGTTGATTCATATTAATGATGTGCTTAAATTCTGAATGAGTATAATCCATGCTTTGATTAACCTGTTCTGTGCCCTGGACGAGATGATCTCGTCCAAGGCTACAGTTCCCCTGTGCCTTGGACGAGATCATCTTGTCCATGGCACAGGGGAACTTGGGGGCGCGCTAGCGCGCCCCCCATGCACCCCCCTCCCCCCCCAAGTCGGAGATGGAAGGGGAAGACCTTCCCCTTCCACCCCCAACCCCCCCACCCCCCCCTGTGACGTCAGCGCGCGAGCGCGCGCTGATTTGTCACAGGGGCCTCCCTCGTCGCGCTGGAAGCTCTGCTTCCAGCGCGATTGAAAGAGAAATGCAAAAGCATTTCTCTTTCAATCACTGGGGAGGCCCGGAGGGGCTTCAAAAGGAAGGAAAAGTATTTCCTTCCCTTTGAAGTCTCTTCGAGGGTTTCAAAAGCCGGATTGCTTGCAATCCGGCTTTTGAAATCCCACTAGACACCAGGGATTTTTATTTTTTTTACTGTTATTGACTAAAGGGAGCGACCCCTTGGGCAAGGGTCGCTCCCAGGGGGGGCATATGTTTTGGGAAGGCCTTTTCTGCCCCCCCGGGGGCAGATCGGCCTATTATTAGGCCGATCTGCCCCCAGGGGGGGCAGAAACCTCTAGGCACCAGGGACAATTTTTTTTTGTTTTTTTTTGTTTTTTATGTTTCATTTTTTTTTTTTTGGTGGGGAGTGACCCCTTAGGCAAGGGTCGCTCCCCTTAGGGGAAAATTATATTTTGGCCATTTCTGCCCCCCTTGGGGGCAGATTGGCCTATTTTGATGAGGCCAATCTGCCCCCAAGGGGGGTAGAAACCACTAGACACCAGGGAGTTTTTTCTTTGCGTGAATTTCACGCAAAGGGAGCGACCCCTTAGGCATGGGTCGCTCCCTGGGGGGGGAGGGCAATTTATTTTAGGCCATTTCTGCCCCCCCTGGGGGCAGAAACCTCTAGGCGCCAGGGCAATTTTTTATTTTGTGTTTTTTTTTTTGTTGTTTCTTTTTTTAGAGATGGGGAGCGACCCATCAGGCAAGGGTCGCTCCCCTGGGGGGCAAATTTTATTTAGACCATTTCTGCCCCCCTGGGAGCAGATTGGCCGATTTTAGGTCAATCTGCCCCCAAGGGGGCAGAAACCACTAGGCACCTGGGATTTGTTTTTTGGCACCAATGTCACACAGAGGGAGCGACCCCGTAGGCAAGGGTCGCTACTGGGGGGGGGTTGGGGGGGGAATTTATTTTAGGCCATTTCTGCCCCCCCTGGGGGCAGATCGGCCTATTATTAGGCCGAACTGCCCCCGGGGGGGGCAGAACCCTCTAGGCACCAGGGCAAATTTTTTTGTTGTGTTTTTTTTGTTGTTTTTTTCGAGATGGGGAGCGACCCATCAGGCAAGGGTCGCTCCCCTGGGGGGCAAATTGTATTTAGGCCATTTCTGCCCCCCTTGGGGGCAGATTGGCCGATTTTAGGTCAATCTGCCCCCAAGGGGGCAGAAACCACTAGGCACCTGGGATTTTTTTTTTTGGTGCCAATGTCACGCAGGGGGAGCGACCCTGTAGGCAAGGGTCGCTCCCGGTGTGGGGTGGGGGCAAATTTATTTTAGGCCATTTCTGCCCCCCCTGGGGGCAGATCGGCCTATTAATAGGCCGAACTGCCCACAGGGGGGGGCAGAACCCTCAGGGCACCAGGGCAATTTTTTTTGTTGTGTTTTTTTTTTGTTTGTTTGTTTTTTTCGAGATGGGGAGCGACCCATCAGGCAAGGGTCGCTCCCCTGGGGGGCAAATTGTATTTAGGCCATTTTTACCCCCCTTGGGGGCAGATTGGCCGATTTTAGGTCAATCTGCCCCCAAGGGGGCAGAAACCACTAGGCACCTGGGATTTGTTTTTTGGCGCCAATGTCATGCAGGGGGAGCGACCCCGTAGGCAAGGGTCGTTCCCGGGCAGGGGGGGCTTGGGGGGGTGGGGGGGGTCAAATTTATTTTAGGGCATTTCTGCCCCCCCCTCCCGGGGCCGGCTGAGCTAGAGGCCAAACTCCACAGGTAGGCACTTTGCAAAAAATACCTCTGTTTTCTGTGAAAAAATATGTTCTGTCCACGTTGTGTTTTGGGCCATTTCCTTTCGTGGGCGCTAGGCCTACCCACAGAAGTGAGGTACCATTTTTATCGAGAGACTTAGGGGAACGCTGGGTGGAAGGAAATTTGTGGCTCCTCTCAGATTCCAGAACTTTCTGCCACTGAAATGTGAGGAACATGTGTTTTTTTATCCAAATTTTGAGGTTTGCAAAGGATTCTGGGTAACAGAACCTGGTCCGAGCCCCATAAGTCACCCCATCTTGGATTCCCCTAGGCCTCTAGTTTTCAAAAATGCACAGGGTTGGTAGGTTTCCCTAGGTGCCGGCTGAGCTACAGTCCAAAATCCACAGGTAGGCACTGTTTTCTTTAAAAAATGTGGATGTGTCCACGTTGCGCTTTGGGGCGTTTCCTGTCGCGGGCTCTAGGCCTACCCACACAAGTGAGGTATCATTTTTATCGGGAGACTTGGGGGAACGCTGGGTGGAAGGAAATTTGTGGCTCCTCTCAGATTCCCGAACTTTCTGCCACAGAAATATGAGGAACATGTGTTTTTTTAGCCAAATTTTGAGGTTTGCAAAGGATTCTGGGTAACAGAACCTGATTCGAGCCCCGCAAGTCACCCCTCCTTGGATTCCCCTAGGTCTCTAGTTTTCAGAAATGCACAGGTTTGGTAGGTTTCCCTAGATGCCGGCTGAGCTAGAGGCCAAAATCTACAGGTAGGCACTTCGCAAAAAACACCTCTGTTTTCTTCCAAAAATTTGGATGTGTCCACGTTGCGCTTTGGGGCGTTTCCTGTCGCGGGCGCTAGGCCTACCCACACAAGTGAGGTATCATTTTTATCGGGAGACTTGGGGGAACGCTGGGTGGAAGGAAATTTATGGCTCCTCTCAGATTCCCGAACTTTCTGCCACAGAAATGTGAGGAACATGTGTTTTTTTAGCCAAATTTTGAGGTTTGCAAAGGATTCTGGGTAACAGAACCTGGTCCGAGCCCCGCAAGTCACCCCTCCTTGGATTCCCCTAGGTCTCTAGTTTTCAGAAATGCACAGGTTTGGTAGGTTTCCCTAGGTGCCGGCTGAGCTAGAGGCCAAAATCTACAGGTAGGCACTTCGCAAAAAACACCTCTGTTTTCTTCCAAAAATTTGGATGTGTCCACGTTGCGCTTTGGGGCGTTTCCTGTCGCGGGCGCTAGGCCTACCCACACAAGTGAGGTATCATTTTTATCGGGAGACTTGGGGGAACGCTGGGTGGAAGGAAATTTGTGGCTCCTCTCAGATTCCAGAACTTTCTGTCACAGAAATGTGAGGAACCTGTGTTTTTTTAGCCAAATTTTGAGGTTTGCAAAGGATTCTGGGTAACAGAACCTGGTCGGAGCCCCGCAAGTCACCCCTCCTTGGATTCCCCTAGGTCTCTAGTTTTCAGAAAAACACAGGTTTGGTAGCTTTCCCTAGGTGCCGGCTGAGCTAGAGGCCAAAATCTACAGGTAGGCACTTCGCAAAAAACACCTCTGTTTTCTTCCAAAAATTTGGATGTGTCCACGTTGCGCTTTGGGGTGTTTCCTGTCGCGGGCGCTAGGCCTACCCACACAAGTGAGGTATCATTTTTATCGGGAGACTTGGGGGAGCGCTGGGTGGAAGGAAATTTGTGGCTCCTCTCAGATTCCAGAACTTTCTGCCACAGAAATATGAGGAACATGTGGTTTTTTAGCCAAATTTTGAGGTTTGCAAAGGATTCTGGGTAACAGAACCTGGTCCGAGCCCCGCATGTCACCCCTCATTGGATTCCCCTAGGTCTCTAGTTTTCAGAAATGCACAGGTTTAGTAGGTTTCCCTAGGTGCCGGCTGAGCTAGAGGCCAAAATCTACAGGTAGGCACTTCGCAAAAAACACCTCTGTTTTCTTCCAAAAATTTGGATGTGTCCACGTTGCGCTTTGGGGCGTTTCCTGTCGCGGGCGCTAGGCCTACCGACACAAGTGAGGTATCATTTTTATCGGGAGACTTGGGGGAACGCTGGGTGGAAGGAAATTTGTGGCTCCTCTCAGATTCCAGAACTTTCTGCCACAGAAATGTGAGGAACATGTGATTTTTTAGCCAAATTTTGAGGTTTGCAAAGGATTCTGGGTAACAGAACCTGGTCCGAGCCCCGCAAGTCACCCCTCATTGGATTCCCCTAGGTCTCTAGTTTTCAGAAATGCACAGGTTTAGTAGGTTTCCCTAGGTGCCGGCTGAGCTAGAGGCCAAAATCTACAGGTAGGCACTTCGCAAAAAACACCTGTTTTCTTCCAAAAATTTGGATGTGTCCACGTTGCGCTTTGGGGCGTTTCCTGTCGCGGGCGCTAGGCCTACCGACACAAGTGAGGTATCATTTTTATCGGGAGACTTGGGGGAACGCTGGGTGGAAGGAAATTTGTGGCTCCTCTCAGATTCCCGAACTTTCTGCCACAGAAATGTGAGGCACATGTGTTTTTTTAGCCAAATTTTGAGGTTTGCAAAGGATTCTGGGTAACAGAACCTGGTCCGAGCCCCGCAAGTCACCCCTCCTTGGATTCTCCTAGGTCTCTAGTTTTCAGAAATGCACAGGTTTGGTAGGTTTCCCTAGGTGCCGGCTGAGCTAGAGGCCAAAATCTACAGGTAGGCACTTCGCAAAAAACACCTCTGTTTTCTTCCAAAAATTTGGATGTGTCCACGTTGCGCTTTGGGGTGTTTCCTGTCGCGGGCGCTAGGCCTACCCACACAAGTGAGGTATCATTTTTATCGGGAGACTTGGGGGAGCGCTGGGTGGAAGGAAATTTGTGGCTCCTCTCAGATTCCAGAACTTTCTGCCACAGAAATGTGAGGAACATGTGTTTTTTTAGCCACAATTTGAGGTTTGCAAAGGATTCTGGGTAACAGAACCTGGTCCGAGCCCCGCAAGTCACCCCTCCTTGGATTCTCCTAGGTCTCTAGTTTTCAGAAATGCACAGGTTTGGTAGGTTTCCCTAGGTGCCGGCTGAGCTAGAGGCCAAAATCTACAGGTAGGCACTTCGCAAAAAACACCTCTGTTTTCTTCCAAAAATTTGGATGTGTCCACGTTGCGCTTTGGGGTGTTTCCTGTCGCGGGCGCTAGGCCTACCCACACAAGTGAGGTATCATTTTTATCGGGAGACTTGGGGGAGCGCTGGGTGGAAGGAAATTTGTGGCTCCTCTCAGATTCCAGAACTTTCTGCCACAGAAATGTGAGGAACATGTGTTTTTTTAGCCACAATTTGAGGTTTGCAAAGGATTCTGGGTAACAGAACCTGGTCCGAGCCCCGCAAGTCACCCCTCCTTGGATTCCCCTAGGTCTCTAGTTTTCAGAAATGCACAGGTTTGGTAGGTTTCCCTAGGTGCCGGCTGAGCTAGAGACCAAAATCTACAGGTAGGCACTTCGCAAAAAACACCTCTGTTGTCTTCCAAAAATTTGGATGTGTCCACGTTGCGCTTTGGGGCGTTTCCTGTCGCGGGCGCTAGGCCTACCCACACAAGTGAGGTATCATTTTTATCGGGAGACTTGGGGGAACGTTGGGTGGAAGGAAATTTGTGGCTCCTCTCAGATTCCCGAACTTTCTGCCACAGAAATGTGAGGAACATGTGATTTTTTAGCCAAATTTTGAGGTTTGCAAAGGATTCTGGGTAACAGAACCTGGTCCGAGCCCCGAAAGTCACCCCTCCTTGGATTCCCCTAGGTCTCTAGTTTTCAGAAATGCACAGGTTTGGTAGGTTTCCCTAGGTGCCGGCTGAGCTAGAGGCCAAAATCTTCCCGTTAGGCACTTCGCAAAAAACACCTCTGTTTTCTTCCAAAAATTTGAATGTGTCCACGTTGCGCTTTGGGGAGTTTCCTGTCGCGGGCGCTAGGCCTACCCACACAAGTGAGGTATCATTTTTATCGGGAGACTTGGGGGAACGCTGGGTGGAAGGAAATTTGTGGCTCCTCTCAGATTCCTGAACTTTCTGCCACAGAAATGTGAGGAACATGTGGTTTTTTAGCCAAATTTTGAGGTTTGCAAAGGATTCTGGGTAACAGAACCTGGTCCGATCCCCGCAAGTCACCCCTCCTTGGATTCCCCTAGGTCTCTAGTTTTCAGAAATGCACAGGTTTGGTAGGTTTCACTAGGTGCCGGCTGAGCTAGAGGCCAAAATCTACAGGTAGGCACTTCGCAAAAAACACCTCTGTTTTCTTCCAAAAATTTGAATGTGTCCACGTTGCGCTTTGGGGCGTTTCCTGTCGCGGGCGCTAGGCCTACCCACACAAGTGAGGTATCATTTTTATCGGGAGACGTGGGGGAATGCTGGGTGGAAGGAAATTTGTGGCTCCTCTCAGATTCCAGAACTTTCTGCCACAGAAATGTGAGGAACATGTGTTTTTTTAGCCACATTTTGAGGTTTGCAAAGGATTCTGGGTAACAGAACCTGGTCCGAGCCCCGCAAGTCACCCCTCCTTGGATTCCCCTAGGTCTCTAGTTTTCAGAAATGCACAGGTTTGGTAGGTTTCCCTAGGTGCCGGCTGAGCTAGAGGCCAAAATCTACAGGTAGGCACTTCGCAAAAAACACCTCTGTTTTCTTCCAAAAATTTGGATGTGTCCACGTTGCGCTTTGGGGCGTTTCCTGTTGCGGGCGCTAGGCCTACCGACACAAGTGAGGTATCATTTTTATCGGGAGACTTGGGGGAACGCTGGATGGAAGGAAATTTGTGGCTCCTCTCAGATTCCAGAACTTTCTGCCACAGAAATGTGAGGAACATGTGTTTTTTTAGCCACATTTTGAGGCTTGCAAAGGATTCTGGGTAACAGAACCTGGTCCGAGCCCCGCAAGTCACCCCTCCTTGGATTCCCCTAGGTCTCTAGTTTTCAGAAATGCACAGGTTTGGTAGGTTTCCCTAGGTGCCGGCTGAGCTAGAGGCCAAAATCTACAGGTAGGCACTTCGCAAAAAACACCTCTGTTTTCTTCCAAAAATTTGGATGTGTCCACGTTGCGCTTTGGGGTGTTTCCTGTCGCGGGCGCTAGGCCTACCCACACAAGTGAGGTATCATTTTTATCGGGAGACTTGGGGGAGCGCTGGGTGGAAGGAAATTTGTGGCTCCTCTCAGATTCCAGAACTTTCTGCCACAGGAATGTGAGGAACGTGTGTTTTTTTAGCCAAATTTTGAGGTTTGCAAAGGATTCTGGGTAACAGAACCTGGTCCGAGCCCCGCAAGTCACCCCTCCTTGGATTCCCCTAGGTCTCTAGTTTTCAGAAATGCACAGGTTTGGTAGGTTTCCCTAGGTGCCGGCTGAGCTAGAGGCCAAAATCTACAGGTAGGCACTTCGCAAAAAACACCTCTGTTTTCTTCCAAAAATGTGGATGTGTCCACGTTGCGCTTTGGGGTGTTTCCTGTCGCGGGCGCTAGGCCTACCCACACAAGTGAGGTATCATTTTTATCGGGAGACTTGGGGGAGCGCTGGGTGGAAGGAAATTTGTGGCTCCTCTCAGATTCCAGAACTTTCTGCCACAGAAATGTGAGGAACATGTGTTTTTTTAGCCAAATTTTGAGGTTTGCAAAGGATTCTGGGTAACAGAACCTGGTCCGAGCCCCGCAACTCACCCCTCATTGGATTCCCCTCGGTCTCTAGTTTTCAGAAATGCACAGGTTTGGTAGGTTTCCCTAGGTGCCGGCTGAGCTAGAGGCCAAAATCTACAGGTAGGCACTTCGCAAAAAACACCTCTGTTTTCTTCCAAAAATTTGGATGTGTCCACGTTGCGCTTTGGGGCGTTTCCTGTCGCGGGCGCTAGGCCTACCCACACAAGTGAGGTATCATTTTTATCGGGAGACTTGGGGGAATGCTGGGTGGAAGGAAATTTGTGGCTCCTCTGAGATTCCAGAACTTTCTGCCACAGAAATGTGAGGAACATGTGTTTTTTTAGCCACAATTTGAGGTTTGCAAAGGATTCTGGGTAACAGAACCTGGTCCGAGCCCCGCAAGTCACCCCTCCTTGGATTCCCCTAGGTCTCTAGTTTTCAGAAATGCACAGGTTTGGTAGGTTTCCCTAGGTGCCGGCTGAGCTAGAGACCAAAATCTACAGGTAGGCACTTCGCAAAAAACACCTCTGTTGTCTTCCAATAATTTGGATGTGTCCACGTTGCGCTTTGGGGCGTTTCCTGTCGCGGGCGCTAGGCCTACCCACACAAGTGAGGTATCATTTTTATCGGGAGACTTGGGGGAACGTTGGGTGGAAGGAAATTTGTGGCTCCTCTCAGATTCCCGAACTTTCTGCCACAGAAATGTGAGGAACATGTGATTTTTTAGCCAAATTTTGAGGTTTGCAAAGGATTCTGGGTAACAGAACCTGGTCCGAGCCCCGAAAGTCACCCCTCCTTGGATTCCCCTAGGTCTTTAGTTTTCAGAAATGCACAGGTTTGGTAGGTTTACCTAGGTGCCGGCTGAGCTAGAGGCCAAAATCTTCCCGTTAGGCACTTCGCAAAAAACACCTCTGTTTTCTTCCAAAAATTTGAATGTGTCCACGTTGCGCTTTGGGGAGTTTCCTGTCGCGGGCGCTAGGCCTACCCCCACAAGTGAGGTATCATTTTTATCGGGAGACTTGGGGGAACGCTGGGTGGAAGGAAATTTGTGGCTCCTCTCAGATTCCTGAACTTTCTGCCACAGAAATGTGAGGAACATGTGGTTTTTTAGCCAAATTTTGAGGTTTGCAAAGGATTCTGGGTAACAGAACCTGGTCCGATCCCCGCAAGTCACCCCTCCTTGGATTCCCCTAGGTCTCTAGTTTTCAGAAATGCACAGGTTTGGTAGGTTTCACTAGGTGCCAGCTGAGCTAGAGGCCAAAATCTACAGGTAGGCACTTCGCAAAAAACACCTCTGTTTTCTTCCAAAAATTTGGATGTGTCCACGTTGCGCTTTGGGGCGTTTCCTGTCGCGGGCGCTAGGCCTACCCACACAAGTGAGGTATCATTTTTATCGGGAGACGTGGGGGAATGCTGGGTGGAAGGAAATTTGTGGCTCCTCTCAGATTCCAGAACTTTCTGCCACAGAAATGTGAGGAACATGTGTTTTTTTAGCCAAATTTTGAGGTTTGCAAAGGATTCTGGGTAACAGAACCTGGTCCGAGCCCCGCAAGTCACCCCTCCTTGGATTCCCCTAGGTCTCTAGTTTTCAGAAATGCACAGGTTTGGTAGGTTTCCCTAGGTGCCGGCTGAGCTAGAGGCCAAAATCTACAGGTAGGCACTTCGCAAAAAACACCTCTGTTTTCTTCCAAAAATTTGGATGTGTCCACGTTGCGCTTTGGGGCGTTTCCTGTCGCGGGCGCTAGGCCTACCGACACAAGTGAGGTATCATTTTTATCGGGAGACTTGGGGGAACGCTGGATGGAAGGAAATTTGTGGCTCCTCTCACATTCCAGAACTTTCTGCCACAGAAATGTAAGGAACATGTGTTTTTTTAGCCACATTTTGAGGCTTGCAAAGGATTCTGGGTAACAGAACCTGGTCCGAGCCCCGCAAGTCACCCCTCCTTGGATTCCCCTAGGTCTCTAGTTTTCAGAAATGCACAGGTTTGGTAGGTTTCCCTAGGTGCCGGCTGAGCTAGAGGCCAAAATCTACAGGTAGGCACTTCGCAAAAAACACCTCTGTTTTCTTCCAAAAATTTGGATGTGTCCACGTTGCGCTTTGGGGTGTTTCCTGTCGCGGGCGCTAGGCCTACCCACACAAGTGAGGTATCATTTTTATCGGGAGACTTGGGGGAGCGCTGGGTGGAAGGAAATTTGTGGCTCCTCTCAGATTCCAGAACTTTCTGCCACAGGAATGTGAGGAACGTGTGTTTTTTTAGCCAAATTTTGAGGTTTGCAAAGGATTCTGGGTAACAGAACCTGGTCCGAGCCCCGCAAGTCACCCCTCATTGGATTCCCCTAGGTCTCTAGTTTTCAGAAATGCACAGGTTTGGTAGGTTTCCCTAGGTGCCGGCTGAGCTAGAGGCCAAAATCTACAGGTAGGCACTTCGCAAAAAACACCTCTGTTTTCTTCCAAAAATTTGGATGTGTCCACGTTGCGCTTTGGGGCGTTTCCTGTCGCGGGCGCTAGGCCTACCCACACAAGTGAGGTATCATTTTTATCGGGAGACTTGGGGGAATGCTGGGTGGAAGGAAATTTGTGGCTCCTCTCAGATTCCACAACTTTCTGCCACAGAAATGTGAGGAACATGTGTTTTTTTAGCCACATTTTGAGGTTTGCAAAGGATTCTGGGTAACAGAACCTGGTCCGAGCCCCGCAAGTCACCCCTCCTTGGATTCCCCTAGGTCTCTAGTTTTCAGAAATGCACAGGTTTGGTAGGTTTCACTAGGTGCCGGCTGAGCTAGAGGCCAAAATCTACAGGTAGGCACTTCGCAAAAAACACCTCTGTTTTCTTCCAAAAATTTGGATGTGTCCACGTTGCGCTTTGGGGCGTTTCCTGTCGCGGGCGCTAGGCCTACCCACACAAGTGAGGTATCATTTTTATCGGGAGACGTGGGGGAATGCTGGGTGGAAGGAAATTTGTGGCTCCTCTCAGATTCCAGAACTTTCTGCCACAGAAATGTGAGGAACATGTGTTTTTTTAGCCACATTTTGAGGCTTGCAAAGGATTCTGGGTAACAGAACCTGGTCCGAGCCCCGCAAGTCACCCCTCCTTGGATTCCCCTAGGTCTCTAGTTTTCAGAAATGCACAGGTTTGGTAGGTTTCCCTAGGTGCCGGCTGAGCTAGAGGCCAAAATCTACAGGTAGGCACTTCGCAAAAAACACCTCTGTTTTCTTCCAAAAATTTGGATGTGTCCACGTTGCGCTTCGGGGTGTTTCCTGTCGCGGGCGCTAGGCCTACCCACACAAGTGAGGTATCATTTTTATCGGGAGACTTGGGGGAGCGCTGGGTGGAAGGAAATTTGTGGCTCCTCTCAGATTCCAGAACTTTCTGCCACAGGAATGTGAGGAACATGTGTTTTTTTAGCCAAATTTTGAGGTTTGCAAAGGATTCTGGGTAACAGAACCTGGTCCGAGCCCCGCAAGTCACCCCTCCTTGGATTCCCCTAGGTCTCTAGTTTTCAGAAATGCACAGGTTTGGTAGGTTTCCCTAGGTGCCGGCTGAGCTAGAGGCCAAAATCTACAGGTAGGCACTTCGCAAAAAACACCTCTGTTTTCTTCCCAAAATTTGGATGTGTCCACGTTGCGCTTTGGGGCGTTTCCTGTCGCGGGCGCTAGGCCTACCCACACAAGTGAGGTATCATTTTTATCGGGAGACTTGGGGGAATGCTGGGTGGAAGGAAATTTGTGGCTCCTCTCAGATTCCACAACTTTCTGCCACAGAAATGTGAGGAACATGTGTTTTTTTAGCCACATTTTGAGGTTTGCAAAGGATTCTGGGTAACAGAACCTGGTCCGAGCCCCGCAAGTCACCCCTCCTTGGATTCCCCTAGGTCTCTAGTTTTCAGAAATGCACAGGTTTGGTAGGTTTCACTAGGTGCCGGCTGAGCTAGAGGCCAAAATCTACAGGTAGGCACTTCGCAAAAAACACCTCTGTTTTCTTCCAAAAATTTGGATGTGTCCACGTTGCGCTTTGGGGCGTTTCCTGTCGCGGGCGCTAGGCCTACCCACACAAGTGAGGTATCATTTTTATCGGGAGACGTGGGGGAATGCTGGGTGGAAGGAAATTTGTGGCTCCTCTCAGATTCCAGAACTTTCTGCCACAGAAATGTGAGGAACATGTGTTTTTTTAGCCACATTTTGAGGCTTGCAAAGGATTCTGGGTAACAGAACCTGGTCCGAGCCCCGCAAGTCACCCCTCCTTGGATTCCCCTAGGTCTCTAGTTTTCAGAAATGCACAGGTTTGGTAGGTTTCCCTAGGTGCCGGCTGAGCTAGAGGCCAAAATCTACAGGTAGGCACTTCGCAAAAAACACCTCTGTTTTCTTCCAAAAATTTGGATGTGTCCACGTTGCGCTTCGGGGTGTTTCCTGTCGCGGGCGCTAGGCCTACCCACACAAGTGAGGTATCATTTTTATCGGGAGACTTGGGGGAGCGCTGGGTGGAAGGAAATTTGTGGCTCCTCTCAGATTCCAGAACTTTCTGCCACAGGAATGTGAGGAACATGTGTTTTTTTAGCCAAATTTTGAGGTTTGCAAAGGATTCTGGGTAACAGAACCTGGTCCGAGCCCCGCAAGTCACCCCTCCTTGGATTCCCCTAGGTCTCTAGTTTTCAGAAATGCACAGGTTTGGTAGGTTTCCCTAGGTGCCGGCTGAGCTAGAGGCCAAAATCTACAGGTAGGCACTTCGCAAAAAACACCTCTGTTTTCTTCCCAAAATTTGGATGTGTCCACGTTGCGCTTTGGGGCGTTTCCTGTCGCGGGCGCTAGGCCTACCCACACAAGTGAGGTATCATTTTTATCGGGAGACTTGGGGGAATGCTGGGTGGAAGGAAATTTGTGGCTCCTCTCAGATTCCAGAACTTTCTGCCACAGAAATGTGAGGAACATGTGTTTTTTTAGCCACATTTTGAGGTTTGCAAAGGATTCTGGGTAACAGAACCTGGTCCGAGCCCTGCAAGTCACCCCTCCTTGGATTCCCCTAGGTCTCTAGTTTTCAGAAATGCACAGGTTTGGTAGGTTTCCCTAGGTGCCGGCTGAGCTAGAGGCCAAAATCTACAGGTAGGCACTTCGCAAAAAACACCTCTGTTTTCTTCCAAAAATTTGGATGTGTCCACGTTGCGCTTTGGGGCGTTTCCTGTCGCGGGCGCTAGGCCTACCCACACAAGTGAGGTATCATTTTTATCGGGAGACTTGGGGGAATGCTGGGTGGAAGGAAATTTGTGGCTCCTCTGAGATTCCAGAACTTTCTGCCACAGAAATGTGAGGAACATGTGTTTTTTTAGCCACAATTTGAGGTTTGCAAAGGATTCTGGGTAACAGAACCTGGTCCGAGCCCCGAAAGTCACCCCTCCTTGGATTCCCCTAGGTCTCTAGTTTTCAGTAATGCACAGGTTTGGTAGGTTTCCCTAGGTGCCGGCTGAGCTAGAGGCCAAAATCTACAGGTAGGCACTTCGCAAAAAACACCTCTGTTGTCTTCCAAAAATTTGGATGTGTCCACGTTGCGCTTTGGGGTGTTTCCTGTTGCAGGCGCTAGGCCTACCCACACAAGTGAGGTATCATTTTTATCGGGAGACTTGGGGGAGCGCTGAGTGGAAGGAAATTTGTGGCTCCTCTCAGATTCCAGAACTTTCTGCCACAGAAATGTGAGGAACATGTGTTTTTTTAGCCAAATTTTGAGGTTTGCAAAGGATTCTGGGTAACAGAACCTGGTCCGAGCCCCGCAAGTCACCCCTCATTGGATTCCCCTAGGTCTCTAGTTTTCAGAAATGCACAGGTTTGGTAGGTTTCCCTAGGTGCCGGCTGAGCTAGAGGCCAAAATCTACAGGTAGGCACTTCACAAAAAACACCTCTGTTTTCTTCCAAAAATTTGAATGTGTCCACGTTGCGCTTTGGGGCGTTTCCTGTCGCGGGCGCTAGGCCTACCCACACAAGTGAGGTATCATTTTTATCAGGAGACTTGGGGGAACGCTGGGTGGGAGGAAATTTGTGGCTCCTCTCAGATTCCCGAACTTTCTGCCACAGAAATGTGAGGAACATGTGTTTTTTTAGCCAAATTTTGAGGTTTGCAAAGGATTCTGGGTAACAGAACCTGGTCCGAGCCCCGCAAGTCACCCCTACTTGGATTCCCCTAGGTTTCTAGTTTTCAGAAATGCACAGGTTTGGTAGGTTTCCCTAGGTGCCGGCTGAGCTAGAGGCCAAAATCTACAGGTAGGCACTTCGCAAAAAACACCTGTTTTCTTCCAAAAATTTGGATGTGTCCACGTTGCGCTTTGGGGCGTTTCCTGTCGCGGGCGCTAGGCCTACCGACACAAGTGAGGTATCATTTTTATCGGGAGACTTGGGGGAACGCTGGGTGGAAGGAAATTTGTGGCTCCTCTCAGATTCCAGAACTTTCTGCCACAGAAATGTGAGGAACATGTGTTTTTTTAGCCACAATTTGAGGTTTGCAAAGGATTCTGGGTAACAGAACCTGGTCCGAGCCCCGCAAGTCACCCCTCCTTGGATTCTCCTAGGTCTCTAGTTTTCAGAAATGCACAGGTTTGGTAGGTTTCCCTAGGTGCCGGCTGAGCTAGAGGCCAAAATCTACAGGTAGGCACTTCGCAAAAAACACCTCTGTTTTCTTCCAAAAATTTGGATGTGTCCACGTTGCGCTTTGGGGTGTTTCCTGTCGCGGGCGCTAGGCCTACCCACACAAGTGAGGTATCATTTTTATCGGGAGACTTGGGGGAGCGCTGGGTGGAAGGAAATTTGTGGCTCCTCTCAGATTCCAGAACTTTCTGCCACAGAAATGTGAGGAATATGTGATTTTTTAGCCAAATTTTGAGGTTTGCAAAGGATTCTGGGTAACAGAACCTGGTCCGAGCCCCGCAAGTCACCCCTCATTGGATTCCCCTAGGTCTCTAGTTTTCAGAAATGCACAGGTTTAGTAGGTTTCCCTAGGTGCCGGCTGAGCTAGAGGCCAAAATCTACAGGTAGGCACTTCGCAAAAAACACCTCTGTTTTCTTCCAAAAATTTGGATGTGTCCACGTTGCGCTTTGGGGCGTTTCCTGTCGCGGGCGCTAGGCCTACCGACACAAGTGAGGTATCATTTTTATCGGGAGACTTGGGGGAACGCTGGGTGGAAGGAAATTTGTGGCTCCTCTCAGATTCCAGAACTTTCTGCCACAGAAATGTCAGGAACATGTGTTTTTTTAGCCACAATTTGAGGTTTGCAAAGGATTCTGGGTAACAGAACCTGGTCCGAGCCCCGCAAGTCACCCCTCCTTGGATTCTCCTAGGTCTCTAGTTTTCAGAAATGCACAGGTTTGGTAGGTTTCCCTAGGTGCCGGCTGAGCTAGAGGCCAAAATCTACAGGTAGGCACTTCGCAAAAAACACCTCTGTTTTCTTCCAAAAATTTGGATGTGTCCACGTTGCGCTTTGGGGTGTTTCCTGTCGCGGGCGCTAGGCCTACCCACACAAGTGAGGTATCATTTTTATCGGGAGACTTGGGGGAGCGCTGGGTGGAAGGAAATTTGTGGCTCCTCTCAGATTCCAGAACTTTCTGCCACAGAAATGTGAGGAATATGTGATTTTTTAGCCAAATTTTGAGGTTTGCAAAGGATTCTGGGTAACAGAACCTGGTCCGAGCCCCGCAAGTCAAACCTCATTGGATTCCCCTAGGTCTCTAGTTTTCAGAAATGCACAGGTTTAGTAGGTTTCCCTAGGTGCCGGCTGAGCTAGAGGCCAAAATCTACAGGTAGGCACTTCGCAAAAAACACCTCTGTTTTCTTCCAAAAATTTGGATGTGTCCACGTTGCGCTTTGGGGCGTTTCCTGTCGCGGGCGCTAGGCCTACCGACACAAGTGAGGTATCATTTTTATCGGGAGACTTGGGGGAACGCTGGGTGGAAGGAAATTTGTGGCTCCTCTCAGATTCCAGAACTTTCTGCCACAGAAATGTGAGGAACATGTGTTTTTTTAGCCACAATTTGAGGTTTGCAAAGGATTCTGGGTAACAGAACCTGGTCCGAGCCCCGCAAGTCACCCCTCCTTGGATTCCCCTAGGTCTCTAGTTTTCAGAAATGCACAGGTTTGGTAGGTTTCCCTAGGTGCCGGCTGAGCTAGAGACCAAAATCTACAGGTAGGCACTTCGCAAAAAACACCTCTGTTGTCTTCCAAAAATTTGGATGTGTCCACGTTGCGCTTTGGGGCGTTTCCTGTCGCGTGCGCTAGGCCTACCCACACAAGTGAGGTATCATTTTTATCGGGAGACTTGGGGGAACGTTGGGTGGAAGGAAATTTGTGGCTCCTCTCAGATTCCCGAACTTTCTGCCACAGAAATGTGAGGAACATGTGATTTTTTAGCCAAATTTTGAGGTTTGCAAAGGATTCTGGGTAACAGAACCTGGTCCGAGCCCCGAAAGTCACCCCTCCTTGGATTCCCCTAGGTCTCTAGTTTTCAGAAATGCACAGGTTTGGTAGGTTTCCCTAGGTGCCGGCTGAGCTAGAGGCCAAAATCTTCCCGTTAGGCACTTCGCAAAAAACACCTCTGTTTTCTTCCAAAAATTTGAATGTGTCCACGTTGCGCTTTGGGGAGTTTCCTGTCGCGGGCGCTAGGCCTACCCACACAAGTGAGGTATCATTTTTATCGGGAGACTTGGGGGAACGCTGGGTGGAAGGAAATTTGTGGCTCCTCTCAGATTCCTGAACTTTCTGCCACAGAAATGTGAGGAACATGTGGTTTTTTAGCCAAATTTTGAGGTTTGCAAAGGATTCTGGGTAACAGAACCTGGTCCGATCCCCGCAAGTCACCCCTCCTTGGATTCCCCTAGGTCTCTAGTTTTCAGAAATGCACAGGTTTGGTAGGTTTCACTAGGTGCCGGCTGAGCTAGAGGCCAAAATCTACAGGTAGGCACTTCGCAAAAAACACCTCTGTTTTCTTCCAAAAATTTGAATGTGTCCACGTTGCGCTTTGGGGCGTTTCCTGTCGCGGGCGCTAGGCCTACCCACACAAGTGAGGTATCATTTTTATCGGGAGACGTGGGGGAATGCTGGGTGGAAGGAAATTTGTGGCTCCTCTCAGATTCCAGAACTTTCTGCCACAGAAATGTGAGGAACATGTGTTTTTTTAGCCACATTTTGAGGTTTGCAAAGGATTCTGGGTAACAGAACCTGGTCCGAGCCCCGCAAGTCACCCCTCCTTGGATTCCCCTAGGTCTCTAGTTTTCAGAAATGCACAGGTTTGGTAGGTTTCCCTAGGTGCCGGCTGAGCTAGAGGCCAAAATCTACAGGTAGGCACTTCGCAAAAAACACCTCTGTTTTCTTCCAAAAATTTGGATGTGTCCACGTTGCGCTTTGGGGCGTTTCCTGTTGCGGGCGCTAGGCCTACCGACACAAGTGAGGTATCATTTTTATCGGGAGACTTGGGGGAACGCTGGATGGAAGGAAATTTGTGGCTCCTCTCAGATTCCAGAACTTTCTGCCACAGAAATGTGAGGAACATGTGTTTTTTTAGCCACATTTTGAGGCTTGCAAAGGATTCTGGGTAACAGAACCTGGTCCGAGCCCCGCAAGTCACCCCTCCTTGGATTCCCCTAGGTCTCTAGTTTTCAGAAATGCACAGGTTTGGTAGGTTTCCCTAGGTGCCGGCTGAGCTAGAGGCCAAAATCTACAGGTAGGCACTTCGCAAAAAACACCTCTGTTTTCTTCCAAAAATTTGGATGTGTCCACGTTGCGCTTTGGGGTGTTTCCTGTCGCGGGCGCTAGGCCTACCCACACAAGTGAGGTATCATTTTTATCGGGAGACTTGGGGGAGCGCTGGGTGGAAGGAAATTTGTGGCTCCTCTCAGATTCCAGAACTTTCTGCCACAGGAATGTGAGGAACGTGTGTTTTTTTAGCCAAATTTTGAGGTTTGCAAAGGATTCTGGGTAACAGAACCTGGTCCGAGCCCCGCAAGTCACCCCTCCTTGGATTCCCCTAGGTCTCTAGTTTTCAGAAATGCACAGGTTTGGTAGGTTTCCCTAGGTGCCGGCTGAGCTAGAGGCCAAAATCTACAGGTAGGCACTTCGCAAAAAACACCTCTGTTTTCTTCCAAAAATGTGGATGTGTCCACGTTGCGCTTTGGGGTGTTTCCTGTCGCGGGCGCTAGGCCTACCCACACAAGTGAGGTATCATTTTTATCGGGAGACTTGGGGGAGCGCTGGGTGGAAGGAAATTTGTGGCTCCTCTCAGATTCCAGAACTTTCTGCCACAGAAATGTGAGGAACATGTGTTTTTTTAGCCAAATTTTGAGGTTTGCAAAGGATTCTGGGTAACAGAACCTGGTCCGAGCCCCGCAACTCACCCCTCATTGGATTCCCCTCGGTCTCTAGTTTTCAGAAATGCACAGGTTTGGTAGGTTTCCCTAGGTGCCGGCTGAGCTAGAGGCCAAAATCTACAGGTAGGCACTTCGCAAAAAACACCTCTGTTTTCTTCCAAAAATTTGGATGTGTCCACGTTGCGCTTTGGGGCGTTTCCTGTCGCGGGCGCTAGGCCTACCCACACAAGTGAGGTATCATTTTTATCGGGAGACTTGGGGGAATGCTGGGTGGAAGGAAATTTGTGGCTCCTCTGAGATTCCAGAACTTTCTGCCACAGAAATGTGAGGAACATGTGTTTTTTTAGCCACAATTTGAGGTTTGCAAAGGATTCTGGGTAACAGAACCTGGTCCGAGCCCCGCAAGTCACCCCTCCTTGGATTCCCCTAGGTCTCTAGTTTTCAGAAATGCACAGGTTTGGTAGGTTTCCCTAGGTGCCGGCTGAGCTAGAGACCAAAATCTACAGGTAGGCACTTCGCAAAAAACACCTCTGTTGTCTTCCAAAAATTTGGATGTGTCCACGTTGCGCTTTGGGGCGTTTCCTGTCGCGGGCGCTAGGCCTACCCACACAAGTGAGGTATCATTTTTATCGGGAGACTTGGGGGAACGTTGGGTGGAAGGAAATTTGTGGCTCCTCTCAGATTCCCGAACTTTCTGCCACAGAAATGTGAGGAACATGTGATTTTTTAGCCAAATTTTGAGGTTTGCAAAGGATTCTGGGTAACAGAACCTGGTCCGAGCCCCGAAAGTCACCCCTCCTTGGATTCCCCTAGGTCTTTAGTTTTCAGAAATGCACAGGTTTGGTAGGTTTACCTAGGTGCCGGCTGAGCTAGAGGCCAAAATCTTCCCGTTAGGCACTTCGCAAAAAACACCTCTGTTTTCTTCCAAAAATTTGAATGTGTCCACGTTGCGCTTTGGGGAGTTTCCTGTCGCGGGCGCTAGGCCTACCCCCACAAGTGAGGTATCATTTTTATCGGGAGACTTGGGGGAACGCTGGGTGGAAGGAAATTTGTGGCTCCTCTCAGATTCCTGAACTTTCTGCCACAGAAATGTGAGGAACATGTGGTTTTTTAGCCAAATTTTGAGGTTTGCAAAGGATTCTGGGTAACAGAACCTGGTCCGATCCCCGCAAGTCACCCCTCCTTGGATTCCCCTAGGTCTCTAGTTTTCAGAAATGCACAGGTTTGGTAGGTTTCACTAGGTGCCAGCTGAGCTAGAGGCCAAAATCTACAGGTAGGCACTTCGCAAAAAACACCTCTGTTTTCTTCCAAAAATTTGGATGTGTCCACGTTGCGCTTTGGGGCGTTTCCTGTCGCGGGCGCTAGGCCTACCCACACAAGTGAGGTATCATTTTTATCGGGAGACGTGGGGGAATGCTGGGTGGAAGGAAATTTGTGGCTCCTCTCAGATTCCAGAACTTTCTGCCACAGAAATGTGAGGAACATGTGTTTTTTTAGCCAAATTTTGAGGTTTGCAAAGGATTCTGGGTAACAGAACCTGGTCCGAGCCCCGCAAGTCACCCCTCCTTGGATTCCCCTAGGTCTCTAGTTTTCAGAAATGCACAGGTTTGGTAGGTTTCCCTAGGTGCCGGCTGAGCTAGAGGCCAAAATCTACAGGTAGGCACTTCGCAAAAAACACCTCTGTTTTCTTCCAAAAATTTGGATGTGTCCACGTTGCGCTTTGGGGCGTTTCCTGTCGCGGGCGCTAGGCCTACCGACACAAGTGAGGTATCATTTTTATCGGGAGACTTGGGGGAACGCTGGATGGAAGGAAATTTGTGGCTCCTCTCACATTCCAGAACTTTCTGCCACAGAAATGTAAGGAACATGTGTTTTTTTAGCCTCATTTTGAGGCTTGCAAAGGATTCTGGGTAACAGAACCTGGTCCGAGCCCCGCAAGTCACCCCTCCTTGGATTCCCCTAGGTCTCTAGTTTTCAGAAATGCACAGGTTTGGTAGGTTTCCCTAGGTGCCGGCTGAGCTAGAGGCCAAAATCTACAGGTAGGCACTTCGCAAAAAACACCTCTGTTTTCTTCCAAAAATTTGGATGTGTCCACGTTGCGCTTTGGGGTGTTTCCTGTCGCGGGCGCTAGGCCTACCCACACAAGTGAGGTATCATTTTTATCGGGAGACTTGGGGGAGCGCTGGGTGGAAGGAAATTTGTGGCTCCTCTCAGATTCCAGAACTTTCTGCCACAGGAATGTGAGGAACGTGTGTTTTTTTAGCCAAATTTTGAGGTTTGCAAAGGATTCTGGGTAACAGAACCTGGTCCGAGCCCCGCAAGTCACCCCTCATTGGATTCCCCTAGGTCTCTAGTTTTCAGAAATGCACAGGTTTGGTAGGTTTCCCTAGGTGCCGGCTGAGCTAGAGGCCAAAATCTACAGGTAGGCACTTCGCAAAAAACACCTCTGTTTTCTTCCAAAAATTTGGATGTGTCCACGTTGCGCTTTGGGGCGTTTCCTGTCGCGGGCGCTAGGCCTACCCACACAAGTGAGGTATCATTTTTATCGGGAGACTTGGGGGAATGCTGGGTGGAAGGAAATTTGTGGCTCCTCTCAGATTCCACAACTTTCTGCCACAGAAATGTGAGGAACATGTGTTTTTTTAGCCACATTTTGAGGTTTGCAAAGGATTCTGGGTAACAGAACCTGGTCCGAGCCCCGCAAGTCACCCCTCCTTGGATTCCCCTAGGTCTCTAGTTTTCAGAAATGCACAGGTTTGGTAGGTTTCACTAGGTGCCGGCTGAGCTAGAGGCCAAAATCTACAGGTAGGCACTTCGCAAAAAACACCTCTGTTTTCTTCCAAAAATTTGGATGTGTCCACGTTGCGCTTTGGGGCGTTTCCTGTCGCGGGCGCTAGGCCTACCCACACAAGTGAGGTATCATTTTTATCGGGAGACGTGGGGGAATGCTGGGTGGAAGGAAATTTGTGGCTCCTCTCAGATTCCAGAACTTTCTGCCACAGAAATGTGAGGAACATGTGTTTTTTTAGCCACATTTTGAGGTTTGCAAAGGATTCTGGGTAACAGAACCTGGTCCGAGCCCCGCAAGTCACCCCTCCTTGGATTCCCCTAGGTCTCTAGTTTTCAGAAATACACAGGTTTGGTAGGTTTCCCTAGGTGCCGGCTGAGCTAGAGGCCAAAATCTACAGGTAGGCACTTCGCAAAAAACACCTCTGTTTTCTTCCAAAAATTTGGATGTGTCTACGTTGCGCTTTGGGGTGTTTCCTGTCGCGGGCGCTAGGCCTACCGACACAAGTGAGGTATCATTTTTATCGGGAGACTTGGGGGAACGCTGGGTGGAAGGAAATTTGTGGCTCCTCTCAGATTCCAGAACTTTCTGCCACAGAAATGTGAGGAACATGTGTTTTTTTAGCCACATTTTGAGGCTTGCAAAGGATTCTGGGTAACAGAACCTGGTCCGAGCCCCGCAAGTCACCCCTCCTTGGATTCCCCTAGGTCTCTAGTTTTCAGAAATGCACAGGTTTGGTAGGTTTCCCTAGGTGCCGGCTGAGCTAGAGGCCAAAATCTACAGGTAGGCACTTCGCAAAAAACACCTCTGTTTTCTTCCAAAAATTTGGATGTGTCCACGTTGCGCTTCGGGGTGTTTCCTGTCGCGGGCGCTAGGCCTACCCACACAAGTGAGGTATCATTTTTATCGGGAGACTTGGGGGAGCGCTGGGTGGAAGGAAATTTGTGGCTCCTCTCAGATTCCAGAACTTTCTGCCACAGGAATGTGAGGAACATGTGTTTTTTTAGCCAAATTTTGAGGTTTGCAAAGGATTCTGGGTAACAGAACCTGGTCCGAGCCCCGCAAGTCACCCCTCCTTGGATTCCCCTAGGTCTCTAGTTTTCAGAAATGCACAGGTTTGGTAGGTTTCCCTAGGTGCCGGCTGAGCTAGAGGCCAAAATCTACAGGTAGGCACTTCGCAAAAAACACCTCTGTTTTCTTCCCAAAATTTGGATGTGTCCACGTTGCGCTTTGGGGCGTTTCCTGTCGCGGGCGCTAGGCCTACCCACACAAGTGAGGTATCATTTTTATCGGGAGACTTGGGGGAATGCTGGGTGGAAGGAAATTTGTGGCTCCTCTCAGATTCCAGAACTTTCTGCCACAGAAATGTGAGGAACATGTGTTTTTTTAGCCACATTTTGAGGTTTGCAAAGGATTCTGGGTAACAGAACCTGGTCCGAGCCCTGCAAGTCACCCCTCCTTGGATTCCCCTAGGTCTCTAGTTTTCAGAAATGCACAGGTTTGGTAGGTTTCCCTAGGTGCCGGCTGAGCTAGAGGCCAAAATCTACAGGTAGGCACTTCGCAAAAAACACCTCTGTTTTCTTCCAAAAATTTGGATGTGTCCACGTTGCGCTTTGGGGCGTTTCCTGTCGCGGGCGCTAGGCCTACCCACACAAGTGAGGTATCATTTTTATCGGGAGACTTGGGGGAATGCTGGGTGGAAGGAAATTTGTGGCTCCTCTGAGATTCCAGAACTTTCTGCCACAGAAATGTGAGGAACATGTGTTTTTTTAGCCACAATTTGAGGTTTGCAAAGGATTCTGGGTAACAGAACCTGGTCCGAGCCCCGAAAGTCACCCCTCCTTGGATTCCCCTAGGTCTCTAGTTTTCAGTAATGCACAGGTTTGGTAGGTTTCCCTAGGTGCCGGCTGAGCTAGAGGCCAAAATCTACAGGTAGGCACTTCGCAAAAAACACCTCTGTTGTCTTCCAAAAATTTGGATGTGTCCACGTTGCGCTTTGGGGTGTTTCCTGTTGCGGGCGCTAGGCCTACCCACACAAGTGAGGTATCATTTTTATCGGGAGACTTGGGGGAGCGCTGAGTGGAAGGAAATTTGTGGCTCCTCTCAGATTCCAGAACTTTCTGCCACAGAAATGTGAGGAACATGTGTTTTTTTAGCCAAATTTTGAGGTTTGCAAAGGATTCTGGGTAACAGAACCTGGTCCGAGCCCCGCAAGTCACCCCTCATTGGATTCCCCTAGGTCTCTAGTTTTCAGAAATGCACAGGTTTGGTAGGTTTCCCTAGGTGCCGGCTGAGCTAGAGGCCAAAATCTACAGGTAGGCACTTCACAAAAAACACCTCTGTTTTCTTCCAAAAATTTGAATGTGTCCACGTTGCGCTTTGGGGCGTTTCCTGTCGCGGGCGCTAGGCCTACCCACACAAGTGAGGTATCATTTTTATCAGGAGACTTGGGGGAACGCTGGGTGGGAGGAAATTTGTGGCTCCTCTCAGATTCCCGAACTTTCTGCCACAGAAATGTGAGGAACATGTGTTTTTTTAGCCAAATTTTGAGGTTTGCAAAGGATTCTGGGTAACAGAACCTGGTCCGAGCCCCGCAAGTCACCCCTACTTGGATTCCCCTAGGTTTCTAGTTTTCAGAAATGCACAGGTTTGGTAGGTTTCCCTAGGTGCCGGCTGAGCTAGAGGCCAAAATCTACAGGTAGGCACTTCGCAAAAAACACCTGTTTTCTTCCAAAAATTTGGATGTGTCCACGTTGCGCTTTGGGGCGTTTCCTGTCGCGGGCGCTAGGCCTACCCACACAAGTGAGGTATCATTTTTATCGGGAGACTTGGGGGAACGCTGGGTGGAAGGAAATTTGTGGCTCCTCTCAGATTACAGAACTTTCTGTCCCAGAAATGTGAGGAACATGTGTTTTTTTAGCCAAATTTTGAGGTTTGCAAAGGATTCTGGGTAACAGAACCTGGTCCGAGCCCCGCAAGTCACCCCTCCTTGGATTCCCCTAGGTCTCTAGTTTTCAGAAATGCACAGGTTTGGTAGGTTTCCCTAGGTGCCGGCTGAGCTAGAGGCCAAAATCTACAGGTAGGCACTTCGCAAAAAACACCTCTGTTTTCTTCCAAAAATTTGGATGTGTCCACGTTGCGCTTTGGGGTGTTTCCTGTCGCGGGCGCTAGGCCTACCCACACAAGTGAGGTATCATTTTTATTGGGAGACTTGGGGGAACGCTGGGTGGAAGGAAATTTGTGGCTCCTCTCAGATTCCTGAACTTTCTGCCACAGAAATGTGAGGAACATGTGTTTTTTTAGCCAAATTTTGAGGTTTGCAAAGGATTCTGGGTAACAGAACCTGGTCCGAGCCCCGCAAGTCACCCCTCCTTGGATTCCCCTAGGTCTCTAGTTTTCAGAAATGCACAGGTTTAGTAGGTTTCCCTAGGTGCCGGCTGAGCTAGAGGCCAAAATCTATAGGTAGGCACTTCGCAAAAAACACCTCTGTTTTCTTCCAAAAATTTGGATGTGTCCACGTTGCGCTTTGGGGCGTTTCCTGTCGCGGGCGCTAGGCCTACCCACACAAGTGAGGTATCATTTTTATCGGGAGACTTGGGGGAACGCTGGGTGGGAGGAAATTTGTGGCTCCTCTCAGATTCCCGAACTTTCTGCCACAGAAATGTGAGAAACATGTGTTTTTTTAGCCAAATTTTGAGGTTTGCAAAGGATTCTGGGTAACAGAACCTGGTCCGAGCCGCGCAAGTCACCCCTACTTGGATTCCCCTAGGTCTCTAGTTTTCAGAAATGCACAGGTTTGGTAGGTTTCCCTAGGTGCCGGCTGAGCTAGAGGCCAAAATCTACAGGTAGGCACTTCGCAAAAAACACCTCTGTTTTCTTCCAAAAATTTGGATGTGTCCACGTTGCGCTTTGGGGTGTTTCCTGTCGCGGGCGCTAGGCCTACCCACACAAGTGAGGTATCATTTTTATTGGGAGACTTGGGGGAACGCTGGGTGGAAGGAAATTTGTGGCTCCTCTCAGATTCCTGAACTTTCTGCCACAGAAATGTGAGGAACATGTGTTTTTTTAGCCAAATTTTGAGGTTTGCAAAGGATTCTGGGTAACAGAACCTGGTCCGAGCCCCGCAAGTCACCCCTCCATGGATTCCCCTAGGTCTCTAGTTTTCAGAAATGCACAGGTGTAGTAGGTTTCCCTAGGTGCCGGCTGAGCTAGAGGCCAAAATCTATAGGTAGGCACTTCGCAAAAAACACCTCTGTTTTCTTCCAAAAATTTGGATGTGTCCACGTTGCGCTTTGGGGCGTTTCCTGTCGCGGGCGCTAGGCCTACCCACACAAGTGAGGTATAATTTTTATCGGGAGACTTGGGGGAATGCTGGGTGGAAGGAAATTTGTGGCTCCTCTCAGATTCCAGAACTTTCTGCCACAGAAATGTGAGGAACATGTGTTTTTTTAGCCAAATTTTGAGGTTTGCAAAGGATTCTGGGTAACAGAACATGGTCCGAGCCCCGCAAGTCACCCCTCATTGAATTCCCCTAGGTCTCTAGTTTTCAGAAAAGCACAGGTTTGGTAGGTTTCCCTAGGTGCCGGCTGAGCTAGAGGCCAAAACCTACAGGTAGGCACTTCGCAAAAAACACCTCTGTTTTCTTCCAAAAATTTGGATGTGTCCACGTTGCGCTTTGGGGCGTTTCCTGTCGCGGGCGCTAGGCCTACCGACACAAGTGGGGTATCATTTTTATCGGGAGACTTGGGGGAACGCTGGATGGAAGGAAATTTGTGGCTCCTCTCAGATTCCAGAACTTTCTGCCACAGAAATGTGAGGAACATGTGTTTTTTTAGCCACATTTTGAGGCTTGCAAAGGATTCTGGGTAACAGAACCTGGTCCGAGCCCCGCAAGTCACCCCTCCTTGGATTCCCCTAGGTCTCTAGTTTTCAGAAATGCACAGGTTTGGTAGGTTTCCCTAGGTGCCGGCTGAGCTAGAGGCCAAAATCTACAGGTAGGCACTTCGCAAAAAACACCTCTGTTTTCTTCCAAAAATTTGGATGTGTCCACGTTGCGCTTTGGGGTGTTTCCTGTCGCGGGCGCTAGGCCTAACCATACAAGTGAGGTATCATTTTTATCGGGAGACTTGGGGGAGCGCTGGGTGGAAGGAAATTTGTGGCTCCTCTCAGATTCCAGAACTTTCTGCCACAGGAATGTGAGGAACATGTGTTTTTTTAGCCAAATTTTGAGGTTTGCAAAGGATTCTGGGTAACAGAACCTGGTCCGAGCCCCGCAAGTCACCCCTCATTGGATTCCCCTAGGTCTCTAGTTTTCAGAAATGCACAGGTTTGGTAGGTTTCCCTAGGTGCCGGCTGAGCTAGAGGCCAAAATCTACAGGTAGGCACTTCGCAAAAAACACCTCTGTTTTCTTCCAAAAATTTGGATGTGTCCACGTTGCGCTTTGGGGCGTTTCCTGTCGCGGGCGCTAGGCCTACCCACACAAGTGAGGTATCATTTTTATCGGGAGACTTGGGGGAATGCTGGGTGGAAGGAAATTTGTGGCTCCTCTCAGATTCCAGAACTTTCTGCCACAGAAATGTGAGGAACATGTGTTTTTTTAGCCACATTTTGAGGTTTGCAAAGGATTCTGGGTAACAGAACCTGGTCCGAGCCCCGCAAGTCACCCCTCCTTGGATTCCCCTAGGTCTCTAGTTTTCAGAAATGCACAGGTTTGGTAGGTTTCCCTAGGTGCCGGCTGAGCTAGAGGCCAAAATCTATAGGTAGGCACTTCGCAAAAAACACCTCTGTTTTCTTCCAAAAATTTGGATGTGTCCACGTTGCGCTTTGGGGCGTTTCCTGTCGCGGGCGCTAGGCCTACCCACACAAGTGAGGTATAATTTTTATCGGGAGACTTGGGGGAATGCTGGGTGGAAGGAAATTTGTGGCTCCTCTCAGATTCCAGAACTTTCTGCCACAGAAATGTGAGGAACATGTGTTTTTTTAGCCAAATTTTGAGGTTTGCAAAGGATTCTGGGTAACAGAACATGGTCCGAGCCCCGCAAGTCACCCCTCATTGAATTCCCCTAGGTCTCTAGTTTTCAGAAATGCACAGGTTTGGTAGGTTTCCCTAGGTGCCGGCTGAGCTAGAGGCCAAAATCTACAGGTAGGCACTTCGCAAAAAACACCTCTGTTTTCTTCCAAAAATTTGGATGTGTCCACGTTGCGCTTTGGGGCGTTTCCTGTCGCGGGCGCTAGGCCTACCGACACAAGTGGGGTATCATTTTTATCGGGAGACTTGGGGGAACGCTGGATGGAAGGAAATTTGTGGCTCCTCTCAGATTCCAGAACTTTCTGCCACAGAAATGTGAGGAACATGTGTTTTTTTAGCCACATTTTGAGGCTTGCAAAGGATTCTGGGTAACAGAACCTGGTCCGAGCCCCGCAAGTCACCCCTCCTTGGATTCCCCTAGGTCTCTAGTTTTCAGAAATGCACAGGTTTGGTAGGTTTCCCTAGGTGCCGGCTGAGCTAGAGGCCAAAATCTACAGGTAGGCACTTCGCAAAAAACACCTCTGTTTTCTTCCAAAAATTTGGATGTGTCCACGTTGCGCTTTGGGGTGTTTCCTGTCGCGGGCGCTAGGCCTAACCATACAAGTGAGGTATCATTTTTATCGGGAGACTTGGGGGAGCGCTGGGTGGAAGGAAATTTGTGGCTCCTCTCAGATTCCAGAACTTTCTGCCACAGGAATGTGAGGAACATGTGTTTTTTTAGCCAAATTTTGAGGTTTGCAAAGGATTCTGGGTAACAGAACCTGGTCCGAGCCCCGCAAGTCACCCCTCATTGGATTCCCCTAGGTCTCTAGTTTTCAGAAATGCACAGGTTTGGTAGGTTTCCCTAGGTGCCGGCTGAGCTAGAGGCCAAAATCTACAGGTAGGCACTTCGCAAAAAACACCTCTGTTTTCTTCCAAAAATTTGGATGTGTCCACGTTGCGCTTTGGGGCGTTTCCTGTCGCGGGCGCTAGGCCTACCCACACAAGTGAGGTATCATTTTTATCGGGAGACTTGGGGGAATGCTGGGTGGAAGGAAATTTGTGGCTCCTCTCAGATTCCAGAACTTTCTGCCACAGAAATGTGAGGAACATGTGTTTTTTTAGCCACATTTTGAGGTTTGCAAAGGATTCTGGGTAACAGAACCTGGTCCGAGCCCCGCAAGTCACCCCTCCTTGGATTCCCCTAGGTCTCTAGTTTTCAGAAATGCACAGGTTTGGTAGGTTTCCCTAGGTGCCGGCTGAGCTAGAGGCCAAAATCTACAGGTAGGCACTTCGCAAAAAACACCTCTGTTTTCTTCCAAAAATTTGGATGTGTCCACGTTGCGCTTTGGGGTGTTTCCTGTCGCGGGCGCTAGGCCTACCCACACAAGTGAGGTATCATTTTTATCGGGAGACTTGGGGGAGCGCTGGGTGGAAGGAAATTTGTGGCTCCTCTCAGATTCCAGAACTTTCTGCCACAGAAATGTGAGGAATATGTGATTTTTTAGCCAAATTTTGAGGTTTGCAAAGGATTCTGGGTAACAGAACCTGGTCCGAGCCCCGCAAGTCACCCCTCATTGGATTCCCCTAGGTCTCTAGTTTTCAGAAATGCACAGGTTTAGTAGGTTTCCCTAGGTGCCGGCTGAGCTAGAGGCCAAAATCTACAGGTAGGCACTTCGCAAAAAACACCTCTGTTTTCTTCCAAAAATTTGGATGTGTCCACGTTGCGCTTTGGGGCGTTTCCTGTCGCGGGCGCTAGGCCTACCGACACAAGTGAGGTATCATTTTTATCGGGAGACTTGGGGGAACGCTGGGTGGAAGGAAATTTGTGGCTCCTCTCAGATTCCAGAACTTTCTGCCACAGAAATGTGAGGAACATGTGTTTTTTTAGCCACAATTTGAGGTTTGCAAAGGATTCTGGGTAACAGAACCTGGTCCGAGCCCCGCAAGTCACCCCTCCTTGGATTCTCCTAGGTCTCTAGTTTTCAGAAATGCACAGGTTTGGTACGTTTCCCTAGGTGCCGGCTGAGCTAGAGGCCAAAATCTACAGGTAGGCACTTCGCAAAAAACACCTCTGTTTTCTTCCAAAAATTTGGATGTGTCCACGTTGCGCTTTGGGGTGTTTCCTGTCGCGGGCGCTAGGCCTACCCACACAAGTGAGGTATCATTTTTATCGGGAGACTTGGGGGAGCGCTGGGTGGAAGGAAATTTGTGGCTCCTCTCAGATTCCAGAACTTTCTGCCACAGAAATGTGAGGAATATGTGATTTTTTAGCCAAATTTTGAGGTTTGCAAAGGATTCTGGGTAACAGAACCTGGTCCGAGCCCCGCAAGTTACCCCTCATTGGATTCCCCTAGGTCTCTAGTTTTCAGAAATGCACAGGTTTAGTAGGTTTCCCTAGGTGCCGGCTGAGCTAGAGGCCAAAATCTACAGGTAGGCACTTCGCAAAAAACACCTCTGTTTTCTTCCAAAAATTTGGATGTGTCCACGTTGCGCTTTGGGGCGTTTCCTGTCGCGGGCGCTAGGCCTACCGACACAAGTGAGGTATCATTTTTATCGGGAGACTTGGGGGAACGCTGGGTGGAAGGAAATGTGTGGCTCCTCTCAGATTCCAGAACTTTCTGCCACAGAAATGTGAGGAACATGTGTTTTTTTAGCCACAATTTGAGGTTTGCAAAGGATTCTGGGTAACAGAACCTGGTCCGAGCCCCGCAAGTCACCCCTCCTTGGATTCCCCTAGGTCTCTAGTTTTCAGAAATGCACAGGTTTGGTAGGTTTCCCTAGGTGCCGGCTGAGCTAGAGACCAAAATCTACAGGTAGGCACTTCGCAAAAAACACCTCTGTTGTCTTCCAAAAATTTGGATGTGTCCACGTTGCGCTTTGGGGCGTTTCCTGTCGCGGGCGCTAGGCCTACCCACACAAGTGAGGTATCATTTTTATCGGGAGACTTGGGGGAACGTTGGGTGGAAGGAAATTTGTGGCTCCTCTCAGATTCCCGAACTTTCTGCCACAGAAATGTGAGGAACATGTGATTTTTTAGCCAAATTTTGAGGTTTGCAAAGGATTCTGGGTAACAGAACCTGGTCCGAGCCCCGAAAGTCACCCCTCCTTGGATTCCCCTAGGTCTCTAGTTTTCAGAAATGCACAGGTTTGGTAGGTTTCCCTAGGTGCCGGCTGAGCTAGAGGCCAAAATCTTCCCGTTAGGCACTTCGCAAAAAACACCTCTGTTTTCTTCCAAAAATTTGAATGTGTCCACGTTGCGCTTTGGGGAGTTTCCTGTCGCGGGCGCTAGGCCTACCCACACAAGTGAGGTATCATTTTTATCGGGAGACTTGGGGGAACGCTGGGTGGAAGGAAATTTGTGGCTCCTCTCAGATTCCTGAACTTTCTGCCACAGAAATGTGAGGAACATGTGGTTTTTTAGCCAAATTTTGAGGTTTGCAAAGGATTCTGGGTAACAGAACCTGGTCCGATCCCCGCAAGTCACCCCTCCTTGGATTCCCCTAGGTCTCTAGTTTTCAGAAATGCACAGGTTTGGTAGGTTTCACTAGGTGCCGGCTGAGCTAGAGGCCAAAATCTACAGGTAGGCACTTCGCAAAAAACACCTCTGTTTTCTTCCAAAAATTTGAATGTGTCCAGGTTGCGCTTTGGGGCGTTTCCTGTCGCGGGCGCTAGGCCTACCCACACAAGTGAGGTATCATTTTTATCGGGAGACGTGGGGGAATGCTGGGTGGAAGGAAATTTGTGGCTCCTCTCAGATTCCAGAACTTTCTGCCACAGAAATGTGAGGAACATGTGTTTTTTTAGCCACATTTTGAGGTTTGCAAAGGATTCTGGGTAACAGAACCTGGTCCGAGCCCCGCAAGTCACCCCTCCTTGGATTCCCCTAGGTCTCTAGTTTTCAGAAATGCACAGGTTTGGTAGGTTTCCCTAGGTGCCGGCTGAGCTAGAGGCCAAAATCTACAGGTAGGCACTTCGCAAAAAACACCTCTGTTTTCTTCCAAAAATTTGGATGTGTCCACGTTGCGCTTTGGGGCGTTTCCTGTTGCGGGCGCTAGGCCTACCGACACAAGTGAGGTATCATTTTTATCGGGAGACTTGGGGGAACGCTGGATGGAAGGAAATTTGTGGCTCCTCTCAGATTCCAGAACTTTCTGCCACAGAAATGTGAGGAACATGTGTTTTTTTAGCCACATTTTGAGGCTTGCAAAGGATTCTGGGTAACAGAACCTGGTCCGAGCCCCGCAAGTCACCCCTCCTTGGATTCCCCTAGGTCTCTAGTTTTCAGAAATGCACAGGTTTGGTAGGTTTCCCTAGGTGCCGGCTGAGCTAGAGGCCAAAATCTACAGGTAGGCACTTCGCAAAAAACACCTCTGTTTTCTTCCAAAAATTTGGATGTGTCCACGTTGCGCTTTGGGGTGTTTCCTGTCGCGGGCGCTAGGCCTACCCACACAAGTGAGGTATCATTTTTATCGGGAGACTTGGGGGAGCGCTGGGTGGAAGGAAATTTGTGGCTCCTCTCAGATTCCAGAACTTTCTGCCACAGGAATGTGAGGAACGTGTGTTTTTTTAGCCAAATTTTGAGGTTTGCAAAGGATTCTGGGTAACAGAACCTGGTCCGAGCCCCGCAAGTCACCCCTCCTTGGATTCCCCTAGGTCTCTAGTTTTCAGAAATGCACAGGTTTGGTAGGTTTCCCTAGGTGCCGGCTGAGCTAGAGGCCAAAATCTACAGGTAGGCACTTCGCAAAAAACACCTCTGTTTTCTTCCAAAAATGTGGATGTGTCCACGTTGCGCTTTGGGGTGTTTCCTGTCGCGGGCGCTAGGCCTACCCACACAAGTGAGGTATCATTTTTATCGGGAGACTTGGGGGAGCGCTGGGTGGAAGGAAATTTGTGGCTCCTCTCAGATTCCAGAACTTTCTGCCACAGAAATGTGAGGAACATGTGTTTTTTTAGCCAAATTTTGAGGTTTGCAAAGGATTCTGGGTAACAGAACCTGGTCCGAGCCCCGCAACTCACCCCTCATTGGATTCCCCTCGGTCTCTAGTTTTCAGAAATGCACAGGTTTGGTAGGTTTCCCTAGGTGCCGGCTGAGCTAGAGACCAAAATCTACAGGTAGGCACTTCGCAAAAAACACCTCTGTTGTCTTCCAAAAATTTGGATGTGTCCACGTTGCGCTTTGGGGCGTTTCCTGTCGCGGGCGCTAGGCCTACCCACACAAGTGAGGTATCATTTTTATCGGGAGACTTGGGGGAACGTTGGGTGGAAGGAAATTTGTGGCTCCTCTCAGATTCCCGAACTTTCTGCCACAGAAATGTGAGGAACATGTGATTTTTTAGCCAAATTTTGAGGTTTGCAAAGGATTCTGGGTAACAGAACCTGGTCCGAGCCCCGAAAGTCACCCCTCCTTGGATTCCCCTAGGTCTTTAGTTTTCAGAAATGCACAGGTTTGGTAGGTTTACCTAGGTGCCGGCTGAGCTAGAGGCCAAAATCTTCCCGTTAGGCACTTCGCAAAAAACACCTCTGTTTTCTTCCAAAAATTTGAATGTGTCCACGTTGCGCTTTGGGGAGTTTCCTGTCGCGGGCGCTAGGCCTACCCCCACAAGTGAGGTATCATTTTTATCGGGAGACTTGGGGGAACGCTGGGTGGAAGGAAATTTGTGGCTCCTCTCAGATTCCTGAACTTTCTGCCACAGAAATGTGAGGAACATGTGGTTTTTTAGCCAAATTTTGAGGTTTGCAAAGGATTCTGGGTAACAGAACCTGGTCCGATCCCCGCAAGTCACCCCTCCTTGGATTCCCCTAGGTCTCTAGTTTTCAGAAATGCACAGGTTTGGTAGGTTTCACTAGGTGCCAGCTGAGCTAGAGGCCAAAATCTACAGGTAGGCACTTCGCAAAAAACACCTCTGTTTTCTTCCAAAAATTTGGATGTGTCCACGTTGCGCTTTGGGGCGTTTCCTGTCGCGGGCGCTAGGCCTACCCACACAAGTGAGGTATCATTTTTATCGGGAGACGTGGGGGAATGCTGGGTGGAAGGAAATTTGTGGCTCCTCTCAGATTCCAGAACTTTCTGCCACAGAAATGTGAGGAACATGTGTTTTTTTAGCCAAATTTTGAGGTTTGCAAAGGATTCTGGGTAACAGAACCTGGTCCGAGCCCCGCAAGTCACCCCTCCTTGGATTCCCCTAGGTCTCTAGTTTTCAGAAATGCACAGGTTTGGTAGGTTTCCCTAGGTGCCGGCTGAGCTAGAGGCCAAAATCTACAGGTAGGCACTTCGCAAAAAACACCTCTGTTTTCTTCCAAAAATTTGGATGTGTCCACGTTGCGCTTTGGGGCGTTTCCTGTCGCGGGCGCTAGGCCTACCGACACAAGTGAGGTATCATTTTTATCGGGAGACTTGGGGGAACGCTGGATGGAAGGAAATTTGTGGCTCCTCTCACATTCCAGAACTTTCTGCCACAGAAATGTAAGGAACATGTGTTTTTTTAGCCACATTTTGAGGCTTGCAAAGGATTCTGGGTAACAGAACCTGGTCCGAGCCCCGCAAGTCACCCCTCCTTGGATTCCCCTAGGTCTCTAGTTTTCAGAAATGCACAGGTTTGGTAGGTTTCCCTAGGTGCCGGCTGAGCTAGAGGCCAAAATCTACAGGTAGGCACTTCGCAAAAAACACCTCTGTTTTCTTCCAAAAATTTGGATGTGTCCACGTTGCGCTTTGGGGTGTTTCCTGTCGCGGGCGCTAGGCCTACCCACACAAGTGAGGTATCATTTTTATCGGGAGACTTGGGGGAGCGCTGGGTGGAAGGAAATTTGTGGCTCCTCTCAGATTCCAGAACTTTCTGCCACAGGAATGTGAGGAACGTGTGTTTTTTTAGCCAAATTTTGAGGTTTGCAAAGGATTCTGGGTAACAGAACCTGGTCCGAGCCCCGCAAGTCACCCCTCATTGGATTCCCCTAGGTCTCTAGTTTTCAGAAATGCACAGGTTTGGTAGGTTTCCCTAGGTGCCGGCTGAGCTAGAGGCCAAAATCTACAGGTAGGCACTTCGCAAAAAACACCTCTGTTTTCTTCCAAAAATTTGGATGTGTCCACGTTGCGCTTTGGGGCGTTTCCTGTCGCGGGCGCTAGGCCTACCCACACAAGTGAGGTATCATTTTTATCGGGAGACTTGGGGGAATGCTGGGTGGAAGGAAATTTGTGGCTCCTCTCAGATTCCACAACTTTCTGCCACAGAAATGTGAGGAACATGTGTTTTTTTAGCCACATTTTGAGGTTTGCAAAGGATTCTGGGTAACAGAACCTGGTCCGAGCCCCGCAAGTCACCCCTCCTTGGATTCCCCTAGGTCTCTAGTTTTCAGAAATGCACAGGTTTGGTAGGTTTCACTAGGTGCCGGCTGAGCTAGAGGCCAAAATCTACAGGTAGGCACTTCGCAAAAAACACCTCTGTTTTCTTCCAAAAATTTGGATGTGTCCACGTTGCGCTTTGGGGCGTTTCCTGTCGCGGGCGCTAGGCCTACCCACACAAGTGAGGTATCATTTTTATCGGGAGACGTGGGGGAATGCTGGGTGGAAGGAAATTTGTGGCTCCTCTCAGATTCCAGAACTTTCTGCCACAGAAATGTGAGGAACATGTGTTTTTTTAGCCACATTTTGAGGTTTGCAAAGGATTCTGGGTAACAGAACCTGGTCCGAGCCCCGCAAGTCACCCCTCCTTGGATTCCCCTAGGTCTCTAGTTTTCAGAAATACACAGGTTTGGTAGGTTTCCCTAGGTGCCGGCTGAGCTAGAGGCCAAAATCTACAGGTAGGCACTTTGCAAAAAACACCTCTGTTTTCTTCCAAAAATTTGGATGTGTCTACGTTGCGCTTTGGGGTGTTTCCTGTCGCGGGCGCTAGGCCTACCGACACAAGTGAGGTATCATTTTTATCGGGAGACTTGGGGGAACGCTGGGTGGAAGGAATTTTGTGGCTCCTCTCAGATTCCAGAACTTTCTGCCACAGAAATGTGAGGAACATGTGTTTTTTTAGCCACATTTTGAGGCTTGCAAAGGATTCTGGGTAACAGAACCTGGTCCGAGCCCCGCAAGTCACCCCTCCTTGGATTCCCCTAGGTCTCTAGTTTTCAGAAATGCACAGGTTTGGTAGGTTTCCCTAGGTGCCGGCTGAGCTAGAGGCCAAAATCTACAGGTAGGCACTTCGCAAAAAACACCTCTGTTTTCATCCAAAAATTTGGATGTGTCCACGTTGCGCTTCGGGGTGTTTCCTGTCGCGGGCGCTAGGCCTACCCACACAAGTGAGGTATCATTTTTATCGGGAGACTTGGGGGAGCGCTGGGTGGAAGGAAATTTGTGGCTCCTCTCAGATTCCAGAACTTTCTGCCACAGGAATGTGAGGAACATGTGTTTTTTTAGCCAAATTTTGAGGTTTGCAAAGGATTCTGGGTAACAGAACCTGGTCCGAGCCCCGCAAGTCACCCCTCCTTGGATTCCCCTAGGTCTCTAGTTTTCAGAAATGCACAGGTTTGGTAGGTTTCCCTAGGTGCCGGCTGAGCTAGAGGCCAAAATCTACAGGTAGGCACTTCGCAAAAAAACACCTCTGTTTTCTTCCCAAAATTTGGATGTGTCCACGTTGCGCTTTGGGGCGTTTCCTGTCGCGGGCGCTAGGCCTACCCACACAAGTGAGGTATCATTTTTATCGGGAGACTTGGGGGAATGCTGGGTGGAAGGAAATTTGTGGCTCCTCTCAGATTCCAGAACTTTCTGCCACAGAAATGTGAGGAACATGTGTTTTTTTAGCCACATTTTGAGGTTTGCAAAGGATTCTGGGTAACAGAACCTGGTCCGAGCCCCGCAAGTCACCCCTCCTTGGATTCCCCTAGGTCTCTAGTTTTCAGAAATGCACAGGTTTGGTAGGTTTCCCTAGGTGCCGGCTGAGCTAGAGGCCAAAATCTACAGGTAGGCACTTCGCAAAAAACACCTCTGTTTTCTTCCAAAAATTTGGATGTGTCCACGTTGCGCTTTGGGGCGTTTCCTGTTGCGGGCGCTAGGCCTACCGACACAAGTGAGGTATAATTTTTATCGGGAGACTTGGGGGAACGCTGGGTGGAAGGAAATTTGTGGCTCCTCTCAGATTCCAGAACTTTCTGCCACAGAAATGTGAGGAACATGTGTTTTTTTAGCCACATTTTGAGGCTTGCAAAGGATTCTGGGTAACAGAACCTGGTCCGAGCCCCGCAAGTCACCCCTCCTTGGATTCCCCTAGGTCTCTAGTTTTCAGAAATGCACAGGTTTGGTAGGTTTCCCTAGGTGCCGGCTGAGCTAGAGGCCAAAATCTACAGGTAGGCACTTCGCAAAAAACACCTCTGTTTTCTTCCAAAAATTTGGATGTGTCCACGTTGCGCTTTGGGGTGTTTCCTGTCGCGGGCGCTAGGCCTACCCACACAAGTGAGGTATCATTTTTATCGGGAGACTTGGGGGAGCGCTGGGTGGAAGGAAATTTGTGGCTCCTCTCAGATTCCAGAACTTTCTGCCACAGGAATGTGAGGAACATGTGTTTTTTTAGCCAAATTTTGAGGTTTGCAAAGGATTCTGGGTAACAGAACCTGGTCCGAGCCCCGCAAGTCACCCCTCATTGGATTCCCCTAGGTCTCTAGTTTTCAGAAATGCACAGGTTTGGTAGGTTTCCCTAGGTGCCGGCTGAGCTAGAGGCCAAAATCTACAGGTAGGCACTTCGCAAAAAACACCTCTGTTTTCTTCCAAAAATTTGGATGTGTCCACGTTGCGCTTTGGGGCGTTTCCTGTCGCGGGCGCTAGGCCTACCCACACAAGTGAGGTATCATTTTTATCGGGAGACTTGGGGGAATGCTGGGTGGAAGGAAATTTGTGGCTCCTCTCAGATTCCACAACTTTCTGCCACAGAAATGTGAGGAACATGTGTTTTTTTAGCCACATTTTGAGGTTTGCAAAGGATTCTGGGTAACAGAACCTGGTCCGAGCCCCGCAAGTCACCCCTCCTTGGATTCCCCTAGGTCTCTAGTTTTCAGAAATGCACAGGTTTGGTAGGTTTCACTAGGTGCCGGCTGAGCTAGAGGCCAAAATCTACAGGTAGGCACTTCGCAAAAAACACCTCTGTTTTCTTCCAAAAATTTGGATGTGTCCACGTTGCGCTTTGGGGCGTTTCCTGTCGCGGGCGCTAGGCCTACCCACACAAGTGAGGTATCATTTTTATCGGGAGACGTGGGGGAATGCTGGGTGGAAGGAAATTTGTGGCTCCTCTCAGATTCCAGAACTTTCTGCCACAGAAATGTGAGGAACATGTGTTTTTTTAGCCACATTTTGAGGTTTGCAAAGGATTCTGGGTAACAGAACCTGGTCCGAGCCCCGCAAGTCACCCCTCCTTGGATTCCCCTAGGTCTCTAGTTTTCAGAAATACACAGGTTTGGTAGGTTTCCCTAGGTGCCGGCTGAGCTAGAGGCCAAAATCTACAGGTAGGCACTTTGCAAAAAACACCTCTGTTTTCTTCCAAAAATTTGGATGTGTCTACGTTGCGCTTTGGGGTGTTTCCTGTCGCGGGCGCTAGGCCTACCGACACAAGTGAGGTATCATTTTTATCGGGAGACTTGGGGGAACGCTGGGTGGAAGGAATTTTGTGGCTCCTCTCAGATTCCAGAACTTTCTGCCACAGAAATGTGAGGAACATGTGTTTTTTTAGCCACATTTTGAGGCTTGCAAAGGATTCTGGGTAACAGAACCTGGTCCGAGCCCCGCAAGTCACCCCTCCTTGGATTCCCCTAGGTCTCTAGTTTTCAGAAATGCACAGGTTTGGTAGGTTTCCCTAGGTGCCGGCTGAGCTAGAGGCCAAAATCTACAGGTAGGCACTTCGCAAAAAACACCTCTGTTTTCTTCCAAAAATTTGGATGTGTCCACGTTGCGCTTCGGGGTGTTTCCTGTCGCGGGCGCTAGGCCTACCCACACAAGTGAGGTATCATTTTTATCGGGAGACTTGGGGGAGCGCTGGGTGGAAGGAAATTTGTGGCTCCTCTCAGATTCCAGAACTTTCTGCCACAGGAATGTGAGGAACATGTGTTTTTTTAGCCAAATTTTGAGGTTTGCAAAGGATTCTGGGTAACAGAACCTGGTCCGAGCCCCGCAAGTCACCCCTCCTTGGATTCCCCTAGGTCTCTAGTTTTCAGAAATGCACAGGTTTGGTAGGTTTCCCTAGGTGCCGGCTGAGCTAGAGGCCAAAATCTACAGGTAGGCACTTCGCAAAAAACACCTCTGTTTTCTTCCCAAAATTTGGATGTGTCCACGTTGCGCTTTGGGGCGTTTCCTGTCGCGGGCGCTAGGCCTACCCACACAAGTGAGGTATCATTTTTATCGGGAGACTTGGGGGAATGCTGGGTGGAAGGAAATTTGTGGCTCCTCTCAGATTCCAGAACTTTCTGCCACAGAAATGTGAGGAACATGTGTTTTTTTAGCCACATTTTGAGGTTTGCAAAGGATTCTGGGTAACAGAATCTGGTCCGAGCCCTGCAAGTCACCCCTCCTTGGATTCCCCTAGGTCTCTAGTTTTCAGAAATGCACAGGTTTGGTAGGTTTCCCTAGGTGCCGGCTGAGCTAGAGGCCAAAATCTACAGGTAGGCACTTCGCAAAAAACACCTCTGTTTTCTTCCAAAAATTTGGATGTGTCCACGTTGCGCTTTGGGGCGTTTCCTGTCGCGGGCGCTAGGCCTACCCACACAAGTGAGGTATCATTTTTATCGGGAGACTTGGGGGAATGCTGGGTGGAAGGAAATTTGTGGCTCCTCTGAGATTCCAGAACTTTCTGCCACAGAAATGTGAGGAACATGTGTTTTTTTAGCCACAATTTGAGGTTTGCAAAGGATTCTGGGTAACAGAACCTGGTCCGAGCCCCGAAAGTCACCCCTCCTTGGATTCCCCTAGGTCTCTAGTTTTCAGAAATGCACAGGTTTGGTAGGTTTCCCTAGGTGCCGGCTGAGCTAGAGGCCAAAATCTACAGGTAGGCACTTCGCAAAAAACACCTCTGTTGTCTTCCAAAAATTTGGATGTGTCCACGTTGCGCTTTGGGGTGTTTCCTGTTGCGGGCGCTAGGCCTACCCACACAAGTGAGGTATCATTTTTATCGGGAGACTTGGGGGAGCGCTGAGTGGAAGGAAATTTGTGGCTCCTCTCAGATTCCAGAACTTTCTGCCACAGAAATGTGAGGAACATGTGTTTTTTTAGCCAAATTTTGAGGTTTGCAAAGGATTCTGGGTAACAGAACCTGGTCCGAGCCCCGCAAGTCACCCCTCATTGGATTCCCCTAGGTCTCTAGTTTTCAGAAATGCACAGGTTTGGTAGGTTTCCCTAGGTGCCGGCTGAGCTAGAGGCCAAAATCTACAGGTAGGCACTTCACAAAAAACACCTCTGTTTTCTTCCAAAAATTTGAATGTGTCCACGTTGCGCTTTGGGGCGTTTCCTGTCGCGGGCGCTAGGCCTACCCACACAAGTGAGGTATCATTTTTATCAGGAGACTTGGGGGAACGCTGGGTGGGAGGAAATTTGTGGCTCCTCTCAGATTCCCGAACTTTCTGCCACAGAAATATGAGGAACATGTGTTTTTTTAGCCAAATTTTGAGGTTTGCAAAGGATTCTGGGTAACAGAACCTGGTCCGAGCCCCGCAAGTCACCCCTACTTGGATTCCCCTAGGTTTCTAGTTTTCAGAAATGCACAGGTTTGGTAGGTTTCCCTAGGTGCCGGCTGAGCTAGAGGCCAAAATCTACAGGTAGGCACTTCGCAAAAAACACCTGTTTTCTTCCAAAAATTTGGATGTGTCCACGTTGCGCTTTGGGGCGTTTCCTGTCGCGGGCGCTAGGCCTACCCACACAAGTGAGGTATCATTTTTATCGGGAGACTTGGGGGAACGCTGGGTGGAAGGAAATTTGTGGCTCCTCTCAGATTACAGAACTTTCTGTCCCAGAAATGTGAGGAACATGTGTTTTTTTAGCCAAATTTTGAGGTTTGCAAAGGATTCTGGGTAACAGAACCTGGTCCGAGCCCCGCAAGTCACCCCTCCTTGGATTCCCCTAGGTCTCTAGTTTTCAGAAATGCACAGGTTTGGTAGGTTTCCCTAGGTGCCGGCTGAGCTAGAGGCCAAAATCTACAGGTAGGCACTTCGCAAAAAACACCTCTGTTTTCTTCCAAAAATTTGGATGTGTCCACGTTGCGCTTTGGGGTGTTTCCTGTCGCGGGCGCTAGGCCTACCCACACAAGTGAGGTATCATTTTTATTGGGAGACTTGGGGGAACGCTGGGTGGAAGGAAATTTGTGGCTCCTCTCAGATTCCTGAACTTTCTGCCACAGAAATGTGAGGAACATGTGTTTTTTTAGCCAAATTTTGAGGTTTGCAAAGGATTCTGGGTAACAGAACCTGGTCCGAGCCCCGCAAGTCACCCCTCCTTGGATTCCCCTAGGTCTCTAGTTTTCAGAAATGCACAGGTTTAGTAGGTTTCCCTAGGTGCCGGCTGAGCTAGAGGCCAAAATCTATAGGTAGGCACTTCGCAAAAAACACCTCTGTTTTCTTCCAAAAATTTGGATGTGTCCACGTTGCGCTTTGGGGCGTTTCCTGTCGCGGGCGCTAGGCCTACCCACACAAGTGAGGTATCATTTTTATCGGGAGACTTGGGGGAACGCTGGGTGGGAGGAAATTTGTGGCTCCTCTCAGATTCCCGAACTTTCTGCCACAGAAATGTGAGAAACATGTGTTTTTTTAGCCAAATTTTGAGGTTTGCAAAGGATTCTGGGTAACAGAACCTGGTCCGAGCCGCGCAAGTCACCCCTACTTGGATTCCCCTAGGTCTCTAGTTTTCAGAAATGCACAGGTTTGGTAGGTTTCCCTAGGTGCCGGCTGAGCTAGAGGCCAAAATCTACAGGTAGGCACTTCGCAAAAAACACCTCTGTTTTCATCCAAAAATTTGGATGTGTCCACGTTGCGCTTTGGGGTGTTTCCTGTCGCGGGCGCTAGGCCTACCCACACAAGTGAGGTATCATTTTTATTAGGAGACTTGGGGGAACGCTGGGTGGAAGGAAATTTGTGGCTCCTCTCAGATTCCTGAACTTTCTGCCACAGAAATGTGAGGAACATGTGTTTTTTTAGCCAAATTTTGAGGTTTGCAAAGGATTCTGGGTAACAGAACCTGGTCCGAGCCCCGCAAGTCACCCCTCCATGGATTCCCCTAGGTCTCTAGTTTTCAGAAATGCACAGGTGTAGTAGGTTTTCCTAGGTGCCGGCTGAGCTAGAGGCCAAAATCTATAGGTAGGCACTTCGCAAAAAACACCTCTGTTTTCTTCCAAAAATTTGGATGTGTCCACGTTGCGCTTTGGGGCGTTTCCTGTCGCGGGCGCTAGGCCTACCCACACAAGTGAGGTATAATTTTTATCGGGAGACTTGGGGGAATGCTGGGTGGAAGGAAATTTGTGGCTCCTCTCAGATTCCAGAACTTTCTGCCACAGAAATGTGAGGAACATGTGTTTTTTTAGCCAAATTTTGAGGTTTGCAAAGGATTCTGGGTAACAGAACATGGTCCGAGCCCCGCAAGTCACCCCTCATTGAATTCCCCTAGGTCTCTAGTTTTCAGAAAAGCACAGGTTTGGTAGGTTTCCCTAGGTGCCGGCTGAGCTAGAGGCCAAAATCTACAGGTAGGCACTTCGCAAAAAACACCTCTGTTTTCTTCCAAAAATTTGGATGTGTCCACGTTGCGCTTTGGGGCGTTTCCTGTCGCGGGCGCTAGGCCTACCGACACAAGTGGGGTATCATTTTTATCGGGAGACTTGGGGGAACGCTGGATGGAAGGAAATTTGTGGCTCCTCTCAGATTCCAGAACTTTCTGCCACAGAAATGTGAGGAACATGTGTTTTTTTAGCCACATTTTGAGGCTTGCAAAGGATTCTGGGTAACAGAACCTGGTCCGAGCCCCGCAAGTCACCCCTCCTTGGATTCCCCTAGGTCTCTAGTTTTCAGAAATGCACAGGTTTGGTAGGTTTCCCTAGGTGCCGGCTGAGCTAGAGGCCAAAATCTACAGGTAGGCACTTCGCAAAAAACACCTCTGTTTTCTTCCAAAAATTTGGATGTGTCCACGTTGCGCTTTGGGGTGTTTCCTGTCGCGGGCGCTAGGCCTAACCATACAAGTGAGGTATCATTTTTATCGGGAGACTTGGGGGAGCGCTGGGTGGAAGGAAATTTGTGGCTCCTCTCAGATTCCAGAACTTTCTGCCACAGGAATGTGAGGAACATGTGTTTTTTTAGCCAAATTTTGAGGTTTGCAAAGGATTCTGGGTAACAGAACCTGGTCCGAGCCCCGCAAGTCACCCCTCATTGGATTCCCCTAGGTCTCTAGTTTTCAGAAATGCACAGGTTTGGTAGGTTTCCCTAGGTGCCGGCTGAGCTAGAGGCCAAAATCTACAGGTAGGCACTTCGCAAAAAACACCTCTGTTTTCTTCCAAAAATTTGGATGTGTCCACGTTGCGCTTTGGGGCGTTTCCTGTCGCGGGCGCTAGGCCTACCCACACAAGTGAGGTATCATTTTTATCGGGAGACTTGGGGGAATGCTGGGTGGAAGGAAATTTGTGGCTCCTCTCAGATTCCAGAACTTTCTGCCACAGAAATGTGAGGAACATGTGTTTTTTTAGCCACATTTTGAGGTTTGCAAAGGATTCTGGGTAACAGAACCTGGTCCGAGCCCCGCAAGTCACCCCTCCTTGGATTCCCCTAGGTCTCTAGTTTTCAGAAATGCACAGGTTTGGTAGGTTTCCCTAGGTGCCGGCTGAGCTAGAGGCCAAAATCTATAGGTAGGCACTTCGCAAAAAACACCTCTGTTTTCTTCCAAAAATTTGGATGTGTCCACGTTGCGCTTTGGGGCGTTTCCTGTCGCGGGCGCTAGGCCTACCCACACAAGTGAGGTATAATTTTTATCGGGAGACTTGGGGGAATGCTGGGTGGAAGGAAATTTGTGGCTCCTCTCAGATTCCAGAACTTTCTGCCACAGAAATGTGAGGAACATGTGTTTTTTTAGCCAAATTTTGAGGTTTGCAAAGGATTCTGGGTAACAGAACATGGTCCGAGCCCCGCAAGTCACCCCTCATTGAATTCCCCTAGGTCTCTAGTTTTCAGAAATGCACAGGTTTGGTAGGTTTCCCTAGGTGCCGGCTGAGCTAGAGGCCAAAATCTACAGGTAGGCACTTCGCAAAAAACACCTCTGTTTTCTTCCAAAAATTTGGATGTGTCCACGTTGCGCTTTGGGGCGTTTCCTGTCGCGGGCGCTAGGCCTACCGACACAAGTGGGGTATCATTTTTATCGGGAGACTTGGGGGAACGCTGGATGGAAGGAAATTTGTGGCTCCTCTCAGATTCCAGAACTTTCTGCCACAGAAATGTGAGGAAGATGTGTTTTTTTAGCCACATTTTGAGGCTTGCAAAGGATTCTGGGTAACAGAACCTGGTCCGAGCCCCGCAAGTCACCCCTCCTTGGATTCCCCTAGGTCTCTAGTTTTCAGAAATGCACAGGTTTGGTAGGTTTCCCTAGGTGCCGGCTGAGCTAGAGGCCAAAATCTACAGGTAGGCACTTCGCAAAAAACACCTCTGTTTTCTTCCAAAAATTTGGATGTGTCCACGTTGCGCTTTGGGGTGTTTCCTGTCGCGGGCGCTAGGCCTAACCATACAAGTGAGGTATCATTTTTATCGGGAGACTTGGGGGAGCGCTGGGTGGAAGGAAATTTGTGGCTCCTCTCAGATTCCAGAACTTTCTGCCACAGGAATGTGAGGAACATGTGTTTTTTTAGCCAAATTTTGAGGTTTGCAAAGGATTCTGGGTAACAGAACCTGGTCCGAGCCCCGCAAGTCACCCCTCATTGGATTCCCCTAGGTCTCTAGTTTTCAGAAATGCACAGGTTTGGTAGGTTTCCCTAGGTGCCGGCTGAGCTAGAGGCCAAAATCTACAGGTAGGCACTTCGCAAAAAACACCTCTGTTTTCTTCCAAAAATTTGGATGTGTCCACGTTGCGCTTTGGGGCGTTTCCTGTCGCGGGCGCTAGGCCTACCCACACAAGTGAGGTATCATTTTTATCGGGAGACTTGGGGGAATGCTGGGTGGAAGGAAATTTGTGGCTCCTCTCAGATTCCAGAACTTTCTGCCACAGAAATGTGAGGAACATGTGTTTTTTTAGCCACATTTTGAGGTTTGCAAAGGATTCTGGGTAACAGAACCTGGTCCGAGCCCCGCAAGTCACCCCTCCTTGGATTCCCCTAGGTCTCTAGTTTTCAGAAATGCACAGGTTTGGTAGGTTTCCCTAGGTGCCGGCTGAGCTAGAGGCCAAAATCTACAGGTAGGCACTTCGCAAAAAACACCTCTGTTTTCTTCCAAAAATTTGGATGTGTCCACGTTGCGCTTTGGGGCGTTTCCTGTTGCGGGCGCTAGGCCTACCGACACAAGTGAGGTATAATTTTTATCGGGAGACTTGGGGGAACGCTGGGTGGAAGGAAATTTGTGGCTCCTCTCAGATTCCAGAACTTTCTGCCACAGAAATGTGAGGAACATGTGTTTTTTTAGCCACATTTTGAGGCTTGCAAAGGATTCTGGGTAACAGAACCTGGTCCGAGCCCCGCAAGTCACCCCTCCTTGGATTCCCCTAGGTCTCTAGTTTTCAGAAATGCACAGGTTTGGTAGGTTTCCCTAGGTGCCGGCTGAGCTAGAGGCCAAAATCTACAGGTAGGCACTTCGCAAAAAACACCTCTGTTTTCTTCCAAAAATTTGGATGTGTCCACGTTGCGCTTTGGGGTGTTTCCTGTCGCGGGCGCTAGGCCTACCCACACAAGTGAGGTATCATTTTTATCGGGAGACTTGGGGGAGCGCTGGGTGGAAGGAAATTTGTGGCTCCTCTCAGATTCCAGAACTTTCTGCCACAGGAATGTGAGGAACATGTGTTTTTTTAGCCAAATTTTGAGGTTTGCAAAGGATTCTGGGTAACAGAACCTGGTCCGAGCCCCGCAAGTCACCCCTCATTGGATTCCCCTAGGTCTCTAGTTTTCAGAAATGCACAGGTTTGGTAGGTTTCCCTAGGTGCCGGCTGAGCTAGAGGCCAAAATCTACAGGTAGGCACTTCGCAAAAAACACCTCTGTTTTCTTCCAAAAATTTGGATGTGTCCACGTTGCGCTTTGGGGCGTTTCCTGTCGCGGGCGCTAGGCCTACCCACACAAGTGAGGTATCATTTTTATCGGGAGACTTGGGGGAATGCTGGGTGGAAGGAAATTTGTGGCTCCTCTCAGATTCCAGAACTTTCTGCCACAGAAATGTGAGGAACATGTGTTTTTTTAGCCACATTTTGAGGTTTGCAAAGGATTCTGGGTAACAGAACCTGGTCCGAGCCCTGCAAGTCACCCCTCCTTGGATTCCCCTAGGTCTCTAGTTTTCAGAAATGCACAGGTTTGGTAGGTTTCCCTAGGTGCCGGCTGAGCTAGAGGCCAAAATCTACAGGTAGGCACTTCGCAAAAAACACCTCTGTTTTCTTCCAAAAATTTGGATGTGTCCACGTTGCGCTTTGGGGCGTTTCCTGTCGCGGGCGCTAGGCCTACCCACACAAGTGAGGTATCATTTTTATCGGGAGACTTGGGGGAATGCTGGGTGGAAGGAAATTCGTGGCTCCTCTGAGATTCCAGAACTTTCTGCCACAGAAATGTGAGGAACATGTGTTTTTTTATCCACAATTTGAGGTTTGCAAAGGATTCTGGGTAACAGAACCTGGTCCGAGCCCCGAAAGTCACCCCTCCTTGGATTCCCCTAGGTCTCTAGTTTTCAGAAATGCACAGGTTTGGTAGGTTTCCCTAGGTGCCGGCTGAGCTAGAGGCCAAAATCTACAGGTAGGCACTTCGCAAAAAACACCTCTGTTTTCTTCCAAAAATGTGGATGTGTCCACGTTGCGCTTTGGGGTGTTTCCTGTCGCGGGTGCTAGGCCTACCCACACAAGTGAGGTGTCATTTTTATCGGGAGACTTGGGGGAGCGCTGGGTGGAAGGAAATTTGTGGCTCCTCTCAGATTCCAGAACTTTCTGCCACAGAAATGTGAGGAACATGTGTTTTTTAAGCCAAATTTTGAGGTTTGCAAAGGATTCTGGGTAACAGAACCTGGTCCGAGCCCCGCAACTCACCCCTCATTGGATTCCCCTCGGTCTCTAGTTTTCAGAAATGCACAGGTTTGGTAGGTTTCCCTAGGTGCCGGCTGAGCTAGAGGCCAAAATCTACAGGTAGGCACTTCGCAAAAAACACCTCTGTTTTCTTCCAAAAATTTGGATGTGTCCACGTTGCGCTTTGGGGCGTTTCCTGTCGCGGGCGCTAGGCCTACCCACACAAGTGAGGTATCATTTTTATCGGGAGACTTGGGGGAATGCTGGGTGGAAGGAAATTTGTGGCTCCTCTGAGATTCCAGAACTTTCTGCCACAGAAATGTGAGGAACAGGTGTTTTTTTAGCCACAATTTGAGGTTTGCAAAGGATTCTGGGTAACAGAACCTGGTCCGACCCCCGCAAGTCACCCCTCCTTGGATTCCCCTAGGTCTCTAGTTTTCAGAAATGCACAGGTTTGGTAGGTGTCCCTAGGTGCCGGCTGAGCTAGAGACCAAAATCTACAGGTAGGCACTTCGCAAAAAACACCTCTGTTGTCTTCCAAAAATTTGGATGTGTCCACGTTGCGCTTTGGGGCGTTTCCTGTCGCGGGCGCTAGGCCTACCCACACAAGTGAGGTATCATTTTTATCGGGAGACTTGGGGGAACGTTGGGTGGAAGGAAATTTGTGGCTCCTCTCAGATTCCAGAACTTTCTGCCACAGAAATGTGAGGAACATGTGTTTTTTTAGCCACATTTTGAGGTTTGCAAAGGATTCTGGGTAACAGAACCTGGTCCGAGCCCCGCAAGTCACCCCTCCTTGGATTCCCCTAGGTCTCTAGTTTTCAGAAATGCACAGGTTTGGTAGGTTTCCCTAGGTGCCGGCTGAGCTAGAGGCCAAAATCTACAGGTAGGCACTTCGCAAAAAACACCTCTGTTTTCTTCCCAAAATTTGGATGTGTCCACGTTGCGCTTTGGGGCGTTTCCTGTTGCGGGCGCTAGGCCTACCGACACAAGTGAGGTATCATTTTTATCGGGAGACTTGGGGGAACGCTGGATGGAAGGAAATTTGTGGCTCCTCTCAGATTCCAGAACTTTCTGCCACAGAAATGTGAGGAACATGTGTTTTTTTAGCCACATTTTGAGGTTTGCAAAGGATTCTGGGTAACAGAACCTGGTCCGAGCCCCGCAAGTCACCCCTCCTTGGATTCCCCTAGGTCTCTAGTTTTCAGAAATGCACAGGTTTGGTAGGTTTCCCTAGGTGCCGGCTGAGCTAGAGGCCAAAATCTACAGGTAGGCACTTCGCAAAAAACACCTCTGTTTTCTTCCAAAAATTTGGATGTGTCCACGTTGCGCTTTGGGGTGTTTCCTGTCGCGGGCGCTAGGCCTAACCATACAAGTGAGGTATCATTTTTATCGGGAGACTTGGGGGAGCGCTGGGTGGAAGGAAATTTGTGGCTCCTCTCAGATTCCAGAACTTTCTGCCACAGGAATGTGAGGAACATGTGTTTTTTTAGCCAAATTTTGAGGTTTGCAAAGGATTCTGGGTAACAGAACCTGGTCCGAGCCCCGCAAGTCACCCCTCATTGGATTCCCCTAGGTCTCTAGTTTTCAGAAATGCACAGGTTTGGTAGGTTTCCCTAGGTGCCGGCTGAGCTAGAGGCCAAAATCTACAGGTAGGCACTTCGCAAAAAACACCTCTGTTTTCTTCCAAAAATTTGGATGTGTCCACGTTGCGCTTTGGGGCGTTTCCTGTCGCGGGCGCTAGGCCTACCCACACAAGTGAGGTATCATTTTTATCGGGAGACTTGGGGGAATGCTGGGTGGAAGGAAATTTGTGGCTCCTCTCAGATTCCAGAACTTTCTGCCACAGAAATGTGAGGAACATGTGTTTTTTTAGCCACATTTTGAGGTTTGCAAAGGATTCTGGGTAACAGAACCTGGTCCGAGCCCCGCAAGTCACCCCTCCTTGGATTCCCCTAGGTCTCTAGTTTTCAGAAATGCACAGGTTTGGTAGGTTTCCCTAGGTGCCGGCTGAGCTAGAGGCCAAAATCTACAGGTAGGCACTTCGCAAAAAACACCTCTGTTTTCTTCCAAAAATTTGGATGTGTCCACGTTGCGCTTTGGGGCGTTTCCTGTTGCGGGCGCTAGGCCTACCGACACAAGTGAGGTATAATTTTTATCGGGAGACTTGGGGGAACGCTGGGTGGAAGGAAATTTGTGGCTCCTCTCAGATTCCAGAACTTTCTGCCACAGAAATGTGAGGAACATGTGTTTTTTTAGCCACATTTTGAGGCTTGCAAAGGATTCTGGGTAACAGAACCTGGTCCGAGCCCCGCAAGTCACCCCTCCTTGGATTCCCCTAGGTCTCTAGTTTTCAGAAATGCACAGGTTTGGTAGGTTTCCCTAGGTGCCGGCTGAGCTAGAGGCCAAAATCTACAGGTAGGCACTTCGCAAAAAACACCTCTGTTTTCTTCCAAAAATTTGGATGTGTCCACGTTGCGCTTTGGGGTGTTTCCTGTCGCGGGCGCTAGGCCTACCCACACAAGTGAGGTATCATTTTTATCGGGAGACTTGGGGGAGCGCTGGGTGGAAGGAAATTTGTGGCTCCTCTCAGATTCCAGAACTTTCTGCCACAGGAATGTGAGGAACATGTGTTTTTTTAGCCAAATTTTGAGGTTTGCAAAGGATTCTGGGTAACAGAACCTGGTCCGAGCCCCGCAAGTCACCCCTCATTGGATTCCCCTAGGTCTCTAGTTTTCAGAAATGCACAGGTTTGGTAGGTTTCCCTAGGTGCCGGCTGAGCTAGAGGCCAAAATCTACAGGTAGGCACTTCGCAAAAAACACCTCTGTTTTCTTCCAAAAATTTGGATGTGTCCACGTTGCGCTTTGGGGCGTTTCCTGTCGCGGGCGCTAGGCCTACCCACACAAGTGAGGTATCATTTTTATCGGGAGACTTGGGGGAATGCTGGGTGGAAGGAAATTTGTGGCTCCTCTCAGATTCCAGAACTTTCTGCCACAGAAATGTGAGGAACATGTGTTTTTTTAGCCACATTTTGAGGTTTGCAAAGGATTCTGGGTAACAGAACCTGGTCCGAGCCCTGCAAGTCACCCCTCCTTGGATTCCCCTAGGTCTCTAGTTTTCAGAAATGCACAGGTTTGGTAGGTTTCCCTAGGTGCCGGCTGAGCTAGAGGCCAAAATCTACAGGTAGGCACTTCGCAAAAAACACCTCTGTTTTCTTCCAAAAATTTGGATGTGTCCACGTTGCGCTTTGGGGCGTTTCCTGTCGCGGGCGCTAGGCCTACCCACACAAGTGAGGTATCATTTTTATCGGGAGACTTGGGGGAATGCTGGGTGGAAGGAAATTCGTGGCTCCTCTGAGATTCCAGAACTTTCTGCCACAGAAATGTGAGGAACATGTGTTTTTTTATCCACAATTTGAGGTTTGCAAAGGATTCTGGGTAACAGAACCTGGTCCGAGCCCCGAAAGTCACCCCTCCTTGGATTCCCCTAGGTCTCTAGTTTTCAGAAATGCACAGGTTTGGTAGGTTTCCCTAGGTGCCGGCTGAGCTAGAGGCCAAAATCTACAGGTAGGCACTTCGCAAAAAACACCTCTGTTTTCTTCCAAAAATGTGGATGTGTCCACGTTGCGCTTTGGGGTGTTTCCTGTCGCGGGTGCTAGGCCTACCCACACAAGTGAGGTGTCATTTTTATCGGGAGACTTGGGGGAGCGCTGGGTGGAAGGAAATTTGTGGCTCCTCTCAGATTCCAGAACTTTCTGCCACAGAAATGTGAGGAACATGTGTTTTTTAAGCCAAATTTTGAGGTTTGCAAAGGATTCTAGGTAACAGAACCTGGTCCGAGCCCCGCAACTCACCCCTCATTGGATTCCCCTCGGTCTCTAGTTTTCAGAAATGCACAGGTTTGGTAGGTTTCCCTAGGTGCCGGCTGAGCTAGAGGCCAAAATCTACAGGTAGGCACTTCGCAAAAAACACCTCTGTTTTCTTCCAAAAATTTGGATGTGTCCACGTTGCGCTTTGGGGCGTTTCCTGTCGCGGGCGCTAGGCCTACCCACACAAGTGAGGTATCATTTTTATCGGGAGACTTGGGGGAATGCTGGGTGGAAGGAAATTTGTGGCTCCTCTGAGATTCCAGAACTTTCTGCCACAGAAATGTGAGGAACAGGTGTTTTTTTAGCCACAATTTGAGGTTTGCAAAGGATTCTGGGTAACAGAACCTGGTCCGACCCCCGCAAGTCACCCCTCCTTGGATTCCCCTAGGTCTCTAGTTTTCAGAAATGCACAGGTTTGGTAGGTGTCCCTAGGTGCCGGCTGAGCTAGAGACCAAAATCTACAGGTAGGCACTTCGCAAAAAACACCTCTGTTGTCTTCCAAAAATTTGGATGTGTCCACGTTGCGCTTTGGGGCGTTTCCTGTCGCGGGCGCTAGGCCTACCCACACAAGTGAGGTATCATTTTTATCGGGAGACTTGGGGGAACGTTGGGTGGAAGGAAATTTGTGGCTCCTCTCAGATTCCAGAACTTTCTGCCACAGAAATGTGAGGAACATGTGTTTTTTTAGCCACATTTTGAGGTTTGCAAAGGATTCTGGGTAACAGAACCTGGTCCGAGCCCCGCAAGTCACCCCTCCTTGGATTCCCCTAGGTCTCTAGTTTTCAGAAATGCACAGGTTTGGTAGGTTTCCCTAGGTGCCGGCTGAGCTAGAGGCCAAAATCTACAGGTAGGCACTTCGCAAAAAACACCTCTGTTTTCTTCCCAAAATTTGGATGTGTCCACGTTGCGCTTTGGGGCGTTTCCTGTTGCGGGCGCTAGGCCTACCGACACAAGTGAGGTATCATTTTTATCGGGAGACTTGGGGGAACGCTGGATGGAAGGAAATTTGTGGCTCCTCTCAGATTCCAGAACTTTCTGCCACAGAAATGTGAGGAACATGTGTTTTTTTAGCCACATTTTGAGGTTTGCAAAGGATTCTGGGTAACAGAACCTGGTCCGAGCCCCGCAAGTCACCCCTCATTGGATTCCCCTAGGTCTCTAGTTTTCAGAAATGCACAGGTTTGGTAGGTTTCCCTAGGTGCCGGCTGAGCTAGAGGCCAAAATCTACAGGTAGGCACTTCGCAAAAAACACCTCTGTTTTCTTCCAAAAATTTGAATGTGTCCACGTTGCGCTTTGGGGCGTTTCCTGTCGCGGGTGCCATGCCTACCCACACAAGTGAGGTATCATTTTTATCAGGAGACTTGGGGGAACGCTGGGTGGGAGGAAATTTGTGGCTCCTCTCAGATTCCCGAACTTTCTGCCACAGAAATGTGAGGAACATGTGTTTTTTTAGCCAAATTTTGAGGTTTGCAAAGGATTCTGGGTAACAGAACCTGGTCCGAGCCCCGCAAGTCACCCCTACTTGAATTCCCCTAGGTTTCTAGTTTTCAGAAATGCACAGGTTTGGTAGGTTTCCCTAGGTGCCGGCTGAGCTAGAGGCCAAAATCTACAGGTAGGCACTTCGCAAAAAACACCTGTTTTCTTCCAAAAATTTGGATGTGTCCACGTTGCGCTTTGGGGCGTTTCCTGTCGCGGGCGCTAGGCCTACCCACACAAGTGAGGTATCATTTTTATCGGGAGACTTGGGGGAACGCTGGGTGGAAGGAAATTTGTGGCTCCTCTCAGATTACAGAACTTTCTGCCCCAGAAATGTGAGGAACATGTGTTTTTTTAGCCAAATTTTGAGGTTTGCAAAGGATTCTGGGTAACAGAACCTGGTCCGAGCCCCGCAAGTCACCCCTCCTTGGATTCCCCTAGGTCTCTAGTTTTCAGAAATGCACAGGTTTGGTAGGTTTCCCTAGGTGCCGGCTGAGCTAGAGGCCAAAATCTACAGGTAGGCACTTCGCAAAAAACACCTCTGTTTTCTTCCAAAAATTTGGATGTGTCCACGTTGCGCTTTGGGGTGTTTCCTGTCGCGGGCGCTAGGCCTACCCACACAAGTGAGGTATCATTTTTATTGGGAGACTTGGGGGAACGCTGGGTGGAAGGAAATTTGTGGCTCCTCTCAGATTCCTGAACTTTCTGCCACAGAAATGTGAGGAACATGTGTTTTTTTAGCCAAATTTTGAGGTTTGCAAAGGATTCTGGGTAACAGAACCTGGTCCGAGCCCCGCAAGTCACCCCTCCTTGGATTCCCCTAGGTCTCTAGTTTTCAGAAATGCACAGGTTTAGTAGGTTTCCCTAGGTGCCGGCTGAGCTAGAGGCCAAAATCTATAGGTAGGCACTTCGCAAAAAACACCTCTGTTTTCTTCCAAAAATTTGGATGTGTCCACGTTGCGCTTTGGGGCGTTTCCTGTCGCGGGCGCTAGGCCTACCCACACAAGTGAGGTATCATTTTTATCGGGAGACTTGGGGGAACGCTGGGTGGGAGGAAATTTGTGGCTCCTCTCAGATTCCCGAACTTTCTGCCACAGAAATGTGAGGAACATGTGTTTTTTGAGCCAAATTTTGAGGTTTGCAAAGGATTCTGGGTAACAGAACCTGGTCCGAGCCGCGCAAGTCACCCCTACTTGGATTCCCCTAGGTCTCTAGTTTTCAGAAATGCACAGGTTTGGTAGGTTTCCCTAGGTGCCGGCTGAGCTAGAGGCCAAAATCTACAGGTAGGCACTTCGCAAAAAACACCTCTGTTTTCTTCCAAAAATTTGGATGTGTCCACGTTGCGCTTTGGGGTGTTTCCTGTCGCGGGCGCTAGGCCTACCCACACAAGTGAGGTATCATTTTTATTGGGAGACTTGGGGGAACGCTGGGTGGAAGGAAATTTGTGGCTCCTCTCAGATTCCTGAACTTTCTGCCACAGAAATGTGAGGAACATGTGTTTTTTTAGCCAAATTTTGAGGTTTGCAAAGGATTCTGGGTAACAGAACCTGGTCCGAGCCCCGCAAGTCACCCCTCCTTGGATTCCCCTAGGTCTCTAGTTTTCAGAAATGCACAGGTGTAGTAGGTTTCCCTAGGTGCCGGCTGAGCTAGAGGCCAAAATCTATAGGTAGGCACTTCGCAAAAAACACCTCTGTTTTCTTCCAAAAATTTGGATGTGTCCACGTTGCGCTTTGGGGTGTTTCCTGTCGCGGGCGCTAGGCCTACCGACACAAGTGGGGTATCATTTTTATCGGGAGACTTGGGGGAACGCTGGATGGAAGGAAATTTGTGGCTCCTCTCAGATTCCAGAACTTTCTGCCACAGAAATGTGAGGAACATGTGTTTTTTTAGCCACATTTTGAGGCTTGCAAAGGATTCTGGGTAACAGAACCTGGTCCGAGCCCCGCAAGTCACCCCTCCTTGGATTCCCCTAGGTCTCTAGTTTTCAGAAATGCACAGGTTTGGTAGGTTTCCCTAGGTGCCGGCTGAGCTAGAGGCCAAAATCTACAGGTAGGCACTTCGCAAAAAACACCTCTGTTTTCTTCCAAAAATTTGGATGTGTCCACGTTGCGCTTTGGGGTGTTTCCTGTCGCGGGCGCTAGGCCTACCCACACAAGTGAGGTATCATTTTTATCGGGAGACTTGGGGGAGCGCTGGGTGGAAGGAAATTTGTGGCTCCTCTCAGATTCCAGAACTTTCTGCCACAGGAATGTGAGGAACATGTGTTTTTTTAGCCAAATTTTGAGGTTTGCAAAGGATTCTGGGTAACAGAACCTGGTCCGAGCCCCGCAAGTCACCCCTCATTGGATTCCCCTAGGTCTCTAGTTTTCAGAAATGCACAGGTTTGGTAGGTTTCCCTAGGTGCCGGCTGAGCTAGAGGCCAAAATCTACAGGTAGGCACTTCGCAAAAAACACCTCTGTTTTCTTCCAAAAATTTGGATGTGTCCACGTTGCGCTTTGGGGCGTTTCCTGTCGCGGGCGCTAGGCCTACCCACACAAGTGAGGTATCATTTTTATCGGGAGACTTGGGGGAATGCTGGGTGGAAGGAAATTTGTGGCTCCTCTCAGATTCCAGAACTTTCTGCCACAGAAATGTGAGGAACATGTGTTTTTTTAGCCACATTTTGAGGTTTGCAAAGGATTCTGGGTAACAGAACCTGGTCCGAGCCCCGCAAGTCACCCCTCCTTGGATTCCCCTAGGTCTCTAGTTTTCAGAAATGCACAGGTTTGGTAGGTTTCCCTAGGTGCCGGCTGAGCTAGAGGCCAAAATCTACAGGTAGGCACTTCGCAAAAAACACCTCTGTTTTCTTCCAAAAATTTGGATGTGTCCACGTTGCGCTTTGGGGCGTTTCCTGTTGCGGGCGCTAGGCCTACCGACACAAGTGAGGTATCATTTTTATCGGGAGACTTGGGGGAACGCTGGGTGGAAGGAAATTTGTGGCTCCTCTCAGATTCCAGAACTTTCTGCCACAGAAATGTGAGGAACATGTGTTTTTTTAGCCACATTTTGAGGCTTGCAAAGGATTCTGGGTAACAGAACCTGGTCCGAGCCCCGCAAGTCACCCCTCCTTGGATTCCCCTAGGTCTCTAGTTTTCAGAAATGCACAGGTTTGGTAGGTTTCCCTAGGTGCCGGCTGAGCTAGAGGCCAAAATCTACAGGTAGGCACTTCGCAAAAAACACCTCTGTTTTCTTCCAAAAATTTGGATGTGTCCACGTTGCGCTTTGGGGTGTTTCCTGTCGCGGGCGCTAGGCCTACCCACACAAGTGAGGTATCATTTTTATCGGGAGACTTGGGGGAGCGCTGGGTGGAAGGAAATTTGTGGCTCCTCTCAGATTCCAGAACTTTCTGCCACAGGAATGTGAGGAACATGTGTTTTTTTAGCCAAATTTTGAGGTTTGCAAAGGATTCTGGGTAACAGAACCTGGTCCGAGCCCCGCAAGTCACCCCTCATTGGATTCCCCTAGGTCTCTAGTTTTCAGAAATGCACAGGTTTGGTAGGTTTCCCTAGGTGCCGGCTGAGCTAGAGGCCAAAATCTACAGGTAGGCACTTCGCAAAAAACACCTCTGTTTTCTTCCAAAAATTTGGATGTGTCCACGTTGCGCTTTGGGGCGTTTCCTGTCGCGGGCCCTAGGCCTACCCACACAAGTGAGGTATCATTTTTATCGGGAGACTTGGGGGAATGCTGGGTGGAAGGAAATTTGTGGCTCCTCTCAGATTCCAGAACTTTCTGCCACAGAAATGTGAGGAACATGTGTTTTTTTAGCCACATTTTGAGGTTTGCAAAGGATTCTGGGTAACAGAACCTGGTCCGAGCCCTGCAAGTCACCCCTCCTTGGATTCCCCTAGGTCTCTAGTTTTCAGAAATGCACAGGTTTGGTAGGTTTCCCTAGGTGCCGGCTGAGCTAGAGGCCAAAATCTACAGGTAGGCACTTCGCAAAAAACACCTCTGTTTTCTTCCAAAAATGTGGATGTGTCCACGTTGCGCTTTGGGGTGTTTCCTGTCGCGGGTGCTAGGCCTACCCACACAAGTGAGGTATCATTTTTATCGGGAGACTTGGGGGAGCGCTGGGTGGAAGGAAATTTGTGGCTCCTCTCAGATTCCAGAACTTTCTGCCACAGAAATGTGAGGAACATGTGTTTTTTTAGCCAAATTTTGAGGTTTGCAAAGGATTCTGGGTAACATAACCTGGTCCGAGCCCCGCAACTCACCCCTCATTGGATTCCCCTCGGTCTCTAGTTTTCAGAAATGCACAGGTTTGGTAGGTTTCCCTAGGTGCCGGCTGAGCTAGAGGCCAAAATCTACAGGTAGGCACTTCGCAAAAAACACCTCTGTTTTCTTCCAAAAATTTGGATGTGTCCACGTTGCGCTTTGGGGCGTTTCCTGTCGCGGGCGCTAGGCCTACCCACACAAGTGAGGTATCATTTTTATCGGGAGACTTGGGGAATGCTGGGTGGAAGGAAATTTGTGGCTCCTCTGAGATTCCAGAACTTTCTGCCACAGAAATGTGAGGAACATGTGTTTTTTTAGCCACAATTTGAGGTTTGCAAAGGATTCTGGGTAACAGAACCTGGTCCGAGCCCCGCAAGTCACCCCTCCTTGGATTCCCCTAGGTCTCTAGTTTTCAGAAATGCACAGGTTTGGTAGGTTTCCCTAGGTGCCGGCTGAGCTAGAGACCAAAATCTACAGGTAGGCACTTCGCAAAAAACACCTCTGTTGTCTTCCAAAAATTTGGATGTGTCCACGTTGCGCTTTGGGGCGTTTCCTGTCGCGGGCGCTAGGCCTACCCACACAAGTGAGGTATCATTTTTATAGGGAGACTTGGGGGAACGTTGGGTGGAAGGAAATTTGTGGCTCCTCTCAGATTCCAGAACTTTCTGCCACAGAAATGTGAGGAACATGTGTTTTTTTAGCCACATTTGGAGGTTTGCAAAGGATTCTGGGTAACAGAACCTGGTCCGAGCCCCGCAAGTCACCCCTCCTTGGATTCCCCTAGGTCTCTAGTTTTCAGAAATGCACAGGTTTGGTAGGTTTCCCTAGGTGCCGGCTGAGCTAGAGGCCAAAATCTACAGGTAGGCACTTCGCAAAAAACACCTCTGTTTTCTTCCAAAAATTTTGATGTGTCCACGTTGCGCTTTGGGGCGTTTCCTGTCGCGGGCGCTAGGCCTACCGACACAAGTGAGGTATCATTTTTATCGGGAGACTTGGGGGAACGCTGGGTGGAAGGAAATTTGTGGCTCCTCTCAGATTCCAGAACTTTCTGCCACAGAAATGTGAGGAACATGTGTTTTTTTAGCCACATTTTGAGGCTTGCAAAGGATTCTGGGTAACAGAACCTGGTCCGAGCCCCGCAAGTCACCCCTCCTTGGATTCCCCTAGGTCTCTAGTTTTCAGAAATGCACAGGTTTGGTAGGTTTCCCTAGGTGCCGGCTGAGCTAGAGGCCAAAATCTACAGGTAGGCACTTCGCAAAAAACACCTCTGTTTTCTTCCAAAAATTTGGATGTGTCCACGTTGCGCTTTGGGGTGTTTCCTGTCGCGGGCGCTAGGCCTACCCACACAAGTGAGGTATCATTTTTATCGGGAGACTTGGGGGAGCGCTGGGTGGAAGGAAATTTGTGGCTCCTCTCAGATTCCAGAACTTTCTGCCACAGGAATGTGAGGAACATGTGTTTTTTTAGCCAAATTTTGAGGTTTGCAAAGGATTCTGGGTAACAGAACCTGGTCCGAGCCCCGCAAGTCACCCCTCCTTGGATTCCCCTAGGTCTCTAGTTTTCAGAAATGCACAGGTTTGGTAGGTTTCCCTAGGTGCCGGCTGAGCTAGAGGCCAAAATCTACAGGTAGGCACTTCGCAAAAAACACCTCTGTTTTCTTCCCAAAATTTGGATGTGTCCACGTTGCGCTTTGGGGCGTTTCCTGTCGCGGGCGCTAGGCCTACCCACACAAGTGAGGTATCATTTTTATCGGGAGACTTGGGGGAATGCTGGGTGGAAGGAAATTTGTGGCTCCTCTCAGATTCCAGAACTTTCTGCCACAGAAATGTGAGGAACATGTGTTTTTTTAGCCACATTTTGAGGTTTGCAAAGGATTCTGGGTAACAGAACCTGGTCCGAGCCCTGCAAGTCACCCCTCCTTGGATTCCCCTAGGTCTCTAGTTTTCAGAAATGCACAGGTTTGGTAGGTTTCCCTAGGTGCCGGCTGAGCTAGAGGCCAAAATCTACAGGTAGGCACTTTTCAAATAACACCTCTGTTTTCTTCCAAAAATTTGGATGTGTCCACGTTGCGCTTTGGGGCGTTTCCTGTCGCGGGCGCTAGGCCTACCCACACAAGTGAGGTATCATTTTTATCGGGAGACTTGGGGGAATGCTGGGTGGAAGGAAATTTGGGGCTCCTCTGAGATTCCAGAACTTTCTGCCACAGAAATGTGAGGAACATGTGTTTTTTTAGCCACATTTTGAGGCTTGCAAAGGATTCTGGGTAACAGAACCTGGTCCGAGCCCCGAAAGTCACCCCTCCTTGGATTCCCCTAGGTCTTTAGTTTTCAGAAATGCACAGGTTTGGTAGGTTTCCCTAGGTGCCGGCTGAGCTAGAGGCCAAAATCTTCCCGTTAGGCACTTCGCAAAAAACACCTCTGTTTTCTTCCAAAAATTTGAATGTGTCCACGTTGCGCTTTGGGGAGTTTCCTGTCGCGGGCGCTAGGCCTACCCACACAAGTGAGGTATCATTTTTATCGGGAGACTTGGGGGAACGCTGGGTGGAAGGAAATTTGTGGCTCCTCTCAGATTCCAGAACTTTCTGCCACAGAAATGTGAGGAACATGTGTTTTTTTAGCCACATTTTGAGGCTTGCAAAGGATTCTGGGTAACAGAACCTGGTCCGAGCCCCGCAAGTCACCCCTCCTTGGATTCCCCTAGGTCTCTAGTTTTCAGAAATGCACAGGTTTGGTAGGTTTCCCTAGGTGCCGGCTGAGCTAGAGGCCAAAATCTACAGGTAGGCACTTCGCAAAAAACACCTCTGTTTTCTTCCAAAAATTTGGATGTGTCCACGTTGCGCTTTGGGGTGTTTCCTGTCGCGGGCGCTAGGCCTACCCACACAAGTGAGGTATCATTTTTATCGGGAGACTTGGGGGAGCGCTGGGTGGAAGGAAATTTGTGGCTCCTCTCAGATTCCAGAACTTTCTGCCACAGGAATGTGAGGAACATGTGTTTTTTTAGCCAAATTTTGAGGTTTGCAAAGGATTCTGGGTAACAGAACCTAGTCCGAGCCCCGCAAGTCACCCCTCATTGGATTCCCCTAGGTCTCTAGTTTTCAGAAATGCACAGGTTTGGTAGGTTTCCCTAGGTGCCGGCTGAGCTAGAGGCCAAAATCTACAGGTAGGCACTTCGCAAAAAACACCTCTGTTTTCTTCCAAAAATTTGGATGTGTCCACGTTGCGCTTTGGGGCGTTTCCTGTCGCGGGCGCTAGGCCTACCCACACAAGTGAGGTATCATTTTTATCGGGAGACTTGGGGGAATGCTGGGTGGAAGGAAATTTGTGGCTCCTCTCAGATTCCAGAACTTTCTGCCACAGAAATGTGAGGAACATGTGTTTTTTTAGCCACATTTTGAGGTTTGCAAAGGATTCTGGGTAACAGAACCTGGTCCGAGCCCTGCAAGTCACCCCTCCTTGGATTCCCCTAGGTCTCTAGTTTTCAGAAATGCACAGGTTTGGTAGGTTTCCCTAGGTGCCGGCTGAGCTAGAGGCCAAAATCTACAGGTAGGCACTTCGCAAAAAACACCTCTGTTTTCTTCCAAAAATTTGGATGTGTCCACGTTGCGCTTTGGGGCGTTTCCTGTCGCGGGCGCTAGGCCTACCCACACAAGTGAGGTATCATTTTTATCGGGAGACATGGGGGAATGCTGGGTGGAAGGAAATTTGTGGCTCCTCTGAGATTCCAGAACTTTCTGCCACAGAAATGTGAGGAACATGTGTTTTTTTAGCCACAATTTGAGGTTTGCAAAGGATTCTGGGTAACAGAACCTGGTCCGAGCCCTGAAAGTCACCCCTCCTTGGATTCCCCTAGGTCTCTAGTTTTCAGAAATGCACAGGTTTGGTAGGTTTCCCTAGGTGCCGGCTGAGCTAGAGGCCAAAATCTACAGGTAGGCACTTCGCAAAAAACACCTCTGTTTTCTTCCAAAAATGTGGATGTGTCCACGTTGCGCTTTGGGGTGTTTCCTGTCGCGGGCGCTAGGCCTACCCACACAAGTGAGGTATCATTTTTATCGGGAGACTTGGGGGAGCGCTGGGTGGAAGGAAATTTGTGGCTCCTCTCAGATTCCAGAACTTTCTGCCACAGAAATGTGAGGAACATGTGTTTTTTTAGCCAAATTTTGAGGTTTGCAAAGGATTCTGGGTAACAGAACCTGGTCCGAGCCCCGCAACTCACCCCTCATTGGATTCCCCTCGGTCTCTAGTTTTCAGAAATGCACAGGTTTGGTAGGTTTCCCTAGGTGCCGGCTGAGCTAGAGGCCAAAATCTACAGGTAGGCACTTCGCAAAAAACACCTCTGTTTTCTTCCAAAAATTTGAATGTGTCCACGTTGCGCTTTGGGGAGTTTCCTGTCGCGGGCGCTAGGCCTACCCACACAAGTGAGGTATCATTTTTATCGGGAGACTTGGGGGAACGCTGGGTGGAAGGAAATTTGTGGCTCCTCTCAGATTCCAGAACTTTCTGCCACAGAAATGTGAGGAACATGTGTTTTTTTAGCCACATTTTGAGGCTTGCAAAGGATTCTGGGTAACAGAACCTGGTCCGAGCCCCGCAAGTCACCCCTCCTTGGATTCCCCTAGGTCTCTAGTTTTCAGAAATGCACAGGTTTGGTAGGTTTCCCTAGGTGCCGGCTGAGCTAGAGGCCAAAATCTACAGGTAGGCACTTCGCAAAAAACACCTCTGTTTTCTTCCAAAAATTTGGATGTGTCCACGTTGCGCTTTGGGGTGTTTCCTGTCGCGGGCGCTAGGCCTACCCACACAAGTGAGGTATCATTTTTATCGGGAGACTTGGGGGAGCGCTGGGTGGAAGGAAATTTGTGGCTCCTCTCAGATTCCAGAACTTTCTGCCACAGGAATGTGAGGAACATGTGTTTTTTTAGCCAAATTTTGAGGTTTGCAAAGGATTCTGGGTAACAGAACCTAGTCCGAGCCCCGCAAGTCACCCCTCATTGGATTCCCCTAGGTCTCTAGTTTTCAGAAATGCACAGGTTTGGTAGGTTTCCCTAGGTGCCGGCTGAGCTAGAGGCCAAAATCTACAGGTAGGCACTTCGCAAAAAACACCTCTGTTTTCTTCCAAAAATTTGGATGTGTCCACGTTGCGCTTTGGGGCGTTTCCTGTCGCGGGCGCTAGGCCTACCCACACAAGTGAGGTATCATTTTTATCGGGAGACTTGGGGGAATGCTGGGTGGAAGGAAATTTGTGGCTCCTCTCAGATTCCAGAACTTTCTGCCACAGAAATGTGAGGAACATGTGTTTTTTTAGCCACATTTTGAGGTTTGCAAAGGATTCTGGGTAACAGAACCTGGTCCGAGCCCTGCAAGTCACCCCTCCTTGGATTCCCCTAGGTCTCTAGTTTTCAGAAATGCACAGGTTTGGTAGGTTTCCCTAGGTGCCGGCTGAGCTAGAGGCCAAAATCTACAGGTAGGCACTTCGCAAAAAACACCTCTGTTTTCTTCCAAAAATTTGGATGTGTCCACGTTGCGCTTTGGGGCGTTTCCTGTCGCGGGCGCTAGGCCTACCCACACAAGTGAGGTATCATTTTTATCGGGAGACATGGGGGAATGCTGGGTGGAAGGAAATTTGTGGCTCCTCTGAGATTCCAGAACTTTCTGCCACAGAAATGTGAGGAACATGTGTTTTTTTAGCCACAATTTGAGGTTTGCAAAGGATTCTGGGTAACAGAACCTGGTCCGAGCCCTGAAAGTCACCCCTCCTTGGATTCCCCTAGGTCTCTAGTTTTCAGAAATGCACAGGTTTGGTAGGTTTCCCTAGGTGCCGGCTGAGCTAGAGGCCAAAATCTACAGGTAGGCACTTCGCAAAAAACACCTCTGTTTTCTTCCAAAAATGTGGATGTGTCCACGTTGCGCTTTGGGGTGTTTCCTGTCGCGGGCGCTAGGCCTACCCACACAAGTGAGGTATCATTTTTATCGGGAGACTTGGGGGAGCGCTGGGTGGAAGGAAATTTGTGGCTCCTCTCAGATTCCAGAACTTTCTGCCACAGAAATGTGAGGAACATGTGTTTTTTTAGCCAAATTTTGAGGTTTGCAAAGGATTCTGGGTAACAGAACCTGGTCCGAGCCCCGCAACTCACCCCTCATTGGATTCCCCTCGGTCTCTAGTTTTCAGAAATGCACAGGTTTGGTAGGTTTCCCTAGGTGCCGGCTGAGCTAGAGGCCAAAATCTACAGGTAGGCACTTCGCAAAAAACACCTCTGTTTTCTTCCAAAAATTTGGATGTGTCCACGTTGCGCTTTGGGGCGTTTCCTGTCGCGGGCGCTAGGCCTACCCACACAAGTGAGGTATCATTTTTATCGGGAGACTTGGGGGAATGCTGGGTGGAAGGAAATTTGTGGCTCCTCTGAGATTCCAGAACTTTCTGCCACAGAAATGTGAGGAACATGTGTTTTTTTAGCCACAATTTGAGGTTTGCAAAGGATTCTGGGTAACAGAACCTGGTCCGAGCCCCGCAAGTCACCCCTCCTTGGATTCCCCTAGGTCTCTAGTTTTCAGAAATGCACAGGTTTGGTACGTTTCCCTAGGTGCCGGCTGAGCTAGAGACCAAAATCTACAGGTAGGCACTTCGCAAAAAACACCTCTGTTGTCTTCCAAAAATTTGGATGTGTCCACGTTGCGCTTTGGGGCGTTTCCTGTCGCGGGCGCTAGGCCTACCCACACAAGTGAGGTATCATTTTTATCGGGAGACTTGGGGGAACGTTGGGTGGAAGGAAATTTGTGGCTCCTCTCAGATTCCCGAACTTTCTGCCACAGAAATGTGAGGAACATGTGATTTTTTAGCCAAATTTTGAGGTTTGCAAAGGATTCTGGGTAACAGAACCTGGTCCGAGCCCCGAAAGTCACCCCTCCTTGGATTCCCCTAGGTCCCTAGTTTTCAGAAATGCACAGGTTTGGTAGGTTTCCCTAGGTGCCGGCTGAGCTAGAGGCCAAAATCTTCCCGTTAGGCACTTCGCAAAAAACACCTCTGTTTTCTTCCAAAAATTTGAATGTGTCCACGTTGCGCTTTGGGGAGTTTCCTGTCGCGGGCGCTAGGCCTACCCACACAAGTGAGGTATCATTTTTATCGGGAGACTTGGGGGAACGCTGGGTGGAAGGAAATTTGTGGCTCCTCTCAGATTCCTGAACTTTCTGCCACAGAAATGTGAGGAACATGTGGTTTTTTAGCCAAATTTTGAGGTTTGCAAAGGATTCTGGGTAACAGAACCTGGTCCGATCCCCGCAAGTCACCCCTCCTTGGATTCCCCTAGGTCTCTAGTTTTCAGAAATGCACAGGTTTGGTAGGTTTCACTAGGTGCCGGCTGAGCTAGAGGCCAAAATCTACAGGTAGGCACTTCGCAAAAAACACCTCTGCTTTCTTCCAAAAATTTGGATGTGTCCACGTTGCGCTTTGGGGCGTTTCCTGTCGCGGGCGCTAGGCCTACCCACACAAGTGAGGTATCATTTTTATCGGGAGACGTGGGGGAATGCTGGGTGGAAGGAAATTTGTGGCTCCTCTCAGATTCCAGAACTTTCTGCCACAGAAATGTGAGGAACATGTGTTTTTTTAGCCACATTTTGAGGCTTGCAAAGGATTCTGGGTAACAGAACCTGGTCCGAGACCCGCAAGTCACCCCTCCTTGGATTCCCCTAGGTCTCTAGTTTTCAGAAATGCACAGGTTTGGTAGGTTTCACTAGGTGCCGGCTGAGCTAGAGGCCAAAACCTACAGGTAGGCACTTCGCAAAAAACACCTCTGTTTTCTTCCAAAAATTTGGATGTGTCCACGTTGCGCTTTGGGGCGTTTCCTGTCGCGGGCGCTAGGCCTACCCACACAAGTGAGGTATCATTTTTATCGGGAGACGTGGGGGAATGCTGGGTGGAAGGAAATTTGTGGCTCCTCTCAGATTCCAGAACTTTCTGCCACAGAAATGTGAGGAACATGTGTTTTTTTAGCCACATTTTGAGATTTGCAAAGGATTCTGGGTAACAGAACCTGGTCCGAGCCCCGCAAGTCACCCCTCCTTGGATTCCCCTAGGTCTCTAGTTTTCAGAAATACACAGGTTTGGTAGGTTTCCCTAGGTGCCGGCTGAGCTAGAGGCCAAAATCTACAGGTAGGCACTTCGCAAAAAACACCTCTGTTTTCTTCCAAAAATTTGGATGTGTCCACGTTGCGCTTTGGGGTGTTTCCTGTCGCGGGCGCTAGGCCTACCGACACAAGTGAGGTATCATTTTTATCGGGAGACTTGGGGGAACGCTGGGTGGAAGGAAATTTGTGGCTCCTCTCAGATTCCAGAACTTTCTGCCACAGAAATGAGAGGAACATGTGTTTTTTTAGCCACATTTTGAGGCTTGCAAAGGATTCTGGGTAACAGAACCTGGTCCGAGCCCCGCAAGTCACCCCTCCTTGGATTCCCCTAGGTCTCTAGTTTTCAGAAATGCACAGGTTTGGTAGGTTTCCCTAGGTGCCGGCTGAGCTAGAGGCCAAAATCTACAGGTAGGCACTTTGCAAAAAACACCTCTGTTTTCTTCCAAAAATTTGGATGTGTCCACGTTGCGCTTTGGGGTGTTTCCTGTCGCGGGCGCTAGGCCTACCCACACAAGTGAGGTATCATTTTTATCGGGAGACTTGGGGGAGCGCTGGGTGGAAGGAAATTTGTGGCTCCTCTCAGATTCCAGAACTTTCTGCCACAGAAATGTGAGGAACATGTGTTTTTTTAGCCAAATTTTGAGGTTTGCAAAGGATTCTGGGTAACAGAACCTGGTCCGAGCCCCGCAAGTCACCCCTCATTGGATTCCCCTAGGTCTCTAGTTTTCAGAAATGCACAGGTTTGGTAGGTTTCCCTAGGTGCCGGCTGAGCTAGAGGCCAAAATCTACAGGTAGGCACTTCGCAAAAAACACCTCTGTTTTCTTCCCAAAATTTGGATGTGTCCACGTTGCGCTTTGGGGCGTTTCCTGTCGCGGGCGCTAGGCCTACCCACACAAGTGAGGTATCATTTTTATCGGGAGACTTGGGGGAATGCTGGGTGGAAGGAAATTTGTGGCTCCTCTCAGATTCCAGAACTTTCTGCCACAGAAATGTGAGGAACATGTGTTTTTTTAGCCACATTTTGAGGTTTGCAAAGGATTCTGGGTAACAGAACCTGGTCCGAGCCCTGCAAGTCACCCCTCCTTGGATTCCCCTAGGTCTCTAGTTTTCAGAAATGCACAGGTTTGGTAGGTTTCCCTAGGTGCCGGCTGAGCTAGAGGCCAAAATCTACAGGTAGGCACTTCGCAAAAAACACCTCTGTTTTCTTCCAAAAATTTGGATGTGTCCACATTGCGCTTTGGGGCGTTTCCTGTCGCGGGCGCTAGGCCTACCCACACAAGTGAGGTATCATTTTTATCGGGAGACTTGGGGGAATGCTGGGTGGAAGGAAATTTGTGGCTCCTCTGAGATTCCAGAACTTTCTGCCACAGAAATGTGAGGAACATGTGTTTTTTTAGCCACAATTTGAGGTTTGCAAAGGATTCTGGGTAACAGAACCTGGTCCGAGCCCCGAAAGTCACCCCTCCTTGGATTCCCCTAGGTCTCTAGTTTTCAGAAATGCACAGGTTTGGTAGGTTTCCCTAGGTGCCGGCTGAGCTAGAGGCCAAAATCTACAGGTAGGCACTTCGCAAAAAACACCTCTGTTGTCTTCCAAAAATTTGGATGTGTCCACGTTGCGCTTTGGGGTGTTTCCTGTTGCGGGCGCTAGGCCTACCCACACAAGTGAGGTATCATTTTTATCGGGAGACTTGGGGGAGCGCTGAGTGGAAGGAAATTTGTGGCTCCTCTCAGATTCCAGAACTTTCTGCCACAGAAATGTGAGGAACATGTTTTTTTTTAGCCAAATTTTGAGGTTTGCAAAGGATTCTGGGTAACAGAACCTGGTCCGAGCCCCGCAAGTCACCCCTCCTTGGATTCCCCTAGGTCTCTAGTTTTCAGAAATGCACAGGTTTGGTAGGTTTCCCTAGGTGCCGGCTGAGCTAGAGGCCAAAATCTACAGGTAGGCACTTCGCAAAAAACACCTCTGTTTTCTTCCAAAAATTTGGATGTGTCCACGTTGCGCTTTGGGGTGTTTCCTGTCGCGGGCGCTAGGCCTACCCACACAAGTGAGGTATCATTTTTATTGGGAGACTTGGGGGAACGCTGGGTGGAAGGAAATTTGTGGCTCCTCTCAGATTCCTGAACTTTCTGCCACAGAAATGTGAGGAACATGTGTTTTTTTAGCCAAATTTTGAGGTTTGCAAAGGATTCTGGGTAACAGAACCTGGTCCGAGCCCCGCAAGTCACCCCTCCTTGGATTCCCCTAGGTCTCTAGTTTTCAGAAATGCACAGGTTTAGTAGGTTTCCCTAGGTGCCGGCTGAGCTAGAGGCCAAAATCTACAGGTAGGCACTTCGCAAAAAACACCTCTGTTTTCTTCCAAAAATTTGGATGTGTCCACGTTGCGCTTTGGGGTGTTTCCTGTCGCGGGCGCTAGGCCTACCCACACAAGTGAGGTATCATTTTTATCGGGAGACTTGGGGGAGCGCTGGGTGGAAGGAAATTTGTGGCTCCTCTCAGATTCCAGAACTTTCTGCCACAGGAATGTGAGGAACATGTGTTTTTTTAGCCAAATTTTGAGGTTTGCAAAGGATTCTGGGTAACAGAACCTGGTCCGAGCCCCGCAAGTCACCCCTACTTGGATTCCCCTAGGTTTCTAGTTTTCAGAAATGCACAGGTTTGGTAGGTTTCCCTAGGTGCCGGCTGAGCTAGAGGCCAAAATCTACAGGTAGGCACTTCGCAAAAAACACCTGTTTTCTTCCAAAAATTTGGATGTGTCCACGTTGCGCTTTGGGGCGTTTCCTGTCGCGGGCGCTAGGCCTACCCACACAAGTGAGGTATAATTTTTATCGGGAGACTTGGGGGAACGCTGGGTGGAAGGAAATTTGTGGCTCCTCTCAGATTACAGAACTTTCTGCCACAGAAATGTGAGGAACATGTGTTTTTTTAGCCAAATTTTGAGGTTTGCAAAGGATTCTGGGTAACAGAACCTGGTCCGAGCCCCGCAAGTCACCCCTCCTTGGATTCCCCTAGGTCTCTAGTTTTCAGAAATGCACAGGTTTGGTAGGTTTCCCTAGGTGCCGGCTGAGCTAGAGGCCAAAATCTACAGGTAGGCACTTCGCAAAAAACACCTCTGTTTTCTTCCAAAAATTTGGATGTGTCCACGTTGCGCTTTGGGGTGTTTCCTGTCGCGGGCGCTAGGCCTACCCACACAAGTGAGGTATCATTTTTATTGGGAGACTTGGGGGAACGCTGGGTGGAAGGAAATTTGTGGCTCCTCTCAGATTCCTGAACTTTCTGCCACAGAAATGTGAGGAACATGTGTTTTTTTAGCCAAATTTTGAGGTTTGCAAAGGATTCTGGGTAACAGAACCTGGTCCGAGCCCCGCAAGTCACCCCTCCTTGGATTCCCCTAGGTCTCTAGTTTTCAGAAATGCACAGGTTTAGTAGGTTTCCCTAGGTGCCGGCTGAGCTAGAGGCCAAAATCTATAGGTAGGCACTTCGCAAAAAACACCTCTGTTTTCTTCCAAAAATTTGGATGTGTCCACGTTGCGCTTTGGGGCGTTTCCTGTCGCGGGCGCTAGGCCTACCCACACAAGTGAGGTATCATTTTTATCGGGAGACTTGGGGGAACGCTGGGTGGAAGGAAATTTGTGGCTCCTCTCAGATTCCAGAACTTTCTGCCACAGAAATGAGAGGAACATGTGTTTTTTTAGCCACATTTTGAGGCTTGCAAAGGATTCTGGGTAACAGAACCTGGTCCGAGCCCCGCAAGTCACCCCTCCTTGGATTCCCCTAGGTCTCTAGTTTTCAGAAATGCACAGGTTTGGTAGGTTTCCCTAGGTGCCGGCTGAGCTAGAGGCCAAAATCTACAGGTAGGCACTTTGCAAAAAACACCTCTGTTTTCTTCCAAAAATTTGGATGTGTCCACGTTGCGCTTTGGGGTGTTTCCTGTCGCGGGCGCTAGGCCTACCCACACAAGTGAGGTATCATTTTTATTGGGAGACTTGGGGGAACACTGGGTGGGAGGAAATTTGTGGCTCCTCTCAGATTCCCGAACTTTCTGCCACAGAAATGTGAGGAACATGTGTTTTTTTAGCCACATTTGGAGGTTTGCAAAGGATTCTGGGTAACAGAACCTGGTCCGAGCCCCGCAAGTCACCCCTCCTTGGATTCCCCTAGGTCTCTAGTTTTCAGAAATGCACAGGTTTGGTAGGTTTCCCTAGTTGCCGGCTGAGCTAGAGGCCAAAATCTTCAGGTAGGCACTTCGCAAAAAACACCTCTGTTTTCTTCCAAAAATTTGGATGTGTCCACGTTGCGCTTTGGGGCGTTTCCTGTTGCGGGCGCTAGGCCTACCGACACAAGTGAGGTATCATTTTTATCGGGAGACTTGGGGGAACGCTGGATGGAAGGAAATTTGTGGCTCCTCTCACATTCCAGAACTTTCTGCCACAGAAATGTGAGGAACATGTGTTTTTTTAGCCACATTTTGAGGCTTGCAAAGGATTCTGGGTAACAGAACCTGGTCCGAGCCCCGCAAGTCACCCCTCCTTGGATTCCCCTAGGTCTCTAGTTTTCAGAAATGCACAGGTTTGGTAGGTTTCCCTAGGTGCCGGCTGAGCTAGAGGCCAAAATCTACAGGTAGGCACTTCGCAAAAAACACCTCTGTTTTCTTCCAAAAATTTGGATGTGTCCACGTTGCGCTTTGGGGCGTTTCCTGTCGCGGGCGCTAGGCCTACCGACACAAGTGAGGTATCATTTTTATCGGGAGACTTGGGGGAACGCTGGGTGGAAGGAAATTTGTGGCTCCTCTCAGATTCCAGAACTTTCTGCCACAGAAATGTGAGGAACATGTGTTTTTTTAGCCACATTTTGAGGCTTGCAAAGGATTCTGGGTAACAGAACCTGGTCCGAGCCCCGCAAGTCACCCCTCCTTGGATTCCCCTAGGTCTCTAGTTTTCAGAAATGCACAGGTTTGGTAGGTTTCCCTAGGTGCCGGCTGAGCTAGAGGCCAAAATCTACAGGTAGGCACTTCGCAAAAAACACCTCTGTTTTCTTCCAAAAATTTGGATGTGTCCACGTTGCGCTTTGGGGTGTTTCCTGTCGCGGGCGCTAGGCCTACCCACACAAGTGAGGTATCATTTTTATCGGGAGACTTGGGGGAGCGCTGGGTGGAAGGAAATTTGTGGCTCCTCTCAGATTCCAGAACTTTCTGCCACAGGAATGTGAGGAACATGTGTTTTTTTAGCCAAATTTTGAGGTTTGCAAAGGATTCTGGGTAACAGAACCTGGTCCGAGCCCCGCAAGTCACCCCTCCTTGGATTCCCCTAGGTCTCTAGTTTTCAGAAATGCACAGGTTTGGTAGGTTTCCCTAGGTGCCGGCTGAGCTAGAGGCCAAAATCTACAGGTAGGCACTTCGCAAAAAACACCTCTGTTTTCTTCCCAAAATTTGGATGTGTCCACGTTGCGCTTTGGGGCGTTTCCTGTCGCGGGCGCTAGGCCTACCCACACAAGTGAGGTATCATTTTTATCGGGAGACTTGGGGGAATGCTGGGTGGAAGGAAATTTGTGGCTCCTCTCAGATTCCAGAACTTTCTGCCACAGAAATGTGAGGAACATGTGTTTTTTTAGCCACATTTTGAGGTTTGCAAAGGATTCTGGGTAACAGAACCTGGTCCGAGACCCGCAAGTCACCCCTCCTTGGATTCCCCTAGGTCTCTAGTTTTCAGAAATGCACAGGTTTGGTAGGTTTCACTAGGTGCCGGCTGAGCTAGAGGCCAAAACCTACAGGTAGGCACTTCGCAAAAAACACCTCTGTTTTCTTCCAAAAATTTGGATGTGTCCACGTTGCGCTTTGGGGCGTTTCCTGTCGCGGGCGCTAGGCCTACCCACACAAGTGAGGTATCATTTTTATCGGGAGACGTGGGGGAATGCTGGGTGGAAGGAAATTTGTGGCTCCTCTCAGATTCCAGAACTTTCTGCCACAGAAATGTGAGGAACATGTGTTTTTTTAGCCACATTTTGAGATTTGCAAAGGATTCTGGGTAACAGAACCTGGTCCGAGCCCCGCAAGTCACCCCTCCTTGGATTCCCCTAGGTCTCTAGTTTTCAGAAATACACAGGTTTGGTAGGTTTCCCTAGGTGCCGGCTGAGCTAGAGGCCAAAATCTACAGGTAGGCACTTCGCAAAAAACACCTCTGTTTTCTTCCAAAAATTTGGATGTGTCCACGTTGCGCTTTGGGGTGTTTCCTGTCGCGGGCGCTAGGCCTACCGACACAAGTGAGGTATCATTTTTATCGGGAGACTTGGGGGAACGCTGGGTGGAAGGAAATTTGTGGCTCCTCTCAGATTCCAGAACTTTCTGCCACAGAAATGAGAGGAACATGTGTTTTTTTAGCCACATTTTGAGGCTTGCAAAGGATTCTGGGTAACAGAACCTGGTCCGAGCCCCGCAAGTCACCCCTCCTTGGATTCCCCTAGGTCTCTAGTTTTCAGAAATGCACAGGTTTGGTAGGTTTCCCTAGGTGCCGGCTGAGCTAGAGGCCAAAATCTACAGGTAGGCACTTTGCAAAAAACACCTCTGTTTTCTTCCAAAAATTTGGATGTGTCCACGTTGCGCTTTGGGGTGTTTCCTGTCGCGGGCGCTAGGCCTACCCACACAAGTGAGTTATCATTTTTATCGGGAGACTTGGGGGAGCGCTGGGTGGAAGGAAATTTGTGGCTCCTCTCAGATTCCAGAACTTTCTGCCACAGGAATGTGAGGAACATGTGTTTTTTTAGCCAAATTTTGAGGTTTGCAAAGGATTCTGGGTAACAGAACCTGGTCCGAGCCCCGCAAGTCACCCCTCATTGGATTCCCCTAGGTCTCTAGTTTTCAGAAATGCACAGGTTTGGTAGGTTTCCCTAGGTGCCGGCTGAGCTAGAGGCCAAAATCTACAGGTAGGCACTTCGCAAAAAACACCTCTGTTTTCTTCCCAAAATTTGGATGTGTCCACGTTGCGCTTTGGGGCGTTTCCTGTCGCGGGCGCTAGGCCTACCCACACAAGTGAGGTATCATTTTTATCGGGAGACTTGGGGGAATGCTGGGTGGAAGGAAATTTGTGGCTCCTCTCAGATTCCAGAACTTTCTGCCACAGAAATGTGAGGAACATGTGTTTTTTTAGCCACATTTTGAGGTTTGCAAAGGATTCTGGGTAACAGAACCTGGTCCGAGCCCTGCAAGTCACCCCTCCTTGGATTCCCCTAGGTCTCTAGTTTTCAGAAATGCACAGGTTTGGTAGGTTTCCCTAGGTGCCGGCTGAGCTAGAGGCCAAAATCTACAGGTAGGCACTTCGCAAAAAACACCTCTGTTTTCTTCCAAAAATTTGGATGTGTCCACATTGCGCTTTGGTGCGTTTCCTGTCGCGGGCGCTAGGCCTACCCACACAAGTGAGGTATCATTTTTATCGGGAGACTTGGGGGAATGCTGGGTGGAAGGAAATTTGTGGCTCCTCTGAGATTCCAGAACTTTCTGCCACAGAAATGTGAGGAACATGTGTTTTTTTAGCCACAATTTGAGGTTTGCAAAGGATTCTGGGTAACAGAACCTGGTCCGAGCCCCGAAAGTCACCCCTCCTTGGATTCCCCTAGGTCTCTAGTTTTCAGAAATGCACAGGTTTGGTAGGTTTCCCTAGGTGCCGGCTGAGCTAGAGGCCAAAATCTACAGGTAGGCACTTCGCAAAAAACACCTCTGTTGTCTTCCAAAAATTTGGATGTGTCCACGTTGCGCTTTGGGGTGTTTCCTGTCGCGGGCGCTAGGCCTACCCACACAAGTGAGGTATCATTTTTATCGGGAGACTTGGGGGAGCGCTGAGTGGAAGGAAATTTGTGGCTCCTCTCAGATTCCAGAACTTTCTGCCACAGAAATGTGAGGAACATGTGTTTTTTTAGCCAAATTTTGAGGTTTGCAAAGGATTCTGGGTAACAGAACCTGGTCCGAGCCCCGCAAGTCACCCCTCATTGGATTCCCCTAGGTCTCTAGTTTTCAGAAATGCACAGGTTTGGTAGGTTTCCCTAGGTGCCGGCTGAGCTAGAGGCCAAAATCTACAGGTAGGCACTTCGCAAAAAACACCTCTGTTTTCTTCCAAAAATTTGGATGTGTCCACGTTGCTCTTTGGGGCGTTTCCTGTCGCGGGCGCTAGGCCTACCCACACAAGTGAGGTATCATTTTTATCGGGAGACTTGGGGGAACGCTGGGTGAAGGAAATTTGTGGCTCCTCTCAGATTCCTGAACTTTCTGCCACAGAAATGTGAGGAACATGTGGTTTTTTAGCCAAATTTTGAGGTTTGCAAAGGATTCTGGGTAACAGAACCTGGTCCGATCCCCGCAAGTCACCCCTCCTTGGATTCCCCTAGGTCTCTAGTTTTCAGAAATGCACAGGTTTGGTAGGTTTCACTAGGTGCCGGCTGAGCTAGAGGCCAAAATCTACAGGTAGGCACTTCGCAAAAAACACCTCTGCTTTCTTCCAAAAATTTGGATGTGTCCACGTTGCGCTTTGGGGCGTTTCCTGTCGCGGGCGCTAGGCCTACCCACACAAGTGAGGTATCATTTTTATCGGGAGACGTGGGGGAATGCTGGGTGGAAGGAAATTTGTGGCTCCTCTCAGATTCCAGAACTTTCTGCCACAGAAATGTGAGGAACATGTGTTTTTTTAGCCACATTTTGAGGTTTGCAAAGGATTCTGGGTAACAGAACCTGGTCCGAGCCCCGCAAGTCACCCCTCCTTGGATTCCCCTAGGTCTCTAGTTTTCAGAAATGCACAGGTTTGGTAGGTTTCCCTAGGTGCCGGCTGAGCTAGAGGCCAAAATCTACAGGTAGGCACTTCGCCAAAAACACCTCTGTTTTATTCCAAAAATTTGGATGTGTCCACGTTGCGCTTTGGGGCGTTTCCTGTCGCGGGCGCTAGGCCTACCGACACAAGTGAGGTATCATTTTTATCGGGAGACTTGGGGGAACGCTGGATGGAAGGAAATTTGTGGCTCCTCTCAGATTCCAGAACTTTCTGCCACAGAAATGTGAGGAACATGTGTTTTTTTAGCCACATTTTGAGGCTTGCAAAGGATTCTGGGTAACAGAACCTGGTCCGAGACCCCCAAGTCACCCCTCCTTGGATTCCCCTAGGTCTCTAGTTTTCAGAAATGCACAGGTTTGGTAGGTTTCACTAGGTGCCGGCTGAGCTAGAGGCCAAAACCTACAGGTAGGCACTTCGCAAAAAACACCTCTGTTTTCTTCCAAAAATTTGGATGTGTCCACGTTGCGCTTTGGGGCGTTTCCTGTCGCGGGCGCTAGGCCTACCCACACAAGTGAGGTATCATTTTTATCGGGAGACGTGGGGGAATGCTGGGTGGAAGGAAATTTGTGGCTCCTCTCAGATTCCAGAACTTTCTGCCACAGAAATGTGAGGAACATGTGTTTTTTTAGCCACATTTTGAGATTTGCAAAGGATTCTGGGTAACAGAACCTGGTCCGAGCCCCGCAAGTCACCCCTCCTTGGATTCCCCTAGGTCTCTAGTTTTCAGAAATACACAGGTTTGGTAGGTTTCCCTAGGTGCCGGCTGAGCTAGAGGCCAAAATCTACAGGTAGGCACTTCGCCAAAAACACCTCTGTTTTCTTCCAAAAATTTGGATGTGTCCACGTTGCGCTTTGGGGCGTTTCCTGTCGCGGGCGCTAGGCCTACCGACACAAGTGAGGTATCATTTTTATCGGGAGACTTGGGGGAACGCTGGATGGAAGGAAATTTGTGGCTCCTCTCAGATTCCAGAACTTTCTGCCACAGAAATGTGAGGAACATGTGTTTTTTTAGCCACATTTTGAGGCTTGCAAAGGATTCTGGGTAACAGAACCTGGTCCGAGCCCCGCAAGTCACCCCTCCTTGGATTCCCCTAGGTCTCTAGTTTTCAGAAATGCACAGGTTTGGTAGGTTTCCCTAGGTGCCGGCTGAGCTAGAGGCCAAAATCTACAGGTAGGCACTTCGCAAAAAACACCTCTGTTTTCTTCCAAAAATTTGGATGTGTCCACGTTGCGCTTTGGGGTGTTTCCTGTCGCGGGCGCTAGGCCTACCCACACAAGTGAGGTATCATTTTTATCGGGAGACTTGGGGGAGCGCTGGGTGGAAGGAAATTTGTGGCTCCTCTCAGATTCCAGAACTTTCTGCCACAGGAATGTGAGGAACATGTGTTTTTTTAGCCAAATTTTGAGGTTTGCAAAGGATTCTGGGTAACAGAACCTAGTCCGAGCCCCGCAAGTCACCCCTCATTGGATTCCCCTAGGTCTCTAGTTTTCAGAAATGCACAGGTTTGGTAGGTTTCCCTAGGTGCCGGCTGAGCTAGAGGCCAAAATCTACAGGTAGGCACTTCGCAAAAAACACCTGTTTTCTTCCAAAAATTTGGATGTGTCCACGTTGCGCTTTGGGGCGTTTCCTGTCGCGGGCGCTAGGCCTACCCACACAAGTGAGGTATCATTTTTATCGGGAGACTTGGGGGAATGCTGGGTGGAAGGAAATTTGTGGCTCCTCTCAGATTCCAGAACTTTCTGCCACAGAAATGTGAGGAACATGTGTTTTTTTAGCCACATTTTGAGGTTTGCAAAGGATTCTGGGTAACAGAACCTGGTCCGAGCCCTGCAAGTCACCCCTCCTTGGATTCCCCTAGGTCTCTAGTTTTCAGAAATGCACAGGTTTGGTAGGTTTCCCTAGGTGCCGGCTGAGCTAGAGGCCAAAATCTACAGGTAGGCACTTCGCAAAAAACACCTCTGTTTTCTTCCAAAAATTTGGATGTGTCCACGTTGCGCTTTGGGGCGTTTCCTGTCGCGGGCGCTAGGCCTACCCACACAAGTGAGGTATCATTTTTATCGGGAGACATGGGGGAATGCTGGGTGGAAGGAAATTTGTGGCTCCTCTGAGATTCCAGAACTTTCTGCCACAGAAATGTGAGGAACATGTGTTTTTTTAGCCACAATTTGAGGTTTGCAAAGGATTCTGGGTAACAGAACCTGGTCCGAGCCCTGAAAGTCACCCCTCCTTGGATTCCCCTAGGTCTCTAGTTTTCAGAAATGCACAGGTTTGGTAGGTTTCCCTAGGTGCCGGCTGAGCTAGAGGCCAAAATCTACAGGTAGGCACTTCGCAAAAAACACCTCTGTTTTCTTCCAAAAATGTGGATGTGTCCACGTTGCGCTTTGGGGTGTTTCCTGTCGCGGGCGCTAGGCCTACCCACACAAGTGAGGTATCATTTTTATCGGGAGACTTGGGGGAGCGCTGGGTGGAAGGAAATTTGTGGCTCCTCTCAGATTCCAGAACTTTCTGCCACAGAAATGTGAGGAACATGTGTTTTTTTAGCCAAATTTTGAGGTTTGCAAAGGATTCTGGGTAACAGAACCTGGTCCGAGCCCCGCAACTCACCCCTCATTGGATTCCCCTCGGTCTCTAGTTTTCAGAAATGCACAGGTTTGGTAGGTTTCCCTAGGTGCCGGCTGAGCTAGAGGCCAAAATCTACAGGTAGGCACTTCGCAAAAAACACCTCTGTTTTCTTCCAAAAATTTGGATGTGTCCACGTTGCGCTTTGGGGCGTTTCCTGTCGCGGGCGCTAGGCCTACCCACACAAGTGAGGTATCATTTTTATCGGGAGACTTGGGGGAATGCTGGGTGGAAGGAAATTTGTGGCTCCTCTGAGATTCCAGAACTTTCTGCCACAGAAATGTGAGGAACATGTGTTTTTTTAGCCACAATTTGAGGTTTGCAAAGGATTCTGGGTAACAAAACCTGGTCCGAGCCCCGCAAGTCACCCCTCCTTGGATTCCCCTAGGTCTCTAGTTTTCAGAAATGCACAGGTTTGGTACGTTTCCCTAGGTGCCGGCTGAGCTAGAGACCAAAATCTACAGGTAGGCACTTCGCAAAAAACACCTCTGTTGTCTTCCAAAAATTTGGATGTGTCCACGTTGCGCTTTGGGGCGTTTCCTGTCGCGGGCGCTAGGCCTACCCACACAAGTGAGGTATCATTTTTATCGGGAGACTTGGGGGAACGTTGGGTGGAAGGAAATTTGTGGCTCCTCTCAGATTCCCGAACTTTCTGCCACAGAAATGTGAGGAACATGTGATTTTTTAGCCAAATTTTGAGGTTTGCAAAGGATTCTGGGTAACAGAACCTGGTCCGAGCCCCGAAAGTCACCCCTCCTTGGATTCCCCTAGGTCCCTAGTTTTCAGAAATGCACAGGTTTGGTAGGTTTCCCTAGGTGCCGGCTGAGCTAGAGGCCAAAATCTTCCCGTTAGGCACTTCGCAAAAAACACCTCTGTTTTCTTCCAAAAATTTGAATGTGTCCACGTTGCGCTTTGGGGAGTTTCCTGTCGCGGGCGCTAGGCCTACCCACACAAGTGAGGTATCATTTTTATCGGGAGACTTGGGGGAACGCTGGGTGGAAGGAAATTTGTGGCTCCTCTCAGATTCCTGAACTTTCTGCCACAGAAATGTGAGGAACATGTGGTTTTTTAGCCAAATTTTGAGGTTTGCAAAGGATTCTGGGTAACAGAACCTGGTCCGATCCCCGCAAGTCACCCCTCCTTGGATTCCCCTAGGTCTCTAGTTTTCAGAAATGCACAGGTTTGGTAGGTTTCACTAGGTGCCGGCTGAGCTAGAGGCCAAAATCTACAGGTAGGCACTACGCAAAAAACACCTCTGCTTTCTTCCAAAAATTTGGATGTGTCCACGTTGCGCTTTGGGGCGTTTCCTGTCGCGGGCGCTAGGCCTACCCACACAAGTGAGGTATCATTTTTATCGGGAGACGTGGGGGAATGCTGGGTGGAAGGAAATTTGTGGCTCCTCTCAGATTCCAGAACTTTCTGCCACAGAAATGTGAGGAACATGTGTTTTTTTAGCCACATTTTGAGGTTTGCAAAGGATTCTGGGTAACAGAACCTGGTCCGAGCCCCGCAAGTCACCCCTCCTTGGATTCCCCTAGGTCTCTAGTTTTCAGAAATGCACAGGTTTGGTAGGTTTCCCTAGGTGCCGGCTGAGCTAGAGGCCAAAATCTACAGGTAGGCACTTCGCCAAAAACACCTCTGTTTTCTTCCAAAAATTTGGATGTGTCCACGTTGCGCTTTGGGGCGTTTCCTGTCGCGGGCGCTAGGCCTACCGACACAAGTGAGGTATCATTTTTATCGGGAGACTTGGGGGAACGCTGGATGGAAGGAAATTTGTGGCTCCTCTCAGATTCCAGAACTTTCTGCCACAGAAATGTGAGGAACATGTGTTTTTTTAGCCACATTTTGAGGCTTGCAAAGGATTCTGGGTAACAGAACCTGGTCCGAGACCCGCAAGTCACCCCTCCTTGGATTCCCCTAGGTCTCTAGTTTTCAGAAATGCACAGGTTTGGTAGGTTTCACTAGGTGCCGGCTGAGCTAGAGGCCAAAACCTACAGGTAGGCACTTCGCAAAAAACACCTCTGTTTTCTTCCAAAAATTTGGATGTGTCCACGTTGCGCTTTGGGGCGTTTCCTGTCGCGGGCGCTAGGCCTACCCACACAAGTGAGGTATCATTTTTATCGGGAGACGTGGGGGAATGCTGGGTGGAAGGAAATTTGTGGCTCCTCTCAGATTCCAGAACTTTCTGCCACAGAAATGTGAGGAACATGTGTTTTTTTAGCCACATTTTGAGATTTGCAAAGGATTCTGGGTAACAGAACCTGGTCCGAGCCCCGCAAGTCACCCCTCCTTGGATTCCCCTAGGTCTCTAGTTTTCAGAAATGCACAGGTTTGGTAGGTTTCCCTAGGTGCCGGCTGAGCTAGAGGCCAAAATCTACAGGTAGGCACTTCGCAAAAAACACCTCTGTTTTCTTCCAAAAATTTGGATGTGTCCACGTTGCGCTTTGGGGCGTTTCCTGTCGCGGGCGCTAGGCCTACCGACACAAGTGAGGTATCATTTTTATCGGGAGACTTGGGGGAACGCTGGGTGGAAGGAAATTTGTGGCTCCTCTCAGATTCCAGAACTTTCTGCCACAGAAATGTGAGGAACATGTGTTTTTTTAGCCACATTTTGAGGCTTGCAAAGGATTCTGGGTAACAGAACCTGGTCCGAGCCCCGCAAGTCACCCCTCCTTGGATTCCCCTAGGTCTCTAGTTTTCAGAAATGCACAGGTTTGGTAGGTTTCCCTAGGTGCCGGCTGAGCTAGAGGCCAAAATCTACAGGTAGGCACTTCGCAAAAAACACCTCTGTTTTCTTCCAAAAATTTGGATGTGTCCACGTTGCGCTTTGGGGTGTTTCCTGTCGCGGGCGCTAGGCCTACCCACACAAGTGAGGTATCATTTTTATCGGGAGACTTGGGGGAGCGCTGGGTGGAAGGAAATTTGTGGCTCCTCTCAGATTCCAGAACTTTCTGCCACAGGAATGTGAGGAACATGTGTTTTTTTAGCCAAATTTTGAGGTTTGCAAAGGATTCTGGGTAACAGAACCTGGTCCGAGCCCCGCAAGTCACCCCTCCTTGGATTCCCCTAGGTCTCTAGTTTTCAGAAATGCACAGGTTTGGTAGGTTTCCCTAGGTGCCGGCTGAGCTAGAGGCCAAAATCTACAGGTAGGCACTTCGCAAAAAACACCTCTGTTTTCTTCCCAAAATTTGGATGTGTCCACGTTGCGCTTTGGGGCGTTTCCTGTCGCGGGCGCTAGGCCTACCCACACAAGTGAGGTATCATTTTTATCGGGAGACTTGGGGGAATGCTGGGTGGAAGGAAATTTGTGGCTCCTCTCAGATTCCAGAACTTTCTGCCACAGAAATGTGAGGAACATGTGTTTTTTTAGCCACATTTTGAGGTTTGCAAAGGATTCTGGGTAACAGAACCTGGTCCGAGACCCGCAAGTCACCCCTCCTTGGATTCCCCTAGGTCTCTAGTTTTCAGAAATGCACAGGTTTGGTAGGTTTCACTAGGTGCCGGCTGAGCTAGAGGCCAAAACCTACAGGTAGGCACTTCGCAAAAAACACCTCTGTTTTCTTCCAAAAATTTGGATGTGTCCACGTTGCGCTTTGGGGCGTTTCCTGTCGCGGGCGCTAGGCCTACCCACACAAGTGAGGTATCATTTTTATCGGGAGACGTGGGGGAATGCTGGGTGGAAGGAAATTTGTGGCTCCTCTCAGATTCCAGAACTTTCTGCCACAGAAATGTGAGGAACATGTGTTTTTTTAGCCACATTTTGAGATTTGCAAAGGATTCTGGGTAACAGAACCTGGTCCGAGCCCCGCAAGTCACCCCTCCTTGGATTCCCCTAGGTCTCTAGTTTTCAGAAATACACAGGTTTGGTAGGTTTCCCTAGGTGCCGGCTGAGCTAGAGGCCAAAATCTACAGGTAGGCACTTCGCAAAAAACACCTCTGTTTTCTTCCAAAAATTTGGATGTGTCCACGTTGCGCTTTGGGGTGTTTCCTGTCGCGGGCGCTAGGCCTACCGACACAAGTGAGGTATCATTTTTATCGGGAGACTTGGGGGAACGCTGGGTGGAAGGAAATTTGTGGCTCCTCTCAGATTCCAGAACTTTCTGCCACAGAAATGAGAGGAACATGTGTTTTTTTAGCCACATTTTGAGGCTTGCAAAGGATTCTGGGTAACAGAACCTGGTCCGAGCCCCGCAAGTCACCCCTCCTTGGATTCCCCTAGGTCTCTAGTTTTCAGAAATGCACAGGTTTGGTAGGTTTCCCTAGGTGCCGGCTGAGCTAGAGGCCAAAATCTACAGGTAGGCACTTTGCAAAAAACACCTCTGTTTTCTTCCAAAAATTTGGATGTGTCCACGTTGCGCTTTGGGGTGTTTCCTGTCGCGGGCGCTAGGCCTACCCACACAAGTGAGTTATCATTTTTATCGGGAGACTTGGGGGAGCGCTGGGTGGAAGGAAATTTGTGGCTCCTCTCAGATTCCAGAACTTTCTGCCACAGGAATGTGAGGAACATGTGTTTTTTTAGCCAAATTTTGAGGTTTGCAAAGGATTCTGGGTAACAGAACCTGGTCCGAGCCCCGCAAGTCACCCCTCATTGGATTCCCCTAGGTCTCTAGTTTTCAGAAATGCACAGGTTTGGTAGGTTTCCCTAGGTGCCGGCTGAGCTAGAGGCCAAAATCTACAGGTAGGCACTTCGCAAAAAACACCTCTGTTTTCTTCCCAAAATTTGGATGTGTCCACGTTGCGCTTTGGGGCGTTTCCTGTCGCGGGCGCTAGGCCTACCCACACAAGTGAGGTATCATTTTTATCGGGAGACTTGGGGGAATGCTGGGTGGAAGGAAATTTGTGGCTCCTCTCAGATTCCAGAACTTTCTGCCACAGAAATGTGAGGAACATGTGTTTTTTTAGCCACATTTTGAGGTTTGCAAAGGATTCTGGGTAACAGAACCTGGTCCGAGCCCTGCAAGTCACCCCTCCTTGGATTCCCCTAGGTCTCTAGTTTTCAGAAATGCACAGGTTTGGTAGGTTTCCCTAGGTGCCGGCTGAGCTAGAGGCCAAAATCTACAGGTAGGCACTTCGCAAAAAACACCTCTGTTTTCTTCCAAAAATTTGGATGTGTCCACATTGCGCTTTGGTGCGTTTCCTGTCGCGGGCGCTAGGCCTACCCACACAAGTGAGGTATCATTTTTATCGGGAGACTTGGGGGAATGCTGGGTGGAAGGAAATTTGTGGCTCCTCTGAGATTCCAGAACTTTCTGCCACAGAAATGTGAGGAACATGTGTTTTTTTAGCCACAATTTGAGGTTTGCAAAGGATTCTGGGTAACAGAACCTGGTCCGAGCCCCGAAAGTCACCCCTCCTTGGATTCCCCTAGGTCTCTAGTTTTCAGAAATGCACAGGTTTGGTAGGTTTCCCTAGGTGCCGGCTGAGCTAGAGGCCAAAATCTACAGGTAGGCACTTCGCAAAAAACACCTCTGTTGTCTTCCAAAAATTTGGATGTGTCCACGTTGCGCTTTGGGGTGTTTCCTGTCGCGGGCGCTAGGCCTACCCACACAAGTGAGGTATCATTTTTATCGGGAGACTTGGGGGAGCGCTGAGTGGAAGGAAATTTGTGGCTCCTCTCAGATTCCAGAACTTTCTGCCACAGAAATGTGAGGAACATGTGTTTTTTTAGCCAAATTTTGAGGTTTGCAAAGGATTCTGGGTAACAGAACCTGGTCCGAGCCCCGCAAGTCACCCCTCATTGGATTCCCCTAGGTCTCTAGTTTTCAGAAATGCACAGGTTTGGTAGGTTTCCCTAGGTGCCGGCTGAGCTAGAGGCCAAAATCTACAGGTAGGCACTTCGCAAAAAACACCTCTGTTTTCTTCCAAAAATTTGGATGTGTCCACGTTGCTCTTTGGGGCGTTTCCTGTCGCGGGCGCTAGGCCTACCCACACAAGTGAGGTATCATTTTTATCGGGAGACTTGGGGGAACGCTGGGTGAAGGAAATTTGTGGCTCCTCTCAGATTCCTGAACTTTCTGCCACAGAAATGTGAGGAACATGTGGTTTTTTAGCCAAATTTTGAGGTTTGCAAAGGATTCTGGGTAACAGAACCTGGTCCGATCCCCGCAAGTCACCCCTCCTTGGATTCCCCTAGGTCTCTAGTTTTCAGAAATGCACAGGTTTGGTAGGTTTCACTAGGTGCCGGCTGAGCTAGAGGCCAAAATCTACAGGTAGGCACTTCGCAAAAAACACCTCTGCTTTCTTCCAAAAATTTGGATGTGTCCACGTTGCGCTTTGGGGCGTTTCCTGTCGCGGGCGCTAGGCCTACCCACACAAGTGAGGTATCATTTTTATCGGGAGACGTGGGGGAATGCTGGGTGGAAGGAAATTTGTGGCTCCTCTCAGATTCCAGAACTTTCTGCCACAGAAATGTGAGGAACATGTGTTTTTTTAGCCACATTTTGAGGTTTGCAAAGGATTCTGGGTAACAGAACCTGGTCCGAGCCCCGCAAGTCACCCCTCCTTGGATTCCCCTAGGTCTCTAGTTTTCAGAAATGCACAGGTTTGGTAGGTTTCCCTAGGTGCCGGCTGAGCTAGAGGCCAAAATCTACAGGTAGGCACTTCGCCAAAAACACCTCTGTTTTATTCCAAAAATTTGGATGTGTCCACGTTGCGCTTTGGGGCGTTTCCTGTCGCGGGCGCTAGGCCTACCGACACAAGTGAGGTATCATTTTTATCGGGAGACTTGGGGGAACGCTGGATGGAAGGAAATTTGTGGCTCCTCTCAGATTCCAGAACTTTCTGCCACAGAAATGTGAGGAACATGTGTTTTTTTAGCCACATTTTGAGGCTTGCAAAGGATTCTGGGTAACAGAACCTGGTCCGAGACCCCCAAGTCACCCCTCCTTGGATTCCCCTAGGTCTCTAGTTTTCAGAAATGCACAGGTTTGGTAGGTTTCACTAGGTGCCGGCTGAGCTAGAGGCCAAAACCTACAGGTAGGCACTTCGCAAAAAACACCTCTGTTTTCTTCCAAAAATTTGGATGTGTCCACGTTGCGCTTTGGGGCGTTTCCTGTCGCGGGCGCTAGGCCTACCCACACAAGTGAGGTATCATTTTTATCGGGAGACGTGGGGGAATGCTGGGTGGAAGGAAATTTGTGGCTCCTCTCAGATTCCAGAACTTTCTGCCACAGAAATGTGAGGAACATGTGTTTTTTTAGCCACATTTTGAGATTTGCAAAGGATTCTGGGTAACAGAACCTGGTCCGAGCCCCGCAAGTCACCCCTCCTTGGATTCCCCTAGGTCTCTAGTTTTCAGAAATACACAGGTTTGGTAGGTTTCCCTAGGTGCCGGCTGAGCTAGAGGCCAAAATCTACAGGTAGGCACTTCGCCAAAAACACCTCTGTTTTCTTCCAAAAATTTGGATGTGTCCACGTTGCGCTTTGGGGCGTTTCCTGTCGCGGGCGCTAGGCCTACCGACACAAGTGAGGTATCATTTTTATCGGGAGACTTGGGGGAACGCTGGATGGAAGGAAATTTGTGGCTCCTCTCAGATTCCAGAACTTTCTGCCACAGAAATGTGAGGAACATGTGTTTTTTTAGCCACATTTTGAGGCTTGCAAAGGATTCTGGGTAACAGAACCTGGTCCGAGCCCCGCAAGTCACCCCTCCTTGGATTCCCCTAGGTCTCTAGTTTTCAGAAATGCACAGGTTTGGTAGGTTTCCCTAGGTGCCGGCTGAGCTAGAGGCCAAAATCTACAGGTAGGCACTTCGCAAAAAACACCTCTGTTTTCTTCCAAAAATTTGGATGTGTCCACGTTGCGCTTTGGGGTGTTTCCTGTCGCGGGCGCTAGGCCTACCCACACAAGTGAGGTATCATTTTTATCGGGAGACTTGGGGGAGCGCTGGGTGGAAGGAAATTTGTGGCTCCTCTCAGATTCCAGAACTTTCTGCCACAGGAATGTGAGGAACATGTGTTTTTTTAGCCAAATTTTGAGGTTTGCAAAGGATTCTGGGTAACAGAACCTAGTCCGAGCCCCGCAAGTCACCCCTCATTGGATTCCCCTAGGTCTCTAGTTTTCAGAAATGCACAGGTTTGGTAGGTTTCCCTAGGTGCCGGCTGAGCTAGAGGCCAAAATCTACAGGTAGGCACTTCGCAAAAAACACCTGTTTTCTTCCAAAAATTTGGATGTGTCCACGTTGCGCTTTGGGGCGTTTCCTGTCGCGGGCGCTAGGCCTACCCACACAAGTGAGGTATCATTTTTATCGGGAGACTTGGGGGAATGCTGGGTGGAAGGAAATTTGTGGCTCCTCTCAGATTCCAGAACTTTCTGCCACAGAAATGTGAGGAACATGTGTTTTTTTAGCCACATTTTGAGGTTTGCAAAGGATTCTGGGTAACAGAACCTGGTCCGAGCCCTGCAAGTCACCCCTCCTTGGATTCCCCTAGGTCTCTAGTTTTCAGAAATGCACAGGTTTGGTAGGTTTCCCTAGGTGCCGGCTGAGCTAGAGGCCAAAATCTACAGGTAGGCACTTCGCAAAAAACACCTCTGTTTTCTTCCAAAAATGTGGATGTGTCCACGTTGCGCTTTGGGGCGTTTCCTGTCGCGGGCGCTAGGCCTACCCACACAAGTGAGGTATCATTTTTATCGGGAGACATGGGGGAATGCTGGGTGGAAGGAAATTTGTGGCTCCTCTGAGATTCCAGAACTTTCTGCCACAGAAATGTGAGGAACATGTGTTTTTTTAGCCACAATTTGAGGTTTGCAAAGGATTCTGGGTAACAGAACCTGGTCCGAGCCCTGAAAGTCACCCCTCCTTGGATTCCCCTAGGTCTCTAGTTTTCAGAAATGCACAGGTTTGGTAGGTTTCCCTAGGTGCCGGCTGAGCTAGAGGCCAAAATCTACAGGTAGGCACTTCGCAAAAAACACCTCTGTTTTCTTCCAAAAATGTGGATGTGTCCACGTTGCGCTTTGGGGTGTTTCCTGTCGCGGGCGCTAGGCCTACCCACACAAGTGAGGTATCATTTTTATCGGGAGACTTGGGGGAGCGCTGGGTGGAAGGAAATTTGTGGCTCCTCTCAGATTCCAGAACTTTCTGCCACAGAAATGTGAGGAACATGTGTTTTTTTAGCCACAATTTGAGGTTTGCAAAGGATTCTGGGTAACAAAACCTGGTCCGAGCCCCGCAAGTCACCCCTCCTTGGATTCCCCTAGGTCTCTAGTTTTCAGAAATGCACAGGTTTGGTACGTTTCCCTAGGTGCCGGCTGAGCTAGAGACCAAAATCTACAGGTAGGCACTTCGCAAAAAACACCTCTGTTGTCTTCCAAAAATTTGGATGTGTCCACGTTGCGCTTTGGGGCGTTTCCTGTCGCGGGCGCTAGGCCTACCCACACAAGTGAGGTATCATTTTTATCGGGAGACTTGGGGGAACGTTGGGTGGAAGGAAATTTGTGGCTCCTCTCAGATTCCCGAACTTTCTGCCACAGAAATGTGAGGAACATGTGATTTTTTAGCCAAATTTTGAGGTTTGCAAAGGATTCTGGGTAACAGAACCTGGTCCGAGCCCCGAAAGTCACCCCTCCTTGGATTCCCCTAGGTCCCTAGTTTTCAGAAATGCACAGGTTTGGTAGGTTTCCCTAGGTGCCGGCTGAGCTAGAGGCCAAAATCTTCCCGTTAGGCACTTCGCAAAAAACACCTCTGTTTTCTTCCAAAAATTTGAATGTGTCCACGTTGCGCTTTGGGGAGTTTCCTGTCGCGGGCGCTAGGCCTACCCACACAAGTGAGGTATCATTTTTATCGGGAGACTTGGGGGAACGCTGGGTGGAAGGAAATTTGTGGCTCCTCTCAGATTCCTGAACTTTCTGCCACAGAAATGTGAGGAACATGTGGTTTTTTAGCCAAATTTTGAGGTTTGCAAAGGATTCTGGGTAACAGAACCTGGTCCGATCCCCGCAAGTCACCCCTCCTTGGATTCCCCTAGGTCTCTAGTTTTCAGAAATGCACAGGTTTGGTAGGTTTCACTAGGTGCCGGCTGAGCTAGAGGCCAAAATCTACAGGTAGGCACTACGCAAAAAACACCTCTGCTTTCTTCCAAAAATTTGGATGTGTCCACGTTGCGCTTTGGGGCGTTTCCTGTCGCGGGCGCTAGGCCTACCCACACAAGTGAGGTATCATTTTTATCGGGAGACGTGGGGGAATGCTGGGTGGAAGGAAATTTGTGGCTCCTCTCAGATTCCAGAACTTTCTGCCACAGAAATGTGAGGAACATGTGTTTTTTTAGCCACATTTTGAGGTTTGCAAAGGATTCTGGGTAACAGAACCTGGTCCGAGCCCCGCAAGTCACCCCTCCTTGGATTCCCCTAGGTCTCTAGTTTTCAGAAATGCACAGGTTTGGTAGGTTTCCCTAGGTGCCGGCTGAGCTAGAGGCCAAAATCTACAGGTAGGCACTTCGCCAAAAACACCTCTGTTTTCTTCCAAAAATTTGGATGTGTCCACGTTGCGCTTTGGGGCGTTTCCTGTCGCGGGCGCTAGGCCTACCGACACAAGTGAGGTATCATTTTTATCGGGAGACTTGGGGGAACGCTGGATGGAAGGAAATTTGTGGCTCCTCTCAGATTCCAGAACTTTCTGCCACAGAAATGTGAGGAACATGTGTTTTTTTAGCCACATTTTGAGGCTTGCAAAGGATTCTGGGTAACAGAACCTGGTCCGAGACCCGCAAGTCACCCCTCCTTGGATTCCCCTAGGTCTCTAGTTTTCAGAAATGCACAGGTTTGGTAGGTTTCACTAGGTGCCGGCTGAGCTAGAGGCCAAAACCTACAGGTAGGCACTTCGCAAAAAACACCTCTGTTTTCTTCCAAAAATTTGGATGTGTCCACGTTGCGCTTTGGGGCGTTTCCTGTCGCGGGCGCTAGGCCTACCCACACAAGTGAGGTATCATTTTTATCGGGAGACGTGGGGGAATGCTGGGTGGAAGGAAATTTGTGGCTCCTCTCAGATTCCAGAACTTTCTGCCACAGAAATGTGAGGAACATGTGTTTTTTTAGCCACATTTTGAGATTTGCAAAGGATTCTGGGTAACAGAACCTGGTCCGAGCCCCGCAAGTCACCCCTCCTTGGATTCCCCTAGGTCTCTAGTTTTCAGAAATACACAGGTTTGGTAGGTTTCCCTAGGTGCCGGCTGAGCTAGAGGCCAAAATCTACAGGTAGGCACTTCGCAAAAAACACCTCTGTTTTCTTCCAAAAATTTGGATGTGTCCACGTTGCGCTTTGGGGTGTTTCCTGTCGCGGGCGCTAGGCCTACCGACACAAGTGAGGTATCATTTTTATCGGGAGACTTGGGGGAACGCTGGGTGGAAGGAAATTTGGGGCTCCTCTCAGATTCCAGAACTTTCTGCCACAGAAATGAGAGGAACATGTGTTTTTTTAGCCACATTTTGAGGCTTGCAAAGGATTCTGGGTAACAGAACCTGGTCCGAGCCCCGCAAGTCACCCCTCCTTGGATTCCCCTAGGTCTCTAGTTTTCAGAAATGCACAGGTTTGGTAGGTTTCCCTAGGTGCCGGCTGAGCTAGAGGCCAAAATCTACAGGTAGGCACTTTGCAAAAAACACCTCTGTTTTCTTCCAAAAATTTGGATGTGTCCACGTTGCGCTTTGGGGTGTTTCCTGTCGCGGGCGCTAGGCCTACCCACACAAGTGAGTTATCATTTTTATCGGGAGACTTGGGGGAGCGCTGGGTGGAAGGAAATTTGTGGCTCCTCTCAGATTCCAGAACTTTCTGCCACAGGAATGTGAGGAACATGTGTTTTTTTAGCCAAATTTTGAGGTTTGCAAAGGATTCTGGGTAACAGAACCTGGTCCGAGCCCCGCAAGTCACCCCTCATTGGATTCCCCTAGGTCTCTAGTTTTCAGAAATGCACAGGTTTGGTAGGTTTCCCTAGGTGCCGGCTGAGCTAGAGGCCAAAATCTACAGGTAGGCACTTCGCAAAAAACACCTCTGTTTTCTTCCCAAAATTTGGATGTGTCCACGTTGCGCTTTGGGGCGTTTCCTGTCGCGGGCGCTAGGCCTACCCACACAAGTGAGGTATCATTTTTATCGGGAGACTTGGGGGAATGCTGGGTGGAAGGAAATTTGTGGCTCCTCTCAGATTCCAGAACTTTCTGCCACAGAAATGTGAGGAACATGTGTTTTTTTAGCCACATTTTGAGGTTTGCAAAGGATTCTGGGTAACAGAACCTGGTCCGAGCCCTGCAAGTCACCCCTCCTTGGATTCCCCTAGGTCTCTAGTTTTCAGAAATGCACAGGTTTGGTAGGTTTCCCTAGGTGCCGGCTGAGCTAGAGGCCAAAATCTACAGGTAGGCACTTCGCAAAAAACACCTCTGTTTTCTTCCAAAAATTTGGATGTGTCCACATTGCGCTTTGGGGCGTTTCCTGTCGCGGGCGCTAGGCCTACCCACACAAGTGAGGTATCATTTTTATCGGGAGACTTGGGGGAATGCTGGGTGGAAGGAAATTTGTGGCTCCTCTCAGATTCCAGAACTTTCTGCCACAGAAATGTGAGGAACATGTGTTTTTTTAGCCACATTTTGAGGTTTGCAAAGGATTCTGGGTAACAGAACCTGGTCCGAGCCCCGCAAGTCACCCCTCCTTGGATTCCCCTAGGTCTCTAGTTTTCAGAAATGCACAGGTTTGGTAGGATTCCCTAGGTGCCGGCTGAGCTAGAGGCCAAAATCTACAGGTAGGCACTTCGCAAAAAACACCTCTGTTTTCTTCCAAAAATTTGGATGTGTCCACATTGCGCTTTGGGGCGTTTCCTGTCGCGGGCGCTAGGCCTACCCACACAAGTGAGGTATCATTTTTATCGGGAGACTTGGGGGAATGCTGGGTGGAAGGAAATTTGTGGCTCCTCTGAGATTCCAGAACTTTCTGCCACAGAAATGTGAGGAACATGTGTTTTTTTAGCCACAATTTGAGGTTTGCAAAGGATTCTGGGTAACAGAACCTGGTCCGAGCCCCGAAAGTCACCCCTCCTTGGATTCCCCTAGGTCTCTAGTTTTCAGAAATGCACAGGTTTGGTAGGTTTCCCTAGGTGCCGGCTGAGCTAGAGGCCAAAATCTACAGGTAGGCACTTCGCAAAAAACACCTCTGTTGTCTTCCAAAAATTTGGATGTGTCCACGTTGCGCTTTGGGGTGTTTCCTGTCGCGGGCGCTAGGCCTACCCACACAAGTGAGGTATCATTTTTATCGGGAGACTTGGGGGAGCGCTGAGTGGAAGGAAATTTGTGGCTCCTCTCAGATTCCAGAACTTTCTGCCACAGAAATGTGAGGAACATGTGTTTTTTTAGCCAAATTTTGAGGTTTGCAAAGGATTCTGGGTAACAGAACCTGGTCCGAGCCCCGCAAGTCACCCCTCATTGGATTCCCCTAGGTCTCTAGTTTTCAGAAATGCACAGGTTTGGTAGGTTTCCCTAGGTGCCGGCTGAGCTAGAGGCCAAAATCTACAGGTAGGCACTTCGCAAAAAACACCTCTGTTTTCTTCCAAAAATTTGGATGTGTCCACGTTGCGCTTTGGGGCGTTTCCTGTCGCGGGCGCTAGGCCTACCCACACAAGTGAGGTATCATTTTTATCGGGAGACTTGGGGGAATGCTGGGTGGAAGGAAATTTGTGGCTCCTCTCAGATTCCAGAACTTTCTGCCACAGAAATGTGAGGAACATGTGTTTTTTTAGCCACATTTTGAGGTTTGCAAAGGATTCTGGGTAACAGAACCTGGTCCGAGCCCCGCAAGTCACCCCTCCTTGGATTCCCCTAGGTCTCTAGTTTTCAGAAATGCACAGGTTTGGTAGGATTCCCTAGGTGCCGGCTGAGCTAGAGGCCAAAATCTACAGGTAGGCACTTCGCAAAAAACACCTCTGTTTTCTTCCAAAAATTTGGATGTGTCCACGTTGCGCTTTGGGGCGTTTCCTGTCGCGGGCGCTAGGCCTACCCACACAAGTGAGGTATCATTTTTATCGGGAGACGTGGGGGAATGCTGGGTGGAAGGAAATTTGTGGCTCCTCTCAGATTCCAGAACTTTCTGCCACAGAAATGTGAGGAACATGTGTTTTTTTAGCCACATTTTGAGATTTGCAAAGGATTCTGGGTAACAGAACCTGGTCCGAGCCCCGCAAGTCACCCCTCCTTGGATTCCCCTAGGTCTCTAGTTTTCAGAAATACACAGGTTTGGTAGGTTTCCCTAGGTGCCGGCTGAGCTAGAGGCCAAAATCTACAGGTAGGCACTTCGCAAAAAACACCTCTGTTTTCTTCCAAAAATTTGGATGTGTCCACGTTGCGCTTTGGGGTGTTTCCTGTCGCGGGCGCTAGGCCTACCGACACAAGTGAGGTATCATTTTTATCGGGAGACTTGGGGGAACGCTGGGTGGAAGGAAATTTGGGGCTCCTCTCAGATTCCAGAACTTTCTGCCACAGAAATGAGAGGAACATGTGTTTTTTTAGCCACATTTTGAGGCTTGCAAAGGATTCTGGGTAACAGAACCTGGTCCGAGCCCCGCAAGTCACCCCTCCTTGGATTCCCCTAGGTCTCTAGTTTTCAGAAATGCACAGGTTTGGTAGGTTTCCCTAGGTGCCGGCTGAGCTAGAGGCCAAAATCTACAGGTAGGCACTTTGCAAAAAACACCTCTGTTTTCTTCCAAAAATTTGGATGTGTCCACGTTGCGCTTTGGGGTGTTTCCTGTCGCGGGCGCTAGGCCTACCCACACAAGTGAGGTATCATTTTTATCGGGAGACTTGGGGGAGCGCTGGGTGGAAGGAAATTTGTGGCTCCTCTCAGATTCCAGAACTTTCTGCCACAGGAATGTGAGGAACATGTGTTTTTTTAGCCAAATTTTGAGGTTTGCAAAGGATTCTGGGTAACAGAACCTGGTCCGAGCCCCGCAAGTCACCCCTCATTGGATTCCCCTAGGTCTCTAGTTTTCAGAAATGCACAGGTTTGGTAGGTTTCCCTAGGTGCCGGCTGAGCTAGAGGCCAAAATCTACAGGTAGGCACTTCGCAAAAAACACCTCTGTTTTCTTCCCAAAATTTGGATGTGTCCACGTTGCGCTTTGGGGCGTTTCCTGTCGCGGGCGCTAGGCCTACCCACACAAGTGAGGTATCATTTTTATCGGGAGACTTGGGGGAATGCTGGGTGGAAGGAAATTTGTGGCTCCTCTCAGATTCCAGAACTTTCTGCCACAGAAATGTGAGGAACATGTGTTTTTTTAGCCACATTTTGAGGTTTGCAAAGGATTCTGGGTAACAGAACCTGGTCCGAGCCCTGCAAGTCACCCCTCCTTGGATTCCCCTAGGTCTCTAGTTTTCAGAAATGCACAGGTTTGGTAGGTTTTCCTAGGTGCCGGCTGAGCTAGAGGCCAAAATCTACAGGTAGGCACTTCGCAAAAAACACCTCTGTTTTCTTCCAAAAATTTGGATGTGTCCACATTGCGCTTTGGGGCGTTTCCTGTCGCGGGCGCTAGGCCTACCCACACAAGTGAGGTATCATTTTTATAGGGAGACTTGGGGGAATGCTGGGTGGAAGGAAATTTGTGGCTCCTCTGAGATTCCAGAACTTTCTGCCACAGAAATGTGAGGAACATGTGTTTTTTTAGCCACAATTTGAGGTTTGCAAAGGATTCTGGGTAACAGAACCTGGTCCGAGCCCCGAAAGTCACCCCTCCTTGGATTCCCCTAGGTCTCTAGTTTTCAGAAATGCACAGGTTTGGTAGGTTTCCCTAGGTGCCGGCTGAGCTAGAGGCCAAAATCTACAGGTAGGCACTTCGCAAAAAACACCTCTGTTGTCTTCCAAAAATTTGGATGTGTCCACGTTGCGCTTTGGGGTGTTTCCTGTTGCGGGCGCTAGGCCTACCCACACAAGTGAGGTATCATTTTTATCGGGAGACTTGGGGGAGCGCTGAGTGGAAGGAAATTTGTGGCTCCTCTCAGATTCCAGAACTTTCTGCCACAGAAATGTGAGGAACATGTGTTTTTTTAGCCAAATTTTGAGGTTTGCAAAGGATTCTGGGTAACAGAACCTGGTCCGAGCCCCGCAAGTCACCCCTCATTGGATTCCCCTAGGTCTCTAGTTTTCAGAAATGCACAGGTTTGGTAGGTTTCCCTAGGTGCCGGCTGAGCTAGAGGCCAAAATCTACAGGTAGGCACTTCGCAAAAAACACCTCTGTTTTCTTCCAAAAATTTGAATGTGTCCACGTTGCGCTTTGGGGCGTTTCCTGTCGCGGGCGCTAGGCCTACCCACACAAGTGAGGTATCATTTTTATCAGGAGACTTGGGGGAACGCTGGGTGGGAGGAAATTTGTGGCTCCTCTCAGATTCCCGAACTTTCTGCCACAGAAATGTGAGGAACATGTGTTTTTTTAGCCAAATTTTGAGGTTTGCAAAGGATTCTGGGTAACAGAACCTGGTCCGAGCCCCGCAAGTCACCCCTACTTGGATTCCCCTAGGTTTCTAGTTTTCAGAAATGCACAGGTTTGGTAGGTTTCCCTAGGTGCCGGCTGAGCTAGAGGCCAAAATCTACAGGTAGGCACTTCGCAAAAAACACCTGTTTTCTTCCAAAAATTTGGATGTGTCCACGTTGCGCTTTGGGGCATTTCCTGTCGCGGGCGCTAGGCCTACCCACACAAGTGAGGTATCATTTTTATCGGGAGACTTGGGGGAACGCTGGGTGGAAGGAAATTTGTGGCTCCTCTCAGATTACAGAACTTTCTGCCACAGAAATGTGAGGAACATGTGTTTTTTTAGCCAAATTTTGAGGTTTGCAAAGGATTCTGGGTAACAGAACCTGGTCCGAGCCCCGCAAGTCACCCCTCCTTGGATTCCCCTAGGTCTCTAGTTTTCAGAAATGCACAGGTTTGGTAGGTTTCCCTAGGTGCCGGCTGAGCTAGAGGCCAAAATCTACAGGTAGGCACTTCGCAAAAAACACCTCTGTTTTCTTCCAAAAATTTGGATGTGTCCACGTTGCGCTTTGGGGTGTTTCCTGTCGCGGGCGCTAGGCCTACCCACACAAGTGAGGTATCATTTTTATTGGGAGACTTGGGGGAACGCTGGGTGGAAGGAAATTTGTGGCTCCTCTCAGATTCCTGAACTTTCTGCCACAGAAATGTGAGGAACATGTGTTTTTTTAGCCAAATTTTGAGGTTTGCAAAGGATTCTGGGTAACAGAACCTGGTCCGAGCCCCGCAAGTCACCCCTCCTTAGATTCCCCTAGGTCTCTAGTTTTCAGAAATGCACAGGTTTAGTAGGTTTCCCTAGGTGCCGGCTGAGCTAGAGGCCAAAATCTATAGGTAGGCACTTCGCAAAAAACACCTCTGTTTTCTTCCAAAAATTTGGATGTGTCCACGTTGCGCTTTGGGGCGTTTCCTGTCGCGGGCGCTAGGCCTACCCACACAAGTGAGGTATCATTTTTATCGGGAGACTTGGGGGAACGCTGGGTGGGAGGAAATTTGTGGCTCCTCTCAGATTCCCGAACTTTCTGCCACAGAAATGTGAGGAACATGTGTTTTTTTAGCCAAATTTTGAGGTTTGCAAAGGATTCTGGGTAACAGAACCTGGTCCGAGCCGCGCAAGTCACCCCTACTTGGATTCCCCTAGATCTCTAGTTTTCAGAAATGCACAGGTTTGGTAGGTTTCCCTAGGTGCCGGCTGAGCTAGAGGCCAAAATCTACAGGTAGGCACTTCGCAAAAAACACCTCTGTTTTCTTCCAAAAATTTGGATGTGTCCACGTTGCGCTTTGGGGTGTTTCCTGTCGCGGGCGCTAGGCCTACCCACACAAGTGAGGTATCATTTTTATTGGGAGACTTGGGGGAACACTGGGTGGAAGGAAATTTGTGGCTCCTCTCAGATTCCTGAACTTTCTGCCACAGAAATGTGAGGAACATGTGTTTTTTTAGCCAAATTTTGAGGTTTGCAAAGGATTCTGGGTAACAGAACCTGGTCCGAGCCCCGCAAGTCACCCCTCCATGGATTCCCCTAGGTCTCTAGTTTTCAGAAATGCACAGGTGTAGTAGGTTTCCCTAGGTGCCGGCTGAGCTAGAGGCCAAAATCTATAGGTAGGCACTTCGCAAAAAACACCTCTGTTTTCTTCCAAAAATTTGGATGTGTCCACGTTGCGCTTTGGGGCGTTTCCTGTCGCGGGCGCTAGGCCTACCCACACAAGTGAGGTATAATTTTTATCGGGAGACTTGGGGGAATGCTGGGTGGAAGGAAATTTGTGGCTCCTCTCAGATTCCAGAACTTTCTGCCACAGAAATGTGAGGAACATGTGTTTTTTTAGCCAAATTTTGAGGTTTGCAAAGTATTCTGGGTAACAGAACATGGTCCGAGCCCCGCAAGTCACCCCTCATTGAATTCCCCTAGGTCTCTAGTTTTCAGAAATGCACAGGTTTGGTAGGTTTCCCTAGGTGCCGGCTGAGCTAGAGGCCAAAATCTACAGGTAGGCACTTCGCAAAAAACACCTCTGTTTTCTTCCAAAAATTTGGATGTGTCCACGTTGCGCTTTGGGGCGTTTCCTGTCGCGGGCGCTAGGCCTACCCACACAAGTGAGGTATCATTTTTATCGGGAGACGTGGGGGAATGCTGGGTGGAAGGAAATTTGTGGCTCCTCTCAGATTCCAAAACTTTCTGCCACAGAAATTTGAGGAACATGTGTTTTTTTAGCCACATTTTGAGGTTTGCAAAGGATTCTGGGTAACAGAACCTGGTCCGAGCCCCGAAAGTCACCCCTCCTTGGATTCCCCTAGGTCTCTAGTTTTCAGAAATGCACAGGTTTGGTAGGTTTCCCTAGGTGCCGGCTGAGCTAGAGGCCAAAATCTACAGGTAGGCACTTCGCAAAAAACACCTCTGTTTTCTTCCAAAAATTTGGATGTGTCCACGTTGCGCTTTGGGGCGTTTCCTGTTGCGGGCGCTAGGCCTACCGACACAAGTGAGGTATCATTTTTATCGGGAGACTTGGGGGAACGCTGGGTGGAAGGAAATTTGTGGCTCCTCTCAGATTCCAGAACTTTCTGCCACAGAAATGTGAGGAACATGTGTTTTTTTAGCCACATTTTGAGGCTTGCAAAGGATTCTGGGTAACAGAACCTGGTCCGAGCCGCGCAAGTCACCCCTACTTGGATTCCCCTAGATCTCTAGTTTTCAGAAATGCACAGGTTTGGTAGGTTTCCCTAGGTGCCGGCTGAGCTAGAGGCCAAAATCTACAGGTAGGCACTTCGCAAAAAACACCTCTGTTTTCTTCCAAAAATTTGGATGTGTCCACGTTGCGCTTTGGGGTGTTTCCTGTCGCGGGCGCTAGGCCTACCCACACAAGTGAGGTATCATTTTTATTGGGAGACTTGGGGGAACACTGGGTGGAAGGAAATTTGTGGCTCCTCTCAGATTCCTGAACTTTCTGCCACAGAAATGTGAGGAACATGTGTTTTTTTAGCCAAATTTTGAGGTTTGCAAAGGATTCTGGGTAACAGAACCTGGTCCGAGCCCCGCAAGTCACCCCTCCATGGATTCCCCTAGGTCTCTAGTTTTCAGAAATGCACAGGTGTAGTAGGTTTCCCTAGGTGCCGGCTGAGCTAGAGGCCAAAATCTATAGGTAGGCACTTCGCAAAAAACACCTCTGTTTTCTTCCAAAAATTTGGATGTGTCCACGTTGCGCTTTGGGGCGTTTCCTGTCGCGGGCGCTAGGCCTACCCACACAAGTGAGGTATAATTTTTATCGGGAGACTTGGGGGAATGCTGGGTGGAAGGAAATTTGTGGCTCCTCTCAGATTCCAGAACTTTCTGCCACAGAAATGTGAGGAACATGTGTTTTTTTAGCCAAATTTTGAGGTTTGCAAAGTATTCTGGGTAACAGAACATGGTCCGAGCCCCGCAAGTCACCCCTCATTGAATTCCCCTAGGTCTCTAGTTTTCAGAAATGCACAGGTTTGGTAGGTTTCCCTAGGTGCCGGCTGAGCTAGAGGCCAAAATCTACAGGTAGGCACTTCGCAAAAAACACCTCTGTTTTCTTCCAAAAATTTGGATGTGTCCACGTTGCGCTTTGGGGCGTTTCCTGTCGCGGGCGCTAGGCCTACCCACACAAGTGAGGTATCATTTTTATCGGGAGACGTGGGGGAATGCTGGGTGGAAGGAAATTTGTGGCTCCTCTCAGATTCCAAAACTTTCTGCCACAGAAATTTGAGGAACATGTGTTTTTTTAGCCACATTTTGAGGTTTGCAAAGGATTCTGGGTAACAGAACCTGGTCCGAGCCCCGAAAGTCACCCCTCCTTGGATTCCCCTAGGTCTCTAGTTTTCAGAAATGCACAGGTTTGGTAGGTTTCCCTAGGTGCCGGCTGAGCTAGAGGCCAAAATCTACAGGTAGGCACTTCGCAAAAAACACCTCTGTTTTCTTCCAAAAATTTGGATGTGTCCACGTTGCGCTTTGGGGCGTTTCCTGTTGCGGGCGCTAGGCCTACCGACACAAGTGAGGTATCATTTTTATCGGGAGACTTGGGGGAACGCTGGGTGGAAGGAAATTTGTGGCTCCTCTCAGATTCCAGAACTTTCTGCCACAGAAATGTGAGGAACATGTGTTTTTTTAGCCACATTTTGAGGCTTGCAAAGGATTCTGGGTAACAGAACCTGGTCCGAGCCCCGCAAGTCACCCCTCCTTGGATTCCCCTAGGTCTCTAGTTTTCAGAAATGCACAGGTTTGGTAGGTTTCCCTAGGTGCCGGCTGAGCTAGAGGCCAAAATCTACAGGTAGGCACTTCGCAAAAAACACCTCTGTTTTCTTCCAAAAATTTGGATGTGTCCACGTTGCGCTTTGGGGTGTTTCCTGTCGCGGGCGCTAGGCCTACCCACACAAGTGAGGTATCATTTTTATCGGGAGACTTGGGGGAGCGCTGGGTGGAAGGAAATTTGTGGCTCCTCTCAGATTCCAGAACTTTCTGCCACAGGAATGTGAGGAACATGTGTTTTTTTAGCCAAATTTTGAGGTTTGCAAAGGATTCTGGGTAACAGAACCTGGTCCGAGCCCCGCAAGTCACCCCTCATTGGATTCCCCTAGGTCTCTAGTTTTCAGAAATGCACAGGTTTGGTAGGTTTCCCTAGGTGCCGGCTGAGTTAGAGGCCAAAATCTACAGGTAGGCACTTCGCAAAAAACACCTCTGTTTTCTTCCAAAAATTTGGATGTGTCCACGTTGCGCTTTGGGGCGTTTCCTGTCGCGGGCGCTAGGCCTACCCACACAAGTGAGGTATCATTTTTATCGGGAGACTTGGGGGAATGCTGGGTGGAAGGAAATTTGTGGCTCCTCTCAGATTCCAGAACTTTCTGCCACAGAAATGTGAGGAACATGTGTTTTTTTAGCCACATTTTGAGGTTTGCAAAGGATTCTGGGTAACAGAACCTGGTCCGAGCCCTGCAAGTCACCCCTCCTTGGATTCCCCTAGGTCTCTAGTTTTCAGAAATGCACAGGTTTGGTAGGTTTCCCTAGGTGCCGGCTGAGCTAGAGGCCAAAATCTACAGGTAGGCACTTCGCAAAAAACACCTCTGTTTTCTTCCAAAAATTTGGATGTGTCCACGTTGCGCTTTGGGGTGTTTCCTGTCGCGGGCGCTAGGCCTACCCACACAAGTGAGGTATCATTTTTATCGGGAGACTTGGGGGAGCGCTGGGTGGAAGGAAATTTGTGGCTCCTCTCAGATTCCAGAACTTTCTGCCACAGGAATGTGAGGAACATGTGTTTTTTTAGCCAAATTTTGAGGTTTGCAAAGGATTCTGGGTAACAGAACCTGGTCCGAGCCCCGCAAGTCACCCCTCATTGGATTCCCCTAGGTCTCTAGTTTTCAGAAATGCACAGGTTTGGTAGGTTTCCCTAGGTGCCGGCTGAGCTAGAGGCCAAAATCTACAGGTAGGCACTTCGCAAAAAACACCTCTGTTTTCTTCCAAAAATTTGGATGTGTCCACGTTGCGCTTTGGGGCGTTTCCTGTCGCGGGCGCTAGGCCTACCCACACAAGTGAGGTATCATTTTTATCGGGAGACTTGGGGGAATGCTGGGTGGAAGGAAATTTGTGGCTCCTCTCAGATTCCAGAACTTTCTGCCACAGAAATGTGAGGAACATGTGTTTTTTTAGCCACATTTTGAGGTTTGCAAAGGATTCTGGGTAACAGAACCTGGTCCGAGCCCTGCAAGTCACCCCTCCTTGGATTCCCCTAGGTCTCTAGTTTTCAGAAATGCACAGGTTTGGTAGGTTTCCCTAGGTGCCGGCTGAGCTAGAGGCCAAAATCTACAGGTAGGCACTTCGCAAAAAACACCTCTGTTTTCTTCCAAAAATTTGGATGTGTCCACGTTGCGCTTTGGGGCGTTTCCTGTCGCGGGCGCTAGGCCTACCCACACAAGTGAGGTATCATTTTTATCGGGAGACTTGGGGGAATGCTGGGTGGAAGGAAATTTGTGGCTCCTCTGAGATTCCTGATCTTTCTGCCACAGAAATGTGAGGAACATGTGTTTTTTTAGCCACAATTTGAGGTTTGCAAAGGATTCTGGGTAACAGAACCTGGTCCGAGCCCCGAAAGTCACCCCTCCTTGGATTCCCCTAGGGCTCTAGTTTTCAGAAATGCACAGGTTTGGTAGGTTTCCCTAGGTGCCGGCTGAGCTAGAGGCCAAAATCTACAGGTAGGCACTTCGCAAAAAACACCTCTGTTGTCTTCCAAAAATTTGGATGTGTCCACGTTGCGCTTTGGGGTGTTTCCTGTTGCGGGCGCTAGGCCTACCCACACAAGTGAGGTATCATTTTTATCGGGAGACTTGGGGGAGCGCTGGGTGGAAGGAAATTTGTGGCTCCTCTCAGATTCCAGAACTTTCTGCCACAGGAATGTGAGGAACATGTGTTTTTTTAGCCAAATTTTGAGGTTTGCAAAGGATTCTGGGTAACAGAACCTGGTCCGAGCCCCGCAAGTCACCCCTCATTGGATTCCCCTAGGTCTCTAGTTTTCAGAAATGCACAGGTTTGGTAGGTTTCCCTAGGTGCCGGCTGAGCTAGAGGCCAAAATCTACAGGTAGGCACTTCGCAAAAAACACCTCTGTTTTCTTCCAAAAATTTGGATGTGTCCACGTTGCGCTTTGGGGCGTTTCCTGTCGCGGGCGCTAGGCCTACCCACACAAGTGAGGTATCATTTTTATCGGGAGACTTGGGGGAATGCTGGGTGGAAGGAAATTTGTGGCTCCTCTCAGATTCCAGAACTTTCTGCCACAGAAATGTGAGGAACATGTGTTTTTTTAGCCACATTTTGAGGTTTGCAAAGGATTCTGGGTAACAGAACCTGGTCCGAGCCCTGCAAGTCACCCCTCCTTGGATTCCCCTAGGTCTCTAGTTTTCAGAAATGCACAGGTTTGGTAGGTTTCCCTAGGTGCCGGCTGAGCTAGAGGCCAAAATCTACAGGTAGGCACTTCGCAAAAAACACCTCTGTTTTCTTCCAAAAATTTGGATGTGTCCACGTTGCGCTTTGGGGCGTTTCCTGTCGCGGGCGCTAGGCCTACCCACACAAGTGAGGTATCATTTTTATCGGGAGACTTGGGGGAATGCTGGGTGGAAGGAAATTTGTGGCTCCTCTGAGATTCCTGAACTTTCTGCCACAGAAATGTGAGGAACATGTGTTTTTTTAGCCACAATTTGAGGTTTGCAAAGGATTCTGGGTAACAGAACCTGGTCCGAGCCCCGAAAGTCACCCCTCCTTGGATTCCCCTAGGGCTCTAGTTTTCAGAAATGCACAGGTTTGGTAGGTTTCCCTAGGTGCCGGCTGAGCTAGAGGCCAAAATCTACAGGTAGGCACTTCGCAAAAAACACCTCTGTTGTCTTCCAAAAATTTGGATGTGTCCACGTTGCGCTTTGGGGTGTTTCCTGTTGCGGGCGCTAGGCCTACCCACACAAGTGAGGTATCATTTTTATCGGGAGACTTGGGGGAGCGCTGAGTGGAAGGAAATTTGTGGCTCCTCTCAGATTCCAGAACTTTCTGCCACAGAAATGTGAGGAACATGTGTTTTTTTAGCCAAATTTTGAGGTTTGCAAAGGATTCTGGGTAACAGAACCTGGTCCGAGCCCCGCAAGTCACCCCTCATTGGATTCCCCTAGGTCTCTAGTTTTCAGAAATGCACAGGTTTGGTAGGTTTCCCTAGGTGCCGGCTGAGCTAGAGGCCAAAATCTACAGGTAGGCACTTCGCAAAAAACACCTCTGTTTTCTTCCAAAAATTTGGATGTGTCCACGTTGCGCTTTGGGGTGTTTCCTGTCGCGGGCGCTAGGCCTACCCACACAAGTGAGGTATCATTTTTATCGGGAGACTTGGGGGAGCGCTGGGTGGAAGGAAATTTGTGGCTCCTCTCAGATTCCAGAACTTTCTGCCACAGGAATGTGAGGAACATGTGTTTTTTTAGCCAAATTTTGAGGTTTGCAAAGGATTCTGGGTAACAGAACCTGGTCCGAGCCCCGCAAGTCACCCCTCATTGGATTCCCCTAGGTCTCTAGTTTTCAGAAATGCACAGGTTTGGTAGGTTTCCCTAGGTGCCGGCTGAGCTAGAGGCCAAAATCTACAGGTAGGCACTTCGCAAAAAACACCTCTGTTTTCTTCCAAAAATTTGGATGTGTCCACGTTGCGCTTTGGGGCGTTTCCTGTCGCGGGCGCTAGGCCTACCCACACAAGTGAGGTATCATTTTTATCGGGAGACTTGGGGGAATGCTGGGTGGAAGGAAATTTGTGGCTCCTCTCAGATTCCAGAACTTTCTGCCACAGAAATGTGAGGAACATGTGTTTTTTTTAGCCACATTTTGAGGTTTGCAAAGGATTCTGGGTAACAGAACCTGGTCCGAGCCCTGCAAGTCACCCCTCCTTGGATTCCCCTAGGTCTCTAGTTTTCAGAAATGCACAGGTTTGGTAGGTTTCCCTAGGTGCCCGGCTGAGCTAGAGGCCAAAATCTACAGGTAGGCACTTCGCAAAAAACACCTCTGTTTTCTTCCAAAAATTTGGATGTGTCCACGTTGCGCTTTGGGGCGTTTCCTGTCGCGGGCGCTAGGCCTACCCACACAAGTGAGGTATCATTTTTATCGGGAGACTTGGGGGAATGCTGGGTGGAAGGAAATTTGTGGCTCCTCTGAGATTCCTGAACTTTCTGCCACAGAAATGTGAGGAACATGTGTTTTTTTAGCCACAATTTGAGGTTTGCAAAGGATTCTGGGTAACAGAACCTGGTCCGAGCCCCGAAAGTCACCCCTCCTTGGATTCCCCTAGGGCTCTAGTTTTCAGAAATGCACAGGTTTGGTAGGTTTCCCTAGGTGCCGGCTGAGCTAGAGGCCAAAATCTACAGGTAGGCACTTCGCAAAAAACACCTCTGTTGTCTTCCAAAAATTTGGATGTGTCCACGTTGCGCTTTGGGGTGTTTCCTGTTGCGGGCGCTAGGCCTACCCACACAAGTGAGGTATCATTTTTATCGGGAGACTTGGGGGAGCGCTGAGTGGAAGGAAATTTGTGGCTCCTCTCAGATTCCAGAACTTTCTGCCACAGAAATGTGAGGAACATGTGTTTTTTTAGCCAAATTTTGAGGTTTGCAAAGGATTCTGGGTAACAGAACCTGGTCCGAGCCCCGCAAGTCACCCCTCCTTGGATTCCCCTAGGTCTCTAGTTTTCAGAAATGCACAGGTTTGGTAGGTTTCCCTAGGTGCCGGCTGAGCTAGAGGCCTAAATCTACAGGTAGGCACTTCGCAAAAAACACCTCTGTTTTCTTCCAAAAATTTGGATGTGTCCACGTTGCGCTTTGGGGCGTTTCCTGTCGCGGGCGCTAGGCCTACCCACACAAGTGAGGTATCATTTTTATCGGGAGACTTGGGGGAACGCTGGGTGGGAGGAAATTTGTGGCTCCTCTCAGATTTCCGAACTTTCTGCCACAGAAATGTGAGGAACATGTGTTTTTTTAGCCAAATTTTGAGGTTTGCAAAGGATTCTGGGTAACAGAACCTGGTCCGAGCCGCGCAAGTCACCCCTACTTGGATTCCCCTAGGTCTCTAGTTTTCAGAAATGCACAGGTTTGGTAGGTTTCCCTAGGTGCCGGCTGAGCTAGAGGCCAAAATCTACAGGTAGGCACTTCGCAAAAAACACCTCTGTTTTCTTCCAAAAATTTGGATGTGTCCACGTTGCGCTTTGGGGTGTTTCCTGTCGGGGGCGCTAGGCCTACCCACACAAGTGAGGTATCATTTTTATCGGGAGACTTGGGGGAGCGCTGGGTGGAAGGAAATTTGTGGCTCCTCTCAGATTCCAGAACTTTCTGCCACAGGAATATGAGGAACAAGTGTTTTTTTAGCCAAATTTTGAGGTTTGCAAAGGATTCTGGGTAACAGAACCTGGTCCGATCCCCGCAAGTCACCCCTCCTTGGATTCCCCTAGGTCTCTAGTTTTCAGAAATGCACAGGTGTAGTAGGTTTCCCTAGGTGCCGGCTGAGCTAGAGGCCAAAATCTATAGGTAGGCACTTCGCAAAAAACACCTCTGTTTTCTTCCAAAAATTTGGATGTGTCCACGTTGCGCTTTGGGGCGTTTCCTGTCGCGGGCGCTAGGCCTACCCACACAAGTGAGGTATAATTTTTATCGGGAGACTTGGGGGAATGCTGGGTGGAAGGAAATTTGTGGCTCCTCTCAGATTCCAGAACTTTCTGCCACAGAAATGTGAGGAACATGTGTTTTTTTAGCCAAATTTTGAGGTTTGCAAAGGATTCTGGGTAACAGAACATGGTCCGAGCCCCGCAAGTCACCCCTCATTGAATTCCCCTAGGTCTCTAGTTTTCAGAAATGCACAGGTTTGGTAGGTTTCCCTAGGTGCCGGCTGAGCTAGAGGCCAAAATCTACAGGTAGGCACTTCGCAAAAAACACCTCTGTTTTCTTCCAAAAATTTGGATGTGTCCACGTTGCGCTTTGGGGCGTTTCCTGTCGCGGGCGCTAGGCCTACCCACACAAGTGAGGTATCATTTTTATCGGGAGACTTGGGGGAACGCTGGGTGGGAGGAAATTTGTGGCTCCTCTCAGATTCCCGAACTTTCTGCCACAGAAATGTGAGGAACATGTGTTTTTTTAGCCAAATTTTGAGGTTTGCAAAGGATTCTGGGTAACAGAACCTGGTCCGAGCCCCGCAAGTCACCCCTACTTGGATTCCCCTAGGTCTCTAGTTTTCAGAAATGCACAGGTTTGGTAGGTTTCCCTAGGTGCCGGCTGAGCTAGAGGCCAAAATCTACAGGTAGGCACTTCGCAAAAAACACCTCTGTTTTCTTCCAAAAATTTGGATGTGTCCACGTTGCGCTTTGGGGCGTTTCCTGTCGCGGGCGCTAGGCCTACCCACACAAGTGAGGTATCATTTTTATCGGGAGACTTGGGGGAACGCTGGGTGGAAGGAAATTTGTGGCTCCTCTCAGATTCCAGAACTTTCTGCCACAGAAATGTGAGGAACATGTGTTTTTTTAGCCAAATTTTGAGGTTTGCAAAGGATTCTGGGTAACAGAACCTGGTCCGAGCCCCGCAAGTCACCCCTCCTTGGATTCCCCTAGGTCTCTAGTTTTCAGAAATGCACAGGTTTGGTAGGTTTCCCTAGGTGCCGGCTGAGCTAGAGGCCAAAATCTACAGGTAGGCACTTCGCAAAAAACACCTCTGTTTTCTTCCAAAAATTTGGATGTGTCCACGTTGCGCTTTGGGGTGTTTCCTGTCGCGGGCGCTAGGCCTACCCACACAAGTGAGGTATCATTTTTATTGGGAGACTTGGGGGAACGCTGGGTGGAAGGAAATTTGTGGCTCCTCTCAGATTCCTGAACTTTCTGCCACAGAAATGTGAGGAACATGTGTTTTTTTAGCCAAATTTTGAGGTTTGCAAAGGATTCTGGGTAACAGAACCTGGTCCGAGCCCCGCAAGTCACCCCTCCTTGGATTCCCCTAGGTCTCTAGTTTTCAGAAATGCACAGGTTTAGTAGGTTTCCCTAGGTGCCGGCTGAGCTAGAGGCCAAAATCTATAGGTAGGCACTTCGCAAAAAACACCTCTGTTTTCTTCCAAAAATTTGGATGTGTCCACGTTGCGCTTTGGGGCGTTTCCTGTCGCGGGCGCTAGGCCTACCCACACAAGTGAGGTATCATTTTTATCGGGAGACTTGGGGGAACGCTGGGTGGGAGGAAATTTGTGGCTCCTCTCAGATTCCCGAACTTTCTGCCACAGAAATGTGAGGAACATGTGTTTTTTTAGCCAAATTTTGAGGTTTGCAAAGGATTCTGGGTAACAGAACCTGGTCCGAGCCGCGCAAGTCACCCCTACTTGGATTCCCCTAGATCTCTAGTTTTCAGAAATGCACAGGTTTGGTAGGTTTCCCTAGGTGCCGGCTGAGCTAGAGGCCAAAATCTACAGGTAGGCACTTCGCAAAAAACACCTCTGTTTTCTTCCAAAAATTTGGATGTGTCCACGTTGCGCTTTGGGGTGTTTCCTGTCGCGGGCGCTAGGCCTACCCACACAAGTGAGGTATCATTTTTATTGGGAGACTTGGGGGAACGCTGGGTGGAAGGAAATTTGTGGCTCCTCTCAGATTCCTGAACTTTCTGCCACAGAAATGTGAGGAACATGTGTTTTTTTAGCCAAATTTTGAGGTTTGCAAAGGATTCTGGGTAACAGAACCTGGTCCGAGCCCCGCAAGTCACCCCTCCATGGATTCCCCTAGGTCTCTAGTTTTCAGAAATGCACAGGTGTAGTAGGTTTCCCTAGGTGCCGGCTGAGCTAGAGGCCAAAATCTATAGGTAGGCACTTCGCAAAAAACACCTCTGTTTTCTTCCAAAAATTTGGATGTGTCCACGTTGCGCTTTGGGGCTTTTCCTGTCGCGGGCGCTAGGCCTACCCACACAAGTGAGGTATAATTTTTATCGGGAGACTTGGGGGAATGCTGGGTGGAAGGAAATTTGTGGCTCCTCTCAGATTCCAGAACTTTCTGCCACAGAAATGTGAGGAACATGTGTTTTTTTAGCCAAATTTTGAGGTTTGCAAAGTATTCTGGGTAACAGAACATGGTCCGAGCCCCGCAAGTCACCCCTCATTGAATTCCCCTAGGTCTCTAGTTTTCAGAAATGCACAGGTTTGGTAGGTTTCCCTAGGTGCCGGCTGAGCTAGAGGCCAAAATCTACAGGTAGGCACTTCGCAAAAAACACCTCTGTTTTCTTCCAAAAATTTGGATGTGTCCACGTTGCGCTTTGGGGCGTTTCCTGTCGCGGGCGCTAGGCCTACCGACACAAGTGAGGTATCATTTTTATCGGGAGACTTGGGGGAACGCTGGATGGAAGGAAATTTGTGGCTCCTCTCAGATTCCAGAACTTTCTGCCACAGAAATGTGAGGAACATGTGTTTTTTTAGCCACATTTTGAGGCTTGCAAAGGATTCTGGGTAACAGAACCTGGTCCGAGCCCCGCAAGTCACCCCTCCTTGGATTCCCCTAGGTCTCTAGTTTTCAGAAATGCACAGGTTTGGTAGGTTTCCCTAGGTGCCGGCTGAGCTAGAGGCCAAAATCTACAGGTAGGCACTTCGCAAAAAACACCTCTGTTTTCTTCCAAAAATTTGGATGTGTCCACGTTGCGCTTTGGGGTGTTTCCTGTCGCGGGCGCTAGGCCTACCCACACAAGTGAGGTATCATTTTTATCGGGAGACTTGGGGGAGCGCTGGGTGGAAGGAAATTTGTGGCTCCTCTCAGATTCCAGAACTTTCTGCCACAGGAATGTGAGGAACATGTGTTTTATTAGCCAAATTTTGAGGTTTGCAAAGGATTCTGGGTAACAGAACGTGGTCCGAGCCCCGCAAGTCACCCCTCATTGGATTCCCCTAGGTCTCTAGTTTTCAGAAATGCACAGGTTTGGTAGGTTTCCCTAGGTGCCGGCTGAGCTAGAGGCCAAAATCTACAGGTAGGCACTTCGCAAAAAACACCTCTGTTTTCTTCCAAAAATTTGGATGTGTCCACGTTGCGCTTTGGGGCGTTTCCTGTCGCGGGCGCTAGGCCTACCCACACAAGTGAGGTATCATTTTTATCGGGAGACGTGGGGGAATGCTGGGTGGAAGGAAATTTGTGGCTCCTCTCAGATTCCAGAACTTTCTGCCACAGAAATGTGAGGAACATGTGTTTTTTTAGCCACATTTTGAGGTTTGCAAAGGATTCTGGGTAACAGAACCTGGTCCGAGCCCCGAAAGTCACCCCTCCTTGGATTCCCCTAGGTCTCTAGTTTTCAGAAATGCACAGGTTTGGTAGGTTTCCCTAGGTGCCGGCTGAGCTAGAGGCCAAAATCTACAGGTAGGCACTTCGCAAAAAACACCTCTGTTTTCTTCCAAAAATTTGGATGTGTCCACGTTGCGCTTTGGGGTGTTTCCTGTCGCGGGCGCTAGGCCTACCCACACAAGTGAGGTTTCATTTTTATTGGGAGACTTGGGGGAACGCTGGGTGGAAGGAAATTTGTGGCTCCTCTCAGATTCCTGAACTTTCTGCCACAGAAATGTGAGGAACATGTGTTTTTTTAGCCAAATTTTGAGGTTTGCAAAGGATTCTGGGTAACAGAACCTGGTCCGAGCCCCGCAAGTCACCCCTCCATGGATTCCCCTAGGTCTCTAGTTTTCAGAAATGCACAGGTGTAGTAGGTTTCCCTAGGTGCCGGCTGAGCTAGAGGCCAAAATCTATAGGTAGGCACTTCGCAAAAAACACCTCTGTTTTCTTCCAAAAATTTGGATGTGTCCACGTTGCGCTTTGGGGCGTTTCCTGTCGCGGGCGCTAGGCCTACCCACACAAGTGAGGTATAATTTTTATCGGGAGACTTGGGGGAATGCTGGGTGGAAGGAAATTTGTGGCTCCTCTCAGATTCCAGAACTTTCTGCCACAGAAATGTGAGGAACATGTGTTTTTTTAGCCAAATTTTGAGGTTTGCAAAGTATTCTGGGTAACAGAACATGGTCCGAGCCCCGCAAGTCACCCCTCATTGAATTCCCCTAGGTCTCTAGTTTTCAGAAATGCACAGGTTTGGTAGGTTTCCCTAGGTGCCGGCTGAGCTAGAGGCCAAAATCTACAGGTAGGCACTTCGCAAAAAACACCTCTGTTTTCTTCCAAAAATTTGGATGTGTCCACGTTGCGCTTTGGGGCGTTTCCTGTCGCGGGCGCTAGGCCTACCGACACAAGTGAGGTATCATTTTTATCGGGAGACTTGGGGGAACGCTGGATGGAAGGAAATTTGTGGCTCCTCTCAGATTCCAGAACTTTCTGCCACAGAAATGTGAGGAACATGTGTTTTTTTAGCAACATTTTGAGGCTTGCAAAGGATTCTGGGTAACAGAACCTGGTCCGAGCCCCGCAAGTCACCCCTCCTTGGATTCCCCTAGGTCTCTAGTTTTCAGAAATGCACAGGTTTGGTAGGTTTCCCTAGGTGCCGGCTGAGCTAGAGGCCAAAATCTACAGGTAGGCACTTCGCAAAAAACACCTCTGTTTTCTTCCAAAAATTTGGATGTGTCCACGTTGCGCTTTGGGGTGTTTCCTGTCGCGGGCGCTAGGCCTACCCACACAAGTGAGGTATCATTTTTATCGGGAGACTTGGGGGAGCGCTGGGTGGAAGGAAATTTGTGGCTCCTCTCAGATTCCAGAACTTTCTGCCACAGGAATGTGAGGAACATGTGTTTTATTAGCCAAATTTTGAGGTTTGCAAAGGATTCTGGGTAACAGAACCTGGTCCGAGCCCCGCAAGTCACCCCTCATTGGATTCCCCTAGGTCTCTAGTTTTCAGAAATGCACAGGTTTGGTAGGTTTCCCTAGGTGCCGGCTGAGCTAGAGGCCAAAATCTACAGGTAGGCACTTCGCAAAAAACACCTCTGTTTTCTTCCAAAAATTTGGATGTGTCCACGTTGCGCTTTGGGGCGTTTCCTGTCGCGGGCGCTAGGCCTACCCACACAAGTGAGGTATCATTTTTATCGGGAGACGTGGGGGAATGCTGGGTGGAAGGAAATTTGTGGCTCCTCTCAGATTCCAAAACTTTCTGCCACAGAAATGTGAGGAACATGTGTTTTTTTAGCCACATTTTGAGGTTTGCAAAGGATTCTGGGTAACAGAACCTGGTCCGAGCCCCGAAAGTCACCCCTCCTTGGATTCCCCTAGGTCTCTAGTTTTCAGAAATGCACAGGTTTGGTAGGTTTCCCTAGGTGCCGGCTGAGCTAGAGGCCAAAATCTACAGGTAGGCACTTCGCAAAAAACACCTCTGTTTTCTTCCAAAAATTTGGATGTGTCCACGTTGCGCTTTGGGGCGTTTCCTGTTGCGGGCGCTAGGCCTACCGACACAAGTGAGGTATCATTTTTATCGGGAGACTTGGGGGAACGCTGGGTGGAAGGAAATTTGTGGCTCCTCTCAGATTCCAGAACTTTCTGCCACAGAAATGTGAGGAACATGTGTTTTTTTAGCCACATTTTGAGGCTTGCAAAGGATTCTGGGTAACAGAACCTGGTCCGAGCCCCGCAAGTCACCCCTCCTTGGATTCCCCTAGGTCTCTAGTTTTCAGAAATGCACAGGTTTGGTAGGTTTCACTAGGTGCCGGCTGAGCTAGAGGCCAAAATCTACAGGTAGGCACTTCGCAAAAAACACCTCTGTTTTCTTCCAAAAATTTGGATGTGTCCACGTTGCGCTTTGGGGTGTTTCCTGTCGCGGGCGCTAGGCCTACCCACACAAGTGAGGTATCATTTTTATCGGGAGACTTGGGGGAGCGCTGGGTGGAAGGAAATTTGTGGCTCCTCTCAGATTCCAGAACTTTCTGCCACAGGAATGTGAGGAACATGTGTTTTTTTAGCCAAATTTTGAGGTTTGCAAAGGATTCTGGGTAACAGAACCTGGTCCGAGCCCCGCAAGTCACCCCTCATTGGATTCCCCTAGGTCTCTAGTTTTCAGAAATGCACAGGTTTGGTAGGTTTCCCTAGGTGCCGGCTGAGCTAGAGGCCAAAATCTACAGGTAGGCACTTCGCAAAAAACACCTCTGTTTTCTTCCAAAAATTTGGATGTGTCCACGTTGCGCTTTGGGGCGTTTCCTGTCGCGGGCGCTAGGCCTACCCACACAAGTGAGGTATCATTTTTATCGGGAGACGTGGGGGAATGCTGGGTGGAAGGAAATTTGTGGCTCCTCTCAGATTCCAGAACTTTCTGCCACAGAAATGTGAGGAACATGTGTTTTTTTAGCCACATTTTGAGGTTTGCAAAGGATTCTGGGTAACAGAACCTGGTCCGAGCCCCGAAAGTCACCCCTCCTTGGATTCCCCTAGGTCTCTAGTTTTCAGAAATGCACAGGTTTGGTAGGTTTCCCTAGGTGCCGGCTGAGCTAGAGGCCAAAATCTACAGGTAGGCACTTCGCAAAAAACACCTCTGTTTTCTTCCAAAAATTTGGATGTGTCCACGTTGCGCTTTGGGGTGTTTCCTGTCGCGGGCGCTAGGCCTACCCACACAAGTGAGGTTTCATTTTTATTGGGAGACTTGGGGGAACGCTGGGTGGAAGGAAATTTGTGGCTCCTCTCAGATTCCTGAACTTTCTGCCACAGAAATGTGAGGAACATGTGTTTTTTTAGCCAAATTTTGAGGTTTGCAAAGGATTCTGGGTAACAGAACCTGGTCCGAGCCCCGCAAGTCACCCCTCCATGGATTCCCCTAGGTCTCTAGTTTTCAGAAATGCACAGGTGTAGTAGGTTTCCCTAGGTGCCGGCTGAGCTAGAGGCCAAAATCTATAGGTAGGCACTTCGCAAAAAACACCTCTGTTTTCTTCCAAAAATTTGGATGTGTCCACGTTGCGCTTTGGGGCGTTTCCTGTCGCGGGCGCTAGGCCTACCCACACAAGTGAGGTATAATTTTTATCGGGAGACTTGGGGGAATGCTGGGTGGAAGGAAATTTGTGGCTCCTCTCAGATTCCAGAACTTTCTGCCACAGAAATGTGAGGAACATGTGTTTTTTTAGCCAAATTTTGAGGTTTGCAAAGTATTCTGGGTAACAGAACATGGTCCGAGCCCCGCAAGTCACCCCTCATTGAATTCCCCTAGGTCTCTAGTTTTCAGAAATGCACAGGTTTGGTAGGTTTCCCTAGGTGCCGGCTGAGCTAGAGGCCAAAATCTACAGGTAGGCACTTCGCAAAAAACACCTCTGTTTTCTTCCAAAAATTTGGATGTGTCCACGTTGCGCTTTGGGGCGTTTCCTGTCGCGGGCGCTAGGCCTACCGACACAAGTGAGGTATCATTTTTATCGGGAGACTTGGGGGAACGCTGGATGGAAGGAAATTTGTGGCTCCTCTCAGATTCCAGAACTTTCTGCCACAGAAATGTGAGGAACATGTGTTTTTTTAGCCACATTTTGAGGCTTGCAAAGGATTCTGGGTAACAGAACCTGGTCCGAGCCCCGCAAGTCACCCCTCCTTGGATTCCCCTAGGTCTCTAGTTTTCAGAAATGCACAGGTTTGGTAGGTTTCCCTAGGTGCCGGCTGAGCTAGAGGCCAAAATCTACAGGTAGGCACTTCGCAAAAAACACCTCTGTTTTCTTCCAAAAATTTGGATGTGTCCACGTTGCGCTTTGGGGTGTTTCCTGTCGCGGGCGCTAGGCCTACCCACACAAGTGAGGTATCATTTTTATCGGGAGACTTGGGGGAGCGCTGGGTGGAAGGAAATTTGTGGCTCCTCTCAGATTCCAGAACTTTCTGCCACAGGAATGTGAGGAACATGTGTTTTATTAGCCAAATTTTGAGGTTTGCAAAGGATTCTGGGTAACAGAACCTGGTCCGAGCCCCGCAAGTCACCCCTCATTGGATTCCCCTAGGTCTCTAGTTTTCAGAAATGCACAGGTTTGGTAGGTTTCCCTAGGTGCCGGCTGAGCTAGAGGCCAAAATCTACAGGTAGGCACTTCGCAAAAAACACCTCTGTTTTCTTCCAAAAATTTGGATGTGTCCACGTTGCGCTTTGGGGCGTTTCCTGTCGCGGGCGCTAGGCCTACCCACACAAGTGAGGTATCATTTTTATCGGGAGACGTGGGGGAATGCTGGGTGGAAGGAAATTTGTGGCTCCTCTCAGATTCCAAAACTTTCTGCCACAGAAATGTGAGGAACATGTGTTTTTTTAGCCACAATTTGAGGTTTGCAAAGGATTCTGGGTAACAGAACCTGGTCCGAGCCCCGAAAGTCACCCCTCCTTGGATTCCCCTAGGGCTCTAGTTTTCAGAAATGCACAGGTTTGGTAGGTTTCCCTAGGTGCCGGCTGAGCTAGAGGCCAAAATCTACAGGTAGGCACTTCGCAAAAAACACCTCTGTTGTCTTCCAAAAATTTGGATGTGTCCACGTTGCGCTTTGGGGTGTTTCCTGTTGCGGGCGCTAGGCCTACCCACACAAGTGAGGTATCATTTTTATCGGGAGACTTGGGGGAGCGCTGAGTGGAAGGAAATTTGTGGCTCCTCTCAGATTCCAGAACTTTCTGCCACAGAAATGTGAGGAACATGTGTTTTTTTAGCCAAATTTTGAGGTTTGCAAAGGATTCTGGGTAACAGAACCTGGTCCGAGCCCCGCAAGTCACCCCTCATTGGATTCCCCTAGGTCTCTAGTTTTCAGAAATGCACAGGTTTGGTAGGTTTCTCTAGGTGCCGGCTGAGCTAGAGGCCAAAATCTACAGGTAGGCACTTCGCAAAAAACACCTCTGTTTTCTTCCAAAAATTTGAATGAGTCCACGTTGCGCTTTGGGGCGTTTCCTGTCGCGGGCGCTAGGCCTACCCACACAAGTGAGGTATCATTTTTATCAGGAGACTTGGGGGAACGCTGGGTGGGAGGAAATTTGTGGCTCCTCTCAGATTCCTGAACTTTCTGCCACAGAAATGTGAGGAACATGTGTTTTTTTAGCCAAATTTTGAGGTTTGCAAAGGATTCTGGGTAACAGAACCTGGTCCGAGCCCCGCAAGTCACCCCTCCTTGGATTCCCCTAGGTCTCTAGTTTTCAGAAATGTACAGGTTTGGTAGGTTTCCCTAGGTGCCGGCTGAGCTAGAGGCCTAAATCTACAGGTAGGCACTTCGCAAAAAACACCTCTGTTTTCTTCCAAAAATTTGGATGTGTCCACGTTGCGCTTTGGGGCGTTTCCTGTCGCGGGCGCTAGGCCTACCCACACAAGTGAGGTATCATTTTTATCGGGAGACTTGGTGGAACGCTGGGTGGGAGGAAATTTGTGGCTCCTCTCAGATTTCCGAACTTTCTGCCACAGAAATGTGAGGAACATGTGTTTTTTTAGCCAAATTTTGAGGTTTGCAAAGGATTCTGGGTAACAGAACCTGGTCCGAGCCGCGCAAGTCACCCCTACTTGGATTCCCCTAGGTCTCTAGTTTTCAGAAATGCACAGGTTTGGTAGGTTTCCCTAGGTGCCGGCTGAGCTAGAGGCCAAAATCTACAGGTAGGCACTTCGCAAAAAACACCTCTGTTTTCTTCCAAAAATTTGGATGTGTCCACGTTGCGCTTTGGGGTGTTTCCTGTCGCGGGCGCTAGGCCTACCCACACAAGTGAGGTATCATTTTTATCGGGAGACTTGGGGGAGCGCTGGGTGGAAGGAAATTTGTGGCTCCTCTCAGATTCCAGAACTTTCTGCCACAGGAATATGAGGAACATGTGTTTTTTTAGCCAAATTTTGAGGTTTGCAAAGGATTCTGGGTAACAGAACCTGGTCCGATCCCCGCAAGTCACCCCTCCTTGGATTCCCCTAGGTCTCTAGTTTTCAGAAATGCACAGGTGTAGTAGGTTTCCCTAGGTGCCGGCTGAGCTAGAGGCCAAAATCTATAGGTAGGCACTTCGCAAAAAACACCTCTGTTTTCTTCCAAAAATTTGGATGTGTCCACGTTGCGCTTTGGGGCGTTTCCTGTCGCGGGCGCTAGGCCTACCCACACAAGTGAGGTATAATTTTTATCGGGAGACTTGGGGGAATGCTGGGTGGAAGGAAATTTGTGGCTCCTCTCTGATTCCAGAACTTTCTGCCACAGAAATGTGAGGAACATGTGTTTTTTTAGCCAAATTTTGAGGTTTGCAAAGGATTCTGGGTAACAGAACATGGTCCGAGCCCCGCAAGTCACCCCTCATTGAATTCCCCTAGGTCTCTAGTTTTCAGAAATGCACAGGTTTGGTAGGTTTCCCTAGGTGCCGGCTGAGCTAGAGGCCAAAATCTACAGGTAGGCACTTCGCAAAAAACACCTCTGTTTTCTTCCAAAAATTTGGATGTGTCCACGTTGCGCTTTGGGGCGTTTCCTGTCGCGGGCGCTAGGCCTACCCACACAAGTGAGGTATCATTTTTATCGGGAGACTTGGGGGAACGCTGGGTGGGAGGAAATTTGTGGCTCCTCTCAGATTCCCGAACTTTCTGCCACAGAAATGTGAGGAACATGTGTTTTTTTAGCCAAATTTTGAGGTTTGCAAAGGATTCTGGGTAACAGAACCTGGTCCGAGCCCCGCAAGTCACCCCTACTTGGATTCCCCTAGGTCTCTAGTTTTCAGAAATGCACAGGTTTGGTAGGTTTCCCTAGGTGCCGGCTGAGCTAGAGGCCAAAATCTACAGGTAGGCACTTCGCAAAAAACACCTCTGTTTTCTTCCAAAAATTTGGATGTGTCCACGTTGCGCTTTGGGGCGTTTCCTGTCGCGGGCGCTAGGCCTACCCACACAAGTGAGGTATCATTTTTATCGGGAGACTTGGGGGAACGCTGGGTGGAAGGAAATTTGTGGCTCCTCTCAGATTCCAGAACTTTCTGCCACAGAAATGTGAGGAACATGTGTTTTTTTAGCCAAATTTTGAGGTTTGCAAAGGATTCTGGGTAACAGAACCTGGTCCGAGCCCCGCAAGTCACCCCTCCTTGGATTCCCCTAGGTCTCTAGTTTTCAGAAATGCACAGGTTTGGTAGGTTTCCCTAGGTGCCGGCTGAGCTAGAGGCCAAAATCTACAGGTAGGCACTTCGCAAAAAACACCTCTGTTTTCTTCCAAAAATTTGGATGTGTCCACGTTGCGCTGTGGGGTGTTTCCTGTCGCGGGCGCTAGGCCTACCCACACAAGTGAGGTATCATTTTTATTGGGAGACTTGGGGGAACGCTGGGTGGAAGGAAATTTGTGGCTCCTCTCAGATTCCTGAACTTTCTGCCACAGAAATGTGAGGAACATGTGTTTTTTTAGCCAAATTTTGAGGTTTGCAAAGGATTCTGGGTAACAGAACCTGGTCCGAGCCCCGCAAGTCACCCCTCCATGTATTCCCCTAGGTCTCTAGTTTTCAGAAATGCACAGGTTTAGTAGGTTTCCCTAGGTGCCGGCTGAGCTAGAGGCCAAAATCTATAGGTAGGCACTTCGCAAAAAACACCTCTGTTTTCTTCCAAAAATTTGGATGTGTCCACGTTGCGCTTTGGGGCGTTTCCTGTCGCGGGCGCTAGGCCTACCCACACAAGTGAGGTATAATTTTTATCGGGAGACTTGGGGGAATGCTGGGTGGAAGGAAATTTGTGGCTCCTCTCAGATTCCAGAACTTTCTGCCACAGAAATGTGAGGAACATGTGTTTTTTTAGCCAAATTTTGAGGTTTGCAAAGGATTCTGGGTAACAGAACATGGTCCGAGCCCCGCAAGTCACCCCTCATTGAATTCCCCTAGGTCTCTAGTTTTCAGAAATGCACAGGTTTGGTAGGTTTACCTAGGTGCCGGCTGAGCTAGAGGCCAAAATCTATAGGTAGGCACTTCGCAAAAAACACCTCTGTTTTCTTCCAAAAATTTGGATGTGTCCACGTTGCGCTTTGGGGCGTTTCCTGTCGCGGGCGCTAGGCCTACCCACACAAGTGAGGTATAATTTTTATCGGGAGACTTGGGGGAATGCTGGGTGGAAGGAAATTTGTGGCTCCTCTCAGATTCCAGAACTTTCTGCCACAGAAATGTGAGGAACATGTGTTTTTTTAGCCAAATTTTGAGGTTTGCAAAGGATTCTGGGTAACAGAACATGGTCCGAGCCCCGCAAGTCACCCCTCATTGAATTCCCCTAGGTCTCTAGTTTTCAGAAATGCACAGGTTTGGTAGGTTTACCTAGGTGCCGGCTGAGCTAGAGGCCAAAATCTACAGGTAGGCACTTCGCAAAAAACACCTCTGTTTGCTTCCAAAAATTTGGATGTGTCCACGTTGCGCTTTGGGGCGTTTCCTGTCGCGGGCGCTAGGCCTACCCACACAAGTGAGGTATCATTTTTATCGGGAGACTTGGGGAAATGCTGGGTGGAAGGAAATTTGTGGCTCCTCTCAGATTCCAGAACTTTCTGCCACAGAAATGTGAGGAACATGTGTTTTTTTAGCCACATTTTGAGGTTTGGAAAGGATTCTGGGTAACAGAACCTGGTCCGAGCCCCGCAAGTCACCCCTCCTTGGATTCCCCTAGGTCTCTAGTTTTCAGAAATGCACAGGTTTGGTAGGTTTCCCTAGGTGCCGGCTGAGCTAGAGGCCAAAATCTACAGGTAGGCACTTCGCAAAAAAAACCTCTGTTTTCTTCCAAAAATGTGGATGTGTCCACGTTGCGCTTTGGGGCGTTTCCTGTCGCGGGCGCTAGGCCTACCCACACAAGTGAGGTATCATTTTTATCGGGAGACTTGGGGGAATGCTGGGTGGAAGGAAATTTGTGGCTCCTCTGAGATTCCAGAACTTTCTGCCACATAAATGTGAGGAACATGTGTTTTTTTAGCCACAATTTGAGGTTTGCAAAGGATTCTGGGTAACAGAACCTGGTCCGAGCCCCGAAAGTCACCCCTCCTTGGATTCCCCTAGGTCTCTAGTTTTAAGAAATGCACAGGTTTGGTAGGTTTCCCTAGGTGCCGGCTGAGCTAGAGGCCAAAATCTACAGGTAGGCACTTCGCAAAAAACACCTCTGTTGCCTTCTAAAAATTTGGATGTGTCCAGGTTGCGCTTTGGGGTGTTTCCTGTCGCGGGCGCTAGGCCTAACCACACAAGTGAGGTATCAATTTTATCTGGAGACTTGGGGGAGCGCTGGGTTGAAGGAAATTTGTGGCTCCTCTCAGATTCCAGAACTTTCTGCCACAGAAATGTGAGGAAAATGTGTTTTTTTAGCCAAATTTTGAGGTTTGCAAAGGATTCTGGGTAACAGAACCTGGTCCGAGCCCCGCAAGTCACCCCTCATTGGATTCCCCTAGGTCTCTAGTTTTCAGAAATGCACAGGTTTGGTAGGTTTCCCTAGGTGCCGGCTGAGCTAGAGGCCAAAATCTACAAGTAGGCACTTCGCAAAAAACACCTCTGTTTGCTTCCAAAAATTTGGATGTGTCCACGTTGCGCTTTGGGGCGTTTCCTGTCGCGGGAGCTAAGCCTACCCACACAAGTGAGGTATCATTTTTATTGGGAGACTTGGGGAAATGCTGGGTGGAACGAAATTTGTGGCTCCTCTCAGATTCCAGAACTTTCTGCCACAGAAATGTGAGGAACATGTGTTTTTTTAGCCACATTTTGAGGTTTGCAAAGGATTCTGGGTAACAGAACCTGGTCCGAGCCCCGCAAGTCACCCCTCCTTGGATTCCCCTAGGTCTCTAGTTTTCAGAAATGCACAGGTTTGGTAGGATTCCCTAGGTGCCGGCTGAGCTAGAGGCCAAAATCTACAGGTAGGCACTTCGCAAAAAACACCTCTGTTTTCTTCCAAAAATGTGGATGTGTCCACGTTGCGCTTTGGGGCGTTTCCTGTCGCGGGCGCTAGGCCTACCCACACAAGTGAGGTATCATTTTTATCGGGAGACTTGGGGGAATGCTGGGTGGAAGGAAATTTGTGGCTCCTCTGAGATTCCAGAACTTTCTGCCACAGAAATGTGAGGAACATGTGTTTTTTTAGCCACAATTTGAGGTTTGCAAAGGATTCTGGGTAACAGAACCTGGTCCGAGCCCCGAAAGTCACCCCTCCTTGGATTCCCCTAGGTCTCTAGTTTTCAGAAATGCACAGGTTTGGTAGGTTTCCCTAGGTGCCGGCTGAGCTAGAGGCCAAAATCTACAGGTAGGCACTTCGCAAAAAACACCTCTGTTGCCTTCCAAAAATTTGGATGTGTCCACGTTGCGCTTTGGGGTGTTTCCTGTCGCGGGCGCTAGGCCTACCCACACAAGTGAGGTATCATTTTTATCGGGAGACTTGGGGGAGCGCTGGGTGGAAGGAAATTTGTGGCTCCTCTCAGATTCCAGAACTTTCTGCCACAGAAATGTGAGGAACATGTGTTTTTTTAGCCAAATTTTGAGGTTTGCAAAGGATTCTGGGTAACAGAACCTGGTCCGAGCCCCGCAAGTCACCCCTCATTGGATTCCCCTAGGTCTCTAGTTTTCAGAAATGCACAGGTTTGGTAGGTTTCCCTAGGTGCCGGCTGAGCTAGAGGCCAAAATCTACAGGTGGGCACTTCGCAAAAAACACCTCTGTTTTCTTCCAGAAATGTGAATGTGTCCACGTTGGGTTTTGGGGCGTTTCCTGTCGCGGGTGCTAGGCCTACCCACACAAGTGAGGTATCATTTTTATCGGGAGACTTGGGGGAACGCTGGGTGGGAGGAAATTTGTGGCACCTCTCAGATTCCCGAACTTTCTGCCACAGAAATGTGAGGAACATGTGTTTTTTTAGCCAAATATTGAGGTTTGCAAAGGATTCTGGGTAACAGAACCTGGTCCGAGCCCCGCAAGTCACCCCTACTTGGATTCCCCTAGGTCTCAAGTTTTCAGAAATGCACAGGTTTGGTAGGTTTCCCTAGGTGCCGGCTGAGCTAGAGGCCAAAATCTACAGGTAGGCACTTCGCAAAAAACACCTCTGTTTTCTTCCAAAAATTTGGATGTGTCCACGTTGCGCTTTGGGGCGTTTCCTGTCGCGGGCGCTAGGCCTACCCACACAAGTGAGGTATCATTTTTATCGGGAGACTTGGGGGAACGCTGGGTGGAAGGAAATTTGTGGCTCCTCTCAGATTCCAGAACTTTCTGCCACAGAAATGTGAGGAACATGTGTTTTTTTAGCCAAATTTTGAGGTTTGCAAAGGATTCTGGGTAACAGAACCTGGTCCGAGGCCCGCAAGTCACCCCTCCTTGGATTCCCCTAGGTCTCTAGTTTTCAGAAATGCACAGGTTTAGTAGGTTTCCCTAGGTGCCGGCTGAGCTAGAGGCCAAAATCTATAGGTAGGCACTTCGCAAAAAACACCTCTGTTTTCTTCCAAAAATGTTGATGTGTCCACGTTGCGCTTTGGGGCGTTTCCTATCGCGGGCGCTAGGCTTACCCACACAAGTGAGGTATCATTTTTATCGGGAGACTTGGGGGAATGCTGGGTGGAAGGAAATTTGTGGCTCCTCTCAGATTCCAGAACTTTCTGCCACAGAAATGTGAGGAACATGTGTTTTTTTAGCCAAATTTTGAGGTTTGCAAAGGATTCTGGGTAACAGAACCTGGTCCGAGCCCCGCAAGTCACCCCTCCTTGGATTCCCCTAGGTCTCTAGTTTTCAGAAATGCACAGGTTTGGTAGGTTTCCCTAGGTGCCGGCTGAGCTAGAGGCCAAAATCTACAGGTAGGCACTTCGCAAAAAACACCTCTGTTTTCTTCCAAAAATTTGGATGTGTCCACGTTGCGCTTTGGGGTGTTTCCTGTCGCGGGCGCTAGGCCTACCCACACAAGTGAGGTATCATTTTTATTGGGAGACTTGGGGGAACGCTGGGTGGAAGGAAATTTGTGGCTCCTCTCAGATTCCTCAACTTTCTGCCACAGAAATGTGAGGAACATGTGTTTTTTTAGCCAAATTTTGAGGTTTGCAAAGGATTCTGGGTAACAGAACCTGGTCCGAGCCCCGCAAGTCACCCCTCCATGTATTCCCCTAGGTCTCTAGTTTTCAGAAATGCACAGGTTTAGTAGGTTTCCCTAGGTGCCGGCTGAGCTAGAGGCCAAAATCTATAGGTAGGCACTTCGCAAAAAACACCTCTGTTTTCTTCCAAAAATTTGGATGTGTCCACGTTGCGCTTTGGGGCGTTTCCTGTCGCGGGCGCTAGGCCTACCCACACAAGTGAGGTATAATTTTTATCGGGAGACTTGGGGGAATGCTGGGTGGAAGGAAATTTGTGGCTCCTCTCAGATTCCAGAACTTTCTGCCACAGAAATGTGAGGAACATGTGTTTTTTTAGCCAAATTTTGAGGTTTGCAAAGGATTCTGGGTAACAGAACATGGTCCGAGCCCCGCAAGTCACCCCTCATTGAATTCCCCTAGGTCTCTAGTTTTCAGAAATGCACAGGTTTGGTAGGTTTACCTAGGTGCCGGCTGAGCTAGAGGCCAAAATCTACAGGTAGGCACTTCGCAAAAAACACCTCTGTTTTCTTCCAAAAATTTGGATGTGTCCACGTTGCGCTTTGGGGCGTTTCCTGTCGCGGGCGCTAGGCCTACCCACACAAGTGAGGTATCATTTTTATTGGGAGACTTGGGGGAACGCTGGGTGGAAGGAAATTTGTGGCTCCTCTCAGATTCCTGAACTTTCTGCCACAGAAATGTGAGGAACATGTGTTTTTTTAGCCAAATTTTGAGGTTTGCAAAGGATTCTGGGTAACAGAACCTGGTCCGAGCCCCGCAAGTCACCCCTCCATGGATTCCCCTAGGTCTCTAGTTTTCAGAAATGCACAGGTTTAGTAGGTTTCCCTAGGTGCCGGCTGAGCTAGAGGCCAAAATCTATAGGTAGGCACTTCGCAAAAAACACCTCTGTTTTCTTCCAAAAATTGGGATGTGTCCACGTTGCGCTTTGGGGCGTTTCCTGTCGCGGGCGCTAGGCCTACCCACACAAGTGAGGTATCATTTTTATCGGGAGACTTGGGGAAATGCTGGGTGGAAGGAAATTTGTGGCTCCTCTCAGATTCCAGAACTTTCTGCCACAGAAATGTGAGGAACATGTGTTTTTTTAGCCACATTTTGAGGTTTGGAAAGGATTCTGGGTAACAGAACCTGGTCCGAGCCCCGCAAGTCACCCCTCCTTGGATTCCCCTAGGTCTCTAGTTTTCAGAAATGCACAGGTTTGGTAGGTTTCCCTAGGTGCCGGCTGAGCTAGAGGCCAAAATCTACAGGTAGGCACTTCGCAAAAAAAAACTCTGTTTTCTTCCAAAAATGTGGATGTGTCCACGTTGCGCTTTGGGGTGTTTCCTGTCGCGGGCGCTAGGCCTACCCACACAAGTGAGGTATCATTTTTATCGGGAGACTTGGGGGAATGCTGGGTGGAAGGAAATTTGTGGCTCCTCTGAGATTCCAGAACTTTCTGCCACAGAAATGTGAGGAACATGTGTTTTTTTAGCCACAATTTGAGGTTTGCAAAGGATTCTGGGTAACAGAACCTGGTCCGAGGCCCGAAAGTCACCCCTCCTTGGATTCCCCTAGGTCTCTAGTTTTCAGAAATGCACAGGTTTGGTAGGTTTCCCTAGGTGCCGGCTGAGCTAGAGGCCAAAATCTACAGGTAGGCACTTCGCAAAAAACACCTCTGTTGCCTTCTAAAAATTTGGATGTGTCCAGGTTGCGCTTTGGGGTGTTTCCTGTCGCGGGCGCTAGGCCTAACCACACAAGTGAGGTATCAATTTTATCTGGAGACTTGGGGGAGCGCTGGGTTGAAGGAAATTTGTGGCTCCTCTCAGATTCCAGAACTTTCTGCCACAGAAATGTGAGGAAAATGTGTTTTTTTAGCCAAATTTTGAGGTTTGCAAAGGATTCTGGGTAACAGAACCTGGTCCGAGCCCCGCAAGTCACCCCTCATTGGATTCCCCTAGGTCTCTAGTTTTCAGAAATGCACAGGTTTGGTAGGATTCCCTAGGTGCCGGCTGAGCTAGAGGCCAAAATCTACAGGTAGGCACTTCGCAAAAAACACCTCTGTTTGCTTCCAAAAATTTGGATGTGTCCACGTTGCGCTTTGGGGCGTTTCCTGTCGCGGGCGCTAAGCCTACCCACACAAGTGAGGTATCATTTTTATCGGGAGACTTGGGGAAATGCTGGGTGGAAGGAAATTTGTGGCTCCTCTCAGATTCCAGAACTTTCTGCCACAGAAATGTGAGGAACATGTGTTTTTTTAGCCAAATTTTGAGGTTTGCAAAGGATTCTGGGTAACAGAACATGGTCCGAGCCCCGCAAGTCACCCCTCATTGAATTCCCCTAGGTCTCTAGTTTTCAGAAATGCACAGGTTTGGTAGGTTTACCTAGGTGCCGGCTGAGCTAGAGGCCAAAATCTACAGGTAGGCACTTCGCAAAAAACACCTCTGTTTGCTTCCAAAAATTTGGATGTGTCCACGTTGCGCTTTGGGGCGTTTCCTGTCGCGGGCGCTAGGCCTACCCACACAAGTGAGGTATAATTTTTATCGGGAGACTTGGGGGAATGCTGGGTGGAAGGAAATTTGTGGCTCCTCTCAGATTCCAGAACTTTCTGCCACAGAAATGTGAGGAACATGTGTTTTTTTAGCCAAATTTTGAGGTTTGCAAAGGATTCTGGGTAACAGAACATGGTCCGAGCCCCGCAAGTCACCCCTCATTGAATTCCCCTAGGTCTCTAGTTTTCAGAAATGCACAGGTTTAGTAGGTTTCCCTAGGTGCCGGCTGAGCTAGAGGCCAAAATCTACAGGTAGGCACTTCGCAAAAAACACCTCTGTTTGCTTCCAAAAATTTGGATGTGTCCACGTTGCGCTTTGGGGCGTTTCCTGTCGCGGGCGCTAGGCCTACCCACACAAGTGAGGTATCATTTTTATCGGGAGACTTGGGGAAATGCTGGGTGGAAGGAAATTTGTGGCTCCTCTCAGATTCCAGAACTTTCTGCCACAGAAATGTGAGGAACATGTGTTTTTTTAGCCCCATTTTGAGGTTTGGAAAGGATTCTGGGTAACAGAACCTGGTCCGAGCCCCGCAAGTCACCCCTCCTTGGATTCCCCTAGGTCTCTAGTTTTCAGAAATGCACAGGTTTGGTAGGTTTCCCTAGGTGCCGGCTGAGCTAGAGGCCAAAATCTACAGGTAGGCACTTCGCAAAAAAAATCTCTGTTTTCTTCCAAAAATGTGGATGTGTCCACGTTGCGCTTTGGGGCGTTTCCTGTCGCGGGCGCTAGGCCTACCCACACAAGTGAGGTATAATTTTTATCGGGAGACTTGGGGGAATGCTGGGTGGAAGGAAATTTGTGGCTCCTCTGAGATTCCAGAACTTTCTGCCACAGAAATGTGAGGAACATGTGTTTTTTTAGCCACAATTTGAGGTTTGCAAAGGATTCTGGGTAACAGAACCTGGTCCGAGCCCCGAAAGTCACCCCTCCTTGGATTCCCCCAGGTCTCTAGTTTTCAGAAATGCACAGGTTTGGTAGGTTTCCCTAGGTGCCGGCTGAGCTAGAGGCCAAAATCTACAGGTAGGCACTTCGCAAAAAACATCTCTGTTGCCTTCTAAAAATTTGGATGTGTCCAGGTTGCACTTTGGGGTGTTTCCTGTCGCGGGCGCTAGGCCTAACCACACAAGTGAGGTATCAATTTTATCTGGAGACTTGGGGGAGCGCTGGGTTGAAGGAAATTTGTGGATCCTCTCAGATTCCAGAACTTTCTGCCACAGAAATGTGAGGAAAATGTGTTTTTTTAGCCAAATTTTGAGGTTTGCAAAGGATTCTGGGTAACAGAACCTGGTCCGAGCCCCGCAAGTCACCCCTCATTGGATTCCCCTAGGTCTCTAGTTTTCAGAAATGCACAGGTTTGGTAGGATTCCCTAGGTGCCGGCTGAGCTAGAGGCCAAAATCTACAGGTAGGCACTTCGCAAAAAACACCTCTGTTTGCTTCCAAAAATTTGGATGTGTCCACGTTGCGCTTTGGGGCGTTTCCTGTCGCGGGCGCTAAGCCTACCCACACAAGTGAGGTATCATTTTTAGCGGGAGACTTGGGGAAATGCTGGGTGGAACGAAATTTGTGGCTCCTCTCAGATTCCAGAACTTTCTGCCACAGAAATGTGAGGAACATGTGTTTTTTTAGCCACATTTTGAGGTTTGCAAAAGATTCTGGGTAACAGAACCTGGTCCGAGCCCCGCAAGTCACCCCTCGTTGGATTCCCCTAGGTCTCTAGTTTTCAGAAATGCACAGGTTTGGTAGGATTCCCTAGGTGCCGGCTGAGCTAGAGGCCAAAATCTACAGGTAGGCACTTCGCAAAAAACACCTCTGTTTTCTTCCAAAAATGTGGATGTGTCCACGTTGCGCTTTGGGGCGTTTCCTGTCGCGGGCGCTAGGCCTACCCACACAAGTGAGGTATCATTTTTATCGGGAGACTTGGGGGAATGCTGGGTGGAAGGAAATTTGTGGCTCCTCTGAGATTCCAGAACTTTCTGCCACAGAAATGTGAGGAACATGTGTTTTTTTAGCCACAATTTGAGGTTTGCAAAGGATTCTGGGTAACAGAACCTGGTCCGAGCCCCGAAAGTCACCCCTCCTTGGATTCCCCTAGGTCTCTAGTTTTCAGAAATGCACAGGTTTGGTAGGTTTCCCTAGGTGCCGGCTGAGCTAGAGGCCAAAATCTACAGGTAGGCACTTCGCAAAAAACACCTCTGTTGCCTTCCAAAAATTTGGATGTGTCCACGTTGCGCTTTGGGGTGTTTCCTGTCGCGGGCGCTAGGCCTACCCACACAAGTGAGGTATAATTTTTATCGGGAGACTTGGGGGAGCGCTGGGTGGAAGGAAATTTGTGGCTCCTCTCAGATTCCAGAACTTTCTGCCACAGAAATGTGAGGAACATGTGTTTTTTTAGCCAAATTTTGAGGTTTGCAAAGGATTCTGGGTAACAGAACCTGGTCCGAGCCCCACAAGTCACCCCTCATTGGATTCCCCTAGGTCTCTAGTTTTCAGAAATGCACAGGTTTAGTAGGTTTCCCTAGGTGCCGGCTGAGCTAGAGGCCAAAATCTACAGGTGGGCACTTCGCAAAAAACACCTCTGTTTTCTTCCAGAAATGTGAATGTGTCCACGTTGGGTTTTGGGGCGTTTCCTGTCGCGGGTGCTAGGCCTACCCACACAAGTGAGGTATCATTTTTATCGGGAGACTTGGGGGAACGCTGGGTGGGAGGAAATTTGTGGCACCTCTCAGATTCCCGAACTTTCTGCCACAGAAATGTGAGGAACATGTGTTTTTTTAGCCAAATATTGAGGTTTGCAAAGGATTCTGGGTAACAGAACCTGGTCCGAGCCCCGCAAGTCACCCCTACTTGGATTCCCCTAGGTCTCAAGTTTTCAGAAATGCACAGGTTTGGTAGGTTTCCCTAGGTGCCGGCTGAGCTAGAGGCCAAAATCTACAGGTAGGCACTTCGCAAAAAACACCTCTGTTTTCTTCCAAAAATTTGGATGTGTCCACGTTGCGCTTTGGGGCGTTTCCTGTCGCGGGCGCTAGGCCTACCCACACAAGTGAGGTATCATTTTTTATCGGGAGACTTGGGGGAACGCTGGGTGGAAGGAAATTTGTGGCTCCTCTCAGATTCCCGAACTTTCTGCCACAGAAATGTGAGGAACATGTGTTTTTTTAGCCAAATTTTGAGGTTTGCAAAGGATTCTGGGTAACAGAACCTGGTCCGAGGCCCGCAAGTCACCCCTCCTTGGATTCCCCTAGGTCTCTAGTTTTCAGAAATGCACAGGTTTAGTAGGTTTCCCTAGGTGCCGGCTGAGCTAGAGGCCAAAATCTAAAGGTAGGCACTTCGCAAAAAACACCTCTGTTTTCTTCCAAAAATTTGGATGTGTCCACGTTGCGCTTTGGTGCGTTTCCTATCGCGGGCGCTAGGCTTACCCACACAAGTGAGGTATCATTTTTATCGGGAGACTTGGGGGAATGCTGGGTGGAAGGAAATTTGTGGCTCCTCTCAGATTCCAGAACTTTCTGCCACAGAAATGTGAGGAACATGTGTTTTTTTAACCACATTTTGAGGTTTGCAAAGGATTCTGGGTAACAGAACCTGGTCCGAGCCCCGCAAGTCACCCCTCCTTGGATTCCCCTAGGTCTCTAGTTTTCAGAAATGCACAGGTTTGGTAGGTTTCCCTAGGTGCCGGCTGAGCTAGAGGCCAAAATCTACAGGTAGGCACTTCGCAAAAAACACCTCTGTTTTCTTCCAAAAATTTGGATGTGTCCACGTTGCGCTTTGGGGCGTTTCCTGTCGCGGGCGCTAGGCCTACCGACACAAGTGAGGTATCATTTTTATCGGGAGACTTGGGGGAACGCTGGGTGGAAGGAAATTTGTGGCTCCTCTCAGATTCCAGAACTTTCTGCCACAGAAATGTGAGGAACATGTGTTTTTTTAGCCACATTTTGAGGCTTGCAAAGGATTCTGGGTAACAGAACCTGGTCCGAGCCCCGCAAGTCACCCCTCCTTGGATTCCCCTAGGTCTCTAGTTTTCAGAAATGCACAGGTTTGGTAGGTTTCCCTAGGTGCCGGCTGAGCTAGAGGCCAAAATCTACAGGTAGGCACTTCGCAAAAAACACCTCTGTTTTCTTCCAAAAATTTGGATGTGTCCACGTTGCGCTTTGGGGTGTTTCCTGTCGCGGGCGCTAGGCCTACCCACACAAGTGAGGTATCATTTTATCGGGAGACTTGGGGGAGCGCTGGGTGGAAGGAAATTTGTGGCTCCTCTCAGATTCCAGAACTTTCTGCCACAGAAATGTGAGGAACATGTGTTTTTTTAGCCAAATTTTGAGGTTTGCAAAGGATTCTGGGTAACAGAACCTGGTCCGAGCCCCGCAAGTCACCCCTCCTTGGATTCCCCTAGGTCTCTAGTTTTCAGAAATGCACAGGTTTGGTAGGTTTCCCTAGGTGCCGGCTGAGCTAGAGGCCAAAATCTACAGGTAGGCACTTCGCAAAAAACACCTCTGTTTTCTTCCAAAAATTTGGATGTGTCCACGTTGCGCTTTGGGGTGTTTCCTGTCGCGGGCGCTAGGCCTACCCACACAAGTGAGGTATCATTTTTATTGGGAGACTTGGGGGAACGCTGGGTGGAAGGAAATTTGTGGCTCCTCTCAGATTCCCGAACTTTCTGCCACAGAAATGTGAGGAACATGTGTTTTTTTAGCCAAATTTTGAGGTTTGCAAAGGATTCTGGGTAACAGAACCTGGTCCGAGGCCCGCAAGTCACCCCTCCTTGGATTCCCCTAGGTCTCTAGTTTTCAGAAATGCACAGGTTTAGTAGGTTTCCCTAGGTGCCGGCTGAGCTAGAGGCCAAAATCTATAGGTAGGCACTTCGCAAAAAACACCTCTGTTTTCTTCCAAAAATTTGGATGTGTCCACGTTGCGCTTTGGGGCGTTTCCTATCGCGGGCGCTAGGCTTACCCACACAAGTGAGGTATCATTTTTATCGGGAGACTTGGGGGAATGCTGGGTGGAAGGAAATTTGTGGCTCCTCTCAGATTCCAGAACTTTCTGCCACAGAAATGTGAGGAACATGTGTTTTTTTAACCACATTTTGAGGTTTGCAAAGGATTCTGGGTAACAGAACCTGGTCCGAGCCCCGCAAGTCACCCCTCCTTGGATTCCCCTAGGTCTCTAGTTTTCAGAAATGCACAGGTTTGGTAGGTTTCCCTAGGTGCCGGCTGAGCTAGAGGCCAAAATCTACAGGTAGGCACTTCGCAAAAAACACCTCTGTTTTCTTCCAAAAATTTGGATGTGTCCACGTTGCGCTTTGGGGCGTTTCCTGTCGCGGGCGCTAGGCCTACCGACACAAGTGAGGTATCATTTTTATCGGGAGACTTGGGGGAACGCTGGGTGGAAGGAAATTTGTGGCTCCTCTCAGATTCCAGAACTTTCTGCCATAGAAATGTGAGGAACATGTGTTTTTTTAGCCACATTTTGAGGCTTGCAAAGGATTCTGGGTAACAGAACCTGGTCCGAGCCCCGCAAGTCACCCCTCCTTGGATTCCCCTAGGTCTCTAGTTTTCAGAAATGCACAGGTTTGGTAGGTTTCCCTAGGTGCCGGCTGAGCTAGAGGCCAAAATCTACAGGTAGGCACTTCGCAAAAAACACCTCTGTTTTCTTCCAAAAATTTGGATGTGTCCACGTTGCGCTTTGGGGTGTTTCCTGTCGCGGGCGCTAGGCCTACCCACACAAGTGAGGTATCATTTTATCGGGAGACTTGGGGGAGCGCTGGGTGGAAGGAAATTTGTGGCTCCTCTCAGATTCCAGAACTTTCTGCCACAGAAATGTGAGGAACATGTGTTTTTTTAGCCAAATTTTGAGGTTTGCAAAGGATTCTGGGTAACAGAACCTGGTCCGAGCCCCGCAAGTCACCCCTCATTGGATTCCCCTAGGTCTCTAGTTTTCAGAAATGCACAGGTTTGGTAGGTTTCCCTAGGTGCCGGCTGAGCTAGAGGCCAAAATCTACAGGTAGGCACTTCCCAAAAAACACCTCTGTTTTCTTCCAAAAATTTGGATGTGTCCACGTTGCGCTTTGGGGCGTTTCCTGTCGCGGGCGCTAGGCCTACCGACACAAGTGAGGTATCATTTTTATCGGGAGACTTGGGGGAACGCTGGGTGGAAGGAAATTTGTGGCTCCTCTCAGATTCCCAAACTTTCTGCCACAGAAATGTGAGGAACATGTGTTTTTTTAGCCACATTTTGAGGCTTGCAAAGGATTCTGGGTAACAGAACCTGGTCCGAGCCCCGCAAGTCACCCCTCATTGGATTCCCCTAGGTCTCTAGTTTTCAGAAATGCACAGGTTTGGTAGGTTTCCCTAGGTGCCGGCTGAGCTAGAGGCCAAAATCTACAGGTAGGCACTTCGCAAAAAACAGCTCTGTTTTCTTCCAAAAATTTGGATGTGTCCACGTTGCGCTTTGGGGCGTTTCCTGTCGCGGGCGCTAGGCCTACCCACACAAGTGAGGTATCATTTTTATCGGGAGACTTGGGGGAATGCTGGGTGGAAGGAAATTTGTGGCTCCTCTCAGATTCCAGAACTTTCTGCCACAGAAATGTGAGGAACATGTGTTTTTTTAGCCACAATTTGAGGTTTGCAAAGGATTCTGGGTAACAGAACCTGGTCCGAGCCCCGCAAGTCACCCCTCCTTGGATTCCCCTAGGTCTCTAGTTTTCAGAAATGCACAGGTTTGGTAGGTTTCCCTAGGTGCCGGCTGAGCTAGAGACCAAAATCTGCAGGTAGGCACTTCGCAAAAAACACCTCTGTTGTCTTCCAAAAATTTGGATGTGTCCACGTTGCGCTTTGGAGCGTTTCCTGTCGCGGGCGCTAGGCCTACCCACACAAGTGAGGTATCATTTTTATCGGGAGACTTGGGGGAACGTTGGGTGGAAGGAAATTTGTGGCTCCTCTCAGATTCCCGAACTTTCTGCCACAGAAATGTGAGGAACATGTGTTTTTTTAGCCAAATTTTGAGGTTTGCAAAGGATTCTGGGTAACAGAACCTGGTCCGAGCCCCGCAAGTCACCCCTCCTTGGATTCCCCTAGGTCTCTAGTTTTCAGAAATGCACAGGTTTGGTAGGTCTCCCTAGGTGCCGGCTGAGCTAGATGCCAAAATCTACAGGTAGGCACTTCGCAAAAAACACCTCTGTTTTCTTCCAAAAATTTGAATGTGTCCACGTTGCGCTTTGGGGCGTTTCCTGTCGCGGGCGCTAGGCCTACACACACAAGTAAGGTATCATTTTTATCGGGAGACTTGGGGGAACGCTGGGTGGGAGGAAATTTGTGGCTCCTCTCAGATTCCCGAACTTTCTGCCACAGAAATGTGAGGAACATGTGTTTTTTTAGCCAAATTTTGAGGTTTGCAAAGGATTCTGGGTAACAGAACCTGGTCCGAGCCCCGCAAGTCACCCCTCCTTGGATTCCCCTAGGTCTCTAGTTTTCAGAAATGCACAGGTTTGGTAGGTTTCCCTAGGTGCCGGCTGAGCTAGAGGCCAAAATCTACAGGTAGGCACTTCGCAAAAAACACCTCTGTTTTCTTCCAAAAATGTGGATGTGTCCACGTTGCGCTTTGGGGTGTTTCCTGTCGCGGGCGCTAGGCCTACCCACACAAGTGAGGTGTCATTTTTATCGGGAGACTTGGGGGAGCGCTGGGTGGAAGGAAATTTGTGGCTCCTCTCAGATTCCAGAACTTTCTGCCACAGAAATGTGAGGAACATGTGTTTTTTTAGCCAAATTTTGAGGTTTGCAAAGGATTCTGGGTAACAGAACCTGGTCCGAGGCCCGCAAGTCACCCCTCCTTGGATTCCCCTAGGTCTCTAGTTTTCAGAAATGCACAGGTTTAGTAGGTTTCCCTAGGTGCCGGCTGAGCTAGAGGCCAAAATCTATAGGTAGGCACTTCGCAAAAAACACCTCTGTTTTCTTCCAAAAATTTTGATGTGTCCACGTTGCGCTTTGGGGCGTTTCCTGTCGCGGGCGCTAGGCTTACCCACACAAGTGAGGTATCATTTTTATCGGGAGACTTGGGGGAATGCTGGGTGGAAGGAAATTTGTGGCTCCTCTCAGATTCCAGAACTTTCTGCCACAGAAATGTGAGGAACATGTGTTTTTTTAGCCAAATTTTGAGGTTTGCAAAGGATTCTGGGTAACAGAACCTGGTCCGAGCCCCGCAAGTCACCCCTCCTTGGATTCCCCTAGGTCTCTAGTTTTCAGAAATGCACAGGTTTGGTAGGTTTCCCTAGGTGCCGGCTGAGCTAGAGGCCAAAATCTACAGGTAGGCACTTCGCAAAAAACACCTCTGTTTTCTTCCAAAAATTTGGATGTGTCCACGTTGCGCTTTGGGGTGTTTCCTGTCGCGGGCGCTAGGCCTACCCACACAAGTGAGGTATCATTTTTATTGGGAGACTTGGGGGAACGCTGGGTGGAAGGAAATTTGTGGCTCCTCTCAGATTCCTGAACTTTCTGCCACAGAAATGTGAGGAACATGTGTTTTTTTAGCCAAATTTTGAGGTTTGCAAAGGATTCTGGGTAACAGAACCTGGTCCGAGCCCCGCAAGTCACCCCTCCATGTATTCCCCTAGGTCTCTAGTTTTCAGAAATGGACAGGTTTAGTAGGTTTCCCTAGGTGCCGGCTGAGCTAGAGGCCAAAATCTATAGGTAGGCACTTCGCAAAAAACACCTCTGTTTTCTTCCAAAAATTTGGATGTGTCCACGTTGCGCTTTGGGGCGTTTCCTGTCGCGGGCGCTAGGCCTACCCACACAAGTGAGGTATAATTTTTATCGGGAGACTTGGGGGAATGCTGGGTGGAAGGAAATTTGTGGCTCCTCTCAGATTCCAGAACTTTCTGCCACAGAAATGTGAGGAACATGTGTTTTTGTAGCCAAATTTTGAGGTTTGCAAAGGATTCTGGGTAACAGAACATGGTCCGAGCCCCGCAAGTCACCCCTCATTGAATTCCCCTAGGTCTCTAGTTTTCAGAAATGCACAGGTTTGGTAGGTTTACCTAGGTGTCGGCTGAGCTAGAGGCCAAAATCTACAGGTAGGCACTTCGCAAAAAACACCTCTGTTTTCATCCAAAAATTTGGATGTGTCCACGTTGCGCTTTGGGGCGTTTCCTGTCGCGGGCGCTAGGCCTACCCACACAAGTGAGGTATCATTTTTATTGGGAGACTTGGGGGAACGCTGGGTGGAAGGAAATTTGTGGCTCCTCTCAGATTCCTGAACTTTCTGCCACAGAAATGTGAGGAACATGTGTTTTTTTAGCCAAATTTTGAGGTTTGCAAAGGATTCTGGGTAACAGAACCTGGTCCGAGCCCCGCAAGTCACCCCTCCATGGATTCCCCTAGGTCTCTAGTTTTCAGAAATGCACAGGTTTAGTAGGTTTCCCTAGGTGCCGGCTGAGCTAGAGGCCAAAATCTATAGGTAGGCACTTCGCAAAAAACACCTCTGTTTTCTTCCAAAAATTGGGATGTGTCCACGTTGCGCTTTGGGGCGTTTCCTGTCGCGGGCGCTAGGCCTACCCACACAAGTGAGGTATAATTTTTATCGGGAGACTTGGGGGAATGCTGGGTGGAAGGAAATTTGTGGCTCCTCTCAGATTCCAGAACTTTCTGCCACAGAAATGTGAGGAACATGTGTTTTTTTAGCCAAATTTTGAGGTTTGCAAAGGATTCTGGGTAACAGAACATGGTCCGAGCCCCGCAAGTCACCCCTCATTGAATTCCCCTAGGTCTCTAGTTTTCAGAAATGCACAGGTTTGGTAGGTTTACCTAGGTGCCGGCTGAGCTAGAGGCCAAAATCTACAGGTAGGCACTTCGCAAAAAACACCTCTGTTTGCTTCCAAAAATTTGGATGTGTCCACGTTGCGCTTTGGGGCGTTTCCTGTCGCGGGCGCTAGGCCTACCCACACAAGTGAGGTATCATTTTTATCGGGAGACTTGGGGAAATGCTGGGTGGAAGGAAATTTGTGGCTCCTCTCAGATTCCAGAACTTTCTGCCACAGAAATGTGAGGAACATGTGTTTTTTTAGCCACATTTTGAGGTTTGGAAAGGATTCTGGGTAACAGAACCTGGTCCGAGCCCCGCAAGTCACCCCTCCTTGGATTCCCCTAGGTCTCTAGTTTTCAGAAATGCACAGGTTTGGTAGGTTTCCCTAGGTGCCCGCTGAGCTAGAGGCCAAAATCTACAGGTAGGCACTTCGCAAAAAAAAACTCTGTTTTCTTCCAAAAATGTGGATGTGTCCACGTTGCGCTTTGGGGCATTTCCTGTCGCGGGCGCTAGGCCTACCCACACAAGTGAGGTATCATTTTTATCGGGAGACTTGGGGGAATGCTGGGTGGAAGGAAATTTGTGGCTCCTCTGAGATTCCAGAACTTTCTGCCACAGAAATGTGAGGAACATGTGTTTTTTTAGCCACAATTTGAGGTTTGCAAAGGATTCTGGGTAACAGAACCTGGTCCGAGCCCCGAAAGTCACCCCTCCTTGGATTCCCCTAGGTCTCTAGTTTTCAGAAATGCACAGGTTTGGTAGGTTTCCCTAGGTGCCGGCTGAGCTAGAGGCCAAAATCTACAGGTAGGCACTTCGCAAAAAACACCTCTGTTGCCTTCTAAAAATTTGGATGTGTCCAGGTTGCGCTTTGGGGTGTTTCCTGTCGCGGGCGCTAGGCCTAACCACATAAGTGAGGTATCAATTTTATCTGGAGACTTGGGGGAGCGCTGGGTTGAAGGAAATTTGTGGCTCCTCTCAGATTCCAGAACTTTCTGCCACAGAAATGTGTGGAAAATGTGTTTTTTTAGCCAAATTTTGAGGTTTGCAAAGGATTCTGGGTAACAGAACCTGGTCCGAGCCCTGCAAGTCACCCCTCATTGGATTCCCCTAGGTCTCTAGTTTTCAGAAATGCACAGGTTTGGTAGGATTCCCTAGGTGCCGGCTGAGCTAGAGGCCAAAATCTACAGGTAGGCACTTCGCAAAAAACACCTCTGTTTGCTTCCAAAAATTTGGATGTGTCCACGTTGCGCTTTGGGGCGTTTCCTGTCGCGGGCGCTAAGCCTACCCACACAAGTGAGGTATCATTTTTATCGGGAGACTTGGGGAAATGCTGGGTGGAACGAAATTTGTGGCTCCTCTCAGATTCCAGAACTTTCTGCCACAGAAATGTGAGGAACATGTGTTTTTTTAGCCACATTTTGAGGTTTGCAAAGGATTCTGGGTAACAGAACCTGGTCCGAGCCCCGCAAGTCACCCCTCCTTGGATTCCCCTAGGTCTCTAGTTTTCAGAAATGCACAGGTTTGGTAGGATTCCCTAGGTGCCGGCTGAGCTAGAGGCCAAAATCTACAGGTAGGCACTTCGCAAAAAACACCTCTGTTTTCTTCCAAAAATGTGGATGTGTCCACGTTGCGCTTTGGGGCGTTTCCTGTCGCGGGCGCTAGGCCTACCCACACAAGTGAGGTATCATTTTTATCGGGAGACTTGGGGGAATGCTGGGTGGAAGGAAATTTGTGGCTCCTCTGAGATTCCAGAACTTTCTGCCACAGAAATGTGAGGAACATGTGTTTTTTTAGCCACAATTTGAGGTTTGCAAAGGATTCTGGGTAACAGAACCTGGTCCGAGCCCCGAAAGTCACCCCTCCTTGGATTCCCCTAGGTCTCTAGTTTTCAGAAATGCACAGGTTTGGTAGGTTTCCCTAGGTGCCGGCTGAGCTAGAGGCCAAAATCTACAGGTAGGCACTTCGCAAAAAACACCTCTGTTGCCTTCCAAAAATTTGGATGTGTCCACGTTGCGCTTTGGGGTGTTTCCTGTCGCGGGCGCTAGGCCTACCCACACAAGTGAGGTATAATTTTTATCGGGAGACTTGGGGGAGCGCTGGGTGGAAGGAAATTTGTGGCTCCTCTCAGATTCCAGAACTTTCTGCCACAGAAATGTGAGGAACATGTGTTTTTTTAGCCAAATTTTGAGGTTTGCAAAGGATTCTGGGTAACAGAACCTGGTCCGAGCCCCGCAAGTCACCCCTCATTGGATTCCCCTAGGTCTCTAGTTTTCAGAAATGCACAGGTTTGGTAGGTTTCCCTAGGTGCCGGCTGAGCTAGAGGCCAAAATCTACAGGTGGGCACTTCGCAAAAAACACCTCTGTTTTCTTCCAGAAATGTGAATGTGTCCACGTTGGGTTTTGGGGCGTTTCCTGTCGCGGGTGCTAGGCCTACCCACACAAGTGAGGTATCATTTTTATCGGGAGACTTGGGGGAACGCTGGGTGGGAGGAAATTTGTGGCACCTCTCAGATTCCCGAACTTTCTGCCACAGAAATGTGAGGAACATGTGTTTTTTAAGCCAAATATTGAGGTTTGCAAAGGATTCTGGGTAACAGAACCTGGTCCGAGCCCCGCAAGTCACCCCTACTTGGATTCCCCTAGGTCTCAAGTTTTCAGAAATGCACAGGTTTGGTAGGTTTCCCTAGGTGCCGGCTGAGCTAGAGGCCAAAATCTACAGGTAGGCACTTCGCAAAAAACACCTCTGTTTTCTTCCAAAAATTTGGATGTGTCCACGTTGCGCTTTGGGGCGTTTCCTGTCGCGGGCGCTAGGCCTACCCACACAAGTGAGGTATCATTTTTATCGGGAGACTTGGGGGAACGCTGGGTGGAAGGAAATTTGTGGCTCCTCTCAGATTCCAGAACTTTCTGCCACAGAAATGTGAGGAACATGTGTTTTTTTAGCCAAATTTTGAGGTTTGCAAAGGATTCTGGGTAACAGAACCTGGTCCGAGCCCCGCAAGTCACCCCTCCTTGGATTCCCCTAGGTCTCTAGTTTTCAGAAATGCACAGGTTTGGTAGGTTTCCCTAGGTGCCGGCTGAGCTAGAGGCCAAAATCTACAGGTAGGCACTTCGCAAAAAACACCTCTGTTTTCTTCCAAAAATTTGGATGTGTCCACGTTGCGCTTTGGGGTGTTTCCTGTCGCGGGCGCTAGGCCTACCCACACAAGTGAGGTATCATTTTTATTGGGAGACTTGGGGGAACGCTGGGTGGAAGGAAATTTGTGGCTCCTCTCAGATTCCCGAACTTTCTGCCACAGAAATGTGAGGAACATGTGTTTTTTTAGCCAAATTTTGAGGTTTGCAAAGGATTCTGGGTAACAGAACCTGGTCCGAGGCCCGCAAGTCACCCCTCCTTGGATTCCCCTAGGTCTCTAGTTTTCAGAAATGCACAGGTTTAGTAGGTTTCCCTAGGTGCCGGCTGAGCTAGAGGCCAAAATCTATAGGTAGGCACTTCGCAAAAAACACCTCTGTTTTCTTCCAAAAATTTGGATGTGTCCACGTTGCGCTTTGGGGCGTTTCCTATCGCGGGCGCTAGGCTTACCCACACAAGTGAGGTATCATTTTTATCGGGAGACTTGGGGGAATGCTGGGTGGAAGGAAATTTGTGGCTCCTCTCAGATTCCAGAACTTTCTGCCACAGAAATGTGAGGAACATGTGTTTTTTTAACCACATTTTGAGGTTTGCAAAGGATTCTGGGTAACAGAACCTGGTCCGAGCCCCGCAAGTCACCCCTCCTTGGATTCCCCTAGGTCTCTAGTTTTCAGAAATGCACAGGTTTGGTAGGTTTCCCTAGGTGCCGGCTGAGCTAGAGGCCAAAATCTACAGGTAGGCACTTCGCAAAAAACACCTCTGTTTTCTTCCAAAAATTTGGATGTGTCCACGTTGCGCTTTGGGGCGTTTCCTGTCGCGGGCGCTAGGCCTACCGACACAAGTGAGGTATCATTTTTATCGGGAGACTTGGGGGAACGCTGGGTGGAAGGAAATTTGTGACTCCTCTCAGATTCCAGAACTTTCTGCCACAGAAATGTGAGGAACATGTGTTTTTTTAGCCACATTTTGAGGCTTGCAAAGGATTCTGGGTAACAGAACCTGGTCCGAGCCCCGCAAGTCACCCCTCCTTGGATTCCCCTAGGTCTCTAGTTTTCAGAAATGCACAGGTTTGGTAGGTTTCCCTAGGTGCCGGCTGAGCTAGAGGCCAAAATCTACAGGTAGGCACTTCGCAAAAAACACCTCTGTTTTCTTCCAAAAATTTGGATGTGTCCACGTTGCGCTTTGGGGTGTTTCCTGTCGCGGGCGCTAGGCCTACCCACACAAGTGAGGTATCATTTTTATCGGGAGACTTGGGGGAACGTTGGGTGGAAGGAAATTTGTGGCTCCTCTCAGATTCCCGAACTTTCTGCCACAGAAATGTGAGGAACATGTGTTTTTTTAGCCACATTTTGAGGCTTGCAAAGGATTCTGGGTAACAGAACCTGGTCCGAGCCCCGCAAGTCACCCCTCCTTGGATTCCCCTAGGTCTCTAGTTTTCAGAAATGCACAGGTTTGGTAGGTTTCCCTATGTGCCGGCTGAGCTAGAGGCCAAAATCTACAGGTAGGCACTTCGCAAAAAACACCTCTGTTTTCTTCCAAAAATTTGGATGTGTCCACGTTGCGCTTTGGGGTGTTTCCTGTCGTGGGCGCTAGGCCTACCCACACAAGTGAGGTATCATTTTTATCGGGAGACTTGGGGGAGCGCTGGGTGGAAGGAAATTTGTGGCTCCTCTCAGATTCCAGAACTTTCTGCCACAGGAATGTGAGGAACATGTGTTTTTTTAGCCAAATTTTGAGGTTTGCAAAGGATTCTGGGTAACAGAACCTGGTCCGAGCCCCGCAAGTCACCCCTCATTGGATTCCCCTAGGTCTCTAGTTTTCAGAAATGCACAGGATTGGTAGGTTTCCCTAGGTGCCGGCTGAGCTAGAGGCCAAAATCTACAGGTAGGCACTTCGCAAAAAACACCTCTGTTTTCTTCCAAAAATTTGGATGTGTCCACGTTGCGCTTTGGGGCGTTTCCTGTCGCGGGCGCTAGGCCTACCGACACAAGTGAGGTATCATTTTTATCGGGAGACTTGGGGGAACGCTGGGTGGAAGGAAATTTGTGGCTCCTCTCAGATTCCCAAACTTTCTGCCACAGAAATGTGAGGAACATGTGTTTTTTTAGCCAAATTTTGTGGTTTGCAAAGGATTCTGGGTAACAGAACCTGGTCCGAGCCCCGCAAGTCACCCCTCCTTGGATTCCCCTAGGTCTCTAGTTTTCAGAAATGCACAGGTTTGGTAGGTTTCCCTAGGTGCCGGCTGAGCTAGAGGCCAAAATCTACAGGTAGGCACTTCGCAAAAAACACCTCTGTTTTCTTCCAAAAATGTGGATGTGTCCACGTTGCGCTTTGGGGTGTTTCCTGTCGCGGGCGCTAGGCCTACCCACACAAGTGAGGTATCATTTTTATCGGGAGACTTGGGGGAGCGCTGGGTGGAAGGAAATTTGTGGCTCCTCTCAGATTCCAGAACTTTCTGCCACAGAAATGTGAGGAACATGTGTTTTTTTAGCCAAATTTTGAGGTTTGCAAAGGATTCTGGGTAACAGAACCTGGTCCGAGCCCCGCAAGTCACCCCTCATTGGATTCCCCTCGGTCTCTAGTTTTCAGAAATGCACAGGTTTGGTAGGTTTCCCTAGGTGCCGGCTGAGCTAGAGGCCAAAATCTACAGGTAGGCACTTCGCAAAAAACACCTCTGTTTTCTTCCAAAAATTTGGATGTGTCGACGTTGCGCTTTGGGGCGTTTCCTGTCGCGGGCGCTAGGCCTACCCACACAAGTGAGGTATCATTTTTATCGGGAGACTTGGGGGAATGCTGGGTGGAAGGAAATTTGTGGCTCCTCTGAGATTCCAGAACTTTCTGCCACAGAAATGTGAGGAACATGTGTTTTTTTAGCCACAATTTGAGGTTTGCAAAGGATTCTGGGTAACAGAACCTGGTCCGAGCCCCGCAAGTCACCCCTCCTTGGATTCCCCTAGGTCTCTAGTTTTCAGAAATGCACAGGTTTGGTAGGTTTCCCTAGGTGCCGGCTGAGCTAGAGACCAAAATCTACAGGTAGGCACGTCGCAAAAAACACCTCTGTTGTCTTCCAAAAATTTGGATGTGTCCACGTTGGCTTTGGGGCGTTTCCTGTCGTGGGCGCTAGGCCTACCCACACAAGTGAGGTATCATTTTTATCGGGAGACTTGGGGGAACGTTGGGTGGAAGGAAATTTGTGGCTCCTCTCAGATTCCCGAACTTTCTGCCACAGAAATGTGAGGAACATGTGTTTTTTTAGCCAAATTTTGAGGTTTGCAAAGGATTCTGGGTAACAGAACCTGGTCCGAGCCCCGAAAGTCACCCCTCCTTGGATTCCCCTAGGTCTCTAGTTTTCAGAAATGCACAGGTTTGGTAGGTTTCCCTAGGTGCCGGCTGAGCTAGAGGCCAAAATCTTCCCGTTAGGCACTTCGCAAAAAACACCTCTGTTTTCTTCCAAAAATTTGAATGTGTCCACGTTGCGCTTTGGGGCGTTTCCTGTCGCGGGCGCTAGGCCTACCCACACAAGTGAGGTATCATTTTTATCGGGAGACTTGGGGGAACGCTGGGTGGAAGGAAATTTGTGGCTCCTCTCAGATTCCTGAACTTTCTGCCACAGAAATGTGAGGAACATGTGTTTTTTTAGCCAAATTTTGAGGTTTGCAAAGGATTCTGGGTAACAGAACCTGGTCCGATCCCCGCAAGTCACCCCTCCTTGGATTCCCCTAGGTCTCTAGTTTTCAGAAATGCACAGGTTTGGTAGGTTTCACTAGGTGCCGGCTGAGCTAGAGGCCAAAATCTACAGGTAGGCACTTCGCAAAAAACACCTCTGTTTTCTTCCAAAAATTTGGATGTGTCCACGTTGCGCTTTGGGGCGTTTCCTGTCGCGGGCGCTAGGCCTACCCACACAAGTGAGGTATCATTTTTATCGGGAGACGTGGGGGAATGCTGGGTGGAAGGAAATTTGTGGCTCCTCTCAGATTCCAGAACTTTCTGCCACAGAAATGTGAGGAACATGTGTTTTTTTAGCCACATTTTGAGGTTTGCAAAGGATTCTGGGTAACAGAACCTGGTCCGAGCCCCACAAGTCACCCCTCATTGGATTCCCCTCGGTCTCTAGTTTTCAGAAATGCACAGGTTTGGTAGGTTTCCCTAGGTGCCGGCTGAGCTAGAGGCCAAAATCTACAGGTAGGCACTTCGCAAAAAACACCTCTGTTTTCTTCCAAAAATTTGGATGTGTCGACGTTGCGCTTTGGGGCGTTTCCTGTCGCGGGCGCTAGGCCTACCCACACAAGTGAGGTATCATTTTTATCGGGAGACTTGGGGGAATGCTGGGTGGAAGGAAATTTGTGGCTCCTCTGAGATTCCAGAACTTTCTGCCACAGAAATGTGAGGAACATGTGTTTTTTTAGCCACAATTTGAGGTTTGCAAAGGATTCTGGGTAACAGAACCTGGTCCGAGCCCCGCAAGTCACCCCTCCTTGGATTCCCCTAGGTCTCTAGTTTTCAGAAATGCACAGGTTTGGTAGGTTTCCCTAGGTGCCGGCTGAGCTAGAGACCAAAATCTACAGGTAGGCACGTCGCAAAAAACACCTCTGTTGTCTTCCAAAAATTTGGATGTGTCCACGTTGGCTTTGGGGCGTTTCCTGTCGTGGGCGCTAGGCCTACCCACACAAGTGAGGTATCATTTTTATCGGGAGACGTGGGGGAACGTTGGGTGGAAGGAAATTTGTGGCTCCTCTCAGATTCCCGAACTTTCTGCCACAGAAATGTGAGGAACATGTGTTTTTTTAGCCAAATTTTGAGGTTTGCAAAGGATTCTGGGTAACAGAACCTGGTCCGAGCCCCGAAAGTCACCCCTCCTTGGATTCCCCTAGGTCTCTAGTTTTCAGAAATGCACAGGTTTGGTAGGTTTCCCTAGGTGCCGGCTGAGCTAGAGGCCAAAATCTTCCCGTTAGGCACTTCGCAAAAAACACCTCTGTTTTCTTCCAAAAATTTGAATGTGTCCACGTTGCGCTTTGGGGCGTTTCCTGTCGCGGGCGCTAGGCCTACCCACACAAGTGAGGTATCATTTTTATCGGGAGACTTGGGGGAACGCTGGGTGGAAGGAAATTTGTGGCTCCTCTCAGATTCCTGAACTTTCTGCCACAGAAATGTGAGGAACATGTGTTTTTTTAGCCAAATTTTGAGGTTTGCAAAGGATTCTGGGTAACAGAACCTGGTCCGATCCCCGCAAGTCACCCCTCCTTGGATTCCCCTAGGTCTCTAGTTTTCAGAAATGCACAGGTTTGGTAGGTTTCACTAGGTGCCGGCTGAGCTAGAGGCCAAAATCTACAGGTAGGCACTTCGCAAAAAACACCTCTGTTTTCTTCCAAAAATTTGGATGTGTCCACGTTGCGCTTTGGGGCGTTTCCTGTCGCGGGCGCTAGGCCTACCCACACAAGTGAGGTATCATTTTTATCGGGAGACGTGGGGGAATGCTGGGTGGAAGGAAATTTGTGGCTCCTCTCAGATTCCAGAACTTTCTGCCACAGAAATGTGAGGAACATGTGTTTTTTTAGCCACATTTTGAGGTTTGCAAAGGATTCTGGGTAACAGAACCTGGTCCGAGCCCCACAAGTCACCCCTCCTTGGATTCCCCTAGGTCTCTAGTTTTCAGAAATGCACAGGTTTGGTAGGTTTCCCTAGGTGCCGGCTGAGCTAGAGGGCAAAATCTACAGGTAGGCACTTCGCTAAAAACACCTCTGTTTTCTTCCAAAAATTTGGATGTGTCCACGTTGCGCTTTGGGGCGTTTCCTGTCGCGGGCGCTAGGCCTACCCACACAAGTGAGGTATCATTTTTATCGGGAGACTTGGGGGAATGCTGGGTGGAAGGAAATTTGTGGCTCCTCTCAGATTCCAGAACTTTCTGCCACAAAAATGTGAGGAACATGTGTTTTTTTAGCCACATTTTGAGGTTTGCAAAGGATTCTGGGTAACAGAACCTGGTCCGAGCCCTGCAAGTCACCCCTCCTTGGATTCCCCTAGGTCTCTAGTTTTCAGAAATGCACAGGTTTGGTAGGTTTCCCTAGGTGCCGGCTGAGCTAGAGGCCAAAATCTACAGGTAGGCACTTCGCAAAAAACACCTCTGTTTTCTTCCAAAAATTTGGATGTGTCCACGTTGCGCTTTGGGGCGTTTCCTGTCGCGGGCGCTAGGCCTACCCACACAAGTGAGGTATCATTTTTATCGGGAGACTTGGGGGAATGCTGGGTGGAAGGAAATTTGTGGCTCCTCTGAGATTCCAGAACTTTCTGCCACAGAAATGTGAGGAACATGTGTTTTTTTAGCCACAATTTGAGGTTTGCAAAGGATTCTGGGTAACAGAACCTGGTCCGAGCCCCGAAAGTCACCCCTCCTTGGATTCCCCTAGGTCTCTAGTTTTCAGAAATGCACAGGTTTGGTAGGTTTCCCTAGGTGCCGGCTGAGCTAGAGGCCAAAATCTACAGGTAGGCACTTCGCAAAAAACACCTCTGTTTTCTTCCAAAAATTTGGATGTGTCCACGTTGCGCTTTGGGGCGTTTCCTGTCGCGGGCGCTAGGCCTACCGACACAAGTGAGGTATCATTTTTATCGGGAGACTTGGGGGAACGCTGGGTGGAAGGAAATTTGTGGCTCCTCTCAGATTCCAGAACTTTCTGCCACAGAAATTTGAGGAACATGTGTTTTTTTAGCCACATTTTGAGGCTTGCAAAGGATTCTGGGTAACAGAACCTGGTCTGAGCCCCGCAAGTCACCCCTCCTTGGATTCCCCTAGGTCTCTAGTTTTCAGAAATGCACAGGTTTGGTAGGTTTCCCTAGGTGCCGGCTGAGCTAGAGGCCAAAATCTACAGGTAGGCACTTAGCCAAAAACACCTCTGTTTTCTTCCAAAAATTTGGATGTGTCCACGTTGCGCTTTGGGGCGTTTCCTGTCGCGGGCGCTAGGCCTACCCACACAAGTGAGGTATCATTTTTATCGGGAGACGTGGGGGAATGCTGGGTGGAAGGAAATTTGTGGCTCCTCTCAGATTCCAGAACTTTCTGCCACAGGAATGTGAGGAACATGTGTTTTTTTAGCCAAATTTTGAGGTTTGCAAAGGATTCTGGGTAACAGAACCTGGTCCGAGCCCCGCAAGTCACCCCTCATTGGATTCCCCTAGGTCTCTAGTTTTCAGAAATGCACAGGTTTGGTAGGTTTCCCTAGGTGCCGGCTGAGCTAGAGGCCAAAATCTACAGGTAGGCACTTCGCAAAAAACACCTCTGTTTTCTTCCAAAAATTTGGATGTGTCCACGTTGTGCTTTGGGGCGTTTCCTGTCGCGGGCGCTAGGCCTACCCACACAAGTGAGGTATCATTTTTATCGGGAGACTTGGGGGAATGCTGGGTGGAAGGAAATTTGTGGCTCCTCTCAGATTCCAGAACTTTCTGCCACAAAAATGTGAGGAACATGTGTTTTTTTAGCCACATTTTGAGGTTTGCAAAGGATTCTGGGTAACAGAACCTGGTCCGAGCCCTGCAAGTCACCCCTCCTTGGATTCCCCTAGGTCTCTAGTTTTCAGAAATGCACAGGTTTGGTAGGTTTCCCTAGGTGCCGGCTGAGCTAGAGGCCAAAATCTACAGGTAGGCACTTCGCAAAAAACACCTCTGTTTTCTTCCAAAAATTTGGATGTGTCCACGTTGCGCTTTGGGGCGTTTCCTGTCGCGGGCGCTAGGCCTACCCACACAAGTGAGGTATCATTTTTATCGGGAGACTTGGGGGAATGCTGGGTGGAAGGAAATTTGTGGCTCCTCTGAGATTCCAGAACTTTCTGCCACAGAAATGTGAGGAACATGTGTTTTTTTAGCCACAATTTGAGGTTTGCAAAGGATTCTGGGTAACAGAACCTGGTCCGAGCCCCGAAAGTCACCCCTCCTTGGATTCCCCTAGGTCTCTAGTTTTCAGAAATGCACAGGTTTGGTAGGTTTCCCTAGGTGCCGGCTGAGCTAGAGACCAAAATCTACAGGTAGGCACTTCGCAAAAAACACCTCTGTTGTCTTCCAAAAATTTGGATGTGTCCACGTTGGCTTTGGGGCGTTTCCTGTCGCGGGCGCTAGGCCTACCCACACAAGTGAGGTATCATTTTTATCGGGAGACTTGGGGGAACGTTGGGTGGAAGGAAATTTGTGGCTCCTCTCAGATTCCCGAACTTTCTGCCACAGAAATGTGAGGAACATGTGTTTTTTTAGCCAAATTTTGAGGTTTGCAAAGGATTCTGGGTAACAGAACCTGGTCCGAGCCCCGAAAGTCACCCCTCCTTGGATTCCCCTAGGTCTCTAGTTTTCAGAAATGCACATGTTTGGTAGGCTTCCCTAGGTGCCGGCTGAGCTAGAGGCCAAAATCTTCCCGTTAGGCACTTCGCAAAAAACACCTCTGTTTTCTTCCAAAAATTTGAATGTGTCCACGTTGCGCTTTGGGGCGTTTCCTGTCGCGGGCGCTAGGCCTACCCACACAAGTGAGGTATCATTTTTATCGGGAGACTTGGGGGAACGCTGGGTGGAAGGAAATTTGTGGCTCCTCTCAGATTCCTGAACTTTCTGCCACAGAAATGTGAGGAACATGTGGTTTTTTAGCCAAATTTTGAGGTTTGCAAAGGATTCTGGGTAACAGAACCTGGTCCGATCCCCGCAAGTCACCCCTCCTTGGATTCCCCTAGGTCTCTAGTTTTCAGAAATGCACAGGTTTGGTAGGTTTCACTAGGTGCCGGCTGAGCTAGAGGCCAAAATCTACAGGTAGGCACTTCGCAAAAAACACCTCTGTTTTCTTCCAAAAATTTGGATGTGTCCACGTTGCGCTTTGGGGCGTTTCCTGTCGCGGGCGCTAGGCCTACCCACACAAGTGAGGTATCATTTTTATCGGGAGACGTGGGGGAATGCTGGATGGAAGGAAATTTGTGGCTCCTCTCAGATTCCAGAACTTTCTGCCACAGAAATGTGAGGAACATGTGTTTTTTTAGCCACATTTTGAGGTTTGCAAAGGATTCTGGGTAACAGAACCTGGTCCGAGCCCCGCAAGTCACCCCTCCTTGGATTCCCCTAGGTCTCTAGTTTTCAGAAATGCACAGGTTTGGTAGGTTTCCCTAGGTGCCGGCTGAGCTAGAGGCCAAAATCTACAGGTAGGCACTTCGCAAAAAACACCTCTGTTTTCTTCCAAAAATTTGGATGTGTCCACGTTGCGCTTTGGGGCGTTTCCTGTCGCGGGCGCTAGGCCTACCGACACAAGTGAGGTATCATTTTTATCGGGAGACTTGGGGGAACGCTGGGTGGAAGGAAATTTGTGGCTCCTCTCAGATTCCAGAACTTTCTGCCACAGAAATGTGAGGAACATGTGTTTTTTTAGCCACATTTTGAGGCTTGCAAAGGATTCTGGGTAACAGAACCTGGTCCGAGCCCCGCAAGTCACCCCTCCTTGGATTCCCCTAGGTCTCTAGTTTTCAGAAATGCACAGGTTTGGTAGGTTTCCCTAGGTGCCGGCTGAGCTAGAGACCAAAATCTACAGGTAGGCACTTCGCAAAAAACACCTCTGTTGTCTTCCAAAAATTTGGATGTGTCCACGTTGGCTTTGGGGCGTTTCCTGTCGCGGGCGCTAGGCCTACCCACACAAGTGAGGTATCATTTTTATCGGGAGACTTGGGGGAACGTTGGGTGGAAGGAAATTTGTGGCTCCTCTCAGATTCCCGAACTTTCTGCCACAGAAATGTGAGGAACATGTGTTTTTTTAGCCAAATTTTGAGGTTTGCAAAGGATTCTGGGTAACAGAACCTGGTCCGAGCCCCGAAAGTCACCCCTCCTTGGATTCCCCTAGGTCTCTAGTTTTCAGAAATGCACATGTTTGGTAGGCTTCCCTAGGTGCCGGCTGAGCTAGAGGCCAAAATCTTCCCGTTAGGCACTTCGCAAAAAACACCTCTGTTTTCTTCCAAAAATTTGAATGTGTCCACGTTGCGCTTTGGGGCGTTTCCTGTCGCGGGCGCTAGGCCTACCCACACAAGTGAGGTATCATTTTTATCGGGAGACTTGGGGGAACGCTGGGTGGAAGGAAATTTGTGGCTCCTCTCAGATTCCTGAACTTTCTGCCACAGAAATGTGAGGAACATGTGGTTTTTTAGCCAAATTTTGAGGTTTGCAAAGGATTCTGGGTAACAGAACCTGGTCCGATCCCCGCAAGTCACCCCTCCTTGGATTCCCCTAGGTCTCTAGTTTTCAGAAATGCACAGGTTTGGTAGGTTTCACTAGGTGCCGGCTGAGCTAGAGGCCAAAATCTACAGGTAGGCACTTCGCAAAAAACACCTCTGTTTTCTTCCAAAAATTTGGATGTGTCCACGTTGCGCTTTGGGGCGTTTCCTGTCGCGGGCGCTAGGCCTACCCACACAAGTGAGGTATCATTTTTATCGGGAGACGTGGGGGAATGCTGGGTGGAAGGAAATTTGTGGCTCCTCTCAGATTCCCGAACTTTCTGCCACAGAAATGTGAGGAACATGTGTTTTTTTAGCCACATTTTGAGGTTTGCAAAGGATTCTGGGTAACAGAACCTGGTCCGAGCCCCGCAAGTCACCCCTCCTTGGATTCCCCTAGGTCTCTAGTTTTCAGAAATGCACAGGTTTGGTAGGTTTCCCTAGGTGCCGGCTGAGCTAGAGGCCAAAATCTACAGGTAGGCACTTCGCAAAAAACACCTCTGTTTTCTTCCAAAAATTTGGATGTGTCCACGTTGCGCTTTGGGGCGTTTCCTGTCGCGGGCGCTAGGCCAACCGACACAAGTGAGGTATCATTTTTATCGGGAGACTTGGGGGAACGCTGGGTGGAAGGAAATTTGTGGCTCCTCTCAGATTCCAGAACTTTCTGCCACAGAAATGTGAGGAACATGTGTTTTTTTAGCCACATTTTGAGGCTTGCAAAGGATTCTGGGTAACAGAACCTGGTCCGAGCCCCGCAAGTCACCCCTCCTTGGATTCCCCTAGGTCTCTAGTTTTCAGAAATGCACAGGTTTGGTAGGTTTCCCTAGGTGCCGGCTGAGCTTGAGGTCAAAATCTACAGGTAGGCACTTCGCAAAAAACACCTCTGTTTTCTTCCAAAAATTTGGATGTGTCCACGTTGCGCTTTGGGGCGTTTCCTGTCGCGGGCGCTAGGCCTACCCACACAAGTGAGGTATCATTTTTATCGGGAGACTTGGGGGAATGCTGGGTGGAAGGAAATTTGTGGCTCCTCTCAGATTCCAGAACTTTCTGCCACAGAAATGTGAGGAACATGTGTTTTTTTAGCCACATTTTGAGGTTTGCAAAGGATTCTGGGTAACAGAACCTGGTCCGAGCCCCGCAAGTCACCCCTCATTGGATTCCCCTAGGTCTCTAGTTTTCAGAAATGCACAGGTTTGGTAGGTTTCCCTAGGTGCCGGCTGAGCTAGAGGCCAAAATCTACAGGTAGGCACTTCGCAAAAAACACCTCTGTTTTCTTCCAAAAATTTGGATGTGTCCACGTTGCGCTTTGGGGCGTTTCCTGTCGCGGGCGCTAGGCCTACCCACACAAGTGAGGTATCATTTTTATCGGGAGACTTGGGGGAATGCTGGGTGGAAGGAAATTTGTGGCTCCTCTCAGATTCCAGAACTTTCTGCCACAGGAATGTGAGGAACATGTGTTTTTTTAGCCAAATTTTGAGGTTTGCAAAGGATTCTGGGTAACAGAACCTGGTCCGAGCCCCGCAAGTCACCCCTCATTGGATTCCCCTAGGTCTCTAGTTTTCAGAAATGCACAGGATTGGTAGGTTTCCCTAGGTGCCGGCTGAGCTAGAGGCCAAAATCTACAGGTAGGCACTTCGCAAAAAACACCTCTGTTTTCTTCCAAAAATTTGGATGTGTCCACGTTGCGCTTTGGGGCGTTTCCTGTCGCGGGCGCTAGGCCTACCGACACAAGTGAGGTATCATTTTTATCGGGAGACTTGGGGGAACGCTGGGTGGAAGGAAATTTGTGGCTCCTCTCAGATTCCCAAACTTTCTGCCACAGAAATGTGAGGAACATGTGTTTTTTTAGCCAAATTTTGAGGTTTGCAAAGGATTCTGGGTAACAGAACCTGGTCCGAGCCCCGCAAGTCACCCCTCCTTGGATTCCCCTAGGTCTCTAGTTTTCAGAAATGCACAGGTTTGGTAGGTTTCCCTAGGAGCCGGCTGAGCTAGAGGCCAAAATCTACAGGTAGGCACTTCGCAAAAAACACCTCTGTTTTCTTCCAAAAATTTGGATGTGTCCACGTTGCGCTTTGGGGTGTTTCCTGTCGCGGGCGCTAGGCCTACCCACACAAGTGAGGTATCATTTTTATCGGGAGACTTGGGGGAGCGCTGGGTGGAAGGAAATTTGTGGCTCCTCTCAGATTCCAGAACTTTCTGCCACAGAAATGTGAGGAACATGTGTTTTTTTAGCCAAATTTTGAGGTTTGCAAAGGATTCTGGGTAACAGAACCTGGTCCGAGCCCCGCAAGTCACCCCTCATTGGATTCCCCTAGGTCTCTAGTTTTCAGAAATGCACAGGTTTGGTAGGTTTCCCTAGGTGCCGGCTGAGCTAGAGGCCAAAATCTACAGGTAGGCACTTCGCAAAAAACACCTCTGTTTTCTTCCAAAAATTTGGATGTGTCCACGTTGCGCTTTGGGGCGTTTCCTGTCGCGGGCGCTAGGCCTACCCACACAAGTGAGGTATCATTTTTATCGGGAGACTTGGGGGAATGCTGGGTGGAAGGAAATTTGTGGCTCCTCTCAGATTCCAGAACTTTCTGCCACAGAAATGTGAGGAACATGTGTTTTTTTAGCCACATTTTGAGGCTTGCAAAGGATTCTGGGTAACAGAACCTGGTCCGAGCCCCGCAAGTCACCCCTCCTTGGATTCTCCTAGGTCTCTAGTTTTCAGAAATGCACAGGTTTGGTAGGTTTCCCTAGGTGCCGGCTGAGCTAGAGGCCAAAATCTACAGGTAGGCACTTCGCAAAAAACACCTCTGTTTTCTTCCAAAAATTTGGATGTGTCCACGTTGCGCTTTGGGGTGTTTCCTGTCGCGGGCGCTAGGCCTACCCACACAAGTGAGGTATCATTTTTATCGGGAGACTTGGGGGAGCGCTGGGTGGAAGGAAATAGGTGGCTCCTCTCAGATTCCAGAACTTTCTGCCACAGGAATGTGAGGAACATGTGTTTTTTTAGCCAAATTTTGAGGTTTGCAAAGGATTCTGAGTAACAGAACCTGGTCCGAGCCCCGCAAGTCACCCCTCATTGGATTCCCCTAGGTCTCTAGTTTTCAGAAATGCACAGGATTGGTAGGTTTCCCTAGGTGCCGGCTGAGCTAGAGGCCAAAATCTACAGGTAGGCACTTCGCAAAAAACACCTCTGTTTTCTTCCAAAAATTTGGATGTGTCCACGTTGCGCTTTGGGGCGTTTCCTGTCGCGGGCGCTAGGCCTACCGACACAAGTGAGGTATCATTTTTATCGGGAGACTTGGGGGAACGCTGGGTGGAAGGAAATTTGTGGCTCCTCTCAGATTCCCAAACTTTCTGCCACAGAAATGTGAGGAACATGTGTTTTTTTAGCCAAATTTTGAGGTTTGCAAAGGATTCTGGGTAACAGAACCTGGTCCGAGCCCCGCAAGTCACCCCTCCTTGGATTCCCCTAGGTCTCTAGTTTTCAGAAATGCACAGGTTTGTTAGGTTTCCCTAGGTGCCGGCTGAGCTAGAGGCCAAAATCTACAGGTAGGCACTTCGCAAAAAACACCTCTGTTTTCTTCCAAAAATTTGGATGTGTCCACGTTGCGCTTTGGGGTGTTTCCTGTCGCGGGCGCTAGGCCTACCCACACAAGTGAGGTATCATTTTTATGGGGAGACTTGGGGGAGCGCTGGGTGGAAGGAAATTTGTGGCTCCTCTCAGATTCCAGAACTTTCTGCCACAGAAATGTGAGGAACATGTGTTTTTTTAGCCAAATTTTGAGGTTTGCAAAGGATTCTGGGTAACAGAACCTGGTCCGAGCCCCGCAAGTCACCCCTCATTGGATTCCCCTAGGTCTCTAGTTTTCAGAAATGCACAGGTTTGGTAGGTTTCCCTAGGTGCCGGCTGAGCTAGAGGCCAAAATCTACAGGTAGGCACTTCGCAAAAAACACCTCTGTTTTCTTCCAAAAATTTGGATGTGTCCACGTTGCGCTTTGGGGCGTTTCCTGTCGCGGGCGCTAGGCCTACCCACACAAGTGAGGTATCATTTTTATCGGGAGACTTGGAGGAATGCTGGGTGGAAGGAAATTTGTGGCTCCTCTCAGATTCCAGAACTTTCTGCCACAGAAATGTGAGGAACATGTGTTTTTTTAGCCACAATTTGAGGTTTGCAAAGGATTCTGGGTAACAGAACCTGGTCCGAGCCCCGCAAGTCACCCCTCCTTGGATTCCCCTAGGTCTCTAGTTTTCAGAAATGCACAGGTTTGGTAGGTTTCCCTAGGGGCCGGCTGAGCTAGAGACCAAAATCTGCAGGTAGGCACTTCGCAAAAAACACCTCTGTTGTCTTCCAAAAATTTGGATGTGTCCACGTTGCGCTTTGGGGCGTTTCCTGTCGCGGGCGCTAGGCCTACCCACACAAGTGAGGTATCATTTTTATCGGGAGACTTGGGGGAACGTTGGGTGGAAGGAAATTTGTGGCTCCTCTCAGATTCCCGAACTTTCTGCCACAGAAATGTGAGGAACATGTGTTTTTTTAGCCACATTTTGAGGCTTGCAAAGGATTCTGGGTAACAGAACCTGGTCCGAGCCCCGCAAGTCACCCCTCCTTGGATTCCCCTAGGTCTCTAGTTTTCAGAAATGCACAGGTTTGGTAGGTTTCCCTATGTGCCGGCTGAGCTAGAGGCCAAAATCTACAGGTAGGCACTTCGCAAAAAACACCTCTGTTTTCTTCCCAAAATTTGGATGTGTCCACGTTGCGCTTTGGGGTGTTTCCTGTCGTGGGCGCTAGGCCTACCCACACAAGTGAGGTATCATTTTTATCGGGAGACTTGGGGGAGCGCTGGGTGGAAGGAAATTTGTGGCTCCTCTCAGATTCCAGAACTTTCTGCCACAGGAATGTGAGGAACATGTGTTTTTTTAGCCAAATTTTGAGGTTTGCAAAGGATTCTGGGTAACAGAACCTGGTCCGAGCCCCGCAAGTCACCCCTCATTGGATTCCCCTAGGTCTCTAGTTTTCAGAAATGCACAGGATTGGTAGGTTTCCCTAGGTGCCGGCTGAGCTAGAGGCCAAAATCTACAGGTAGGCACTTCGCAAAAAACACCTCTGTTTTCTTCCAAAAATTTGGATGTGTCCACGTTGCGCTTTGGGGCGTTTCCTGTCGCGGGCGCTAGGCCTACCGACACAAGTGAGGTATCATTTTTATCGGGAGACTTGGGGGAACGCTGGGTGGAAGGAAATTTGTGGCTCCTCTCAGATTCCCAAACTTTCTGCCACAGAAATGTGAGGAACATGTGTTTTTTTAGCCAAATTTTGTGGTTTGCAAAGGATTCTGGGTAACAGAACCTGGTCCGAGCCCCGCAAGTCACCCCTCCTTGGATTCCCCTAGGTCTCTAGTTTTCAGAAATGCACAGGTTTGGTAGGTTTCCCTAGGTGCCGGCTGAGCTAGAGGCCAAAATCTACAGGTAGGCACTTCGCAAAAAACACCTCTGTTTTCTTCCAAAAATGTGGATGTGTCCACGTTGCGCTTTGGGGTGTTTCCTGTCGCGGGCGCTAGGCCTACCCACACAAGTGAGGTATCATTTTTATCGGGAGACTTGGGGGAGCGCTGGGTGGAAGGAAATTTGTGGCTCCTCTCAGATTCCAGAACTTTCTGCCACAGAAATGTGAGGAACATGTGTTTTTTTAGCCAAATTTTGAGGTTTGCAAAGGATTCTGGGTAACAGAACCTGGTCCGAGCCCCGCAAGTCACCCCTCATTGGATTCCCCTCGGTCTCTAGTTTTCAGAAATGCACAGGTTTGGTAGGTTTCCCTAGGTGCCGGCTGAGCTAGAGGCCAAAATCTACAGGTAGGCACTTCGCAAAAAACACCTCTGTTTTCTTCCAAAAATTTGGATGTGTCGACGTTGCGCTTTGGGGCGTTTCCTGTCGCGGGCGCTAGGCCTACCCACACAAGTGAGGTATCATTTTTATCGGGAGACTTGGGGGAATGCTGGGTGGAAGGAAATTTGTGGCTCCTCTGAGATTCCAGAACTTTCTGCCACAGAAATGTGAGGAACATGTGTTTTTTTAGCCACAATTTGAGGTTTGCAAAGGATTCTGGGTAACAGAACCTGGTCCGAGCCCCGCAAGTCACCCCTCCTTGGATTCCCCTAGGTCTCTAGTTTTCAGAAATGCACAGGTTTGGTAGGTTTCCCTAGGTGCCGGCTGAGCTAGAGACCAAAATCTACAGGTAGGCACGTCGCAAAAAACACCTCTGTTGTCTTCCAAAAATTTGGATGTGTCCACGTTGGCTTTGGGGCGTTTCCTGTCGTGGGCGCTAGGCCTACCCACACAAGTGAGGTATCATTTTTATCGGGAGACTTGGGGGAACGTTGGGTGGAAGGAAATTTGTGGCTCCTCTCAGATTCCCGAACTTTCTGCCACAGAAATGTGAGGAACATGTGTTTTTTTAGCCAAATTTTGAGGTTTGCAAAGGATTCTGGGTAACAGAACCTGGTCCGAGCCCCGAAAGTCACCCCTCCTTGGATTCCCCTAGGTCTCTAGTTTTCAGAAATGCACAGGTTTGGTAGGTTTCCCTAGGTGCCGGCTGAGCTAGAGGCCAAAATCTTCCCGTTAGGCACTTCGCAAAAAACACCTCTGTTTTCTTCCAAAAATTTGAATGTGTCCACGTTGCGCTTTGGGGCGTTTCCTGTCGCGGGCGCTAGGCCTACCCACACAAGTGAGGTATCATTTTTATCGGGAGACTTGGGGGAACGCTGGGTGGAAGGAAATTTGTGGCTCCTCTCAGATTCCTGAACTTTCTGCCACAGAAATGTGAGGAACATGTGTTTTTTTAGCCAAATTTTGAGGTTTGCAAAGGATTCTGGGTAACAGAACCTGGTCCGATCCCCGCAAGTCACCCCTCCTTGGATTCCCCTAGGTCTCTAGTTTTCAGAAATGCACAGGTTTGGTAGGTTTCACTAGGTGCCGGCTGAGCTAGAGGCCAAAATCTACAGGTAGGCACTTCGCAAAAAACACCTCTGTTTTCTTCCAAAAATTTGGATGTGTCCACGTTGCGCTTTGGGGCGTTTCCTGTTGCGGGCGCTAGGCCTACCCACACAAGTGAGGTATCATTTTTATCGGGAGACGTGGGGGAATGCTGGGTGGAAGGAAATTTGTGGCTCCTCTCAGATTCCAGAACTTTCTGCCACAGAAATGTGAGGAACATGTGTTTTTTTAGCCACATTTTGAGGTTTGCAAAGGATTCTGGGTAACAGAACCTGGTCCGAGCCCCACAAGTCACCCCTCCTTGGATTCCCCTAGGTCTCTAGTTTTCAGAAATGCACAGGTTTGGTAGGTTTCCCTAGGTGCCGGCTGAGCTAGAGGGCAAAATCTACAGGTAGGCACTTCGCTAAAAACACCTCTGTTTTCTTCCAAAAATTTGGATGTGTCCACGTTGCGCTTTGGGGCGTTTCCTGTCGCGGGCGCTAGGCCTACCCACACAAGTGAGGTATCATTTTTATCGGGAGACTTGGGGGAATGCTGGGTGGAAGGAAATTTGTGGCTCCTCTCAGATTCCAGAACTTTCTGCCACAAAAATGTGAGGAACATGTGTTTTTTTAGCCACATTTTGAGGTTTGCAAAGGATTCTGGGTAACAGAACCTGGTCCGAGCCCTGCAAGTCACCCCTCCTTGGATTCCCCTAGGTCTCTAGTTTTCAGAAATGCACAGGTTTGGTAGGTTTCCCTAGGTGCCGGCTGAGCTAGAGGCCAAAATCTACAGGTAGGCACTTCGCAAAAAACACCTCTGTTTTCTTCCAAAAATTTGGATGTGTCCACGTTGCGCTTTGGGGCGTTTCCTGTCGCGGGCGCTAGGCCTACCCACACAAGTGAGGTATCATTTTTATCGGGAGACTTGGGGGAATGCTGGGTGGAAGGAAATTTGTGGCTCCTCTGAGATTCCAGAACTTTCTGCCACAGAAATGTGAGGAACATGTGTTTTTTTAGCCACATTTTGAGGTTTGCAAAGGATTCTGGGTAACAGAACCTGGTCCGAGCCCTGCAAGTCACCCCTCCTTGGATTCCCCTAGGTCTCTAGTTTTCAGAAATGCACAGGTTTGGTAGGTTTCCCTAGGTGCCGGCTGAGCTAGAGGCCAAAATCTACAGGTAGGCACTTCGCAAAAAACACCTCTGTTTTCTTCCAAAAATTTGGATGTGTCCACGTTGCGCTTTGGGGCGTTTCCTGTCGCGGGCGCTAGGCCTACCGACACAAGTGAGGTATCATTTTTATCGGGAGACTTGGGGGAACGCTGGGTGGAAGGAAATTTGTGGCTCCTCTCAGATTCCAGAACTTTCTGCCACAGAAATTTGAGGAACATGTGTTTTTTTAGCCACATTTTGAGGCTTGCAAAGGATTCTGGGTAACAGAACCTGGTCTGAGCCCCGCAAGTCACCCCTCCTTGGATTCCCCTAGGTCTCTAGTTTTCAGAAATGCACAGGTTTGGTAGGTTTCCCTAGGTGCCGGCTGAGCTAGAGGCCAAAATCTACAGGTAGGCACTTAGCCAAAAACACCTCTGTTTTCTTCCAAAAATTTGGATGTGTCCACGTTGCGCTTTGGGGCGTTTCCTGTCGCGGGCGCTAGGCCTACCCACACAAGTGAGGTATCATTTTTATCGGGAGACGTGGGGGAATGCTGGGTGGAAGGAAATTTGTGGCTCCTCTCAGATTCCAGAACTTTCTGCCACAGGAATGTGAGGAACATGTGTTTTTTTAGCCAAATTTTGAGGTTTGCAAAGGATTCTGGGTAACAGAACCTGGTCCGAGCCCCGCAAGTCACCCCTCATTGGATTCCCCTAGGTCTCTAGTTTTCAGAAATGCACAGGTTTGGTAGGTTTCCCTAGGTGCCGGCTGAGCTAGAGGGCAAAATCTACAGGTAGGCACTTCGCAAAAAACACCTCTGTTTTCTTCCAAAAATTTGGATGTGTCCACGTTGTGCTTTGGGGCGTTTCCTGTCGCGGGCGCTAGGCCTACCCACACAAGTGAGGTATCATTTTTATCGGGAGACTTGGGGGAATGCTGGGTGGAAGGAAATTTGTGGCTCCTCTCAGATTCCAGAACTTTCTGCCACAAAAATGTGAGGAACATGTGTTTTTTTAGCCACATTTTGAGGTTTGCAAAGGATTCTGGGTAACAGAACCTGGTCCGAGCCCTGCAAGTCACCCCTCCTTGGATTCCCCTAGGTCTCTAGTTTTCAGAAATGCACAGGTTTGGTAGGTTTCCCTAGGTGCCGGCTGAGCTAGAGGCCAAAATCTACAGGTAGGCACTTCGCAAAAAACACCTCTGTTTTCTTCCAAAAATTTGGATGTGTCCACGTTGCGCTTTGGGGCGTTTCCTGTCGCGGGCGCTAGGCCTACCCACACAAGTGAGGTATCATTTTTATCGGGAGACTTGGGGGAATGCTGGGTGGAAGGAAATTTGTGGCTCCTCTGAGATTCCAGAACTTTCTGCCACAGAAATGTGAGGAACATGTGTTTTTTTAGCCACAATTTGAGGTTTGCAAAGGATTCTGGGTAACAGAACCTGGTCCGAGCCCCGAAAGTCACCCCTCCTTGGATTCCCCTAGGTCTCTAGTTTTCAGAAATGCACAGGTTTGGTAGGTTTCCCTAGGTGCCGGCTGAGCTAGAGGCCAAAATCTACAGGTAGGCACTTCGCAAAAAACACCTCTGTTTTCTTCCAAAAATTTGGATGTGTCCACGTTGCGCTTTGGGGCGTTTCCTGTCGCGGGCGCTAGGCCTACCCACACAAGTGAGGTATCATTTTTATCGGGAGACTTGGGGGAATGCTGGGTGGAAGGAAATTTGTGGCTCCTCTCAGATTCCAGAACTTTCTGCCACAGAAATGTGAGGAACATGTGTTTTTTTAGCCACATTTTGAGGTTTGCAAAGGATTCTGGGTAACAGAACCTGGTCCGAGCCCTGCAAGTCACCCCTCCTTGGATTCCCCTAGGTCTCTAGTTTTCAGAAATGCACAGGTTTGGTAGGTTTCCCTAGGTGCCGGCTGAGCTAGAGGCCAAAATCTACAGGTAGGCACTTCGCAAAAAACACCTCTGTTTTCTTCCAAAAATTTGGATGTGTCCACGTTGCGCTTTGGGGCGTTTCCTGTCGCGGGCGCTAGGCCTACCCACACAAGTGAGGTATCATTTTTATCGGGAGACTTGGGGGAATGCTGGGTGGAAGGAAATTTGTGGCTCCTCTGAGATTCCAGAACTTTCTGCCACAGAAATGTGAGGAACATGTGTTTTTTTAGCCAAATTTTGAGGTTTGCAAAGGATTCTGGGTAACAGAACCTGGTCCGAGCCCCGCAAGTCACCCCTACTTGGATTCCCCTAGGTTTCTAGTTTTCAGAAATGCACAGGTTTGGTAGGTTTCCCTAGGTGCCGGCTGAGCTAGAGGCCAAAATCTACAGGTAGGCACTTCGCAAAAAACACCTGTTTTCTTCCAAAAATTTGGATGTGTCCACGTTGCGCTTTGGGGCGTTTTTCTGTCACGGGCGCTAGGCCTACCCACACAAGTGAGGTACCATTTTTATCGGGAGACTTGGGGGAACGCTGGGTGGAAGGAAATTTGTGGCTCCTCTCAGATTCCAGAACTTTCTGCCACAGAAATGTGAGGAACATGTGTTTTTTTAGCCAAATTTTGAGGTTTGCAAAGGATTCTGGGTAACAGAACCTGGTCCGAGCCCCGCAAGTCACCCCTCCTTGGATTCCCCTAGGTCTCTAGTTTTCAGAAATGCACAGGTTTGGTAGGTTTCCCTAGGTGCCGGCTGAGCTAGACGCCAAAATCTACAGGTAGGCACTTCGCAAAAAACACCTCTGTTTTCTTCTAAAAATTTGGATGTGTCCACGTTGCGCTTTGGGGCGTTTCCTGTCGCGGGCGCTAGGCCTACCCACACAAGTGAGGTATCATTTTTATCGGGAGACTTGGGGGAATGCTGGGTGGAAGGAAATTTGTGGCTCCTCTCAGATTCCAGAACTTTCTGCCACAGAAATGTGAGGAACATGTGTTTTTTTAGCCACATTTTGAGGTTTGCAAAGGATTCTGGGTAACAGAACCTGGTCCGAGCCCTGCAAGTCACCCCTCCTTGGATTCCCCTAGGTCTCTAGTTTTCAGAAATGCACAGGTTTGGTAGGTTTCCCTAGGTGCCGGCTGAGCTAGAGGCCAAAATCTACAGGTAGGCACTTCGCAAAAAACACCTCTGTTTTCTTCCAAAAATTTGGATGTGTCCACGTTGCGCTTTGGGGCGTTTCCTGTCGCGGGCGCTAGGCCTACCCACACAAGTGAGGTATCATTTTTATCGGGAGACTTGGGGGAATGCTGGGTGGAAGGAAATTTGTGGCTCCTCTGAGATTCCAGAACTTTCTGCCACAGAAATGTGAGGAACATGTGGTTTTTTAGCCACAATTTGAGGTTTGCAAAGGATTCTGGGTAACAGAACCTGGTCCGAGCCCCGAAAGTCCCCCCTCCTTGGATTCCCCTAGGTCTCTAGTTTTCAGAAATGCACAGGTTTGGTAGGTTTCCCTAGGTGCCGGCTGAGCTAGAGGCCAAAATCTACAGGTAGGCACTTCGCAAAAAACACCTCTGTTTTCTTCCAAAAATTTGGATGTGTCCACGTTGCGCTTTGGGGCGTTTCCTGTCGCGGGCGCTAGGCCTACCGACACAAGTGAGGTATCATTTTTATCGGGAGACTTGGGGGAACGCTGGGTGGAAGGAAATTTGTGGCTCCTCTCAGATTCCAGAACTTTCTGCCACAGAAATGTGAGGAACATGTGTTTTTTTAGCCACTTTTTGAGGCTTGCAAAGGATTCTGGGTAACAGAACCTGGTCCGAGCCCCGCAAGTCACCCCTCCTTGGATTCCCCTAGGTCTCTAGTTTTCAGAAATGCACAGGTTTGGTAGGTTTCCCTAGGTGCCGGCTGAGCTAGAGGCCAAAATCTACAGGTAGGCACTTCGCAAAAAACACCTCTGTTTTCTTCCAAAAATTTGGATGTGTCCACGTTGCGCTTTGGGGTGTTTCCTGTCGCGGGCGCTAGGCCTACCCACACAAGTGAGGTATCATTTTTATCGGGAGACTTGGGGGAGCGCTGGGTGGAAGGAAATTTGTGGCTCCTCTCAGATTCCAGAACTTTCTGCCACAGGAATGTGAGGAACATGTGTTTTTTTAGCCAAATTTTGAGGTTTGCAAAGGATTCTGGGTAACAGAACCTGGTCCGAGCCCCGCAAGTCACCCCTCATTGGATTCCCCTAGGTCTCTAGTTTTCAGAAATGCACAGGTTTGGTAGGTTTCCCTAGGTGCCGGCTGAGCTAGAGGCCAAAATCTACAGGTAGGCACTTCGCAAAAAACACCTCTGTTTTCTTCCAAAAATTTGGATGTGTCCACGTTGCGCTTTGGGGCGTTTCCTGTCGCGGGCGCTATGCCTACCCACAAAAGTGAGGTATCATTTTTATCGGGAGACTTGGGGGAATGCTGGGTGGAAGGAAATTTGTGGCTCCTCTCAGATTCCAGAACTTTCTGCCACAGAAATGTGAGGAACATGTGTTTTTTTAGCCACATTTTGAGGTTTGCAAAGGATTCTGGGTAACAGAACCTGGTCCGAGCCCTGCAAGTCACCCCTCCTTGGATTCCCCTAGGTCTCTAGTTTTCAGAAATGCACAGGTTTGGTAGGTTTCCCTAGGTGCCGGCTGAGCTAGAGGCCAAAATCTACAGGTAGGCACTTCGCAAAAAACACCTCTGTTTTCTTCCAAAAATTTGGATGTGTCCACGTTGCGCTTTGGGGCGTTTCCTGTCGCGGGCGCTAGGCCTACCCACACAAGTGAGGTATCATTTTTATCGGGAGACTTGGGGGAATGCTGGGTGGAAGGAAATTTGTGGCTCCTCTGAGATTCCAGAACTTTCTGCCACAGAAATGTGAGGAACATGTGTTTTTTTAGCCAAATTTTGAGGTTTGCAAAGGATTCTGGGTAACAGAACCTGGTCCGAGCCCCGAAAGTCACCCCTCCTTGGATTCCCCTAGGTCTCTAGTTTTCAGAAATGCACATGTTTGGTAGGCTTCCCTAGGTGCCGGCTGAGCTAGAGGCCAAAATCTTCCCGTTAGGCACTTCGCAAAAAACACCTCTGTTTTCTTCCAAAAATTTGAATGTGTCCACGTTGCGCTTTGGGGCGTTTCCTGTCGCGGGCGCTAGGCCTACCCACACAAGTGAGGTATCATTTTTATCGGGAGACTTGGGGGAACGCTGGGTGGAAGGAAATTTGTGGCTCCTCTCAGATTCCTGAACTTTCTGCCACAGAAATGTGAGGAACATGTGGTTTTTTAGCCAAATTTTGAGGTTTGCAAAGGATTCTGGGTAACAGAACCTGGTCCGATCCCCGCAAGTCACCCCTCCTTGGATTCCCCTAGGTCTCTAGTTTTCAGAAATGCACAGGTTTGGTAGGTTTCACTAGGTGCCGGCTGAGCTAGAGGCCAAAATCTACAGGTAGGCACTTCGCAAAAAACACCTCTGTTTTCTTCCAAAAATTTGGATGTGTCCACGTTGCGCTTTGGGGCGTTTCCTGTCGCGGGCGCTAGGCCTACCCACACAAGTGAGGTATCATTTTTATCGGGAGACGTGGGGGAATGCTGGGTGGAAGGAAATTTGTGGCTCCTCTCAGATTCCCGAACTTTCTGCCACAGAAATGTGAGGAACATGTGTTTTTTTAGCCACATTTTGAGGTTTGCAAAGGATTCTGGGTAACAGAACCTGGTCCGAGCCCCGCAAGTCACCCCTCCTTGGATTCCCCTAGGTCTCTAGTTTTCAGAAATGCACAGGTTTGGTAGGTTTCCCTAGGTGCCGGCTGAGCTAGAGGCCAAAATCTACAGGTAGGCACTTCGCAAAAAACACCTCTGTTTTCTTCCAAAAATTTGGATGTGTCCACGTTGCGCTTTGGGGCGTTTCCTGTCGCGGGCGCTAGGCCAACCGACACAAGTGAGGTATCATTTTTATCGGGAGACTTGGGGGAACGCTGGGTGGAAGGAAATTTGTGGCTCCTCTCAGATTCCAGAACTTTCTGCCACAGAAATGTGAGGAACATGTGTTTTTTTAGCCACATTTTGAGGCTTGCAAAGGATTCTGGGTAACAGAACCTGGTCCGAGCCCCGCAAGTCACCCCTCCTTGGATTCCCCTAGGTCTCTAGTTTTCAGAAATGCACAGGTTTGGTAGGTTTCCCTAGGTGCCGGCTGAGCTTGAGGTCAAAATCTACAGGTAGGCACTTCGCAAAAAACACCTCTGTTTTCTTCCAAAAATTTGGATGTGTCCACGTTGCGCTTTGGGGCGTTTCCTGTCGCGGGCGCTAGGCCTACCCACACAAGTGAGGTATCATTTTTATCGGGAGACTTGGGGGAATGCTGGGTGGAAGGAAATTTGTGGCTCCTCTCAGATTCCAGAACTTTCTGCCACAGAAATGTGAGGAACATGTGTTTTTTTAGCCACATTTTGAGGTTTGCAAAGGATTCTGGGTAACAGAACCTGGTCCGAGCCCCGCAAGTCACCCCTCATTGGATTCCCCTAGGTCTCTAGTTTTCAGAAATGCACAGGTTTGGTAGGTTTCCCTAGGTGCCGGCTGAGCTAGAGGCCAAAATCTACAGGTAGGCACTTCGCAAAAAACACCTCTGTTTTCTTCCAAAAATTTGGATGTGTCCACGTTGCGCTTTGGGGCGTTTCCTGTCGCGGGCGCTAGGCCTACCCACACAAGTGAGGTATCATTTTTATCGGGAGACTTGGGGGAATGCTGGGTGGAAGGAAATTTGTGGCTCCTCTCAGATTCCAGAACTTTCTGCCACAGGAATGTGAGGAACATGTGTTTTTTTAGCCAAATTTTGAGGTTTGCAAAGGATTCTGGGTAACAGAACCTGGTCCGAGCCCCGCAAGTCACCCCTCATTGGATTCCCCTAGGTCTCTAGTTTTCAGAAATGCACAGGATTGGTAGGTTTCCCTAGGTGCCGGCTGAGCTAGAGGCCAAAATCTACAGGTAGGCACTTCGCAAAAAACACCTCTGTTTTCTTCCAAAAATTTGGATGTGTCCACGTTGCGCTTTGGGGCGTTTCCTGTCGCGGGCGCTAGGCCTACCGACACAAGTGAGGTATCATTTTTATCGGGAGACTTGGGGGAACGCTGGGTGGAAGGAAATTTGTGGCTCCTCTCAGATTCCCAAACTTTCTGCCACAGAAATGTGAGGAACATGTGTTTTTTTAGCCAAATTTTGAGGTTTGCAAAGGATTCTGGGTAACAGAACCTGGTCCGAGCCCCGCAAGTCACCCCTCCTTGGATTCCCCTAGGTCTCTAGTTTTCAGAAATGCACAGGTTTGGTAGGTTTCCCTAGGAGCCGGCTGAGCTAGAGGCCAAAATCTACAGGTAGGCACTTCGCAAAAAACACCTCTGTTTTCTTCCAAAAATTTGGATGTGTCCACGTTGCGCTTTGGGGTGTTTCCTGTCGCGGGCGCTAGGCCTACCCACACATGTGAGGTATCATTTTTATCGGGAGACTTGGGGGAGCGCTGGGTGGAAGGAAATTTGTGGCTCCTCTCAGATTCCAGAACTTTCTGCCACAGAAATGTGAGGAACATGTGTTTTTTTAGCCAAATTTTGAGGTTTGCAAAGGATTCTGGGTAACAGAACCTGGTCCGAGCCCCGCAAGTCACCCCTCATTGGATTCCCCTAGGTCTCTAGTTTTCAGAAATGCACAGGTTTGGTAGGTTTCCCTAGGTGCCGGCTGAGCTAGAGGCCAAAATCTACAGGTAGGCACTTCGCAAAAAACACCTCTGTTTTCTTCCAAAAATTTGGATGTGTCCACGTTGCGCTTTGGGGCGTTTCCTGTCGCGGGCGCTAGGCCTACCCACACAAGTGAGGTATCATTTTTATCGGGAGACTTGGGGGAATGCTGGGTGGAAGGAAATTTGTGGCTCCTCTCAGATTCCAGAACTTTCTGCCACAGAAATGTGAGGAACATGTGTTTTTTTAGCCACATTTTGAGGCTTGCAAAGGATTCTGGGTAACAGAACCTGGTCCGAGCCCCGCAAGTCACCCCTCCTTGGATTCTCCTAGGTCTCTAGTTTTCAGAAATGCACAGGTTTGGTAGGTTTCCCTAGGTGCCGGCTGAGCTAGAGGCCAAAATCTACAGGTAGGCACTTCGCAAAAAACACCTCTGTTTTCTTCCAAAAATTTGGATGTGTCCACGTTGCGCTTTGGGGTGTTTCCTGTCGCGGGCGCTAGGCCTACCCACACAAGTGAGGTATCATTTTTATCGGGAGACTTGGGGGAGCGCTGGGTGGAAGGAAATAGGTGGCTCCTCTCAGATTCCAGAACTTTCTGCCACAGGAATGTGAGGAACATGTGTTTTTTTAGCCAAATTTTGAGGTTTGCAAAGGATTCTGAGTAACAGAACCTGGTCCGAGCCCCGCAAGTCACCCCTCATTGGATTCCCCTAGGTCTCTAGTTTTCAGAAATGCACAGGATTGGTAGGTTTCCCTAGGTGCCGGCTGAGCTAGAGGCCAAAATCTACAGGTAGGCACTTCGCAAAAAACACCTCTGTTTTCTTCCAAAAATTTGGATGTGTCCACGTTGCGCTTTGGGGCGTTTCCTGTCGCGGGCGCTAGGCCTACCGACACAAGTGAGGTATCATTTTTATCGGGAGACTTGGGGGAACGCTGGGTGGAAGGAAATTTGTGGCTCCTCTCAGATTCCCAAACTTTCTGCCACAGAAATGTGAGGAACATGTGTTTTTTTAGCCAAATTTTGAGGTTTGCAAAGGATTCTGGGTAACAGAACCTGGTCCGAGCCCCGCAAGTCACCCCTCCTTGGATTCCCCTAGGTCTCTAGTTTTCAGAAATGCACAGGTTTGTTAGGTTTCCCTAGGTGCCGGCTGAGCTAGAGGCCAAAATCTACAGGTAGGCACTTCGCAAAAAACACCTCTGTTTTCTTCCAAAAATTTGGATGTGTCCACGTTGCGCTTTGGGGTGTTTCCTGTCGCGGGCGCTAGGCCTACCCACACAAGTGAGGTATCATTTTTATGGGGAGACTTGGGGGAGCGCTGGGTGGAAGGAAATTTGTGGCTCCTCTCAGATTCCAGAACTTTCTGCCACAGAAATGTGAGGAACATGTGTTTTTTTAGCCAAATTTTGAGGTTTGCAAAGGATTCTGGGTAACAGAACCTGGTCCGAGCCCCGCAAGTCACCCCTCATTGGATTCCCCTAGGTCTCTAGTTTTCAGAAATGCACAGGTTTGGTAGGTTTCCCTAGGTGCCGGCTGAGCTAGAGGCCAAAATCTACAGGTAGGCACTTCGCAAAAAACACCTCTGTTTTCTTCCAAAAATTTGGATGTGTCCACGTTGCGCTTTGGGGCGTTTCCTGTCGCGGGCGCTAGGCCTACCCACACAAGTGAGGTATCATTTTTATCGGGAGACTTGGAGGAATGCTGGGTGGAAGGAAATTTGTGGCTCCTCTCAGATTCCAGAACTTTCTGCCACAGAAATGTGAGGAACATGTGTTTTTTTAGCCACAATTTGAGGTTTGCAAAGGATTCTGGGTAACAGAACCTGGTCCGAGCCCCGCAAGTCACCCCTCCTTGGATTCCCCTAGGTCTCTAGTTTTCAGAAATGCACAGGTTTGGTAGGTTTCCCTAGGGGCCGGCTGAGCTAGAGACCAAAATCTGCAGGTAGGCACTTCGCAAAAAACACCTCTGTTGTCTTCCAAAAATTTGGATGTGTCCACGTTGCGCTTTGGGGCGTTTCCTGTCGCGGGCGCTAGGCCTACCCACACAAGTGAGGTATCATTTTTATCGGGAGACTTGGGGGAACGTTGGGTGGAAGGAAATTTGTGGCTCCTCTCAGATTCCCGAACTTTCTGCCACAGAAATGTGAGGAACATGTGTTTTTTTAGCCACATTTTGAGGCTTGCAAAGGATTCTGGGTAACAGAACCTGGTCCGAGCCCCGCAAGTCACCCCTCCTTGGATTCCCCTAGGTCTCTAGTTTTCAGAAATGCACAGGTTTGGTAGGTTTCCCTATGTGCCGGCTGAGCTAGAGGCCAAAATCTACAGGTAGGCACTTCGCAAAAAACACCTCTGTTTTCTTCCAAAAATTTGGATGTGTCCACGTTGCGCTTTGGGGTGTTTCCTGTCGTGGGCGCTAGGCCTACCCACACAAGTGAGGTATCATTTTTATCGGGAGACTTGGGGGAGCGCTGGGTGGAAGGAAATTTGTGGCTCCTCTCAGATTCCAGAACTTTCTGCCACAGGAATGTGAGGAACATGTGTTTTTTTAGCCAAATTTTGAGGTTTGCAAAGGATTCTGGGTAACAGAACCTGGTCCGAGCCCCGCAAGTCACCCCTCATTGGATTCCCCTAGGTCTCTAGTTTTCAGAAATGCACAGGATTGGTAGGTTTCCCTAGGTGCCGGCTGAGCTAGAGGCCAAAATCTACAGGTAGGCACTTCGCAAAAAACACCTCTGTTTTCTTCCAAAAATTTGGATGTGTCCACGTTGCGCTTTGGGGCGTTTCCTGTCGCGGGCGCTAGGCCTACCGACACAAGTGAGGTATCATTTTTATCGGGAGACTTGGGGGAACGCTGGGTGGAAGGAAATTTGTGGCTCCTCTCAGATTCCCAAACTTTCTGCCACAGAAATGTGAGGAACATGTGTTTTTTTAGCCAAATTTTGTGGTTTGCAAAGGATTCTGGGTAACAGAACCTGGTCCGAGCCCCGCAAGTCACCCCTCCTTGGATTCCCCTAGGTCTCTAGTTTTCAGAAATGCACAGGTTTGGTAGGTTTCCCTAGGTGCCGGCTGAGCTAGAGGCCAAAATCTACAGGTAGGCACTTCGCAAAAAACACCTCTGTTTTCTTCCAAAAATGTGGATGTGTCCACGTTGCGCTTTGGGGTGTTTCCTGTCGCGGGCGCTAGGCCTACCCACACAAGTGAGGTATCATTTTTATCGGGAGACTTGGGGGAGCGCTGGGTGGAAGGAAATTTGTGGCTCCTCTCAGATTCCAGAACTTTCTGCCACAGAAATGTGAGGAACATGTGTTTTTTTAGCCAAATTTTGAGGTTTGCAAAGGATTCTGGGTAACAGAACCTGGTCCGAGCCCCGCAAGTCACCCCTCATTGGATTCCCCTCGGTCTCTAGTTTTCAGAAATGCACAGGTTTGGTAGGTTTCCCTAGGTGCCGGCTGAGCTAGAGGCCAAAATCTACAGGTAGGCACTTCGCAAAAAACACCTGTTTTCTTCCAAAAATTTGGATGTGTCGACGTTGCGCTTTGGGGCGTTTCCTGTCGCGGGCGCTAGGCCTACCCACACAAGTGAGGTATCATTTTTATCGGGAGACTTGGGGGAATGCTGGGTGGAAGGAAATTTGTGGCTCCTCTGAGATTCCAGAACTTTCTGCCACAGAAATGTGAGGAACATGTGTTTTTTTAGCCACAATTTGAGGTTTGCAAAGGATTCTGGGTAACAGAACCTGGTCCGAGCCCCGCAAGTCACCCCTCCTTGGATTCCCCTAGGTCTCTAGTTTTCAGAAATGCACAGGTTTGGTAGGTTTCCCTAGGTGCCGGCTGAGCTAGAGACCAAAATCTACAGGTAGGCACGTCGCAAAAAACACCTCTGTTGTCTTCCAAAAATTTGGATGTGTCCACGTTGGCTTTGGGGCGTTTCCTGTCGTGGGCGCTAGGCCTACCCACACAAGTGAGGTATCATTTTTATCGGGAGACTTGGGGGAACGTTGGGTGGAAGGAAATTTGTGGCTCCTCTCAGATTCCCGAACTTTCTGCCACAGAAATGTGAGGAACATGTGTTTTTTTAGCCAAATTTTGAGGTTTGCAAAGGATTCTGGGTAACAGAACCTGGTCCGAGCCCCGAAAGTCACCCCTCCTTGGATTCCCCTAGGTCTCTAGTTTTCAGAAATGCACAGGTTTGGTAGGTTTCCCTAGGTGCCGGCTGAGCTAGAGGCCAAAATCTTCCCGTTAGGCACTTCGCAAAAAACACCTCTGTTTTCTTCCAAAAATTTGAATGTGTCCACGTTGCGCTTTGGGGCGTTTCCTGTCGCGGGCGCTAGGCCTACCCACACAAGTGAGGTATCATTTTTATCGGGAGACTTGGGGGAACGCTGGGTGGAAGGAAATTTGTGGCTCCTCTCAGATTCCTGAACTTTCTGCCACAGAAATGTGAGGAACATGTGTTTTTTTAGCCAAATTTTGAGGTTTGCAAAGGATTCTGGGTAACAGAACCTGGTCCGATCCCCGCAAGTCACCCCTCCTTGGATTCCCCTAGGTCTCTAGTTTTCAGAAATGCACAGGTTTGGTAGGTTTCACTAGGTGCCGGCTGAGCTAGAGGCCAAAATCTACAGGTAGGCACTTCGCAAAAAACACCTCTGTTTTCTTCCAAAAATTTGGATGTGTCCACGTTGCGCTTTGGGGCGTTTCCTGTCGCGGGCGCTAGGCCTACCCACACAAGTGAGGTATCATTTTTATCGGGAGACGTGGGGGAATGCTGGGTGGAAGGAAATTTGTGGCTCCTCTCACATTCCAGAACTTTCTGCCACAGAAATGTGAGGAACATGTGTTTTTTTAGCCACATTTTGAGGTTTGCAAAGGATTCTGGGTAACAGAACCTGGTCCGAGCCCCACAAGTCACCCCTCCTTGGATTCCCCTAGGTCTCTAGTTTTCAGAAATGCACAGGTTTGGTAGGTTTCCCTAGGTGCCGGCTGAGCTAGAGGGCAAAATCTACAGGTAGGCACTTCGCTAAAAACACCTCTGTTTTCTTCCAAAAATTTGGATGTGTCCACGTTGCGCTTTGGGGCGTTTCCTGTCGCGGGCGCTAGGCCTACCCACACAAGTGAGGTATCATTTTTATCGGGAGACTTGGGGGAATGCTGGGTGGAAGGAAATTTGTGGCTCCTCTCAGATTCCAGAACTTTCTGCCACAAAAATGTGAGGAACATGTGTTTTTTTAGCCACATTTTGAGGTTTGCAAAGGATTCTGGGTAACAGAACCTGGTCCGAGCCCTGCAAGTCACCCCTCCTTGGATTCCCCTAGGTCTCTAGTTTTCAGAAATGCACAGGTTTGGTAGGTTTCCCTAGGTGCCGGCTGAGCTAGAGGCCAAAATCTACAGGTAGGCACTTCGCAAAAAACACCTCTGTTTTCTTCCAAAAATTTGGATGTGTCCACGTTGCGCTTTGGGGCGTTTCCTGTCGCGGGCGCTAGGCCTACCCACACAAGTGAGGTATCATTTTTATCGGGAGACTTGGGGGAATGCTGGGTGGAAGGAAATTTGTGGCTCCTCTGAGATTCCAGAACTTTCTGCCACAGAAATGTGAGGAACATGTGTTTTTTTAGCCACAATTTGAGGTTTGCAAAGGATTCTGGGTAACAGAACCTGGTCCGAGCCCCGAAAGTCACCCCTCCTTGGATTCCCCTAGGTCTCTAGTTTTCAGAAATGCACAGGTTTGGTAGGTTTCCCTAGGTGCCGGCTGAGCTAGAGGCCAAAATCTACAGGTAGGCACTTCGCAAAAAACACCTCTGTTTTCTTCCAAAAATTTGGATGTGTCCACGTTGCGCTTTGGGGCGTTTCCTGTCGCGGGCGCTAGGCCTACCGACACAAGTGAGGTATCATTTTTATCGGGAGACTTGGGGGAACGCTGGGTGGAAGGAAATTTGTGGCTCCTCTCAGATTCCAGAACTTTCTGCCACAGAAATTTGAGGAACATGTGTTTTTTTAGCCACATTTTGAGGCTTGCAAAGGATTCTGGGTAACAGAACCTGGTCTGAGCCCCGCAAGTCACCCCTCCTTGGATTCCCCTAGGTCTCTAGTTTTCAGAAATGCACAGGTTTGGTAGGTTTCCCTAGGTGCCGGCTGAGCTAGAGGCCAAAATCTACAGGTAGGCACTTAGCCAAAAACACCTCTGTTTTCTTCCAAAAATTTGGATGTGTCCACGTTGCGCTTTGGGGCGTTTCCTGTCGCGGGCGCTAGGCCTACCCACACAAGTGAGGTATCATTTTTATCGGGAGACGTGGGGGAATGCTGGGTGGAAGGAAATTTGTGGCTCCTCTCAGATTCCAGAACTTTCTGCCACAGGAATGTGAGGAACATGTGTTTTTTTAGCCAAATTTTGAGGTTTGCAAAGGATTCTGGGTAACAGAACCTGGTCCGAGCCCCGCAAGTCACCCCTCATTGGATTCCCCTAGGTCTCTAGTTTTCAGAAATGCACAGGTTTGGTAGGTTTCCCTAGGTGCCGGCTGAGCTAGAGGGCAAAATCTACAGGTAGGCACTTCGCAAAAAACACCTCTGTTTTCTTCCAAAAATGTGGATGTGTCCACGTTGTGCTTTGGGGCGTTTCCTGTCGCGGGCGCTAGGCCTACCCACACAAGTGAGGTATCATTTTTATCGGGAGACTTGGGGGAATGCTGGGTGGAAGGAAATTTGTGGCTCCTCTCAGATTCCAGAACTTTCTGCCACAAAAATGTGAGGAACATGTGTTTTTTTAGCCACATTTTGAGGTTTGCAAAGGATTCTGGGTAACAGAACCTGGTCCGAGCCCTGCAAGTCACCCCTCCTTGGATTCCCCTAGGTCTCTAGTTTTCAGAAATGCACAGGTTTGGTAGGTTTCCCTAGGTGCCGGCTGAGCTAGAGGCCAAAATCTACAGGTAGGCACTTCGCAAAAAACACCTCTGTTTTCTTCCAAAAATTTGGATGTGTCCACGTTGCGCTTTGGGGCGTTTCCTGTCGCGGGCGCTAGGCCTACCCACACAAGTGAGGTATCATTTTTATCGGGAGACTTGGGGGAATGCTGGGTGGAAGGAAATTTGTGGCTCCTCTGAGATTCCAGAACTTTCTGCCACAGAAATGTGAGGAACATGTGTTTTTTTAGCCACAATTTGAGGTTTGCAAAGGATTCTGGGTAACAGAACCTGGTCCGAGCCCCGAAAGTCACCCCTCCTTGGATTCCCCTAGGTCTCTAGTTTTCAGAAATGCACAGGTTTGGTAGGTTTCCCTAGGTGCCGGCTGAGCTAGAGGCCAAAATCTACAGGTAGGCACTTCGCAAAAAACACCTCTGTTTTTTTCCAAAATTTAGGATGTGTCCACGTTGCGCTTTGGGGTGTTTCCTGTCTCCGGCGCTAGGCCTACCCACGCAAGTGAGGTATCATTTTTATCGGGAGACTTGGGGGAACGCTGGGTGGAAGGAAATTTGTAGCTCCTCTCAGATTCCAGAACTTTCTGCCACAGAAATGTGAGGGACATGTGTTTTTTTAGCCAAATTTTGAGGTTTGCAAAGGATTCTGGGTAACAGAACCTGGTCTGAGCCCTGCAAGTCACCCCTCCTTGGATTCCCCTAGGTCTCTAGTTTTCAGAAATGCATAGGTTTGGTAGGTTTCCCTAGGTGCCGGCTGAGCTAGAGGCCAAAATCTACAGGTAGGCACTTCGCAAAAAACACCTCTGTTTTTTTCCAAAATTTAGGATGTGTCCACGTTGCGCTTTGGGGTGTTTCCTGTCTCCGGCGCTAGGCCTACCCACGCAAGTGAGGTATCATTTTTATCGGGAGACTTGGGGGAACGCTGGGTGGAAGGAAATTTGTAGCTCCTCTCAGATTCCAGAACTTTCTGCCACAAAAATGTGAGGGACATGTGTTTTTTTAGCCAAATTTTGAGGTTTGCAAAGGATTCTGGGTAATAGAACCTGGTCCGAGCCCCGCAAGTCACCCCTCCTTGGATTCCCTCAGGTCTCTAGTTTTCAGAAATGCACAGGTTTGGTAGGTTTCCCTAGGTGCCGGCTGAGCTAGAGGCCAAAATCTACAGGTATGCACTTCGCAAAAAACACCTCTGTTTTTTTCCAAAATTTAGGATGTGTCCACGTTGCGCTTTGGGGTGTTTCCTGTCGCCGGCGCTAGACCTACCCACGCAACTGAGGTGTCATTTTTATCGGGAGACTTGGGGGAACGCTGGGTGGAAGGAAATTTGTAGTTCCTCTCAGATTCCAGAACTTTCTGCCACAGAAATGTGAGGGACATGTGTTTTTTTAGCCAAATTTTGAGGTTTGCAAAGGATTCTGGGTAACAGAACCTGGTCCGAGCCCCGCAAGTCACCCCTCCTTGGATTCCCCTAGGTCTCTAGTTTTCAGAAATGCACAGGTTTGGTAGGTTTCCCTAGGTGCTGGCTGAGCTAGAGGCCAAAATCTACAGGTAGGCACTTCGCAAAAAACACCTCTGTTTTTTTCCAAAATTTAGGATGTGTCCACGTTGCGCTTTGGGGTGTTTCCTGTCGCCGGCGCTAGGCCTACCCACGCAAGTGAGGTATCATTTTTATCGGGAGACTTGGGGGAACGCTGGGTGGAAGGAAATTTGTAGCTCCTCTCAGATTCCAGAACTTTCTGCCACAAAAATGTGAGGGACATGTGTTTTTTTAGCCAAATTTTGAGGTTTGCAAAGGATTCTGGGTAACAGAACCTGGTCCGAGCCCCGCAAGTCACCCCTCCTTGGATTCCCCTAGGTCTCTAGTTTTCAGAAATGCACAGGTTTGGTAGGTTTCCCTAGGTGCCGGCTGAGCTAGAGGCCAAAATCTACAGGTAGGCACTTCGCAAAAAACACCTCTGTTTTTTTCAAAAATTTAGGATGTGTCCACGTTGCGCTTTGGGGTGTTTCCTGTCGCCGGCGCTAGGCCTACCCACGCAAGTGAGGTATCATTTTTATCGGGAGACTTGGGGGAACGCTGGGTGGAAGGAAATTTGTAGCTCCTCTCAGATTCCAGAACTTTCTGCCACAGAAATGTGAGGGGCATGTGTTTTTTTAACCAAATTTTGAGGTTTGCAAAGGATTCTGGGTAACAGAACCTGGTCCGAGCCCCGCAAGTCACCCCTCCTTGGATTCCCCTAGGTCTCTAGTTTTCAGAAATGCACAGGTTTGGTAGGTTTCCCTAGGTGCCGGCTGAGCTAGAGGCCAAAATCTACAGGTAGGCACTTCGCAAAAAACACCTCTGTTTTTTTCCAAAATTTAGGATGTGTCCACGTTGCGCTTTGGGGTGTTTCCTGTCTCCGGCGCTAGGCCTACCCACGCAAGTGAGGTATCATTTTTATCGGGAGACTTGGGGGAACGCTGGGTGGAAGGAAATTTGTAGCTCCTCTCAGATTCCAGAACTTTCTGCCACAGAAATGTGAGGGACATGTGTTTTTTTAGCCAAATTTTGAGGTTTGCAAAGGATTCTGGGTAACAGAACCTGGTCCGAGCCCCGCAAGTCACCCCTCCTTGGATTCCCCTAGGTCTCTAGTTTTCAGAAATGCATAGGTTTGGTAGGTTTCCCTAGGTGCCGGCTGAGCTAGAGGCCAAAATCTACAGGTAGGCACTTCGCAAAAAACACCTCTGTTTTTTTCCAAAATTTAGGATGTGTCCACGTTGCGCTTTGGGGTGTTTCCTGTCTCCGGCGCTAGGCCTACCCACGCAAGTGAGGTATCATTTTTATCGGGAGACTTGGGGGAACGCTGGGTGGAAGGAAATTTGTAGCTCCTCTCAGATTCCAGAACTTTCTGCCACAAAAATGTGAGGGACATGTGTTTTTTTAGCCAAATTTTGAGGTTTGCAAAGGATTCTGGGTAACAGAACCTGGTCTGAGCCCTGCAAGTCACCCCTCCTTGGATTCCCCTAGGTCTCTAGTTTTCAGAAATGCATAGGTTTGGTAGGTTTCCCTAGGTGCCGGCTGAGCTAGAGGCCAAAATCTACAGGTAGGCACTTCGCAAAAAACACCTCTGTTTTTTTCCAAAATTTAGGATGTGTCCACGTTGCGCTTTGGGGTGTTTCCTGTCTCCGGCGCTAGGCCTACCCACGCAAGTGAGGTATCATTTTTATCGGGAGACTTGGGGGAACGCTGGGTGGAAGGAAATTTGTAGCTCCTCTCAGATTCCAGAACTTTCTGCCACAAAAATGTGAGGGACATGTGTTTTTTTAGCCAAATTTTGAGGTTTGCAAAGCATTCTGGGTAATAGAACCTGGTCCGAGCCCCGCAAGTCACCCCTCCTTGGATTCCCTCAGGTCTCTAGTTTTCAGAAATGCACAGGTTTGGTAGGTTTCCCTAGGTGCCGGCTGAGCTAGAGGCCAAAATCTACAGGTATGCACTTCGCAAAAAACACCTCTGTTTTTTTCCAAAATTTAGGATGTGTCCACGTTGCGCTTTGGGGTGTTTCCTGTCGCCGGCGCTAGACCTACCCACGCAACTGAGGTGTCATTTTTATCGGGAGACTTGGGGGAACGCTGGGTGGAAGGAAATTTGTAGTTCCTCTCAGATTCCAGAACTTTCTGCCACAGAAATGTGAGGGACATGTGTTTTTTTAGCCAAATTTTGAGGTTTGCAAAGGATTCTGGGTAACAGAACCTGGTCCGAGCCCCGCAAGTCACCCCTCCTTGGATTCCCCTAGGTCTCTAGTTTTCAGAAATGCACAGGTTTGGTAGGTTTCCCTAGGTGCTGGCTGAGCTAGAGGCCAAAATCTACAGGTAGGCACTTCGCAAAAAACACCTCTGTTTTTTTCCAAAATTTAGGATGTGTCCACGTTGCGCTTTGGGGTGTTTCCTGTCGCCGGCGCTAGGCCTACCCACGCAAGTGAGGTATCATTTTTATCGGGAGACTTGGGGGAACGCTGGGTGGAAGGAAATTTGTAGCTCCTCTCAGATTCCAGAACTTTCTGCCACAAAAATGTGAGGGACATGTGTTTTTTTAGCCAAATTTTGAGGTTTGCAAAGGATTCTGGGTAACAGAACCTGGTCCGAGCCCCGCAAGTCACCCCTCCTTGGATTCCCCTAGGTCTCTAGTTTTCAGAAATGCACAGGTTTGGTAGGTTTCCCTAGGTGCCGGCTGAGCTAGAGGCCAAAATCTACAGGTAGGCACTTCGCAAAAAACACCTCTGTTTTTTTCAAAAATTTAGGATGTGTCCACGTTGCGCTTTGGGGTGTTTCCTGTCGCCGGCGCTAGGCCTACCCACGCAAGTGAGGTATCATTTTTATCGGGAGACTTGGGGGAACGCTGGGTGGAAGGAAATTTGTAGCTCCTCTCAGATTCCAGAACTTTCTGCCACAGAAATGTGAGGGGCATGTGTTTTTTTAACCAAATTTTGAGGTTTGCAAAGGATTCTGGGTAACAGAACCTGGTCCGAGCCCCGCAAGTCACCCCTCCTTGGATTCCCCTAGGTCTCTAGTTTTCAGAAATGCACAGGTTTGGTAGGTTTCCCTAGGTGCCGGCTGAGCTAGAGGCCAAAATCTACAGGTAGGCACTTCGCAAAAAACACCTCTGTTTTTTTCCAAAATTTAGGATGTGTCCACGTTGCGCTTTGGGGTGTTTCCTGTCTCCGGCGCTAGGCCTACCCACGCAAGTGAGGTATCATTTTTATCGGGAGACTTGGGGGAACGCTGGGTGGAAGGAAATTTGTAGCTCCTCTCAGATTCCAGAACTTTCTGCCACAGAAATGTGAGGGACATGTGTTTTTTTAGCCAAATTTTGAGGTTTGCAAAGGATTCTGGGTAACAGAACCTGGTCCGAGCCCCGCAAGTCACCCCTCCTTGGATTCCCCTAGGTCTCTAGTTTTCAGAAATGCATAGGTTTGGTAGGTTTCCCTAGGTGCCGGCTGAGCTAGAGGCCAAAATCTACAGGTAGGCACTTCGCAAAAAACACCTCTGTTTTTTTCCAAAATTTAGGATGTGTCCACGTTGCGCTTTGGGGTGTTTCCTGTCTCCGGCGCTAGGCCTACCCACGCAAGTGAGGTATCATTTTTATCGGGAGACTTGGGGGAACGCTGGGTGGAAGGAAATTTGTAGCTCCTCTCAGATTCCAGAACTTTCTGCCACAAAAATGTGAGGGACATGTGTTTTTTTAGCCAAATTTTGAGGTTTGCAAAGGATTCTGGGTAATAGAACCTGGTCCGAGCCCCGCAAGTCACCCCTCCTTGGATTCCCTTAGGTCTCTAGTTTTCAGAAATGCACAGGTTTGGTAGGTTTCCCTAGGTGCCGGCTGAGCTAGAGGCCAAAATCTACAGGTATGCACTTCGCAAAAAACACCTCTGTTTTTTTCCAAAATTTAGGATGTGTCCACGTTGCGCTTTGGGGTGTTTCCTGTCGCCGGCGCTAGGCCTACCCACGCAAGTGAGGTGTCATTTTTATTGTGAGACTTGGGGGAACGCTGGGTGGAAGGAAATTTGTAGCTCCTCTCAGATTCCAGAACTTTCTGCCACAGAAATGTGAGGGACATGTGTTTTTTTAGCCAAATTTTGAGGTTTGCAAAGGATTCTGGGTAACAGAACCTGGTCCGAGCCCCGCAAGTCACCCCTCCTTGGATTCCCCTAGGTCTCTAGTTTTCAGAAATGCACAGGTTTGGTAGGTTTCCCTAGGTGCCGGCTGAGCTAGAGGCCAAAATCTACAGGTAGGCACTTCGCAAAAAACACCTCTGTTTTTTTCCAAAATTTAGGATGTGTCCACGTTGCGCTTTGGGGTGTTTCCTGTCGCCGGCGCTAGGCCTACCCACGCAAGTGAGGTGTCATTTTTATCGGGAGACTTGGGGGAACGCTGGGTGGAAGGAAATTTGTAGCTCCTCTCAGATTCCAGAACTTTCTGCCACAGAAATGTGAGGGACATGTGTTTTTTTAGCCAAATTTTGAGGTTTGCAAAGGATTCTGGGTAACAGAACCTGGTCCGAGCCCCGCAAGTCACCCCTCCTTGGATTCCCCTAGGTCTCTAGTTTTCAGAAATGCACAGGTTTGGTAGGTTTCCATAGGTGCCGGCTGAGCTAGAGGCCAAAATCTACAGGTAGGCACTTCGCAAAAAACACCTCTGTTTTTTTCCAAAATTTAGGATGTGTCCACGTTGCGCTTTGGGGTGTTTCCTGTCGCCGGCGCTAGGCCTACCCACGCAAGTGAGGTGTCATTTTTATCGGGAGACTTGGGGGAACGCTGGGTGGAAGGAAATTTGTAGCTCCTCTCAGATTCCAGAACTTTCTGCCACAGAAATGTGAGGGACATGTGTTTTTTTAGCCAAATTTTGAGGTTTGCAAAGGATTCTGGGTAACAGAACCTGGTCCGAGCCCCGCAAGTCACCCCTCCTTGGATTCCCCTAGGTCTCTAGTTTTCAGAAATGCACAGGTTTGGTAGGTTTCCCTAGGTGCCGGCTGAGCTAGAGGCCAAAATCTACAGGTAGGCACTTCGCAAAAAACACCTCTGTTTTCTTCCAAAAATTTGGATGTGTCCACGTTGCGCTTTGGGGCGTTTCCTGTCGCGGGCGCTAGGCCTACCCACACAAGTGAGGTATCATTTTTATCGGGAGACTTGGGGGAATGCTGGGTGGAAGGAAATTTGTGGCTCCTCTGAGATTCCAGAACTTTCTGCCACAGAAATGTGAGGAACATGTGTTTTTTTAGCCACAATTTGAGGTTTGCAAAGGATTCTGGGTAACAGAACCTGGTCCGAGCCCCGAAAGTCACCCCTCCTTGGATTCCCCTAGGTCTCTAGTTTTCAGAAATGCACAGGTTTGGTAGGTTTCCCTAGGTGCCGGCTGAGCTAGAGGCCAAAATCTACAGGTAGGCACTTCGCAAAAAACACCTCTGTTTTCTTCCAAAAATTTGGATGTGTCCACGTTGCGCTTTGGGGCGTTTCCTGTCGCGGGCGCTAGGCCTACCGACACAAGTGAGGTATCATTTTTATCGGGAGACTTGGGGGAACGCTGGGTGGAAGGAAATTTGTGGCTCCTCTCAGATTCCAGAACTTTCTGCCACAGAAATTTGAGGAACATGTGTTTTTTTAGCCACATTTTGAGGCTTGCAAAGGATTCTGGGTAACAGAACCTGGTCTGAGCCCCGCAAGTCACCCCTCCTTGGATTCCCCTAGGTCTCTAGTTTTCAGAAATGCACAGGTTTGGTAGGTTTCCCTAGGTGCCGGCTGAGCTAGAGGCCAAAATCTACAGGTAGGCACTTAGCCAAAAACACCTCTGTTTTCTTCCAAAAATTTGGATGTGTCCACGTTGCGCTTTGGGGCGTTTCCTGTCGCGGGCGCTAGGCCTACCCACACAAGTGAGGTATCATTTTTATCGGGAGACGTGGGGGAATGCTGGGTGGAAGGAAATTTGTGGCTCCTCTCAGATTCCAGAACTTTCTGCCACAGGAATGTGAGGAACATGTGTTTTTTTAGCCAAATTTTGAGGTTTGCAAAGGATTCTGGGTAACAGAACCTGGTCCGAGCCCCGCAAGTCACCCCTCATTGGATTCCCCTAGGTCTCTAGTTTTCAGAAATGCACAGGTTTGGTAGGTTTCCCTAGGTGCCGGCTGAGCTAGAGGGCAAAATCTACAGGTAGGCACTTCGCAAAAAACACCTCTGTTTTCTTCCAAAAATTTGGATGTGTCCACGTTGTGCTTTGGGGCGTTTCCTGTCGCGGGCGCTAGGCCTACCCACACAAGTGAGGTATCATTTTTATCGGGAGACTTGGGGGAATGCTGGGTGGAAGGAAATTTGTGGCTCCTCTCAGATTCCAGAACTTTCTGCCACAAAAATGTGAGGAACATGTGTTTTTTTAGCCACATTTTGAGGTTTGCAAAGGATTCTGGGTAACAGAACCTGGTCCGAGCCCTGCAAGTCACCCCTCCTTGGATTCCCCTAGGTCTCTAGTTTTCAGAAATGCACAGGTTTGGTAGGTTTCCCTAGGTGCCGGCTGAGCTAGAGGCCAAAATCTACAGGTAGGCACTTCGCAAAAAACACCTCTGTTTTCTTCCAAAAATTTGGATGTGTCCACGTTGCGCTTTGGGGCGTTTCCTGTCGCGGGCGCTAGGCCTACCCACACAAGTGAGGTATCATTTTTATCGGGAGACTTGGGGGAATGCTGGGTGGAAGGAAATTTGTGGCTCCTCTGAGATTCCAGAACTTTCTGCCACAGAAATGTGAGGAACATGTGTTTTTTTAGCCACAATTTGAGGTTTGCAAAGGATTCTGGGTAACAGAACCTGGTCCGAGCCCCGAAAGTCACCCCTCCTTGGATTCCCCTAGGTCTCTAGTTTTCAGAAATGCACAGGTTTGGTAGGTTTCCCTAGGTGCCGGCTGAGCTAGAGGCCAAAATCTACAGGTAGGCACTTCGCAAAAAACACCTCTGTTTTCTTCCAAAAATTTGGATGTGTCCACGTTGCGCTTTGGGGCGTTTCCTGTCGCGGGCGCTAGGCCTACCCACACAAGTGAGGTATCATTTTTATCGGGAGACTTGGGGGAATGCTGGGTGGAAGGAAATTTGTGGCTCCTCTGAGATTCCAGAACTTTCTGCCACAGAAATGTGAGGAACATGTGTTTTTTTAGCCACAATTTGAGGTTTGCAAAGGATTCTGGGTAACAGAACCTGGTCCGAGCCCCGAAAGTCACCCCTCCTTGGATTCCCCTAGGTCTCTAGTTTTCAGAAATGCACAGGTTTGGTAGGTTTCCCTAGGTGCCGGCTGAGCTAGAGGCCAAAATCTACAGGTAGGCACTTCGCAAAAAACACCTCTGTTTTCTTCCAAAAATTTGGATGTGTCCACGTTGCGCTTTGGGGCGTTTCCTGTCGCGGGCGCTAGGCCTACCCACACAAGTGAGGTATCATTTTTATCGGGAGACTTGGGGGAATGCTGGGTGGAAGGAAATTTGTGGCTCCTCTCAGATTCCAGAACTTTCTGCCACAGAAATGTGAGGAACATGTGTTTTTTTAGCCACATTTTGAGGTTTGCAAAGGATTCTGGGTAACAGAACCTGGTCCGAGCCCTGCAAGTCACCCCTCCTTGGATTCCCCTAGGTCTCTAGTTTTCAGAAATGCACAGGTTTGGTAGGTTTCCCTAGGTGCCGGCTGAGCTAGAGGCCAAAATCTACAGGTAGGCACTTCGCAAAAAACACCTCTGTTTTCTTCCAAAAATTTGGATGTGTCCACGTTGCGCTTTGGGGCGTTTCCTGTCGCGGGCGCTAGGCCTACCCACACAAGTGAGGTATCATTTTTATCGGGAGACTTGGGGGAATGCTGGGTGGAAGGAAATTTGTGGCTCCTCTGAGATTCCAGAACTTTCTGCCACAGAAATGTGAGGAACATGTGTTTTTTTAGCCAAATTTTGAGGTTTGCAAAGGATTCTGGGTAACAGAACCTGGTCCGAGCCCCGCAAGTCACCCCTACTTGGATTCCCCTAGGTTTCTAGTTTTCAGAAATGCACAGGTTTGGTAGGTTTCCCTAGGTGCCGGCTGAGCTAGAGGCCAAAATCTACAGGTAGGCACTTCGCAAAAAACACCTGTTTTCTTCCAAAAATTTGGATGTGTCCACGTTGCGCTTTGGGGCGTTTTTCTGTCACGGGCGCTAGGCCTACCCACACAAGTGAGGTACCATTTTTATCGGGAGACTTGGGGGAACGCTGGGTGGAAGGAAATTTGTGGCTCCTCTCAGATTCCAGAACTTTCTGCCACAGAAATGTGAGGAACATGTGTTTTTTTAGCCAAATTTTGAGGTTTGCAAAGGATTCTGGGTAACAGAACCTGGTCCGAGCCCCGCAAGTCACCCCTCCTTGGATTCCCCTAGGTCTCTAGTTTTCAGAAATGCACAGGTTTGGTAGGTTTCCCTAGGTGCCGGCTGAGCTAGACGCCAAAATCTACAGGTAGGCACTTCGCAAAAAACACCTCTGTTTTCTTCTAAAAATTTGGATGTGTCCACGTTGCGCTTTGGGGCGTTTCCTGTCGCGGGCGCTAGGCCTACCCACACAAGTGAGGTATCATTTTTATCGGGAGACTTGGGGGAATGCTGGGTGGAAGGAAATTTGTGGCTCCTCTCAGATTCCAGAACTTTCTGCCACAGAAATGTGAGGAACATGTGTTTTTTTAGCCACATTTTGAGGTTTGCAAAGGATTCTGGGTAACAGAACCTGGTCCGAGCCCTGCAAGTCACCCCTCCTTGGATTCCCCTAGGTCTCTAGTTTTCAGAAATGCACAGGTTTGGTAGGTTTCCCTAGGTGCCGGCTGAGCTAGAGGCCAAAATCTACAGGTAGGCACTTCGCAAAAAACACCTCTGTTTTCTTCCAAAAATTTGGATGTGTCCACGTTGCGCTTTGGGGCGTTTCCTGTCGCGGGCGCTAGGCCTACCCACACAAGTGAGGTATCATTTTTATCGGGAGACTTGGGGGAATGCTGGGTGGAAGGAAATTTGTGGCTCCTCTGAGATTCCAGAACTTTCTGCCACAGAAATGTGAGGAACATGTGGTTTTTTAGCCACAATTTGAGGTTTGCAAAGGATTCTGGGTAACAGAACCTGGTCCGAGCCCCGAAAGTCCCCCCTCCTTGGATTCCCCTAGGTCTCTAGTTTTCAGAAATGCACAGGTTTGGTAGGTTTCCCTAGGTGCCGGCTGAGCTAGAGGCCAAAATCTACAGGTAGGCACTTCGCAAAAAACACCTCTGTTTTCTTCCAAAAATTTGGATGTGTCCACGTTGCGCTTTGGGGCGTTTCCTGTCGCGGGCGCTAGGCCTACCGACACAAGTGAGGTATCATTTTTATCGGGAGACTTGGGGGAACGCTGGGTGGAAGGAAATTTGTGGCTCCTCTCAGATTCCAGAACTTTCTGCCACAGAAATGTGAGGAACATGTGTTTTTTTAGCCACTTTTTGAGGCTTGCAAAGGATTCTGGGTAACAGAACCTGGTCCGAGCCCCGCAAGTCACCCCTCCTTGGATTCCCCTAGGTCTCTAGTTTTCAGAAATGCACAGGTTTGGTAGGTTTCCCTAGGTGCCGGCTGAGCTAGAGGCCAAAATCTACAGGTAGGCACTTCGCAAAAAACACCTCTGTTTTCTTCCAAAAATTTGGATGTGTCCACGTTGCGCTTTGGGGTGTTTCCTGTCGCGGGCGCTAGGCCTACCCACACAAGTGAGGTATCATTTTTATCGGGAGACTTGGGGGAGCGCTGGGTGGAAGGAAATTTGTGGCTCCTCTCAGATTCCAGAACTTTCTGCCACAGGAATGTGAGGAACATGTGTTTTTTTAGCCAAATTTTGAGGTTTGCAAAGGATTCTGGGTAACAGAACCTGGTCCGAGCCCCGCAAGTCACCCCTCATTGGATTCCCCTAGGTCTCTAGTTTTCAGAAATGCACAGGTTTGGTAGGTTTCCCTAGGTGCCGGCTGAGCTAGAGGCCAAAATCTACAGGTAGGCACTTCGCAAAAAACACCTCTGTTTTCTTCCAAAAATTTGGATGTGTCCACGTTGCGCTTTGGGGCGTTTCCTGTCGCGGGCGCTATGCCTACCCACAAAAGTGAGGTATCATTTTTATCGGGAGACTTGGGGGAATGCTGGGTGGAAGGAAATTTGTGGCTCCTCTCAGATTCCAGAACTTTCTGCCACAGAAATGTGAGGAACATGTGTTTTTTTAGCCACATTTTGAGGTTTGCAAAGGATTCTGGGTAACAGAACCTGGTCCGAGCCCTGCAAGTCACCCCTCCTTGGATTCCCCTAGGTCTCTAGTTTTCAGAAATGCACAGGTTTGGTAGGTTTCCCTAGGTGCCGGCTGAGCTAGAGGCCAAAATCTACAGGTAGGCACTTCGCAAAAAACACCTCTGTTTTCTTCCAAAAATTTGGATGTGTCCACGTTGCGCTTTGGGGCGTTTCCTGTCGCGGGCGCTAGGCCTACCCACACAAGTGAGGTATCATTTTTATCGGGAGACTTGGGGGAATGCTGGGTGGAAGGAAATTTGTGGCTCCTCTGAGATTCCAGAACTTTCTGCCACAGAAATGTGAGGAACATGTGTTTTTTTAGCCAAATTTTGAGGTTTGTAAAGGATTCTGGGTAACAGAACCTGGTCCGAGCCCCGCAAGTCACCCCTACTTGGATTCCCCTAGGTTTCTAGTTTTCAGAAATGCACAGGTTTGGTAGGTTTCCCTAGGTGCCGGCTGAGCTAGAGGCCAAAATCTACAGGTAGGCACTTCGCAAAAAACACCTGTTTTCTTCCAAAAATTTGGATGTGTCCACGTTGCGCTTTGGGGCGTTTCCTGTCGTGGGCGCTAGGCCTACCCACACAAGTGAGGTATCATTTTTATCGGGAGACTTGGGGGAACGCTGGGTGGAAGGAAATTTGTGGCTCCTCTCAGATTCCAGAACTTTCTGCCACAGAAATGTGAGGAACATGTGTTTTTTTAGCCAAATTTTGAGGTTTGCAAAGGATTCTGGGTAACAGAACCTGGTCCGAGCCCCGCAAGTCACCCCTCCTTGGATTCCCCTAGGTCTCTAGTTTTCATAAATGCACAGGTTTGGTAGGTTTCCCTAGGTGCCTGCTGAGCTAGAGGCCAAAATCTACAGGTAGGCACTTCGCAAAAAACACCTCTGTTTTCTTCCAAAAATTTGGATGTGTCCACGTTGCGCTTTGGGGTGTTTCCTGTCGCGGGCGCTAGGCCTACCCACACAAGTGAGGTATCATTTTTATTGGGAGACTTGGGGGAACGCTGGGTGGAAGGAAATTTGTGGCTCCTCTCAGATTCCTGAACTTTCTGCCACAGAAATGTGAGGAACATGTGTTTTTTTAGCCAAATTTTGAGGTTTGCAAAGGATTCTGGGTAACAGAACCTGGTCCGAGCCCCGCAAGTCACCCCTCCTTGGATTCCCCTAGGTCTCTAGTTTTCAGAAATGCACAGGTTTAGTAGGTTTCCCTAGGTGCCGGCTGAGCTAGAGGCCAAAATCTATAGGTAGGCACTTCGCAAAAAACACCTCTGTTTTCTTCCAAAAATTGGGATGTGTCCACGTTGCGCTTTGGGGCGTTTCCTGTCGCGGGCGCTAGGCCTACCCACACAAGTGAGGTATCATTTTTATCGGGAGACTTGGGGGAATGCTGAGTGGAAGGAAATTTGTGGCTCCTCTCAGATTCCAGAACTTTCTGCCACAGAAATGTGAGGAACATGTGTTTTTTTAGCCAAATTTTGAGGTTTGCAAAGGATTCTGGGTAACAGAACATGGTCCGAGCCCCGCAAGTCACCCCTCATTGAATTCCCCTAGGTCTCTAGTTTTCAGAAATGCACAGGTTTGGTAGGTTTCCCTAGGTGCCGGCTGAGCTAGAGGCCAAAATCTACAGGTAGGCACTTCGCAAAAAACACCTCTGTTTGCTTCCAAAAATTTGGATGTGTCCACGTTGCGCTTTGGGGCGTTTCCTGTCGCGGGCGCTAGGCCTACCCACACAAGTGAGGTATCATTTTTATCGGGAGACTTGGGGAAATGCTGGGTGGAAGGAAATTTGTGGCTCCTCTCAGATTCCAGAACTTTCTGCCACAGAAATGTGAGGAACATGTGTTTTTTTAGCCACATTTTGAGGTTTGCAAAGGATTCTGGGTAACAGAACCTGGTCCGAGCCCCGCAAGTCACCCCTCCTTGGATTCCCCTAGGTCTCTAGTTTTCAGAAATGCACAGGTTTGGTAGGTTTCCCTAGGTGCCGGCTGAGCTAGAGGCCAAAATCTACAGGTAGGCACTTTGCAAAAAACACCTCTGTTTTCTTCCAAAAATGTGGATGTGTCCACGTTGCGCTTTGGGGCGTTTCCTGTCGCGGGCGCTAGGCCTACCCACACAAGTGAGGTATCATTTTTATCGGGAGACTTGGGGGAACGCTGGGTGGAAGGAAATTTGTGGCTACTCTCAGATTCCTGAACTTTCTGCCACAGAAATGTGAGGAACATGTGTTTTTTTAGCCAAATTTTGAGGTTTGCAAAGGATTCTGGGTAACAGAACCTGGTCCGAGCCCCGCAAGTCACCCCTCCTTGGATTCCCCTAGGTCTCTAGTTTTCAGAAATGCACAGGTTTAGTAGGTTTCCCTAGGTGCCGGCTGAGCTAGAGGCCAAAATCTATAGGTAGGCACTTCGCAAAAAACACCTCTGTTTTCTTCCAAAAATTGGGATGTGTCCACGTTGCGCTTTGGGGCGTTTCCTGTCGCGGGCGCTAGGCCTACCCACACAAGTGAGGTATCATTTTTATCGGGAGACTTGGGGGAACGCTGGGTGGGAGGGAATTTGTGGCTCCTCTCAGATTCCCGAACTTTCTGCCACAGAAATGTGAGGAACATGTGTTTTTTTAGCCAAAGTTTGAGGTTTGCAAAGGATTCTGGGTAACAGAACCTGGTCCGAGCCCCGCAAGTCACCCCTACTTGGATTCCCCTAGGTCTCTAGTTTTCAGAAATGCACAGGTTTGGTAGGTTTCCCTAGGTGCCGGCTGAGCTAGAGGCCAAAATCTACAGGTAGGCACTTCGCAAAAAACACCTCTGTTTTCTTCCAAAAATTTGGATGTGTCCACGTTGCGCTTTGGGGCGTTTCCTGTCGCGGGCGCTAGGCCTACCCACACAAGTGAGGTATCATTTTTATCGGGAGACTTGGGGGAACGCTGGGTGGAAGGAAATTTGTGGCTCCTCTCAGATTCCAGAACTTTCTGCCACAGAAATGTGAGGAACATGTGTTTTTTTAGCCAAATTTTGAGGTTTGCAAAGGATTCTGGGTAACAGAACCTGGTCCGAGCCCCGCAAGTCACCCCTCCTTGGATTCCCCTAGGTCTCTAGTTTTCAGAAATGCACAGGTTTGGTAGGTTTCCCTAGGTGCCGGCTGAGCTAGAGGCCAAAATCTACAGGTAGGCACTTCGCAAAAAACACCTCTGTTTTCTTCCAAAAATGTGGATGTGTCCACGTTGCGCTTTGGGGTGTTTCCTGTCGCGGGCGCTAGGCCTACCCACACAAGTGAGGTATCATTTTTATTGGGAGACTTGGGGGAACTCTGGGTGGAAGGAAATTTGTGGCTCCTCTCAGATTCCTGAACTTTCTGCCACAGAAATGTGAGGAACATGTGTTTTTTTAGCCAAATTTTGAGGTTTGCAAAGGATTCTGGGTAACAGAACCTGGTCCGAGCCCCGCAAGTCACCCCTCCATGGATTCCCCTAGGTCTCTAGTTTTCTGAAATGCACAGGTTTAGTAGGTTTCCCTAGGTGCCGGCTGAGCTAGAGGCCAAAATCTATAGGTAGGCACTTCGCAAAAAACACCTCTGTTTTCTTCCAAAAATTTGGATGTGTCCACGTTGCGCTTTGGGGCGTTTCCTGTCGCGGGCGCTAGGCCTACCCACACAAGTGAGGTATAATTTTTATCGGGAGACTTGGGGGAATGCTGAGTGGAAGGAAATTTGTGGCTCCTCTCAGATTCCAGAACTTTCTGCCACAGAAATGTGAGGAACATGTGTTTTTTTAGCCAAATTTTGAGGTTTGCAAAGGATTCTGGGTAACAGAACATGGTCCGAGCCCCGCAAGTCACCCCTCATTGAATTCCCCTAGGTCTCTAGTTTTCAGAAATGCACAGGTTTGGTAGGTTTCCCTAGGTGCCGGCTGAGCTAGAGGCCAAAATCTACAGGTAGGCACTTCGCAAAAAACACCTCTGTTTGCTTCCAAAAATTTGGATGTGTCCACGTTGCGCTTTGGGGCGTTTCCTGTCGCGGGCGCTAGGCCTACCCACACAAGTGAGGTATCATTTTTATCGGGAGACTTGGGGAAATGCTGGGTGGAAGGAAATTTGTGGCTCCTCTCAGATTCCAGAACTTTCTGCCACAGAAATGTGAGGAACATGGTTTTTTTTAGCCACATTTTGAGGTTTGCAAAGGATTCTGGGTAACAGAACCTGGTCCGAGCCCCGCAAGTCACCCCTCCTTGGATTCCCCTAGGTCTCTAGTTTTCAGAAATGCACAGGTTTGGTAGGTTTCCCTAGGTGCCGGCTAAGCTAGAGGCCAAAATCTACAGGTAGGCACTTCGCAAAAAACACCTCTGTTTTCTTCCAAAAATGTGGATGTGTCCACGTTGCGCTTTGGGGCGTTTCCTGTCGCGGGCGCTAGGCCTACCCACACAAGTGAGGTATCATTTTTATCGGGAGACTTGGGGGAATGCTGGGTGGAAGGAAATTTGTGGCTCCTCTGAGATTCCAGAACTTTCTGCCACAGAAATGTGAGGAACATGTGTTTTTTTAGCCACAATTTGAGGTTTGCAAAGGATTCTGGGTAACAGAACCTGGTCCGAGCCCCGAAAGTCACCCCTCCTTGGATTCCCCTAGGTCTCTAGTTTTCAGAAATGCACAGGTTTGGTAGGTTTCCCTAGGTGCCGGCTGAGCTAGAGGCCAAAATCTACAGGTAGGCACTTCGCAAAAAACACCTCTGTTTTCTTCCAGAAATTTGAATGTGTCCACGTTGCGCTTTGGGGCGTTTCCTGTCGCGGGTGCTAGGCCTACCCACACAAGTGAGATATCATTTTTATCGGGAGACTTGGGGGAGCGCTGGGTGGAAGGAAATTTGTGGCTCCTCTCAGATTCCAGAACTTTCTGCCACAGAAATGTGAGGAACATGTGTTTTTTTAGCCAAATTTTGAGGTTTGCAAAGGATTCTGGGTAACAGAACCTGGTCTGAGCCCCGCAAGTCACCCCTCATTGGATTCCCCTAGGTCTCTAGTTTTCAGAAATGCACAGGTTTGGTAGGTTTCCCTAGGTGCCGGCTGAGCTAGAGGCCAAAATCTACAGGTAGGCACTTCGCAAAAAACACCTCTGTTTTCTTCCAGAAATTTGAATGTGTCCACGTTGCGCTTTGGGGCGTTTCCTGTCGCGGGTGCTAGGCCTACCCACACAAGTGAGGTATCATTTTTATCGGGAGACTTGGGGGAACGCTGGGTGGGAGGAAATTTGTGGCTCCTCTCAGATTCCCGAACTTTCTGCCACAGAAATGTGAGGAACATGTGTTTTTTTAGCCAAATATTTAGGTTTGCAAAGGATTCTGGGTAACAGAACCTGGTCCGAGCCCCGCAAGTCACCCCTACTTGGATTCCCCTAGGTCTCAAGTTTTCAGAAATGCACAGGTTTGGTAGGTTTCCCTAGGTGCCGGCTGAGCTAGAGGCCAAAATCTACAGGTAGGCACTTCGCAAAAAACACCTCTGTTTTCTTCCAAAAATTTGGATGTGTCCACGTTGCGCTTTGGGGCGTTTCCTGTCGCGGGCGCTAGGCCTACCCACACAAGTGAGGTATCATTTTTATCGGGAGACTTGGGGGAACGCTGGGTGGAAGGAAATTTGTGGCTCCTCTCAGATTCCTGAACTTTCTGCCACAGAAATGTGAGGAACATGTGTTTTTTTAGCCAAATTTTGAGGTTTGCAAAGGATTCTGGGTAACAGAACCTGGTCCGAGCCCCGCAAGTCACCCCTCCTTGGATTCCCCTAGGTCTCAAGTTTGCAGAAATGCACAGGTTTGGTAGGTTTCCCTAGGTGCCGGCTGAGCTAGAGGCCAAAATCTACAGGTAGGCACTTCGCAAAAAACACCTCTGTTTTCTTCCAAAAATTTGGATGTGTCCACGTTGCGCTTTGGGGCGTTTCCTGTCGCGGGCGCTAGGCCTACCCACACAAGTGAGGTATCATTTTTATCGGGAGACTTGGGGGAACGCTGGGTGGGAGGGAATTTGTGGCTCCTCTCAGATTCCCGAACTTTCTGCCACAGAAATGTGAGGAACATGTGTTTTTTTAGCCAAATTTTGAGGTTTGCAAAGGATTCTGGGTAACAGAACCTGGTCCGAGCCCCGAAAGTCACCCCTCCTTGGATTCCCCTAGGTCTCTAGTTTTCAGAAATGCACAGGTTTGGTAGGTTTCCCTAGGTGCCGGCTGAGCTAGAGGCCAAAATCTACAGGTAGGCACTTTGCAAAAAACACCTCTGTTTTCTTCCAGAAATTTGAATGTGTCCACGTTGCGCTTTGGGGCGTTTCCTGTCGCGGGTGCTAGGCCTACCCACACAAGTGAGGTATCATTTTTATCGGGAGACTTGGGGGAGCGCTGGGTGGAAGGAAATTTGTGGCTCCTCTCAGATTCCAGAACTTTCTGCCACAGAAATGTGAGGAACATGTGTTTTTTTAGCCAAATTTTGAGGTTTGCAAAGGATTCTGGGTAACAGAACCTGGTCCGAGCCCCGCAAGTCACCCCTCATTGGATTCCCCTAGGTCTCTAGTTTTCAGAAATGCACAGGTTTGGTAGGTTTCCCTAGGTGCCGGCTGAGCTAGAGGCCAAAATCTACAGGTAGGCACTTCGCAAAAAACACCTCTGTTTTCTTCCAGAAATTTGAATGTGTCCACGTTGCGCTTTGGGGCGTTTCCTGTCGCGGGTGCTAGGCCTACCCACACAAGTGAGGTATCATTTTTATCGGGAGACTTGGGGGAACGCTGGGTGGGAGGAAATTTGTGGCTCCTCTCAGATTCCCGAACTTTCTGCCACAGAAATGTGAGGAACATGTGTTTTTTTAGCCAAATTTTGAGGTTTGCAAAGGATTCTGGGTAACAGAACCTGGTCCGAGCCCCGCAAGTCACCCCTCATTGGATTCCCCTAGGTCTCTAGTTTTCAGAAATGCACAGGTTTGGTAGGTTTCCCTAGGTGCCGGCTGAGCTAGAGGCCAAAATCTACAGGTAGGCACTTTGCAAAAAACACCTCTGTTTTCTTCCAAAAATGTGGATGTGTCCACGTTGCGCTTTGGGGCGTTTCCTGTCGCGGGCGCTAGGCCTACCCACACAAGTGAGGTATCATTTTTATCGGGAGACTTGGGGGAACGCTGGGTGGAAGGAAATTTGTGGCTACTCTCAGATTCCTGAACTTTCTGCCACAGAAATGTGAGGAACATGTGTTTTTTTAGCCAAATTTTGAGGTTTGCAAAGGATTCTGGGTAACAGAACCTGGTCCGAGCCCCGCAAGTCACCCCTCCTTGGATTCCCCTAGGTCTCTAGTTTTCAGAAATGCACAGGTTTAGTAGGTTTCCCTAGGTGCCGGCTGAGCTAGAGGCCAAAATCTATAGGTAGGCACTTCGCAAAAAACACCTCTGTTTTCTTCCAAAAATTGGGATGTGTCCACGTTGCGCTTTGGGGCGTTTCCTGTCGCGGGCGCTAGGCCTACCCACACAAGTGAGGTATCATTTTTATCGGGAGACTTGGGGGAACGCTGGGTGGGAGGGAATTTGTGGCTCCTCTCAGATTCCCGAACTTTCTGCCACAGAAATGTGAGGAACATGTGTTTTTTTAGCCAAAGTTTGAGGTTTGCAAAGGATTCTGGGTAACAGAACCTGGTCCGAGCCCCGCAAGTCACCCCTACTTGGATTCCCCTAGGTCTCTAGTTTTCAGAAATGCACAGGTTTGGTAGGTTTCCCTAGGTGCCGGCTGAGCTAGAGGCCAAAATCTACAGGTAGGCACTTCGCAAAAAACACCTCTGTTTTCTTCCAAAAATTTGGATGTGTCCACGTTGCGCTTTGGGGCGTTTCCTGTCGCGGGCGCTAGGCCTACCCACACAAGTGAGGTATCATTTTTATCGGGAGACTTGGGGGAACGCTGGGTGGAAGGAAATTTGTGGCTCCTCTCAGATTCCAGAACTTTCTGCCACAGAAATGTGAGGAACATGTGTTTTTTTAGCCAAATTTTGAGGTTTGCAAAGGATTCTGGGTAACAGAACCTGGTCCGAGCCCCGCAAGTCACCCCTCCTTGGATTCCCCTAGGTCTCTAGTTTTCAGAAATGCACAGGTTTGGTAGGTTTCCCTAGGTGCCGGCTGAGCTAGAGGCCAAAATCTACAGGTAGGCACTTCGCAAAAAACACCTCTGTTTTCTTCCAAAAATGTGGATGTGTCCACGTTGCGCTTTGGGGTGTTTCCTGTCGCGGGCGCTAGGCCTACCCACACAAGTGAGGTATCATTTTTATTGGGAGACTTGGGGGAACTCTGGGTGGAAGGAAATTTGTGGCTCCTCTCAGATTCCTGAACTTTCTGCCACAGAAATGTGAGGAACATGTGTTTTTTTAGCCAAATTTTGAGGTTTGCAAAGGATTCTGGGTAACAGAACCTGGTCCGAGCCCCGCAAGTCACCCCTCCATGGATTCCCCTAGGTCTCTAGTTTTCTGAAATGCACAGGTTTAGTAGGTTTCCCTAGGTGCCGGCTGAGCTAGAGGCCAAAATCTATAGGTAGGCACTTCGCAAAAAACACCTCTGTTTTCTTCCAAAAATTTGGATGTGTCCACGTTGCGCTTTGGGGCGTTTCCTGTCGCGGGCGCTAGGCCTACCCACACAAGTGAGGTATAATTTTTATCGGGAGACTTGGGGGAATGCTGAGTGGAAGGAAATTTGTGGCTCCTCTCAGATTCCAGAACTTTCTGCCACAGAAATGTGAGGAACATGTGTTTTTTTAGCCAAATTTTGAGGTTTGCAAAGGATTCTGGGTAACAGAACATGGTCCGAGCCCCGCAAGTCACCCCTCATTGAATTCCCCTAGGTCTCTAGTTTTCAGAAATGCACAGGTTTGGTAGGTTTCCCTAGGTGCCGGCTGAGCTAGAGGCCAAAATCTACAGGTAGGCACTTCGCAAAAAACACCTCTGTTTGCTTCCAAAAATTTGGATGTGTCCACGTTGCGCTTTGGGGCGTTTCCTGTCGCGGGCGCTAGGCCTACCCACACAAGTGAGGTATCATTTTTATCGGGAGACTTGGGGAAATGCTGGGTGGAAGGAAATTTGTGGCTCCTCTCAGATTCCAGAACTTTCTGCCACAGAAATGTGAGGAACATGGTTTTTTTTAGCCACATTTTGAGGTTTGCAAAGGATTCTGGGTAACAGAACCTGGTCCGAGCCCCGCAAGTCACCCCTCCTTGGATTCCCCTAGGTCTCTAGTTTTCAGAAATGCACAGGTTTGGTAGGTTTCCCTAGGTGCCGGCTAAGCTAGAGGCCAAAATCTACAGGTAGGCACTTCGCAAAAAACACCTCTGTTTTCTTCCAAAAATGTGGATGTGTCCACGTTGCGCTTTGGGGCGTTTCCTGTCGCGGGCGCTAGGCCTACCCACACAAGTGAGGTATCATTTTTATCGGGAGACTTGGGGGAATGCTGGGTGGAAGGAAATTTGTGGCTCCTCTGAGATTCCAGAACTTTCTGCCACAGAAATGTGAGGAACATGTGTTTTTTTAGCCACAATTTGAGGTTTGCAAAGGATTCTGGGTAACAGAACCTGGTCCGAGCCCCGAAAGTCACCCCTCCTTGGATTCCCCTAGGTCTCTAGTTTTCAGAAATGCACAGGTTTGGTAGGTTTCCCTAGGTGCCGGCTGAGCTAGAGGCCAAAATCTACAGGTAGGCACTTCGCAAAAAACACCTCTGTTTTCTTCCAGAAATTTGAATGTGTCCACGTTGCGCTTTGGGGCGTTTCCTGTCGCGGGTGCTAGGCCTACCCACACAAGTGAGATATCATTTTTATCGGGAGACTTGGGGGAGCGCTGGGTGGAAGGAAATTTGTGGCTCCTCTCAGATTCCAGAACTTTCTGCCACAGAAATGTGAGGAACATGTGTTTTTTTAGCCAAATTTTGAGGTTTGCAAAGGATTCTGGGTAACAGAACCTGGTCTGAGCCCCGCAAGTCACCCCTCATTGGATTCCCCTAGGTCTCTAGTTTTCAGAAATGCACAGGTTTGGTAGGTTTCCCTAGGTGCCGGCTGAGCTAGAGGCCAAAATCTACAGGTAGGCACTTCGCAAAAAACACCTCTGTTTTCTTCCAGAAATTTGAATGTGTCCACGTTGCGCTTTGGGGCGTTTCCTGTCGCGGGTGCTAGGCCTACCCACACAAGTGAGGTATCATTTTTATCGGGAGACTTGGGGGAACGCTGGGTGGGAGGAAATTTGTGGCTCCTCTCAGATTCCCGAACTTTCTGCCACAGAAATGTGAGGAACATGTGTTTTTTTAGCCAAATATTTAGGTTTGCAAAGGATTCTGGGTAACAGAACCTGGTCCGAGCCCCGCAAGTCACCCCTACTTGGATTCCCCTAGGTCTCAAGTTTTCAGAAATGCACAGGTTTGGTAGGTTTCCCTAGGTGCCGGCTGAGCTAGAGGCCAAAATCTACAGGTAGGCACTTCGCAAAAAACACCTCTGTTTTCTTCCAAAAATTTGGATGTGTCCACGTTGCGCTTTGGGGCGTTTCCTGTCGCGGGCGCTAGGCCTACCCACACAAGTGAGGTATCATTTTTATCGGGAGACTTGGGGGAACGCTGGGTGGAAGGAAATTTGTGGCTCCTCTCAGATTCCTGAACTTTCTGCCACAGAAATGTGAGGAACATGTGTTTTTTTAGCCAAATTTTGAGGTTTGCAAAGGATTCTGGGTAACAGAACCTGGTCCGAGCCCCGCAAGTCACCCCTCCTTGGATTCCCCTAGGTCTCAAGTTTGCAGAAATGCACAGGTTTGGTAGGTTTCCCTAGGTGCCGGCTGAGCTAGAGGCCAAAATCTACAGGTAGGCACTTCGCAAAAAACACCTCTGTTTTCTTCCAAAAATTTGGATGTGTCCACGTTGCGCTTTGGGGCGTTTCCTGTCGCGGGCGCTAGGCCTACCCACACAAGTGAGGTATCATTTTTATCGGGAGACTTGGGGGAACGCTGGGTGGGAGGGAATTTGTGGCTCCTCTCAGATTCCCGAACTTTCTGCCACAGAAATGTGAGGAACATGTGTTTTTTTAGCCAAATTTTGAGGTTTGCAAAGGATTCTGGGTAACAGAACCTGGTCCGAGCCCCGAAAGTCACCCCTCCTTGGATTCCCCTAGGTCTCTAGTTTTCAGAAATGCACAGGTTTGGTAGGTTTCCCTAGGTGCCGGCTGAGCTAGAGGCCAAAATCTACAGGTAGGCACTTTGCAAAAAACACCTCTGTTTTCTTCCAGAAATTTGAATGTGTCCACGTTGCGCTTTGGGGCGTTTCCTGTCGCGGGTGCTAGGCCTACCCACACAAGTGAGGTATCATTTTTATCGGGAGACTTGGGGGAGCGCTGGGTGGAAGGAAATTTGTGGCTCCTCTCAGATTCCAGAACTTTCTGCCACAGAAATGTGAGGAACATGTGTTTTTTTAGCCAAATTTTGAGGTTTGCAAAGGATTCTGGGTAACAGAACCTGGTCCGAGCCCCGCAAGTCACCCCTCATTGGATTCCCCTAGGTCTCTAGTTTTCAGAAATGCACAGGTTTGGTAGGTTTCCCTAGGTGCCGGCTGAGCTAGAGGCCAAAATCTACAGGTAGGCACTTCGCAAAAAACACCTCTGTTTTCTTCCAGAAATTTGAATGTGTCCACGTTGCGCTTTGGGGCGTTTCCTGTCGCGGGTGCTAGGCCTACCCACACAAGTGAGGTATCATTTTTATCGGGAGACTTGGGGGAACGCTGGGTGGGAGGAAATTTGTGGCTCCTCTCAGATTCCCGAACTTTCTGCCACAGAAATGTGAGGAACATGTGTTTTTTTAGCCAAATTTTGAGGTTTGCAAAGGATTCTGGGTAACAGAACCTGGTCCGAGCCCCGCAAGTCACCCCTCATTGGATTCCCCTAGGTCTCTAGTTTTCAGAAATGCACAGGTTTGGTAGGTTTCCCTAGGTGCCGGCTGAGCTAGAGGCCAAAATCTACAGGTAGGCACTTTGCAAAAAACACCTCTGTTTTCTTCCAAAAATGTGGATGTGTCCACGTTGCGCTTTGGGGCGTTTCCTGTCGCGGGCGCTAGGCCTACCCACACAAGTGAGGTATCATTTTTATCGGGAGACTTGGGGGAACGCTGGGTGGAAGGAAATTTGTGGCTACTCTCAGATTCCTGAACTTTCTGCCACAGAAATGTGAGGAACATGTGTTTTTTTAGCCAAATTTTGAGGTTTGCAAAGGATTCTGGGTAACAGAACCTGGTCCGAGCCCCGCAAGTCACCCCTCCTTGGATTCCCCTAGGTCTCTAGTTTTCAGAAATGCACAGGTTTAGTAGGTTTCCCTAGGTGCCGGCTGAGCTAGAGGCCAAAATCTATAGGTAGGCACTTCGCAAAAAACACCTCTGTTTTCTTCCAAAAATTGGGATGTGTCCACGTTGCGCTTTGGGGCGTTTCCTGTCGCGGGCGCTAGGCCTACCCACACAAGTGAGGTATCATTTTTATCGGGAGACTTGGGGGAACGCTGGGTGGGAGGGAATTTGTGGCTCCTCTCAGATTCCCGAACTTTCTGCCACAGAAATGTGAGGAACATGTGTTTTTTTAGCCAAAGTTTGAGGTTTGCAAAGGATTCTGGGTAACAGAACCTGGTCCGAGCCCCGCAAGTGACCCCTACTTGGATTCCCCTAGGTCTCTAGTTTTCAGAAATGCACAGGTTTGGTAGGTTTCCCTAGGTGCCGGCTGAGCTAGAGGCCAAAATCTACAGGTAGGCACTTCGCAAAAAACACCTCTGTTTTCTTCCAAAAATTTGGATGTGTCCACGTTGCGCTTTGGGGCGTTTCCTGTCGCGGGCGCTAGGCCTACCCACACAAGTGAGGTATCATTTTTATCGGGAGACTTGGGGGAACGCTGGGTGGAAGGAAATTTGTGGCTCCTCTCAGATTCCAGAACTTTCTGCCACAGAAATGTGAGGAACATGTGTTTTTTTAGCCAAATTTTGAGGTTTGCAAAGGATTCTGGGTAACAGAACCTGGTCCGAGCCCCGCAAGTCACCCCTCCTTGGATTCCCCTAGGTCTCTAGTTTTCAGAAATGCACAGGTTTGGTAGGTTTCCCTAGATGCCGGCTGAGCTAGAGGCCAAAATCTACAGGTAGGCACTTCGCAAAAAACACCTCTGTTTTCTTCCAAAAATGTGGATGTGTCCACGTTGCGCTTTGGGGTGTTTCCTGTCGCGGGCGCTAGGCCTACCCACACAAGTGAGGTATCATTTTTATTGGGAGACTTGGGGGAACTCTGGGTGGAAGGAAATTTGTGGCTCCTCTCAGATTCCTGAACTTTCTGCCACAGAAATGTGAGGAACATGTGTTTTTTTAGCCAAATTTTGAGGTTTGCAAAGGATTCTGGGTAACAGAACCTGGTCCGAGCCCCGCAAGTCACCCCTCCATGGATTCCCCTAGGTCTCTAGTTTTCTGAAATGCACAGGTTTAGTAGGTTTCCCTAGGTGCCGGCTGAGCTAGAGGCCAAAATCTATAGGTAGGCACTTCGCAAAAAACACCTCTGTTTTCTTCCAAAAATTTGGATGTGTCCACGTTGCGCTTTGGGGCGTTTCCTGTCGCGGGCGCTAGGCCTACCCACACAAGTGAGGTATAATTTTTATCGGGAGACTTGGGGGAATGCTGAGTGGAAGGAAATTTGTGGCTCCTCTCAGATTCCAGAACTTTCTGCCACAGAAATGTGAGGAACATGTGTTTTTTTAGCCAAATTTTGAGGTTTGCAAAGGATTCTGGGTAACAGAACATGGTCCGAGCCCCGCAAGTCACCCCTCATTGAATTCCCCTAGGTCTCTAGTTTTCAGAAATGCACAGGTTTGGTAGGTTTCCCTAGGTGCCGGCTGAGCTAGAGGCCAAAATCTACAGGTAGGCACTTCGCAAAAAACACCTCTGTTTGCTTCCAAAAATTTGGATGTGTCCACGTTGCGCTTTGGGGCGTTTCCTGTCGCGGGCGCTAGGCCTACCCACACAAGTGAGGTATCATTTTTATCGGGAGACTTGGGGAAATGCTGGGTGGAAGGAAATTTGTGGCTCCTCTCAGATTCCAGAACTTTCTGCCACAGAAATGTGAGGAACATGGTTTTTTTTAGCCACATTTTGAGGTTTGCAAAGGATTCTGGGTAACAGAACCTGGTCCGAGCCCCGCAAGTCACCCCTCCTTGGATTCCCCTAGGTCTCTAGTTTTCAGAAATGCACAGGTTTGGTAGGTTTCCCTAGGTGCCGGCTAAGCTAGAGGCCAAAATCTACAGGTAGGCACTTCGCAAAAAACACCTCTGTTTTCTTCCAAAAATTTGGATGTGTCCACGTTGCGCTTTGGGGCGTTTCCTGTCGCGGGCGCTAGGCCTACCCACACAAGTGAGGTATCATTTTTATCGGGAGACTTGGGGGAATGCTGGGTGGAAGGAAATTTGTGGCTCCTCTGAGATTCCAGAACTTTCTGCCACAGAAATGTGAGGAACATGTGTTTTTTTAGCCACAATTTGAGGTTTGCAAAGGATTCTGGGTAACAGAACCTGGTCCGAGCCCCGAAAGTCACCCCTCCTTGGATTCCCCTAGGTCTCTAGTTTTCAGAAATGCACAGGTTTGGTAGGTTTCCCTAGGTGCCGGCTGAGCTAGAGGCCAAAATCTACAGGTAGGCACTTCGCAAAAAACACCTCTGTTTTCTTCCAGAAATTTGAATGTGTCCACGTTGCGCTTTGGGGCGTTTCCTGTCGCGGGTGCTAGGCCTACCCACACAAGTGAGGTATCATTTTTATCGGGAGACTTAGGGGAGCGCTGGGTGGAAGGAAATTTGTGGCTCCTCTCAGATTCCAGAACTTTCTGCCACAGAAATGTGAGGAACATGTGTTTTTTTAGCCAAATTTTGAGGTTTGCAAAGGATTCTGGGTAACAGAACCTGGTCCGAGCCCCGCAAGTCACCCCTCATTGGATTCCCCTAGGTCTCTAGTTTTCAGAAATGCACAGGTTTGGTAGGTTTCCCTAGGTGCCGGCTGAGCTAGAGGCCAAAATCTACAGGTAGGCACTTCGCAAAAAACACCTCTGTTTTCTTCCAGAAATTTGAATGTGTCCACGTTGCGCTTTGGGGCGTTTCCTGTCGCGGGTGCTAGGCCTACCCACACAAGTGAGGTATCATTTTTATCGGGAGACTTGGGGGAACGCTGGGTGGGAGGAAATTTGTGGCTCCTCTCAGATTCCCGAACTTTCTGCCACAGAAATGTGAGGAACATGTGTTTTTTTAGCCAAATATTTAGGTTTGCAAAGGATTCTGGGTAACAGAACCTGGTCCGAGCCCCGCAAGTCACCCCTACTTGGATTCCCCTAGGTCTCAAGTTTTCAGAAATGCACAGGTTTGGTAGGTTTCCCTAGGTGCCGGCTGAGCTAGAGGCCAAAATCTACAGGTAGGCACTTCGCAAAAAACACCTCTGTTTTCTTCCAAAAATTTGGATGTGTCCACGTTGCGCTTTGGGGCGTTTCCTGTCGCGGGCGCTAGGCCTACCCACACAAGTGAGGTATCATTTTTATCGGGAGACTTGGGGGAACGCTGGGTGGGAGGGAATTTGTGGCTCCTCTCAGATTCCCGAACTTTCTGCCACAGAAATGTGAGGAACATGTGTTTTTTTAGCCAAATTTTGAGGTTTGCAAAGGATTCTGGGTAACAGAACCTGGTCCGAGCCCCGAAAGTCACCCCTCCTTGGATTCCCCTAGGTCTCTAGTTTTCAGAAATGCACAGGTTTGGTAGGTTTCCCTAGGTGCCGGCTGAGCTAGAGGCCAAAATCTACAGGTAGGCACTTTGCAAAAAACACCTCTGTTTTCTTCCAGAAATTTGAATGTGTCCACGTTGCGCTTTGGGGCGTTTCCTGTCGCGGGTGCTAGGCCTACCCACACAAGTGAGGTATCATTTTTATCGGGAGACTTGGGGGAGCGCTGGGTGGAAGGAAATTTGTGGCTCCTCTCAGATTCCAGAACTTTCTGCCACAGAAATGTGAGGAACATGTGTTTTTTTAGCCAAATTTTGAGGTTTGCAAAGGATTCTGGGTAACAGAACCTGGTCCGAGCCCCGCAAGTCACCCCTCATTGGATTCCCCTAGGTCTCTAGTTTTCAGAAATGCACAGGTTTGGTAGGTTTCCCTAGGTGCCGGCTGAGCTAGAGGCCAAAATCTACAGGTAGGCACTTCGCAAAAAACACCTCTGTTTTCTTCCAGAAATTTGAATGTGTCCACGTTGCGCTTTGGGGCGTTTCCTGTCGCGGGTGCTAGGCCTACCCACACAAGTGAGGTATCATTTTTATCGGGAGACTTGGGGGAACGCTGGGTGGGAGGAAATTTGTGGCTCCTCTCAGATTCCCGAACTTTCTGCCACAGAAATGTGAGGAACATGTGTTTTTTTAGCCAAATATTGAGGTTTGCAAAGGATTCTGGGTAACAGAACCTGGTCCGAGCCCCGCAAGTCACCCCTACTTGGATTCCCCTAGGTCTCAAGTTTTCAGAAATGCACAGGTTTGGTAGGTTTCCCTAGGTGCCGGCTGAGCTAGAGGCCAAAATCTACAGGTAGGCACTTCGCAAAAAACACCTCTGTTTTCTTCCAAAAATTTGGATGTGTCCACGTTGCGCTTTGGGGCGTTTCCTGTCGCGGGCGCTAGGCCTACCCACACAAGTGAGGTATCATTTTTATCGGGAGACTTGGGGGAACGCTGGGTGGAAGGAAATTTGTGGCTCCTCTCAGATTCCTGAACTTTCTGCCACAGAAATGTGAGGAACATGTGTTTTTTTAGCCAAATTTTGAGGTTTGCAAAGGATTCTGGGTAACAGAACCTGGTCCGAGCCCCGCAAGTCACCCCTCCTTGGATTCCCCTAGGTCTCTAGTTTTCAGAAATGCACAGGTTTAGTAGGTTTCCCTAGGTGCCGGCTGAGCTAGAGGCCAAAATCTATAGGTAGGCACTTCGCAAAAAACACCTCTGTTTTCTTCCAAAAATTGGGATGTGTCCACGTTGCGCTTTGGGGCGTTTCCTGTCGCGGGCGCTAGGCCTACCCACACAAGTGAGGTATCATTTTTATCGGGAGACTTGGGGGAACGCTGGGTGGGAGGGAATTTGTGGCTCCTCTCAGATTCCCGAACTTTCTGCCACAGAAATGTGAGGAACATGTGTTTTTTTAGCCAAATTTTGAGGTTTGCAAAGGATTCTGGGTAACAGAACCTGGTCCGAGCCCCGCAAGTGACCCCTACTTGGATTCCCCTAGGTCTCTAGTTTTCAGAAATGCACAGGTTTGGTAGGTTTCCCTAGGTGCCGGCTGAGCTAGAGGCCAAAATCTACAGGTAGGCACTTCGCAAAAAACACCTCTGTTTTCTTCCAAAAATTTGGATGTGTCCACGTTGCGCTTTGGGGCGTTTCCTGTCGCGGGCGCTAGGCCTACCCACACAAGTGAGGTATCATTTTTATCGGGAGACTTGGGGGAACGCTGGGTGGAAGGAAATTTGTGGCTCCTCTCAGATTCCAGAACTTTCTGCCACAGAAATGTGAGGAACATGTGTTTTTTTAGCCAAATTTTGAGGTTTGCAAAGGATTCTGGGTAACAGAACCTGGTCCGAGCCCCGCAAGTCACCCCTCCTTGGATTCCCCTAGGTCTCTAGTTTTCAGAAATGCACAGGTTTGGTAGGTTTCCCTAGGTGCCGGCTGAGCTAGAGGCCAAAATCTACAGGTAGGCACTTCGCAAAAAACACCTCTGTTTTCTTCCAAAAATTTGGATGTGTCCACGTTGCGCTTTGGGGTGTTTCCTGTCGCGGGCGCTAGGCCTACCCACACAAGTGAGGTATCATTTTTATTGGGAGACTTGGGGGAACGCTGGGTGGAAGGAAATTTGTGGCTACTCTCAGATTCCTGAACTTTCTGCCACAGAAATGTGAGGAACATGTGTTTTTTTAGCCAAATTTTGAGGTTTGCAAAGGATTCTGGGTAACAGAACCTGGTCCGAGCCCCGCAAGTCACCCCTCCATGGATTCCCCTAGGTCTCTAGTTTTCTGAAATGCACAGGTTTAGTAGGTTTCCCTAGGTGCCGGCTGAGCTAGAGGCCAAAATCTATAGGTAGGCACTTCGCAAAAAACACCTCTGTTTTCTTCCAAAAATTTGGATGTGTCCACGTTGCGCTTTGGGGCGTTTCCTGTCGCGGGCGCTAGGACTACCCACACAAGTGAGGTATAATTTTTATCGGGAGACTTGGGGGAATGCTGAGTGGAAGGAAATTTGTGGCTCCTCTCAGATTCCAGAACTTTCTGCCACAGAAATGTGAGGAACATGTGTTTTTTTAGCCAAATTTTGAGGTTTGCAAAGGATTCTGGGTAACAGAACATGGTCCGAGCCCCGCAAGTCACCCCTCATTGAATTCCCCTAGGTCTCTAGTTTTCAGAAATGCACAGGTTTGGTAGGTTTCCCTAGGTGCCGGCTGAGCTAGAGGCCAAAATCTACAGGTAGGCACTTCGCAAAAAACACCTCTGTTTGCTTCCAAAAATTTGGATGTGTCCACGTTGCGCTTTGGGGCGTTTCCTGTCGCGGGCGCTAGGCCTACCCACACAAGTGAGGTATCATTTTTATCGGGAGACTTGGGGAAATGCTGGGTGGAAGGAAATTTGTGGCTCCTCTCAGATTCCAGAACTTTCTGCCACAGAAATGTGAGGAACATGTGTTTTTTTAGCCACATTTTGAGGTTTGCAAAGGATTCTGGGTAACAGAACCTGGTCCGAGCCCCGCAAGTCACCCCTCCTTGGATTCCCCTAGGTCTCTAGTTTTCAGAAATGCACAGGTTTGGTAGGTTTCCCTAGGTGCCGGCTGAGCTAGAGGCCAAAATCTACAGGTAGGCACTTTGCAAAAAACACCTCTGTTTTCTTCCAAAAATGTGGATGTGTCCACGTTGCGCTTTGGGGCGTTTCCTGTCGCGGGCGCTAGGCCTACCCACACAAGTGAGGTATCATTTTTATCGGGAGACTTGGGGGAACGCTGGGTGGAAGGAAATTTGTGGCTACTCTCAGATTCCTGAACTTTCTGCCACAGAAATGTGAGGAACATGTGTTTTTTTAGCCAAATTTTGAGGTTTGCAAAGGATTCTGGGTAACAGAACCTGGTCCGAGCCCCGCAAGTCACCCCTCCTTGGATTCCCCTAGGTCTCTAGTTTTCAGAAATGCACAGGTTTAGTAGGTTTCCCTAGGTGCCGGCTGAGCTAGAGGCCAAAATCTATAGGTAGGCACTTCGCAAAAAACACCTCTGTTTTCTTCCAAAAATTGGGATGTGTCCACGTTGCGCTTTGGGGCGTTTCCTGTCGCGGGCGCTAGGCCTACCCACACAAGTGAGGTATCATTTTTATCGGGAGACTTGGGGGAACGCTGGGTGGGAGGGAATTTGTGGCTCCTCTCAGATTCCCGAACTTTCTGCCACAGAAATGTGAGGAACATGTGTTTTTTTAGCCAAAGTTTGAGGTTTGCAAAGGATTCTGGGTAACAGAACCTGGTCCGAGCCCCGCAAGTCACCCCTACTTGGATTCCCCTAGGTCTCTAGTTTTCAGAAATGCACAGGTTTGGTAGGTTTCCCTAGGTGCCGGCTGAGCTAGAGGCCAAAATCTACAGGTAGGCACTTCGCAAAAAACACCTCTGTTTTCTTCCAAAAATTTGGATGTGTCCACGTTGCGCTTTGGGGCGTTTCCTGTCGCGGGCGCTAGGCCTACCCACACAAGTGAGGTATCATTTTTATCGGGAGACTTGGGGGAATGCTGGGTGGAAGGAAATTTGTGGCTCCTCTCAGATTCCAGAACTTTCTGCCACAGAAATGTGAGGAACATGTGTTTTTTTAGCCAAATTTTGAGGTTTGCAAAGGATTCTGGGTAACAGAACCTGGTCCGAGCCCCGCAAGTCACCCCTCCTTGGATTCCCCTAGGTCTCTAGTTTTCAGAAATGCACAGGTTTGGTAGGTTTCCCTAGGTGCCGGCTGAGCTAGAGGCCAAAATCTACAGGTAGGCACTTTGCAAAAAACACCTCTGTTTTCTTCCAAAAATGTGGATGTGTCCACGTTGCGCTTTGGGGCGTTTCCTGTCGCGGGCGCTAGGCCTACCCACACAAGTGAGGTATCATTTTTATCGGGAGACTTGGGGGAACGCTAGGTGGAAGGAAATTTGTGGCTACTCTCAGATTCCTGAACTTTCTGCCACAGAAATGTGAGGAACATGTGTTTTTTTAGCCAAATTTTGAGGTTTGCAAAGGATTCTGGGTAACAGAACCTGGTCCGAGCCCCGCAAGTCACCCCTCCTTGGATTCCCCTAGGTCTCTAGTTTTCAGAAATGCACAGGTTTAGTAGGTTTCCCTAGGTGCCGGCTGAGCTAGAGGCCAAAATCTATAGGTAGGCACTTCGCAAAAAACACCTCTGTTTTCTTCCAAAAATTGGGATGTGTCCACGTTGCGCTTTGGGGCGTTTCCTGTCGCGGGCGCTAGGCCTACCCACACAAGTGAGGTATCATTTTTATCGGGAGACTTGGGGGAACGCTGGGTGGGAGGGAATTTGTGGCTCCTCTCAGATTCCCGAACTTTCTGCCACAGAAATGTGAGGAACATGTGTTTTTTTAGCCAAAGTTTGAGGTTTGCAAAGGATTCTGGGTAACAGAACCTGGTCCGAGCCCCGCAAGTCACCCCTACTTGGATTCCCCTAGGTCTCTAGTTTTCAGAAATGCACAGGTTTGGTAGGTTTCCCTAGGTGCCGGCTGAGCTAGAGGCCAAAATCTACAGGTAGGCACTTCGCAAAAAACACCTCTGTTTTCTTGCAAAAATTTGGATGTGTCCACGTTGCGCTTTGGGGCGTTTCCTGTCGCGGGCGCTAGGCCTACCCACACAAGTGAGGTATCATTTTTATCGGGAGACTTGGGGGAATGCTGGGTGGAAGGAAATTTGTGGCTCCTCTCAGATTCCAGAACTTTCTGCCACAGAAATGTGAGGAACATGTGTTTTTTTAGCCAAATTTTGAGGTTTGCAAAGGATTCTGGGTAACAGAACCTGGTCCGAGCCCCGCAAGTCACCCCTCCTTGGATTCCCCTAGGTCTCTAGTTTTCAGAAATGCACAGGTTTGGTAGGTTTCCCTAGGTGCCGGCTGAGCTAGAGGCCAAAATCTACAGGTAGGCACTTCGCAAAAAACACCTCTGTTTTCTTCCAAAAATTTGGATGTGTCCACGTTGCGCTTTGGGGTGTTTCTTGTCGCGGGCGCTAGGCCTACCCACACAAGTGAGGTATCATTTTTATTGGGAGACTTGGGGGAACGCTGGGTGGAAGGAAATTTGTGGCTCCTCTCAGATTCCTGAACTTTCTGCCACAGAAATGTGAGGAACATGTGTTTTTTTAGCCAAATTTTGAGGTTTGCAAAGGATTCTGGGTAACAGAACCTGGTCCGAGCCCCGCAAGTCACCCCTCCATGGATTCCCCTAGGTCTCTAGTTTTCTGAAATGCACAGGTTTAGTAGGTTTCCCTAGGTGCCGGCTGAGCTAGAGGCCAAAATCTATAGGTAGGCACTTCGCAAAAAACACCTCTGTTTTCTTCCAAAAATTTGGATGTGTCCACGTTGCGCTTTGGGGCGTTTCCTGTCGCGGGCGCTAGGCCTACCCACACAAGTGAGGTATAATTTTTATCGGGAGACTTGGGGGAATGCTGAGTGGAAGGAAATTTGTGGCTCCTCTCAGATTCCAGAACTTTCTGCCACAGAAATGTGAGGAACATGTGTTTTTTTAGCCAAATTTTGAGGTTTGCAAAGGATTCTGGGTAACAGAACATGGTCCGAGCCCCGCAAGTCACCCCTCATTGAATTCCCCTAGGTCTCTAGTTTTCAGAAATGCACAGGTTTGGTAGGTTTCCCTAGGTGCCGGCTGAGCTAGAGGCCAAAATCTACAGGTAGGCACTTCGCAAAAAACACCTCTGTTTGCTTCCAAAAATTTGGATGTGTCCACGTTGCGCTTTGGGGCGTTTCCTGTCGCGGGCGCTAAGCCTACCCACACAAGTGAGGTATCATTTTTATCGGGAGACTTGGGGAAATGCTGGGTGGAAGGAAATTTGTGGCTCCTCTCAGATTCCAGAACTTTCTGCCACAGAAATGTGAGGAACATGGTTTTTTTTAGCCACATTTTGAGGTTTGCAAAGGATTCTGGGTAACAGAACCTGGTCCGAGCCCCGCAAGTCACCCCTCCTTGGATTCCCCTAGGTCTCTAGTTTTCAGAAATGCACAGGTTTGGTAGGTTTCCTTAGGTGCCGGCTGAGCTAGAGGCCAAAATCTACAGGTAGGCACTTCGCAAAAAACACCTCTGTTTTCTTCCAAAAATGTGGATGTGTCCACGTTGCGCTTTGGGGCGTTTCCTGTCGCGGGCGCTAGGCCTACCCACACAAGTGAGGTATCATTTTTATTGGGAGACTTGGGGGAACGCTGGGTGGAAGGAAATTTGTGGCTCCTCTGAGATTCCAGAACTTTCTGCCACAGAAATGTGAGGAACATGTGTTTTTTTAGCCAAATTTTGAGGTTTGCAAAGGATTCTGGGTAACAGAACCTGGTCCGAGCCCCGCAAGTCACCCCTCCATGGATTCCCCTAGGTCTCTAGTTTTCTGAAATGCACAGGTTTAGTAGGTTTCCCTAGGTGCCGGCTGAGCTAGAGGCCAAAATCTATAGGTAGGCACTTCGCAAAAAACACCTCTGTTTTCTTCCAAAAATTTGGATGTGTCCACGTTGCGCTTTGGGGCGTTTCCTGTCGCGGGCGCTAGGCCTACCCACACAAGTGAGGTATAATTTTTATCGGGAGACTTGGGGGAATGCTGAGTGGAAGGAAATTTGTGGCTCCTCTCAGATTCCAGAACTTTCTGCCACAGAAATGTGAGGAACATGTGTTTTTTTAGCCAAATTTTGAGGTTTGCAAAGGATTCTGGGTAACAGAACATGGTCCGAGCCCCGCAAGTCACCCCTCATTGAATTCCCCTAGGTCTCTAGTTTTCAGAAATGCACAGGTTTGGTAGGTTTCCCTAGGTGCCGGCTGAGCTAGAGGCCAAAATCTACAGGTAGGCACTTCGCAAAAAACACCTCTGTTTGCTTCCAAAAATTTGGATGTGTCCACGTTGCGCTTTGGGGCGTTTCCTGTCGCGGGCGCTAGGCCTACCCACACAAGTGAGGTATCATTTTTATCGGGAGACTTGGGGAAATGCTGGGTGGAAGGAAATTTGTGGCTCCTCTCAGATTCCAGAACTTTCTGCCACAGAAATGTGAGGAACATGGTTTTTTTTAGCCACATTTTGAGGTTTGCAAAGGATTCTGGGTAACAGAACCTGGTCCGAGCCCCGCAAGTCACCCCTCCTTGGATTCCCCTAGGTCTCTAGTTTTCAGAAATGCACAGGTTTGGTAGGTTTCCCTAGGTGCCGGCTGAGCTGGAGGCCAAAATCTACAGGTAGGCACTTCGCAAAAAACACCTCTGTTTTCTTCCAAAAATGTGGATGTGTCCACGTTGCGCTTTGGGGCGTTTCCTGTCGCGGGCGCTAGGCCTACCCACACAAGTGAGGTATCATTTTTATCGGGAGACTTGGGGGAATGCTGGGTGGAAGGAAATTTGTGGCTCCTCTGAGATTCCAGAACTTTCTGCCACAGAAATGTGAGGAACATGTGTTTTTTTAGCCACAATTTGAGGTTTGCAAAGGATTCTGGGTAACAGAACCTGGTCCGAGCCCCGAAAGTCACCCCTCCTTGGATTCCCCTAGGTCTCTAGTTTTCAGAAATGCACAGGTTTGGTAGGTTTCCCTAGGTGCCGGCTGAGCTAGAGGCCAAAATCTACAGGTAGGCACTTCGCAAAAAACACGTCTGTTGCCTTCCAAAAATTTGGATGTGTCCACGTTGCGCTTTGGGGTGTTTCCTGTCGCGGGCGGTAGGCCTACCCACACAAGTGAGGTATAATTTTTATCGGGAGACTTGGGGGAGCGCTGGGTGGAAGGAAATTTGTGGCTCCTCTCAGATTCCAGAACTTTCTGCCACAGAAATGTGAGGAACATGTGTTTTTTTAGCCAAATTTTGAGGTTTGCAAAGGATTCTGGGTAACAGAACCTGGTCCGAGCCCCGCAAGTCACCCCTCATTGGATTCCCCTAGGTCTCTAGTTTTCAGAAATGCACAGGTTTGGTAGGTTTCCCTAGGTGCCGGCTGAGCTAGAGGCCAAAATCTACAGGTAGGCACTTCGCAAAAAACACCTCTGTTTTCTTCCAGAAATTTGAATGTGTCCACGTTGCGCTTTGGGGCGTTTCCTGTCGCGGGTGCTAGGCCTACCCACACAAGTGAGGTATCATTTTTATCGGGAGACTTGGGGGAACGCTGGGTGGGAGGAAATTTGTGGCTCCTCTCAGATTCCCGAACTTTCTGCCACAGAAATGTGAGGAACATGTGTTTTTTTAGCCAAATATTGAGGTTTGCAAAGGATTCTGGGTAACAGAACCTGGTCCGAGCCCCGCAAGTCACCCCTACTTGGATTCCCCTAGGTCTCAAGTTTTCAGAAATGCACAGGTTTGGTAGGTTTCCCTAGGTGCCGGCTGAGCTAGAGGCCAAAATCTACAGGTAGGCACTTCGCAAAAAACACCTCTGTTTTCTTCCAAAAATTTGGATGTGTCCACGTTGCGCTTTGGGGTGTTTCCTGTCGCGGGCGCTAGGCCTACCCACACAAGTGAGGTATCATTTTTATCGGGAGACTTGGGGGAACGCTGGGTGGAAGGAAATTTGTGGCTCCTCTCAGATTCCTGAACTTTCTGCCACAGAAATGTGAGGAACATGTGTTTTTTTAGCCAAATTTTGAGGTTTGCAAAGGATTCTGGGTAACAGAACCTGGTCCGAGCCCCGCAAGTCACCCCTCCTTGGATTCCCCTAGGTCTCTAGTTTTCAGAAATGCACAGGTTTAGTAGGTTTCCCTAGGTGCCGGCTGAGCTAGAGGCCAAAATCTATAGGTAGGCACTTCGCAAAAAACACCTCTGTTTTCTTCCAAAAATTGGGATGTGTCCACGTTGCGCTTTGGGGCGTTTCCTGTCGCGGGCGCTAGGCCTACCCACACAAGTGAGGTATCATTTTTATCGGGAGACTTGGGGGAACGCTGGGTGGGAGGGAATTTGTGGCTACTCTCAGATTCCCGAACTTTCTGCCACAGAAATGTGAGGAACATGTGTTTTTTTAGCCGAATTTTGAGGTTTGCAAAGGATTCTGGGTAACAGAACCTGGTCCGAGCCCCGCAAGTGACCCCTACTTGGATTCCCCTAGGTCTCTAGTTTTCAGAAATGCACAGGTTTGGTAGGTTTCCCTAGGTGCCGGCTGAGCTAGAGGCCAAAATCTACAGGTAGGCACTTCGCAAAAAAACACGTCTGTTGCCTTCCAAAAATTTGGATGTGTCCACGTTGCGCTTTGGGGTGTTTCCTGTCGCGGGCGGTAGGCCTACCCACACAAGTGAGGTATAATTTTTATCGGGAGACTTGGGGGAGCGCTGGGTGGAAGGAAATTTGTGGCTCCTCTCAGATTCCAGAACTTTCTGCCACAGAAATGTGAGGAACATGTGTTTTTTTAGCCAAATTTTGAGGTTTGCAAAGGATTCTGGGTAACAGAACCTGGTCCGAGCCCCGCAAGTCACCCCTCATTGGATTCCCCTAGGTCTCTACTTTTCAGAAATGCACAGGTTTGGTAGGTTTCCCTAGGTGCCGGCTGAGCTAGAGGCCAAAATCTACAGGTAGGCACTTCGCAAAAAACACCTCTGTTTTCTTCCAGAAATTTGAATGTGTCCACGTTGCGCTTTGGGGCGTTTCCTGTCGCGGGTGCTAGGCCTACCCACACAAGTGAGGTATCATTTTTATCGGGAGACTTGGGGGAACGCTGGGTGGGAGGAAATTTGTGGCTCCTCTCAGATTCCCGAACTTTCTGCCACAGAAATGTGAGGAACATGTGTTTTTTTAGCCAAATATTGAGGTTTGCAAAGGATTCTGGGTAACAGAACCTGGTCCGAGCCCCGCAAGTCACCCCTACTTGGATTCCCCTAGGTCTCAAGTTTTCAGAAATGCACAGGTTTGGTAGGTTTCCCTAGGTGCCGGCTGAGCTAGAGGCCAAAATCTACAGGTAGGCACTTCGCAAAAAACACCTCTGTTTTCTTCCAAAAATTTGGATGTGTCCACGTTGCGCTTTGGGGTGTTTCCTGTCGCGGGCGCTAGGCCTACCCACACAAGTGAGGTATCATTTTTATCGGGAGACTTGGGGGAACGCTGGGTGGAAGGAAATTTGTGGCTCCTCTCAGATTCCTGAACTTTCTGCCACAGAAATGTGAGGAACATGTGTTTTTTTAGCCAAATTTTGAGGTTTGCAAAGGATTCTGGGTAACAGAACCTGGTCCGAGCCCCGCAAGTCACCCCTCCTTGGATTCCCCTAGGTCTCTAGTTTTCAGAAATGCACAGGTTTAGTAGGTTTCCCTAGGTGCCGGCTGAGCTAGAGGCCAAAATCTATAGGTAGGCACTTCGCAAAAAACACCTCTGTTTTCTTCCAAAAATTGGGATGTGTCCACGTTGCGCTTTGGGGCGTTTCCTGTCGCGGGCGCTAGGCCTACCCACACAAGTGAGGTATCATTTTTATCGGGAGACTTGGGGGAACGCTGGGTGGGAGGGAATTTGTGGCTACTCTCAGATTCCCGAACTTTCTGCCACAGAAATGTGAGGAACATGTGTTTTTTTAGCCAAATTTTGAGGTTTGCAAAGGATTCTGGGTAACAGAACCTGGTCCGAGCCCCGCAAGTGACCCCTACTTGGATTCCCCTAGGTCTCTAGTTTTCAGAAATGCACAGGTTTGGTAGGTTTCCCTAGGTGCCGGCTGAGCTAGAGGCCAAAATCTACAGGTAGGCACTTCGCAAAAAACACCTCTGTTTTCTTCCCAAAATTTGGATGTGTCCACGTTGCGCTTTGGGGCGTTTCCTGTCGCGGGCGCTAGGCCTACCCACACAAGTGAGGTATCATTTTTATCGGGAGACTTGGGGGAACGCTGGGTGGAAGGAAATTTGTGGCTCCTCTCAGATTCCAGAACTTTCTGCCACAGAAATGTGAGGAACATGTGTTTTTTTAGCCAAATTTTGAGGTTTGCAAAGGATTCTGGGTAACAGAACCTGGTCCGAGCCCCGCAAGTCACCCCTCCTTGGATTCCCCTAGGTCTCTAGTTTTCAGAAATGCACAGGTTTGGTAGGTTTCCCTAGGTGCCGGCTGAGCTAGAGGCCAAAATCTACAGGTAGGCACTTCGCAAAAAACACCTCTGTTTTCTTCCAAAAATTTGGATGTGTCCACGTTGCGCTTTGGGGTGTTTCCTGTCGCGGGCGCTAGGCCTACCCACACAAGTGAGGTATCATTTTTATTGGGAGACTTGGGGGAACGCTGGGTGGAAGGAAATTTGTGGCTACTCTCAGATTCCTGAACTTTCTGCCACAGAAATGTGAGGAACATGTGTTTTTTTAGCCAAATTTTGAGGTTTGCAAAGGATTCTGGGTAACAGAACCTGGTCCGAGCCCCGCAAGTCACCCCTCCATGGATTCCCCTAGGTCTCTAGTTTTCTGAAATGCACAGGTTTAGTAGGTTTCCCTAGGTGCCGGCTGAGCTAGAGGCCAAAATCTATAGGTAGGCACTTCGCAAAAAACACCTCTGTTTTCTTCCAAAAATTTGGATGTGTCCACGTTGCGCTTTGGGGCGTTTCCTGTCGCGGGCGCTAGGCCTACCCACACAAGTGAGGTATAATTTTTATCGGGAGACTTGGGGGAATGCTGAGTGGAAGGAAATTTGTGGCTCCTCTCAGATTCCAGAACTTTCTGCCACAGAAATGTGAGGAACATGTGTTTTTTTAGCCAAATTTTGAGGTTTGCAAAGGATTCTGGGTAACAGAACATGGTCTGAGCCCCGCAAGTCACCCCTCATTGAATTCCCCTAGGTCTCTAGTTTTCAGAAATGCACAGGTTTGGTAGGTTTCCCTAGGTGCCGGCTGAGCTAGAGGCCAAAATCTACAGGTAGGCACTTCGCAAAAAACACCTCTGTTTGCTTCCAAAAATTTGGATGTGTCCACGTTGCGCTTTGGGGCGTTTCCTGTCGCGGGCGCTAGGCCTACCCACACAAGTGAGGTATCATTTTTATCGGGAGACTTGGGGAAATGCTGGGTGGAAGGAAATTTGTGGCTCCTCTCAGATTCCAGAACTTTCTGCCACAGAAATGTGAGGAACATGTGTTTTTTTAGCCACATTTTGAGGTTTGCAAAGGATTCTGGGTAACAGAACCTGGTCCGAGCACCGCAAGTCACCCCTCCTTGGATTCCCCTAGGTCTCTAGTTTTCAGAAATGCACAGGTTTGGTAGGTTTCCCTAGGTGCCGGCTGAGCTAGAGGCCAAAATCTACAGGTAGGCACTTCGCAAAAAACACCTCTGTTTTCTTCCAAAAATGTGGATGTGTCCACGTTGCGCTTTGGGGCGTTTCCTGTCGCGGGCGCTAGGCCTACCCACACAAGTGAGGTATCATTTTTATCGGGAGACTTGGGGGAACGCTGGGTGGAAGGAAATTTGTGGCTCCTCTCAGATTCCTGAACTTTCTGCCACAGAAATGTGAGGAACATGTGTTTTTTTAGCCAAATTTTGAGGTTTGCAAAGGATTCTGGGTAACAGAACCTGGTCCGAGCCCCGCAAGTCACCCCTCCTTGGATTCCCCTAGGTCTCTAGTTTTCAGAAATGCACAGGTTTAGTAGGTTTCCCTAGGTGCCGGCTGAGCTAGAGGCCAAAATCTATAGGTAGGCACTTCGCAAAAAACACCTCTGTTTTCTTCCAAAAATTGGGATGTGTCCACGTTGCGCTTTGGGGCGTTTCCTGACGCGGGCGCTAGGCCTACCCACACAAGTGAGGTATCATTTTTATCGGGAGACTTGGGGGAACGCTGGGTGGGAGGGAATTTGTGGCTCCTCTCAGATTCCCGAACTTTCTGCCACAGAAATGTGAGGAACATGTGTTTTTTTTAGCCAAATTTTGAGGTTTGCAAAGGATTCTGGGTAACAGAACCTGGTCCGAGCCCCGCAAGTCACCCCTACTTGGATTCCCCTAGGTCTCTAGTTTTCAGAAATGCACAGGTTTGGTAGGTTTCCCTAGGTGCCGGCTGAGCTAGAGGCCAAAATCTACAGGTAGGCACTTCGCAAAAAACACCTCTGTTTTCTTCCAAAAATTTGGATGTGTCCACGTTGCGCTTTGGGGCGTTTCCTGTCGCGGGCGCTAGGCCTACCCACACAAGTGAGGTATCATTTTTATCGGGAGACTTGGGGGAACGCTGGGTGGAAGGAAATTTGTGGCTCCTCTCAGATTCCAGAACTTTCTGCCACAGAAATGTGAGGAACATGTGTTTTTTTAGCCAAATTTTGAGGTTTGCAAAGGATTCTGGGTAACAGAACCTGGTCCGAGCCCCGCAAGTCACCCCTCCTTGGATTTCCCTAGGTCTCTAGTTTTCAGAAATGCACAGGTTTGGTAGGTTTCCCTAGGTGCCGGCTGAGCTAGAGGCCAAAATCTACAGGTAGGCACTTCGCAAAAAACACCTCTGTTTTCTTCCAAAAATTTGGATGTGTCCACGTTGCGCTTTGGGGTGTTTCCTGTCGCGGGCGCTAGGCCTACCCACACAAGTGAGGTATCATTTTTATTGGGAGACTTGGGGGAACGCTGGGTGGAAGGAAATTTGTGGCTCCTCTCAGATTCCTGAACTTTCTGCCACAGAAATGTGAGGAACATGTGTTTTTTTAGCCAAATTTTGAGGTTTGCAAAGGATTCTGGGTAACAGAACCTGGTCCGAGCCCCGCAAGTCACCCCTCCATGGATTCCCCTATGTCTCTAGTTTTCTGAAATGCACAGGTTTGGTAGGTTTCCCTAGGTGCCGGCTGAGCTAGAGGCCAAAATCTATAGGTAGGCACTTCGCAAAAAACACCTCTGTTTTCTTCCAAAAATTTGGATGTGTCCACGTTGCGCTTTGGGGCGTTTCCTGTCGCGGGCGCTAGGCCTACCCACACAAGTGAGGTATAATTTTTATCGGGAGACTTGGGGGAATGCTGAGTGGAAGGAAATTTGTGGCTCCTCTCAGATTCCAGAACTTTCTGCCACAGAAATGTGAGGAACATGTGTTTTTTTAGCCAAATTTTGAGGTTTGCAAAGGATTCTGGGTAACAGAACATGGTCCGAGCCCCGCAAGTCACCCCTCATTGAATTCCCCTAGGTCTCTAGTTTTCAGAAATGCACAGGTTTGGTAGGTTTCCCTAGGTGCTGGCTGAGCTAGAGGCCAAAATCTACAGGTAGGCACTTCGCAAAAAACACCTCTGTTTGCTTCCAAAAATTTGGATGTGTCCACGTTGCGCTTTGGGGCGTTTCCTGTCGCGGGCGCTAGGCCTACCCACACAAGTGAGGTATCATTTTTATCGGGAGACTTGGGGAAATGCTGGGTGGAAGGAAATTTGTGGCTCCTCTCAGATTCCAGAACTTTCTGCCACAGAAATGTGAGGAACATGTGTTTTTTTAGCCACATTTTGAGGTTTGCAAAGGATTCTGGGTAACAGAACCTGGTCCGAGCCCCGCAAGTCACCCCTCCTTGGATTCCCCTAGGTCTCTAGTTTTCAGAAATGCACAGGTTTGGTAGGTTTCCCTAGGTGCCGGCTGAGCTAGAGGCCAAAATCTACAGGTAGGCACTTCGCAAAAAACACCTCTGTTTTCTTCCAAAAATGTGGATGTGTCCACGTTGCGCTTTGGGGCGTTTCCTGTCGCGGGCGCTAGGCCTACCCACACAAGTGAGGTATCATTTTTATCGGGAGACTTGGGGGAATGCTGGGTGGAAGGAAATTTGTGGCTCCTCTGAGATTCCAGAACTTTCTGCCACAGAAATGTGAGGAACATGTGTTTTTTTAGCCACAATTTGAGGTTTGCAAAGGATTCTGGGTAACAGAACCTGGTCCGAGCCCCGAAAGTCACCCTACCTTGGATTCCCCTAGGTCTCTAGTTTTCAGAAATGCACAGGTTTGGTAGGTTTCCCTAGGTGCCGGCTGAGCTAGAGGCCAAAATCTACAGGTAGGCACTTCGCAAAAAACACCTCTGTTGCCTTCCAAAAATTTGGATGTGTCCACGTTGCGCTTTTGGGTGTTTCCTGTCGCGGGCGCTAGGCCTACCCACACAAGTGAGGTATAATTTTTATCGGGACACTTGGGGGAGCGCTGGGTGGAAGGAAATTTGTGGCTCCTCTCAGATTCCAGAACTTTCTGCCACAGAAATGTGAGGAACATGTGTTTTTTTAGCCAAATTTTGAGGTTTGCAAAGGATTCTGGGTAACAGAACCTGGTCCGAGCCCCGCAAGTCACCCCTCATTGGATTCCCCTAGGTCTCTAGTTTTCAGAAATGCACAGGTTTGGTAGGTTTCCCTAGGTGCCGGCTGAGCTAGAGGCCAAAATCTACAGGTAGGCACTTCGCAAAAAACACCTCTGTTTTCTTCCAGAAATTTGAATGTGTCCACGTTGCGCTTTGGGGCGTTTCCTGTCGCGGGTGCTAGGCCTACCCACACAAGTGAGGTATCATTTTTATCGGGAGACTTGGGGGAACGCTGGGTGGGAGGAAATTTGTGGCTCCTCTCAGATTCCCGAACTTTCTGCCACAGAAATGTGAGGAACATGTGTTTTTTTAGCCAAATATTGAGGTTTGCAAAGGATTCTGGGTAACAGAACCTGGTCCGAGCCCCGCAAGTCACCCCTACTTGGATTCCCCTAGGTCTCAAGTTTTCAGAAATGCACAGGTTTGGTAGGTTTCCCTAGGTGCCGGCTGAGCTAGAGGCCAAAATCTACAGGTAGGCACTTCGCAAAAAACACCTCTGTTTTCTTCCAAAAATTTGGATGTGTCCACGTTGCGCTTTGGGGCGTTTCCTGTCGCGGGCGCTAGGCCTACCCACACAAGTGAGGTATCATTTTTATCGGGAGACTTGGGGGAACGCTGGGTGGAAGGAAATTTGTGGCTCCTCTCAGATTCCAGAACTTTCTGCCACAGAAATGTGAGGAACATGTGTTTTTTTAGCCAAATTTTGAGGTTTGCAAAGGATTCTGGGTAATAGAACCTGGTCCGAGCCCCACAAGTCACCCCTCCTTGGATTCCCCTAGGTCTCTAGTTTTCAGAAATGCACAGGTTTGGTAGGTTTCCCTAGGTGGCGGCTGAGCTAGAGGCCAAAATCTACAGGTAGGCACTTCGCAAAAAACACCTCTGTTTTCTTCCAAAAATGTGGATGTGTCCACGTTGCGCTTTGGGGTGTTTCCTGTCGCGGGCGCTAGGCCTACCCACACAAGTGAGGTATCATTTTTATTGGGAGACTTGGGGGAACGCTGGGTGGAAGGAAATTTGTGGCTCCTCTCAGATTCCCGAACTTTCTGCCACAGAAATGTGAGGAACATGTGTTTTTTTAGCCAAATTTTGAGGTTTGCAAAGGATTCTGGGTAACAGAACCTGGTCCGAGCCCCGCAAGTCACCCCTCCTTGGATTCCCCTAGGTCTCTAGTTTTCAGAAATGCACAGGTTTGGTAGGTTTCCCTAGGTGCCGGCTGAGCTAGAGGCCAAAATCTACAGGTAGGCACTTCGCAAAAAACACCTCTGTTGCCTTCCAAAAATTTGGATGTGTCCACGTTGCGCTTTGGGGTGTTTCCTGTCGCGGGCGCTAGGCCTACCCACACAAGTGAGGTATCATTTTTATCGGGAGACTTGGGGGAGCGCTGGGTGGAAGGAAATTTGTGGCTCCTCTCAGATTCCAGAACTTTCTGCCACAGAAATGTGAGGAACATGTGTTTTTTTAGCCAAATGTTGAGGTTTGCAAAGGATTCTGGGTAACAGAACCTGGTCCGAGCCCCGCAAGTCACCCCTCATTGGATTCCCCTAGGTCTCTAGTTTTCAGAAATGCACAGGTTTGGTAGGTTTCCCTAGGTGCCGGCTGAGCTAGAGGCCAAAATCTACAGGTAGGCACTTCGCAAAAAACACCTCTGTTTTCTTCCAGAAATTTGAATGTGTCCACGTTGCGCTTTGGGGCGTTTCCTGTCGCGGGTGCTAGGCCTACCCACACAAGTGAGGTATCATTTTTATCGGGAGACTTGGGGGAACGCTGGGTGGGAGGAAATTTGTGGCTCCTCTCAGATTCCCGAACTTTCTGCCACAGAAATGTGAGGAACATGTGTTTTTTTAGCCAAATATTGAGGTTTGCAAAGGATTCTGGGTAACAGAACCTGGTCCGAGCCCCGCAAGTCACCCCTACTTGGATTCCCCTAGGTCTCAAGTTTTCAGAAATGCACAGGTTTGGTAGGTTTCCCTAGGTGCCGGCTGAGCTAGAGGCCAAAATCTACAGGTAGGCACTTCGCAAAAAACACCTCTGTTTTCTTCCAAAAATTTGGATGTGTCCACGTTGCGCTTTGGGGCGTTTCCTGTCGCGGGCGCTAGGCCTACCCACACAAGTGAGGTATCATTTTTATCGGGAGACTTGGGGGAACGCTGGGTGGAAGGAAATTTGTGGCTCCTCTCAGATTCCAGAACTTTCTGCCACAGAAATGTGAGGAACATGTGTTTTTTTAGCCAAATTTTGAGGTTTGCAAAGGATTCTGGGTAACAGAACCTGGTCCGAGCCCCACAAGTCACCCCTCCTTGGATTCCCCTAGGTCTCTAGTTTTCAGAAATGCACAGGTTTGGTAGGTTTCCCTAGGTGGCGGCTGAGCTAGAGGCCAAAATCTACAGGTAGGCACTTCGCAAAAAACACCTCTGTTTTCTTCCAAAAATTTGGATGTGTCCACGTTGCGCTTTGGGGTGTTTCCTGTCGCGGGCGCTAGGCCTACCCACACAAGTGAGGTATCATTTTTATTGGGAGACTTGGGGGAACGCTGGGTGGAAGGAAATTTGTGGCTCCTCTCAGATTCCCGAACTTTCTGCCACAGAAATGTGAGGAACATGTGTTTTTTTAGCCAAATTTTGAGGTTTGCAAAGGATTCTGGGTAACAGAACCTGGTCCGAGCCCCGCAAGTCACCCCTCCTTGGATTCCCCTAGGTCTCTAGTTTTCAGAAATGCACAGGTTTGGTAGGTTTCCCTAGGTGCCGGCTGAGCTAGAGGCCAAAATCTACAGGTAGGCACTTCGCAAAAAACACCTCTGTTGCCTTCCAAAAATTTGGATGTGTCCACGTTGCGCTTTGGGGTGTTTCCTGTCGCGGGCGCTAGGCCTACCCACACAAGTGAGGTATCATTTTTATCGGGAGACTTGGGGGAGCGCTGGGTGGAAGGAAATTTGTGGCTCCTCTCAGATTCCAGAACTTTCTGCCACAGAAATGTGAGGAACATGTGTTTTTTTAGCCAAATGTTGAGGTTTGCAAAGGATTCTGGGTAACAGAACCTGGTCCGAGCCCCGCAAGTCACCCCTCATTGGATTCCCCTAGGTCTCTAGTTTTCAGAAATGCACAGGTTTGGTAGGTTTCCCTAGGTGCCAGCTGAGCTAGAGGCCAAAATCTACAGGTAGGCACTTCGCAAAAAACACCTCTGTTTTCTTCCAGAAATTTGAATGTGTCCACGTTGCGCTTTGGGGCGTTTCCTGTCGCGGGTGCTAGGCCTACCCACACAAGTGAGGTATCATTTTTATCGGGAGACTTGGGGGAACGCTGGGTGGGAGGAAATTTGTGGCTCCTCTCAGATTCCCGAACTTTCTGCCACAGAAATGTGAGGAACATGTGTTTTTTTAGCCAAATATTGAGGTTTGCAAAGGATTCTGGGTAACAGAACCTGGTCCGAGCCCCGCAAGTCACCCCTACTTGGATTCCCCTAGGTCTCAAGTTTTCAGAAATGCACAGGTTTGGTAGGTTTCCCTAGGTGCCGGCTGAGCTAGAGGCCAAAATCTACAGGTAGGCACTTCGCAAAAAACACCTCTGTTTTCTTCCAAAAATTTGGATGTGTCCACGTTGCGCTTTGGGGCGTTTCCTGTCGCGGGCGCTAGGCCTACCCACACAAGTGAGGTATCATTTTTATCGGGAGACTTGGGGGAACGCTGGGTGGAAGGAAATTTGTGGCTCCTCTCAGATTCCAGAACTTTCTGCCACAGAAATGTGAGGAACATGTGTTTTTTTAGCCAAATTTTGAGGTTTGCAAAGGATTCTGGGTAACAGAACCTGGTCCGAGCCCCGCAAGTCACCCCTCCTTGGATTCCCCTAGGTCTCTAGTTTTCAGAAATGCACAGGTTTGGTAGGTTTCCCTAGGTGGCGGCTGAGCTAGAGGCCAAAATCTACAGGTAGGCACTTCGCAAAAAACACCTCTGTTTTCTTCCAAAAATTTGGATGTGTCCACGTTGCGCTTTGGGGTGTTTCCTGTCGCGGGCGCTAGGCCTACCCACACAAGTGAGGTATCATTTTTATTGGGAGACTTGGGGGAACGCTGGGTGGAAGGAAATTTGTGGCTCCTCTCAGATTCCCGAACTTTCTGCCACAGAAATGTGAGGAACATGTGTTTTTTTAGCCAAATTTTGAGGTTTGCAAAGGATTCTGGGTAACAGAACCTGGTCCGAGCCCCGCAAGTCACCCCTCCTTGGATTCCCCTAGGTCTCTAGTTTTCAGAAATGCACAGGTTTGGTAGGTTTCCCTAGGTGCCGGCTGAGCTAGAGGCCAAAATCTATAGGTAGGCACTTCGCAAAAAACACCTCTGTTTTCTTCCAAAAATTTGGATGTGTCCACGTTGCGCTTTGGGGCGTTTCCTGTCGCGGGCGCTAGGCCTACCCACACAAGTGAGGTATCATTTTTATTGGGAGACTTGGGGGAACGCTGGGTGGAAGGAAATTTGTGGCTCCTCTCAGATTCCTGAACTTTCTGCCACAGAAATGTGAGGAACATCTGTTTTTTTAGCCACATTTTGAGGTTTGCAAAGGATTCTGGGTAACAGAACCTGGTCCGAGCCCCGCAAGTCACCCCTCCTTGGATTCCCCTAGGTCTCTAGTTTTCAGAAATGCACAGGTTTGGTAGGTTTCCCTAGGTGCCGGCTGAGCTAGAGGCCAAAATCTACAGGTAGGCACTTCGCAAAAAACACCTCTGTTTTCTTCCAAAAATGTGGATGTGTCCACGTTGCGCTTTGGGGCGTTTCCTGTCGCGGGCGCTAGGCCTACCCACACAAGTGAGGTATCATTTTTATCGGGAGACTTGGGGGAATGCTGGGTGGAAGGAAATTTGTGGCTCCTCTGAGATTCCAGAACTTTCTGCCACAGAAATGTGAGGAACATGTGTTTTTTTAGCCACAATTTGAGGTTTGCAAAGGATTCTGGGTAACAGAACCTGGTCCGAGCCCCGAAAGTCACCCCTCCTTGGATTCCCCTAGGTCTCTAGTTTTCAGAAATGCACAGGTTTGGTAGGTTTCCCTAGGTGCCGGCTGAGCTAGAGGCCAAAATCTATAGGTAGGCACTTCGCAAAAAACACCTCTGTTTTCTTCCAAAAATTTGGATGTGTCCACGTTGCGCTTTGGGGCGTTTCCTGTCGCGGGCGCTAGGCCTACCCACACAAGTGAGGTATAATTTTTATCGGGAGACTTGGGGGAATGCTGAGTGGAAGGAAATTTGTGGCTCCTCTCAGATTCCAGAACTTTCTGCCACAGAAATGTGAGGAACATGTGTTTTTTTAGCCAAATTTTGAGGTTTGCAAAGGATTCTGGGTAACAGAACATGGTCCGAGCCCCGCAAGTCACCCCTCATTGAATTCCCCTAGGTCTCTAGTTTTCAGAAATGCACAGGTTTGGTAGGTTTCCCTAGGTGCCGGCTGAGCTAGAGGCCAAAATCTACAGGTAGGCACTTCGCAAAAAACACCTCTGTTTGCTTCCAAAAATTTGGATGTGTCCACGTTGCGCTTTGGGGCGTTTCCTGTCGCGGGCGCTAGGCCTACCCACACAAGTGAGGTATCATTTTTATCGGGAGACTTGGGGAAATGCTGGGTGGAAGGAAATTTGTGGCTCCTCTCAGATTCCAGAACTTTCTGCCACAGAAATGTGAGGAACATGTGTTTTTTTAGCCACATTTTGAGGTTTGCAAAGGATTCTGGGTAACAGAACCTGGTCCGAGCCCCGCAAGTCACCCCTCCTTGGATTCCCCTAGGTCTCTAGTTTTCAGAAATGCACAGGTTTGGTAGGTTTCCCTAGGTGCCGGCTGAGCTAGAGGCCAAAATCTACAGGTAGGCACTTCGCAAAAAACACCTCTGTTTTCTTCCAAAAATGTGGATGTGTCCACGTTGCGCTTTGGGGCGTTTCCTGTCGCGGGCGCTAGGCCTACCCACACAAGTGAGGTATCATTTTTATCGGGAGACTTGGGGGAATGCTGGGTGGAAGGAAATTTGTGGCTCCTCTGAGATTCCAGAACTTTCTGCCACAGAAATGTGAGGAACATGTGTTTTTTTAGCCACAATTTAAGGTTTGCAAAGGATTCTGGGTAACAGAACCTGGTCCGAGCCCCGAAAGTCACCCCTCCTTGGATTCCCCTAGGTCTCTAGTTTTCAGAAATGCACAGGTTTGGTAGGTTTCCCTAGGTGCCGGCTGAGCTAGAGGCCAAAATCTACAGGTAGGCACTTCGCAAAAAACACCTCTGTTGCCTTCCAAAAATTTGGATGTGTCCACGTTGCGCTTTGGGGTGTTTCCTGTCGCGGGCGCTAGGCCTACCCACACAAGTGAGGTATCATTTTTATCGGGAGACTTGGGGGAGCGCTGGGTGGAAGGAAATTTGTGGCTCCTCTCAGATTCCAGAACTTTCTGCCACAGAAATGTGAGGAACATGTGTTTTTTTAGCCAAATTTTGAGGTTTGCAAAGGATTCTGGGTAACAGAACCTGGTCCGAGCCCCGCAAGTCACCCCTCATTGGATTCCCCTACGTCTCTAGTTTTCAGAAATGCACAGGTTTGGTAGGTTTCCCTAGGTGCCGGCTGAGCTAGAGGCCAAAATCTACAGGTAGGCACTTCGCAAAAAACACCTCTGTTTTCTTCCAGAAATTTGAATGTGTCCACGTTGCGCTTTGGGGCGTTTCCTGTCGCGGGTGCTAGGCCTACCCACTCAAGTGAGGTATCATTTTTATCGGGAGACTTGGGGGAACGCTGAGTGGGAGGAAATTTGTGGCTCCTCTCAGATTCCCGAACTTTCTGCCACAGAAATGTGAGGAACATGTGTTTTTTTAGCCAAATATTGAGGTTTGCAAAGGATTCTGGGTAACAGAACCTGGTCCGAGCCCCGCAAGTCACCCCTACTTGGATTCCCCTAGGTCTCAAGTTTTCAGAAATGCACAGGTTTGGTAGGTTTCCCTAGGTGCCAGCTGAGCAAGAGGCCAAAATCTATAGGTAGGCACTTCGCAAAAAACACCTCTGTTTTCTTAAAAAAATTTGGATGTGTCCACGTTGCGCTTTGGGGCGTTTCCTATCGCGGGCGCTAGGCCTACCCACACAAGTGAGGTATCATTTTTATCGGGAGACTTGGGGAAATGCTGGGTGGAAGGAAATTTGTGGCTCCTCTCAGATGCCAGAACTTTCTGCCACAGAAATGTGAGGAACATGTATTTTTTTAGCCACATTTTGAGGTTTGCAAAGGATTCTGGGTAACAGAACCTGGTCCGAGCCCCGCAAGTCACCCCTCCTTGGATTCCCCTAGGTCTCTAGTTTTCAGAAATGCACAGGTTTGGTAGGTTTCCCTAGGTGCCGGCTGAGCTAGAGGCCAAAATCTACAGGTAGGCACTTCGCAAAAAACACCTCTGTTTTCTTCCAAAAATGTGGATGTGTCCACGTTGCGCTTTGGGGCGTTTCCTGTCGCGGGCGCTAGGCCTACCCACACAAGTGAGGTATCATTTTTATCGGGAGACTTGGGGGAATGCTGGGTGGAAGGAAATTTGTGGCTCCTCTGAGATTCCAGAACTTTCTGCCACAGAAATGTGAGGAACATGTGTTTTTTTAGCCACAATTTGAGGTTTGCAAAGGATTCTGGGTAACAGAACCTGGTCCGAGCCCCGAAAGTCACCCCTCCTTGGATTCCCCTAGGTCTCTAGTTTTCAGAAATGCACAGGTTTGGTAGGTTTCCCTAGGTGCCGGCTGAGCTAGAGGCCAAAATCTATAGGTAGGCACTTCGCAAAAAACACCTCTGTTTTCTTCCAAAAATTTGGATGTGTCCACGTTGCGCTTTGGGGCGTTTCCTGTCGCGGGCGCTAGGCCTACCCACACAAGTGAGGTATAATTTTTATCGGGAGACTTGGGGGAATGCTGAGTGGAAGGAAATTTGTGGCTCCTCTCAGATTCCAGAACTTTCTGCCACAGAAATGTGAGGAACATGTGTTTTTTTTAGCCAAATTTTGAGGTTTGCAAAGGATTCTGGGTAACAGAACATGGTCCGAGCCCCGCAAGTCACCCCTCATTGAATTCCCCTAGGTCTCTAGTTTTCAGAAATGCACAGGTTTGGTAGGTTTCCCTAGGTGCCGGCTGAGCTAGAGGCCAAAATCTACAGGTAGGCACTTCGCAAAAAAAACCTCTGTTTTCTTCCAAAAATTTGGATGTGTCCACGTTGCGCTTTGGGGTGTATCCTGTCGCGGGCGCTAGGCCTACCCACACAAGTGAGGTATCATTTTATCGGGAGACTTGGGGGAGCGCTGGGTGGAAGGAAATTTGTGGCTCCTCTCAGATTCCAGAACTTTCTGCCACAGAAATGTGAGGAACATGTGTTTTTTTAGCCAAATTTTGAGGTTTGCAAAGGATTCTGGGTAACAGAACCTGGTCCGAGCCCCGCAAGTCACCCCTCATTGGATTCCCCTAGGTCTCTAGTTTTCAGAAATGCACAGGTTTGGTAGGTTTCCCTAGGTGCCGGCTGAGCTAGAGGCCATAATCTACAGGTAGGCACTTCGCAAAAAACACCTCTGTTTTCTTCCAAAAATTTGGATGTGTCCACGTTGCGCTTTGGGGCGTTTCCTGTCGCGGGCGCTAGGCCCTACCGACACAAGTGAGGTATCATTTTTATCGGGAGACTTGGGGGAACGCTGGGTGGAAGGAATTTGTGGCTCCTCTCAGATTCCAGAACTTTCTGCCACAGAAATGTGAGGAACATGTGTTTTTTTAGCCAAATATTGAGGTTTGCAAAGGATTCTGGGTAACAGAACCTGGTCCGAGCCCCGCAAGTCACCCCTACTTGGATTCCCCTAGGTCTCAAGTTTTCAGAAATGCACAGGTTTGGTAGGTTTCCCTAGGTGCCGGCTGAGCTAGAGGCCAAAATCTACAGGTAGGCACTTCGCAAAAAACACCTCTGTTTTCTTCCAGAAATTTGAATGTGTCCACGTTGCGCTTTGGGGCGTTTCCTGTCGCGGGTGCTAGGCCTACCCACTCAAGTGAGGTATCATTTTTATCGGGAGACTTGGGGAACGCTGAGTGGGAGGAAATTTGTGGCTCCTCTCAGATTCCCGAACTTTCTGCCACAGAAATGTGAGGAACATGTGTTTTTTTAGCCAAATATTGAGGTTTGCAAAGGATTCTGGGTAACAGAACCTGGTCCGAGCCCCGCAAGTCACCCCTACTTGGATTCCCCTAGGTCTCAAGTTTTCAGAAATGCACAGGTTTGGTAGGTTTCCCTAGGTGCCGGCTGAGCAAGAGGCCAAAATCTATAGGTAGGCACTTCGCAAAAAACACCTCTGTTTTCTTCAAAAAATTTGGATGTGTCCACGTTGCGCTTTGGGGCGTTTCCTATCGCGGGCGCTAGGCCTACCCACACAAGTGAGGTATCATTTTTATCGGGAGACTTGGGGGAATGCTGGGTGGAAGGAAATTTGTGGCTCCTCTCAGATGCCAGAACTTTCTGCCACAGAAATGTGAGGAACATGTGTTTTTTTAGCCACATTTTGAGGTTTGCAAAGGATTCTGGGTAACAGAACCTGGTCCGAGCCCCGCAAGTCACCCCTCCTTGGATTCCCCTAGGTCTCTAGTTTTCAGAAATGCACAGGTTTGGTAGGTTTCCCTAGGTGCCGGCTGAGCTAGAGGCCAAAATCTACAGGTAGGCACTTCCCCAAATACACCTCTGTTTTCTTCCAAAAATTTGGATGTGTCCACGTTGCTCTTTGGGGCGTTTCCTGTCGCGGGGCGCTAGGCCTACCCACACAAGTGAGGTATCATTTTTATCGGGAGACTTGGGGGAACGCTGGGTGGAAGGAAATTTGTGGCTCCTCTCAGATTCCAGAACTTTCTGCCACAGAAATGTGAGGAACATGTGTTTTTTTAGCCACATTTTGAGGCTTGCAAAGGATTCTGGGTAACAGAACTGGTCCGAGCCCGCAAGTCACCCCTCCTTGGATTCCCCTAGGTCTCTAGTTTTCAGAAATGCACAGGTTTGGTAGGTTTCCCTAGGTGCCGGCTGAGCTAGAGGCCAAAATCTACAGGTAGGCACTTCGCAAAAAAAAACCTCTGTTTTCTTCCAAAAATTTGGATGTGTCCACGTTGCGCTTTGGGGTGTATCCTGTCGCGGGCGCTAGGCCTACCCACACAAGTGAGGTATCATTTTATCGGGAGACTTGGGGGAGCGCTGGGTGGAAGGAAATTTGTGGCTCCTCTCAGATTCCAGAACTTTCTGCCACAGAAATGTGAGGAACATGTGTTTTTTTAGCCAAATTTTGAGGTTTGCAAAGGATTCTGGGTAACAGAACCTGGTCCGAGCCCCGCAAGTCACCCCTCATTGGATTCCCCTAGGTCTCTAGTTTTCAGAAATGCACAGGTTTGGTAGGTTTCCCTAGGTGCCGGCTGAGCTAGAGGCCATAATCTACAGGTAGGCACTTCGCAAAAAACACCTCTGTTTTCTTCCAAAAATTTGGATGTGTCCACGTTGCGCTTTGGGGCGTTTCCTGTCGCGGGCGCTAGGCCTACCGACACAAGTGAGGTATCATTTTTATCGGGAGACTTGGGGGAACGCTGGGTGGAAGGAAATTTGTGGCTCCTCTCAGATTCCAGAACTTTCTGCCACAGAAATGTGAGGAACATGTGTTTTTTTAGCCAAATATTGAGGTTTGCAAAGGATTCTGGGTAACAGAACCTGGTCCGAGCCCCGCAAGTCACCCCTACTTGGATTCCCCTAGGTCTCAAGTTTTCAGAAATGCACAGGTTTGGTAGGTTTCCCTAGGTGCCGGCTGAGCTAGAGGCCAAAATCTACAGGTAGGCACTTCGCAAAAAACACCTCTGTTTTCTTCCAGAAATTTGAATGTGTCCACGTTGCGCTTTGGGGCGTTTCCTGTCGCGGGTGCTAGGCCTACCCACTCAAGTGAGGTATCATTTTTATCGGGAGACTTGGGGGAACGCTGAGTGGGAGGAAATTTGTGGCTCCTCTCAGATTCCCGAACTTTCTGCCACAGAAATGTGAGGAACATGTGTTTTTTTAGCCAAATATTGAGGTTTGCAAAGGATTCTGGGTAACAGAACCTGGTCCGAGCCCCGCAAGTCACCCCTACTTGGATTCCCCTAGGTCTCAAGTTTTCAGAAATGCACAGGTTTGGTAGGTTTCCCTAGGTGCCGGCTGAGCAAGAGGCCAAAATCTATAGGTAGGCACTTCGCAAAAAACACCTCTGTTTTCTTCAAAAAATTTGGATGTGTCCACGTTGCGCTTTGGGGCGTTTCCTATCGCGGGCGCTAGGCCTACCCACACAAGTGAGGTATCATTTTTATCGGGAGACTTGGGGGAATGCTGGGTGGAAGGAAATTTGTGGCTCCTCTCAGATGCCAGAACTTTCTGCCACAGAAATGTGAGGAACATGTGTTTTTTTAGCCACATTTTGAGGTTTGCAAAGGATTCTGGGTAACAGAACCTGGTCCGAGCCCCGCAAGTCACCCCTCCTTGGATTCCCCTAGGTCTCTAGTTTTCAGAAATGCACAGGTTTGGTAGGTTTCCCTAGGTGCCGGCTGAGCTAGAGGCCAAAATCTACAGGTAGGCACTTCCCCAAATACACCTCTGTTTTCTTCCAAAAATTTGGATGTGTCCACGTTGCTCTTTGGGGCGTTTCCTGTCGCGGGCGCTAGGCCTACCCACACAAGTGAGGTATCATTTTTATCGGGAGACTTGGGGGAACGCTGGGTGGAAGGAAATTTGTGGCTCCTCTCAGATTCCAGAACTTTCTGCCACAGAAATGTGAGGAACATGTGTTTTTTTAGCCACATTTTGAGGCTTGCAAAGGATTCTGGGTAACAGAACCTGGTCCGAGCCCCGCAAGTCACCCCTCCTTGGATTCCCCTAGGTCTCTAGTTTTCAGAAATGCACAGGTTTGGTAGGTTTCCCTAGGTGCCGGCTGAGCTAGAGGCCAAAATCTACAGGTAGGCACTTCGCAAAAAAAACCTCTGTTTTCTTCCAAAAATTTGGATGTGTCCACGTTGCGCTTTGGGGTGTATCCTGTCGCGGGCGCTAGGCCTACCCACACAAGTGAGGTATCATTTTATCGGGAGACTTGGGGGAGCGCTGGGTGGAAGGAAATTTGTGGCTCCTCTCAGATTCCAGAACTTTCTGCCACAGAAATGTGAGGAACATGTGTTTTTTTAGCCAAATTTTGAGGTTTGCAAAGGATTCTGGGTAACAGAACCTGGTCCGAGCCCCGCAAGTCACCCCTCATTGGATTCCCCTAGGTCTCTAGTTTTCAGAAATGCACAGGTTTGGTAGGTTTCCCTAGGTGCCGGCTGAGCTAGAGGCCATAATCTACAGGTAGGCACTTCGCAAAAAACACCTCTGTTTTCTTCCAAAAATTTGGATGTGTCCACGTTGCGCTTTGGGGCGTTTCCTGTCGCGGGCGCTAGGCCTACCGACACAAGTGAGGTATCATTTTTATCGGGAGACTTGGGGGAACGCTGGGTGGAAGGAAATTTGTGGCTCCTCTCAGGTTCCAGAACTTTCTGCCACAGAAATGTGAGGAACATGTGTTTTTTTAGCCACATTTTGAGGCTTGCAAAGGATTCTGGGTAACAGAACCTGGTCCGAGCCCCGCAAGTCACCCCTCCTTGGATTCCCCTAGGTCTCTAGTTTTCAGAAATGCACAGGTTTGGTAGGTTTCCCTAGGTGCCGGCTGAGCTAGAGGCCAAAATCTACAGGTAGTCACTTCGCAAAAAACACCTCTGTTTTCTTCCAAAAATTTGGATGTGTCCACGTTGCGCTTTGGGGTGTTTCCTGTCGCGGGCGCTAGGCCTACCCACACAAGTGAGGTATAATTTTATCGGGAGACTTGGGGGAGCGCTGGGTGGAAGGAAATTTGTGGCTCCTCTCAGATTCCAGAACTTTCTGCCACAGAAATGTGAGCAACATGTGTTTTTTTAGCCAAATTTTGAGGTTTGCAAAGGATTCTGGGTAACAGAACCTGGTCCGAGCCCCGCAAGTCACCCCTCATTGGATTCCCCTAGGTCTCTAGTTTTCAGAAATGCACAGGTTTGTTAGGTTTCCCTAGGTGCCGGCTGAGCTAGAGGCCAAAATCTACAGGTAGGCACTTCGCAAAAAACACCTCTGTTTTCTTCCAAAAATTTGGATGTGTCCACGTTGCGCTTTGGGGCATTTCCTGTCGCGGGCGCTAGGCCTACCCACACAAGTGAGGTATCATTTTTATCGGGAGACTTGGGGGAATGCTGGGTGGAAGGAGATTTGTGGCTCCTCTCAGATTCCAGAACTTTCTGCCACAGAAATGTGAGGAACATGTGTTTTTTTAGCCACATTTTGAGGTTTGCAAAGGATTCTGGGTAACAGAACCTGGTCCGAGCCCCGCAAGTCACCCCTCCTTGGATTCCCCTAGGTCTCTAGTTTTCAGAAATGCACAGGTTTGGTAGGTTTCCCTAGCTGCCGGCTGAGCTAGAGGCCAAAATCTACAGGTAGGCACTTCGCAAAAAACACCAATGTTTTCTTCCAAAAATTTGGATGTGTCCACGTTGCGCTTTGGGGCGTTTCCTGTCGCGGGCGCTAGGCCTACCGACACAAGTGAGGTATCATTTTTATCGGGAGACTTGGGGGAACGCTGGGTGGAAGGAAATTTGTGGCTCCTCTCAGATTCCCGAACTTTCTGCCACAGAAATGTGAGGAACATGTGTTTTTTTAGCCAAATTTTGAGGTTTGCAAAGGATTCTGGGTAACAGAACCTGGTCCGAGCCCCGCAAGTCACCCCTCCTTGGATTCCCCTAGGTCTCTAGTTTTCAGAAATGCACAGGTTTGGTAGGTTTCCCTAGGTGCCGGCTGAGCTAGAGGCCAAAATCTACAGGTAGGCACTTCGCAAAAAACACCTCTGTTTTCTTCCAAAAATGTGGATGTGTCCACGTTGCGCTTTGGGGTGTTTCCTGTCGCGGGCGCTAGGCCTACCCACACAAGTGAGGTATCATTTTTATCGGGAGACTTGGGGGAGCGCTGGGTGGAAGGAAATGTGTGGCTCCTCTCAGATTCCAGAACTTTCTGCCACAGAAATGTGAGGAACATGTGTTTTTTTAGCCAAATTTTGAGGTTTGCAAAGGATTCTGGGTAACAGAACCTGGTCCGAGCCCCGCAAGTCACCCCTCATTGGATTCCCCTAGGTCTCTAGTTTTCAGAAATGCACAGGTTTGGTAGGTTTCCCTAGGTGCCGGCTGAGCTAGAGGCCAAAATCTACAGGTAGGCACTTCCCAAAAAACACCTCTGTTTTCTTCCAAAAATGTGGATGTGTCCACGTTGCGCTTTGGGGCGTTTCCTGTCGCGGGCGCTAGGCCTACCCACACAAGTGAGGTATCATTTTTATCAGGAGACTTGGGGGAACGCTGGGTGGAAGGAAATTTGTGGCTCCTCTCAGATTCCCAAACTTTCTGCCACAGAAATGTGAGGAACATGTGTTTTTTTAGCCAAATTTTGAGGTTTGCAAAGGATTCTGGGTAACAGAACCTGGTCCGAGCCCCGCAAGTCACCCCTCCTTGGATTCCCCTAGGTCTCTAGTTTTCAGAAATGCACAGGTTTGGTAGGTTTCCCTAGGTGCCGGCTGAGCTAGAGGCCAAAATCTACAGGTAGGCACTTCGCAAAAAACACCTCTGTTTTCTTCCAAAAATTTGGATGTGTCCACGTTGCGCTTTGGGGTGTTTCCTGTCGCGGGCGCTAGGCCTACCCACACAAGTGAGGTATCATTTTTATCGGGAGACTTGGGGAAATGCTGGGTGGAAGGAAATTTGTGGCTCCTCTCAGATTCCAGAACTTTCTGCCACAGAAATGTGAGGAACATGTGTTTTTTTAGCCACATTTTGAGGTTTGCAAAGGATTCTGGGTAACAGAACCTGGTCCGAGCCCCGCAAGTCACCCCTCCTTGGATTCCCCTAGGTCTCTAGTTTTCAGAAATGCACAGGTTTGGTAGGTTTCCCTAGGTGCCGGCTGAGCTAGAGGCCAAAATCTACAGGTAGGCACTTCGCAAAAAACACCTCTGTTTTCTTCCAAAAATGTCGATGTGTCCACGTTGCGCTTTGGGGCGTTTCCTGTCGCGGGCGCTAGGCCTACCCACACAAGTGAGGTATCATTTTTATCGGGAGACTTGGGGGAACGCTGGGTGGAAGGAAATTTGTGGCTCCTCTCAGATTACAGAACTTTCTGCCACAGAAATGTGAGGAACATGTGTTTTTTTAGCCACATTTTGAGGTTTGCAAAGGATTCTGGGTAACAGAAACTGGTCCGAGCCCCGCAAGTCACCCCTCCTTGGATTCCCCTAGGTCTCTAGTTTTCAGAAATGCACAGGTTTGGTAGGTTTCCCTAGGTGCCGGCTGAGCTAGAGGCCAAAATCTACAGGTAGGCACTTCGCAAAAAACACCTCTGTTTTCTTCCAAAAATGTGGATGTGTCCACGTTGCGCTTTGGGGCGTTTCCTGTCGCGGGCGCTAGGCCTACCCACACAAGTGAGGTATCATTTTTATCGGGAGACTTGGGGGAACGCTGGGTGGAAGGAAATTTGTGGCTCCTCTCAGATTCCAGAACTTTCTGCCACAGAAATGTGAGGAACATGTGTTTTTTTAGCCAAATTTTGAGGTTTGCAAAGGATTCTGGGTAACAGAACCTGGTCCGAGCCCCGCAAGTCACCCCTCCTTGGATTCCCCTAGGTCTCTAGTTTTCAGAAATGCACAGGTTTGGTAGGTTTCCCTAGGTGCCGGCTGAGCTAGAGGCCAAAATCTACAGGTAGGCACTTCGCAAAAAACACCTCTGTTTTCTTCCAAAAATTTGGATGTGTCCACGTTGCGCTTTGGGGTGTTTCCTGTCGCGGGCGCTAGGCCTACCCACACAAGTGAGGTATCATTTTTATTGGGAGACTTGGGGGAACGCTGGGTGGAAGGAAATTTGTGGCTCCTCTCAGATTCCTGAACTTTCTGCCACAGAAATGTGAGGAACATGTGTTTTTTTAGCCAAATTTTGAGGTTTGCAAAGGATTCTGGGTAACAGAACCTGGTCCGAGCCCCGCAAGTCACCCCTCCATGGATTCCCCTAGGTCTCTAGTTTTCTGAAATGCACAGGTTTAGTAGGTTTCCCTAGGTGCCGGCTGAGCTAGAGGCCAAAATCTATAGGTAGGCACTTCGCAAAAAACACCTCTGTTTTCTTCCAAAAATTTGGATGTGTCCACGTTGCGCTTTGGGGCGTTTCCTGTCGCGGGCGCTAGGCCTACGCACACAAGTGAGGTATAATTTTTATCAGGAGACTTGGGGGAATGCTGAGTGGAAGGAAATTTGTGGCTCCTCTCAGATTCCAGAACTTTCTGCCACAGAAATGTGAGGAACATGTGTTTTTTTAGCCAAATTTTGAGGTTTGCAAAGGATTCTGGGTAACAGAACATGGTCCGAGCCCCGCAAGTCACCCCTCATTGAATTCCCCTAGGTCTCTAGTTTTCAGAAATGCACAGGTTTGGTAGGTTTCCCTAGGTGCCGGCTGAGCTAGAGGCCAAAATCTACAGGTAGGCACTTCGCAAAAAACACCTCTGTTTTCTGTCAAAAAATTGGATGTGTCCACGTTGTGTTTTGGGGAATTTCCTGTCACATGCGCTAGGCCTACCCAGACAAGTGAGGTATCATTTTTATTGGGAGACTTGGGGAAACGCTGGGTGGAAGGAAATTTGTGGCTCCTCTCAGATTCCAGAACTTTCTGCCACAGAAATGTGAGGAACATGTGTTTTTTTAGCCAAATATTGAGGTTTGCAAAGGATTCTGGGTAACAGAACCTGGTCCGAGCCCCGCAAGTCACCCCTACTTGGATTCCCCTAGGTCTCAAGTTTTCAGAAATGCACAGGTTTGGTAGGTTTCCCTAGGTGCCGGCTGAGCTAGAGGCCAAAATCTACAGGTAGGCACTTCGCAAAAAACACCTCTGTTTTCTTCCAGAAATTTGAATGTGTCCACGTTGCGCTTTGGGGCGTTTCCTGTCGCGGGTGCTAGGCCTACCCACTCAAGTGAGGTATCATTTTTATCGGGAGACTTGGGGGAACGCTGAGTGGGAGGAAATTTGTGGCTCCTCTCAGATTCCCGAACTTTCTGCCACAGAAATGTGAGGAACATGTGTTTTTTTAGCCAAATATTGAGGTTTGCACAGGATTCTGGGTAACAGAACCTGGTCCGAGCCCCGCAAGTCACCCCTACTTGGATTCCCCTAGGTCTCAAGTTTTCAGAAATGCACAGGTTTGGTAGGTTTCCCTAGGTGCCGGCTGAGCAAGAGGCCAAAATCTATAGGTAGGCACTTCGCAAAAAACACCTCTGTTTTCTTCAAAAAATTTGGATGTGTCCACGTTGCGCTTTGGGGCGTTTCCTATCGCGGGCGCTAGGCCTACCCACACAAGTGAGGTATCATTTTTATCGGGAGACTTGGGGGAATGCTGGGTGGAAGGAAATTTGTGGCTCCTCTCAGATGCCAGAACTTTCTGCCACAGAAATGTGAGGAACATGTGTTTTTTTAGCCACATTTTGAGGTTTGCAAAGGATTCTGGGTAACAGAACCTGGTCCGAGCCCCGCAAGTCACCCCTCCTTGGATTCCCCTAGGTCTCTAGTTTTCAGAAATGCACAGGTTTGGTAGGTTTCCCTAGGTGCCGGCTGAGCTAGAGGCCAAAATCTACAGGTAGGCACTTCGCAAAAAACACCTCTGTTTTCTTCCAAAAATTTGGATGTGTCCACGTTGCTCTTTGGGGCGTTTCCTGTCGCGGGCGCTAGGCCTACCCACACAAGTGAGGTATCATTTTTATCGGGAGACTTGGGGGAACGCTGGGTGGAAGGAAATTTGTGGCTCCTCTCAGATTCCAGAACTTTCTGCCACAGAAATGTGAGGAACATGTGTTTTTTTAGCCACATTTTGAGGCTTGCAAAGGATTCTGGGTAACAGAACCTGGTCCGAGCCCCGCAAGTCACCCCTCCTTGGATTCCCCTAGGTCTCTAGTTTTCAGAAATGCACAGGTTTGGTAGGTTTCCCTAGGTGCCGGCTGAGCTAGAGGCCAAAATCTACAGGTAGGCACTTCGCAAAAAAAACCTCTGTTTTCTTCCAAAAATTTGGATGTGTCCACGTTGCGCTTTGGGGTGTATCCTGTCGCGGGCGCTAGGCCTACCCACACAAGTGAGGTATCATTTTATCGGGAGACTTGGGGGAGCGCTGGGTGGAAGGAAATTTGTGGCTCCTCTCAGATTCCAGAACTTTCTGCCACAGAAATGTGAGGAACATGTGTTTTTTTAGCCAAATTTTGAGGTTTGCAAAGGATTCTGGGTAACAGAACCTGGTCCGAGCCCCGCAAGTCACCCCTCATTGGATTCCCCTAGGTCTCTAGTTTTCAGAAATGCACAGGTTTGGTAGGTTTCCCTAGGTGCCGGCTGAGCTAGAGGCCATAATCTACAGGTAGGCACTTCGCAAAAAACACCTCTGTTTTCTTCCAAAAATTTGGATGTGTCCACGTTGCGCTTTGGGGCGTTTCCTGTCGCGGGCGCTAGGCCTACCCACACAAGTGAGGTATCATTTTTATTGGGAGACTTGGGGGAACGCTGGGTGGAAGGAAATTTGTGGCTCCTCTCAGATTCCAGAACTTTCTGCCACAGAAATGTGAGGAACATGTGTTTTTTTAGCCACATTTTGAGGCTTGCAAAGGATTCTGGGTAACAGAACCTGGTCCGAGCCCCGCAAGTCACCCCTCCTTGGATTCCCCTAGGTCTCTAGTTTTCAGAAATGCACAGGTTTGGTAGGTTTCCCTAGGTGCCGGCTGAGCTAGAGGCCAAAATCTACAGGTAGTCACTTCGCAAAAAACACCTCTGTTTTCTTCCAAAAATTTGGATGTGTCCACGTTGCGCTTTGGGGTGTTTCCTGTCGCGGGCGCTAGGCCTACCCACACAAGTGAGGTATAATTTTATCGGGAGACTTGGGGGAGCGCTGGGTGGAAGGAAATTTGTGGCTCCTCTCAGATTCCAGAACTTTCTGCCACAGAAATGTGAGCAACATGTGTTTTTTTAGCCAAATTTTGAGGTTTGCAAAGGATTCTGGGTAACAGAACCTGGTCCGAGCCCCGCAAGTCACCCCTCATTGGATTCCCCTAG